>NC_092795.1:37127087-38518676 GCF_918797505.1 Bemisia tabaci
GGCATTCTGTTCCAGTTCTTATTTCATTGCTAGTTTTCCTTCTGTTTTGATATCGAGAATGGGTGAATTAGCTCCTTGAATCCAGCCATCTCAAGATTCCATCATAAGCTAAGAGGATAACCGTTGAGACTCAGATAGTGTTGATGGTCAGGTTCACACAAATTCTTCTTTATTGGCTTCTTTGTTGTTCTGTGTCTTTTTTCCATGTATATTTTCGATTTTTTTCATCATATGACTTCCCTGGAAGTATTCTTATATAGATATGTATAGCTGATGTATATCTGTTTGATATTATTTTTAATCAAGATTGATTTTACTGAGGCAGTCTTGCCTTTTATAATTCTTTGAAACTTCATTTCCTTGTTATCTATTGCCTTGACATCATGTCAAGATAAATGTATCTTTTTGTTGTAATAAGAAGCAAAATTCTTTCATGCTTTGTTCAGCACTATCATGTATATTCCTTTTCAATGGAATCTATGTTAATTCATTTTACTGGGAATACTCCAGTATTTGAACAGAAAAATGCTCAGTATTGCACTGTTTGGTTTGAGCTTACTTACTGAATAGTTTCTTCAAAACATGCAAAAGGATTAGTAGCCTTAGGCACGATATAGTGATACAAGTGTACAATAAAGATCCTGTGCTTTGATTTTCGTCACCACAACAAGAAGAGGCGTATTTAGGCAAGTTCTCATTTGTATGATGAATCAACTGATAACTATCATGAGTTAGAAAAAGAAACAGCATTTGATGAGGGCTCATTTGCTAAAATGTCTAAATATGTACTCACTTGTCCTAATTTCAAAGAATTTTTTTTCTTGAAATAGGGAAACAAAATTCACCTAGAATATGTGCGGTTGGTGTTTTGTGAATACATATTTATCAAAGAAGCTACAAAATCTTTCTGATCAAAACAGGAGCGGCAAAAATCAGCATCTTCAGGGTCTGCTACAGGACTTTTTTGAGTGCGCTGTATATGCTCTTAAAGACCAAAAGGACTCATGGCAAGAATGACATAAAAATTTACTGCAAGCGTGAGTTTTTAAGTGCTCTTCATACAGATTCCTACATCGAAACGAAAGGGGGCAGGATTTACAGGAATATGTGTCCCAAAAATGATATTTTACGTGCTTTAGACAGGATTTAACAGTCTCAAAAGAAGTTCCACAGCGTTTACAGGTCAGGAAATCAAGTGAAATCCATTTATTTGCTTCTGCCACGCTCAAACGCTGAGGAATATTCTCTCTTGCTAAAAGCTCATTTATGATTCCCTGCCTGCTTTTTCGTTTGGGATTAAATGGCCTGTCTCTATGATCAGAAAAGTCAGAGAAAAAGCAGATCAAAGTTGGCTCTGAATCTTGTTTGCAAACAAGAGCACTTTTACGACGTGATAGAGATGTAGAAGAAGGAACAGGAGGGGTAGCATTGGGATTAAGTTCAGTTTTAGGATCCCGTTGGGGTTTGCATGCTGCAGTGCGGTCATCGTTTATGATGGACAAAGACTCACTGGCAGTTAGGGTTGAGCCAAGAAAATGGTTTACTGTAGATGCAAGTCGAGGTTCATATAAAGGATCTCTCGTAAGATAAGTTGTGGATGAAGTATTACTCGCAGACGAGGTAAAATTGAGAGTTTGTTTAGTTGTTAAGTCAGACTGAGGACTGCATGAAAAATCATTTTCATCCTTTGATAAAAAAGATGAATTACTGGATTCAGGCCAGCAAAGAGCTTGCTTAGAATCAGTATAAGGCAGAGAAGAGGATGTATTGTTAGTTTGGGGCAGTGTGCAATTTAACTCTGGATCATATGAATGTATTTTATCACAAGATCTAGAGGAGGAAAGACTGGATTCTGATTCTACACTTGCGTCACAGTTCAATGAGAAATTGGATTTTTGAGAAAGAGTACAGTTTGTAGACATCTGTGGAGAGGTGGGCTCTGAGGAGACAGGGTAACTGGAAATTGGTTCTGGAAGAATATTAGAAATTCCTTTTGTTAGTTTACTTTTTGCAGTGAGGGCACAATTACTTGATGATGACACTGAAAAGAGTTTTGAGGAGGGAAAAGAGTTGCCAGAGACTGATTTTCGAAGAATTCTGGGGGTAGTTTTGGCGATTTCAGATTTTCTAGGATGTGTTAAGTTTCTGATTTTTTTTTCCATTTCTAATTTTTCATTGAAGGATACAGAGTTGCTGCATGGTTTAAGACTGGTATTAGGATGCATTTCAAGAGAAATTTCATTTTGAGGTGAAAATTGGACATCACTTGAGATACGCTGGAAATCTGCGAGGGGTATTACAATGCGAGATTTTTTTTTAAGTTCTCTTCCTTGATAACTTTCGAAATAGTGATAGTATAATTTTTGCCAAACACCTTTCTCCATGTTTGGAATTGCATTAATAACAAATTTTTCTAGTTCTCTGGGGACTTTTGTGTGCTCTTCATAATTTTCCTTGATGGTCGATGGAGGCTGGTCCCAATCCTTGGTATTTGTGTGCGACAAGGAAAAATTTGATGCGTCACAACTGCGATTCATTTTATTGCCAATGTCATGGTGGACGAATTTGTTTCCATCCTCCACCGATTCACTTTTCATGAGAGAAATTTTATTAGAAACTGCAGACGCCTCAAAATGCAGGGAGCAAGGATTAACATTTTCAGAAATGACAGCTTGAGATACAGGAACATCCTCAAAGTGAGAGGTAGAACATTCATCAGAGTTTTCTTGTGGGTGACACTCAGTCTTTACTTCACTTCCTGTCCCAGCAAAACTATTTTCAGAGGATAGTGAGTAAAAAGGGCTATTTTCTTGGGTGAAAACAACCTCCTCCTTTACAATAATACTTTCTTGTGCAATTGAATATTCCTGTGGTGATTCTGCCCAGGGATTCAATTTGTCACTAAAATGTGCATGTGTTTCAAAATTGGTACCTGCATGCTGCAAATTGGATTTAAAGGCATCAAGGTTTGCTGGGCTAGTGACACTTGTAACTTCAATACTTGGAGTTTCTATGTCTTCTGCCTCTTGCTTGATATGGTCAGCTCCTAAAAAAGAGTAAAAATAAAGGGAAGAATAAGCACTTTCTTTCGGGAGTCTTCTGTAGGTACACAGTGTGCTTGTGATATATGTAGTTAAATGCTGTGAAAAGAATAATAACAGACACCTCCACACATACTAGAATGCAGGGAGACCCTGAGTCACAAGGAATTTTTTTCTTGTTTTTTTTTCAGGTTTAATTCTGCCATTTGGCTTCCAACTTTGTATCCTCTCTGAAGATAAGGCTCCCTTTGATACTCTCTTTTGTTTTTTTCCTCCAAAATTTTTTCTAACATACTTTTTACTGGGGGCCCAGTCTTCAATTCAAATTGTATTACAAAAAATTCAATTTTTTTGTCACTTTCCGGATTTTGAGTCATAGAACCAGCTTGAAATCCTTGGAAGGCCTCGGATAATCCCTGCACATTTTAGATTCAAAACTGGACTACATTTTGCAATTTGGAACTATAAAATAGCCCCGTTTAAAAACGACGTAAGTGCCATTAGTTTCCGTATGCACATATGTGTTTTTCCAGAATTACCAGAATTTATAGTTCCAAATTGCAAAATTCAGTCCAACTAATCTATTGTTGAGGGAAATTTTCTGTAATATATGGTCCATGATACATACAGACCTCTAGCGGAGTGAGGAGGGGAGGAGGAAAAAGCGAGAGGCGCCAGAGGAGTTCTATTGGAATCCAAGCTTGAGGGGGAGGGGGCTGGGAAAGTTTTTGCAAGGGGCCCAGTGGTATTTTCTTACGCCACCATGTGAGAAGTTTCTTCAAAAGCTGTTCATTGGGTTTCTTCTTGAAACACTCTTGTTCTTCGAAATGGCTGAGGTAATTTGTGCTTCATGAGAGAAACTATAGTATTCAGGGGAGCAATTGAACGACTAACTCACAGCCTCATTAGAAGTCCTCTAAAAGTGATCTTCATTTTTTTACATTTGTTTAGAGTTCTCATTAAAAACAGTTCTTTTTTCCTATTTTTTAATTTCATTAATTGTGAATTGATTAGCACAGAAAATAGGTTTCCTCCATAAAAGTAGTTGCAAATAAATTCACTTAAAACCCATGTAAACATTGGGTAGAACCTGAAAGCTACATTTATTTGCAAAAATGAGCAAAAACCTAGATTGAATTTTAACTCTCATCCTTTCTGTGCTTAAAACCATTTAACTGATCCTAAAATGATATACTGAGTACTGAGCCTTGATCTCAACATTAAGTAGCCGAATCAATTGCCTGCCTACAGGCGATTTTTTTGAGGCTCTATACTTCTTCCTTCAGATTTTAAGGTAAGTTTCTTTCAAATTTTGCACACAATTCTTTTTGAAACAGTCTTTAACTGAATGCTCAAGGTAAATTTAAGTGATAGACTCCACAACTGATTTTTGGAGGCTTCTGTAACTTAAATAAGTATATCACAAAACCCTTAAAACTGGTGCAGTTTTTCAAATCTCCACTTTTGTTTTATTTTTTCAAAGAAGACCAAACTAACATCATGGCTTGAAATTTATGCAGAATTCTTCGCGCTGAATCATCAAGGTTTTTAAGAAGTGTCTTGAGGTATGACAGGCAGCCTTCAAGGCTGTCAACTGAAATACGCGTTTCTGCAGTTTCAATGTCGATAAATAATTACTTTCTTACATTGTGTTAACAATTTCAAATTTATAAAGAAACCCTGCCATTAAAAGGAGCCGTTAGGGGCTGTTCAAGTATTACGTAAGCCGTTTTTACACCAATCCAAAAAAGATGACGTTTTTCTTCTGTTTTCCTTTGATTTTCGACTTTTGGCCCCTTAAAATGTCCCTCCTTCCACATTTTTAGGGCTTTTCCACATGTTCACACGCCCGCCCAAGCGCGTGATCGGGCATTTTCTGCACCCCTGGCTTGGGCTGGACTCCCTTTCCCTTGTAAGACCCCACTAGACAAGCTCAGACCCTTCCCGAGTGGACAGCATACTGGAGCAGCCTAAGTAATGAAAGATAAAAAAATATCCGAAGATCAATCATACCTACCTATAGGCAAAATGAAAGAGGGGCTCTCTTCAGCTTCTTGTTCTTCTGGGATGAATTCCTCTTTTATTTTGATCCCTTCGATCACAGCATCCCCCATGGCAGAATTTGGCTTGGTTTTCACCAGCGTGTTGTCTTCACCATCTAAAGATTGCTCATACGAAGAGCCTTGCATTGTACCATTAGCAATAGAACTGCTTGCTTCAGAGTCTTGCTCTTGTCTTCTCACTTGCTCCATTTTCATTTCCACTATGTTCTAGGAGAAGGTGAAACAAATACAAATCAAATAAGAGTCTTGAGGAAAATCAGTGATCGGTGCATGCAGAAACAGTAGATACTTTTGATAGAACAGTTAAAACAATGTTCACACTGTTGGCATACTTTCAAATATATTAACAAAGATTACTCCTCGCCCCTAAGGAAGAGGGGAGTAAAAAATGGTTGAAGAGGAATTGAATCATCTATGTTTCATCCTGGTCAAGATTCAAGAAAAGTTTGTTCCTTCATCTCTCATCAACAGCACGTTCAACCGTAGCTAAAAACACGATTGTTTTAAAAGGGTGATTCACCCTTTCGTTTTCTAATACTCCTGTAGTTTAATCTTAAAATCAATTCATAATCAAAATACAAATTGAATTACTTGGTTAAAAAAGGACGGAAGGTAAGTTCCTAGAAGTTTCCACAATCGCTGATGAAATAGACATTTGTTCTGAGAAAAAAATGTGGAACAGTTTTCTTGGCCTTAACTTACTTAAAATTTTAGTTAAGTTCTGGAAAATTGGCGGGCACAGGGAAAAAACCAAGATTGTTTTCGAAGTCAGTACTAAAAATTACCTACTGATAAATCATATGTAAGTACGCTCCCAGCATTTATATTCTGGTAGACTTGCATAATATCAACAATGAACAGTCCATTTGAAAATAAGGAGTTTATGCCCACTAACTAGCTTTACTTGGAGATAATCGTTCAGGTGATTTAGTAGACCCCATATTTTGTCACAACGACACACGATACATCACATTGATCTGCTCAATGTTTTTACTCACTTGTCATTTTCATCTAATTTAGAGATCGAATTCCTGTTTTCATGAGACTAAAGCATTCACTTTTGGCATTTCACAAACAAATTCAAAGTAATGAAGACAGTATTTTTGAGAGGAAATGTATTCCATTCGAGTACAGTTCCCAGCACGAGCACCTGAAGACATGGAACTAATCGATACAATGTATTGCGAGTAGCTCTGACACAAAATTTGGCGTCCATCAAATCATTTTGAAAGGTCACTTTTGATGTTCTTCATTAAGAAAGACGTAAAGATTCAAGTTTCCACTGGGTCTGAACTTTGTAAACACCATAAGTCGCCTTTTTCTGACGAGGGCCACCACACTCAGAAGTGGTCCAAATTGAAATTTTCAGATGAATAAGTAGAAAAATTGTACACTTACTGTAAAATGATTTCCACGTTGAAAGTAGAGTATTTTGGAGCATGAAGAGATTATAAACGACACATCACTAACTTCGTCGTGTTACTTAGGTGGGAGAGAGGATGTGTTCATGCTCCCAGTCCCAAATGGTAGAGCTCAAATTATTCGGCTGAAGAAATGGATGGCGCGCAACTTTGGAGATGGATCATTGCAAGAATTGTCCATGGAGGACAATGAAAACCAAAGAGATGACTGAAAGCTAAAGTGGCAAATCAAAATCTTGATGGGAATTGGGTAATAGTGGCTAACCTCAAAATGAACCCGGTAAACATAATAATAATAATATGATGTGAATCACGTAGACCGTGCATCCGGCTCGGTTTTGAACGGGCGAAGCGTGACAAGTTTCTCGGATCACCATGATGGGCGGGAGGGGAGGGGGAGAGAGCGTGTGTCCCAAGCACTCAAAGAGATTGCAGAGAAGCAATGGAGAATCCATTCGCGCGCTCGGTTTTTCGCTAGTAACTCGTTTATAGTCCATTTTCAGACAAAATTCCTAAAGATAAAAATTGCCGTAACACAGGATGCACGGTCTACCGTCTACGTGATTGCATGTCTTAGACGTTAACGTATGTCAAAATCCAAAAAATTCAACCCACAACGCATTATTGTTCTCATTTTCTGCTATTAATTTTAATCAGAATTTATTTCGTTGCTAGTTCGATTAATATACATTACGTTATTGAAAATGTTTGTTTCACAAAAGAAAGAAGAAAAACGGGATAAAAAACACTAATGCGGCGTGAACAATTTTCAAGGACAATTCTATAATTTCTCCTACGATTTTAAATAGATTAAAAACGCGTAATATCCAAAATCTAAGCTCAGATTCGGATTCCTCGTGAAAAACTGATGCGATTACATGCATCACATGTTAGAATAGCGTGAAGGAAAGAGGTTTAGTGACGTATAAAAACACTAATGTGTGATCAATTTTCAAGGACAATTCTGTAATTTCTCTTACGATTTTAAATAGATTAAAACGCGTAATATCCAAAATCTAAGCTCAGATTCGGATTCCTCGTGAAAAACTGATGCGATTTCATGTATCATATGTTAGAATAGCGTGAAGGAAAAAGGTTTAACGACGCGTCTAGATTCTGTCGTACCCAGCAAGCAGTAGAAATCCCATGAATATCCTACCAATGTCCCACAACTTTGATTATCCTCCGAATATCCTATGAATATCCTGACTTTTTCAGGTTATCCTTGGGATATCCTAGGAATATCCGAAAAAAACGGCGTTTTAGATTATTCAATGAATATTCATAGGATAATTTCTACTGTGGTTCCGCCTGTATTTGTATTAAATGTCAATGTAGATTAAGATTACGATATGTATATTGATGGCATTTGAGAAATTGAGATCCGATGATCAGCGTGCCTAGCGGACGGTTGGATATTCAATTCCAAAAAGTTCGATTCGTATTTCGCGCGTCCTCGTGTCTAACCTCTCCAACTTGAAGATTGCCGCTATTTGCTATTCCTTTCGCGCCCGCGCTTGCATACAATTTGGTGCTGAAGCCCGTGAATTCTGTGTGTGTTTCTGTGTTTTCGTACTTTTCGTTATCGTGACCCGTGAGGAAGTACACAACTTTTGAATGTAAGTACAGCATCTTTCTTTGAAGGACTAGTAACTGTTTATTTTGACTGTCTGAAGCCTCTCCATGGACCCACACCCTGCTTCAGTTAAATTTTCACTAGCGGTCGTAATTAGACCTTTAGATATCAATCTGAATAGGAATGGAACAGTTGATGTCATTTTCAAGCATTTAAGTACTCATTTCTATGACCTTCATGCAGCAATTATAATGCATTTCAATCAACCATCGATTACTGTTTGCAGACGTAGTGTATTGCAAACTAGGTTAGCCTAGCCATGTGTATGCCATGCTCTTATCTCAGGTCTGAAGCGTAACAACTCAGTTTCCAACCCTGCAGCCTGATTGTTGATACTTTAACTGGCTATTTCGGCATGATAAGAGCAGACGTAGCCCTATCTGCGCTGCGTAATAAATCGATTTCCGATGCTTGTTTTGCTGATAAAAATTTCAACAATCAGGCCGCAGGCTACATGGTCTATACAACCGCTCTGTGTCCGACAAACCTGACTTACCCTCAGCCTGAGTTTGTAACCAAGGTTAGGCTAAACGGTGCTCTTGCATGTGTTAGAAATTGGCCACTTAAGTACGCACTGGTTTTGCAAGAACAAACTGGAATCAACTCCGAACTGAAATGATGCTGGAATCATGTTCTGAGTTTGCATGTCCCAAACTCTGAAAGCCCTCCAATCGGATTTTCACTCATGAAAGCAAATTAAACACACTCAATTGTTGTGTTTAATTTGCCGTCTTGCATGAAAATCGGATTCAAGAGGGCTTTCAGGGCTCGAGACGTTAAAACCCAGAACATGATTCCAGCTTTCTTCATTCCATGACGATTCCTTGTATGCCACAATTTTAGGTTATCAAGTAGTTAGAGCATCAATTACTTAAGAGATGCTTTATTGGTTTTCTTTAGATCGGGTGAGTCTGAGGAATGAAATGGATGAAGGTGGTGGAGCTTCACAAGGGCAGCGTAGTAGGAGAGATATTTTAGGAGCTTCCAGAGCGACAAAATATCGACGAATAGCTGAAGAGGCTGCAAGTCTCTTGTTTGTAGAATCAGATGCACAGCAATCGGACATTGAACCACATTCACCTGTCGAACCTAGTTTACTTGAACACACTGCTGTAAGTGTCAGTGCTGAAGAAGCCAGTAATGATACATCCGACGAGAGTAACTCTTGCTATGGGGTGCCTACTACCCACAGCACAGACGAGGAGCTTTTGGAGGGTGCAGAGAACAGTCAATATGTTAATGAATTTGTTCAAGGTTCGGATGAAGACACAAATGGTGGTGATGATGATATTTCAATTTGTTCCTTCATAAGTAACTCCGACACTGCTGATGATGGTTCAATGGAAGAATTTTTGGTCTCAGACGAGGGTGAAATGAGTGATGCAGCTCCTGATGAGGAACCAGACCGACCTCAACCGAGCCTCAGAGAAAGGTTACGGGTTTGGGCAGTCTCCAAAAGAATTTCGCAAGTAGCTGTCAACCAGCTTCTCAAGATTCTCAAATCTGCTAATCCTGCAGAACTTCAATCTTTGCCATTAGATGCAAGAACCTTAGTGCATACACCAGTTTCCACAGGAGTCAGGCTTCTCCCATCTGGGGGGCAATTTGCTTATTTTGGACTGGCGAGAGGTATTGCAAAAGCCCTTGAATTGATAAATGGAAGAGTCTCATTGAAAAATGGCAAAGTGAAATTGGCAATTTCATTTGATGGTCTTCCATTGTTTAGAGCCAGTGGAGGACACTTCTGGCCAATCTTAGGAAAGGTCATATCTTCAGATGATATAAATCACCATGTCTTTCCAATTGCCCTTCATCACAATGATCTGTCAAAACCTAATGATGTTTATGAGTATTTAGATGAATTCATCAAGGAATTATCAGACGTTTGTGAGAACGGAATTCAGTTTAAAGGCGAGCACTATCCTGCAGAACTCTCCGGATGTATTTGTGATGCCCCAGCCAAATCGTTTATCCTCAACATAGTTAATTTTAATGGCAAACATTCCTGTACCAAGTGTAAAACTAAAGGTGTATGGTCCAGGCTCTGCCAAAGGATGTATTATCCTAATCTTGAGGCAGCACCAAGAACTCATGACGAGTTCCTCAGGCAAACAGATGTTGAATTCCACAGGGGCACATCCCCTTTCTGTAATTATAAAGCTTTCAATTTTCTTGCCCATTTTCCTCTAGATTATCTACATCTTGTGGCATTAGGGATCTGTAAGAAGCTTGTCAAATTGTGGGTATTTAAAAGTAAGAACAATGCCCAGCTTAGCCCCGAGCTAATTTCTATTGCTTCTGGCAGGCTATCTGTGTACGAAAAGTTCATTCCCACCGAATTCGGAGGCCGCAGAGGAAGACCGCTAGAGGCAGTAAAATTTTGGAAAGCAACAGAGTTCAGAACTTTCGTTTTATATCTTGGACCATTTGCTATGGACGGAATCCTGAGTAAAGTTGCTTTAAATAACTTTTTCTTGTTGCACATTCCTTTAAGGCTGCTGATGAATCCGTCCCAGTGTAAAGAATTCAAAGAGACTGCTCGTGCCGTTTTAATTCAATTTGTCGAAGATTGTAAAACAACGTATGCTCCTAATCTGCTCACGCACAATTTTCACAGCATTATCCATTTGCCAGATAATCTGGAAAATTTTGATAATATGGAAGACTGTGCCTCTTGGGATTTTGAATCTTATTTACATTCTCTGAAGCAACTAATCGTGCGAGGAAAAGGAAATGTACCCCTACCGCAAGCTGTGAAACGTTTGGAGGAGTCCATGTCTTGTCCCCAACACGAAAACGCATCCAACCGTCAGTTCCCATACGCGTCAATGCCTCATCGCAAAGGTCCGCTGTTGACTGGGTTCAGCTCTCCACAGTACATGAACCTGCACTTCAAATCCTTTCGACTTGGAATATCAGCTAGGGATTGCTGCTTCACAAGGAAAGATGGAAGCATAATCGTTATCAGAAACATCTGCTCCGACATAGCCACAGGAGCTTTGACTGTTATTGGGCGAAGATTCTTGCACAAGGAAGATGCCTACACTGCAATTTGCCCCAGTTCCAAATTAGGAGTTTTTTTTGTCTCTCAAATGTCTGAGTTGATAGCCGTACCGATAGGAGAAGTACTTCACAAGAATATGATTCTCCCATTTAAGACTGGCTTCATCACACAACCTCTCCTTCACACCATGTGATACGAGGGAAACTCAATTACATTTTTTTCAACAGCCCTTCAATACTGGCTCATAAAGTTTCTTACTTAGTAAGTAATTTTCTTGCTGTCTCTAAAACCTTCCTTTCTAAACATTTTTTTACTGAGGTAATTGGTGCCTTGTTAGGGGAATGTCAATTGAAGCATTCTATCAAAAATTATGTTTCGTTTAAAAGTATCTTGTAAAAAGTAAGAAAAGAAGTATAATAGAAAAAGAAAACAAAAGCAAAATGAGAATTACCTAGATTAAGAAGACTTTAAGAAAAAGTAGATACAAAAATGAGGAGAAACAGGTAATTGTTAAAAATCTCTTCTCGTAAAAATTGACTTATCTCCAATAAATAAAAATTTTCTTAATCACTGACATTCTGTTTACAGGCGTAAAATATGTGGTGCGTCATTGTATTTAAGGAGGATGATACTGTGGGATTAATCCGCCAGGAATGGATTGTGAGTAACACTCCAGGAGAGGAGCGCACAAAGTACCCACCCTGCACGAAGAGGGAGTTGATTAGAAAATTGTTAAAAATTAGTACTCCTCTTCAAGAAGTGGAGAAATGGGCAACTCAAGCCATCATCATCAAAAGAGAAGCCATTGGTTAGTTCTGAATTTTTCATCTTGTTCTCCTTAGTTTTGCACGTAAAACTGTCATTTTTTAAATTGTTCTTTCGGTAAAGATTTTCTTATCCTTTTCTAAATATTCCCTTGACAAAAATTACTCCTTGCATACAATTAAAAAAGGATAATGATTTTTATAATATAAAATGGAAAACTATAATTTCATACATCCTATCTAACTAATGAAAATCTGAATTGTGACATTGAATGATTTCACTAGGAGTTTCAAAATTTCCATGCAAACATGAGTCTGGAGCTCATTTGTCCAAAACTGTTTATTTGATAATAATTTCGATTGATTATGAAATATCCTTTTCTTCTTTCCGCAGAATCCTGGCCTGAAGCGCTAAAATTAGAGCGAATGATTGCCGATGACTCTGAGGGCGTTTCCACGGATTATGAGCAACTTGGCCGGGGGCACAGGGTGGTTAAAAAGCGCCAGATGTCCGATTCCGATGAGGAAAATGATCACGTCATGTCAACCTCTGTCAAACCCACACGACAGCCGACAGCTAAGAGATCTGCCTACGATTTTGCAAATCTAGAATGGCCGTCTTGCGATGTTGATGAAAGTTTTGGTAGGTATAAAATACCATCACCCCTCGCTACATCTACCCAATTTGTAGAAACTGAATGCCGGAAGAAATCCTCTGCTCAATCCATCCGTAACCCTCTTTCAAACAAAACCAACTACGATCAAAGACAGAGATTGCCAGCCACACCAGTTCAAAGTAGCATCGCTAAACCACATGCCAAGACGCCATGCAGCAATCCGTCCAGTGGTAAGTTTACTCTCAAGTTTCATCCTCATGTCTCGTGTGTCTGAAGAAATTAGTTTCTTCAGCATTTATTATCATCAGTATGGACTGTTCATCAAGACAGGATGAGAGTCTTACTGAAGGCGCAAAGTTTCCAATCAAAATAAATCCCACTCTTGTCAGCTACTGGTTTTTTCAAGTATTATTGCATACTTGTGAATTATGTATTTGCTGCCTACACTATTTTTACATTGGCCTATGTAACAATACGAATGCTCATTTCTCTCTTAATCCTTCTACACCTCCAATTCATTTTTCTCAATAATACTTACAGCATTAAATTTAATTTATTCTCTTGCAATAATGAATAGGAAGAAATCTGCAACAGAGTCGCAAAATTTGTTGCTTTGCCCTGCAATATGCCCCAAGTTCCATACAAAACGCAGGTAAACACATACAAAGAAGTTCATAGTGCTTTTCAGCACCCTGCATTTTATACCCGCCCTCGGGTTTCTGGCCTTCCCTCATTAGGGAGTGGTAGACAAAGTTCCAATTCTATTCTAACGAATCTCAATTCTCTTCTCTGTTGCAGCAAACAGACCTAATGTGCATCAACCAAGACCTGTTCTACAACCCCAGAAACCTGCTCTCTCTGTTGCAGCTAGCAGACCTAATCTTCATCAACCAAAACCTCTTCTACAACCCCAGAAATCTGCTCCCTCTGTTGCAGCAAACAGACCTAATCTGCATCAACCAAGACCTCTTCTACAACCCCAGAAACCTGCTCCCTCTGTTGCAGCAAACAGATCTAATCCGCATCAGCGAAGACCTGTTCTCCAACCCCAGAAACCTGCTCCCTCTGTTGCAGCAAACAGATCTCATCCACATCGGCAGATACCTGTTCCACCTGTCAATCAGTCAGCCGGTAAGTCATTTACTTGAGTTTTCATTCAAATGTTTCGCCTACAGTGAAGAAGTAATCTCTCTCAAATTTTTTTTTTAATTTGTTTATGTTATTCATTGCTAAATTTGAAAGCAGCCTTAAACGTATTAGAAAATTCTTACTTTAAAAGAACTTCTCCCCCCCATCCCTCAATTACACTTGCTGACATGTGAATACTGTTAAAATTTGTTAATTTCATTAAATTCCGGCAAATGGAAGAAATATTCTCATCTTCAACTCATCCTACTGCAGGGGTTGTCCCAATAGGAAAAAATTGCTTCAAATCTTGAAATTAATAAATGTTTGTAAACTTGAAAATACGAATTTTAAAGGTGTCATACTGTTGTTTCAATACAATCAACAATGTTCCCAGCAAACTTATACCAAAATTTAGCCTTATGCAAAGTTTGCAGGTCTGCAATTTCAAAGCGATTCCATGTAATGTTTATTTTTGCAACGGCATCAATTTTATCCTATACCTTCCTTTTACTTCTATTGATATTTTAATCAATGCCAAATTAATCAAGATTGTGTCCTACTTTCATCTAAAACCACGTTCATTCATTGTTGATGTTTTTTCCTCCTACTTTAGGGAACAAATTAGTTTCTGAAAGATGCCCTGTTGGCCGTGAAGAATTGGTCAAGGCTCTCAACAATTTTTCTACAGTTATTGGTAACTAATCTCAAAAATATTTTTGCCTGGTAGAATTTAAGTATCCACCTTGACATCTATCTACCCTCATATGAAAAGACTTTCCTTTTGCTCGTCAATATTCATTGCAACACTGAGGAAATTTCGACACTTTTGGAGAACTGTTGATGGGTGTAAATTGTAGTGAAAAAGTTGATTGTAAGGAAAATTAGTCGTACCATCATGTTTCCTACAGACTACTGATCAACTGGTTAAGTGGTGGATCTCCTTTGCATGCAAGAATTTCACCCACTGAAGTGGTCCAAAATAAATTTTGCCTTCGTTTTGGGTGTAGAAAAAAAATTGAACTTCACCGTTTTCTATTTCGAAATTTGTGTTTCCCTTTAAAAAAATTAAGATCCCACTCATGAGTGATATTAAAATTTAGTTAAGATGGCTGTTTATTCAAATGTGAAGAAAGTCATAATATTTGCATACTAATTTGTGTCAAAGAAAAAAAGTTGTCTTATGTACGATTCTTCAAAAAACGATGATTTCTTTCGAGACAATGAACATGAATAAGTAATTGCTCTATTTTCTTTTTTTCCAGAAAAAATTGACAAGATGTCTAATATAGTGGGCAATCTCACCCATAGAGTGGCTAAGCTGTCTACAACTGTTGAGTCTTTAACTAAAACCGTGGCAGAGATGGATTCCAAAATTTCAGACCTCTTAATCCAAGAGTCCACTCTTACGAACGATTCCCTCAATGAAATTCTGCCTCTAGCCACAGAAAAAAGTTTGAAGACCTTTAATCGTGATCTATCCGACGTTACGTATCACTTAAATTTTGTGAGTTTTCTTGTGTCAAATTTTCATATTCTTCTAAGTATTAAGTTTTATGGATCTTGTGAATCAACATTCTGAAAGACATTTAATGTTGATAAGATTATGCGCTTAAAAATTGGTTTTTCCACATCTAGAGTAGTGTTGCTAAGAAAAATAAAGAAACGCTTAAGGAATGGTAAGAAATCTGCCAGATAACAGAAAATAGTTCGTACAATAAGAGGAAAGTTATGCATAATTTTGGTAATGTAGAATGCCACTTACTGCCCTCTCATGTTGCATCCTTCTGAAAATCTAGATTCTTGGCTCCCTCAAATGATCAAAAGAAATTGCAAAAAGGAAAACAAGGATTTTCGTATTAAAGTATATAAATCATGCATCATTCCGTATCCTCAGTGAATTCTCTCTGACCCTCAATTTCCCAAAATAATTTAATAGTTAAAATGCTAAAAATGCGTCTCTCAACTGCAATGTTTAAAAATCTCTGATCATGTTTTAATTTTGTGAAGGAAAAGGAATTAAAATTGTTCAATTTCGTTTTATTTTTTAAAGTTATTGAAGAAAATCACAGAAAATTTCAAACCGAGAAACTGTTTGGTAATTTTCATTTAAAATGAAAAGAAATATAACATTGCAATATGAGTTAAGCATTTTTTCGACTTTAGCAGAGGATGTGAGCTTCGAATCTGAATTCTATCTCACCCTGCTAACCACTCTCCTCTGTTCAAATTTTTTATAATTACATATGTTACTTCATGGTTTTCTCTTAGATCAAATTCCTGCGAACTAAAGTGAAGGATACAATTGGTGACTCTATGAGGGCCATTGCGAACCTCCTCATGACGGATGATCTGGCTCTCTGTTACTCTTGGACAGGGCATAAAGGCAAAAAACCCATCAAAGAAAATACCCATCTCTTCTCTGCTATTGCAAGTGAGTGTCGTACTATTCTCTATTATGTCTCCTATAAACTCTTCGCAGCTTCCTTATTCCAGACAGGCACCAAAGAAAATTCAGAACTGCCTAGAAACAGTTAGCTTCGTGCTTTTAGGTCACAATACAGATGACTTTTTTGTAAAAAATGACTAAATCAGGAAAGCAATCCTCTGCCAAGTTCAATTCTAACTCTTAAAAATTAATGTACAAAATATACTATCATCCATGATATGATAGGACAGCAGATTGCACGAGGAAGCAAAAATGAACTATCTTTTTAGTTACTCTGAATATTTTTTGAGAAGTGCTTCAACTCTTTACTTTCGTACATCCAAAAACTGGGTCAAGCATTGCGCGCTTCAAAGCTTCATTGAAGAAGTATAATCAGTAAATTACAAATTTCAAATACGACTACAAGCTGATCTTCATACTTAAACAGTTAATACACAGAGTGGTTGGGGACTGGGAAAAACCGGAAAAAGTCAGAAAATCTCATCGGTCAGGGAATATTTTGTGGAGTAGGTTCCACGTAAACCTAATCCTGAAGGTCGTCGCTCAACAATGCTTCACAAGTACTCTTTGACTACATCGAGTGGCCTTACGTTATCGTAAAAAAGTCAAGGTAAAGTCAGGGAATGAT
Organism: Bemisia tabaci; assembly: GCF_918797505.1. Classification (NCBI taxonomy): domain Eukaryota; kingdom Metazoa; phylum Arthropoda; class Insecta; order Hemiptera; family Aleyrodidae; genus Bemisia; species Bemisia tabaci. The sequence goes on from NC_092795.1 coordinate 37,143,836, forward strand.
AAAATGAAATGTTGCTAATCACCCTGATACAGCCAGATCTATGTAGAAAAGGTTTGTGTTGTAGCAGAAGAACATGTACAAGCCATTTTACCTGAAATCATTTTCATTGTAATCCAAAACTCAGTTCCAGTAAGTGCCGTTTGTTATGCTCATTGTAAAGGACCAATCAGTTGCCTCATTGATTCTCCTCATCGTAAACATATAATTAATGTCATAATCGTTTTCCTGGATTTCAGAAGCCATCAGAACCAAATTCCCAAATGCAACAGACAAGGAAATTTTCGAGCCTTTCAAGCGATGGCTGGCGCATGCTGAAGAAAGATTAAACCCTGGGTAATATATGATGAAGTCATAAGTACATGTTTTTGGAAATTTTAAGCTGTTATCAACATGGGTGGAAGTTAGAGAGTTTTATCTGGGGGTGCTAGAAGGGAACCTCTTCAAGAGGTGTCTGGGAAGGTAGTAGAAGGCACCCTACCAAAGGTTTCTCGCAGCTCCAAAAAAGGGTTCTGTGAGGGTCTTAGTTGAAAATTTTGAAAACTTGATTCGTCTCAAGAGCAGTTTTGAGCTGGTCTAGCCCAGAGATTGATGCCCAAGACAAATGCATTGTCACGCACTTATTTAACAACATCCCTCTCATTTCCTCGGAGGAGCCATGACAATTTCTTGGGAGAGGCTTCCCTATTTCCGCCCATTTGGTTTTCAATAAATGTTGCTAACGATTTGAGAGTATTGCCCTGAATAAAATGGCCTTCAAGAAATGAATTTCGGAGAATTTAATTTTTAATAATGGTTGTAATAGAACCAAGTGAACTACCTAGGTAGTTTTAAGTAAAAGATTAGGTTTCGATTTTTTGTGACTAAAAACAATAGGAGGATAAAATGAAACAAAAAATTCGTAATTTAACCCAGTGAGCATTTTAATCCTATATACCACCTCCTTTCTTTTTCCCTTTCCCTCCCCTTCTTTCACTTCCCTTCCCCTCGTAACCTCTCATATAATTTAGAAAGTGAACAGATTTAATTGGTTTTTTTTCTCGTTTAATTTTCAGAATGTACAAGAAATCTCAGAACGGCAATGATGAAGAAAACAATAATTTTGAAGATGATTGCCATTTAGAAAATGATGATGTTTTCAATGATAACAATTTTGATGAATCAGTTGAAGACGAATTACCTCAAGGTGGCGAAGAAGATGAATTACCTCAAGGTGGTGAAGAAGATGAATTACCTCAAGGTGGCGAAGAAGATGAATTACCTCAAGGTGGCGAAGAAGACATGAATATTCATGAAGACAGGGAAGAGGTCCCAGTTGAAAGATTTAGTCTCAATGATGATGTTCAGTATGCCATAAATGAATTATTCGATGGGCCCAATAGTCCACTTGACGACAGCATGGCTGCAACATACTTTCAAGACTCTCAATTATATTAATATATATCAATTTAATTGAGTATCTTGAAAGTATGATGTGCACCAAACAGTCTAAGGTGGATGCCCCTATTATTGGCACCTTAAGGAAAATTTAGGTTTAGATTTTTCTTTTTAGAAAAAAAAAGGTTTTGGTTTTTCTTAATCAACAGCAAAGTCTTTTCTAGAAATAAACGTTTCTTAATTAAGTACGTAACTTTAAAGTTCTGTATCCTTGAAATGAGTTTTATCAGTTTAGCCAACCGTTGAAATATTTTTTCCCTTTTTTATTTTACTTTTCCCTGCCACCCACAGCTTATTTCATGCATTTATTAGACAAGTTGCCAATAATAGGGACATCCACCTTACATATTACTATAATTTAGAGTCTTGAAAGTTATTTTCTATTAGCACAAGAAAAGTGGGGAAATGAACTTAATTTTTTTTTAAAAAAAAGGAATTCAGCTATCAAAGGCCTTACAAATATTTTTCTTACTACCTAAGTGAAGTCTCCACTTGAGTACTTTCTACGTAACTTTATTAATTTTATATGATAAGTAAACTTCTTGTTTCTGGTCCCGATCTCATGTAGGTATACTTCTTATTCCTTCACGATGGCCATTCCGGACTTATTTAGTCCATCTTCAGGTATTCCATTCACGAATATTTTCGTTCGTCAAACGATATAAAACTTAATAAAAACTAAAAATTAAAATCACACAATCCGATATCGTGATATTTTAGTCTTTCAGTACTGCTGAGTGCGGGCGCAGTCACTGTATGCTGGAGGGGAGAATCAGTTGGGCAACCTGACTTTCCAACTGATTGTTCAACAGGTGATCTTCTCTCTTCCGTTTGTTTATCTCCAATTGTTCTAGTAAATTTAATTTCCTGCCTTTGGTGCAAGAATGTTAGACTTTGGTTGTACATTCCCCTGGTTTGTGTCCGGTTTCTATTAGACGGTCACTAAGAGATGATTTTCCAATTTTTTTGTGTGTGGCATTAGTGAAATGTTCTTTGGTTTTCTCAGAAATTTTTCCACCAGTTTTACCAACATATTTTTTCCCACATTTATACTGGATTTTGTAGATTCCACTATCATTTATCCTGTATGGCTTAATGTTTTTTGAATGAGTGAAGAAAACCTGCATAGAGATCGGGACCAGAAACAAAAAGTGTGAGTTTACTTATCAAATATTCTTGTCACTCGACCAAGTCATACACAACCAAAACCTTTATTAATTTTGCCATGTTTCAAATCGTTCGGAAAACTCCTTTCGTATTATTGAGCTCCAAGCAAAACTTGTTAGAAGAGTCTGAAGTGGTAAATAGTGTATTTTTGAAAGTGATTTGTTGATAAAAGGTTAGATTCTATAAACTTGATTAAGTTACCATGCAAATATGCAAATGTATTGTGATGCAGCTAGTACTGTGATTGTTTTTTTCTTTGTTGAAGTCTGAAAGTTCAATAGTTATACCTCTTCTAAGTTTACATAATAAGTTGTACTGCTTCCAATTATTTTTGTTTTAGCTGTGAAGGGTGCAGGAAGCGTTACCTCTTTCCTTATTTACTTAAATAATTTTTGATCTCCTACATTGTAATATGTAGCCTATTTTTTGTATGCTCTGCTTAGAGTTTTTGTTCAACCAATTAAACCTCTTACCAAGAAAATTGTTTCTCCTTAATTATGTTTCTCTTATTATCTGTTCCTAACCAAAACATTTCAGTAACATTATTAAAAAACGGGCGAGAAAAATTATCATTGTTTTTCTGGAATGATTGATGACTTTTTATTAAATCAGTCAATTTCGAATACAAGATTTGTGATTTAAAATTTGGAAAAAGTTGGAAGGATTGACTTCTCAACCACTTTTGTACTTAGTAAGAAAACGCTAACCTTGTTAGACATTAATGACATAATTATAGACGTGTGAAAACACTTTTAACTAAATGTTATTTTTAAGAATAACAAGACACCATACTTGGGTTTTGTCAGACAGTTTTGAATTTTAAATTTATCAAGTACACATTTTTTCTCCTTTTATTCCATTTTTCATGCAATATTTAGCAATTTTTCTATACCATGGAAAACATGAAATTTTCATCATGACCCATCTGAAGTTTATTTTTTTAAACTAATTACGTACACTGAAAGAGGCTGCTACAGGGAATCAAAGAATTTTCTAGGTGTGTTCAATCAGATTTTGATCAATCAGGATCTGATTGAACGCACCTGCAGAGAATCTTTGGAATGCAGTCGTTAAAAATTAAAATTAAATCTGGAAAATAATGAAGAAAAGTAAATGGAAGTGGATAAATGGAGAAATTTTGTATTTTAGTGAAAATTACATGTCCTGTTTTACTAAGAAACATAAATTTTTGCTTAGTCGAAGACATCCCATGAGTTATTACAGGACATAAACCTCTTGCAGTAACAGGATGCTCTGGCTACAGCAAAAATTTGGTTTCTTAAGCCGGGATTTCCTCGGAATGCTTATCGGCGCGGTTCGGCAGCGCCCAGCGCCAATTGTCATAAGAGCCCGTGTTTAATGTTACGGTCGTCAGGCGTCAACGTCTGACGTACATTTTAACACGGGCTCTCGTGACAATTGGCGCTGAGCGCTGCCGAACCGCGCAGATAAGCATTCCGAGGAAATCCCGGCCCTAGTAACCTACAATTTTCGTTAAAATGCAGAATTCCTCCCCCCCCCCCCCCCCCCCGGAAGGATTTGCTCACATAATCGTAGGATATTCGGAGGATATTCGTTGGGTAGGATATTCGTAGGATATTCATAGGTTATCTGACTTGTCTCATTAGGATATTCGGAGGATATTCGTAGGATATTCGGTAGGATATTCATCGAATATTCTACTTTTGTCATTGAATATCCTACGAATATCCTATGAATATTCCTCTGCTAGCTGGGGGTACTGCCCGTTTGAACTACGCCGCCGTACGGGTCGCCGAGTGAAACCGAACGGGGAGGCGCCGCGCGCCGGCGCTTAGCTAAGCGTTCGGTTTCGTCCCGAGGAATTCCTCGCGATAAATTCTTCTTCTTCCTCCTCCGCTGACCCACTAAGCACTACCCATGTTGCCACGTTGGATTCATATGCTCGAATCAGTATGCCTATATACGTTACGTCTCCTTCCTTCACGCTATCCTCGGGTATGATACATGAAATTGCATCAATTTTCAACGAGGAATCCGAATCTGAGCTTCGATTTTGGGTATCACGCGTTTTAGGTCACATGTTCCAAGTTCGAAAATCCGAAATGACGGGCGCCGCTTAAAATGCTATCTCGGCTCCTGTTCGATGGATTTTTCTGAAATTCGGTGCCAGGGTGTGATACATGAAATCGCATCGATTTTTTTACGAGGAATCCGAATCTGAGCTTCGATTTTGGGTATCACGCGTTTTAAATCAAAATCTGTCAAAAACTCAAAATTCAAAAAATTCAAAATCCGAAAATCCGAAATGACTGAAGTAGGTAGCTTAAAATGCTATCTCGGCTCCTGTTCGATGGAATTTTCTGAAATTAGGTGTCAGAAGGTATTTTTCGACGGGAAACTCGAATTTTAAGTCAATTTTTAAGATCCTCAAATCCAAGATGGCGGACGTGGGCTAAAATGCTATCTCGGTTCCTTCGTTCGATTCTTATGAAACGCGGTGTCGCAGAGTATTTTTCAACGGGAAACTCGAATATTTAGTCAATTTTTTAAAATTCTCAACTAAGATGTTGGATGTGGCCTAAAATGAGCCCCGCTTCTGGCCTCGGTTTCTGTTTGTTAGAGCTTTGTGAACCGCGGGATCAGGGGTATTTCATGAGCCACCCTGCGCCGTCCGCAGCGCGCATGGTGCACGACGCGCCTTTTATGATTACACTTCTTCTAGCGTTGAGAGTTCACTATAAGTACTTCTCACGACCAGTGTGTAATTTTAAAAGTCGAAAATTAAAAATAAAAAAAATCATACACGATACCTATACGAGTTTCTCTACCAAAGCGCTCGCCCCGCAAGAAATCGTTCACCACCCGCCCGTCGGGAGCGCCGCGGCGTGCTGCCAGCGCGAAACGCGCACTGACGCCTACAAACCTACAGGGCTACTTCACGCATTGCGCAATGCTTGAAGTATCCCTTTAGGTTTGTAGGCGTTTCGAGCTGGCAGCACGCCGCGCCGCGCCGCAGCGTGTCATAAACTTGCCACATTTAATAGGACAGAGTGTTAAAACATTGGCAATTTGCCATCAAATTCGAAATCAGCGACTCAAAAATCGTAGGACACGAAACTTTCGTAATCTTTCAGCCATTATCCTATTAATTTCTTCCTATTCTTGAGTTTTGGATCATAGTGTGCCGCGGGCGGCGGTTCATAAAAATCTCCTCAGTGCTCAAATCGGAGCGAGGACAAGAAAGTAAATAAAGTAATATTATACCATTCGTGGGGGATTTGCGATTTATTCACAAAATACCATCTTCTATGTATTCTATTACTCCTTTACAGTTCTGCTCGCCGCGTCAGAAACCTTTGTCATGATGCTCTTAATTTTAGCCGTATGTATTGTGGTTATTCGTGTCCTGTCCGCAATTTCTAATTTCACACGAGCTTATGATGTATTTACGCAAGAAACTAGTGTAGCAATCCCCCTCCCCCCCCCCCCCCCAATCCTTCGATTTGTCCATATAGTTCCAGTTGCAATTTAAATGCAGCAAAGAGGAAATAAAGAAAAACAAATACTTGGAATAATTATATGACCAGTCAAAAAAAGTTGGAGAATCCTGAACTGCTCCACCTCCATCAGATTCTTCTGCGCTCTGGACCATTCGCATAAAATGTACTGGACTATCAGTATCAACTTCCCTTTCTCTTGTGCTATTTTTAGGAATTATCTTCATCAAATAAAATGATCATTTTGCCAGATAAATGGGTCATGTACAAGCCAAGCCTGGTTCTTAAGTACCTTCAAAACTTGGATGATTTTTTTTCCTAATTATTATTCAAGTACTGAGTTTGTACTTCAAGCTTGAAAATTAGATTTTCCTTTACTTTGACTTAAAAAGAGACAGGGGGAAAAAAAATCATTCTAAACTAGAACAGATGGTGAACTGGCATTTCTCATTTGGCATGGAGTGACCTAAAATGTAGTGGATTATACTTACAGCTCAAATTCATTGATACTCTATAAATTTGATGTTACAGTGTTCGCTATTAATATCAAATTTTTTTTCATTCTGCAAACCGAAACAGTACTGATCGTTCAAAGAGTACAGAGCCTAAGTACAGTATTTGCTGCAGCAACATTCAAGTCTCTAGTTTACTTTTAATCATGTACCTAGGTTGTCGTTTCTGTTTGATTAAATATTGGTTCTGATGTTTCAACAGTTATACTTGACTCCTGCCATGGTGTTGTTTTATATTCTAAGTTTGAAATTCTCATCTGTATATATAGGCTGAATAGCCTGGTCGTGTTTTAAAAAAAAATGAATAAATATTCATTATAAGACCTACAAAACTGCCAAACATTTTTTTCCGAACAAATCTTGCTAATAGACAGTAAATTTACTTAAATAGCAATTGCATGAACAAGCACAAAAATGATCTAACAACTCTGACAGGTGACATTGCATGTACCTTGACAATGTTGTACTTAACAAAACTAAAACATTGCTCGGCCTGGTTTGGTCCTTGTCCGTTCTATTAGAAATATTAGCACTTATTAGAGTACTCAAAACTATCAGCATAAAAATTAGCAATAAGGGGAATCAGCACATTATTTGATACCTACCAGAAACATAAAAAGCTGTGTTGGATTTATTATATAAAGGGGGACAAATTAATAATATGAAGTCATTAGAGACGCGGGTGAACTCCTTCAATATCATGCTGACACTTGATCTCAAAATTTTCATGTTCAGAAAAAAATGAACATTTTTGTAGGTCTTAACAACAAGTTGTTTTTCAAGCTGAGGATCTAGGGAGGCGGAATACTTAAATTCAAAGTGGTCAATGACCTATAAAATGTAAACAAAAATAGATAAATATAGATATATTCTTTCATGAACTTTACAGTTGGTAGATGAAAGGAAAGAAATGAACAAAAGAACTGTAAGTACAAAAATTTTCGTGTGTTGAAATCGAACAAGTTCGTGATACTATCTTCTAAAAACAATTGATATGAAATTTTTAGAGCTAAGCTAGTAAGGTAGCTTTTTAAAAAAGAAACAGACATTTTTTTAATGTAAATTTTTTATCTGCATAAAACTAAGTATCTACTCCTGAGTCGTAAAAATACCTAAGAAAAGACAAAAGGACACGACCTGTTTCAGTTCATGATAAAAAAGGCCTGATGATTTTCTTGATAAAACAAAAATGCACTATAAAATAAACCATAAAAAAACAAAAGAAAAACACTTTAACTGAAGATTATCTATAAGGTACTTGATGAAAGTAATAAAATCTTTCGCAGCACCTGCAAAGGAAACATAAAACACTTCTATCTAAAAATTTTCTGCAATAATCTGGCCGTGTAAGATAGAAGAAAGTTTACCTCAACTCAAAAATGATCTCAACTACATAGTAACCTGTGATGCATTAATGGTTGGAATGTTGTGATTTGGATAGTTTTGGGGAAAAAAGACTGACAGAAAAAAATTTGAACAGAGGTTTTTGACTCTTTTACAATGAACAAAGCACCAGTCGTGGAGTGGAGACCTGTTGGGAAAGATTCCAACACTTCAAAACAAAGGTAAAGGGAGACTTTAAAGAGGGAGATTCAGATACAGGGATACTATCAGACTGAATCGGTGAATAGCACTTTACAATTTCAGCTTTATTTCCAGTTATCAGCGTGTTTTTGTTTTCCCTTTCTTCTTTTTTCAGTTTCGTTGAGTAACGCCAACGGAAAAAAGAAAAAAGAACAACAAAAACTATGTTAGCTCTGATAGCATACCCGTGAATTCGTAAGAGCCTTGGAGTCAGTGATAGAAAATTGATGAACCAAAAGTTAAATAGCTGAGAAAATAAGTTTTCTAAAATATTTCCAATAACTTTCACCAAAACAAGAAGAAAAAAAATAATTATGACTAAAGTACCTTCACTTACTTCCATACCTATTGCACTGGATATTACCCTCACTGACCGAAAAAGAGTTAAGAAAACAAAATGGCAACGTATATTTTTTATCTAATTTTCGTCAGCTGGCTTGAAAAAAACCATTACACGCTAGCAAGTTGCGTTTATTGATAAGTTCCTAAGTTAGGAAAATATTTTCCTAAAGAAAAGTGGAAAATAAGAAGGTGCTTAGTTGTACATCATAGATTTTGAATAACATGTTTGAGGTACACTAAAAGACTAGTTATAAAAGGTGTTTTCAATTTCAAAAAAATGTATTTGATTTAAAGACATTCTTTTTTATTTGATGATTTTTTTTTTCTTTCTTGAGTCAAAGAAATTTTCTTTAATTACCTAGAATGAAATAAATATTTTTTTATTTCAAAGAATATGTTATTTGACGACAAATTAACATTACCTACTTTAGATTAAAAAGTCATTTGAATTGCAGAACATTTCATTCAGTTAGGTAAGAAAATGTCTTTACATCAAATACAATTTTTCTTTAATTGAAAATATACATTTTCTGACCATTTTGTTCAGTGTAATTCTGATTTGACTGAAAAAACAATGCATAATTAAAAATCTTGGAGCTAAGTGTAGGTGAGCAGTTGATCAGAATATTAGCTAAATCTCAGGGGTGTGTACTGTGGTGACTCATGCATGCTGAATGCTTAGTGTCGCATTACCAAACTAGTAATAGGTAATTTCCTTAAACTAATGCTATTACGAAATCAATAGTAATATGCTTAAATGATGAAGATATGCAACTGCACCATTAATGGTATCCCCGTGTGATAGATCTGTACATTCACACAAGTTCTGTAAAGGTTCTCAAGAATGCTAACTCCTCATCTCAAAGGCCTTCCAAACATAGAATGCTTGGTTTTAAGTAATGTATACTTAAATGCAGCTTTAATTCTTGCTGATCAATTGCCTGACCTATCAAACTTGCACTTCAAGGTTTTTTAATAGAGATGCGGGATACAAAATTATCAACTTCTTCTTCATTTATCCAAACCCTCAAAGTTGGATCATTCCTTAAAATGTTACTGTTGAATACCGATTTCCCCCCATGTGACTGAGGCACAATGCACCTAATTTTCGAGTTACGACACTGATTGTCGATGTAATATTTCATCATTAAATCATGAATAAAGCTTACATAGCGGTTGTCCCAACTACTGAGTGCACTTTGAGATAATACTGAAGGTCCTGAATTCACCATTCTCAAATAGTCTGGAGTGATAATAGGTACCACATAGTCCGTCTGTGAGAAACAACGCATTATGAATAGCTCAGGATTAGCACTGACAAATTTTCTTGTTCGTCAAGAATTAAAACTCCAACTGGGAATGACTCGGAGCGGTTCTCGCGTAGTCGCTGTGCAATCCTGAGTGCAACTTCTTTGCCATCATCAGCAAACGTTAACATAACAGTTCTCATTTTCCTGCTGGGTCGTTCGATGTTGGTGTTGAGCAAATTACTATTAGACTGAGGTTTTGGAGCCGAACGTTGGCACAGCGCAACTGACTGAATCGATGGTACAATAATTGGCTGCGGGGACTTGACAACCACCGGGGTTGGCATTTCAGTAACACTTAGCTCTCGCAAAGTAATAGGTAGTTCTTGCTTGATCCGAGAGTAATTGTTGGGTCTGAGTAAAAATTCGCCACAGCGGGTGATTTCATTGTTTTGAGTACATTCGTGGGAATTTTGGTTGTGTAATATAAAAACTGCATCCACCATTTTAGTGATGGAAATTTGGGCTTTGGTGACAGCATCAGGTCGTTGAATGTGGAGCAAGTTGTTCAAAACTTCACTTAAGCTGGCATTTTCACCTTGCGCAAAGGCCATCAAAACCAACTCGGTGCTGTCGATGTAACGATAATTTTCGATGCATCCTATCTGATGAAAACTGAGTCCTAAGTAACTAGCTAGATCTTTCCATCCATTGATCTGAGAGTTTGCTCCAGTTGAACTTATGGTGGAGCAAATATCCTGAAGAACCCTTTGGCCAACTGGGTGAAACAAGTAGGAGGCATGAATCCTAACAGTTCTAGTGAGCAAAACATTGTATGATTCATCAGAAACACGAGTACTCAGATTATTCCTGAGGCTTTCTAACTGCCGATTAATGTTCTTCCTGGCAATCATTGTCAGGTTTCAAAAGTACAAGGATTTGAAGAAAAGTGGAATATTTACCAAGTTTTCCTTGTTCCAGGAGGAAAACAGGCAAAATTTAGCATTACAACCAAGCTAACCTTACTTTCACTTCACCACCACTAGTTGAACACGAGTCGTGTGACGGATAGTTTAGGGTTCATAATTAGTAGTTTAAAACAAAATACTACAGCAAATATAAAATGTTTTACGAACACAAAATGCTAAAAGTGGAAAGCTGAGCAAGAAATGATCAACAGAAACGACAGAACAAACACAGATAACTGAGCGACCTTGATAAATTTTTTTTTTTTTTTTTTTTTTTTTTTTTATTGGTATTTTGACGCAAGATATGTACAGGAAGGGTCAGCAACCTGATAGACCCATTGTGGCGTTGTGACCGAGTACCAGAAACCAACGGGGAAATATTTTTGATGAAGGAATAATTTTTTTTTCTATGATAGATTTTTCCTTCTTCAATGCACATTCTTCTCCTCGATTTATATTTTTTTCTCCCATAAATATTTTTGATTACTGCAAACCTCTAGAACCCGAAGGTTGGCACTGCTGCCTCGCACCGTGTGGCTGAATTGTGGCGCGCAGTTTGAATTATTACTTACGCGTGTAGATGCGCACTTCGCTTTTTCCGTCCTTTTATATGTAGCTAACCTGACGCTGCCATTGAGATGTTTCCATCCACAGTACATAACTGCGGTTCTTATTGAGATCAAAAGTATCTTGTAGAACAGTGCCTCAAAAATGCATCCTCAGATAACAGCAGCATATAACAATTTTGACAAAATCCACTTGCATATTGGTATTGGCAAGATATCCGAAGAAGCCTCCAGCCAATTTTAGATTTTGAAATTTTCTGGGATGAAGCTCATTTTGCAGAGATTGGATGTGCAACTCAAATCCAAACTCAGTAAAATGATTGAAAATATCATGGAGAAAAAAGATCAACAAAATGCACATCAAAATGATTTTTCCACCGGATACTTACTCTGCAACGACTCGAACTCCTTGTGGAATAATTTAAAAGGCCGTCAAAGAATGCACATTTAGTCTATCATTCCTAAAAATGCCCGCTATTTCCACCTGCAATGAGTGATGCAATGGTGACGCAACGCTCCAATGTGCGAATAATTATCAATTACCTTTAATCTTTCATTAAATTTATTCGCTTTAAATTCCGTATACATGATGAATAATGGATAACATTGTTGAGATGTATCTATTACAAAGCCAGAGAACCATGAAATGCCCAGATACAGCAGAATAATTAATGTGGATGTTGACGTTTTTGTTGAAAAGTCAACTGAATACTTCTCAATCAATATGATGAGTTTGATGATAGTTGCATACCAAAACCCAGCAACATGAACTTCATCCAACCTTGAGAAATTGCATAATGTAAAATGGTTGAAAACTTTCATCCCAACATGGATGTGTGAGTGGATCTCTTTGAAGCCCTTACATCTACTGTTGTCATCTGGAGATATATACCTGCATAATATCTCAGGAAGGACCTCAAAATTCTGGATGAAAAAATTACAATGGCAGCGTCTTGTTGACAACAACAGTACTGGACAGAAAAAACGATGGATGTATCTGCACTGCAGGATCAAAAATTCAAAGTGCGCGCTCTAATTGAACCGTCGACTCAGCACCATGGAACGAGGCAGCAGTGTCGACAACTGGGTTTAAAATTAGATCGGCAGTATCAAATAATACGTTCGAAGGAAAAAAAAATTCATATCAGAGGAAAAATATTAATTACATTCAAGATACTTTTGCTTGAATTTCAATTTTTGATTAGAGGAAGTGTGCGGGTAGATAAGCTTTAAACTACTCCTGACTCATTGCTTTTTCAAAATTTGACTTCGCTCTACACTATTCAGTTCAATACTTCATCATTTCTTACTTAATTTTATTTTTATAGAGGAGAAGTATCACTGCTTTTCTCACAGTTGTTATGTAATGGGATGTTCATACATTATGATATCTCAAAGATTTACCTGGAAAATTCTTTGCCATTACGATTTATTTCCTTTAAAAAACTTGAATTGTGTACAGAAATTATTTAATTCTGAAATAGAGATATATTCATTAAAGTAGGTTGGTATCTACATTAATAATGTAGAAGACCGAAGAGATCAAAGTTTAAGATATTGAACCTAAGCGTAAATCAGTGTTCATAGATGAAATCAACAGTCAGTTTTTTGATACATGTAAATACTAATGCACCTTAGAAAACCGGATGGTTGACTTATCCTATCATTTTCCCTCAAGGGAACAAAAAACAGAAATTAGAGGAACCTCTAAAAGGCAAATTATGAACACATCATTGGCTTATCACAGTCTACTTATTTCGTTTCTCATCAGGAAACATAAGAATCAATTTTCAACGTCCATCATGATATCCTCGTTGGCATATTTCAAGATGATCCATTCTGCACACTTGGCTTCAAATGTGGATTCAGTGTTGCTTAACTCTCTCTCCTTCAAAATTGACTTTTCTTCAAAATTGGTACAACTGCTACTGAATTGCAGCTCGGATCGGTGGGAATGGACATTGAATATTTACGACTTGACCGTTGTCCACCCTCATCCACAAAATCATTGTCGATTTCAGGTACTTTACTGTTTATCAGCATGAACTTGGGCTCACCTGCTACTCTGATAAAGTCAGGTATCCATTCAGAGGTGGAAATTGTATCTTGACATGCTTTCGACAGTGTTTCGGTTTCTGCTGAAGATTCAGGATTAACTGCAGTTTTAACACATTCTCTTAATCTTAGATGTTCTTTAAAAAGTTTCTTCATCTGAAACTGGGCTGAACAAATGTTACAAATGTATTTGTTCTGAGAGTGACAGTCTTTTAGATGTCTATTAACAGAGTTTTTAAAAGTAAATTTACTGGGACAAATGGGGCATTCAAATCTCTTTTTATTGTTGTCGATCAGTCTTATTGATTTTTGTTTACATGAATTGCTTTCGATATGTGCCTGCAATATCCCTTTTTCCTTAAATTTTTTAGAACACTTAGCACAAGTAAAGCGGTCTCCACTGAAGTGTGACTGCAAGTGTTTCTTCAGTCTCTTTTTCTCATTGAAGTTAGCAAGACACACCATACATACAAACCGGTCTTCTTCAGTATGATGTGTTTGTAAGTGTAGTTTGAGGGTGCTGTCTTGAAAAAATATTCGAGGGCATAGTTCACAGCTAAAACTTTTCGGTTCAGAATGCACACTTCTGAGATGGCTTAACAAATCAGCATTCTGAGTGAATCTAGAGACGCAAAGATGGCATGTGAAGGGACTTTCCTCAAGACCTTGGCACTGATTTTGGTAAGGAGCTGTTAATAACCTGACTGGGTCTCTAGGAGTAGAGGAGGAATGTTGTTCCTCAGGACTCTGAGACTGATTTTGACAAGGAGCTGTCAATAATCTAACTCGGTCACTAGGAGTGAAAGAAGTATCATTTAGGACATTTTGAACTTCCAGGGGCTTCTCTTCTGGTTCATCGTGTGAATGCATTTGCAAGTGATCTTTCAGGCTTCTCTCACATTTCATTTTAGAGGGACACAGCACACAAGAGAAGAGCTTTTCTTCAATATGCCCGGGTGCATGTCTTTGGTAATCAATCGCTTCATTTTTATTGTGTAAAAGAAGATGCTCTTCTATTACTTTCTTACACTCAGATTGTTTTGGGCGATAAGGACAAGTGAGTAAGAGTTTTTTGGGAGAGCAGCTCCTTTCAGAATTGGATTCCTCTCCTTTGCAGTCTACTATGGCGTCCGTCTCCTGACTTAATCCATTCATTTTTTTATGCACGAGTGAATGGCAGTGCAGATCCTGGAAGGTTCTAAACTTGAGCGAACAATCTGGGCAACAATGCCGATTTTCATCTTGAGTGAGGCACGCACTACCTTGCTCACCGTTCAAAGTTGGCTCTAACTTTGATTCAGTGATAGTAACAGGATCCTCCAGACTATCAGATTTTTTAATTTCTACTCTTCTTCCAAGGTTAACTCTAACTTCTTTCAGCAAAATTAACTGCTTAGATTCTGAGCTAAGGGAGGAGCTTTCAGTAGCACTAGCTTTATGTCTTTCCAAGTGTTTGTGAAAACATTTTAAATATCGAAATTTTAGAGGACAATCCGAACAGTGGTAAAACTTGTTCTCAGGATTCATTTTGAATCTGGTTTCCTCAGGGAAATTTTTCATTTCTGGCTCCTCAAGACCAGAATTAAAGTTATGTGTGTGCTGTTTAGAATGTCTGTATAAGTCTTCCACTATGTTAAACTTAAGGGGGCATTCAATGCAGCAGTATGCCTTAATATTAAGGTTGATTTTTACATTTCTTGACAAGTCCACACACTCTTTCTTGAGAGTTTGCAAAGAAGAAAAGCTCAGTTGATGTTCTTGAGAGTCCTTTGAATACTGACATAGCTGTGAATGATCTAAAGAAGGTAACTTTTTCTTCTTGTAGGTGCATTCAGGCTGGAATGGTGAACTTTGTCCCACTGCATTAAAGGAATTGGAGTGTTCTCGTAAGTGTTTCTGCAAGTCTTTTAAAAATCGAAACTTCATTACGCACTCTTCACAAGCATACTGGTTACGATAGGACTGCTTTTCCAACCTTCTCAAGCCTCTCTTGCGACTTGATTCGACCGTATCACTTGCAGAAGGAGAATCATTAACGCGATGTTCACCTTCAGTCGGAGATTTATTCTCAACAGTCACTTCCTCCTTTCCAAGACTAAAAAATGTATCATTAGTCAATGGTGAAAAGTGGCTTACATCATTATCACCTCCAATTTCTTTTACCTTCATACATAAACCACTCTGTGGAGAAGTAATAGCTCCTAAAGAGCCTGGGGCAGTATCAGGACTAGATTTACTTTCCAAAATCACTTCCTTGAGAGACACATTTTCATCATGCACTGTGAAAATAGGTTTGCTCATCTTCGCTTCTTCTGTTTCATTATTCCTTGTATCAACTGTTACACTGACTGTGTAGTCTGCGTGGTTGATTTTTTCCTGCCCAGCATTTGATGGTAATCTAGGAATATGTTTAATCAAACTTTGATCTTCAAAGCTTTCTTCAATTTCTATTACATCATATTTTCTTAACTCAGTATGCTTACCAGATACAAAACTGAAATTTTGTCTGTTGTTGATCCGTTCCAGAATGATTTTTGGAGTTTGAAGGTTTCCGAAGAATGAGAGATCAGGCTTTTTCTTCACGATGTTCTCAAGTATCACAGGTTTAGGATATAACTGACTAGCTTCCGAAATTCCCACTTTAGTCATTGCCATGGTTGGAACCTGTCAATCAAATTAAAAATGAAATTATGTTCTGTAAATGAGCCATTCAATGTCATTTCTCATAGACTTTATTGGAAAGGTTATAATTAATTTCTTACTCATCATTATTACATGGGTTGCAGTCCACACCAAATAAGTTTATGCAATTTTGGACTGCGACAGAAGATCCATCACCATGATTCTTGCATTTACTTGCTGAACAGGCGTCAGACGACTTCTGTCGCAGTCGAAAATTGTGTAAACTTATTTGACAAGGATTCTAAAATAGGAATTTTCCGGGAGTGCCATTCCAGAAAAATCTAGAGGGTGGGAGGACAATAGTTGTAGAGATGAAGCAAAAGTTTACTGTAGGGGGAGGGCAAAATTTCAACAAATTTTGAAAAATGCCCGCTAGTTGCCAAAATTTTTCAAGCCAGAAACTTTTAATTCGAGCCCCCTTCCACCCCAATTGATGCCTCTGCAAATAATTAATAATCAAAGCAACATCATAATTTTCACCAAGGCATGCCCATGACAAACTTGCACATAAGCAACATTTTACGTTCCCTGTTTTCAAAGTTTCTAGCTGGAAAGGATGCTTGAGATTTTTCATACCTTTGCTTTAAAGTATGACATTGTAGATACTTAATGTAGATGCACAATGTTCCATACTGTTTGAATTATTACTACCTTTGGCTTCAGCTTCAAAATTGGAGTTAGTGACATGTAACCAACCAGATATTTTCGGTCTTTAAAGTCTCATATTTTTAAATACAACCTTTCATGTCTTTCTTACATGAACAAGTTCAGGATCATCATTATTTTTGATTTATTAATTAGGTTCTCAATCATTTTGCTCTAGGTTGTTGATAACCCATGGCAACACAACCATTCCTGTTACTGTGAAATTCCCCTGGTAATTACGTACATTCACAAGAATGTAAATTTTTGGTCATGGTTTATATTTTTCATAGACAATCTAACATGCCTGTCATATAATTTTTGACGATTTTTCTTTGACTTTTTAAAAAAGCATGCTTGGGAAAATTTACTTACAAATGAGAAGAATGGCTTCTTTGGAAAAAAAAGAAATACATACGCAGATGAATCTTGATAAAGCACAGTTAGGATGCAAGTTCAGCTAGGAGGATCGTTCAATTTTTTCCCCTCACTTGTTGAACTTCTCAGCTTTGCTCATAACTTGAAGGCCATATTTCCGACACTCTGCAACCAAATTTTGACTTATTTACTCATTATCATCTTGATCTTGGGCCATGATTACCTACTTACCAGGGGTGCAGAATCTTCCAAGCTTCCACATTTTCACGCACCCGCCAGACGGCTTTCCACATTTATCTCATCAGTTTTCAACAAAATTTCCCACCTATCTTAAAAAGATAGCGTTTACTTAGCCTTGTGTTTTCTTTTGATTTTCGGCGTTAGGCCCCTTGAAATGTTCCCCCCTTCCACATTTTTGGGGCTTCTCCACATATTCACGCGTCCAGGCAGGCGCATTTTCTGCACCCCTGCTACTTACTTGGCCAACAGTAAAGCATATGGAGAAAAGCGTTCATACATCATTCAAAGGGACACCTGCATCCTAAGAAAATGACATTTTTTCTTCCATTCATGTAGCGTGGTTGATCAACCATTGACCATCTATGGAGCCATCTAAAGGGACACCTGCACCCTAAGAAGATGACCGTTTTTTCTCTATTGACCATCTATTTTACAGCATACAATGAATACCTACTGAAATTGTGTCTCTATCCAGTAATAATGATCAAGGAGAAGTATGATGATCATAGACTCTCTTGCTAATTGTTGCGCATTTTTGTATTTATGCTTACACATACAGATAGAATTTTATCTTTCACTGTTCATGTGGCAGTTATGGTTCAGTATGTGACCCCTTCATAAATATTTTGTGACTGGGATTCGCAGCCCGCCTTCAGTCCCTGAAATTACAGTACGTAACCTATCGAGCCAATAATGGTTCTTGATATGTAATATTTAGTGACTTCTCACACAGGAGGTGGTGTAAGTCATTTGCGGAAAAAGCTGGAGTGCTCAGCTTTGTGATAGTGGCAATCGAGATATTTACCAGAAAATATTCCTTTTTGTCTCTCCCTTTTAAGCACTAAGCACACATTGCCGCTCTCTTTGACA
Source organism: Bemisia tabaci (assembly GCF_918797505.1). Classification (NCBI taxonomy): domain Eukaryota; kingdom Metazoa; phylum Arthropoda; class Insecta; order Hemiptera; family Aleyrodidae; genus Bemisia; species Bemisia tabaci. The sequence continues at coordinate 37,162,002 of NC_092795.1, forward strand.
AGACTGCTGGTTTCAGTAAAAATATAGAAATGATAGCAGTATACTAAAGCTGCTTACTGTGACAACATACCTATTCCCCTCTCTGTGGTGCGCTCAGGGCGACCACAGATCCCAACATGTTTATAGTTAAATATTTACCTACAACTTTGAGAAAACTATGAAACATCAGTATTATGCATGTTTCAAGAAGTTCCGTACGTATCAGAAGTGAAAATGATTACTTACCGCCATTGGATTAAATGATTAATGAGGATGGAGGAGAATGAAGAGAGCATGATGTCCATCCGATAACCTGGGTGAATCAATACTAGATGGTGCTTGATGGTACAAATCATGAAATATTTTAGGGAATGATTCCCTACTCAACAAATACTAGTCAAATTGGATTAATATCTGAGTGTAAATGCAAAAATTCCTCGGAAAACTCTACAAAAATGGCTTGCTGATTGGTTGCCGACTGCCGACAGATGTGACAGAACGAAACATGCGTAAAAATGTAAACAAAGATTATTCTAAATAAACAATAGAGAATATTGCCATTGTTGCAAAGTGTACTCGCCACACGTATTCAGTTATTTGTCAGTAATATACGCGGAGACTTGAGTATCAACATGAAAGTGAATTTCAAAAGAAAACTTAAAGAGGGAATTAACAATTTAAACCAATGTTGGTGTTGCATCGTTCAATGAACTGATAGCGTCTTAGCTTTACAGACAACTGATTCATAGGATCTGACAACAGTGCTTAAAATCGTAAAGGCGCCATATCTTTGATTATTTGAATGATCTAAAAGTTTGCTACATGCCCCATCCATGAGAGCGATGATCACTTCAGACTTAACCGTTCTACAACAAAATTCAGAACATCCTAAACGTCATCAGGCGTCATTGACATTTGGCTAAACCGCTCCTCTTAAACTGTATGGAAGTATAATGGTACCTATTGGAATAAAAGTCTTATCCTTTAGTTTAGACGAAAATTTCTGAGAAAATACCTACCTCAAAAAAATTGTGCTGAGTTAAAGGACTTAAGTATCTTCTTCAGTTCAGTCGAGGCGGTAGGTCAAATATTTCATTACTGCACTGTTTCATCTATTTGGTCACAACTGAGTTAAACCTCGATTTTAGAACAAGTTTTCCAAAAGTTCGTCAAATGTTTGACTCCGTCCAAGTCAGGGCTCATGCACACTCCAAGCAACATTATCTGATCGCACATGGAATGTTATGAATTCCCAGTCTCCCAATTAATGGTGATAGTCGCAAAGTACTTGCATATCTATTGCACTGTTTCAAAACCTCCGCTGCTGTTTTATTTGTAAAACAAAAACCAATGAACTTTATTGATCGAAATTTTTGCAGAATGATTATTCTGTACAGGAAGAAGAGATATCAGAAAAAAATATGAGATGTAGAGTTTGTTAATTTTTCTTTGAGAATATAAAATGAGGCAAGGAAACTGCAGCCTTCAAAATGAAGATAGACGTTGTGCACCTTTTACCATTTGGTTAGTTGTACTTTGAACAATTAATACACGAGCGGAGACTTATGACGTAGCAGTCTGAGACATGCTTTTTTGACTTCTGCCATTGATGAAAATGTTGAAGGAAGCAGGTACTTGATCCATTTTGACAAGTACAAGGAAAAACCCAAGGGTGATGCATAACTGAAATTCTGGAGCATTTTGATACATGATGCGATAATTCTAGGCTTTGTTTAAATGCCTTATTTATAATAATTCTGATGATGCTACTGAAGCATGGTCCATGACTGAAGTGTTACCTCTGACATAATTTCAAGGTGTTTGCTTTAGGCTGCACTCTTCATAAAATATAGGTAGGTATGGACTAATGAAACCCACTCTTTGTTGTAGCTAGAACCACAAGAAGAACCCACTTGACATTATATAATTTTCAAAACATAGGCCCACAGTTCAAACACTACACTTTCAATGAATTTTAAAGCTGATGTTGAGGAACTGCAGAATTGAATTTGCAGCCAATTTTATCTCAAAAGTTTACGTGTCAAAAAATGAAAAATGCTTTTATGATTCTATCAGTCTACTTCTATCTTACTCTATTCGATAATTTTTCATTTCACATATTTATTTATTTTTTTTCTTCTCCCTTCATTTGCTTTTTTTGATATCATACATTTGTTTCATTCCTACCGAAAATAAATACATATATTTTTTTTCTACTTGCATGATTGATTTCAAAAACACCCCACAATCTTAATACTTTTGGAAACCACAAATGAGATTTGAGGTGAGGGATATTGGGCTGCCCAGCAGTCACTGGGAGCAACTCCCTAGTTCTATAAAACAGAAAAGGTAAGGGATGAATTCAACAATGACAATAATAATGTATAAATTTATTGAAGAAGACAATGAACAATACTCAATTATAGTTACATTTGACTGAGTCATTTAAAGTTAACCACCTGCTTTCAAAACTGGACATTAAAAATTCTTGTGTGATTAACATCTTAGAGACTCATTCATCATGCAATCTCCCTAAATGTTCTTCACTATAAATTAAAAGCTGGCAGCAGACACAAAATTCAATTGACTAATAAAAATCTTAACAAATTTAATAAATATGTACAAAAGAAAACAATAAAATACTCTGATTGATGACGGTGAAAAATGCAATGAAAGTGTGTGGATTATGAGGGTTAACAAGCTTTGACAGGTCTTTTCTGTGTTGCGTTGATCTTATCACCAAGACTTAAGGCCATACCCTGAAAAAATCAAACAGAAACAAAATGAAAATAATTTTTAGTGGTTACTGAGATTGTAAATTAGAAAGTTTGTGCAACAAAATACAAATATTCTTTAACTTGGTCTATGCAAAGTCAGATTCATGGGCTAGACACCAAGGTGGTCTTGTGATGACATGTCAGGCTCATGAGAGCGACAAGCCTTAACTGACAGTAAACTGACACCTGCTCGCTGATAGCAAATTGACCATGACAGCATGCAAAGGTCTAAAAATTGTTTTGAACCTAGCTTCGGAATCTTTTAATCGATCACCAAAGTTTGGTTTTTTTGCATGTTTTACAGGTACCACAGGAAAAAATAGACAAAATATGTTAGTACCAGAACCTGTTCAAAAACATTTGTTTCGCTGTACCAGTTAAGAGATCAGTCTAAAAAGGAGCTACAGTATGTATTAAAAACTCTTTATGCCAGGGGTGCAGAAAGTTCTTAGCCTTTCCCAATGTATAATTTGCTGTTTTGCTACAATTGCGCTTCCACATAAAACAACGCGCTTAACAGCTTCCTTCCCCAAAGGTAGTGCGCTTGAAAGATGCTTGCAGATGGTAAAATGCATTTGTATTACTAGATCAAACATGTACTCGCAGGAGCAAAAACATATGGTGGAAGGATGCGGGTCGAAAATTTTCATCCTTATGCTAGACAAGCAGCAGTTTAGTAAAAAACGAGAATTTTCATGTTAGGGATTTAAAAGGTTAATAAATGAAGTATGTACAACCAAAAATTGGTCTTGTATTAGATGACTCTTAACATACTGAAACAGCATTGCAATAAATTTACCTGACTTTTTGCACGGATTCGAATGTGACCAGTGACAGGTGCATCTGGTTTGTTGAAGGGTTTCTCTATGCTGAGATTTGCTAGGGCGTCTTCTCCGAAGATCGAGCGAGCATACATGTTGGCTGCCATGAAACCGCACTGCCCTGACAATGCTTTCTCCGGGGTTAGGCATTTCATATTGGTGCTCTTTATAAGGTGGTGCAAATACTCGTGCAGATCTGTCAGGTTAGTATTGACTGAGAGCTGAAAAAAATGTGAGATAAATTAAATATTTTAGCGACAGCAGATCAAAAGAAAAATTATGAAAACAGCCTTCTAGAATTAATTAACAAGTGAGCAATTGACAGATGACTTTTCCAAAAATTTTCTCAGAGGTTTACAGAACTCTCCTACTTGCTTTATGCTCCTAAAAAAAACTCAATTCCACTCAAATCATTGTCCTGACTTGACAATTTCTTATAACCAGAAGTAGCTCCAGGATAAGTGCCCAAAATAAATTTGTGTTCATGTTTTACTTGAGGTTTATGTGTATCTTTCTGAGACCAATAGCAATCTTATCTGCTCCATACTTAATGAAAAGCAGTTAGTTGAGAAACCTGGCAACTTTGATTGGTTTTATTAGTTTGAAGTTTAACAGGGATGAATTGTCTACAGGACAAATAATCTGCGCTACAGCAAATGATGGATGAAACTTTAACAATAAAGTTTTAGAGAATATCTTGTGAGACTTTCGTGCAAAAATACATAAAAAAATTAGATCTTAAATCAAACAATAGAGGAGAAAAATCAAATTAGAAATATATTTAGCTACGAAAGACTGAAAAAATTAACCAACAAAGGAGCTGGTTCTTTTCCTGCGCCGAGAAACATTAAGGGGCACTTGCAGTTTTTACAATTCCTTCTAAGTGAATTTGAAAAAAGCTTTCCTCCTTTTAATTTCCATTTAAAGCACCCAAAAGATTTCTTATCTTTTAACATTATGGTGACGGAGGTGCTATTTGGCAAAAAATAATTGCATGATTATTAGCAACTGACAACAGACACTCTTCAAATTTTCTTCCAACTCATTTCTGGATGGGAGTCCAAAATCACTTTACTATTCAAACTTGAGCTGGAGAGCTGTGATAGAGTTAGACGATTGTAACTTGCATAAAAATTAAGGTAATAGTACATAGTTTTATATTCTCGTGTTAAATGCTGGCATTATTTGTTGGCCCAAGAATATGAATTCTATTAATCACCGGCGGCTGACATCATTCTTTAACAAGACTCTACATGACTTTCACTTTTAAGTATCCGGTTCCTAGTTTGCATGAATTCAATTCATTTTGACTTACTTTATTCTCCCACTCAAATTCTGCCCACATCACGCGGAACTCGATATCATTACAGGAGGCTGGAACAATGTAGTCCATGATATCTATGTGAATATCATTCAGCACAACCACGTTTCTATCTGAAGAGGCACCGCTAACATCATATACTGAAAAAAAAAGCAAGACATCAAAAAAGATAGAAAAAACGATAAAGATAACTCACTTAAAAATCAACAATTATAAATATACAAATTAATGTCAATATTTTTTTCAATTTTCTAATTTACAGATATCCCTTCGTATTTTTTGGAAAGAAAAAAAATTCTTCTCCTGGTTTCTCATGAAGCACTCATGAGCCTTGACAAAAAAATTATGACTTTGCTTTGCAATGCATCAACTACTACTACTAACATGCCGCTCTTACTTAGAGTGCATTAAAGAGCTCTGCGACACCCAACCTTCACTGATAGCGATCCTGCCAAAGCTCCTCTGGCAAATAGCATCTCCTCATTTCCTGCCTTATTCCATGAATCCACGATTTGGCAAGGCATCCTCTACGTTTTCTGCCACGGGGGACCTAATACAGAACCTTCGTAGGAAACCCATTATCTGGCATCCTTTGCACGTGCCCATACCAGACGAGTTGTTTCGTGAAAATATTATGCACGACGTTGTTTCCGACGCCCATAATTTCCTGTAACCTTTCATTTTGAACAAGATCCTTGACACTAAGGCCGATTTATGCCAGAAGTCCATCTTGGTTGCCTTAAGAATTTCCTGGGACTGTTTCTTCAACTGCCATACCTTGCTGCCATAGGACATAGCGTATTCCTGTTTCGTTTTGTATTGTTTTTTTGGATATTTTTAGATTTAAAAGCATTTGGCTGTAAATATTTACATACCTATATTTCCAAAAATAATGCCATTTTCAGTGGAGGCTACTTTCACATTTGCCTTGATATTGCAAAAATCATGAGGGGCCAAGACTACAGGCTGTGGTTTCTCAACCAACTTCAAGTCGCCCAAAGTTGCAAGCTCTAAGGTACAGTTCTGTAGAGTATCCGCTGCAATTACAGAAAACAAGTATATATTAAATTATAGCGAGAAGAGACAAGCCAAATGTAACGAGCAGAGGCGATAATCACGATTTTCAGGTTCTAAACTTATTGAAAAACTCGACAGTTTGTCTGATGTTCTGTTAAGCCTGCAATTGGACCGCATTCCCAATTTCTGCATTGAAAGCAAAAAGCGTTGCAGGAATCAGCTCAGGATTACGAGTATCCTCCAATGAACTAGGTCGAATTTGAATCAATCAGGACACAAACTTTCCTTCCTTGAGAGTGGTTGAAGGTAACCAAGAGAGTTCCGATTTGCAGGCGAATTGCTGCAGAGCACTCAATCATTTTAAGTATGTTTATGAGTCCGAGCAAAAACTGTCAGTTGGAAAAAGAAAAAAAAAACTAGAGTGTGACCCAAACATTGTAAGTGAGAGCAATATTTTGGTGCAATAAGTTATTCACACGAACAGAAGACGGATTGCCTTCTACTGAAGACAACTTGCCTGTCACATGCCATGGTTGTAGTCCAACTAACAACACAGAATTGAACTGCGATGCAATAAATACATTAATGATTCATGAATACAAAAGAGGAAATCAGGATTTGAATGTAACCTATAATACCACTTACAGGTCTGATTGACGATCAAGACGTCCAAAACAATATCATATTGATTGACGTGAACATAAGCTTCCGAGTATACAGGGTCTGAGAATCCTGTCAGCTGGGTCACCTTATTGAGTTTGCTTGCAGATAGAGGTGAATGTGTATCTTGCGAAGACCCACTAAGGTTGCCAGCTACAGCCTGTGTTAGGCTCAACTCAAAAACATTTTCAGTGGCTCCAAATTCCCCACCACGTGTGGTGGACAACTGCATAAAGTTGATGGGGTCATCAGTTTGGACTTGGTTTCCTGGTTTCTCTTTGGCCTAGTCAAATGAATGAACAAAGAGGTCAGAGTTAATTTTACGGAAATTAAAGTAAAAACGTCTCATGGGCTTTGGAAAATTCATAGAATTTTCATAGTTTGTTGCAAAGAAGTGGAATTGGATAAAAGACCTACTGTTACTGTACTGCCTTCGCCCTAAGTTTTTGGGAGTCTCTTTAGTTGGAAAGCTCGATTTTTAGAAGCCTAATAAACTTTTTGCATAAGCCGCACTGTTTTGATCTAGGTCTATATCCCATTAGCAAACACTCTCGTTCTCTGCCTGCGCCGCCTTGCTGCAAGAAAGCAAGTGTGTTGAGAGCCTTACCGCTGCTCTAAATAGCCATTAGAAAAAATCAACAGAATGCATCACCTTTTTGGACGTCTTGATGCCCCCCCCCCCCCCCCGATTTTAGGCACCAAAGTTCGATTTTTAGGTGCATTTGGCACATGGTGCCTGGGGAAGGGAGACCACTGCCTACTGCGATTGTCACTATTTCTCATCAGTTTTCCAATAAATAACTGTTGCAATAAATCACATCTCTCCTTGAAAGTAATGAGGAAAAATAGCCGTTTTTTAAAAACACATTTTAGAGATCTTGTGAGAATCTTCACTGCATGAAATGGTATCTGAACTCAAGAATCTAGTCCCAATCAGGCTTGGTTCATTTAGTAGCCTCTTTGTTTTCCACCTTCTTTTTAGTAGAAAATCTATCTTGGTACTGCATGGATACTTTCGATTCTATCATCATTGCAGAAAGTGATGGAGATATTACTCACTGTTATGAAGTGGTAGCTGAAAGGTAGTTGTCGAGTTCGCGAGTCCCACTTAGTGTTAAAGACAGAGAGAAAAAGATGTGCCTAAGCCTGCGAAGGCTCTTGATACATTGAAACAATTGTTAGAGGTTAAGATTGGTTAGAATTGTATCATACCTTTTGCGTTGAAGCTTCTTCCTCTGCTTTGGCAACAAGCATGGATGCTAAGGCTTGCCGGCAGTTTTTGGTGTAAATTCCAACGATAGGTGGGGCTTTTTCTGACAGCACTCGGAGACTCACCAAGAGCCTGTCAGCATCATCATTAGTAATCGCTTTGGTGGGCAAGCCTACAAAATGATGGAGAATGATTTAATTCAATGTTTTAATCCATAAATAGAATGACGATTGGACTGCGTTAAACAGACAGGAACCAAGCAATGTCAACTATCGCCAAATTTAATCGAGCTATTTAATTTTTTACATGAAAACGGCTGTGCAAATTTTCGTGCAAATTTCAGTGAATTTTTTTAAATTTCAAAAATAGCTGATGTGGCTTGGTTCCTTTCTGTTAAATGCAGTTAAATTGACAGTTACATAACTTTACAGAAAGTTAAGATCTTTAGGTTACTGAGCCCACCAAATATGAGTGCATTCTGTATTCTTTGGGCATTTATTCTACTAAAATGTTTCATTAATATGTTCTTCTGAAGCTGGAAAAATACTACAACCCAAATTTTGTACACATTTTCACTGCGGTTTGCGTCTTCCCCAATTCTTTACTTTCTCCATACCAGTGCAGGATTAGTGAAAGACACAGCTTCGCAATCTGCTTCATCAATTTTAAAAAGTTACACCCAACATTTTGTATCCAGACAACCAGCCTGTCGCGTATGAAATAGTAAGTTTGTAAATTGCTGAGTGCAGTAACACCATCTATAATCAAGGCTCAGCTACTAATAGTTTAATTAAAGTAAAGGATTGAAAACCTACCTGACTTTCCAAGATGCAAAATTGAAGCAATGATAAGCATAGCTTCTGACAAAAATTTATTCTGTTTCACTTTATCTTGCACCAGCTCAATATATCTCAATGCTAGCTTGGTCAGAGTTGTTCCGAGAGATGCTCCGATGAAAAAGTTTCCATCCATGAAGTATTGGCGAAGTGGTGGGCGTTCTTCTTTTTTTGTATTTCTAAAACCGACAAAAAATTAACTGTGATTGGAATGGTGCTTCTGAGGACTTTTTCTGTATTACTAATATTTATTTTTACATGGAATATGAAAACTTATGACTGCCAAATAGACGGTAATTTGCATACAACCAGAGGTGCAAAATTGTGCACAGATGTGAAACAATAGCTGAAGCAAGTTAACAGCTTACCTGGTGAAGGTGAAAATATTTATTTGAATGAGGTAAGATATTGATGCTGTATTTAAAATAAAAATTTTACTGGAAATAAGACACTTTTCTCTGAATTAAGTTTGTGGTTTTTCTGATGCGACAGTTTAGACATTGAGATGAAATATGCAGTTTTGCACAGTCCATTCATGATTCGATTAAGATGCCTTTCAAATTTATTGACGCACTTTTTATATTCATTTCATGTGAGCTCAAGATCAATATTTCTATGTTAAAGCATAATATCGTAAATGAGGATACATTGCAAAACTTACGTTGTTGTGTTAAAAGCAGACTGAGTTGCATAAGTGCCATCAGAGGTGACAAGTTTAGGGGTGGAGGTGCCACTGCTAGTAATTTTGGAATGTTCGACTTCTTCACCTTTCTCACCTGCTGCTCTGCGAGTTTCATCTTCTACGATTGGAACCTGAAACACATTTTCTACTGTTTAAGAAAAGCAAAGCTATGATAAATAATAAGCTCCCATTTAAGCTTTTTTGGGTATTCTATGTAGATGGAGGGGGGACCTTTGTTAAAAAGAAAATACAGAGGAGGTGGAAATGCGAATAATGAAAAGAGATACTTACTTCACCTAATGCCTTGTTGATTTGAGCCATTACGGATTGAATATCATCTGGGCTGTTCGTGTACTCTCCAAGGACCCATAATGAGGCTCGGTGAACTCTTTCGGACTTGATGGTTGAAAACGTGTCAAGGAGACGCTAGAATCAAGAAAAAACCACATTTTTTACTGGAGGCCAAGTTGACAATTTTTTTCATATATGAGTGCTCTACCTTGGTTGCCCCTTTTTAAAAAAAATTAAAAAAAAAAAATAAAAAATTGGAGAGCTTTCGCAGACCACCACTCATCAGCCTGCGAACCATAAGTTGAGAACTGCTGATTTTTGCAGAAGTAGAGATGAAAGCACTACTTTCTTTAGCAGAACAATGTAAGCTGATACTCACTGAAAGTGGATGTTATGTTAAACCAAGTACTTGCTACTTAATATTTTCAAAATTTTTAACAAAGAACCCTGCACAGAGCATGGGCTCAGCGTCTCTCTATGAAAGTCGATGAAACTTTAATAGATTGATATAAAGTTCATAATTAAGGGAAAGCCAAAAAATTAGCTCATTTTAGGGAGTAGAAGCCGAGATATTCGCAATTGAATCCGGACTATTTTCTATCATACCGCAGCATTCCGAGTCCCCTTTCCTCTCGTTGTTCGGCGTTCTCGATCAGACCTCACGTCACTCACGTGAAGATAGGTGCTTATGCGCTCGGCCGGTGCGAATGCTATACTCCCACCCTCTCCCCGCATCTGTTAAATCTGTTTCAGTAACTACATTTCAGATTAAACCAACCGGCGACGCCAGCACGGGAGAGGTGCGAGAAGCAGGGAACTCCATATCGCACAGCCCGAACGGAGCGTTTTAATGAAAAGACTGAGTGTGAACAATGCGACATCGTAGTTACCTGGTGGGGAGAGGGGGTTTCCTGGCCGAAGTGCTCAAGCAAGGTAAGGCGACACGGAGAATTTACCTCTGCCGCACAGAAAATAGTCCGGGTTCAATCGCGAATATCTCGGCTTCTACGCGCAAAAGTGAGCTAATTTTTTGGCTTTCCCTTAATTATGAACTTTATATCAATCTATTAAAGTTTCATCGACTTTCATAGAGAGCCGCTGAGCCCATGCTCTGTGCGGGGTTCTTTATCACTGACATAAAACTGATTTAACTTACCTCAATTATGAGGGGTCTCAGATTGTCAAATTTATGAATAGCCTCACGAATAAAAACTAAAACATCTGTGGCAGCTAATTCATTTGTGTCAGAAAGGAACTCGACCAAGACAGGAATGACTGTTGCAGCAACATCCGGGAACTAAAAACAATAGCAGTGATAATTAAGAGCTAAAATTTAAACATTCAAATTTTAAAGGTGAAAAAATGAGTAATACAATTGATAAAAAAGAAAAACATTAGTCGAATAAAAATCAAAATAATAATGTTAACCCTCTATGGCATAGCGTTTCGTAACAACATAGTTTTGGGATTTTTAAGGATTGAAACTTTGCTCTGTAGCATCATTTTGAAAATTTTCATTATTTTCTTTTTTTGAATAACTGATTCCCAAGAATTTTAAATTTTGAAAACAAATTGGTACTCTGTATCTTTTATGCAAGCCAAAAGGTAGATTAGTGTCCCCCAGAATTTGACATCCAAAATTAATTAAGCAAAAAGTTGGAGCATTACAGCTTTAATAAGCTCAAATAATCACATCTCTGGTCTAAAATTCCCTTGTTTTGCAAATTATTTTTGTACTTAAACGTTTTAATGTAGTATTATTTGAAACAGAGGTTTTAAATTGGAACACAAAGACAGTTCCAGACGTTAACAATTAAGCTACACGTACCTTTATACAACATGTATGGAGGGTCCGCACAAGTAGCTGTCGATATTTTCCCGTGTCCTCATGTTCAATAACATTATGTGTTTTGGCAACCTCTTTTTTCAAGACAAGCACCATCTCTTCAATGTTTCTTGATGATACTAAATCCATTGCTGATAAAAACAAGAAAGACAATAATATTTACTGAAATTAACATTACATCCAAATTTGTTTCAGTTTCTAGATTATAATTTACTTCTTAATTTAACAGTTTACATGAGCAAAACACACTATAGTTAAACATAATTGGACTTCATTTTGCGATAAGGAGCTACAATTTCTAGCTCAGCTGTAAAAGAACCTATCTACATAAGGAAAAATATGGCTTAAATGTTGTTTCTAAAATGAGCCGGAATTGTAAGTTTCTCATTGCAAAATGAAGCCCAGTTACAAAAAGACTTATAAGAATAAGGTTAAAATCTTTTTGCAATTTTAAGAGGGAAAATATATCTGAAAGCTATAAGTTACACTGGGAGTTTGATCTCTGGACTTGGACTACCCGAGAGTATAAGGCTAAAAACCGGGAATAATATGAATGAGTTTCCAATAATTTGTTTTTTTTAACTACTTAAGGGTTAATTTGCATGTTGGGAAAAGCTCTAGTAGGTCAAGCAGCATGTAGGTGTAATTGTGTGTAAGAACAAAGTCACGTAGATCAACAGTTTATAGATTGAATGTTATGGGCCAAATGTTTGAAGGTAAAAAACTACATGACCCTGCCCAAAGGCCCTTGCTAAAGCTTTCTGACATTCAGTTTTTCATTTGCTGCAGGGCTTGGACGTGAAAATACCCCAAACTCAATTTTTTTACGACTAAATTGAATTAAGTAAAATCTACTTATAAAAAAGATAGGTTCCTCAGGCTTTAAACTTACCCAAATTCAATGTCTTTTTGCGTACTTCAAGGTCAGGACTGGCCAAAACGCGCAAGATGTCCATGACAAGATCTTGCAAAACACGCTCATGAGCGGGGTGCTCCTTCAAGACAATCAACCGGTCAAGTACAATCAGTTTTACATTATTGTCACTTTCTTTGACAATTAACTCTATGTAGCATGATGCTGCAGCCTAGAAGCAGATCAGAATTATCTTAGAAAAAATATGATAGAGGACAGAGGAATATAGAAGAATATAAAAAATACAAGCTGAGAGGGCGCACATCTGATTTTTACTTTGACTGAGAAAAAAATAGGTTTTGGTTAAAAATAGGTAAAAATATGCGACTTGATTTGAACTCAAAACTTTTTCAAAACAGGTATTTGATTCAATTCAACATAAAGAAACCATATCCCTATAGCCCCATTTTTTAAAGTAAAAATTTAATATTTTTAACATGAGAGATAACATGAATGCTGCTCAAGTAAGCAAGCTAAGCATTTGACAGGCTAACGATGACTGTCGACACTTGGACTACTCTCCTTCACAAAAATCAACGAAAAAATAAATTTGTTGTTTCTCTTTTGACTGTGCAAGTATGTTTCTCCAAACTCCTGAGCATCTGCAGGCTCCGCTCATGTTTGCCATGGCAACTGACTTGACCAGTCAAGTCTGCAGCTCTACTCTCTAAGAATATTTCTTCTCTTGCAGCTGAATCTTTTTTTTGAATTTTTCCAATCTCAAAACTCACTATTTTTTCATTGACGTTCATAGTAACAGATATGATGCTCTTAAGGAAAAACAAATAAAATAAAATACAAACTTTGATTGCTGTTGGCGCACTCGAGAGAGTTACTAATGTTCCAGCAGCCTCATAGCGTACAGCAGGACTGGTTGAATTCAGAAGATTGTAAATGCATCGTATAAAACGAGACCTTTCGCCAGGATTTGCATGACAAACCTGCAGAGGGAAAAAATATGCAATCAGGACAAAATGGATAATTCATCATTTACATGATGTAAAATGAAAAGCAGGTATCAGATTAAGTAGAAAAGACAGTTTAAACAGGTATTTGAAAAATAATTTTTGAGAACTGAGTGATGGGCCTAATGGGTCCAATTAAAATGTGAGAGGAATGTTTAAATAGTCCTTGTCATTAATCTATTACTTATCATACAAAAATCACCTCTAATTATTCTGACATATTGGCAATGGTGTCAAGCGCATAGACCTAACAAGCTAATTAGATTAATTTATATTTTAGTCTACAAGGTATGATCTGATCACTCCAAGAAAAGTCTCAGAAACATTTTCTCTACCTAGTTGTGGTTCGAATTGTGTTTTGACTTCAGTTCAAAAATGAGTAGGAATTTTATTTGGGTGCACTGTCGGATGCTGGTACCAGAGAGAATGTTCATCCTATGTTTATTTTATCCGAAAAGTGCCTCTTTCATCAACATTTAAATTATTTTCATTATTTCGCAAACAAGCATAACATTGCAAGGCTGTACATACATGAGCATCTAATTCTGTTGGCACTAACTTACTTTGTAGATTAATTCAACGATGACGAGTTGAAGAATGTCACCAAAAGAGGAAACTTGATCGAGTCTAGATGCCAGAAAAGTAAGAGCACGTTCCTGATCAGCATGGAGGAGCATGAGAAAAGCATTGCGTTTGCATGACATGTCTTGCTCACTTTCAAGAAAATTAGCAATCAACTCTGGAGCATCCGGAATCAAAAACTCAAAATTCCTGGAAAGGAGAAAGATAACAAAGAGGACAAATCACTCAACCTGTAGATCATATAATACATGCATAATAATCTTAAATTCTGATCTGATGATGCAAAGAGCCTTTTTTTCTGTCATTTCCATGGTACTAACCATTTCAATTCAGAGATCCCCCTCCCCTCCAGAGACAAATTACTGCAGTTCCTAACATGAAAGAAAGAGACCTTAAAACTTAACCTTTTAACCTATATGCACTTCAATTAATAATGGAAAAATCTCAACTCAATATGCGCTGATGTTGGTCAATCAGAAACAATTTTGTTCATAAGCTATAGTACTGATACTGTCATTTTTTTAAAAAAAAGGTCCCTTCACAGGTGTTTTTTAACTCTTTGCGTTTTTTCAAATTTTGTGAGTTTCACCTTTTAGTAATTCATTCTCCTCTCTAAATTACTTCGGATGTGCTTCCTCACCTCAAGAGTGATGGGAAATTTTTTAAAATAAAAATTACAGTTGTGAAAAAGTCAAATTAGTACTTCATCACTCATTGTCAGCTCAACTTTCTGAAAAATTAAATTTTCACTGTCACTTCACTTCGAAAAAGCAGTAAAATTTACTTTTAAAAATCGACCAAGAGCACAAAATAAAGAGATACTGCTTTAGATAATCTCACTTTGAACTTTTATGAATACAAGATACGACACAACATAAGGAATGCTGCAAACTGATGTTAAACTCACCGGTAAATTGTAAAAATGGCTAAAACTGCATTGCGACGAACATAAGAGTGCCTATGCTCAAGGCACGTTCTGATTGCTGGCATAAGAGGTTCCAGTAATTCTGGCTCCTTCATCTTACACAAAAATCGTAGCGTTGAGCCTCTGACAAATTCATTTGGATGTTGTAAATCCTGCAAAATGTTTAGAGAATACATCACGGATGAATGTCAAGATATTCAATTTTAAACAGGACGATTAATGATTATTTTCCTCAATTTTGTAAGTATTCAACAACTTATAAAATTCATGCTTCAGAAAATATTGAAATTATTCAATAACTATAAAAAGTCACATGGAAATTTAAAAAAAATAATTTGCCACTCCCGAAAATTTAATGGCCAGCAACTGCCAATGTGGTACAATTTAAGTGGCCAAGCTCAAGCGGGTCTGATTAGTCAAAATTATACTATTAAGCAATTTTGGTAGTTGAGGAGACAGTTTTAGAGAAAACATCTGTGATGCGTAATACCGTTTTAGAAAAAGCTATGAATAAATTGGAAAAGGACAGGTGAAACAAAATTGCGAAGTAAATCATGTAACCATGAATAATACCTCATTTTGAATGAGTTAACTCTTTTCATCTATTTCATTCTAAGATACCACTGCACAACGATAAGGAAACTGCAGAAACATGCACCATGAATGTAGTAACTTCAAAATCTTTGCTCCTGCTATATTTTTTTGAAGGGGAAAAATGATTGAAATTTTTATAAAATATTCGTCACTCACAGAAAAAATTACAGAAATTTCAAGGAAATAATTTTGAGAAGTTTTCTATTAAATACATAGACAAGTAAAGTATAGTAGGTAGTCTTTGATGTTTCAAATCCTGAAACGCTTTTCTGTGGTCTCACTGTCAACAACCTGCGGATGAAAAGAGTTGACTCATTTGAGGTAGCATTTAAAAATGTAACTAAAGAGAAAAATACAAACCTTACGATATGCGTCGCAAACCAATATCATCTCTTGCAACAATTTGCCATCAGGCAATGTTTTTGGAACTATCTCCCAAAAAATGTGGAGTAACTTCTTCATTGTATGGTCCTCAAGAGGAAGAACAAAGCGGATAATAACCATCAGAAGTCCTGGGATTCTTTCTCCATTTGCTATCATGTAGATAACTTTCTTCAGGGCTTCGATCTTTGTTCGCAAGTCTCCCTTTTCTAGAGAAAAGAACATATTCATTCAAAATATCAAATTTAAATAAAAATAAGGAATTTAATTTAGGGTAAATAATGCAAATTTTAAAGCTCAGTTCAGATGGTAAAACATTTCATTCATCAAAAGCGGACAAAAAGTTATTTTATTTCACAATTTTATGGGCAAAATTATATACTGAAAATAGATACCAAAATAGCTACCATTCAAAGAGATAGGAGAAAGAAAAAAAAAAGCCAAGTTAGAATATGGAAAATTAAACACGAAAAAATTTGATTCATTTACAGCTGCTGTATGATATCGTCATTGAGTATATCCGCTGGCTTCTAATTTGCAAAGATACAGCTTCTGCTTATAAAGTTGGAAAATTTTGAAAAATACTTCGCATTCAATTTTGACTTCTTATTGAAAATAAGATTTTTACCCAAAAAGAATACTCTTTCATTTCTCGCAATTTTGCCAATTTTTTGGTTGAGAATAATGTTTTTAGTTCGTATACAGGGGCTATCATCTCTTTTTGGGCAAAAAATTCAAAATCTACCAGGATTTTTGACTTTATCAATGCAGTATATCATTGACTGGTTTGACCATGCCAGAAACCAGGACGAATCTCCTTCAGAGAAAAATAAACACAGGAAAAACAGAATTTCAGGTAAGTTAAAAAAATAAACCCACAGGCCAAAATATAATGTAACTGCAAAATTAAAGGATATTTAGAACATTGGGATAAGTAAGGAACTCAGCTCTATAAGAGGGTAAATTTTTCTACAGTATTTCTCATCACTTTCTATTTCACACAGCCCGCATTGACTTAAAAATAGTATTAAAACTTTTCCCTTCGCTTCGTAACATTCGAGTTTATGATGTAAACAAACCCTTCAATGAAATAAAAAAACAGCGATTGGAAGCATCATTGTATACTAACCGAGATCTGACTTTAGTTGCATTTCATTGGGAAACTCTGAGTCTGATGGAAGACTGATCAAGGTGTAGCACGGCTGTTCAACGCTATTTGCCATGATTGGTTTATTCACTGCAAGGAAATGAAAAAATTAATTAATATTAAATTCCAGAAAAAAACAAGGCAAAAGGTAAAGCAAAGAATCATTTACCTAAACATTTTCAAGTCCATAAGTATACACCAGAAAAGGATATCGACAGTGTAAGTCGGCAATCACATAACTCGTTTGCCGTGTCTGAAAATCTCCGCCTCTATGTTATTTTTTTACGGCAGAACAAATTGACATCATTCCTTAAAATTTACGCAGAATTTTCTTTGCAAAGAGAAGAAAAATTACGGCAGTTTTTAAGAATTGCCGTTGAGTAGTTTTCCGATGAAAAAATAAAGTATGATAGGAAGCCTGTGATGTTGTGAACCGAGTTAAGTGATTGCTGACTTACACCGTTGATATAGGTGGCTCTTTAACACTTGAAAAACTCATCAACCTTTTTGATGGCTCAACAAGCAACTGAGAACCATCACTGTCTCGAGTTAAAATAATTGAAATTGAGATTGTAGATTTCTATCCAATCGGGTGATCATTTCATCATTGGTTGAAACCTGATAGCTACATCCAGAAGGACCCTCAGTCTCCTCTTCTCATTCACTAGTTTTACTGATCAAACATAGAGAAAAAAAAGGAGGGGTTTGCATTTCGGGCATCTTGGATTTCATTGATGACGTAGGTCGGTGCAGGCGAGTTATATCATTGATTTTCATGTAGTTTGCCGAAAAAAATCGTTCTATAAAAAGTGTTTGAAATCATATCATTAATTGATTTCGGCAAAAAAATCAGATGTTATGGTCTGTTTTTCATACTTAGAATTCCGGATTTTGCTGGTGTACCTGGGCCGACCTACGTTATGGAGTAAACGATCCTCAAGATGCAAACACCTCCTTTTTTTTCTCTGTGCTAATCAACATCTGTAAGGGAGCAAGACTACACCTCATTCTAGACTAATCTGCTTTGCAGCAACTACAGGTGGTATCCTACTCCTCCCTTGACTTGTCAACACCATACGTCAATCAACAGACAACATTAGAAAAGCTGTTAGGTGCTGTTTTTTGGCTGATCTTTCAATATATTCAACTGTCTTTGGACTAATTCTTCTTGTATTTAGCTTCATAAAGGATGGATCGGTGAGAGATTGGCCTCACAGGGCAGGTGCCTAATTGGTATCAACCCTCAATTTAGCTGATTGCTACGCTGCTCTCTTGAGGAGAAAAATCTCTCGAGCGAGTGAATTTTTGCTCCTAATTTTCGTCAGAGAAAATGCCGAAGCTGAGAGCGATAGGATGAAAATGAACACTTAAATAGAGATTAAATCTGAAAATTCATACCACGTCAAATAGCATATAAACAAAACACCACTATAACCTCAAAATGCTGGAACCGGGCTGGGCATGAAAAACTCACTGAAACGCCCAAGAGTGGAATTTAAACCATTGCACTGCCGAAAAATTATAACGGTGATTATAAAGGATCACTAGAAATGGGCCAAAAGCTTGATAAGACCATTCAAACTTCGAAATACCGCAAGAATTCGTGAGCCGACTGCGGACTTGGTTCCACGTCAGTCGGAGATATGTTTATGTTACGTTGGCTAAAGTGGTAATGTTTCTCCTCTGAAATTGTAATTGAATGAAGATTCTTTCATGAACATCAGTTTTATCCTCCAAGATTTAACAAGATTACTTATGAAAGGTTTTAAATAATAAATAAGCATTCAAAAAATTCTTATAAGAGTAAAATATAGGTTCCTTAATTTTTCTTTATGTTTTTCTGTTGTCGGCAACCTGTCAAGCTGCAAAATTATGAATTTCCGCGCGAATTTTCAAAAACTCGGAACTCGTATCAAAGTTGCGACAGAGCACAGGAGAGAATTCCATGAGCCGCTAGCCGCCCTGCGCCGTCCGCAGCGCGCATTGAGAGTTCACTTATTACTTCACACGACCAGTGTGTGATTTTAAAAGTCGAAAATAAAAAAAAAAAAAAAAAAAAAAAAAAAAAAAAAAAAAAAAAAAAAAAAAAAAAAAAAAAAAAAAAATACGCGATATGAGTTCCTCCGCCAGGAAGCTCTCCCCGCAAGATATTGTTCACCGCACCCGTCCACGGGCGGGGGCGCTGCGACGTGCTGCCCGCGCAAAACGCGCACTGACGCCTACAAACCTAAAGGGCTACTTCACGCATTGCGCAATGCTTGAAGTATCCCTTTAGGTTTGTAGGCGTCAGTGCGCACCTTGAGCTAGCTGCGGCAGTATACGCCGCGCCGCAGCGTGCCATAAACTTGCCCACAATTAATAGGTCAGGCTATTAAAATGTAGGCAATTTGACATCAAATTCGAAATTAGCGACTCAAGAAAACATCGGTTAAGTACGAAACTTTCATGATCTCTCAGTCACCATGCGACTTATTTCTTCCTATTCTTGAGTCCATGGTGCACCGCGGGCGGCGGCGCTCATGAAAATCTCCCCTGTGCTCAATCGTCACAGTTGCGCATTTCATTATTCACGCATACCTAACCTACCTTAAAGAAAATTACATGTACTTGCGATTTGTGGGTAAACTTATGGCTTTCATTGCTAAATTAATCGCTTAATGTATGATCTTGATTTAGGGGTTTATGACTGGGCGGAATTTTTAATTTTGCAAATGTCCTGCAAAATAATTAATCCTCTATGTGCAGTTGGCTGATCGTTTTATTGTTTGCCCTAGTCCCATTATCTTTTTCTCTGCGACAATTCCTAGACCCAGTCACAGATTGCAATTACATGGTGAGATTATTGCTATTAAGCCGGCGTGTTGTGTATGTTGACTATTCACTAATTGAAGGGGATTTTCTCATAGAAATTCATCGCAACAAAATTGAAATAACAGAAATTTTTTTACATCGCAAATTTTCCACCTCTGTCGCGCATGGAACACATTTCATCGATCGTTTAAAATTGGCATTAATTGACCAAATGATGTAAAAATACAGCAACTTCATCGTTAGAAAATTGCAATTTTATTGCACAAATGCTCTGGCCGGTTCGTGGTTCAGCCACTTGAAGCACAGGTGCACGCCTTGGGCGCCTTGCGCTACGCGTCACTCTTATGGTTTTCTATTATAGAGTAAGATTTCCGTTGCATTGTGTCACTAGGGGAGTCCTTTTCAGATAACTTTTTCTTTTTCGCTGTGTGCACGCGATACGGACTTCCGTATCCCGTGCGTACAACGGAGTGGGAAAATTTTTCTGAAACGGGCTCTAAAAAAATGCCGTTCTAAAAAGTTTGGGTTACTATATCCGCTCTTCAAAAAGAGAGAATATGGAGATGAAAAAATCGGAGCGTGTTTATGAAAAACTCATATAATTTCAAGTACACATATTCGGTAAGTTACACGAGAAACAAAAATATAAATGTATCTAATTATTGTTACAGGTTTCACAACCGTTTTGACGATTCAACGATGAGATGCTAACAACAGGGTATGTACATGAAGTTGCAGTGACAGTTGGTAATTTGATCACATTGAAATAAAATTGCCGTAATTCATATAAACGAAAAAAGATCATTAGAGTGAATTAATTTATCATAGCTCCCGCGAATGAATGGGAATGCTTGAAAGTAAATTGATTGAATGTGCTCGTTTACGTTTATAAAACGTAAAACAATTCTGGCACGAAGCAATGTAATTCTGAAAATCAACCAACTTTCCTGATCACACTAACATAACACATTATAAATTTTCCTTTTACGCACGCTTGACGCTACAGATGGATAAACCTTCCCTTCCCACTTGCATACTTATTCAAGTAGTACGGTTACCTAAACAATGTAAATGTTCATTTTTTGCCACAACTCGTTCTTAAGATCGACCAGACCGATTTTTATGATTTTTACAGCTGTCAAGTGAAGATTATAGTTAGTTAGTTAATATTATAGATGAGCTCGCTCTATTCAGATGTACTCGCGTGGCCAAAGGAGAAAGCCAGGGCCTTACAGGGCGCAATGCACACTCTGAAGGGTTGGTCCGCATATAGCGGCCAGGTGGCGTATCCCTAGTTTATAATAATCGCAGCGACCTAAACACATACTTCCTTGTCGACATCAGGGATTTCTTGTGTTAAGGTATTCCACCGTTTCTAAGGTTATTAAAAGTGACATTTTACAACAGGTGATGTAACAGGTAACATTTGGCAACAATTATTATGTTTAAATACAATTCTTTATGTTGGTGGTCGTCCACAGAAAAAGGACTTCAGTTAAAAGAGGAAAAAGAGACTGAAACTATTGAATTGAATTGTACATAGGATAGTTATAGAAAAAAATTGCTATCCAAAAATATCAAACCAAACCAAAGTTCTAGCAGTTCAAAGGCCGCTGTTTGTAGTATCGAATAAAAAGCTATTCAAAATTTCAATTTTCCTTGGTCAGGAAACGAATTGCTGGATTGATATTTAACCGAACTCGACAAAAATTGTTTGAGCGATCACATTTCATTGATCTTTTACAAAACTGTTACACTTACTTTGTTTCCAATAAATTTAATTTAAGTTAAATACTAATCAATTGATTGATTAATCGATGAATCAATTGATGTTTACATTAACTTACAGAACAACCTGCAAATTGTAAACATGTGTCATCAAATACATTTTCTTTATTAACTCTGAAGTCGCTGATCACACGAAGGTCTCAAAATAATGTATACCTATGTATGAAATAAAAAAAAAAAAATAGAATAAATCAGCAATACAAAAACATTTAGCTGTCATGTACCTATTGGATGATAGTCAATTCAGGAACAGCGTGATTATTTCTCAGAAACTGGCGTTTTCTCTCACCCTTTTTATACTCCGACAATTTTTCTCTTTTTCTGATGTGAATAAAATGTATTCAAATGCTGTTTCTTAGGAATGTTAGTGTGCACAGCCTTAACTGTGATCCATAATTTTATGGTCTGCTGAAAGTCTTTATCGAAAAATTTGAAGTTCATCCTCTGCAAATATTTTAAGCAGACTCCAATAAAAGTGATGGGAATTAGTGCCGAAATTATTGTTGTTTAGCAGAAGATTTGGCAACATTTATTTTGACATTCTCGATGGGGGCTTGGTGTGCCGCTTAAACAATTGGAAAAATGATTTTTTCCGAGTCCTCGTCAACAATTTCTTCATTCTCGGAATTCAAGTAGTTCTTCTCTGTGACGCTGGACGTCTGGGCCCAGCTAAACGACAGCTGCTTCTTCATGCCTTTCGTAAGAGGAGGGACGTAGCTTCTCGGTAAAAGGAATGTGGAAACGTTGAACAAATCCAAAAAGACTTTATAACGATCGCTGAAAGAATAGTAAACGCAAAAAAAGAGGAAAAAATTAGGTAGATGTAAAAATAAATTTTTGTAGGAACTTAAATATTTTTAAAGCAAAATTTTTTGCAACATGAAAAATATTTTTAGCACAATAATTGGCTTTAATGGCTTGATGTTCAATCCATTTTTTCATATTAAGAGAATTAGAGCTTCGAGTGAATGAGCAATAGCGTTTGGTGACTATAAAGTTATAAGAAGCAACAAGGATACGAAGGGGGTATGGAGGTGGTTTCTCCTTCAATTGTAGGGGTAGGCCAAAAAATATGCCCCTTGCAGCCTTAGCTATGTGTTTTGGATTAACTACAGATCTCGCCGTGTAGTGATTAAATGATGTTAAATTTCACACAACGATTTCAATGCTACTTTTGTTTTTAGTATTAAGTTTCTGCCATGATGGGTAAGATACTTGTACTCTAAAAATAAGAAATCCCCTCAAAGCTAGTGGGTCCTACTATTTTGTGAATATCATTGATCCAAAAAGTAGCTTACCTCAGAGTCGAGCGAAGGTAATGGTATCCTGAGGATCCTCCAGTTCCTAAATTTTGCGAGCCTATCATTCTTTGGACCATTATGACGTGATTATCTGTGGAAAGAGAGGTTTGAAAATGATAAAAACTGATTCCTATGTAAATAAACGGTGCTCTAAAAAGTAAAAAGAGCATTTAGGAAGTTATCTTATTATACCAATACATTAGTCTTCCAGACAGAGACTGAATTTGTATTTTGTCTGCTTTAAAACTAACAGTGTCGTGGTGTGACGAAAAATGAAGAGGATGCCGTGGGTTGAATCAGGGTTTTTTCATCGTCTTACATCCCCTCTAAAGGTTCAAGCTCCACCACTTAGTTTTGTATGGTACAGACACGTCGGACACGGTTAACGTTTGGAAACAACTATTCGAGCTCTATGGACGTCCATGTTGCATACGCACGGAAATGAAGGCGTTTTGATTCTCATGCACTCACTACTTCACCGGATACGCGGCGCGGCAGCAGCGGGTTGCAAGGCGAGAATCCAAAATATCGGAGATCATCAATCCTTCGTTTATATTACAAAGACATCCACGAGTAGTTGCACACATGCGTGGGATGTGAGTATTTTTTGTGCTTTAGTTTTAATATAGCGATGTTTGCAGCATTATTTGTGAAAAAAACTATCCTCGCCTAAGAGATATCAACGTAGTAAACGAAAAATGGAAGGCTCTCAGTCATTTCGAATACTCTCGTAATACAGCTCATCACCGCGCCGCGCCGCAGATGAAGCGGTGAGGGCCCGATGAGTCAAAACGCCTTCACTCCCATGCGTATGCAACACGGACATCCGTGAAGCTCGAATAGTTGCATCCAGGCGTTATAATGATATTCGCTGATGTTCACCGTATACGAAATTAACTAAGGGCGCTTCGTTTGTATCTCTTACACCTCAACTTAATTTCAGCGTGCCTATCGTGCTGATGAAGTAAACTATTAGTGATTCTTTTAAATAGTACTGATCATTAGGACGTATTTCTATCAAACGGAACGAAGCGCCGCTGGCGGAGGAAGGGAGAGGCGGGCTTTGATTGGCGGGTGTTGCGGAACGCAATGCTCGTTCCGTCCTATACTCGCAATGCTTTTCCATGGCGCTTATTGTTACTTCCGTTTAACAGAACGCGCTATCTGGGATTCTAAAATCTTGAAATGGATCTCAATTTGGCGCTTAGTTCTGTTTAACAGAAATACGTCCATTTGTCTTACGCGGGTCTCGAAACGTATCATTGATTACTGATTCTATCGCGACATCTTTTACGTATTTCAGTTTGATGACGGATCATCATTTAGGACGGATTTTGGGTATGAGTGGAACTTACAACGCCATTTGGTGATGAGGGAGTCTATGTCCATGAGGAGGGAGAGGATTTGGAAGGGCTGGCTGAAACGGGGCTCGTCGCGGTAGAAATTGATCATGATGGCGCCCTGGAGCGCCCCGTGAGAGAAGCGCCTTTCGCCGCGCCCGACCATGGCGTGGTGGATCTTCGGGTCGAACACAGAGTCGAAGATGAGCTTCCGCTTCTCGTAGTCCGCCATTCGCTGCTTGCTCTCTGCTTCCGAGCTGCACTCCTGAAATTACCCGACGTCCAATTAGATGCGTTTATCATCAAGAGCGCAAGGAAATCTATTGGCCAAAGCCTTCTTTATTATTCAAGACAAAAATTGACTATGTGGTGAATTAGTGCTCAAATCGGCTCGTGAAAAAACTGCTTGTGTCCATTTTTCCTCATTTTTAGAATACTGGCAAACCGGACAAGCCTTCAGGGAAATTCTTACAATCAAGTATCAAAAGCAGCGGTGTGGCGTGCTTTGCGATAAATCGATTGATCTGCTGGAGTTAAGAGAGAAACCAAACACGCAATTTGGCCTGGAGCGGCGCAGTACTGAGAGTGATGATAAAGAGGACTTGAGATGAGAAGGAGAAGTCCTCGGCGCGGTGGTCGGCATAAAACACATGTTAGCGCCTACAAGACTCCATGAATACTTCACGCATTGCGGCGAATCTAACACAGTGCGTCCAGCAGCGGTCAGCGTGAAACGCACAGCGCCTACAAGACTGTAGGAATACTTCACGCATTGCGCCGAACACAGTGCGGTCAGCGCGGCGCGACGGCAGAAGTTAAAATTATTAAACCACATTTATGTTTGCTCTTTCACAATTTTTTCGTTCATCTCTTATAAATAGAAGGCCTTGTCCACACAGGCATAGGTTTTTGGAACTTAACTTTCGCGCAAAGTTCTGTGAACTTTTGCTAGCAGTGTTGACAGGGCTTTCGCAAAAAATGTGTCCATCACGAATAAACTCGTCTTATGCACCCCTCCCCCTCCGGCTCGTTAACTTGATGGTTTTCAATGATGTTTCAAAACAAATAAGAAGGGGGCGGCAAAATAAAGGCGGCTCATACTGCCGTACTAAGGGAAAACGCCGTACGAACCTTCGTCAGTTGCCAAATTTACTTTTATTAAATACGAATTATCAGGAAAACCCAAGGACGTTTTTCATTCAATTTTTCAGAGAATTTTCTGTGTAATTAGATCTAAATTCAAATTATTTTAAAAAGTACTAAACTAGGTCAAATGTTGAAATAAAATTTAAAAACTCACTAGTCAAAGAAAATTCGAAACTATCCGACGCGCGTTTCGACCCGTATCATCATCAGGGGCGCGACTGGTATGATCTCCAGATTTGCGGCGGTTGCTGGGCCTCTCTTTGTTGTCCTTGTTGCCAGATGTTCGTATGTAAATCTAAATTATCCAAAAATTTCAGGAGGAAATGTTCATTACTCTCTTCAAAAATACGTGTTTTATACGCGGGAATTTGACAACTCTCGAATGTTCATACGGCGTTTTTCCTTAGCACGGCAGGATAGGTGGCAAGTAAGTAAATCCGGCCCTGGAGATGAATAAAACTTTTTATGCTCCTCGTCCCCCCCCCCCCCCAAATATTTTTAAACTGTCAACTCACCAATGCGGAATCCCTTAATGCGTTCAGCATTTTATTGACAGCGTTCTCATACTTGGACCAGAAACCGAAGCCATCAGCATTGAGACCGGGCGTCCGCTCCAACCATTTTTGAACTAAATGCATTAGATTGGGCTCCGTCTCGGAAGCTTTGATCCGATCCAGGGCTTCCTCGTCGCCGCCGAAAACTTGAGCGTAATGTTGGTTGTAGCGAACCCTGTGTTCCTGGTGGGAAAATAAGGAAGGAAGAAAGAAAAAAATGCGGATATCTCAAGATCAAAGAGTATCGGAGCAAGGCAAAGATCAATGCAATGAATCTTTCGTAAGGGTCGTTTTCAGCGAATGGGCCAAAAGTTTTGTCGCCATTTTGTATTTTATATCATATTTATTTATTTGTTTCTTTCTCTAGGGTCCACTAAAAAGATTGGCTTAAGCATATAATAACGGATTTGGCTGAACGGAAAAACCTCGTGGAGTTCAATGCTGACATTTGTGCAGCGTCGCACAGTGGATCGAGTCAATAGGAGAGGTCGGACGAAATTTGGAAACTTTAAACGCTTATGTCTCCGTTTATACAAAACTTTGAGGTTCTAAAAGTGGTTCCATTGGTTCCCTCGAGAAATTTACCCCTTGAAATTTCTAATGTGAAGAAATAAACATCAAAATTCGCAGTTTTAGTTAAAAAATTCACGTCCGACCTCTCTGATTTACTCGATCCACTGTGCGTCGGCGCAATGACGGTCAAAAATGTGTCCGTCTCTTGGCCTCTCATAGCTAAAAATGACCCATAAGTTGATACTGAAAGTGGCTTGTAATTTTAAAATCCGCTAACGTACCTGCTTTAGACCAAGTTTATTTTCTAGGAGTCTAAACTGAAGACTTTGAAATCCCGAGGCTGGACATAGGTAATCTCGAAAGTCCATAAAATCTAAGGGTGTCATCGTTTCTAAAATCATGACTTGGTCTACGAGCAGCTGAAACAGATACAGTGGTGGAGGGTTAGACGCAGTATTAGGGCTAAGAAGATAAATCAAAAATCGATGAATTAGCTAATGTTTTCTTTTGTAACATTTTAATTTCTTTAATTATTCTCTTCTTTCTCTAATAATTCTAATTATTTTAAGAATTGAAGTAGTTTTTCGTTTAAAAAATAAATTACGACAGGAAGTCTGCGACATCGCAAACCGAGTTATGTGATTACACCGACTTACACCGTCGATACGGTCAGTTTTGGAACTTTTTGAGGAGATAAGTGGGTCATGATTTGCGCTCACTCATTCCCCACTATCCGCACCCCTGACTACCCCTGACACGTATGAAGCGCTGGCTTCGCGCCATGAAACACCGAATCTGAAAGTCAATGTCTGGGAAAAGGTGGTTTATGTAACCCGCATTGCTGTGACCGACGACGGCTGTCGGCGCGGCATTACGTAAACACAGGAGTGCGGGTTGCGAGGATACCGTAAGCGCTGAAACTAGATACGTATCCAGGTCGACGCTTCATTGTCCCAGTAAGAAATGAAACTCGGTTGAGAAGTCACAGTGCTGCCACCTGCCGGACCAACCCCCTGTCATCGCGAAAAATTCACCATCATGACCAACAGATGCGCTATACATGAGCCCCATCGTCGTGGAGAGGGAATTTCCAAATAATGCCTCAAATTACCACGCACACATTTCGTCGTTCCCCAACGAAAGAATGTAACTAAATCTCAATATGGCCAAATTTCTCTTTGCAAAATTCATTTTTACCAGGAGAATCTTGGGCATTTCTAGCTGAAAATTTTACTGCAAATCTCATACATGTACAAAAATCAGAACAATTTTCGACAAAACTAGGATCGACTCTTTTTCGTAAAAAAAAAAAAAAAAAAAAAAAATAATTGATTGTTTGAGTCGATTTTGCAATCTTAGAATGAAGTTGCGTCCCTTCCTCTGGGAAGCGACAATTTGAGCCGATTTGTTTTGCGTAGGGCGTAGGTGCAGGAGGACGGTTCAAAATTTCCGCAGACAGTTTAGAACAAAACGCTGCCGAGAATATCTTCATGCACAATTTACTGACTTTTGTTGGTCACAGCAAAGAAATTCGTCTTTCAAAACGCGACAATTGACTTACGCGTCATTTGCTTAAAACAATTCATTGGCATGTCAGAGTTTTCATGACGTTTCATGGTGCTCATCTTCAAGCTCTGAGTCAGGTAAAAGCCCTCCCTGTCCCCTCTGACAATATCTCCCACTTCCACTTAGACAGTAAGTCCTGATGACGAGGCCAGTGCGCCTTCATATTCTTGCGTATGCAACTCGGACATCCATTAAGCCGGAATAGTTGCATCCCGACGCCGGAAATAAATCGGAGCCCCACAACCCAACAACCGTTGGGCTGACCATTAAACACAAATTAGTTACCTACATGCGAAAAGAGCGGTGATACACTAGTTTCACTAGTTTCGGTATTTTAAACATGTAAACGTTAAAATATCCTTTTGCTGGATCAGCATGCCTCGGCCAAATCTACGTCTTTTATTACGGCGAAAATGTAGGTATCAGTTGGCTTAGATGTTGGGCTTAGCTGTGGAGATTTTTGTGCAAGTGAGTTTTTAAGTTTCTCCAATTTGTTTTAGTTTTTCAAAACTTTTTGAGTTTTATAGTTTTCAAAATATTGATTCAGTTTTTGAAGGTCTCTAACATTTTTTTTCAAATTGTAGTATAGATATGAAAGTAGATAATGTCATAGTGTAGTTTAGATATTGACTAAAGTATAGTAAGACCTGTCACAAAACTATGTGTGAATAACTCGGGAAGCACGAGATTGTGCAACTTGATTCATTATTGTCCTTCATATTTTCCACTTTTTACGCGAATGTTTCAAACGTAAAAGATTTTTTTGGTGCGTTGGCAACGCAGGTGAGGGTAAGGCTTTCCTAACCGCCCACACAAATCGAGAGATAACTCAGCTGGCACTAATCAGGCGAACTTTCCGCCAACGTCACGGCCAGGACGGTAGGGAAATTCAGGTTCTGAGCGAGAACGGATTGTAATGCATGCACACGCGTGAATTCGGCGTAGAGTTAACGATAAGTATGCCAAAAGCAGTTACGCACATACATTTTCTCTATGATGAAGACTTTAAAATTCGAGGCAATGGAACACCAAACTTTAGTCATTTGTGGAGTTTAGAGGTCAAGGCGCATAAATGCAGTTTTTGCTATATTTCGTCACAAGTCTCTGAGTGACGCGGAGGGAGACAAGAGAACGTAAGTTCCGCAGGGCACTTTCTTCATGCCTTTTTGTTTCAGAATAACCTATGGTTCGGTTCGATTTAACACAAAATCATGTTGAGTAACCAAGTCCTTTGCGTTCATTTGACACAAAGAACACAACGCAAACGCAACACAGGGTGAGAGTAACACCGAACACGGACGTTTTTAACTGTGTAGTCACTCCGTGAATGTTTTTACGTTACCGCCCTCATAAGCACGGTTTTCCTTCGCATGGAAAAATTCGGAAATCATTGAGGTTGGCAATATGTCAAAATTGAAATATGCGTATGACATCTGCAGGCTGAGAATTGAAATTGATAGACAAAGTGATAGACTAAGGAGACACGAGGAGTATGGAGCGATCCTATTGGTTGAAATGGGTGGTTCCTATCGACTTGGGGAGAAAATGATGAACTAACTACAAGGCCTCATGTGGGTTGCTTTTAGTTAGGTTATTACGTACCTCCTTTGTCCATTGCAACCTCCACTTCCACCAAAAGGATCCCTCCATATCCCTTTTGTATTCTTTGTCTACAGCTTAGTCTGTATAGCTTTGTCTATAGCTTTGTCCATGCTTTGTCTATCGATTTCAAAAATCGGCCCGCAGACGAAGACATTCGTAAGTTTGACGAGGAGACGTGCGTGTTGTGGTGGTCCATTGAACGTCATATTGAGGTCACCGGTCGGAGTGGCGACGATGACATACAACGTTGCCAATTTCTAAATAAAAATCTGTCCGTTTCACACAAATCTATACGGATAACCGAAACATTTCCCCTCTAATTGGCAGCGTGGGCGGCAAAAAGCGTTTGAAACGGGTGTCTACTTACAATGAACTTAATACTTGATCGGCTTCCCTCTTCCTACTTTCGTCAAACAACTCGACGACATCAAGTGCATGTATAGGGTGACCGTTTGTATTCGCAATTATCGTCAGTAAACTTTGTGTTCAACTGGTCAAAAATGGCCTTGAAAGTTGAGTTTGGTTATTACGCATCGAACATTAAATTAAAACTAAAAAGGAAGATAACTTAGAAAATTTTCTACACTTAACCGAGCGCTCGAGGGTGAGGTCGGAAAATGCGTATCTCCATTGCGACGTTTAAAAATCTCCCACTATGTTTGCTTTTTTTTCAAAATAAACTGGCCGAAAGCCGAAATTTATCCTCAGAATTTTTTGTGAATAATTTTTAGAGAGTGACTAAAATTCACAAAAATTTCAAGAGAAAATGTCTTGCGGCCGCCAAGAAAAGGTTGTGTATAGACCTTTATATTTTACATTATAATGATTGCCACTTTGAACGGTAGACTTTTTCAATTAACATAAAAGTAATGCAAAAAAAGAAGAAGGAAAAAGAAAAAATAGGACATTTTGTGAGCACTTCGTCCAAACTGTCTTTTACCTCTCATTACACCCCAGAGTTATTTCAAAATTAAGGGCCAGTTGCTTTCTAATACATCAATTCATGGCGCAAAAAATGTGCGCAAACATCATGCGGGTTAATGGTAAAGGAATGAATCAGGGAGATCAGTCGCTTATGTTGGAACAAGATCACAGCGAGGAAACGCCTTCATTTTTTTATGCAGGCAAAAATCACCACATCATGAGTACGTTAAGTTGCCTATTCAAAACCCCGACCTAACGTTGAAGGCGCTGGTCTTTATTCTGATATAGAGGATGGATGGTAGAGTTTTGCATTGAAAAAGTGCTGGAATAAATCAACGGTGGGACTATAAATATTCGAATCTTAATTTGCAACGTTGCAAAATGTGAGCCGCATTTAATTTTGATTCAGGATAATCGAAAGCGATTAATTTGTGACAGAAATCGGCAAAAATGTCTTACCTTCAATATGAGAACGACTCGATTTAGTCTTTTTAAAACTTCTAGAGTTTGACATTCGTCCAACTGGAAAAAAATATGTATAAAAAGTAATTAAAAACTCGACGCATATTAAACAATACAAAGAATCAAGCAACAAAAGGCTAGGGGAGAAAAATCTAATATTCCTCCCTCTCATAAAATGTGACTGTTCATGATAAAAAAAGACTTGAGCCCTCAGTGTGACACACTCGCACAAAAAAAAACCCTATAACTGAAAATTGAGTCAGAAATGTCAAAACATACAACAAGGGAGAGTTCTACAAACATTTTAGGGGGAAAACGCCCACAAATATGTCCAACCAAACTTTAGATAGGTAAAGCCGTTTTTAAGTTAGCACTTAAAAAATATGAAAAATAAAAGATTTTATAAGGCTAAATAAAACTAGCTAATCTTTCATTTTCAAGATGCACATTTTTCGGATCATACTGCACCTTTCTGCCGTCTTTTAAAAAATAATGGACCAAACCGCTTGCAAGTAAAAATAGTTAAAAAACAAAACAAAAACAAAAACAAAAAAAATCATTCTGACTCGTAAAATCGTGATTTGAAAAGAGCCCTCTTGCGAAAATCACGAATTTTTAAAGGTTGGACAAGTAATAGTAGCTACTTCAATTCTATTTTTTGTCCTCGATGTGCTTTTAACAATTGACTTCGATAAGCAGCGAGTACAATGAATATTATTTTAGAACTAATTAAGCGATAATTATTCTAAAATTGATCTAATGCAGTCATTTAAATAAAGTAGGGTGACAAGAATTACTGCTGATCTAAAACAAAACAAAATAACTTGGGACATATTTTGTTAAACTTTTCCAACTCATTTTTAGTAAGCAAATTCGGAAAACATTGTTTATATATGATTTCGACATTTTAACAATTTTGCTGGGAATCTGACCCTTGGATCCCCGTTTACCTTCAGGACACCCCTCCCCCTGCCTCCCTCTCGGAACGCTTAAATTAATGCTTAAAATAATCTTACACCATGTAAAAATGCATAAAAGACACTGTCCTATCCTATCGTAAATCAGATCGATCATGTGTCGTCAATCAGGTTAAAGACGATTTCCAAGAGGTGGTAAAGTTAGGGAGAGGGGGAGAGGGGACTTCAGCGGTCAGTGGCGCTACAGATGGACTGCGAGGTTCCGCAGGAGAGGGTGAAGACAGCGGCGGGAAGGGAATAAGCTCTGTGGAACCAACAGACGTAACGCGGAATGGAAACAGAGACAGCGAGAAACCATGGAAATGCTTCTTTCTTCGCCGTTGTCAAATTAAGTGCTTACAACTTTTCAAAGCATTAAGGCCAGGAAGCAATCCAGTTCGATCGACAGAGGCAGTGACACATTTTTTTAAGAGAAAGTGTATTAAAGGCCGGGGGCAGTATCAATGATTGCTGCCCTCAAGATGCCACTTTTTAGGTCTCATGAAACAATTTTCCATGCTACTCGTTTGAAAGACGCCGGTGAAAAGAGGTAGACAAAGTCGTAAGTCACCAGCTCTAGACGCAAAAGAAGAAAATGAGTGTTGCAGAAATCAAGAGAGTGTGCGCTGTCAAAAAGACAAAAGTAAAAAAAAAAAAAAAAAAAAAAAAAAAAAAAAAGCACAAATTCTAAGCTTATGTGACATTTGAATTGTAAGGCCAATTCGAACTTTTTGATAGGACAGCTCGCGCGACATTTCTAACAAAAGCAAATTATTAACTGTGGAAAATGAGGTTTATTTTTTGTTCGGTACTTTGTGCTATTCTGTGTTGATTTTGGCAGCAAAATAAGCTTTGAAAAGTCCAGCATTGTCTATGTGTCGAACATGTGCGTCAGTCTGTATACAGAGACCAGTGCAACCTCTAAAATTTCCAAGAGTGTGAATAACGATAAAAAGAGACAGAGTGTGTCTCTGGGGTAGAAAAGAGTTCAAGGAAACAAAGCTTCTATACAATTTTTGAAGAGAATAAAATGAGAGAGATCCACGAGTAAGGATGTAATCATTTTTCTAATTTTGAGTTTTAGGTATAAGAAATTGATCCACTCAAAGGGTCACTATAGTCACGAAAATGAAGCAATTCCTGACAGGAACATAAGAGTATCACTAAAATGATACTTAATTTTCTACAATTACAGTATTTTTTGTTGGCTTTGTGCGAGACCAAGCTGATATCAAGCCCAAGCGTGCGTCCCGCCTCTGTCCTTTAATCGCAGATCGTAAAACTGGCAACATTCCTACTCCTCGCCTTCGGGTATTTTGTAGTTGAATGTACTATGCAGTTCGTTTCCTATTCAGCTGTCCCTGCAATCTTGACAGTGTCCCTCTATATCAGGTTCCGAGAGTTCACCCACTCTGAGATCTCCCTGTATTTGCCGAAAAGTAGGTCAGTGCAAAAAAACCGGGTCAAAGGGGTGCGTGTTTCAAACATGAAGTGGCGAGAGAGGTCAAAGAAACAAAACTTTTTCTTAATTTTTGAAGGTAATAGAGAGATTGGGGGGGGGGGGGAGATTTCTACTTGTGAGGGCACAGTAACCGCAGGAAAATGTTCCTAGAAAGTGCAATAATAGTGAGCATAACTATTCAACGGTCGATCCGTCTGAAAATGCGCCCCTGGTAAAAATTGGCGATAGGAGCTGCGTTTCAAAATACCATAGGAGTTCTTATAGCCGACTGAAGAAGGCGATAGAAAATCATATAGCTGGCTGTAGAAAGTGGAAAAAAATCATACGGCCGGGCTACACGAAGCGATAAAAAATTATACAGCCGGGCTATAGTTCCTGTTGCCGGGCTTTACACTTTATCGCCTGGCTGTTGCTTTTTCGCCATCGGCTATAAAAGGCTATAAGAAATTGTGTAGAAATTCGTGTACTTTGTAAATCCTTAAGTTTGTACGGAATCACCTTAATATTTACAAAACGCACATTATATTTTCCTTTACTACATATTTTTTTTCATCAACTAAAATGAGAATAATCCATACAGAGTGTGCAAACATTTCAAAGTCATGAGTTGAACAACGCTGACTCAACGAGATTAAATATTAGAGCCTAACATAAAGCGGAGCGGCGACGCACTGGCGCCTACAAACCTAACAGGGATACTTCACGCATTGCGCAATGCGTGGAGTATCCCTGTTAGGTCTGTAGGCGCCAATGCGCGTTTCGCGCTGGCTGCCCGCCCGCCTCGCCGCGCCGCCGCGTACCACGGCGCTTGTAGCAACTAATTCACACCAG
This sequence comes from Bemisia tabaci, assembly GCF_918797505.1. Taxonomy (NCBI): domain Eukaryota; kingdom Metazoa; phylum Arthropoda; class Insecta; order Hemiptera; family Aleyrodidae; genus Bemisia; species Bemisia tabaci. Next base: position 37,196,205 of record NC_092795.1, read on the forward strand.
AGGTATTGCACATACGAAATTGAAGGCGCTCCAACATACTCGGAATGGCAGGCATCCTTTCAAAAGTACGGAGCTTTACTCGCAAAATAAATCAAGATACTACGGCCCAACAAGAAAGCGGTAGTCCAAAAACTCACTATGTCGTAGCATCCGTAATTACTAACGTTAAGCATACACTATATCGCCAGGCTGTTGCTTAGTCGCCATCTGCTATAAAAGGCTGTAAAAAATTGTGTTGCCGGCTATAGAAGCTATTGGAAATCTTACAGCCGGCTGTAGGTCTATGGTATTTTGGAACACAGATTCTACTGTCAATTTTTACCAGGGCCTTCAAATCATGGTTCAGGCCAAACTCATTGTCATTGTTGCAGAATCCAATCAGCGTTTATGGAATGAGGTTTATCTCAGGACAGGGCAGGTGGAGGGTGGCTCCTCTGAGGAATAATATGTGAAGTGAGAATCCTCGGAAATTGAGCCCATTTACGTTTTTCACTATTGCATGTTCATCAAGATTAAGATGTCATTTTCCCGGTATCACAAGGAGGGGATTTAAGCATTATAAATACCAACACTAAAAAAACTTATCTTCCATCTTGCGAAAAAACCATGATAAGATCATGTCAAATTAACCATCGAAAACAACCTGAACGTCAGGCAAACAACTAGGGTAGGTATAGTTCGTGCGCATGTTCTTCTCTCCTAATACAAAGCATCTACAATCTTTTTACAAAAAAAGTCACCAACAGGAAAATTCCTCCATCACAAAATATACAGATAGTTTAGTTAAAAGCTGGATTCTGCTAAGGCAGACTTTGATTTTCGAAAAGCGGGAAGTGTGACAGCATCTATATGCGATATTAAGAAGCCTACCCGCTAATTTTCCAGTGGCTTTAAGATATTTTAACGCATCTATTGTACTCCACGTGAAATTTCAATAATGAAACACATATTGAGGAGCTGAAGTAACTTCATACCTTCTCTGGGCCATTGTCATTTCTTATCAGTCGATCCATCCCATCAGTCAAAAATAAAATAATTTTACCATTGATAGGTCATTGATAAATATCAAATTGAAATTCAGGGGCGGAAGCCGCAAGGCTATCGTTTCTGTAAGTCTTAGGTTGAGCAAACCAAACAAGCAGATGCGAAGGTTGAACAAGCAAGCATTTACTAATTTGCAGCGTTACGCAACGAGAACCTACAAAAATCAATCGCATGTTTCGGCGTTTCAAGGGTATTTTAGCTTCTTGAACTGCAGAGGAAGATGTGATACCGGCATTACGTAACTGCTTTTGACTCTTGAAAACTTTGTGTGAAATCGTGAGTTACCCACGAGAAAAGATCACGCGAAGGAGACATTCAGGCATCAAATTTGAATTTGAAGTGAGCGTGAAGGCTACAATCATGCACCCGTTAGACAATGCGTAACGCTTGAAGGAAAGGGGGCTGAGCATGCGTTACGGGTGCGTTACAATTGGATGCCACGGCTGCGTTAGTTATTTCGTTAGCGATCTCCGAAAAATTAACGCGCAGAGGCAATCTCTCATTTATAATTAATTATTGAAAGTCAACTTGGGGAGGGGAATAGTCGAACAGGACGTTGCGTGCTTTGCTTTTTTGCGGGGGGGGGGGGGGCAAAGCCGTGTTACGGGCGCGTTATGGGGGGGGGGGGGAGAATGAGGAGTCGATGAAAAATCCGAGTTTTTGCGTCTCGTAATTTATGGACAATCCTCATGATTGACCATCTACAACTGAAAAGAACTTAATGTATAACTATTACGGCTTTGCAGCTATATAAATGTCTCATGATTAGTCGAAAGTCACCAAATCGAATTCCTTAGGATATGAACTAATTTTCCGAGAAACTATTGAATATTTTTTGTGAGGGTCATAGAGGAGTCTATTCACAATTCAATCTGCCAAGTTTATTTACAGAAGTGTTTTTAATTTTAATATTTTGTGATATGAGAGGGCACGGGAACTGAGAGATGCAAAACTCACCATATTGTGTCCAAAAATTCCTCGGACGGAATCTAGCTCGTGAATGATTTGTTTGAACCATAATTCATAGGCTGAAATCAGAATTTACACAATCAAAAAGGTAAAATAGTAAAAAGTGCCACACTTGAACCATACACAAACTTTGATCGCATAGTGGAAATTAAGCAAATCAAAAATATTTATATAGCAGAGAGGCAGATTGGCATTAGCGACTCCCCCTTGTGTCGAGAATTTTACCTATTTGAGGCAGTTTCGCCAAATAGGAAGGTACTTCTCGCCATTTTTCATTGACCCTAAGCAAATTTAGCTCACTCCGAAGGAAGTCTATCTCCTCCCCTGACATTTCTCATGAAAAACACCCCTGCGAATTTGTGCTGGAAAACCTAGCCATGGAAGTTTTTTCCTGAATCATAAATTTTACTCTATCTTTGATTTCATTATTTCTGATCGCAAGTTTCAGTTATTGATATTTGTGATATTGTGAGAGTCGTCCCTTGAAGGCAATGAATGCGCGTCCTGCTGAGCCTGTTACGTCATCGCTGATAATATCTTTTCCCTTACAAGAGCAGGGAGCTCTATACGTATACTATTGGATAGGGAGTTGTTTTTCCTCCTTCACTGCCTAGCCGACGGCATGGGAGGCCATATCTAGTGCTTCGTTTTTTTTTTCTATTTTCCATAAAACTGTGGTAAAAAAAGTCGCAAAAGTCAGCCTGCAGGCGTTGAAATTAAATCAAATCCATTCCTGAGAGATATAAGTATTTTTTTTTTTGTCAACTTTTCACTTTTTTCTCTCAAGAAACGCTATGAACATAAGTGGTGTGAATTTATGACAGCCCATAATCCATAAGCAAAACCTTTACTTTACACGAGAGAAACATTCCATATACCTCCCCTCCTTGCGTGTCAAGTGCACACGCTATTAATTGTCTATGTATAACTTATCAAAACTAATGGTAGGTATCTACTTCTGACAATTCAAAATGTAACGATTTACCTTGATGGGTGATAATAAAGAGGTGTTCGTCATGGACAGGTTTGTTGTATTCTGCGCTAAGGGGCCTTTGTGCTGAAAGAAGCCTATCTAGGCGTAGGTACTCCGTGTAGAGCATGCCTTTCTTGCGGCAAGGGCTGTCTCCATTATTTTTCCTGAAACAAAGTTGTAATTTCTTACTGGATCATAAGAGAAGATTCAATCTTTTTTTCTTTTTTTTTTGGTGAAAGTATTACTCCTCTCGAGGCTCTCAGATAACTTCAGGAGTGGCGTGGCGTACTTTGCGATTTATCGATTTATCTGCCATTTAAACCCATGGAAAAGGATCGATATGTAGGGTGTTTGCAGAGAACACCTTAATAATAGATTCTTTGCCATAGCTTCAAATGGGGGAAATATCGATAGTCGATCATTCACGCCTCGCCACTGAATTTCAGACTTTTGAAGTATTATGTAGCTTTATCTGAGTATCAAAACGATTCGGATTGAAGAGACACTGTTAAGGATGACCTTACTGCCAAAGTGAACTTCTTTCGACGATTTTCTAGGATCTACACGGTTTTTTGTTACGTTAAATAACGGGCTTGGAGGACAAGGCGCATAAGTGCAGTTTTTAAGAAAAAATGAGATATTAATGATTTCAAGTAAAACTAGTCTTAATGCACATTCTGTGAAAAATTTGCTCCCAAATTCCAATTTTCAAGCATCAAAAAGTCAGTTTGAACTTTCTCTCCGCCATTAGGATCCACGGTATTTCGAAATTTCAAAGACTTATTTCTCGAGATAACAAAAACCTCAATCGCGACGGAAAGTTGAATTGCAAGCCCGAGTCTCATCAAACATGGCGTTATTTTACATAACCCATTCGTGTAATTATCGAGATTCAATCGTAGCAATCGAACTTAGTTTTCCAACACAGTGCGGCCGACGCGGAACGCATATTTGCGCCCACAAACCTAAGGAATACTTCAAGCATTGCGCGTCAGGTTCAATGCTTGTGGTATTTCTTTAGGTTTGTAAGCGCTAAAATGCGTTTTGCACAGGCCGCACAGTGATCGGCGCGATTATTCAAACACTTGGAGTCAGCGTTTTTCAACTTGTTGTCACGAAGTTTTAGTACACTCTATATGGATTATTGTCCTAAACACTTTAAATTAGAAAGGCGGAGACAAGAATCGCAAGAATTTCTCACCACTCTGGGGGAATACCTAACCAGTGGTTTTATAGGTACTCATGTGCCTACAAAAAAACACATGATTGTGTTCGAAAAATCAGGGGAAAAATTTTAAAAAAAATCCCATCTTATTAATAGCCACTCGAGACTTAGTGTAAAAAGATACTTGGATGGACGATGATTTCAGGCAGGCCTGAGTGAGGAAAAGGGAAATATTGAAGAGAAACAGGGTATATTCTAGGGTGAAAGTTCTGAAAGACTGTGATTGGGTTCAAATATTGAGATTTTACATAATTTTTATAAAAAATGTTTAGTTTTCCCTTCACAAAAAACAACGGTTCAACGAGTCCTAAAGATGAAGAACTGGTCAATTGTCGATGCAGGGCAGGTCTGATGAACTTCACGAAGTTAAGAAGATTTTACTACTGTCTACGTCCATAACAAGCTACGTCCATTCTGAATCAAACGTGATTAAGTTTCCTTATGCTCTGACTACAATTACGAGGAAATTGTTGATATTGTTACTTTCCTTGTTTTCCCTATTCAAGAAATTATTGATGGAAACTGCATATTGAGTCATTTGTTGAACATCACAACGTTATTGTGGGCAAGTTTGAACCTACTGCGTTTGCACCGATTGTTAAAAATTGACAGAAGACGTTGGTTCATTTTACATGGATTTTCCCCCTAATTTTTTTAGATAGTTTCATCGCTTTACCCCTGCTAATGTGATCACAGTGTTTTCTCTCTAATTTTCAATTTTATACTTCCACGTTTCATAATAAGGGTCTTGAAGGACAAGGAGCATATAAGTGCAGTTTTTGCTATTTCGAGAAAAATGTGTTTGAAGTTTCAAAATTGAGGATCCTCATGGTGGAAAGATAGTTCAAATTGACTTTTTGATGCTTTAAAAATGGAATTTGGGAGCGAATTTTTCGCAGAATGTGTCTCAAGACTAGTTTTACTTGAAATCATCAATATCTCAATTGTTTTCAAACACTGCACTTATGTGCCTTGTCCTCCGAGCCCCTCAATTGGTTTAAACATATTTTTGTATTTTTATTTGATTTTCAAAATTTTCAATTCTCTTATAGTTACAACTCCTACAAACTCTCGATCATTTGGCTGTTGTATGTAGTTTTATGTTTCCTAATTATCTTGAAATAAAGTTACAGTGTAAAGAATTTATGACAGCTCTGCAGTGGCGTTATAGCGGGGGAAATCATTTACAACTATGTCTCATACACTTTATTATGGTCACTGTTTATAGATACGTTTAATGAATTTATGTTTTATAAAGTATCTACTCAGAAAGTCAATTTTTTAGTTTCACCCCTTAATTTCATTCGATCACTATTCCGTGGGATCAAATCCTCATTTATTTTAATTGAGTCTACTACAAATTTTATTCGTTTTCATTCTTTCAGAAATAGACTGCTAACTTCTAACTTGTCTGTGAGTATAATTCATTCTGGCCTATTTATATGTATTTTGATTATTCCTCAAAGGACGATATCAGAAAACTATAAAACGAACGATTACGAATCGACCATACTTATTTCTCTCGTCCTCATTTAATTTAAAAATATCCAGTTCCTTGTTCCCCTAATGTCAACGTTCTCCCCTTTTTATAAACCAGATTGTTCTATCTTGCCCAGAAACCCATGCTACACGTATAAAAATTCAAATCATCCCCCTTCAGACATCCAGCCTTAAAGCTCTGATGATCCAAAAGTAATTACTGAACTTTTGAAATTCCAGTAAGTAAATTTAAAAATTCCAGCAAGTAAATTTAAAAATTCCCGCAAGTAAATTTAAAAATTCCAGGTAAATTCTTAGTCTTCGGCGTAAATAGCTTGGTTGCTGATCGTCGCACAGCGGAACCAGTCTTTGGAAGAAGTCGGGTACGAAATTTTTTGACAAAAGTTGTAAAATTTTACGTTAATCTCGTCACAATTTTAAGTTCAAGGAGTGGTTTATTCAGAAAATTTCACGAGAAAACCAATGAAACTACTTTCAAAACATCAACAATTCATACTAATGAAACTATACGGTTTCGAAATTGTAAATCATGTCCGACCTCTGCCATCAACTCGATGCATTGTGCGTAGTAAAAAATCAACCGCCTAATAACTCATTCTGTGGGACTAAAATTTCTGGTATTCCTGACTACATTATCGGTTACAAGACAGGTAAGGGACTCGAGGTGCAGTAACAGGGTAATGTGCTGGTGGTAAAAATTGTGTACCTAAAAGGGCACGAGCCATCTCCTTCCTCTAAAGCCATCGGACACCCAATCTCACTAATATCCACCGTGGTCGACCCAACTCTCCACTACGCAGCTCTGCCGGTCTTTGCTCAACGGTCGCTGGAACTTTAAGCCCGTTCCTAGTTAGCTCTGTCTCCTCCTCTCCTGCACCCTCTCCACCCTCACTGCCACCTCTCGTCCTTTTCCCGATGGAAGTAGACAGTTGACCATACCTGGGACTCGCGCGAGAATTCAATGCCTGCGTTACCTGCCCTGCAACTGAGAAAATTTTCAAACCATTTTTTTTCTATCCATTGTCTAAAATTGACGCATTTATGCCAAAAGAAACTAAGTAGGTGCAAATGAATGAAATTATCTATATACCGCGCAACTCCTATGCACATAGCCCCTTTTGAGTCCATGCATTTTCACATATACAGTAAAAACTCGCTAAGTCGAACAACGGTTAAGACGAAATGCCGATTAAATCGAATTTTTTTTTTGGTCCCTAGATACGTCCATAAGTTAAGTGGAGAATCGGTTAAGACGAATTGCCGCTTAATTCGAATTTTTTATCGGTCCCTACACAATTCGACTAAGCGAGCTTTCACTGTAGTCCCTTTTGGCAAAACGACTTCCAAGCGTAACAAGTATATAAGTGAATGCATCAGGTCGAGTTTGATAATACGTGTGATACATCAAAAGTTTGGTCACAGACAGTGACAACTGCCATGCAGGGTAAACTGTTTAGAATTTCGTGATGTCTAATCAGAAAATCAAAATTCGAGGTAAAAAGAAAAAAAAAACCTTTTAGCAATATCTAGAGAAATGAGTTGCAAGCCGTTTCATTCTCTCCATTGCCGATGGAGGACACATAATTACAATGTGACTCGAAAATGCGTTGAGCCCCAATTATGGCAAATTCAAATTACAACTAAATGTTTTTCAAAACTGCGCCTTTTAATGGGAAACCGCAAAACGTCATTATCAGGAGTGATTAGTCCAGGGAGGCGGGGGGAGGGGGCGATCGCCCCCTCCGATCCCCACCAGACCCCTCCTCTAGTGGGGGCGACCGCCCCCTATTCTTCGCCCAGAAAAGCTCCGCAGTTGTCTTTCTTGGCTTTTGAAGAAAGCTCAAGACTCCCACCTTGTTGCTCCTCTATCCCGACAAAAAGAGCCGAGATCATCCTCTCGGAAGGGCGTGATGCGCAACCTTCTAAAAATCAGAAGGAGTCCATCCTATTTATAACTCTACCATAGTTTGAAACTATTACACACTTTTTGTGCACAAATATTCATAAAACATTTCTGTTAGCATCAAGACACCAGCTTAGAACTCAGCAATATCAACATCTCAGTTTTGAGTTTTCATGGGCGTCCGAAAATTCTCTTCTTCCATAGACGGCACATATGAAACTTTTATTTAGCAAACCTTTAAAGTCTTTAAATTTTTTTATTTGCTTGATAGAAAATCACTAAGTTTCTCGTAGATGGACATTAATTAAAATCTGGGTGCTAATTTCGCCATTTCTCCTGGTAAGAGTATACCCCATCCATCCATTGCGATTTGAAATGAGGCTTTATTAAAATAACGTGCCGTTCAAATAATTTGGAGTTAAATAAACTCGTGGAATTCACTCCTCTCAGTCAATATGGAACCCCTCTCCTTTGGCGGTTAACTCCTCTGATGATTTCATTGTTCCCTTAAGTGTAAGTGGCGTATTTTAATTCTGTTAGAAGCAGTGGCGAGGCGTCAATAATCGATCATTATCGATATTTCCCCATTTGAAGCTGTGGAAAAGAATCGATTATTAGGGTGTTCGTTGCGAACACCCTGTTTATCGATTCTTTTCCGTATGGCAGATCAATCTGTATATCGCAAAACAACCACGCCACTGGTTATAAGTCATCCACTCCGGCTAGTAGTCGTATGCACTCCTCTTTTTTTAAAGTCAATTTTTGCGAATGCGGACCACTATTCTCTGTATCCGGTGTCCGGTGATGCTGCGCTGAACATATTTCCCATGACCCAAACTTTACCGCCAAGGAGTCGGAAACCACAACGCAACTCCCGAGGCCAGCGTTACGCTCTTTACGTAACATCACTTCCGTTTTATGTTTCAAAAGTGCGCGCCGTGATATCACTATTTCAGGGAGTAGCTTCAAATCATTGAGAAAAATATCAAGTTCGTAGACTGGGGAGTGGCCTTGCCATCAGAAGCCCGCGCATGGTGAATGGTGCAATGTTAAGGTGAATTAACAGGTGAGTATAAATCGGAAGTGTGCGTGAATTGGACGTATGTCTATCAAAGGAACTATGTGTATTAAGACATGAGCCCTGCGATCCATAAGAATATGTGCATAACAGGGCTCACGTCATAATGCACATAGTCCCGTTTGATAGAAATACTTCCAATTAGCAATTAGTTGTGATGAATTCAGTGATTTCAGACGTATTTATCAAGAGAAAATGAAGCACAAACTTTGTCACGTCTCTAATACCTACTAAGCATAAAATTGGTGTTATTGGAAAATTCTACAAAGATTGTGTCCTCCCAGAATGTTGTCTTTTTGGTGCATTTCCTACGACGTTAATTGAGATTTTGAGACAGAAGTTTCAGTGGACGAGTACCCCATTTCATTGCAGCCTCACCCAGTGACTTCCCAGCCTTACCAATGACCATTTTTGGTACCATATTGATTTGGTCCAACTTCGTGCCACGTTAGTGAGTGAGGCACAGTATCATGAGCTGATGCCAGCACAGTGCAATGTTAAATGCAGTACCATGTTGAGATCGGTAAGTATATATTACCTTTACGGGAATAACAACCTCACCATACTGCAGATCTCAACATCGTTCTGTGTCGAGAACATGTTGACGCCATGTTAGCGACAACATGGTACCGTGTTAGGCAATATAATACACATTTAAATTTACGTGAATTCATAATAAATTCTTATTTTCTTTTGTACCGTGAACGTTTATATAATGAAATTTCAATTGTTAAAAAAAAAGAAAGAAAGAAAAAAAAAGTCATTCCGTAATTCAAAAAGAGGTGAAATTCAATCCAAACAGCTTTTACATACACTCCAAAAAGTCCCGGGCTAATCGTCCCTTTCAACCTTTATCCGCTGGCGATTAGTAATGACTGAGTCGCAAAAATTCACTCAATAGTAATTCTTAAATTAAATTTGAGTTTTTTTAAAAGTGATACAAGAGACAGCACCTTTAATTATTCAAGTTAAGAGAGAAACTAAACACACAATTTGGCCTGGAACGGCGTGGCGCAGAGAGCAATAATGACGAGGACTTGAGATAAAAAGGAGAAGCCCTCGACGCAATGGTCGGCTTGTAACACATATCAGCGCCTACAAGACTGCAGGAATACTTCACGCATTGCATCAAACACAGTGCGGCCAGCAGCGGTTGGCGTGAAACGCATAGCGCCTACGAGACTGCATGAATACCTCACGCATTGCCCCAAACACAGTACGGCCATTGCGGCGCGGCGCGCGGCAGTAGAAGTTAATATTATGAAACCACGTACATTTATGTTTGCTCTTTCATAATTTTTTCGATCATCTCTTATGAAAGGAAGGCCTTGTCCACACAGAAATAGGTTTACGAAACTTGACTTTCGCCCCAAGTTCCATGAACTTTTGCTAGTAGTGTTGACAAGGCTTTCGCAAAAAATGTGTCCAATACGAGTAAAAGCGTCCTATGCACCCCTCCCCCTCTCCCTACGGCACGTTCACTTCATGGTTTTTATTGATGTTTCAAAACGAATGAGAAGGAGGCGGCAAAATACAGGCGGCCCATGGGCGACAAGTTGGTAAATCTGGCCCTGTAGGTTCAAATGGAGGGAATCCGGTGTTGCCAAATGGCTGGATCCGCCCTTGGGAACCAAAGGAGAGGAACGAGGATCACTCGCAACGTGCGGATGTGTAGAAGGAACGTAACGAAACGCCTTCAAGCATTGAAGATGCAATACCCCTTTCATTTCGCTCGCGTTTGAGTAGCAGCTCGCGGTGCATCGCGCTGAGGGTCTAGCTTCGTTACCAGCAAACAGATCACAACGCTTAATACAAATATTCGTGCTCAACTGAAACTGAACTGCATACGTAGAAAAATAAAGTTATAGGGCCTGTTCATATACTCACAGCAATGTTACCTCTCAATGCTGTTTCAAAAAAAAAAAGGGGGGGGGGAGGGCTTATCTAGTTAATAGTTTTTACTTCTTTTTTTTCTTGGTGTGTGTCGCACTAGGTGGTTGTAAAATTTCTATGGAAACACCCAGATCCGTAGAAACATTTTGCCTAACAATAAAACTGCACAAGAAAAATTTGGAATAAAATTAATGGTTTTCAATTGGAAAAGATACGATGAAAAAAAGGTGGGGAGAGGAAACTCAAGATAAAGTTACCATGAAGGTACCAAGCAGAGATTGCATTTCCAGCAAAGGTTCCCTGATGTTGTTTGAACACAACATTATTAAGATTCTAAAAGTGGCTCCATTGATTTCCTCGTGAAATTTTCTTACACAGGCACCCCATATAATCTAAAATGTGACGAAATAAATACGAACATTTTCAGTTTTAGTCAAAAATTCCATGTCCGACTTCTCAGATTGACTCGATTCACTGTGCGACCATTTACGAATGCGATGAGTAACACATTTTGTCACTATTAGCGGAAAAACTTGAAGGCTCAGCGGTTTTTTCAATGGTTGGGTTGGATACAACTATTCGTGTTCTTGGGATGTGCGTGTTGCATAACCAAAAATTGCAGGCGCTTTGCTAGTATTTAAAAATCGTTTCCTATAAATTTATCATTACCCTCTGCTAGTGACACGACGTTGCCAAATGTTTAGTGCAATTTGCGGGACCGTTCTCGGCAAAAACGAGCGTGATTCCGACCTATTGTGAGCATCGCTGTTTGCAGAGTGACAAGTTTCCTTGGATCTATAAAAAACCTCTGACTTTCCAGATATTTCGAACATATAAATCCCCGACTTTTTAGTGTTTTTCTAACATGTTCTCTGATAAATATTCTATTCACAAACAACTCTGGGCCCGAAGAGAATCAAATTTCGGAAATTTCATCGATCGTGATGAACGGAGCTGACATCTGCAATGCCTTCGTGGGTCTGTTTTGGGCAGATGATCTGCGGAAATTTGCACCATTTGGCGACGCCGCCATGGTGCTAGACGACTGGACTAAATTTCGAAGGTTTCATGTTAAACTCAATCGTTAATACAACATAGAAACCCCTTTGAAAGTAACAACCGCAGCTACGTTAACGTTGTGATTCTGAGAAGCAAAGCGCCTGCAATTTTTTGTTAGGCAACACGGACATCCCACGAACACGAATAGTTGTATCCAGACCTAACCATAGAAACAGCCGCTGCGCCTTCAAGTTTTCCCGCTGATAGTAGCAAAATGTGTCACTCGTTGCATTTGTAGGACGTCGTTACATGAAATGGGGCGGTGTGCGTATTCAATCAAGTTGAAAGCAAGAAATAAGTAAATTTATAATAATAAATGTGTCAAAATGATGGCGACCTCGGATCTCGGGCGGATATTACTCGCCCGACTTGCTCTTCTGAATCTCCTCATTAAATTTACTTGGAAAAATGTAAAAATCCAATGAAAATCGTATCCTGTAAATTGTTTTATGTATTTCGTAAGTGGCAGCGTTGCGAAATGGTGCAATCTGCGGGACTGTTATCGGCAAGAACGAGCGAAATCAGTACTATCGTGATCATCGCTTTTTGCAGGGTGACATGGATTTGCGGTTTTCATGGATTTAAAAATTCTCTGACCTCTCACATATTTTGAACATAAAAATCCCCGACTTTTCGGTATTTTTTGGCATGATTTCTGATAAAATTCTAATCGCAAACACCACTGAGCACAAAGTATATTGAAAGTGAAAAATGCAATGCTTTGACTGGAGGAGAGAATTTCTGCTGCAAAATGTGGTAACTTTTCCCAACTTGTCAAGGTTGCGCAAAATTTCTTAAATGGAGAAATTTTCTCTAAAACGGGTGTCATTGTAGAGAAAGAGCACTGTACATAAATTACGACTAGGTTTTTTCTCTTAATTTATGTTTAGGTCATGTCTTTTTTATAACTCAAGTACATTCAAGTGTTTCCAACTTTTTATCTGAAACACGTGTAATTGGAAAAATAGAAAATGAGATGGAAAAAAACAAAAAACAAAAAATAATAACCTGTGAAACATGGCATTACTACCACAAAATAAGCTGTTAGACGTAAAAAAGTAATATACTGATCAGTAAAAATCAAAATTATTTTATTAACAATAACATTATAACAACTGTAACATTGACCATGGAAAGAATGAAACTAAAAATAAATATAGAGATTGGCAAAGAATCCTATCGCAAATGAGACAGCATTCATTGGGCAAGTTTGTATGTAAGTGAGTATTAAAGAATTTCCCCATTTTTAACTCTTAGCCTCAATCATGTAACAGGAGCTTCCACATGAATTCTTGAGTTTAAAGCTTATCATAGGAGAATGCATTGTAAATTTACTTCCTGCACATCTGAGTTCCACAACGAATAACATTAAGAGACCTTAAGTTTTTATTCATTGATAAAGCTGAAAAGTCTAAAGCCGAAAGACAGACTGCATAAAAAACCATCAATTTTACTTCATCTTACTTTCATTCCAACCACATAATGCATTTTGCCATTGACCGGGTTTGGTTTGAACAGCTTGCACCTTTATGCACCACTTAATTAAATTATAAAAACAAGGACTTCAGCAGTCAAGATCAAAGACTAAAAACTAAAGAAGCACAAGTGCCTTAACACAAATTAACTTTGCTGGAAAGCTGGTTTTAAACAATGTTTCACTTAGGAAAAGACAGGCAAAATGGAGCAAATACAATATTTCTAACTTTCATAGGTACAAAAAATAATATGTAGGCCTCAAACAGATGTTTCTTTTAAATATTAAAGTCTTCATTCGGACTGGAGCCAGCTCTGATGGTGTACACTTTATTTTTTATATTTGATATCAAATTCCTGCCTACATCTCATAAAAGCTGCCAACGAATTTACAATGATTTTCTATTCATTCAGAATCAAGCAAAAGAAAGATAATAGAAAATTTAATATCATAAAAAGGAATGACATTTGCCTTTTACGCCCCAGAGTAAGGCTTTGAGCTATTAATATCAACACACATTTTTAGACATCAGAGTAGGATAAAAATGTCAGTCATTCATGGATTTTTGTCTTTCATTTTTGATCCTACACCTTGTACAAGACATTCATACATATTGAGATTAACATAATGCTGCATGGATAATGCTGAAAATAATGCAAAGTTCTCATCAATAACTTTTATCCATACAGAGCAAGCTTTCTTGAAAACATCAAGATATAAGTTTGAAGGATGTAACAATGGCTGGATATTAGTGCCTTACATACTGTCTTAATGATCCAAAATGCATTTTTCAAGCACTTATTACAAAGCAAAATGACCAATTGATGTTAAGGCATGATAAACATATCAACTAACCAACCGTACTTAAGTATGTAATATTTTAGTGTGTTGCCACTATTGTAAAGGTTGTAAACAACAGTACCACTGTTTTTAAAAAGATAAAAAAAAGAAAATAACTTTTTGTTACATCAGTAACAAGAAAATAAAAGAATGCTATTTAAAAGTTCAGAGCTTCATTTAAAATTATTAGAACATTAAATGATGCAAACTTGATCTAATGTCAGTTCATTACCCTATAGGCAGTGACAGGGACTTCTAATAACGTTATAACTCGATAAAATGAATGATTCAGAGCTTATGTTTGATCCTTAAATTGCGCTTGTTTCATTGAACAACATGGAAAATAAGAGTTCAATGACAAAAAAAAAAAAAAAAAAAAAAAAAAAAAAGGACATGATGAATTGAATTGACTTTGAAAAATGAAAATCCCTGAAAACTATAAAAGCCTGTCGACGTTACTGATTGACTAAGTCGCTCAGTATTTGGAAAGAGAAAACATTTTTTTTTTTGAAAACATGTATGTAGTCTTTCTTTGACAAGATTGACAGATCTTGGCAAAAGTGATGAAAAAAATTGAGAAGACAAGAAAATACAATTGAGAAGAAATAGCCTAGGTACAGTGTCCTAATAATAGAAGTTTTCTGTTATTAGAGCAACACAGATTCATTACTTTTCACTGGGACAATTGTTTGCTTTCATAAAGCAATTTGAAGATTGACTTTTTTGAGTTACAAACAAGAAATCAACAAGAGGTAACTCACACTTGAGAGGAGAATCTCAGTTCTTCCGAATCTCCTAACAGAAGTCTTGGATTCTCTAAATAAAGTTGTACAATTTCTAAAAACATGGCAGCATCAGGCTCACTAATTGCTCGAGCATCGTACGATAATTGGGATGCCATTTTGGTGAATGGTTTACCGTCTAGATTGATCAGTGACCTGCCACCTCCAACTGCCAAAATACCACACTGGGGTGGATTGATAATAGCACTAAACTCTGATATTCCAAACATACCTAAGTTAGAGATTGTAAAACTACCACCCTGGAATTCATGAAGTTGTAACTTGCCTTTTCTGGCTTTACCTGCAAGTTCCCGAACTTCTGCTGATATTTCAGTTATTGATTTAGTGTCAGCTGACTTAACAATTGGAGTAATTAGTCCATTCTCTGTGGCAACTGCAACTGAGATGTCAATTCCTGGTGCAGAGACAATTTCGTCTTTCACGTACAAACAGTTTGCTACAGGGTATTGCTTCAAAGCTAGGGCGACAGCTTTAATAACAAAATCATTGACAGAAACACTGATGCCTGATGCCTTGAGCTCTTTGCGTATTGACAAAATCTGATCAACTTCAGAATCGATTATACTATAGGCATGGGGAATTTGTGTTTTGGACTCTGTCAAGCGCTTTGCAATGGTGCGTCTCATTGAAGAAACTTCGATGTCAGTGTAACCAGACCTTGGTTTTGATGCAAAAGCAGGACTTGGTTTAGCTGCCTCCTTTGGCTCAGCTTTTGCTCTAGCCACAGGCAGAGGTACTGGTTTTGGCGGTTTGGGCTGAAGTTTATTATCCTCTACATACTTCAGGACATCAGATTTCAACAATTTACCACCTCGGCCAGTTGTTGGAACTTGCTTAGCATCTATCTGGTACAGGTTCAGCAAACGATGAGCTGCTGGGCCATACTCATGGGGCTCATGTTTTACTGGTTCAGGAGCTGCAGGAGGTGCAGAAGTTGCAGGAGCTGTAAAAGTTGTAGGAGCTGCTGGTGAGGGAGCAGCAGCAACAGGCGCAGGAGCGGGAATTCCAGGAATCATTACATCTTTCCAGTCGGCACCTTCTGGAACAATAAGAGCTATTAGTGCTCCTACTTGGACATTTTGGTTGGCTGGTTGGAGAATTTTGGCGAGGATACCCTCCTCTTCAGTTTCAAAGGACATTACAGCTTTGTCAGTTTGAATTTCACACAGAACATCGCCAGGAGCAATCGTGTCTCCCTCTTTCTTGAGCCAGTTGACTATTAATCCTTCAGTCATTGTAGGCGACAAAGACGGCATGTTCACCTCCAATCCTGGAACTGTAAAATATCTAAGTGAGACCATATTTTTATTTTATAAATTTACGAGCACCCGTCCTAGACGAGACTAGAAAAATATGAGGAAAGTCAAAGACTCAGTGTGATCATCATTATTGGTCAGTCCAGACCCCTGCATGTACAGATGTACGCTTTTAGAGTTATTTAAGAAAGATTCAAGCGTAACAATCATCGAAATAATTGAACAAAATAAATCAAATCAGGGACATCTCAAGCAGTGCACAACTCTCTAAGCCACTATATAACTTACGACTTCAGCACTGGAACGTGTGGTGCATTATTTTGCCATTTCTGCGAATGACGGTATTTGCCAGTTTGTTGGGTCTTCTAGAGCCCATTTGTAAAAATGAAAAAAGACGTGTCTGATAGTTTCAATTAAAAGAATTTTGGGTCATACTCCGACTAAAATCTTGGTGGGATCAAAACTAAGAGGCCTCCACATGTGAGAAAAAAGAAATTTCCAATTTTGGAATATCCAGTTCTTGGTGAATTTCCTGCTTTTTTCAGAGATTTTCTAATGAGTCTGAGTACCTATTTACCAGTTTTTTTTCAGGTCTCAGGGACCTTGAGGAACACCAGAAAATTTTTGGAAAGCTTTAAATCAACTAGATGACATGTGATGATAAAATTATAAGGAAAAAAAATTACCACTTCCTCCTGAAGGAGGTGTTCCTTGAGCAGCCACTGGAGCAGCTGCGGGTGCTGATGCTCCGCCCGACACTGATACATTTTGCCAGTCTTCACCCTCCGCCACCATAATTGCAATGAGAGTTCCTACTTTTACATCCTTTGTGTTTTCAGGTACCTGGTAATAGAAGAGTAATCATCATTATTGGTCAGTTAATACTAAATGGGATGAGGATTATCATTGACCTAGCAGATCTGGGGATATGCAATTTACAAATGGGAGTTTTAAAGTGATGCTACAAAAGGAAAAAGACCCTGAGTAGAATGTGATTGAATAAGCACCAGAAAAATAACAACTTGTCCGCAGAGAGGCTGTTGCAAGTTAAAAGATCGAATACAAAAACATTCAGAAGAAAAGAACATTTTGATTTAGTTAAAACCTAATTTTCAACCAAAAAAAGGAAAGCAAAAATGAGTTTTAGGTTTCTTAACTAGTAGGTTTAGATCAACCAGGGTCCTTTTTTATTCAGTTATCATTTATTCTTCTACTTTTAATTAGAATTCTTCAGTTTTTTCACTGAATGCTTTGTTCTGTGTTAAAATTATACAAAATTTCGAATGAATAACTTGAATTACCAAAATTTTAGCTAAAATTCCTTCTTCTTCAGTTTCAAAGGACATGACTGCTTTATCTGTTTGGATTTCACACAGCACATCACCAGGTGCGACCGGATCACCCTCTTTTTTCACCCATTTCACGATTGTTCCTTCAGTCATGGTTGGCGAGAGTGAAGGCATGTTGATTGATTGACCGCTCACTGAAAACATACCAACAATCAATTACCACAATATAAAAGTGCATAATAAACTCCTCTCATTTATACTCATACTCAGTATTTCTTCTCAAGATAAGTAATGAAATATCATAGTAGGAAAAAAAAGCGCATAAGTGCAGAATCAGGCTGTATACATTCTGTCAAACTTTTAATATTAATCAATGTAAGTTTTTCATTTTAAACTGGTTTAAGAGAAAATACTGTTTACCCAGAGCAAACCTCCTCCCCTCATATCTAGAACAATGCAAGGGGGAGGGCAGCATGATGAAAAAGTTTAGTGACAGGGGGAAATTTCTGGAAATTAAAATAAAATTTCAAAAGAAAAAGTGATCATTTTGCACGTGTGCACTTGATGTGCAGAACAATTAATGTAGGATTTAACTGAAAGGGTGTAAGAAGAGGAGGCAAGCAGCACTTTACTGAGACTAAGTAAGAAACATTCATGTTTCTTTTAAATGTTAAGATCAGCGTCAACTTACAATATTATCTAGCTCTACAGCATCATATTTTTGGGTTAATTTGTGAATAAAATTTAAAGAAGTATATATTTGCTTCTTAGCGTAGAACAGGAGATTCCTCAAGTCCATTGTTTGTATTTTTGATGGAAACCAGATCCATCATCACTTGAAAAAAAAGTACTAACAAAAAGAACCGTCAAAATTCCTTACCTCCACCACTACTTGCTTCAGGAGAAGGAGCAGAGGCTGATCCGGCAGCCGTAGAGCTGGGCCCTTCGCTTTCAGATTCCACTGATTGCCAATCCTCACCTTCATTGACCATTAATGCAATTAAAGTACCAACTTTGATGTCCTTAGAGTTTTCTGGCAACTGTAAAGTAGAAAAGAGAATAGTAAAACTACTTAAAAATGGGTACCTCTTGTATTGTGATTATTCAAAATTTTCAAGGACTTTCATGATTCTACTAAGTTTTGTAATTCCAAAAATTAAGTATTAATTTACCATGAATTAGATTCTTATGGACAGAAATAGTAGGATTAATCCTTACATTCCCATTTAAATATTCAAGCCTTTCTGTATATTTTAAATGAAATCATGACTATGCTTTGCTTACATCTTGCATACCTGCACTGCGTTAAAAAGAAAGAAACCAAGCCACATTAGCTAGGTGTAAGTCGGCAATCACATAACTCGGTTTGCGACGTCGCAGACTTCCTGTCATGCTTGATTTTATAAACGGAAAACTACTCAACAGCAATTCTTTAAAACTGCCGTGATTTTTCTTCTCTGTGCAAAAAAAATTCTGCAAAAACTTCAAGGAATGATGTCAGTTTGTTCTCCTTTAAAAAATAACATAGAGGCAGAGATTTTCAGACCCCGCAAAAAAGTTATGTGATTGCTGACTTACACTGTCGTAGGTATTGCCAAATTTAATTGGGCAGTTTAATTTTTACATGAAAACGGTTGTGCAGATTTTCGTGGAGATTTCAGTGAATTTTCTCCATAGTGCGAAGCGAATTCCTTAAAATTTTCAGAGGAATCCACACAAACATTCACTGGTAAAAGATTAAGTTTCCCAGTTAAATTTGCCGATAGCTGATGTGGCTTGGTTCCTTTCTGTTAAACGCGGTCCACTTCTTTGACGCTTCCTGGGTTGGTGGAAATCTGTTCAAAACTGGAGGAGGAAATAAAAATGCTTTTTCGGAAAAATAGTAGATACCTGATCATTTTTTAACAGAATTGCCTAAAATTTCCATACTGTCTCGGAGAGAATTACAGGTTTCGAGACCTTAACTCAATAGCAAAATCAGTTCTTTACTTCTAAAGAATACTCAATGGACTCACCAAAATCTTTGCAAGTATACCCTCTTCTTCTGTCTCAAAAGACATGACAGCTTTGTCAGTTTGAATCTCGCATAAGACATCTCCAGGAGCGACAGTGTCACCTTCCTTTTTCAGCCACTTGACAATGGTTCCCTCTGTCATTGTAGGTGACAAGGATGGCATGTTGATCGGCTGACCTTTCACTGTAAACATGGATAAATGTTTAGATATAAAGTTTTAGCGATGCACGGATTGAGCGAGAGGACAGGTACTAGTTTCCTTGGCAATAGGTACTGTAAGGACTTAGGAAAAATTAACTTTGGCTAACTCAGGGGAAAAATAAGTGAGTATTACCTAATGATAAATTAAATCAATAGATTCTAACCAATTAATTTATTACATAAGTGATGTCAAAAAAGCTCATTTAAAAGTCGCTTGAATTTGACAGTCACAAAACATCTTCTGTTCGTTTCACTCTGTGAAATCTGTAAGTAATAAGGTAGGTAATCTTTTCATCTTTGATTTAGTTTATGTTAAAGAAGCCTAAATAATACGGGCTAGGAAAGTCCACTGAGGCAAAATATTCAATGTCACGGAAACAAACATTCACTGCAACTGTCTAGTCATAATCAGTTCGTAATTGTTTGGATGATAAAACTTGTTCTTGTTAAGTTTCTAAAAGATAAATATGGTCATCAAAGAAGGTGCCCAGGGGACAGAAATATGAAAAGCCGACATTGCTGCCAGTAGGGATGAAATAATGATGATGACAGGTCATACCATGAGATTTGAATGAAAGCATGATGCAAATCGTGGAGAAACAAGTCATAAAGTGGAGTTGACTTACCGTTCAAAAATACTGACGTGTGAAAGCATAACTTCTGTCTATGTTTAACTAAACTTGACTGATTCGAAAATGTGTTAAAACACTTCGGAATATAATTTAGAAGTCTTAACCTTCCAGCCATCCTGGTCAAATATTTTACTTCAAGTGTCAACAGTTCATGCACAAACTTCACTCATGTGTCCTTCTTCGACCTTCAGGCGGACCAACGTTGAACGTGATGTTCACACTGCTGGAAAATCAACAAGAATGTTTACCGGAGAAGCTCATCTAAGAAAATTAATGTTTCGGTCAGGAGTTTGCGAAAAACGACACAAATTCGGCAAAATGAGGAACTTAACGACTAAATCAACACGATGGGGGAAACTAACCTAAAAGTTTGTTGTCAAGTTGGTATCGAAAGAACGATTACATCGAAAGTTGAATCGAAAGTTCGAAATCGATAAGACGAGCTACATCATTGGCTGTTCAAATTTTAGGGCGGGAATCAGAGAGGCGGCAAGAATTTCCGTTTCCGTTTATTCGTTTCCGTTTATCCGTTTCCGTTCATCCGCGGCTGCCGTTCATTGCTGTGCCTTTTACAAGGAAGAACTCTGAAGAACACGGAAGAACTCGTTTGAAAATACTGTAGTACCTATTCCCAGGTAAGAGGTACTGTTCTTACCTCCGAACTACTATTTTCACGTACTGCCTAATTGTTGTCACCTAAAATCTAACCTTTTCTCTTCCTTTTTTAAGAAGTTAAGTTTTAACTCGAGGTTTTGTACCCATTTTGGACTACTTGTAAAATGTATTAAAGTACTTCAGTAGTAGCCGTGTTTTTAATCTGTGAAATCTTACAAGATTTTTTTCTGCTAAAAATATTTCTCGTTAATAATACAGTACCTACTCTCTCCCTACAACGAATCGGCAAGGAACCGGGCGATTCCTTCGCAAAAGAGAGATTTTCGTTATAATGAGTGTCGTCATAACGAGAAAATCGATCAAGGGACCGGGCGATTCCTTCGCAAAAGAGAGATTTTTGTTATAATGAGTGTCGTAATAGCAATAGAATACTGTATCTTATAAAAAATACCTAAGTACAGTATTAATTTAACATGAATCACTAAATACAAAAAGGGCACATGTCCAGAAAACCAAATTGTTCAGGAGACACAATAAACAGTTTTTTGTGTCTCCTGAACAATTTGGTTTTCTGAACATGTGCCCTTTTTGTATTTAGTGATTCACATATGAAATTGATAAAGGCGGAAAACTTGGAACACAACAATTATTGACGTTGATGATATAGTTCCTACGTTTATCATCGATCACCGACCCTTCGTGTTTGAAGATGTTGATTTTTTGCCTGTAACGTAAGGCGGTATTTTTGAGGCACTTTTGTCCAAAAGTCAATAATTTTTTACAGTAATTTTTCGTTTTGATTATGAAAACCGAGCAAAACTCCTCTCAATTTTATAATATGCATGATAGTTTCTTAGACTCTTGTTCTCTTTGCGCATGACAAGGAAGTTTTTTTTCTTTTAAAATTTATATTTTACTTAGATACGAAACCGCCTTCATTTTCTCGCACAGAATATAATTCTAGCAATACTGCCAAAATTAAATTTTGAAAAAAACCAGAGTCCTCACCAAATACGTCTTTTTATAAGACATAGAAAATCTGTCCAATGAGAACGGTATATTTATTGCTGCACTTAAAAATGTGTGATCTTAATTGGCGCGGCAGCACCCTTGCTAAATTAGGGTGAAATGAAAATACCTATAAACGTATAATTTTTTTGAAATTTTAAAATGTTGCTGAGCCATTTTTTTCTTTCATAGGAATATATTTCCGATTTGTGAAAATTAAGAATCCGATGTGCTGATAACAATAATTTTTATTTTCATAATATATACATAAATCTTTTGACCCAAATAGCTAGCCTATTATCAGCTTTTGGGGGAAATATTTACACAAATTTACAAAACAGTACAAAGAACAATTGAAACAGAATTATAATTTTCGTCGTAAAAATCACTTGGTGATCGTTCAAATGGCACTTTTTTGTTACCTTCATCTGCACTTGCACCGATTTTAATTTTCTCTCGTTTGTCAGTCACCTACCGACGTATGCGGAGTGCCTCCTAAGTATGGGACGTTAAAATTGAGGCATTGTGATCATGCATACCATACGAATGGTGAAGTTGTTATTGCAATAGTTACAGCCACGGTTTTAAAAGGCGGAGTCCATCAGTGGATGTGAAGACAAGGAAATGTGGATTTTTTTTTTCTTTTTTCTAATTTCTTACGCATACCCAATGGATCTTTTGCGAGGGGCGACATGAGTGGCCACCACAACAGGCGTTAGGGATACCGCGGGCACATGGTGCTCCCTCACACCCTTCGACTTGCAGGGCAACCATGGAAATGGCAACCATAGCCAGGAAGAAAAATACGAGGAGCTTCTTGTACATGCTTAGGCTTTTTTTCGGCTTCTACCTTTAACAAAAATAAACAATAGATAAGCATCCGTGAAGAGATGGAGAGATGCCAGCTTCCGGAGGATCTCTACCAAAACAGATTCCTGTGAAGAGTAGGCGTCGCAGAGCGCCCTACTAGCGCGCCGTAAAAGCGGCTTATACATACATAAGCAACACAAAATCGTTTCTGTTTTTAAATTAGATTTTAAATTCCCTTAAGCCTGCAAAAAAAATGCAAACTAGTTGGAGCTATTAAGATTATGGCAAAAAAAATTCGCAAAGGCGGTATACTAACACTACTACAGGCGGTGCGCGCCAAAAGTGAATGCAACTAACCCATTCCATACGATTCATCGGGCTTGTTCTTTGAAAATATCGTAGCTGTACATCAAAATTAGTTTTATTAAACGAAAAAAAATTAAAACGAAGGACGAGTCATTAAATTAAGTTGTTTGATCAGATACCTCATTTTCTTGCGTATTCGGGGGTCGGCAACGTTGTAATACATTTAAGCCATGCAATTCGCGGAAAATTAGCAATGTCGTTCTAAAAATCAGTAATGGTTCACTTCATCAACACGATAGGCACCGCTAGAATTAAGTTCAGGTGTTAGAGAAACAATCAAAGCTTCAGTTTATAACGCATGCGATGGATACTAAGTTACTTTCATCAAAACGCCTGGATGCAACTATTCGGGCTCCACGGATACCCGTGTTGCATACGCACGGAAGCGAAGGCGTTTTGACTTCGAATACTACTCGCCTCACCAGCGGCGCTCAGTGGAGCGAGTCAATGAGAGGAGTCATACAAAATGCGGCAACACTAAAAGCTCATATCGATATCAACATGGAATGTAGAGGCTTTAGAGGGGTATCATTGATTTTCTAGTATAATTTCCTCCTCAGGAAATAGAACATAATCGGAGTTTTTAAAAAATTGCAATGGAATTGAGGATTTTCCAACTTCATTCCCAGCAATATCTTGATTAGCCTCGTAATTTTCCTGGTCTCCTATGCTACTTTACTTTTTTTACTGTGTATCGCAGCAATATTTTAGATTTCGTTTAGCTTAATTTTTTACGATAATACTTTACTGAGATCCTATGCACGGTTTACGTGTCCATTCATGAAGATATGTTACTAAAGCGGCTGGAGTATACAAACTACATGATCAAATTTAATTTTAAAAAAATTAATTAAAAGTAAAAAAAAATGTAGGCAATTACAAACAACTTCAATTTTTAAATTTTACGTGAAAAGCCTCGTGAAAACCGTCAATCCTCATTCCTATAATATTTTATGTATTTACAAAATGCGCACGTCAAAAATCAAGGTTGTAAACACAAATGCATAGCAAACAATTGTCGAGCAAGAAGGACACAAGAAACTAAAATACTTACGGCAGATTAGCAAGGCAGCAGCGAGGTAACTGAGACGTTTAAGCTCTCAAGATGGATACAAATAGTATTTATACAAGGGCCTCTGCGCAGATCAGGGGAATCCCAAAAGATGGAATTTATTCTCACGGCGGATAATCTGGCGAAAAGTGTAGTTGTAGGGCGTTAGGATAAAAATACCTCAGTACCTAGTTATCGATATGAGCCTCACAAATGGTGTATACATATGAAGCTGAGAGTTCAAACTATATTGTAGATAGAAGTTTTATCGCTTAGCGTTGCTCGGCTGGTAACGCGATGTGCAATTAATTACAAAATTAAGGCAAATAACAAGGAAAAAGTCAGAAAACGGAATGGGTAGATACTGCAACCTGTTGGGAAGTACGCGTATCGCTGATTGTTGATAGACACAACCGCTGAGCTCTTGTCGTCTGTTAGCTGACAAAATAGTATCATGTAAGCAAAAACATCACTGGAACAGTCACTTTTGAAGATGGTCTACTTTATTTAAAACGTAAGCGGAGTGATTCGAAGATGCATAGATGGCAGTTCATTGAAATAACAAATCGCGTTTTTGACGATCTGATCGAATTTTTTTAGGATGAACATGTCGTATTATGAATGTGTTCTTTCATTCATCATTATTAAATTACCTGTTGGTTTTTTACGGAGAAAACCGAACTGTTTTTATATGCTGTTATACCGATGCGTATATAAGAGCAATGAATGAGCATTTTAGAGCAAAAATGAAAAATAAAAACAAGTCAGGATAAACTGAAAATATGAACATTTGAAGTTTGCAGTAAAAAATTTGGATTTTAGAGAAAGATTTTCAAAATTTATACCGGACAAGATTGAATTCCAAAATTGTCGGAATAAAAGGAGTGGACGTACTTCCGCGCCATGTATTGATATACTCATAATGATAAATAATGAAGTAAACAACTTGCAAATTTTTCTCTCGGATGTCCTCATTCGTGTAGTAAAAAATAATTACATTAATGAAAAATTATGTGATCCAAGTTTTAAGAAGTCCATACACTTTAAGTGTGATCAAAGTTTCGTCCTCCAAACATTTCATTGTTTCATTTTCTGACACTTGATTTTAATAATCGTGCGATGGATAAAATTGGAAGTATGGTGTAATAAAGTAGGAACTAGTTACCTATATCACTCGTTCCCTCCCCTCATATTGTTTAGAAATCGGCGATTTGTGATGGTGGGAAGACACAGAACATCAAACATTGTTGACTCCGAAGAACACTACATACGTCCTTATCAAGCGCAGCAAACAGTGGGATGTTGCGCCTCACAATTCGCCTTCATTTAAGAAGTAGGCCAAACAACATCCCTCGTGTTCGAATAGTTGTATCAGTGCGTCTAGTAGGCGCTGGTTATCCTCGAAAGGACGACTAACTTATGTCCATTATTTGCATTCTTAGGGAATGACTCGCAGGCAAATTCATGAAAAACAGGTTTCTAGATTATTGTGTGCTTTCACTTGCAATTATGCTTGATCGTGACGGAGGAGACTTATGAGCATAATAGTAAAACTAAAGAGCCTTTGAATGAGCTAATTTTTGGTGGCTCCAAAGATGCATTGAAGTTACGCTCCTGCAACTTGTTGCCTAAACTTGTGGGGTACGTATACTTATTTATATTAAAACGATTTGCTCTGGCTTGCTTCACAGATACTTGATTTTTGGCAAACAGTACCAATGGAAGATCAGACTTACCAAAAAAGAGTAGAAATCATAGCCCAAGCTGTGTCTCTTGTGGTGAGGAACAGCAGACGGGAAGAATTCCGACAGGCGGTATTCGATCGAACACAGGTAGGTTAGAAAAAAATTCAGTATCTACCGAGACAAATGTTTCATATTTACCATTCTTATCGTTCAGCATCTTTTAGTGGTTGGTATGTAATATTTTACTGCATAAAATGATTGCAGGTGTGCCGGTGTAAGCTATCGGAAAGATCTTATGATTGTGCGTGAACAAAAAAATGACGTACACGAGGAGAATTAAGACGCAACCTCAATTTTGAAAAAATTAAAAAAAATTGAAATCGAAAAGAAAATTCCATATTAATGTTTAAAAACTCATATTTGTCCCGAGTTTCATGAATTCTA
Source organism: Bemisia tabaci (assembly GCF_918797505.1). Lineage (NCBI taxonomy): Eukaryota > Metazoa > Arthropoda > Insecta > Hemiptera > Aleyrodidae > Bemisia > Bemisia tabaci. The sequence goes on from NC_092795.1 coordinate 37,222,337, forward strand.
AGTCGAAAATGAGGTAAAACTGCATTTTAAAATTTGACGAACTTGCTAGAACGTTCGTCAAACTGTTTTGTTTCACAGGGTTCTTTTACAGATCTTACATTTGCTTTCATTCATAGCCACGTGAAACGCATACACCATCTTATTCACCCTTCACTGTGTGAATTAATTTTGAATCACGGATTTTGAGACACAATTTTCCTGAATGGTCTTTTAAAAATAGGGTTCTAAATTTTGGAAAGGGCTCTTTCACCCTCGAACTGCCCCTAAACGAAGCAGTTGCATACGTATATCCTTATGCTTATGTATTTGCATGATTTTTTCATTTGCATGATTTTGCCCTGCTATCATTTCTTTGAATTTTGCCGATTTTTGGGTTTAGAATGATTCTTTAATGTGCGGGGGCTATCGTCCTTTTTTTTTTTGCTAAAAATTCAAAACCTGCCGAGATTTTTTATCTAATCGATGCGATGTATCACATGCCACTTCCACCACGTCACTTGAGCTTGACGAATTACCTTAACCGCCGTCACATGCTCATTTCCCTTTTTTCTACAATAAATTTTATTCATTCAAGATGTTTAGTGACGAAATTGATTTAATATAATTTTACTATCAATCGAATACATTTTGCAGTCCTCAAACTCAGCTGAAGTTCAAGAATTTATACAGAACACGTTACTAGAACGAAAACTTGAGCAGAAAAATAAGAGACCCAGATTGACAGCTCCATCGAGCAAGAACAAGGTAGCAAAAGAAAATAGATTGGACAAACAACAGGACGATAAAGAGAATTTCTTCACGGGGAACCAAATTGCACCATCGCAGTCGAATGCAGATGGCAACCTGGTTCAACAACGTAGAACTTAATTTTAAGATAATAAAATCGCGCCTAATTTTAAGGTAATATAATCAAGCTTTATTTTAATACTTTAGTTTTTCAGCCAAAATGGCTGTGCTATGTTTTTAAACTTTCGTTTTAAATAATTACTCATCACTTATTTGTATACATGCTCAATAAACAATCAATCCTTTGAAAGTTATTTCTTATTACTACTATCTCTGCGATTTCAACCTGAATTACCTATACCCGAACACACACTTTAAACAGTTTAGAAAAGTGCATTTGTTTAATAACTACCTTATCGGGGTTGTGACTGGCGCATTTTTTTCTAAGTGCTTGAAAAACTTAAAAAGTACCCCTCTACCCATAACAGTATAATACCGAGGAGAGTCGAGCATTCAAACATTTATGGACCTATTGATGGCTAAATTTTAAAAATACATAAGTACTTCAAATAAAAGAATGGCTTCGAATAAGTTATTTTTTTTATTTTATTTTTTATTTTATTTTTTATTTTATTTTTTATTTTATTTTTTATTTTATTTTTTATTTTTTTTTATTTTATTTTTTATTTTATTTTTTATTTTATTTTTTATTTTATTTTTTATTTTATTTTTTATTTTATTTTTTTTTTTAGTATTGGGACTAAAGAAAACGGATTGTTTTCTATTGTTTATCTGCATTATGTGTTTAAGAATGTACCCCTCACCAAACGTGCGTACACAAGACTACGTGTCCACCTTCCAAAACAAATGTTTAATTTTTTTCTTTAACTTCGAGCTTTTTTTTGTGATAAGCTATCATCGGAAATCAGTTTTGCTGCAAAAAATAAATAAATAAATAAATATATGTATCCAACCTCAATCCCTCGCAATCCTAATAAAATAGGGCAGGAGTGGACATTTTTATTTATGATTTACCATCATACTGACGGCGACTGTGACGTAATACATTTTTAAAATCTGCAAGTAAATGCTGCTGTTATGTTATGCGGATGCAGGTTTTCATTTTGATGTAACTTATTTCCCGCAGGAGTTCAATACAACTTTTTCTTGGAAAAAATTAGGTACGGTGAATAAAATCGAGTCACCAGTCATTAATTCAAAACATGCTTATGTGTAACGAAGAAAAACAGACGAAATGTATAAGAAAATATTTAAATTTTAATCAAAGATTGATTTTAATTAAATTAACAAACTTAACCTAATAATATCAATTAGTACAGATGAATGGAGCGATCTGTTTAAAAAATGTACAAACTTTTTATTTAACAACTATTTACAAAGTATCGTAGGTAAGTTTTTTTCCAGAAATGAATTCCGCTCCATTCAACTAAAACTATAAAGCAAATTAAATATGAAAGATTTGGCCATTTGCAAGGCTGAGTGACCTATTCTTTTAGGAACAAAATTTAATCTAGCAGGGAATAAACAATTTTTACATACAATTAACAAGAGTGGAAACAATAGATCCTGAGTGCTTGAGCAGATGAATAAAATGCTTCGAGTGAGACCTCTGTAATTCATTAAGGTCCCTGGGTCGACCACACGATCAAAAAATTCTTTAAAGAATGCACAGTGGTATGCCTGTGGAATATTTGGTTGAAAGTCCTCATACTTTTTAGAAGATAGGTACTCTTTGACCGTTACTTTGGAACAATTTACAGGGAGTAGAATAATTGGAGAAACTCATTTTAACAAACAGCTCATTTTTCACGGACTTCCTATCAGAGCCGCTGAAACTGTTAAAAAAGAGCCAACATTTATTTTTAAGCTTTGGTTATCTGTATCCTCTCAGAAAAAACTGACTTCAAGACTGGACTCTTAGACGCTTCAACTCCTCTGTATGAGCTTTCGCTAACGAAGGTGGCAGTTTTACCAAACCGTGCTCGGTGAATAACCGGTGGTTGGCATTGGGCTGATAGTCACCGATGCGCCCATCATTCACAGCAAAGGCACCCACAATATCATGTGGAGGCACTCTCCCCATGATGCCATCAGGAGTCCGAAAATCGATGACGTACAAGTAACCAGTTCTCTGATTCTCGGCAGCTTGCTGTAGACTCTGATCCAGGGGACCATGAGTTCGAATCACATTATGCATGAAGGCTGAAAAAAGAGGGTTAGGCTTGAATCCACTGGCAGCATCGGAGCCTGAGGGCTGTTTTCCTCCCGGTGTTGAAGCTGAAGGGGTAGGATCTGATTGGAGGGTTCCAGCGATGGCTTCTCCGGGAAGCCCGCCACAGGCTTCCGCTTCCTCGGGGGTGAGAATAGATAGGACGCTCCGGAAACTATCTTCACCGGTGGCACACTTAAATGCAGACATGATTATTGTTGCTCAAATATCTGAAAATACAAATGATAGGTACACATTAAAATTTTCTACTTCGAAAATTTTTGGTAGAGTAGTATCGTATGCTAAAATGATTAGAAAAAGAGGAATCTTGGTACTAAACATTTTATTGCAAGTTATTTACTTACATGCTTTGAATGGTTACACGCTGAAGGCCTTTTCGGCCTCTCAGGGTCATCTTCAGAGCAATAGGACAAACGGACAAGGAAAGAAAAAACTACACTCTGGTATCAAACAGATGAACAAGCAAAAGAGAAAGAAACTGAAATTTTAACAATATAACCGGCAGATGAAACGGATTAGTATACAAATCTAAGTGGCCAGTGCACAATCAGGTGACACTTGTGATAACAAGAAACATGAAACAAAGCATGTAAGTAAAGAACGTGTAATAAAAATGTATAGTACCAAGATTCTTCTTTTTCTAATCATTTTAAAATTGTGTACTTTGATCAGTTTTATTTTATTTTTTTATTTTACGAATGATTTCGGAACCACTCTCCAACGACAATTTTCCCATTGAACTAGCTCCCGCCCTCGTCAAGGGGGGAGGGACGAGGGAATTCACTGCAACAAAATATCCTCTATGCGCCATTGTACCGCGGGAGACATAGTTCATTCCCGAGGGAATTCCCCATTGGGGGAACACCAAAGAGAACAGGCCCACCAGACGGAGTGGCGCGTCGCGTTATTTGACGCCGCGCAAAGTAGTCATAAATAAAAAAGAATTGTTGCGCTTACAATCCCAATCGTGGATAACAAATCCTCCATGCTTTTTTAGTTGTGGTTATTATATCATTTTTAAATTTTTTTATTGAAGGGTGGGGGGGGGAGGGCAATACAGTATTATCACCAAGACATGCAGAGAGGAATGTAAAGAAACACTAAGTGTTGTACTTGCGTCCAGATAAACAGGTCGGGTCTAGATTTTACGATGAGCATTTTGAAATCAAAAATTCCTCTCTCTCCGCGAAAACCAACCCACCAAATGGTTTTAAAAGAACCTTTCATATTCTTCCTTTGATAAATGAAGTAAGCACTTAAGTGGTCATAGTATAATTACGATGAACTAGGTTGATAAATAATACTGAAATTTTGCCGTGAGGTTTTTGTATATTATTCTCAACGATTAGTACTGAGCTATGTGCTGGCATTTCCCTTGGTTCGGCGGTGGACATTGAAAGTAAAATAATAATAATCTATAGCTATTCAGAATAATAAATTGTCTTGAGACAGGACTTTTGGCATTGCTCTAAATGTACAAAAAATGGAATGAAAGTAGGCAAAATGAGGCCCTGAAAATAAAAATGCAATTGGAGGAGAGGTTAAGAAATATTACATTTCAGGGGTGCACGCTTTCACCGACTGCAAAGCACACATTTTTCCTACGCAGTATTGCACAGCGCGGTTCATCCAAAAATAGGGGTGGACAAAATAATTAAAAAAAAAAAAATAAAAAAAAATCAACGTAGTCGAAGTAATTTAAATAAAACAATTTGCGAGACTGCAATAATATACGCAAAAATCAGTAAGCATGCAGTAATTTAGAAATAATCATCAAGATCACAGCAATTGAAGAGCTCCTGTAAGAAAGTATAACTTATGATCATTTTAATTCCCTAAAGTTCTGTCAGTTAATAAGTTGTGCTCCAATATGATACATTGAGCCATCTCCAAGATAAGGCCCTTTGCCAAATGTCGACATTATTCGGAAACGCCGAAGTTTCAAATGCCACGGCGCGGCGGGCAATGCCTGGCGCGCCCGCGCACATCGTATGGAGCACCTTCGACATCAGAGGTATACTTCAAACACTACACCGATACGTTCTAATCTGATGTGCCTTTGCTAACATTCTATTTGCCGTCCTGTACGCGTTGTTCCAAAGTGTACATCGCACACATACTATAACCACGGTTTTCCCGTTAAAGCACATTCTGCATGCTTGGATTCCCTGAGGACTAAAATCGAAAATTTTCCCCACGAAAGACCGGATTTCACCATTATAGAAGTTCTAATCATTAAATCGTAGGAAGACTTGAAGTTTGAATCAAATTCTCTCCCATCGTTATGACACGAACAGGTCTTTGGTGATTACAGGGAAAATACAGGGCAAACAAGTATCACAAGTATAATGAGCCTGGCGTTTCAAAAAAAGTATAAAAATATTATCTGAGAAAATTAAGAGGGGAAAAATAATCGCTCCTCTGACGTAAAGGCGTATCTCAATTTCAACTTGAGCCCCATTTTCCACACAACTTCATGCTTTTAGGGCTTTAGGAATTGGAGATACGCCCTCACGTCAGAGGAGCGACAAAATGTTATACGGTGGAGGAGCGGTCATTTTAGAAAAGCCCCGAGATATGGAATTGATATGGGAACTCCCGAAAAAGTATAAAAATCAATACAGTTATCTTAATTACATGATTTGTCGGAATGGGAATGGGAGAGGGGATATATAGAGTTGTGATCGGTATTTTTCCGAAGGGAGGGGGGGGGGGGGTGCAACGTTTGATAGCGGTACAAAGAGACGCCGGCGTGAGATTGTCGAAAATTTTTCAAAATGTTGTGCAACCTCAACGACGATTTTGCGAATTTAGTGAAATTATGAGGTAATATTGCTTTGCACTTCATTCAACATAAATGCCATCAAGTGACCTGCTATACAATATCGTCCATGCTTCATTCGATTCGATTATTCAATTTGACGGTAAATCTACGGCATTACTTACAACGCATGTTTGCCATTCCTTACGTTAACGATTTCCAATGCCACACGCACACTATGGGGAAAAGCGACTGCTTGCTCAAATCTAAGAACGTCTACGGGTCAAGAAATCAGAAAAAGCAATCTAAGTGTAAAACACTCACATTTCAAGAAGATGCCGGCTGAGCAAAACACAGTACGGAGTAACTGCGCACAAACGCGACCACGCGATAAAGAGCATTGAGCGAAAAAATGAGCCGGAGAGAAGTATAAACACAAGGCAGACGTTAGTTTCAGAGCGGGTGACGTTGATGGGGAAACCCATCGCCTAGGAAGGGGGGAGGGGGGTAGCGGGGGGCTCATCGCGCTCCGCCACGGCGACGCCGAACCACGCTGCCGGTGCGTTTTCCCCCACGTGAAAATCCCAAAACCGCGAAAACCTCTCGCGAAATTGAAGTGATGACTCACGGCACAATAGAGCTATCAATTCAGTAGGTTCGTTGAAGATAGGTGCTTTTTGTAAGAATCCAACTGGTCTATCGGGACATCTTACTGAAAAGAGCTGATTTGCCACGGTGGTAGCGGTGGCCTTCGAAATAAATTGCGACTGGCTCCAACATTAATACCGCGGTGAAGCTTGGCAACGCTTCGTTCTCGCTGCACTCTGGCGGTTATGGGAGTAATCATCTTGATACGATGACGCCACTGCCGGCCAATCGGGTGGGTTGCAAGGCGGTTCCTCCCATCCGCGGGAAAATTCGAATTCTGCGGTGTGCTGGGTGAAGCACGGTTGAGCACAAGGGAGAATTTCATGAGCGCCGCCGCCCGCGGCGCACTATGGTCCAAAACTCAAAAATAGGAAGAAATAATTCGGTTAATGACTGAAAGATCACGAAAGTTTCGTAACTGGTGTTTTTTTGAGTCGCTAATTTCGAATTTGATATCAAATTGCCTACACCTTAACACCCTGGCCTATTAACTGTGGGCAAGTTTATGGCACGCAGCGTATTGTCGCTGCCATCTCGAAATACTCATTGACGCCTACAAACCTAAAGGGATACTTCAAGCATTGCGCAATGCGTGAAGTATCCATTTAGGTTTGTAGGCGTCTGCGCGCGTCTCGCGCGTCTCGTGCTTGCAGCATGTCCGTCGCGGCGCCCCCGACGCGGACGGGTGGTGAAAGATCTCTTGCGGAGAGAGCTTCCTGACGGAGAAACTCGTCTATCGTGTAATTTTTTTTTTTTTTTTTTTTTTTTTTTTTTTTTTTTTTTTTTTTTTTTTAATTTTCGACTTTTAAAATACGCACTGGCTGTGCGTGCGTTTATTGTGAAGTAATAAGTGAATTCACACCGCTAGGTGAATGAAGGCAGGTCGTGCGCGCTGCGGACGGCGCAGGGCGGTTCATGAGATTCTCCCCTGTGCTCTGTCGGTGACGCATGATGGCAATTTAACCTCTGGTGGGCAATTCTTTGGAGCTAAGAAAAACGCCCCGTGGACATAATTATGGATCGAGTTTAACAGAAAGGAACCAACCCACATATAGTTGTAACTGAGAAAAAAGGGTTTGAAGTTTCATTTCTCCATAAGGCTCAATGTAAAAAATAAATTTTAACCCCTCAAAACACAGACTAATTTTTTTCTCGACTTCAGGGGAATATATACGACTAGTGGAACTCAAAAACATTCTTAACTCAATTTTTTCCAAAGTATGGGTTGGTTCCTCTCTGATGAACTCGGTCCATTTGAATATTGCCGAATTTCTTTCAATTAGGTATTCATTTTTTAAAGAGGTTGGATGTTGTTCCTTGAAATTTTTAGGTACATTAAATGAAACTGTGAATAAAATTCTTCGAACATTTGCCACAAACAGTTCGAATGTTTTTCAAGTGATTTGCAGTTGATACCGACACGGGTCCCCCAAAAAATGTGCAGCTTATTGCTTTATAATCAACATAAATATTACATATTTACAATCTATAGCGCATGTATATATCCTATAGGTTTGGGTAGATAAGTATAGATGTATAGGATGTATGATAAGATTGTACATAAGGTGTTTCAGACCACCCGATCCAGGCTTATCTCTCGGTTGCATTAGATCGCACGAGGACACAATTTGCGGGGTTGAATAGGAAATCGACTCCAAAGTATCCGAATCCTCAAAAAAAAAAAAAAAAAAACTCAATAAATAATTACTGGCTGTGTATTTTATTCAATTTTTTGTTGTATGGTTTGGTAAGTAATTATTTAAGGAGATAACGCTTAGTTTGTATTCTGGAAGGTTAGAGGCGTACTCGGAAAATACAATTTGAAATAATGAATGCAGAAAAAAATCTGTAGCTCAAATTTACAAAACAAACACGTATAATTTAATATTAAATTGTATATTTACAGATCATACAGTATGGGTTTTTTTAATAACTCTTGGGCTGCAAATTGATATAAATTAATTACATGATACATAATAAAATCACAAAAACATGGAAATATAAGAGGCCAAATTTACAATCAGATAGGGTCGAGCACGTAGCCCGTACATTGTACTTGCTTCGATAAAATATCACTCTAATAAAAATATTTACAAAAAAGTTGATGAACTTGATTGAAAGATTCCAACAACTTGATTAAATTTACACAAAAGTGTCTTCATGATAATTAGAGAATCAGAGACACCCTACTTCTTGGATTTTACGGGAAGTTCAACTTCAGAATCGCACTGCATGACACTAAGTGAGTTACCTTCAAATTTTATACGAGCTGGTGGTACGGTACTTACGCATGCAGTTTTAGATTAGTAACAGGATGGTAGAATAGTTTCCATTCCACACCATCCTGCAGAGAGACCAATGCCAGAAAAAATAAAACGTCATAATTAGAATTCTAAAATTCATGCCTGAGGGGTGGGGGGGGGGGGATATTCAGCTCAGGCAGATTCATTATAATATACCTTATGTAAAGTCCTGTTCAGCGATCTGCACAGGTATAGATCCATTGGTGGATCCAGCAAATTGGCAACGTTGCCTTTTCTCCTTTTGAACCTATGGAAATGTATAGATTCTTGGAGGGGCCAGGTGCTTCGACAAGAATCGATTATTTAGCATAGATTTAGATGGAGGCAATACGGTGTTGCCAAATTGCTGGATCCGCCTCTGTTTAGATCTTTTTTAAGCTGGTCAGCAGACCACACTCGTAGTGTACACTGCTTGTTTTAAATACGTATGAGTTGGTAGGGAAAGTTTACAAGATTTTATCAGAGAAAAATGCATTCCTGATTATCATTTCAGAGTACTTACATGGTTTTTTGTCAGACGATGCATTCGAGCTATGGAGAAAACAATAATGCGATGCTAGGAAAAATTGGAACATAAAAATAGAGGAGGGAGACATTTTCTTAATCAGTTTACTAATGAATAACAGTTAAATACAATTTTTTCGTGTGAAAAAATAGCGAAATGCGCGATCTATGATTCTGGAGACGTCGAAACATTTTAAGTTATGTGATTCGGCAATGGGCTGAGCAAAGAACCTCAAAGGTTGATGAACTGAGGGTTCCGATTGCACAAAAAGACATGTAATATCCCAGTCGTAACAAGAAGGTAAGATTATTTTCAAAGACAGAGGAATTTCTATTAAGTACTAAAATATTACTAACCCTTTAAAACTATGAGCCCTCTCACATATGAATGACTACTTTTTGCATCAGTGGGTAAAGATTTGATCGAAACCTTGAAGGATTTAATTTTTTTTTATTTATTCCAAATCATTAACATTTAAATCGTAAATTAAGTGGAACTATACCGAATTATAACTTCTTGTTTTGTATGGTACATATGATCGGATCGTCCCAAGGTTCATCACTATATTTGCTAAGAATCATCCGGTGGTAGGAACCATCTTCTCTTAGCAAAAGTATTAGAATATTTTCCACCGATGTGATGCATCACGCCTCCTCCAAATTTGGTTATAACTATTTACAACTGTCTCCTAATTTTTACAACTATGACCGGACTCTAAGGATCTGATGATTGTTGGATTTGAGATTTGCCGCCGCGACAGAGTCGTAGGTAATCATTTACGTAATTAATTTTGAGTTCTATTTTAATTTATGATGAATTGATGATTCAACTGCCTTTGATAATTTTTGATTAAAATAATTGGGTGTAGAAAAAGAAAAATGTGAAAAACTGTTTCTCATTTTGATGAAAATTTTATATTAAAAGACTCGAACGAAAATGATATGGCGCTTAATTTAAACGTCTTCTTGTATTGGACTGAGTTTAACGGGATGAAGCATATTAACACAAAATATTGGTTCCTTTTTTTCACTGGGTAAGTAAGATATATACTCGTTTTGATTCAATGTCGTTGGTATAGATCTAAGTTATTTCTTACACATAGAGTGACTAGCTTGCACATAAATGATAATAAAGACAGAAGAGAAACAAAAAAAAAAACATTAGGAATCATAATTATCATGAGATAAAAATAAATAAAACCAACAAGAATAAAAATTAAAAAAAGGAAAAATTTACCCCTCCTCCCGTAAAGGAATGCACAAGAAATATTCATACATGAGAAAGAAATTGAACTAAAGAACAATTGTTCCCGTAAGCAAATACGAAAACCTGACAAATTGACTAGAAGGGTTACTCCTGGTGTAGGCAAATAAACAATTAGCATCACAAAGAATAACAGGCATTATGAGGATTTGAAAAGAGGAAAGGGAAAAATTGGTGTAAAAGTTCTCCATGACACTGAACTAAAAGATTCTCCACGGTTTTTTGGACCAACTAATTGTTTTTTAGCACTAATTGTGCAGAATACAGACATCAGGCTAATAAATAAAAGGGCCCTCAACTAACGATCTGATTTAGTTGTTAAAATGAATGGTGCGATTGAAAAATTTTCCTAACTAATGTTTGACCAAACTCTTTTGGACTTCTCAAACAAGCGTACTCTTTCGGCTTCGTCTTTTTACTAAAAATGTAACAAAATAAAACATGATTTTAAATGTGCAGGAACTGAATTGCTCGCAATTCTAATTTGCTCTGAGAATTATGAAAATAAAAATTTAGGGGATTTCAATTTGGACTATTTGACTAGAATAAGTTTCAGGTTTCAGCCTGGGAAATATTTTGACTAGAGCGTTACTTTTGATGCTGACTAGAATTACAAGAAAAATTCCATGCGATTCGCGTTTGAGGACCCGACACGCAGTTGTGCGAGGGAGTCGGGAGTGTTGTGCGGGATGCGCGGGCAGCGTATTGAAGGAGCGGCAAGGACTCGTCGAGAATCAGTGGCGTGGCGTGCTTTGCGATATATCGATTGATCTAACCATTTAAACGTATGGGAAAGGAACGCTTATTAGGGTGTTCGCAGCGAACACCTCAATAATCGATTCTTTACCACAGCTCTTATGGGAAATATCGATACTCGATGATTCACGCCTCGCCACTGTCGAGAAGTGAGTGCGAATAGAACTGCGAAGAGCGGTCAATTGAATTAGTATTATGTCTGGTACTGGAGCATCGGGGCGGCCAGGTTCGGGTGATGACTCGAGTTCATCCTAAGGGCCGATAGACTTTTGTTGTACCACTCGTCCTCCGTCGTGATACCTGAAAAACAAAGCAAGTCGTTATCCTTCGAGTTGAATCCTCGGAATCAATGCTTATCATAATCGACCGAGGTTGAATGCAGACGTTGCATGTGTGAGGAATTTGCGATTTGACTATTGATTCTTATATAAAAGTTCGCGAGAAACACGATGGTGCCACTGGTTTTCTCTGAAATCAACTCCCAAGCTCAAAAAGCTCTCAAGTTGAGGCCAAAATGGAAGGGATATCCCACGCTATCCTGAGAGTCCACCTCTACATCAAGAAAAACTCTCCATGCGAAAATAGGGAGTAAATACTTTCAGTTTTAGAGTCCCCAAATAAAGTGGCAGCCCTGTCAATGTATTTGCTCCCTATTTTTGCATGGAGAGTTTGTCTTGATGTAGAGGTGGACTCGCAGGGTAGCGTGGGATATTCCCTCCATTTTGACCTCAACTTGAGAGCTTTTTTTGAGCTTGGTAGTTAATTTCAGAGAAAACCAGTGGCACCATCGTGCTTCTCGCGAACTTTTACATAAGAATCAATAGTCAAATCGCAAATTCCTCACACATGCAACATCTCCATTGGACCGCGTTTATAGCAGAGAGGAACCAAGCGACATCAGCCATTGCCGAATTTGACTGGGTAATTTTATTTTTTACAAAGAGAACGTTTGTGCGGATCCCTCTGCGAAATTTACGGAAATTGCTTTATACTGTGCAGAAATTTAAGTGAAATTTGCACAAAAATCCGCACAACCGCTTCCATCAAAAAATTTAAATTGCCTAATTAAATTTATCAATAACTGTTGTGGCTTAGTTCCTTTCTGCTTAACGCAGTTCAATTGTCAGTCCGAGATACATATCTGCTACGAATGCTTTTCAAGACGCTCCTCAAAACCTAGGATTGAGATTTCCATATTGAACTAACATTTCTGTGCTCGTGGCAATTTAAGGGAGATCTCATGTCAAAGAAGTTTCTGCTAAATGAAACAATGTGCAAGTGGAAAGATGGAGTATGCTCGTTAGTTGAGGGCTATAAGAATGAATGGGAATATTAAAGCGCCACTGACGTCAGCGGCGACGACCGGGCTTGACGTCGACGAGGAGCTGGCCGATTTTTAATGCTTTAATTCATAAGCCTTGTCCAAAACGCTTTTTTCACATGTCCAAGGCTCATGAGTTAGCATATTTCGGCGCTCGGTTCCTTTTGATTTAATGTCAAATCCCGCTTTTCCATTTCCTCAAAAGGAACTATATCCACCTATACATTGTTTCTTATCTAGCTCACCACGAGCACACCACATCTTTCCACATGAACATAGTCCCCTTTAGCATTAATACGTCCACTTTAGCAATTGATATTTCGGAAGAAAAAGGTGAAAAACTGTTACTCATTTTGATGAAAATTTTATATTAAAAGACTCGAACGAAAATGATATAGCGCTTAATTTAAACGCGTACTTGCATTGGACTGAATTTAACATGATAAAGCATAGCCAAGACGCAACAAATCATAACTAAGAAACGGAGATTTAGTTTCCTCCTTTCAAACCACTCAGTCCAAATAATGGACTTGGAGCTCATATTCGGAATGTCAGCAAAAACTATTTATCGACTTCAATATTTTGGCAGGAGAACATACACTGGAAAAAAAACACATTGGATCTAGAGTCCAGACTGTTTAAAAACATCGACAAGAAACAATTGATTCAATCAGATTTAAGCTTAAATCAAGAACCAAGCCTCTTAATTTGAGCGGATTTCCTTTTGTTTTAAGCTTAAATTTGATTGAATCAAGAGTCCTTTTTCATGTCAATGTTTTCAAGAGTCTGGACTCTAGATCCAATGTGTTTTTTTTCCAGTGTAGTGTATTCTGCGAGTTTAAAATTACTCATAATTCATTTTTCTTAAATTATTTTTGACCCTAGATCTCGCAATGATAAAAAACCAATAAAAAACGAAAGTTAGGCAACGGAGCTGACGCGATCCTCCATTTTATTTCGGGCGGAATAAGATCGGGCGGGCTTCCCTGCGCTGCCGGGAAAAACGCGCGAGGAAAGCGGATTTCGGCGTCGAGCGGGGGTGGAGGAAAATGGCGGCCGGGCGTGGAGGGAAAACGGAAGGGGGAAGACGAAAAGCGAAGCCCGAGGGGTGTCGTTACGTCCGCGTCCCTGCTCATCCCCTTCCTAGCCCTCCGCCCTCGCTTGTTCCTGAAAGGGCGAAGCGCTTTCGCTCCAGAAAAAAAGGTCTCCGTCGAGATGTGATGCCAGGCGCGCGGTTTCAAGTCACCGGCTTCGTCTTCCAGTGACTTTTCCAACCATGCTTTATTCTACTACTGCAGATCATTCAAATACTGAGCCATGCCATTCAGCGAGGGAGAGAGAAATAACCTCCCGGAGAAAATCGTTAAAATGATGCAGTTTCAATAAAATGTTAGATTGTAAGATCAACTCCAGTGAAGGATTAATATTTTGCAACTGGACGTATTTATGCTGAAAGGAACTATGTGCAAGTGGGAAAATGGGAAAATTCTTTACTCCTCCTGCACAGTAAGAACACCTCTCCACGACCAAAAAACGTATCGCAGTCCGTTTGATCTATTAATGGACTGCATTTTGCAATTCGGAACTACAAATTCTAGCCCGGTTTAAAAACAACGTATGTGCCATTAGCTTCCCTATGCACATTTAAGTGTTTTTTCAGATGAGCCAGAATCAATTGTTCCAAATTGCAAAATGCAGTCCAAATGCAAGTAAACCTTCTTTCCGCTCACTACCTACTTTAATTCAAAATTTTTAGCTCTATACCTGGCTCATTACAAAGAGTATTTCTTTATTATCGCGGAGGGATACTTTTCATCTCTTTACAATTTGCTTTCGCCAGAAAAATAGTATTTAAGACGAGTTTTATAAAAAATTGTTGAAGTTCGTACTTTAAAACTGTATTTATCCTGACACAACGGTAAAATGTCCATGAATTGAGATCTCACATCATGAGCCTTTCCATGAGTATCAGTCTAGTGCTGCGCTCTTGCAGCAGTATTTCTTCATTATCACTGAAGGATACTTTGTATCTCTTTGCTATTTGCTTTTGCCAGAAGAATAGTATGTAAGACGAGTTTTATAAAAAGTTGTTGAAGTCCGTACTTGAAACAATATTTATCCTGACACAACGATAAAATGTCCATGAATTGAGAGCTCACATCATGAGCTTTTCCATGAATATCAGTCTAGTGCTGCGCTCTGGTGGCAGGCGAGTCGTTTTTCGATTTCGCGGCGGCCGCAGGAAACTCGGTCGAGGACCCGGGAAACGGGAAAACGCGGGATGGAAATAATTGTGTGCGTGGCGGAGCAGAAAATAAGAGCTAGAACGCCAATATAGCTTCGCCCTCAGCTTCCAACATGCTGTCAGGTTGCTCGCGAAAATCTCCCATTGAAAAGCGTCAATAAAATGGATGGATAAAAGCAGCAAGAGACTTTTACGGAAACTTTATTCGAGCTAAAGCTCATTAATAAGACCAGTTAGTTCATAATAAGACCAAAAAAAGTTATCCCTAGTCCCTCTCACCCTATCATCAAAGACAATATTCTTGATATTAAAAGTAATATTAACACAGAAACCATAAAAATAATTATAAAACTTTTGAAGACTTTTTTTTTAAATAATAAAACTGGCTATAAATTATGATCAATTAGAGATTTTATTAGATTTATTAGATTGAAGATTTATCATCTAGTATAAAAAATAGATTAATCAAATGGAAGCGTCATCAAATGAGGGGCTTGGAGGACAAGGCGCACAAGTGCAGCTTTTGCTATTTCGAGAAATACGTGTTTGAAGTTTCGAAGCTACACGGATCCTTATGGCAGAAAGATTGTTCAAACTGTCTTTTTGATGCTTGAAAATAGGAATTTAGGAGCGAATTTTTCACAGAATATGCATTAAGGCTATAGAGTTACTTGCAATCATTGATATCTCAATTTTTTCATAAACTGCACTTATGCGCCTTGTACTCCAAGCCCCTCAAATGGGCTCATTGGACTTTGCGCGTTGAAATCGAAGCTCCTCTCTAACAGTAGACAGCGGCAAGGTGATTTTGTATTTCTTCACCGTTCTAAATGACAATAATCCATGTAGAGTGTACTAAAACCTCGTAACAACAAGTTGAAAAACGCTGACACCGAGTGTTTGAATAATCGCGCCGATCACTGAGCGGTCTGTGCAATACGCATTTTAGCGCCTACAAACCTAAAGAAATACTACAAGCATTGCACCTCTGACGCGCAATGCTGGAAGTATTCCTTAGGTTAGGCGCAAATATGCGTTCCGCGTCGGCCACACTGTGTCGGAAAACCAAGTTAGGCTGTAACAGTTGAATCTCGATAATTACACGAATGGGATATGTAAAATAACGCCAGGTTTTATAAAACTCCGGCTTGCAATTCAACTTTCAACCGCGATTGAGGTTTTCTGCGTGGTAAGTTTTGATAAAGTGGCCTGTAGTTTATCGATGGCTAAAGGCCGGAAAAGTGTAAATCTCAAATGTAACGTTTAAGAATCTTCGATTATGTTTGATTTTCTTCGAGAAAAAGTATAATCAAAATGTTATCAATCAAATGTTAAAAGCTAATATCGAAACCGGCTGCAGCTGCGGGTATTTCGTGTTGTAGCTTTAACATTTCTATCAAAACTAAATCGTTTACAAAATCTCGCCCTACACATTACAGCCTTCGAGATCTGTTATACATCTTAAAAAGTAGTGAAATGGCTGATTGCTTGACACGCTGTTAACATGTTAGATCTGTTCGACCAAGTTTTCACAGCTCACGAGAGGTAAGCAAAACATTTATGAGCAAATTGAACTATTTATGCTCTAAATAAGAACTAGATGTAAATGAATGAAAATAGATGGAACTATAATAAGATTAATGTATTTTATTTGATTATGTTTGTATTTTATTTGATGTATTTATTAAGACCATATGAAATTTTTAAATTTAATATAGCTAGTTTCTCTTAAGAAAATGAGGTATGAAAACAGAGACAGGAAGTTCGTACCTTTGCAAGATCGGCAGAGCTCTACTGTTTTTGCGACGGCAAATTTAGCCCTCTAAAACTTGGCAAAAAGCGCGGGAAGGAGGTTGGCCGTAAGAACGGAAGGCTTTGATGAGGAAGGAAATGGAAAACAGAGACGACAGCGGGGAGAGAGGAGTAAGTTGCGGATCTAAGATGTCTAGATGGTTGCGTGCACGACACGATGCGGCGCAGCGTAGCAAGCGTTCGTCGCTAAGACGCCGCGCAATCAGGCGCCGGAAATAAGCCGAGGAGAAAGCCAAGACATCTTGTCGTCTTGTCGTGCCAAGCGAGTTGCTGTGAAATTTTTTGAAGGCATAATTTCCAGATTTTCATTACTCTGAGCCACGAGCCCTCGAGATTCAAGATAGGTTACTAGATTCATACTTTTTACGGCCGCCACCATATGAGCATATATACGATTCTCTAAATTACGCTGAGGTTAATTTAAAGCTCAGTAATGGCAGTTCGCGATAATTTTTCATCGACTCTTTCGGATTCAATTAATCAGTTAGATTCTATGCTGCACAAATGGGATGTTTCCCCAAAAATTTGATCGACTTTTAAATTCTGTCAAAGTCCAAACTATTTTTTGAATAATGTAGACTAGTTGTTTTATGGAGTCACAGAGGCAATATTCATAATGTATCTCTTGGTTTATTTTTCCTTCTGGATTGATTAGGTCAAATAAAATTTGAAAAAAAAAGATGACCAAGTTAGCCGGATGTTTGAGGGTTTGTAACTCCTGCCCACCAATCACTCCCATCAAGTTCAATCAAGATATCGTCATTATGTATGAGCTCTCTGACTCCTCATTTATTTATCATTATTTTAAGGACAACTCACCCATTGCATCTTGCCGCATACCGGATACTGCTGCACTCATATTTGCCGCCCCATGGGTCATAGAAAAAGGCTGACTCATACTCGCGTAGGAGCTTGAACTCATCTGCAACATTAAGAGTAAACTTAAAACTCGCATCAGTTATACAAGCGGGCTCTTGAATGAATGATCAAAGTTAAAACATGTTTCCACCGAGAATCAATTAAAAAAAAACTGATGAGATTGGGTCCTCTAAAAGGGTTGTTACTTCCTTACAGTGTTCATTAGTTAACTAGATCGCATTGAAAATGTTTCGAAATATTAAGGATTTACCTATGGAATGGTAATATATGACACGAAAGAACAAACATACTTATGATTTTTTTTTCCTAATAATATGAAGGTAAAATTGATCAAGGCTCTGAATAAGTACAATTAGCAGATTATCGAATGTATCTGTCTGCCTTAGATTTTCACCAATATAATGAGCAAGTTTTGTTCTTTCAGGGACGCCATGTTTTGACGAGAATGCTTTTTAAGTCGCATAGTGTTGATTTTGATGGTCAGCTTAAAATATTGTTAAAAAAATCATCAGCTGGTCGATATTTACCTGTGGATACCTATTGATTGTGTTAGGGTGGGGGTACGGTTGGTAACCTCTACTGGCAGTCGGGTAAATATTGCGCATCATGGCTCCGTTACAGCTCGGTAAAACGGGGGGAGCCAGGGCCTTTTGTAGCTGCTTCTCTTGCTTCCGATATTTTGCCCGTCGATTTTGAAACCATACCTGAGGACACATACAAATCACATGCGTTATGATTTACCTCAATGCAGAAATTCTTCTCAGACTTTTTAAACAGCGACGAATACAAACTATTTTAACAATCTGCTAAAAACTTGGTGATAATTCTCTAAGCGTAAAACCAACGCTAACCTTATTGAATGGTTCAAGATCAACGGTGATTCCGCATTTTGGGAAACAAAATGAATATTAGAATAGTTTCATATTGGTATCATTTACAAGTAATAATAGTAGAATAAATACTGGCCATGATGCCTTGTTATACATCCTTTATTTTATGGCGCGAGGACCTTTCGAGTACAAAGATTAATCATCAGGCACATAACACAGTTAAACATCATCATCAAAATGAATATTGTCATCCATGTCGCTAGTGCACATCACGGGTTTCTCAAGTGGACTTGAATAGCGATTTCTACAGACCGAGTAGTGAACGTAAGTATTTATTTTGAACGAGACAAAGATGAAAGAGATGCATCATATAAGTATCCGCCGGGGTTGATATGATTACATGTACTGCACATATGTCATTCACACGGCAGTACCAACGTTTCATATTGTGCATTAAACATGGCACTTTTGAACCGATCTTGATACATTTCTCTTATCGATAAGTTGCAGCCATCACAATACGACACTGAGACCAAAGAGACCTGTGCAACTGACTTGTTAATGTTTTAGCGGTACAAATATTTTTCCTTGCCAAAATATAAATACGGCAACAATCTTTTTGCTATTGATATGGAACGAGTCGACGCACAGTGGATTGAGTCAATTAGAGTGGTCGGACATGAAATTGTTGACGAAAACTGCAAATATTGGTGTTTATTTCGTCACATTTTACATGTCAAGGGGTACTTAGAATAGACAATTTCATAAGGAAACCAAAAGAACCACTTTAAGAGCCTCAAAGGCTTGAATAAAGGGAGTTATAAGCGTTTAAAGTTTTCAAATTTTGTCCGACCTCTTCTATTGACTTAATCCACTGTGCGGCGCAGCCAAGTGTCGTGCGCAAATGACGCGGCGTTGGTTATAACGCCTTGATGCAACTATTCGAGCTCTGCTGTTGTCCTGGTTGCATGTAAAAATAATAAAGGCGCTTCGATTTTTCATGCACTCTTTTAGAGCCTCAAAGGTTTGTTTAAACGGAGTTATAAGCGTTTAAGGTTTTCAGATTTTGTCCGACCTCTCCTATCGACTCGATCCACCGTGCGACGCTAAGCTCGGGGGCTATTTCGTCTCTGTGTGTGGCACGAAGCACGCGACAAGCATAAGACTACGCGTCGTGCACTTCCACCGTGAGGGATAATTCCCAAAAATTCCCGGCAAGGCGCCATTTTCATTTACGAGCACGGCGGCTCGAGCTCGAACGCGCTCAAAATGACGAAGAGAGACATGAAAGGAGAGGATTGAAATGTTCAGCCATGTTCGAGGCTCAGCCTCAAGACGGCCCCGGAATTAAAAAGAACGGAGAGGAAATGAAAGAATGCGGGAACAAAGAGTAACTCGTGAGGGGGTAACGTGTGGGGTGAAAACACACGTGCATACGGAGAAAGGGGAAGGGAGGATTAAAAGGGAGCGTTGCAGGGGAACGGGGGAGGGACCGGAAAAGTAAGAGGAGGGGCAGGGTGGTTGTCAGCCATTATGAAAGTTTAATACACAACAAGAGAACAAAAGTTGTGTGGTGGGAGGGGCAGGAGAGGGTTTTCAACTTAACTTTCAACTTCGCAAGGGATGCGCGTTGCCGAATATGCCCAATTACTCGATGGAGGATATGAGGAGCGCGGGAATCCAAGGCGATGGAACCATATTTTCACAAAATCCATGTTAATAAGGTCTCACCAGTCCTGATTTATAAAATCAGTTTCAAATGGAAGCATCATTGCAATGATAACGAATTCTCTCGTATAAGTATAGTACATATTATTGTACCCGTGACTGAATTTTTTGTTTTATCAATATTGCTAAAACATTACTTAAGATCATGAGGCTCACGAGCAACAACAATGAAAAAGAAATAATTTGCTGTTTTAGCACCTAGGACGTCAAAAATGTGTCTGGTGACCCCAAGATGCTGCCTGTACTGTCTCCGTAGTTAACTTTACATCCTGTGAATGCAAAGTCAACTGCGTGGGCAATCAAGGCAGCACGTTAGGATCACGAGACACATTTTTGACATCCTAGGTGCTCAAACAGTATATCATTTTTTTCAGTGAAATTAATAGTTCTTCGTGCAAGAACTAAGAGCTTAATGGTTAGGAATCGCAGAAGAGGGAGAAAATACTTCTGGCAAATCAAAATGAATTGATAAGATGCATTGTTTGACATTATACCTAAAGTGCTGATAAAATTCTGAGTGGTAATGAGTGGATTTTTTATAGTTTTTCATTTTTACGTTTTATATCGTTCAGTTACAAGGATCTGAAACGATACACCTCAAATGATGAGAGCCACTCTGTATATCCTTTTCCTTTTTCCTGTTTCATTACAAATCAGCAGCTTGCGATATCAAAACAATAATGGGGAACCAAAATAAAATTGAAAAAGAAGAAGAAAAATTGGCTACATACCCATCAATCGGTGAGATAAAAATAAAACAAGCATAATTAAAAAGTAGAAACCTAAAAACTACATTTCCGATTCTGACTGGAGGAAGAGACAACTTTACTTCCAATTAAGCGCCAAATTGAAATTGTAATCTTTAGGTTTTTAATTTTTAATTTTTATATTTTTTATTAACCTCGCTTATTAATAATGACCGGTTGATCAGCCAAGTCATCTTGGTTTTATTTCTCGAAATTTGAGCTTTGTTTTTCGTCGTTCTGTGTAAATCACCCTAATCTTTCACTTACGTATTGCTCATAGCAACTTAGGACTTTTTTTTACAAAGGTTTGAGTATCTCAACTCGACAAAAATGATTTCATCCCTGACATTGCAACCGCGCCCACACCGTTCACCTCTTTACCCGAGAAACAAACTAAACTCGAGTCTCTCTACTTGTTTCTGCTTTCAGACTACCTTCCAAGCCCCCTCCTCCGCGCCTTTCCGTGACCGCCCCACCACTAGATTAATTCTGTCAGCTAATTTTAATACATATTTCATGTTCGGGGAAATTTGCCGCCAAACACGCTTTAAACTGGGAGCTGGCGGCGTTGCCATTTATACTTTGCGGAAGACTACAGAAACGAAATTGAAATCCTCCCCAATTTAGGTGCAGAGTGGAGTCCCCTTATATTATGAGAGTAAAGACAATACGAATCAATTTCTGACCGGTTCGATCCTGTATTTTAGGCCTTCACAGTGTCACAAACGGGAATGAAGATTACATTTTCACGAATTGAAAAGATTATAGACTGGAATGGATCGGGGCATCGGGGCTACGGCAAGGAAAAAATGGAATAAGAGAGGGAACTGAAACAGTAATTCTAGGCACTGCTATTTCTTGCCTCACGCCATCGCGCCTTCAATTTTGCACACGCAACACGGACATCCATCAAGTACGTATAGTCGTATCTCTGCGCCGCAACGCGCTTCCTTTCCCTTGCTATATTTTCGCATTGTATTTGTTTCCACTCGTTTTATTTGTAGTAGAGCTTCAATGCTACGTCGGCAGCACATCTGACAATAGAAGAGACTTGAATGGGTTAATCAAAGATTACAAAAAACGTCCGATTTGTGTATAATCTTTATTCCTATATTTGTGACATCCGTGAGCTACGATGTCCTAACTCTCTTTATGAAGGGACTCTGGTGCAGAGTAGTGAGTTAAAATGGAGATGATCAGAGGAGGGTATTGAGTTTAATCAAAAAAGTTGCTGAGAATTAAGGACTATATGTTGAAAAAAAAATTTAATTTATTTTACTCACTCACGTGCACCAGACTTCTAACCGATAAGTATATATCGCGATAGACCACCATACAGCACGAAATTGCCTACCGCAATATTTCTTTCCCAAGCTAAATTTCGCTTAAAACACGATGGGCGTTTGAAAATTCCCAAAATCAACTCAGAAATAAAAAATACCAATTTCCGAGTCCATTCACATTTTCCGCTCTTAATAAAACACAATTTTCTTGAGTCAAAGCGAGCACTAGACTTATTTTGGAATAATTTAGATGAGAAGGAGTTCCGTAATATGCGTTGACCTTGTTTTGACAAGAATAGAGATTCCTCGTATAAAGAAGAGAGAAAATGTTTATGAAATCAAGCTCCACTAACTTACGTACTGGTCGTTTTCAATGGTAGTTTTGACTCACGTTGATCCTGCTTTTTTTCACGAGGGGAAGTTAGAAGTTTTCGAACGTTAGCAAACGTTAACATACCCTTATGAGTTGAGTTTAAACGCTTTCGATATCTTCAACGTACTGTACCTGAAAGTTCTGAGAAGCATGTGCCAAATTCTTTCCATATCTCGTGTTTCATTTCACTTTGGATTGAGCGAACAGAGAAATACACATGTTTTTATTTTTCTTTTATTATTGTATGGTCTTGCAATTTTTGAAGGACTTTTTCATGAATATTATCTTTATACATATTGTGCCAGCAGCATAAAGCATTTGTACAGACATAGCAGCTGACAATGACTACATACTGCATCTGTATGAGAACATTTTGTGTTCTAAGCCATCTATTCTTTTGGGTCAGCAGTTACAGATAGGTTCTAAATTACGACACGACACGTCAAAATCCGCCATGATAAACCTCACTTTCTATGAGAGGCATCGTTATGGCGCGGTGATCTGGCACTATACCTAAGTCATAAGTCTAACTTGAATTGAATGGAATCTTTGGAAAAAAGAGGAAATAATATTAGCTCTAAAGGCCTGTGAAGTTTTCATTCGAAATCTACGACAGGAGGTGCATTTTTGATATAATTTCCACCTGATCCTCCAATACATTTGTAAATATATAATTCTTAAAATCTTTCACTGTATGAATGGTGTCTCTTTTCAGACCGCGCTTGTTTTGGGAAAAATTTGGTTGATCAAAATATAGAAGGCCTGAGGAATGAAGGAAGACTTTTGAATTCATACAGCTCTCAAAAGTAGAGCTTTTTTGTTTCAAATTCATCTCAAATAAACTTCTTTCCTCATCACAGTACAATTTGAATCATTCTAGCTCAAGGGAATTATTAATCGTGTAGCAACTTTTTTCATCAAACCTTTGCTGTTCCGCAAAAATGAAACAGTGCAATATTTCTGAGGGAGAAACTTTCCTAATTAGTTCGCCATCTACCGCTACTTTAAAACAAACCTTTTGCGTCAGGTAGGGTGCGCGCTACAGACGCAACTGATGAACTCAGGAAATAAGGCACCTTTTTAACAGAGAATTGTTCTCGAGGCGCAAAAATTTAAAACAGGGACGTTTGTTTTGCATTAAATCAGGAATCACAGAAATATTGATGCCATCAATCTGGGTTTGATTTAGGAATATACTATTTTTGACTGCCGAGTATCATCTTCTTCTTTGCACTTTAAATTATTTTCACAGTTTTTTATCTCCTGTAAAATGCAAATGTCTCGTAAATATACGTTTTTTTTAACCAATTTTTTTATACTATTCTACATATGGTTTGGCTGAATCAAGTGACCTATTTATTGCCCTACTTATCAATCGTGACGATCCTCGGTGAGATTAAAAGATATTCATGTCATGTTGTGCCATGAAAATGATTTAAATCATGATCAGTTTGTGGACAAATATTATTTTTTTTAAACCGCTTTACAGTGCGTGAGTATTTTTTAACTCTTCATAGGTTTTTCCGTCAGGCATATACATTTAAGCTCTTTTGAATTCCCAAATAATATCTCATGTCATATATTCATATCTGGTTTGAGATCTACGACTGGTTGATTATCGACAGAAAATGGTTTTTGGATGAGCCAGCTGAAGTCTTAAAATTATCGAACTTACAATAAGACCATTTTTTCTTTTTCTTCTTTTCTTCCCCAAGAAGTGACTACCCTACGACACGGAGCGCCGGTTAAGGGTTGGGTTGCGTAATGAACAGGGGGAGATTCCCTCGCACGGCTTAAGGATTTGGGGTATATTTTTTCCGGAATTGTAGAAAGTTGCAAATGGAGTTCAGTGGCCATCCCTAAATTAAGTAACGCTCTAGGAGGAAGAGGGGGATTGAGCAGAGCGTTACACCATTTTTTTTTTTTTTGTTAAAGGATAGGGACCTACGTCACAAAAGTGTTACAGGGGGGAAGGGGAGGGGTCATAAATGCCGAACAAGCGCGTCACGTAATTTAAGGACGGCCCCTTAACCCTTAGCGTAGGGAAGAAAAAGGAGGTGTTTGCATCTTGAGGATTTTTTACCTTGTGACGTAGGTCGGTACAGCATGGCCAGCAAAATCCGGAATTCGATGAAAAATGGAACATAAAATCCTATTATTTTGCTTAGATGGTGGTAGATTTTGGTAGATGGTGCATGGAGCTCATGATATAATCTCAAACACTTTATATGGAATGACTTTTTTCCATAAACTACTTCATTTCCAAGAAAATCGATGATAAAAGTCGTCCGTACCGACCCACGTCATCAAAAAAATCCGAGATGCCCGAAATGCAAACACCTCCTTTTTTTCTCTACGGCCCCTTAGCGTTCAATGAGGTTGAGTCATTTATACAGCAACGAAGGAGCAGAGCCCCTATTTTTCGGTTGATACCATCCTCGGGAGAACTCCGGCAACTTGCACCCGTTCCGATTTTCTTTGTTAGCGCGAAAGAACGGGCAAAAAAAAGCTACTCTGAGACAAGAGAGAAGACCGGAGAGGGAGAGGCGTGTTAATCTTGGGGCTCCTCTCCCTCTGCGCGCGGCCTTTTCCCGAAAGCTCCCCAGATCCCATCAAATGTATCCTGTAACTCGATTATCCGCCCCCTGCCCCTCGTGCTCGCTCCTCGCATCCGCCCCTCCATATGCATGCCCTCTCCCCCTCATACACCCCCTCGTATGCCCTCCTCCACCCTCACATGTCGTTCCCCATCCACATCCACCCTCACTGAACTTTATCCGGATATTCTTGAATCCGGAATAAATTCGCGGCAAGGCAATTAGCGCCGTCAACACGCGCCGAGATGGCTGGCTTCGCGTTAGGGAAGAAGAGGAGCCAAAGGATTTTCGCTCCCGGTTTTCGAGCGTCGGGTGACTTTAGTCTCTGGATACCGATTCGGTCGGAAAAGTATCAGAAAAATCCATTGAGGTGAAGTGTCGTTCCAACTTTGTATTTGGACGTATTTCTGTCAAACGGAACTATGTGCATTAAGACATGAGCCCTGAGACCCATAAGAAAACACGCATAACAGGGCTCGCGTCATAATGCACATAGTTCCGTTTGATAGAAATACGTCCATTTGATCTTTCTGCAGGAACAAAAACGCGGATAAATGGAATTGAAAGGATTTTGACCAAGGCCTGGAGGAGATAAGGTACATATAGTTAATGGGTATGGTGCATACCAAAATTAACTAAATCCAAAGCTTTTTTTTTGCTGTTGCACATCGTCAGGGAAAGAAACAGAAGAAACATTATAAAACTAAAAGATAGGAAACATAACGAAAAATAGATAAATTAAATGAAAAGAAAAAGAAAACGAAAGCACCTGAGACGAGCACACGTTCTCGATATGCAGCTGTTATCACGGTGTGCTCGTCTGAGGTGCTTTCGTTTCTTTTTTATTTTTATTTAATTTATCTATTTTTCGTTATGTTTCCTATCTTTTAGTTTTATTATGTCTCTTTAATTTCCTTTCCCTGACAATGTGCAACCGCAGCACGAAATGCTTTGGATTTAGATAATTTTGGTATGCACCATACTTATTAACTACCCTATCTCCTCTAAGGCCGTGGTCAAAATCCTTCCAATTTCAATTATAACGTCAATGCTTTGAATAAAAACACTAGATAATTTAATGCATTGATCGAGACACTGCTCAAGTCATATATCGGTGATCGAGCAACTAAACACACGCTGAGGAAGCGCGTACGGTATCGCGAAGAAAAGAAGGCGCGCTAAATCAGAATTGATCAGTAATTTTTTAAGTTTGACAGAAAAACTAGAACAATGTAGTTGATGATTTAGCGCTTCAATCAACAATGACATTAGGATTCCAAGAATACAAAATACACTGTAACAGCTTAATCGTCCGTCCAACGATGATAAAAGTATAGGTAAATCAAACGAGTTGTTAGAATCCATTCAGCAGTATAACTATCATTTTAAAAACGGATCTTCAACATTTAAAAGTCAGCATAATTGTTTAGTCATCCTGGTAATCCGCTCAATTTAACGCGCAGAGTCAAATCCGTTCAGCCTACGTGCATTCTCTGCCGTAGAATTTCCTCTTCAATGAAAGGGATGAGGCAAAATGGGAGATGATACGCCACTCCGTTTTGACGACGGGGAATCTAATAAATTAACTTCTCTTTGATTCTTCCCGGTACATTTTGGTACACTTCGACGAGGACTCTAATAAAGCGCAATTTACGAGAGACATTCCGAGATAAAAGCTTTAAGGCTGTAGCGTTGGTTACTGAGGTTGCCGCTGCAAGCATTTATTCAGATTTCAAAGTGCACCTGTGTCATGGTGGGTGCCCTCAAAATGAAGGCTGAATCTTGTTTCACTGTCGTTAAAGCAGCTGTTCAAAATTGACGGATACATGTAAGTCCTTATGCCAGGCCCCATTTACGATCAGCCGGAGAGTAAAACAACTTTGCATCTATTTTGAATTTATGATCTGTTTTGTGCAAATTTGGAATACTTATACTCACAATATACTCTGTCTAATAGCATATCGTTTTATTAACATTATTTTCCTGAGGAAATAATCAATTTTTTTTTTGTCCCTTTAATCCTTTGGCAAAAAAAAGACACTACACGAAGAACTCGTTATCATTCTCATAAACGATTTCCCGTTGCGAGTTTAATTTTTTATTATTAGGAGTTGTAAAATGAAAAATAAATATTATATATTAATATAAAGATTATCCAAATACTAATATAAATACTATCATTACAATTCAACATAATACCGTAGTTACAAGAATTATTAAATACTTATTTTTATGAAAGGACTCAAGTTTTTTGCTCATCCTAATTGAATCAGTGAGAACGAAAACACACCAACTTGGTACCTCAAAAATGCTCAATTTTCATTGAGGAGAGTCAGTTTTCATAAAGGTATCTAAGTAAAGTTAACGCATATGTTCCAGCTTGGACCTTTAAAGTGTCCTTAAGTAGTTGTCTTTCGGCACCAAAAATATTTTTCTTGCACTAATTTCTTCAAAAACTGTGCAGTTTTGCGTGTGTCTTGATTATTTTCATTTTCTCGAGTTGGCGTGTTTTCGTTCTCACCGATTCAATTGGCAAGTTGTCGATTCCAACCATATTCGTTTTTTATGCGTTAAATTGGCACAACTGGATTCGAACGACCGGCAAGTGGACGCTGCGCGCCTTCATCTTTGCACTTGGCTTTTACTTTTAATTCCATAATCTGAATTACAGGAGTAGAAAGAATTTAAAAGCAGGCGGTCGGAGAGTTTTTCAGCCGCACTTCTGAAGGATTTCAGCTCTGAAAGGGCAGATGCTTTTGTTTTCCGCTCTGAATGTTCTTCAGGATGACGGAGAAGCGGCTCTGTCCGTTTCAAATATTAATGCTTTTCCTCATCTTCTGACTTCTATTTCTTTTAAGTATTCTAACTAAAATCCCACAGGATTTTTCGGTAAGAGGAATATTCCGGCCCCGAGGGATAATCCGAATATTGTCACAAGGCTGCCACTGGGAACTTAATAATTGAACGTGCTTACGCCAAAAGGAATCATATGGAAATTAATAAAATCAAAATAAAATGGACTTTTATATTATACATATACACAAAAAAGTCCTTTAAATAATCTTGCGGTATGAATTCTGTTATTTCAAAAGTAGGATTTCAATAATTTTCAAAAAAATCAAAGCTACTACAATAAAAAAAATACTTCCTGATCAAACGGAATATCAGCTGACTTCAAAATAATTCCGTTTCAGAAATATTTTTCTCAGTCCCCCCCCCCCCCCCCAACATCTCAGTTCAAACATATTACGTCATTTACAGTCAATCGTGTCAATCTGCGAATTTTGAATTTTACGCAAATCGCGACATGAAAACTTTCAAAATTGCCGAAAACAACGGATAGTAAAAAACTGGCGTTAAAGTTATGTTCGTAGGTAGTTTGTTTCTTTTCTTTCGTGTGATTTTGCAAATTTTTGTTGCATATGTTATCAATTTCTTTTACATTTTATACACTTCAAAGCCAAATTCTTGGATGCTGTAACATCCAGAGAGAATTAACCTCAAGATAACTTTACTATCTGCTCATTGGTTTTTCCGAAGACTAATGGCTCAACACAAGTTTACATTAAATGGATACTGAAGGTAACTCCTGTAACTTCACGTGGAATTTTTTTTTTTGTCAACAGATTCCAAGAAGATGAATTGTATTGTAATTGACAACGTTTTTTCAATTCATTTCTGCAACATACTTAACAGTGGTGAGGCGTGAATCATTGAATATCGATATGTCCCCATATGAAGCTGTGGTGAAGAATCGATTATAAAGGTGTTCGGTGCGAATACCCTGTCCATCGATCCTTTTCAATTGGTATAAATGACAGATAAATCGATATATCGCAAAGCACGCCCTGCCACTGATACTTAATTGGGTGGTAATCAAGACTGTTACCTAGTCCGTGTTCCCACGTAATAAGAAGTCGGAGAATACATTTATTCCGTACCTTAGCCTACTTATGCAGGCTTTGCTCAGTTAAGCTGTATAGAATATTCAGGTTTCCCGAAACATCTGCTGGAAAATTTGGAAACTTCACATCTCGCTACTCAAAAGCGGCGTGAGGACCACAAAAAACGCATGACTCAGGCGGCGCAAGGGAAGCTTTGAGGGGTTCGGAAAAAGGAGACAGGGGAAAGAAAATTGAGAAAGAATTTACGGAGGGGTGGAATATGTATAGCGGGCTCCTTGCCCGGGGCTAACAGGTTATTCCGAAAGCATTGAGGGCTCAGCCCTGTGCAGGGGATGCAGCTGAAATTGAATTAAGGAGCCATGCCGAGCCGACTCCGTTGACAAATTTGGCTCTCGGGTCTCTCGCTGACAGAGAAGTTGGTACTCCAGCTACACTACCGTGCTAAGGAAAAACGCCGTATGGGTCTTCAGGCGTTGCCAAATTTCCTCTAGCAAATCACTAATTTTCAGGAAAGTTTTTGAATACTTTTTAGCCAATTTCTCAGATACTTTTGTTTGTAATTTGAACTAAAGTGTCTGAAAATTCCCAGGATACACATTGATAATTTTCCTCAAAAATAAACATTTTATCCGAGGAAATTTGGCAACTCTCGAATCCTCATACGGCGTTCTTCCTTAGCACGGCAGTAGAAAGAAATCTCCCCATTTTCATTGACGAAAACCGTCCTGTGCTAATCTACAGTAAAGCCGAAGTAGAGTTGATTTACTTCAATCGTTTTCAGCTTGTAAGTATTGGAGTATATATCATCAGAATGAAATCTTGTTCGTAAATTCCCATTATGGCCGCCGTGAGTCAGACCTATAGTGCGCAGTCTCCAAAATTTTCGACGGAAATTATACTCTCATTACAGTTACGAGACAATCCAAGTAGCACTTTTCAGCCGAAAAATTGCTATATTTAGAGTTAAGCTACGATTATTTGACAATCAAATTGCTAAAATTATCAACATCTGAGCGATTATCCTGAATCTTGTCGCAATTTTATCTCTATAAAATCGCGTTCGATAAAATCGAAATTTTAACTCGATTTTCACGATTTTTTGTTCGATAATATTGGGATCAATAGCGTCGATAGAATCGCGATACATTCTCCGATCAAATTACGACTTATCGCGATCACTACTACTTGGGCAAAAGAAAAATCATAAGGAATAAATTGGAGGTTTTCTTGGAGATAGTGGTTTTACGCCCCTTGCTTTCTGATTACGGATAAATACTACCTCGACTTACTAGTACACAAACTGTAAACCAAAGGGATGAGAATAACATGCAAAAAATTTAATTATTTCGCGGAGTGGCAATTCACTTATTCAGAGCTATAGTTATTACTACAGCGATACGGTTGAACTTTTCGGTTGACTATTAACGCTTCCGGAAATTATTAACTGGAAAATTCTCAGTGTAGCATAGAACACAGCACATATGTGATCGACAATAATAAGCGCAACACTTAAACAGGATATATATTAATCTTGTTTTCCAAACATTAAACAAATCATCAATTCATTGTATTTCCTCTACCTTTGCGTTGTTCCATTTTTGTTGACTTTTTTGGGGCTTTTGTGAAAGGTCATGAAGAACAGTCGGTGCAGCAGCAGTACGGATCCATTGTAACTAGGGTTATAACGATTGATTTAGTATTCGAAAAATAAGGCGTTTCTTCTCTTTCATCTTTGTTAAAGAGATAAAAGCACGTAATCTCTTTTGAATACCCACCTCCGCACGTCAAACATTAACATAGCAGCTCAAACACAGCTAAGGAGATATTTTATAGTATGAACTTGTTATGAAGAGTATAGCGTCAGAGAAATGATTTTACCTGGATACGAGCTTCGTTGAGCTTTGTCGTCCTAGCTAATTCTTCTCTGCAATAGATATCTGGATAGTGCGATTTGGCAAAGGCTGCCTCTAATTCTGCTAATTGTTCCTGGAAAACAAATGAAAATTGTGTAACGTTTTACTGCACTTCTGGTCGTAAATACAGTCAATTATATTAGTGCAATGCCAGCAAGTTGGACCGGTCTGTTTGATTCCCGACTCCTTGATGGAATGAAACGTTTGACAAACAGAATATTTTATGAGTGATTTGAACCTTTGAAAGAGAACGAAGTTTACGTTATGCTATATTAAGTATACATATCGACAGAATGCATTACGTTTTTTAAAGGTTTGAATAGAAATATTATCAACTCTAGAGTAAAGAAACTTATAATTATTGCTGTTTTAATTTTTTTATTCTTGTGTATTCACTTTTCATTTATTTTCCTCAAAAAACGCACTAATCTCGGGTAGAATGACGACCCACTTGAAATTTCTTAAATTTAATTACTCTCAAACAGAGGAAAAAAATCACAAAAAACCGTGATTGATGAAATTGATGCTCTAATACAAAATATAATCGTTTTGAATTGGTAAGTTTTACTCTCTATTACAGAGGGAAACTTAATAATGAATTTATTACATATCTGCGAGTGAACTTGGTGACCCGCTTTGAAAGGGCCTCAATAAACATTAGTTTCAAGCCTGTGTAGACTGTGTTTGATTTTGGATTTTGTGTTTACCTGTGTGAAAGTGGTCCTATGCCTCCGTCGAGCAGGCGTTGGGCATGCTGCGGTGGTCGGCGTGTGGGGTATTGAAGGTGACGGCCCGCCTAGAGGCTCATTTTTTAATTTCTTAAAAGCTCCTTCCACACCTGAAACATTTAATTCCAGAAATTGATAGGAAGTGATTTCAAGTCACCACAAAGTTCAACTATGCTGTAGCTCTCTTCAAGCTATGAAAATTTAAGTCTGTTAGTGTTTTGTTGCGGTACAATCGGTACATGCACTGGAAAAAAAAAACACATTGGATCTAGAGTCCAGACTCTTAAAAACATTGACAAGAAAAAATACTCTTGATTCAATCGGATTTTTGCTTGAATCAAATCCGCTTAAATTAAGAGGTTTGGTTCTTGATTTAAGCTAGCTCTGATTGAATCAAGAGTACTTTTTCTTGTCGATGTTTTTAAGAATCTGGACTCAAGATCCAATGTGTTTTTTTTTCCAGTGTGATGCTTAATTTAAGTATTAAACGGTAGAGACCAGGGCCGGATTTACCTACTTGCCGCCTATGGGCCGCCTGTATCTTACCGCCCCCTTCTCATTCGTTTTGAAACATCAATAAAAACCATCAAGTGAACGTGCCAGCGGGGGAGGTGTGCATAAGACGCGTTTACTCGTGTTGGACACATTTTTTGGGAAAGCCCTGTCAACACTACAAGCAAAAGTTCACGGAACTTTGCGCGAAATTTAAGTTTTGTAAACCTATCTCTTTGTAGACAAGGCCTTCCATTAATAAAAAAATGAACGAAAAAATTATGAAAGAACAAACATATATGTGGTTTAATGATTTTAACTTCCGCCGCGCCGCGCCTCGCAGACAGCACCGTGTTTGGCGCAATGCGTGAAGTATTCATGCATTCTTGCAGGCGCTATCCGTTTCACGCTGACCGCAGTGACCGAACTGTGTTTGATGCAATGCGTGAAGTATTTGTGCAGTCTTGTAGGCGATAATATGTGTTACATGCCGATCGATCGCCGCGCCGAGGGCTTCTCCTTTTCATCTCAAGTTTTTTTTTTCTTTTTTTTCTGTTGTTTATTGGCTTTGTGACTTCATATCAAGTTCTCGTCATCATTTCTCTCCAAGTCGCGCCGTTCCAGGCCAAATTGCATGTTTGGTTTCTCTCTTAACTCGACTAATTAAAGGTGCGGTCACTTGTATCACTGAAAGACGACAAAATTAGAAATATTATACTCTCAGGAAATGAGAGATTTTGTCGCCTTTTTTGTTTGTAATTTTTTTTTTCTAAATCCGATTTTTTTAAAAGTCCACTTTTGAGAGTCTAAAAACTTGGCTATTTCCCCAGAGATACACATACGACGAATGATACAAAAAGGGAAAAGTATGTAGGGATTTACCACTTCCCGCTACAACTATCGGTCCCTTAATTTGAGACAAAACCAGTGGCAAAGCGTCAATGATCCATCATCGATATTTCCCTGTTTGAAGCTAAGGTTAAGTTTCGATTATTTAGGTGTTCGTTGTGAATACCCTGTTTATCGATCCTTTTCCATAAGTTTAAATGGCAGATAAATCGATTTATCGCGAAGCACGCCACGCCACTTGACAAAACTTTGATTGGTGCCCAGTCGGCTCAAGATTAAGTTTTGATGTGAGCTCCCTATACTCTCTTTCTCTCTGTCCCCCTTTCTCCCTCCCTCTCTTAGTATTACACTGCTCCTCATTCTCACTAATTCATGATGATTCAGGGTCGAATCAAGAAGGCCCATCTCATCAGAGATCAATCACCGTTTGACCACAAGGGAGGAATACATAGACTTAGCCAGAGGCCAATATGCTGCCGTGCTAAGGAAGAGCGCCATATGAGCCTTATTCAGACGTTGTCAAATTTTCTTCGATAAAAAGTGAATTTAATGGGGAAATTTTGAATATTTATCCCCAAAATTTTCAGACAATTTTGTCCGCCCTTTAATCTAAAACATCTGAAAATTTCAAAGGAAAATGTGCATGAATGCCGTCAAAAATACATATTTTATCAAGGGAAATTTGGCAACTCTCGAAATGTTCATGCGGCGTTTTTCCTTAGCACGGCAGAAAGCAGATTCGACCTTAATCGGTATTTTACTCTCTGGAAAATTTTAACATCATTGGAACTAAAAGCTATCGCCCGCTTCCTCATCACGCCGTTTATGGCTGTGATGCTGATGAGAAATTTCGAAATAACCTAACCGAACGGTATATTTCACGTCGCATTCCACGGAATATGTAAATTCCGGGGAGCTTTTAACACTGATAGCGCCGTTGAGGAGGGGAGCCGTCGAGGAACAAAGCCGACCGGGACGGTGGAGGAGCCGGGGGTCAGTGGGGGCGGAAAGTGCTTTTGAATATTCAGCGTCTTCGGGATCAGGATAATCGGCCCCCGCGTAACTGGCTGATGCATTCAATTAATAACGCCGTGAGCTGAACTTGCAATTGATTCGGGGTGATTTTGACCACGTTGAAACGGTTAAGTCCTTATGCCGGCTTGAGATTAAACCCGCGGGTTTATTGTTGGAATTGATAGATAAAGCTATAGACAAAGAGGACTTAAGGGCTTCAAAGCGATCCTATTGGTTGAGATGGGTGGTTCTTATAGACTAAGGGGGTAAATGATGGACTAACAATTGGCTCTTTCGTGGGTTGCCGTTAGTTATAGTTTATTATCTACGTCATTCATCCATTGCAATCACCCGCATCCACCAATAGGATCCCTCCATATCCTTTATGTCTTCTTTGTCTATTGCTTTGTCTATCAATTTCAACAATCAGCCCGCAGAGCAACTGGGCGCGGACGCACGCAAGAATAAAATGAGCTGGCTAATCATCATCGTGCGCCTTCAAGTAGCCGGTTATACCAAAACAGCCGCATAGGGGCAGGTTTTGTGGTATCGCCGCGTGACCATCGGTACCTCATTGCGATTAATCTTTAAGTGAAGCTTCTTTGAGATAAATGTGATGGAGTCAGATGGGCCTTCCAGAGGACTGTCCAGTGCAGGGAAGAAACCAATTTGGGGTATTTTCGAGTTTCAGATTTCCGTCCTGAACTCTCTTTTATACTTTTAAAAACACTGGTTCTTTTCAAGCCGCACCCTGCGTCATCCTCTCGGCCTTGGGTATCTTTTTTATTCATAATGTTTAGTTATCGCTACAACCGTAGAGGTGTGGAATATATTGTTACAAGGGTGATGATAATTGGTTCTATAAAAAAAAAATGGTGTGTTTAAAAATATTGAAGGACAATTTTTGTTACAAGGACGGTTACAATTCTTGAAAATTGGCTAAACTGTTTTTCCTCCAAAAGAATAGATTCTTGGTGAGGCAGCTCACTGGAAAAAAAAAAAAAAAAAACACATTGGATCTAGAGTCCAGACGCTTGAAAACATTGACAAGAAAAAATACTCTTGATTCAATCAGATTTAAGCTTCAATCAAAAGGAAATCGGCTCAAATTAAGAGGCATGGTTCTTGATTTAAGCAATCATCCGATTGAATCAAGAGCATTTTTTCTTATCGATGGTTTTAAGAGTCTGGACTCTAGGTCCAATGTGTTTTTTTTCAGTGCTTGCCTCAACTAAAATCGATATTTCTAATGGATTTAAACGGAGGAAAAACACTTTTGCCAACTTGTCAAATCGCCACCGACCGTACCTCATGGACACGCCGACGGGCGACACACCCACAAGCGGCGCAAAGACTCAGCTGGAAAACCCCGGCAAAAAAGCCAGATGTCCACGGCACGAACGTCCGTAGAGCTGCGAATCGGGACAAAAAACCCTTTAGCTCGGGCTCGCGGATGCATGCGCTCCCCGCCTACGCGCTAATGGGCCGATAATCATCGAATCCCGTTAGCCCAATCGGATTTCCTCGAGTGTGAACGCCTCTCCGCGGGCCGCGCCGAGACAGGTGGGGGCGCCCCCACCGCGAGGCGCGACCCCCCGCGACGCCCCGCCCGAGCACAATGCCAAACACATTGTGTTATGATTAGCCCAAATCTCATCGCCGCGCACAATCGAGCCGCGATCCCTTCACGCACGAGATGACCCGGACCCAAGCGGTGCTGCCATCAAGCCACAACCTCACATTTTTTCAGTCTCGCAGCCCATGTCCGTCAACAGTTCCGGAATTCGAAACTTTTTTTGTTCTAATGTCTCCCTCTCTATCACTGGAAGAAAACACATTGGATCTAGAGCCCAGACTCTTAAAAACATCGACAAAAAAAAGTAATCTTGATTCAATTCGATTCAATTCGCCATGTAGCTAGACGACTGGACTAAATTTCGCGGATTTCATGTTTCGTGTTAAACTCAATCGTAGATATAACATAGAAAACCCTTTGGAAATAACAACCGGAGCTACGTTCACGTTGTGCATTGGAGAAGCAAAGCGCCTGCAATTTTTTGTTAGGCAACACGGACATCCAACGAACACGAACAGTTTTATCCAGAGCTAACCATTGAAAAAACCGCTGCGCCTTCAAGTTTTCCCGCTGATAATAACAAGCACTGGAAAAAAAAAACACATATTGGATCTTGAGTCCAGACTCTTAAAAACATTGACAAAAAAGAATACTCTTGATTCAATCGGATTTTTACTTAAATCAAGAAACAAGCCTCTTAAATTGAGCGGATTTCCTTTTGATTTAAGCAAAAATCTGATTGAATCAAGAGTATTTTTTCTTGTCAATGTTTTCAAGAGTCTGGACTCTAGATCCAATGTGTTTTTTTCCAGCGATGAAAAGTTCCGGGACTCTTTTTAGATTTTTCTAAAGTTCCGGGACTCCTTTTGTATATTTTCAAAAGTTCCCAGAAAGTTCCGGAAAATGCAAAAGATCCAGAACATTTCGGGAATTTTATAAGCTCGGAGAATAATTCAGGGACATCTCGAAAGTTCCGAATTTGGAACTAGTTCGCGGGATTAGGAATACTGCTCGCAGCGTAAAAGCATGGAGCTACAATTTCTGCATCATTTTGAAAACAACATAAAGGCCATTAGTTTTCCTATGAAGGTTGATGTTTTTATCTGGGAACCAGAAATTGTTGTTCCTAATTTCAAAATGTAGTCCAAATCACAGTTGTGTTTAAGCAAAGATTTTTCTAAGATTTTGGATGGTAGAAAAGTAAATCCCTTTGATCAAATGAACACTCTCAAAGTCTCAATTTATGTAGCTCAATGGATGAAACAAATATCGGGGGTTACGCGTGGCATCAAGATCATGCACGCTGAATAATAGGCTAAGTGAGAAACCCCGAAACCAAAGATGAAAAAGATTGAATGATGCCCTGGGTTTAACGCTGGAATGCAGTTTTAATAAGAAAAGAAGAAAGAAAGTGAATAAAGAAAGAAAGAAAGAAGTGAAGAAAGTTAAGAAAGTGTGGTGTGAGTAAAAGTTGGCAACAGGGGAGTCCCGGTTTTAAGTCGGTCAATTATCGCTCTTCCGCGTTAATTCTGCCGGCCAGCGCGTGCCAATTATCCGGAAGCTAAAAGATGTCCTCAACCCGATCGTTGGTCTTGCGGTCACCCATGTCGCGGAGTTCACACCTGCGAGCTGAGTTGCAATTCACGCTAAAATCCTGACGGAATTTATCACATCCTCCCTCAAAAAACTGTTTTTATCGATGAAAGTGACAACAGCTGCCGGGATGTCAGAAAAATTGCTACACGATGCTGTTGATTGAGTTTAGAAACGGATTTGTCATTCGGTTTGTCAGGAAAGCCAACTTGAATAGAGGGTTTGGTCTTCATAATTACGCATGATATCCCATCAATAATAAATATCCATTGGACGTGGACTAAATCCAAGTGTTGAAACAACACAGGGTTTTTTTTTTTTTTTTTTTTTTTTTTTTTTTTTTTTTTTTTTTTTTTTAAAAATGCAAGTAGATTACGATGTAAAAATTATGAGTGATGAATATTTCACGAAATTCAGACCTTAAACGAGAGGTGAAAATATTGAGTATAAATAATGAGTAGCGAGTTTGATAATTTTCATCAAAATAATATTCTTCGGGCATATTTTAAAATTACGGCTCGATTAAAGACTCCAAAATTATGAACGAATTTGGTCAACATTATTGTACAGGGCCACTCACATATAGGATACAGGATACAGAGGAGCGCCTTCAACCCACTCCGTAATCTTAATGCAAAATTCTAATACCACTATTCGTGCGTCGCGACAGTCATTTTGCATAGCCGGCTAATTGAAGGCAAATCATTGGCCCACGCGGCATGGTACGAATTTCAGCAATGTGATTCGTAATTTTTAAGGAGCGTTTAACAACGTGTTGGCAGTTTCGTTTTGTAAACAAGACGAAGTTTGGCAACTTGTTTGGCTCATGACGTCAACCGGCCGAAGCTCATCATCCACCGTGTAGGGCGGTCAACAGATGCAATAAGAGGGATGACTGTTGCTCCCTTATAATAGACCACTAGACTAGGTACGAATTTTAGCATTCTTATACATGTTTTGTAACTAAAATTTTACGTAGAACACGATGCGCACAAAAAAAATTACCGAAATTAACTCCTTACGAAGATATTTAATAATTCTTGATGCGTGAATTCAAACCTCCCGCTCATGAAAACTCAATGCTCTACGTGATTCACATCGCGCGCTAAACGTTTATCATGATAGTCTCTGCGATATAAAAATCTGAAAACCTCAATCTTAACGGTTTGGCTCACCTATAACAAATTTCTTGTGGTTTGAACAACAAATGATGGGAAATGAACATTGCTCAATTGAGAAGCTTGCTGAAACCGGTGTAGTGCGCGATTTGACTCAAGTAGAGCTTTGAGTTTCTTGTGAGCGGGCAGTGCAAATTACTGGTGACCAATGTGAAATAAGAACGTTAATATCTTCGTTAGGGGTTGGTTTCAGTAATTTTCGTTGCGCGAATCGTGTTTTACGTGAAATTTTGATAAAGAAACATGTATCAGATTGCCGAAATTTGTGCCTTGTCTAGTGGTCCATTGTCGGAATTGTTGAATCCCCGAAAGTAAAAGCTTCCGCAGACTTCCGAAAAGTTTCAAATTTCTCCTCTCAAAGAAGGGAAGGAAATTGCGACGAACTTACCCGTGTGATCGGAGAGGTTCCTACTGGGGGAGGAGGAGTGAGTCTGTGAGGCGTCGAGGGCCGAAGTGGGTAGGTTGTAGAGTGCCGAGAAGTCCGGTGTCTCCGTTTTGGTGACGATCCGCTTATCGTGGTGATGGTGGTGGTGGTGAAGATGGTGCTCATCCATGAGCCCCAGGAGCCCTAAGTTCGGGCGCAGCTCGTCCATCAACTTCCCTTGACCTGCACACCCACATCAAAACATACATTTACTACGGGAGGAGAATTAGCAGGTGTCTGAAATTTGATGAATTTCGTGTTTAATTGGAAACTACTGAGTGAACTGAACACGAGGATAGCCTTGGTTCACGACTTTTAACAATTGTTGGAGAAGGTATGACAAAATGATCTATTCTGCCAAAGTACGCGTGTTTAAATGGGAAATGCCGCCAGATGACGTCACTATAGGCGGTGCATTTTTTCACTTTTAAATCCATTTTTATACTTTTTGCCATATCTGAAGAAAATATGAAAAATATTGTGAAAACAGCTCTTTAAGCACTTTCATATGAAGCAATAAAAAATTTGCATGCAAATTGTCCATAAACATATGCGGTACTCCCCTTAGCCGCTAATCGACCCGATCCTTAAGGGCACCTCACGCCCTATGCTTGCTGCCTGCTTCGCTTTCCTATGAGTTGTTACCTTAGTTGTTACCTTATAGACAGAGTATATATGTATGTATAGATCACATTATGGAAAAAGGAACCAGCGCAATTACAGTGTTTTCAAAATCGTGCAACTTTTTCTTTTCTGTTAAAAATATACTTAATATGTGAACAGTATTAAAATTTACACATTTATTTTCCTTTAAAAATAACAATTTTTAGTTGGGAAGTGAAAACTATTTGCTATTCTGAGAGATTCTTTAGATGATTGTAGAAAAGCAACATTTTTACAACACTGTAATCGCGCTGGTTCCTTTTTGCTTATTAAGATCAATATGACCTTTGGAGGATTTTTATTGGCTCAACTATCTCAGGCTTAATTGAGCTCTTAGGACACAAAAAAAGAGAAAAAATGATGGACGTCGAACGCAGATGCTTCAAAAGTGCAGATTATGATGTTGTATATGCTTGTTTAATCGTGAAATTTACTCGAATCAAATTTGAGTAGGTGTATGTACTCGAGTAACCCCAATATATTAAAAATACAGTTTTAAATACACAAATCAAAATTTTTAAAATACAACAATTTCGCGCACCACATTCGACACAATATTCTTAACTTGAACCTTCGCTATTGCAAGGTTGGTAACACGTAGAGTATGTGAACAATTCTAAGGTTGACGACAGCCCACCTATATCCCCACCTAGTGTCGCCGTCAATTTTTTTATTCTGAGAGTCCCCACGAGACCCAGTGGCCATACTCTCCTTATGAAGGTACTCTATCCGGTCGACAAACACAAAATTTCAAAAATCACGCTGCAGATAAGATCATGTTTCGTCTCATCTCGCATATATAGCAAAAACTAGTCTTGGGAATCAGCCGGCAGGTTAACTTCTTTTCTCTCTCTTTTTTCTGCTGGTTTTATGACTTCGCGTCCAGCACTATCAGCCAACTTTAGAACATGTTTATTGTCCATAGCCATCGAGAGATTAAGGCATCTCTGCTCCAGGCTTTTCAAATTTTCAGGGATTAAGGCTGAGTAGTATCTGTTTCAGCAGATCTACTCGCGTTTGTTCCGTGAAAATTTGACGCCATTACCAGGATTCGAACCCGGTACCTGTTGACCCAGAGTCAGATTTGCTGACCACCAGGCCAACCTTGGAAGCAGGTTAACTCATTAAAGCGGTGTTCTAAAGGTCTCGACACACGATCAAATTCTCAAACCAAAATTTCCATAGGGAGTAATCCGTCTTAAAATCGTTACTTCGCTGAATTTTCGAATGAAAACTTGCCAGAAATGTTTTATGCGGCAAGAAATGATGAATGGTGCGGCACTCCATTCTGATCAAAATTTGACGGCCTATCCAATTTTGATCGAAAAAGGCTGTTACATATGGTGACCATCAGTCATCAACTGGACGTATTTCTATCAAACAGATTTATATGTAGATAAGAAATATGGGGTGTGCTCGTTAGTTCTCTGGCCGTAAGAGTGAATGAGAATAATAAAACGCCAGTGACGTCAGCGGCAATGATCGAGCGCGAGCGGGAGGATGAGACCGTCGTTGGGGCACTTTAACTCACAAGCCCTGTCCACAACGCTCTCATGCTATGCCCGCGGCTCATGTATCCCGCATACAGTTGGTATATAGTTCTGTTTGCTGAATTTAAAATCCCACTTTTCCAATTCTTCAGAAGGAATCACGTGCCCACTAACCACATTGTTTCTTATGCAGCTTTCTAGAGCACACCCCATATTTCTCACCTGCACTTTGATAGAAATACGTCCAACTGGTCTTCTTTCACCGGAATCGGTTCGGAATTTGATCGTGTATCGAGACCTCACGTACAAGGGATGAATTGGAGGAGGACTCACCAGTCTGGCCCTGGTTATGATGGTGGTGGTGATGGAAGTTGAGCTGCCGGGAGAAGATGGCCGGGAAGATGTTGAACTGCTCCGATTGGATGGATGACGTGGTCGAAGGCGAATTGGTGTTGTTGGAGGTGGAGGTAGACTCGCCGTTGGTGGGCGCCGTGTCGCCGCCCGAGGCTCCCACCGCGTCGCCTCCAGCCGTCCCGCCAGGGCCGCCCCCGGCCCCGCTTCCACACGAGGCCTTGAAATCCAGCCCGGGGCTCCGAACGATCCGCGAGAGTCACCCGCAACACGCGCCAAAAAACTTATCCGCACAAGGAGCAACTCACCGAGAACACCGGGTTCAGTATCAGGCCGCGACGACTGGTCGCTAGGATACCCGTCGAGGGCACGAGAACCAAGATTTCACCGGATCAGATAGTCTGTCTTAAGATATTGTCCAGAAAATATTTACGATCAAGATTCCGCACAGGTTGGCAGTGTAGCTATAACTTTTCGCACACAACAGCAAATGAAGCTCCAGGTCGTGCCGGACCGGAAGAAATGTGGAATAGCCGCAAAGGGTACACAATTTAAACTTTTACCGGATGACACCCGCGAAACAATGCCTGAGGAAATTCTCGAGAAATATTCACCCTGAGAAAGTCAAAAGAGCAAGCACACAACTTTTTGGAGTATCACAGCAGATCGAGCTTTAGATCGTCGCGAATGGCGGGACGTTGAATTCCGTTAATCACAAACTGTTTTAGAAGTTTCGTAGCGTCGTTGACTCATGCGATAAACGCAGCACTGAGCGGTACAGAATATTACGGTAGAGGATTGCGCCGCAGAAGTTCGTTCGTTGGGTTCTCTGGTAAGTTCGCGCTGGATTAAACGTAGAGGTTGCACGAGCTTGGAATGATTCTGTCAAAGAGAATGTACGGCGTGAGTTTTGTGATCGAGCTAGTGTCGTCTGAAAGATAAGCTTCGATGCTGATCGATGTCGTAATAGTCAAAATTTGACTTTCTCCGAGAAGTTTTTCATGATTGACTCACTTCGATCCGAAAATAAAAATATCGAAGATTGCGATTTGAATTATTTCGTGTTATAAGAGCTAGATTTGATTCCGACGCTTAAAAATAAGCAAGGATGATGAAATAGACAATGAGATGAGAATTTTACCCCTTCTAGTGTTGTTCAGTCAGTCTTGAAAGTATGTTGACTAGATAGGTTAGAGTAGAAAATAACCGGGAGTGGTAGGTTATAAACTTGGTTGGGAGATATACACCGGTGAATTCCCGAACTGATTGTTATTCCTGCACAATTTCACAGACTCGGACATGAGTTTTTCACTTCCTGGGATGTAGAGAATTAGGAGGACACTTTGATAACATAAGTCCAGCACAGTCAAACAATCTGCTGAATCTGTTGCGAATCTGCTGAATGCATTGGCGATCGATCAAAAGTTTTCTAGAACCGATCTAATAACTCAGCAAGTTGTTAGCAATGATTTTATTTTGACTCTAAATAAGAATTCGCTCTTGCGTGAGTGTGCTGCGGTGCATTTCACACTCTGAGCAGATTAAAATTAGTCTAGTGGCCATTGACTCCAGTCACTGAAACAAAGATACATTTCAGTAAGTTGACGGATGACAACACAAGTGAGAAACTAGTAAAGCACGTTTAAAAAAAAAGTATTATTCTAAAAAAGCAAAAACTATTTCGCCAAAGAAAAGTAAATAAACGTCCTTACTAAATACGTGTAAAAAAAAAATTGCTGGTGGTGAATATATTTGTTGAGTTCCTGCATTATTACCTAGTTAAACAGTTGTTTTAATGCAACTATGTTTCATTAAGTTATTGTGTACCTATTAGCACCCAAGTTCTCACTGAAAATGTTTAAGCAGCTTTGAGATTATATTTTGTTCGAGCAATCACTTGAGAAACCTGAGAGAGCGGTGACTGAACGCATGGTAACATTGAAATATTATGATTATCCTTTTGTCTCGGCAGAGTCGGCAGTGTGTTTGATGAGATTGAAGTAATAATAAAAATGACTTTTAAA
Source organism: Bemisia tabaci (assembly GCF_918797505.1). NCBI lineage: Eukaryota > Metazoa > Arthropoda > Insecta > Hemiptera > Aleyrodidae > Bemisia > Bemisia tabaci. The sequence continues at coordinate 37,265,564 of NC_092795.1, forward strand.
AATCATTTTAATTTCCAAATTTTAAATTTCATTACCTGGAAACTTTTTCATTCATAGGGAGAAAATTGTTTCCCCATTAAAACATTCACTCCCACATCAAACTGAAAGAAAAACACTGCGCCGAAACCATTTCACGGTGAAACGCCTCGTGAAGAACTTTATCCCTAATGCATTTTCCTACAAAACTCACGGTTTAATTTTAAAGTTAATGACTCTTGACAGATTGCAGTTCCGTTATACCAAAAAAAAAAAAAAAAAAAAAAAAAAAAAAAAAAATTGAAAATAAACTATGAGTAATACGTGGTTAGTAATAATCTTTTAAAGTTCTTTCAATCGAGTTAATAAAAAAGAAATTTCACAATGTGGATACCCCAATTTACCATATTAAAAGAATTATGTCACGCATTAGTAAAACAGCAAACTATATAACACAAGGAAGTTACGTGAACGGTAAGGCATCCGATCTTTTCTGACATCAGTAATTTTGGGATTACATCTACTGAAGAGAATAAAAAGAGAAAGGAAAGAAAAATAAGGAATGAAGGCCAAAATAATATTTAATTAAAAAAAGAAGAAAAAAGATATCCATTCGAATAATAAGTAGAACTACAGCAATAAGCATTTCCATTTCAGATTTATTTTTCTCAGCTGAAACTGAACTATTCCAAGTTTCAGGGGTCTTGCCTCCTCTGAAGAATCTCTTAAAAAAATGGCAGAAAAATCCAGCGAAGACTGAATTTTTAGCCAATGTAGGATATAAATGGTCTCAACATTTTCAGCAAATTAAATAATGAGATTCACAATATTTTAGCCAAACTATTCATTCCTAATGGATATGCCGGAACTTAAAATTGGAATAATGCGGTTTAAATACACATCAATTTTGAATCGAATGATAAATACATGCTCACACTTTTACATCAGAGGAATTGTTTCTCAATACACTGGAAAAAACAGCTTGGATCTGGAGTACAGACTCTCAAAAACATTGATAAGAAAACATACTCTTGATTCAATCGGATTTTTGCCTCAATCGAGAATCAAGCCTCTTAAGTTAAGCGGATTTTCCTTTTGATTCAAACAAAAATCTGATGTCTTGTCACTGTTCTCAAGAGTCTGGACTCTAGATCCAAGCTACTTTTTTCCCAATGTAAACTAAAAAATAACAACAAAATGTAAACCAAAATGAACCACTCATCATCCTAACTAACAGGGTGGAAATTACTTGCTGTACATCAAAAATTCTCCGACACTGAACTTGACATGCGACTAATGAGCATTTAAGCTGAGATACATATGTATCATAGATTATGGTAAACACTCAAGGCTTCAAAAATGGTCAACACCAAAACTACAAAACCTATTTTTTCCCCCTCTTAAAGATATAAGATAGACTGGAAAGTATAGAAATCTTCGATGAAAGACATCAAGTCCAAAGCGTCTTAAATTATATCATAAGGGGACCGAATTCTGCTGTCAGAAGCGTATGACCACTCATCATTCGTCCGGTGCTAAAAAAGAGTATACCCAGGCTACTATACTCAGGAAAATTCAATATTCGATTACAAGTAATTACAGTAATTTCGGTGATATTACAAGGACCGCATCGGAGCACTAAGAACCGGCCTGACCTATGGATCACGGATTAGAGTCTATCACATACCAGAAACACTCAATGGACCAAATCATAACCACAAGACGGAAAATTTAATTTGGGAGATTTCGCTAATTTGATATCAGTTGAAACTAAGGCAATGATATCACAAGCATCGCGTCCAGACTTCAACGCGGTCAAAAGCGCCGATCGACCCGCACGAAAATCGATGCTATCCCGCAATGAACACACCATGACTATACAAGGATATAAACTATTCACTCGAGAACTATATTCGTTAAGTACAGAAATAATATCAGTGATATCACAATAAGGATCGCTCGAAGTCTTGAATGGAGGCGACCCAGATCGCGAACTTGAACCATAAGTATGTTAACGCACCGCGGAGTGAGGGATCGACAGGGTAACGATACCGCATTAACGTCATTAATAACGCCGGTTAATTAGGGCGCTAATGACGCCGAGACGCGTCCGGCCGCGGCGGCCCGCGGCAAAAAACGGAAAAACCCGCGCGACATTCAGACGGGGAAAAAAGAGAAATTAATGCAATCAGTCTCTTGGGCAGGCAAATTAAGTTACGTGCAGTGTTAAAAATGAACTGGATCCAGCAAGCTGCTAACTAACCTGGTTTTAGGTAGGTGGCAAACATTTAGTTAAAAGCGGAGTGCCGTCGCCGACTAAAAATGACTAACCGAATTATTTTGAGATATACAAACCCTACCCGGATAATTCGAACTGGAGAGGATAATAGGTTTGCTGTCGCCTCAACCTTATGGATCACATCGCGCCGGGCCCCGCCCTCCGCGCGTCCGCCAATCGCGGCCCGGCGCCTCGCCGTCCGGGCCTCCCATTGGTGACCCCGACGGTCGCCATGGCGACGCGCGCGCGGAATGCTCCGGGTTAGCGGCGCCCGTCCCTCTCCTTCGGCGAATCTCTCTTGATCTCTTATCTCTCCGTTCGTGGCTCCGGCTCATCGCCCCAGATATGGGCCAATGGGATGTAAGCATAAGATTATGTTCACCCATGCTGCCGGAGTGATCGTCATCAACATAAAATTTGAAGAAATTATGCGTGAGATAATTTGTATTGCATTTTGCAAAAAGGAACCAAAAGCATTCCAATGTCGCTAAGATTGGACAACTTTTTTTACCTTGCAAATTTAAAATGATCAACAATACAAGTTTTGTCTTTACTCTCAATTAACTATAAGTTCAATGCAAAAATTACCATAGTAAATTTAATTTTGTGCATTATTTCAGTAATTTACTTGCAAAGAGTGTGAGTCCCACAATCCTAGCAAAATTGGAATGCTCTTCGTTCCTTCTTGCAAAATGCAATCCATTTTTACGAGGGATATATTGATTGCATTTTGCAAAAAGGAACCAAGAGCATTCCAATGTTGCTAGGATAGTGTAACTCACACTCTTTGCAAATAAAACCACTGAAATAATGCACAAAATTAAATTTACAAAGGTAGGGAATTTTCTTCTTAAATTTATAGTTTATTGAAAGCAAAGATAAAATTTATTCGGGTAATCAGTTTATATTTGCAAGGTGAAAAAAGTTGCACAATCTTAGCGGCATTGGAATTCTCGTGGTTCCTTTTTGCAAAATGCAATCCATATGATGTTCACGTCCGATCTGTAAGAGCACGTGAAACTTTGGGCACCAAATAGGAGATGGTGCTTGACATTTTCACGAAGCAGCTTGACACGTACGGTTATGTATACAGGATATTGGATAATAGGTTGAGAGCAAAAATAATCATTGCCCTGAACAGTGCTCATAAAAAATTGTAGACCCTATCTAGTTTTTCATAGATGTAGTTACGATGTTACTTTCGTGCATGGTAAAAATTATTTCGCTGCCGATAATAATGCTGACCAAAACGGCTTTGTTACCGTGTCCAAAAAATTGTCACCTAAACCTATATTTACTAAAACCCGACAAAGAGCATCAAAATAGTATCCCACGAGCCAGCGCTCATTCTTTTTATTCGGTTGAGAGCGAAATCAATGTGTGAATTGACACTGAAAGTATCAAAAATTGAGTCAAATTCAAAGGGAAAATGAGAGGCAACAATCTGGTTTTATTCTTTTGCGGTTTTTTTTTTTCATGCAGAAAGAATACAATTTAATTATAGTACATTGTTTTTGGTAGTGACTTCATTCGCACTTTCTTATGATATGAGGTTACATAAATTTTTCTTCAAAAAGTTTTTTTTATGACTTATGTTTCGATAACAGGAATTCGTCGCCAAAACCACCAAGATCTGCAATAAACTCCATAACCCCTTGACTACATCTTTTATTCACACAGTTTTTTTAATACAAGTGTTGAAGCAGATAGTTAGTATGATGATAATAAATTGTTCAACAGTATAGTTATTTCAGAGCTTTGATGTTTCCAGTTTTGTTCATATTTTGGAAATAATGCTTGAACATTTTTCGGTGGAATTCAAAATAAATTACGAAAAGCCTACCCTTTTTATGAAAATCTGCAGAATAAGTGAGGATAGTTCCTAGCAGTCAACTTTTCACTAAAATAGGAGACTAAGAGGAACAATTTTTAGTGGAAATTTCAAGTCATATAGTTCACTACTTGGAAAAAAAAAAAAATCGAAATGTATTGCGAGCATACAATCATAAATAGTCTCATGTATTGCGACAAGATGCGCGGTTGTTGCGCCATTTTGCAAAATTTAAAATAAAAGTGCTGCAATGGATGCTAACTTCAGTGACGTCCGAAGCATATTAAAGCGAGTTTTTGCCTGGATTTGGCATTGTAAAATTCTTAACCAAAATGCGCAGGTTTTTTTTTTTTTTTTTTTTTTTTTTTTTTTCTTTTGAATATAATGCCGTATTTCCATAGAAGCTTTCATCGTTGAATAATATTATGTGTTTTCCTACATACATATATACGGTTATCTATTTGGCAACGTTCTGCCCTCGAGAGTTCGGGCTCTGTTTACCGAGGAAATTTCACAGATGGGAAGTGAAAAATTACAGCCTTTTTTCCTCCACCGTCTTATCTTAATTTGCCCTCTTTCATCTACCTGCAGTTATTACCGTTGATATTTTTCTTTTTTCGAGCTTATTTTTCTTCCGCCTGCGCTCCCGGCGATGTTATTAAGTTCTTGCGAATTGAGCCGCCTCCGCTCTCAGACAGTTCCGTCGGAGGCGAAGAATGGAAGAACTTGCTCCGTTTCAGGAAGTTACCAAACCAATTTCTTTTGTCGGCGGGGTGCCTGTTTCATGACGGAGGAGCTCTCGTACTATGGGTGCATGGCAAGCGTCTTGCATTTTAAATTGGACGCAGCGACAGCTCAAGAACAAACATTAAGCTCCTTAGGAACTTACACGGAGAAACACGATGACGTATTAATGAAAGCTGCCAAGCGTGCTGCTGTGCTAAAGAAAAACGCCGTACGAGCCTTCAAATGTTGCCATACAAGTCAAATTTACCGGAAAAATTGTATTTTTTTTTTTAAAAATTTCAGACAGTTTTATCCACGATTTAATCTAAAATATCTGAAAATTTCAAGAAAAAATATGCACAACTTTCCTCACAAAAACATGTTTCATTTTAGGAAATTCGGCAACTCTAGAACGTTCATATGACGTTCTTTCCTAATATCACGGAAGTGTAGGAGCACGAGGAAAACTGTGTTATGTTGAGATGGATGTCACGCCAAAACGCACTTCTTTTACTGTGCGCGGGCTGTTGGGCTGTGTTTTGCGGAAACTATGATATTTCTTTTCTTAAAACTTGAGCCTAAAAATTGAAATCATTATAAGATATTAAATAATTTTATCCGTCAATCGGCTGACGACATTTAGATTTAGACAAATTACTGACGTACCAATTGACTGTCACAAAGGCCACACATACTCAGGTATGCAAGTCTTACATTTGCAGGTCGTTCAGTCAAGAAATTAATTAAATATAACTCAAATGGGCATATTGGTACATTAACTAATAGATAGGATGTAAGAGATGTTGGCAGAATGCTTATAATTTTCTTTCAAATCTTACTCCATAAAATAAAATCATACGAGAAACGCGTAATGCATAACGCCTGAAGCGCGAAGCACCTCGGGGGTTCGACGGAGAAGCGGTCAGGGAGCGTAGCCCCATAGTCTAGTAGATGATGGGCTAATGGCCCCTATATCGGAGAATCGTATTTTGATGTCGATTTGCCTAGTTTCACGCAGAATCGCACCTCCTGGATCCTGGGTTCCATATTCAGAGCGCGTCTCTTAATTCGCCTTCAAAAAGTGATTCCACTTCCTGCACAATCGTCGAGTTAAAATAGTTGTTTCACAGCGCCTTGATCACTCCGAAGAAAATCTGGCGTTGCTTCGCCAGATTACTGGTACAAACGCAAACGACAAATGAATATTCGAATATAAGTTTCTGAAAAATCTGAAATAATTTTATTCCCCTAAATTTTTAGAAACTTTAACACTTACTTGATAATTCTGTGCATTTAAAACTCCAAAGAGAATATAGTCATTAATTCTCTTTATAATGATTTTAGGCTTTTTTCCGCCTTACCAATGCAGTATACTAACCCGTTTCACTGGTAACTCTCTGAAATTGGCATTATAACGTCTCCTCCAGCTTTTCCTCCATTTAAATTCGTCATAAATAATCGGCTCTGTGTGAAACAGGCTGTTTCTATGAACGTCGATTGTTTCACGTATACTTTTTAAGCGGAAAACCCCTGGAAATTAAGAGTTTTCACCCTAAATAACTGTTTTTCAATTTTTGTAGTAGCTACTGAACGATTTAAATTTCCACCGTAGGCCCCATTTTGCTTGACAGATTCACAATTGAAACCTATCTTTAAGCTGTGAATTTGTTCCGGGAGTAAGCAAGTATCGACTTATCGAACAAAATGTGATAAAACCTGGTTTTGTTTAAACTTTTGACAAAGGCAAGTCCATTTTGTCTAGACGCACATTTTAATCGTTTATCCCTATAAAATCCATTTTGCAAATCCTAGAACAGACCCAAAAGTATATCGAAACGCGATTTATTGCATTCTATCAGTCAAAATCATAGTATATTTTGACATTTTGGCACTTGCAAATTTAAAATGAGGTAAATTGCAAGGTAGATTTTTGGGAGTTAATAGCTCTAAAATGTGCTTCTTGGCGTTACGGATCCCGCATTTTCAAAACATAAAAAAATCCAGTAAGTATTTTAAGAAACTTGTTCGATTCTTGATGCTCGCTCTACTTGTAGATTCTTCTCAAGGCATTGTTTTTCTCCATTTAAACCTTTGGAAATATACCGATTCTTGGAGGAGCCAGGTGCTCCGACAAGGATCGATTATTTGACATGAGTTTAAATGGTGAGAATCCGGTGTTGCCAAACTGCTGGATCCACCAACGGATCCTATTCGTGGAAGCGGGTGGTTGCGATGGACAAAGGACGTAGGTAATAGACTAACGAACGGCAACCCACGAGAGACCCGATAGTTAGTCCATCATTTACCCCCTTAGTCTATATAAGAACCACCCATTTCAACCAATAATATCGCCCTATAATCTTTATGTATTCTTTGTCTATGGCTTTGTCTATCAATTTCAATAATCGGCCCGCTGGTCTGAGGATCCCTCCATATCCTTTCTGTCTTCTTTGTCCATTGCTTTGTCTATCAATTTCAATGATCAACTCGCAGGTGGCTGCAGGCTCCCTTCGCTTCCTCTTTAGCAGAGGAGGACCTCGAAGCTGGAGGTTGTCTCCGTTGCGCGCAAGCTCCCCGTCGACGACTGTCACCCTGTCACAACTCGATGGCTCCCTGCAGCGGGCTGATTGTTGACATTGATAGACAAAGCTATAGACAAAGAAGACATATGGAGTATGGAGCTATCCTATTGGTTGAAATGGGTGGCTCCTATAGACTAAAGGAGAAAATGATGAACTAAAATATCGGTGCCCTCGTGAGTTGCCGTTCGTTAGTCTATTACCTACCTCTTTTTTCCATCGCAACCACCCACTTCCACCAATAGGATCCTTCCATATATCCATTCTATCTTCTTTCTCTATTGTTTTGTCTATTAATTTCAATTCTCAACCCGCAGGTGGCTGCAGGCTCCCTTCGCTTCCTCTTTAGCAGAGGAGGACCTCGAAGCTGGAGGTTGTCTCCGTTGCCGGCAAGCTCCCCGTCGACGCGACTGTCACCCTGTCACGTCATCCCCCGCTCGGGCATCATCCCGCACTCGACACTCGTCGACAAGTAACTCTAGTAAGTCAATTGAGCACTAATAGAGAGACAAGTAGGCGCGCATAATGGGTCTCCGGACGCATCTGTCGCCCCAGATCCGCATTTCGCGCCCCCTTCGCCCTCGCCCCTACCCTTCCGCGGCCGGACACCGCAGGGGAGGGGACGGCGGACACCTGTTATCAAGGCGGCGCCCCGCGGCGGCGGCGCGAGGCGTTGAATTTCGCGCCGACATGTATACATTTGTCAAACATGAGGGGTGCACGGATTTGGGAGTGTTATCATTAGGACTCTATTAGAGACAATGTTGTTGCATTGTTCGCGCATGTCACGCATCGTTGTCGCGTTGAGCGAGGAATATTCAACGATGGGTAAGTTGTTAATACTCACCGCAACAATGGATGCATCGTTTAGTATATTTCAGCGGTTGAGGTGAATGAAGCTATCAAGTGATTTAAGCGCTAAAAGTAAGCCTGAACGCGGATAAGCCTTATACCGACGGCTTGGGTCCGCAGTCACATATCGACGGTGTAAGTCGGCAATCACATAACTCGGTTTGCGACGTCGCAGACTTCTTGTCGTACTTTATTTTTTAAACGGAAAACGACTCAACGGCATTCCTTAGAAACTGCCGCGATTTTCATTCTCTGTGCGAAGAAAAATCGGCAAAAACTTCAAGGAATGATGTCAATTTGTTCTCCTTTAAAAAAAGTGACCTAGAGGCGGCGATTTTCAGAAACAGCAAACGAGATATATGATCGCCGACTTACACCATCGATATCTCGTTTGCGGTATCTGAAAAGCTTCGTCTCCATGTTATTTTTTTAAAGGAGAACATATTGACATCATTCCTTGAAGTTTTTGCAGAATTTTCTTCGCACAGAGAGGAAAGATCACGGCAGTGTCTAAGAAATGCCGTTGAGTAGTTTTCCGTTTAAAAAATAAAGTATGACAGGAAGTCTGCGACGTCGCAAACCGGCGAGTTATGTGATTGCCGACTTACGCCGTCGATATGGCAAAAATTTGGCATATCCAGGGCTAACTGACAATTTTGACAGAAATGAGTTAGGTACTTTGCCACGTTCTTCAATTTTAATTACGCAAGCTGACGTATTTATAGTTTATTTATAGACCGGATGGTAATGCTGTAAAAGCGCTATGCACTGAAAAAAGTGCCTTGTCCGAGAAACAAGGATTCTAGTCCCTAAGACAAGACCGTCTTGTTATATTTGATCCACAAGGCATTCTTGTTCGTGGGACCCATACAGTCTTGTTCAGGGAACAAGACTTCCTTGTTGCATAAGTCAAAAGTCTAGTCACGGTAACAAAATTGTCTAGTTCTGGGAACAAGACTTGTCTTGTCACAGTATTCGGAAGAAATTAAAATTGCAAAAAAAATGTCACAAATTTATATGAATTGCAATTTTTATATGAAAATTTAATTGATCTCTACTTCCTTCATTCCTCTTACACCAGAATTGTCCCATCCGAACTTACGAATTTTACCGACCTGATCGGGATTTGAACGCGGGACCATCTGGTTACGGACCGAGTGCCTTACTGACCGAGCTATCCGGGCTAGTTGTATAGTACAGCCGAATTATAAGTATAAGTACAGCCCACAGAATTACTTTTTCATTTTGTTGCTATCTCAAGTCTGTGGAATGCGTAGAGCATCAGATTGTTTGGTTTTTTTCTTTTTTACTATTTACCGTTTACGAAAAGGAATTTACACTCTACATCAGATAAAAATGGACAATTTAGGCCGAAAAAATGTGTTTCTTCAAGCAACGATGTTTCCTTTGTTCCCTGTTAATGATTCTAATTTTTATTTTTATTTTGTATCATGATAATAATTAATAATATATAAATAAATCAAACGTTAAAAAAATAATTATATTATTAGATACATTTGATTTTAAAACCTTACGCATGAGCGATTTATTTTTAAAAAAAGAATTATAAACTTATTGTATTTACCTTGTCATTAAACATCCAGAAAAATTTTCGGGGAACAATTATTATGCGTAGTTCTTAAAATACTCTTTCAAAATATATAAAATAATACGCTCTCTTTGAATTTGACCGTTACTCGCGGTTAGTAGATAATCTTGTCACAGTGACAAGACTATCGAGTCCGGTGGCTCAGAAACCTAGCATATAAAACAAGACTGGTCTTGTTGCATTAACAAACGGGCATTGTTTCCCAAACAAACTGAGTTATTTGGCAGACTAAAAGTCTTGTTCCTGAGACAAGGCAGGTTTAACAAGTTTATCTTGTCTCTACGGCTCTATTATTTTTTTCAGTGTGGTGCATAAAGAAATTTCAAATCTAACTTAAAAATTACAAAAATGGTGAAATTTCGTCTTCACCCTGCAAAATTGTCAGTTTGTAGACAAGCGGTATTGTTACTAAGCCGTCGATATCATAGGCACGAAGAAAAAAACTTCGGTTCAAATTGAACACGTATGTATGTGGTTCTAAGAACCAAACTTTGATTCCGGTAACCAAATTCTTTGTGAACCATTTTGTGCTTCCGAATTTCTTATACTTAGAATATTTCGGTCTTCCGAGCCAAAGCTCGGTATCCATAAATAAAATCTTCGATAACTCGGTCTAAGTTGACCCTTTGTTGGTTGCTGGCCACATCCAAAGTATGTATAATGAAAATAGAGCTATTTCAAATCCTGGCAGCTCCTCCGGGAGCCTGTACTCAAAAGTAGTAAATATGGTATAGCCTGTGGCATAGATGTGTTAGTTTAACTATCAATGAGCCCAATCAACGTTTAATTTCATTTATTTGTTTAACTTTTGATTAAAATGAATCTTTTTGCAAGAATCTATCTTAAATAGCTTGCGTTAATACAGTAAATGCAAATACACTGCGTATGTATCATTTCATTGACACGTATCATTTTTCTTGATGATTTTATAAATTAGGCTCTGTTTTTATGGTAATTTTTAAAAATACATGACTGTAATTTCCCCGTAAATGTATTGTCGCCAATTCATGAAACACGGCAATTCTATAATGACGTAAAGCGAACAAAATTGTCTGCAGAATATCGCAGAATGCCTCACAATGACAAAGAGAGTACATTTTATCCACACGTGGTTATAATATAACAGAGATCCTTACATCATATTTTGCCCTTGTATTTTAGTCACAAGCTGTCACTCCTTCATGTCCGCACAAAATATCCATCATACAACAATTACAGCTCTCTGGTTTGTAATAATAGTGCACCATACCGCACCCCTGTACAGCTGTTACGTCACGCCCCCATCCTCTCCCCACCAGGGCTCGTGAGTCGTGACGTCACTTGATTCCTGCGTGCGCTGATCAAGTGCGGATCATCCGATGATCGGATCAGGGATTACAAGTGCTTCACGGTGACATACGGCCCCTCAGTAAAAAAATACGCACCTTCTATGTTCCAAACGCGACCCTTCATATGCATTAATGTTGATACAGATTGAGAATCATGCGAATAAATGCTCTTGCATACATCTAAGAAATCCGGAAGTTTTATCTGAAGTAAAATTTTTGGGGAACCACTTACCTGCAGAATTAAACAGCCAGGACACGAATCAAATAGGTCCATTCACATGTTTTCACAAAATGAATAAGTTTTAATGCATTCAGCGAAAGAATTAACAATACCATATTGCAACTTATTGCTGCTGATATTTGATGGTGAAACCACCAACCACCACGGGAAAAAAAAAAAAGTGTAAGGGGTTATCCCCTAAAATTGTGCTACTACCCCATTTTGATGGATGATATGGACATTTCCAATTAATTGTAGTAGTACCACAACTCAAGTTGAGGTTGTACCGCGCAACATTTGGGTTAGTAACCTAATTTATTGGGCTATAGGAACTGTGTTCTTAAGATGCGGGCCAATATTGCCGCCGACAAAGGCGGGTATCGGCGATACACAAATGACATACACAGAGTTAAATTTTCAGAAAGTCTACGAATTACCTAGCGAACAGTTTTATCGAGAGAGGGTGCGGATTTTTTTTTGTCAACTTGGATCTATCTGAGATTTGAAGCATAGCCTGCACCCCTGATCTGATTTTGAGACATCTCAGTGGCTTGGAAATTCAACCTGCAGCGCAACGATGCTTTCCTCGGCGTATAACACATGCGCTTGGTTTGCTGCGAGCCAAGAAGCATCGACGTATCGAATCGAATCACAAAATTTCCTGCAAGTAGACGTTGCAAAAGGTTGGAACTATCGAAGATCGATGTCTCGTGCCTCGCGGAGAGAGGCTGCCGCCCTGCTCAGGGGGAGAACGGCTCCCCGCGACGCGATGCTGTGCGATTCTCCGATGACGAATAATTGATTGTTCGGTTTCGCAATTCTGGAGGGTGTGCCGTAGCCTCAAGGAGCGCTTCGTGCGCCGTTGCCAACAATAGAAAATCGGCAGCCGATGAGACAGCTTCCAGTGGAAAACAGGTTTACTTACATGTGGATTACATTCTGCAATAAGGAACCACTATTTCTGGCCTATTTTAGAAACAGAATTCATGCCATTGGTTTCCCTATACAGATATGTGCTTTTATGGAAGAGCCAGAGGTAGTGGTTTCTTATTGCAAAATGTAATCCAGCGTAGTGCTTATGTATGGGGAGAGTACGAACATGTCGGTAATTTTGAGGTTAGGTCATAGAGCTCTTCGTGTCCAAAAAACCAGCCAACCTATGAATTCAAATTATCCAGCGTCAAGAAGATGTTTCACCCAGTGGCGTGGCGTGAATTGCGATGAATCGATTGCTCCGCCATTTAGACCTATGGTAAATAATCGATTGTTGAGGTGTTCGCTGCGAACACCCTGTTTATCGATCCTTTTCCATAGGTTTAAATGGCATAAGAATCGATATATCGCAAAGCACGCCACGCCACTGGTTTCACCTTCTGCACTTCTGCAGTCTGTGACCTGTCAAGCCAAACTCCAAAGAAATATCCAACTGTAGGAAGAGGTAGAGCAATTATAAGGTCTCCTGTGTTTGGCCGCCTTGTGCGTATCAAAAAAATTTCAGGACATTCGAAAGGATTTGTTCCTATCATTAATATAAACTTCGAAGGATTCTGCCTTTTTCTATTTCACTCGAGGGGAAGTGTCCCCTCTCCGCCTCTCTTCCCCACCCGGTGACTGACGCTGCGCTGTGCTGAACGGTTCAGCCTGAACCTTTCCCCTACGTCTGACCGGTCCCCTTTCCTCTGTCAATCGAACCATGCCACCGCTTACGCATTGTCGCTCGCCCACCCAGGTACCAGGGTACCTAGCGGCCACCGCACTGGTCAGTTGATGACAAATCTCGCTCGTGCTCCCACGCAGCTACGCATAGATTACGCCAGCGAATCATTTTCCGAATGATTAGAATTTCTTCGATAGTAATTTTCTTTATTTATTTGACTGTACTTTTTCTCTGCTTTACTGTGTTTTTCTTGAATCTCCTCGGTGTTTTTATTTTATCTTGCTCATGCTCACACGCAGCTGAGCTCAGATTACCCTAGTGGAGTCTTTTCTTTGTTATTTTTCTATGTTTTTTTCTCTGTTATACTGTGCTTTTCTCGAATCTCTTCTGCGTTTTTCTTTCCTTTCTTTTCCTTTCTGTTCTAATATTTCTTTTCCTATCCTTTGTTCTCTGAGGATATTTTTGATAAAATAAGCATGAATCCAGCTTCAATGATGACGTATTGCAGGACGTGTTGTCTGGCAACACAATTAATTCGCTTTTTAACATTGTGCGTCATAAGACGAACTTTCGACCTGTCAATGTAAATTTAATGGGTTTTGTGGGATTTCTTAGGCCCAGCTGAACTGAATAACGGCAAATCAAATTTTGAGTAGCAGGCCCACCGGGAATATAAATGAAATTTCCCGCTGGGTAACTTTTTATTATTTTAACAACACTGTAAAAAAGGGAAATTTATATTAACACTTATCATTTAAGGAAGCGCAACTAAAATTTCAGTAATATTTTTCAGAAAAGTAAAAAAAAAGTGGCTAAAGATGGTTCCACACTTACTCGTGGTGTTGGCTGTTTCTGCTAAGTGGGAACCGTCCATTTCAAGATAACAGTCTATCTCTTGCCCCGTCATTATTATTCTACAAGTTAATTGTGGAGTGAAAATTGAATAATGCTTTCTATGAAATCTACTTAATAAAGTGATAAAAAATTCGCAACCACTACAAAATCGGCTCGCGAAGCGAGCCGAATGTCACTCGCGTAGCGAGTGACCGGGGTCCAGGGGGCGCAGCCCCCCGGCTAGCCGTGCCGGGCGCGCGAAGCGCGCCCAGAACGGCTAGTATATAGTTAATCCTCTAACCTTCTTTGATTATTTTTTTTTCAGAGATAAATGTTCAACAAGTTTTTTTGAGAGGGGGGAGGGGAGAGACTAGTTATCTCTATAGGTTGGTAGTTGTCACCGGGAAATATGTCCCCCCGCCAGGGTGAAGCCGTTGAGGCATCACTATTCTCATTCCGGAATTTAGTTGCTGATAAGGACGTCCAGTATGTCGTTCATAGCCTCGTGGAGGAAGAAGCCAAATCGTGGATTGAGGGAATAAGACTCTTAAGGCAGGGAATGAGGATATGCGATCTGCCGGAGGAGTTCTGGCACGATCGCTGTCAGTGGCGGTTGGGTGTCGCAAAGCGCACAGAAGCGCCATAAGAGCGACTTATTAGTAGTAGTAAACTTGAATGTACATAAAGAAAAAGATTGCTGATTTTCTTGGCTATTTTGAACGATGTGGCAACAGTGCAGGAACTTAGGATCCCGCTAGGAAAGCGCAAACAGGGAGAGGGCTGTCCCGCTGTCACCAAGTATTGTAGAACGGCACTTGATTTTGATTTAGAATAGTTTTTTCCTCTTTCAATCAAACTTGAAGAGTTATCTATCGAGCGTAACTTTGAGTGTCAATACTGACAAATATGTTCATTGATGGCGCGGCGCAAGCTCGCAGACATGTTGTGTTAACACACATAGTAGTGAGGGACTTTTAAAAAATCAGTATTGATATCATAAACATTGTAAACAACTTTAAATAACGGATAGTTTTTAAATATGTGCTGTGGTGAATGAAGCATTGGAGAAGCCGTCGTACTTCTGCACTACTTTTGTAGATGACGACGATTACTGCAGTGGCGTGGCGTTAATTGCGATATATCGATTTTTATGTCATTTAAACCCATGCTAAAGAATCGGTTATTAAGGTGTTCGCTGCAAACACCTTCTTTATCGATGCTTTTCTATATGTTTAAATGGCCAATCAATCGATATATCGTAAAGCACGCCACGCCATTAGATTAATGTGTATGTAATCATGAGACGATGTCTCTTAGTTTGGGACGTGAACACATGGTATTGCACATGGATGAATTTTATGCAAAATTGTATTGCTTCTAAGCTTCAACCATCAAAACACATTGACTTAACGACTGAATCTTTATCCCAGAGACTAGTGTGAATAAGGACAAATCTAAGAAAATTGGAAATTACAAAGGATCCATCGATATTCTCAGCCATTATGATAAATCGAGGGATATGTTGAATTTTATAAATCGTATAAAATTAAGTTTTTTTTTCGATTTTCAAATAGATTATTCGGCAATGCGGTACCGCCAGAAAATATGTTATTCGCGGCGATATGGCACGAACTGTATACTCAGACAGAATAACCTGTATCATGTCTTGAACTATCAAAATCTGAGGTGGGCCCTCCGTTCGAATCAACATCAAAAGCCACTGTTAGTACCAGGACACATAGAACCAGCATACAAACGAATAGGGCAATGCAACCGCGCATTCGTTAAGCGTGACCGTCGGAAAACGCAATTCTTTTAATATGCTTGTTGTTCACATCGGAAGCAGAAAAAATAATTGAAAGTAGCAGAAGAGAGTTGTAGTTGCAAAAGATTTTGTATTTTCGCATAGTTTGTAATAGTTTCGTATAGTTTTTTATTTTTTAAAATGTTTCCACTGGTTGTTCCTGATGTGCCGAAGAAGATCGTAGTTGGTAGGCGGTCGAAACGTTTGCTTTGTTTCTTGTGAGTTTTATATTACTTTTCATCTACATGTAATTTGAAATATTACTTGTTTATTTTTGGCTTGCGTAACTCGATTTGCTAATCAGTCACAGGGCCGGATTTTCCTACTTGCCGCCCATGGGCCGCCTGTAATTTGCCACCCCCTTCTCTTTCGTTTTGAAACATCAATAAAAACCATCAAGTGAACGTGCCAGCGGGGGAGGGGTGCATAAGACGCGTTTACTCGTGTTGAACACATTTTTTGGGAAAGCCCTGCCAACACTACTAGCAAAAGGTCACGGAACTTTGCACGAAAGTCAAGTTTGGTAAACCTATCTCTAATGGACAAGGCCTTCCATTCATAAGAAATGAACGAAAAAATTATGAAAGAACAAACGCAAAATTTGGTTTAATGATTTTAACTTCCGCCGCCGCGCCGCGCCGACCGCACCGTGTTTGGCGCAATGCGTGAGGTATTCACGCAGTCTTGTAGGCGCTATGCGTTTCACGCTGACCGCACTGTGTTTGGCGCAATGCGTGAAGTATTCATGCAGTCCTGTAGGCGCTATCCGTTTCACGCTGACCACAACAACCGCACTGTGCTTGATGCAATGCGTGAAGTATGCGTGCAGTCTTGTAGGCGCTAATATATGTGTTACATGCCGATTGCCGCGCCGAGGGCTTCTCCTTTTCATCTCAAGTCCTTGTCATCATTTCTCCCTCAGTTCCAGGCCAAATTGAGTGTTTGGTTTCTCTCTTAACTCAACTAATTAAAGGTGCTATCTCTTGTATCAATGAAAGACGACAAAATTAGAAATTACTATACTCTCAGGAAATGAGAGATTTAGTAGCCTTTTCTTGTTTGTAATTTTTTTTTCTAAATCCGATTTTATTTATGTCTACATTTTAAGAAAATTGCAAAACTTGCCACCCCCTAGATTTGCCGCCATGGGCAGGGATTTAGAGCTGAGGTTTGAGGGAGCATCATAAACGGAGCCGCATCGGCGCGCGAGGCGGAGGCCCGGCGCGGACTTTCATGCCGCTTCGATCAGTGCGCTGGGGGAGCGCATATGCCGTTGAGGCGGCTTTCACCTGGTGAAGCCGACTCCCGGCTCCTTTTCTGATGCTGCATCAGTTTTGATGCTGAGTCCAGCATCAAAATTAGCGGCCTCAATTAGCAGACGCGTCGGACGCCAGCGCCCCGGCGTGGGCCACCGCGCCAATGGGAAACGTAAACAAAGGGGTGTTCCGCGAATTCATCGCCGAGTCCGAGGGTCGCGGTCTTCTGGGACAGCCCCGTCGGTAATTAAGCTGGGTGGCGGGTCCGAAAATTAAGGCCGTATCGGGCCGCAAGCCGACGGTCCGGCCTCAGAGGCTGAGGCCCATGAGCCAGCATCAAACCTCAGCATCAGCGCTTGAGGCTGGCTCGGTCGGCTCTCCAGCATCGGGCTTCAATGCCCGAAGCCGGCGGCCGGCAGGTTGAGCGCATCAGGCTCGGAGCCGTATGCCCGAACGGCCGCTACCTGGGCATACGGCATTGATGCTGAAGCTACGAGTTGATGCTGTACAGCATAACCTCATGAGGCGCCTCAAATGCCTGGCCATGGGTCGTGGCCCATGTATCCACCGCCTTAATCCGGCCCTGATCAGTCACCATGTTTTATACAACTTAGCCAGCCAAATTTGGCTATTAAATGTATTACTTAAAAGTATTGTGCATTTTGGATGTTGCTGTTCATCTTGAATCAGTGTTTGAATTTAATAGTTAGTTTGTAATATTGGTTACCGCGTTGACGCTTTAACCACCAATAGAATAGACAGTAGAGTTACCTAAGCCTCGGTATTGGCTCGCTTTGATATGCGTTTCATAGTTTATGACCCAACGGAACCAGGCGTGCTTTGTGATTTATCGATTGATGCGCCATTTAAACCCATGGGAAAGGATCGATAAACGGGTTGTTCGAAACGAGCACCTTAATAATCGATTCTTTAACATAGCTTCAAATGGGGAAATATCGATAATAATCGATCAATCACGCCTCGCCAATGCCGCAAAGCCGCAGCACGCGTCCCGACCAAGAGAGAAAACGAGGATAGGCGAGCTTTTAAGCTCAACTACACCCACTTGTGTCGTGTGAGGATTAAATCAGACACCAGTACCAGGAAGCTAATGTTTTTTTAATGTAACACTGCACTTGTCCCGATCGGCATTAAATGTATTCAAAGCCTCGTCAACACCAAGCCGAGGGCGTGTCGGTAATTGAAAAGTAGAAATATGAAGCCGCCTCTCTTTCCGGGGCTACAGCGCCGCAGAGGGTGCCTGATGAAGGGGTAGATTCTGGAGAGATTCCCTACTCTGATGCCGAATCATGTCACAAACACGACGAATTCAATATTTGTAGGGAGAGTGGAGGATTACCAGTTTCGTGTACTGCTGTGCTAAGGAAGAACGCCGTATGAACATTCGAGAGTTGCCAAATTTTCTTCGATAAAATGTTTATTCTTGAGAAAAGCTATGGATATTTTCCCTTGAAATGTTCAGGAACTTCAAATGAAATTTCGAACAAAATAATCTGAAATATTGGAGGGAAAATATTTACAAATTTTCCCGAAAAATCGTGATTTACCAAATGAAATATGGCAACGGCCAAGGATTCATACGGGGTTTTTCCTTAGCACGGCAGTGTATCTTTTCTGCAAGATTAATTTTTGGATTTATTATCAATTTATTAGGTCTTCTGCGATTTATTGTTCGTGTAGTTTTACTATAATATGACTGAACCAATTTTTTTTTAACCTTAGCTTTCTTAACTTTTTTCCTCTTTAATGAGAGCCGTAAATTTTTTTCGTACTCATTAATTTTTTGCGTCACGTTATTGAAGCCATTCAATTGTTTACAATCAGTTGTTTGGTCAATTTTTAACCAATCGATGGTTTGCATTTAACCTCAATAGTTATAACAAGTAATCGCATTTCCCGGGCTCTGAATGCATATCGGCGGAAAAGTAATTTGCTATTGGGAAATTGCATCATTCACTCCAATTCTAACGTTCATAATGGAATTAGCAGAGGGATAATTTGTGTTTAATTTAAATAATGAGGTACAACCCACATTAAGCTTTTATTTAATGACTTTTGTCTAATTTCATTTATTTTGATCAAATGTTATTTTATTTCGATGCTCAGTTTACCCCAGGATGGAGGTTTCCTCAAGCACTGAGAATCTCAGTATTAGTATACAATTTTAAAAACCAATTTTGTCAATTTGTTATGATATGCACTCGAGACCCTTACAAATAGGGATTTAAACAACCTCAAAGCGGTGCAGATAAAACCCGCCAAAGAAAATATTGATATTTGGTGGGTTGGGGTGGTTAATAACCCCCAAAGGTCGGAACATATGCGGAACTATAGTCACAGGGTCCTTGTGACGCGGCGCTGCACTGAAAAAAGTATGTTTTCCAAAGTGCCCGATAATAATCTGCACTCCCGATTGCTAGTGGGGAAGGCAGGTGGGGGCTAATGAAGTGTCCTCGCCTCACCCCTCTATCGCAGCTTTGCGGAGTGCTCCTGCTCCCCTTCCCCTTTCCCATCCTCCACCCCATCCCCCGGCCACTGGTGTGGTGGAATTAAGATTAGCCGAGAGATGGACAGGGTTGACTAGTTGTATATCGGAAATCCGGCCCATCGGCGAAGAGCGTGGTTACCTTTCTCGACGTTAAAATGTTTCTATGTTAAAATGGACGTCTTGTGGACGACTTAGGACACAGGACACAGGACACACACTCGAAAAAAAAAAAAAAAAAAAAAAAAAAAAAAAAAAAAAAAAAACATTGGATCTAGAGTCCTGACTCTTAAAAACATCGACAAGAAAAAATACTCTTGATTCAATCGGATTTAAGCTTAAATCAAGAGCCCAGCCTCTTAATTTGAGTGGATTTTCTTTTGATGTCAGTTTGAATCTGATCGAATCAAGAGTATTTTTTCTTGTCAATTAATGTTTTCAAGACTCAGGATTCTATATCCAATGTGTTTTTTTTTTTTCCAGTGCACCTATCTTAAAAAACTGGTCGGTCATCTGTATTACTCTCCAATGATTTTATATAATTTGAATTCTTAAAACTTTTCGTTAAAGTTTCAGAATGTTTTTATCGGCTTGGAGTGGATCCTTAGCTCGTCGTTTTCTTAACGAAAGAACGTAACTACATTGCATTGATGCCGAATTTCCTCTCGGAAATTGCTTTTTTCCCAGGAGAATCTTGGGCATTTATAACTGAAAATTTTCCTGATTTTTCTACTGATGATCTCGTGCAAAAATCAGAAAAATTTTAAGAAAAAAGCGTTTAAAGACGTTCTTGTCCAAAATTGAATCGTTTGAGTCGATTTTGTACCCTTTAAATGGAGTTCGGTTTTTTCGTGCGGAAAGCGACGGGCTATGTCGCAAACCATTCTTATTACGATCGATGGATTTCAATTGATAGATATTAGGGAGATTATCCAGGAAATTTCTAGGTGTCAGCTCTGTAGATCAATCACCGAGGGACATTAATTCCAAAAATCGTTTTTCAAAACCTTGAAAGTATCACCAAAAGTCATGTTTTTTAATTGGCTATTAATAACATCGCTAAATCGAAATCGGATAAAAATTGGAAAGCTCATCCGTAAACTTACTTTAAGCCTTTATTAAAGGTTAAATTTTTATTAGACGATTTCTTAATGTTTGGTCTATGGAGTGACATTTCAGTTCATCGTAGCATGTCCCCTGTATGTTTCGAACCCGTATTTACGTAACGTAATACTCTTATCCGATCTGCGAAACTTTTCTGAAAGGAGTCCCTTCAAACAGCGTGACAGTGCGAGCACGGACCGGCTACATGACCTTCTGCACAATTTCAACCGAAAATAAGTGAACAAACTCGGATGGGAGCAGTGGCGAGGCGTGAATGATCGATTATCAATGTGATTATGTCAATGGACCACTAGACAAGGTACGAGTTTCAGCATTCTGATACATGATTCCTAACCAAAATTTCACGTAGAACGCGATACGCACAACGAAAATTACCGAAATCAACTCCTTACGAAGATATTTAATGATTCTCAATGCGTGAATTGAAACCACCCACTCATGAAAACTCAATGCTCTACGTGATTCACATCGCGCGCTAGACGTTATCATAAACGTCTCAGCGATATAAAAATCTGGGAACCTCAGTCTTGACGCTTTGGCTCAGCTATAGCAGATTGCTTATAGTTTGAACCACACATGGTGGGAAATGAACATTGCTCGATTGAGAAGCTTGCTGAAATCATTGTAGTGCGCGATTTGACTCACGTAGAGCTCTGAGTTTCTTGTGAGCGGCCAGTTCAAATTCCTCGTAACTAATGTGAAATAAAAACGTTAATATCTTCGCTAAGAGTTGGTCTCAGTAACTTTTGTTGCGCGAATCGTGTTCTACGTGAAATTCTGGTTCAGAAACATGTATTAGAATGCTAAAATTCGTACCCTGTCTAGTGGTCCATTATGTGGACTAGTTTCAACCTTCACTGCGCACCACAAAAGATCGAGCAAACTTATTATCCGGACAACTAACACCAAATCAAGAGAACTTTTTTTGACGACAAGCATTATCAAAAGCTATTAAAAGAAAATACATATCAAGATATCTTTATTATGTTCACTGAAAGTCAATTTGCTTGGCTCAAGCATGATGATTCTTGAATTTGCCGCCAAGAATTTTTTCTATCTTAATTTAAGCTGAATTTTCCTTGAGACAAGGCTTAAGCAAAAACGTACTTTATATTAAGCAGCAAAATTCTTGATTTAAGAAAAAACTAGGGCTTATGGGGCTGCTTCGCAGCCCCTTATTTTTCCTGTACACTTTTCACTTTCACATTTTTTTTTTTTTTTTATTTATTTTCATTTAATTTTCTGTTTTGTCTTTGAATCGGGTCTAATTATTTCTTTGAGAGAATAAGTATAAACAAATGTTTCCAAAAATTGTAATTTTATTTAGTAAACTTTAAACTAAAATTTTGTTTTAATCTTCATACAAAATTATTTTTTAGGTTTTACATTTGTTTTCAAACTAATTTTAAAAGAAGATCTTTTTTTATTTTTTAAATGCATCCGGAATGCAGCTGCATTCCGGATGCGTTAAGGGGTGGGAAGGAGGGAGGGACGGACTGAGAAACTGAAAAAAGTACGTTACGTAACGGTAAATATTAAATAAACTTACATATATATGGATCCTTGAAATTTAAAGCAATAAGGTCCATCACCCGGAATATCAATTCGATTTACAGAGAAAGAGGCAAAAGCAACAGCACTATTATAATTTCTGATATGCTTTATGAAATTTGGAGAATATAAAAATAATGATTTCAAATCGGTATTTGTCCGAATACTCGTTAAAGAAATTAAGCCATTTTGGCAGCAGTTATTAAAATGACCATTGGACATGTCACCCTGAAAATGGCGAGCATCACAATGATGACAAATTATATTCATTGAACCGACTGAAAATTTGGTAACAAAATTTTCATCAAAGTTCTGATCATCAATTTTATACTTCCGAAATGAAGAAATGAAACTTTGATTTTCTATACTAATAACAGAGTTAAGTTCTTGCTTCACTAAACGAACATGCGAAGAATTCTGGAAAACGCGACCACGTTTTGGAGGACGACCGCCTCGGTCATTGAAAATTTCACTCATAACAACTGTTAAATTTAAAATTAAAATTAGTAAAAATTATTATTATTTTAACAAAATCATAACTGAAAAGTTCAATTTTTAAATTAAAAAAAATAAATCAGAAGAAAAAGGATGAAATGAAAATGGAAATTAATAATAAACATATTTATACACATTGAAAAGAAACAGCGTGAAAAGTTCTGATCGGAAATGAGAAAAAAAACTTGGAGGTTATTGCCTTAATGAGGAAAAATTGGCAATAGGAAAAATATGGAACCAATCATGAAAAACCGTAAAAAAAAAAAAAAAAAAAAAAAAAAAAAAAAAACGCGGGAAAAGAAAAATGTAAGTTGATGGCAGTTGAGTGTTGGAAGTAACCTCACTTAATGATGATTGTTGAATGAAAACAGCTGATAAAAAGACAGCAAACAGTAAAGTAAGATGCGTAGCAACAAAACTTTTCCGAAAAAAAAAAAAACCCCACTTCCCCTCATCCAATTTATGAGTTTTTAGGGATTTAAAAATCGGGGACGAACCCCAGAAAATAATTTATAGTTTTCCCGAAGCATTGAGAACAACACCTTTCAAATGAACCAACGCCCCTCGCAATTAGTACAGTGGTTGATTCACAATTTCATTCTATTTTTCAAATTAAATATTAAGATACTTCCTGGCGGCAAATTTAAAATTCTTTGTTGTTCAGCGCTAAATATTTCGCTGTAAATGCGAACAGTTCTCTCTCGGGTCGAGGCATTCGTAAAGCTGTTCATTCCGCAGAGTTGAAGAAGCTCAGCTTACTCCCCGCCCCGCACCCCCTCCCCCACTCGCGGAGCCCGCTCAAAATAATTACGCTACGATGAGAGAAAAAAAAGAAAAGGAGTCCCCGTGAGCCCCAGGGAGGAAAAGCGCCATTGTCGGTGGAGACGGGGACGCGGGCTTTAGAAGTTTGATGCGACCACTAATTTTATTAGCATATCAAACGTACTGCATTGTCAAATTCTCTGGAAAAATTCCCCGATCCTCGAATACGCCGCAGAGGAACTGTAAATTATCACAAGGGAGGTGGCTACGTTGCAAACGTGGGCTCCGAGGAGCGTTGACAAGACCCGCGGGGATGAAAGGAGGGGGGCCAGGATCCGATCTGCGCGCCTGACAAAAGGGTTGTGTGGAAATTGATATTGTTGATATTGTTTCAATACCATCGGCCGTTTCATTATGCCAAGGAATCGACTGGCATATGGACTCGGGAAACACGGTTTATAAAAAAGGTAGAAGAGAATAAAAAAGTGATATCGAGGTTTAAAAAATGTAAAATTGTAATTTTTGGAAGAAAAGCATTCCATGTTAAGCAAGTTATGTATATTGCACCTGTAATTCAATTCAGTAATGTGATGGTATGCCAAAGGTGCTTACTTCGTTGTGTACTTATTAGTTTCTAATGCATTTCGCCTGTTCAGGCATCTTCAGAGCGGTAATAGCTATGAGCACTACAAACTTAACAACGTGCCTACTGACGACCGCAAAAAATGTGGAAAGTTTATTAAAGTTTAAAACGTTCATAGTTACTACCACTCTGAAGATGCCTGAAGTCCTGAACAGGCAAAATGCATTAGAAACTATTACACAATGACGTAAACCTCTTTGGCATACCATCACATTATTGCATTCAATGTTGGTAGCTGCCACTTCAGCGTAGTACTAATTTTATTGCATTGCAAAACAGTCATGGTAAATTTTGCCAGAGAGTATAATGAGCTATCCTACATGAGACAAGGTGGTAAAGAAGTGCTGAGTCCACACTATGTTGCACGGAAAACAATACGGCCAAAAAATTCCAAAAATTTCAGCTCTCTCCTTTATCCGTCTTGAACTAATTCTCTTTAGAGCTCAAATTTTTTACTCTAATTGACAATTTTGGAGTTTTTTGGCCTCGCTTTCCCCACACAATAGTGTAGACCCGGTACTATTTTACCACTTTGTTACACATATAGTTCGGACCACATTATTCGTGTGTTTTCCTTGGTTCTATCATGAGCCTACTTGATTGTTGACATAGTGATGTTGAAGGGTAAGGATAACCAGACATCTGGTAGCAATTATCATACTTTTCGATTATTTAATGACATCGATGTGCTCACATCACACTTTTTTCCAATGTAAAAGATGAGTAACACGTGTTGTTTTTGTGACAATTTCAATCATTTTAAGCTTTACGGCGAAAAAAGAAAGTTAAATGCTGTGTCATTCAAATAAATTGAAATGAAAATGTAATGAATGAATGAATGTGATGAAATGAATTATACTGTATTTTTTGGCTCACGAAAAATTTGACTATACTCTTTGCGAAATTGATACTTTGGAAATCGATATTTAACAATATCGTGTTGATGATGCAAATACTTAATTATGTTACATAATGATTCAATAATGAACAGTAAAGCCATCATTTTCAAAGTTCGTATTTCAATTAATACCACGCCAAAATCCACTGGAAAAAAGAGCGCACCACATCCCTCTCCCGCCGTGTGAAATAAATTTAGCATCGCCAGAAGAAAGGCTCAGCAGGTAGTCTTTTATTAGCATGTGTCATTTCAGTGGGCCTCAGCAGAAAGCAGTTCAAAACTTCGGTTGAGCTCCACCCAATTGCCGAAAATAAAGAGGAGCTAGGTCTTTTTTTCGGCATTGAAGACTACCAATCAAAAACCGCACTAAGGCGTGCAGTAGATGCCTCTAGCCCGCACCCTCGGTCGAAGTTCGACCCCGGAAAATCATATCGTATCGAAATGAGGATCCATACATTTCCTTCTTATTAATCGCACTAAAAAACGCAAGTTATTGCACTAAATAAACGCAGTTTACTGCACTAAATAAACGCAGTTTACTGCACTAAATAAACGCAATTCACCGCACTAAATAAACGCCGCCGGGAAAATCATGTAACTTAAGCTGTTTTGTTAATGCAAATATAACAGATGAATTCTGTTAATTCAATAAAGCCATCTTTCTCAATCCTTGATCATTTTGAGATTTTAATTATAGAGTACCAGATATTTTTCGAAATTTTACATTTTTGGGAATCAGTTATTAAAAAAAAAAAAAAAAATGAAAAAACTAATGAAAATTTGGAAAATCATGCCACAGAGAAAAGATTCAATATTTAAAAACACCAAGAAAACGTTGTTCCAAATTCGCCATGCTATGCCATAAAAAGATGATTCTGCATCAAGAATCGTGGTCGTTACCATTTTATTGAAGCCCATGAGTTCACGATATAAAAATTGACCGGATTGTGATCTTTCGGTTCTTTTTCTCCATTTTCTTTTTCTTCTTCTTCTTCCGTGCTCGGAGTAACAGACATGTAAAATGATCATTAATACAATGTGTTAAAAAGTAGGTAAAATTTAGATCCGAGCGCTCCAATAATTAGCAATATTAGTTGCAATGTCATTTGCTAAAATTAGGTCATCCCTAGTGCATACCGATTTCATTTCAGGACATTCCAGGAGATATTTAAAATCCTGAATTTCCCCACACTCACATCTGTCGTAGGTGCCATATCCCCATTTCGCTGTGCTCGACCCTTCGATATATCTCATCGAGCTCAGTCTCGTTCTTCGACCAAAGAGAGGCGTGAAAACGGGTATGTCAGGCCTCTCTCTCTATTTTTTTTACTATTGAACATATAGGAACTTTTTTAGTGATTTAACAAAGCCCGCGAATGATTGTTGGACACGCGAGGAGGCGGCTCGACGGCGTGTGAGGCGGGGCTGGAAAGTTAAAAAGAGAATGGAGGTGCTAAATTTGCTGTCTAAATATTTTGACAATTGCCGCACGTGCCAACACTTGGTCTGGGGCGGGCGGTGCCACGCGTGCGGAGAGGGCTACACTCCGCGGTAGAGGCCGACTTGAGAGTCACGCTTCCTTCACGAAAAAATGCGTGTGACAACCGAGCATAAACGCGGGTAAAAAAACTAGGATACTTGAAATTGGTGGCTGTATTCAAAAGTAATTAATATGAATAGTAATTAATTTGAATGTTAATATTCAGAACGACAAGTCGTCGAAAAGATGTATAGTGCAAATTAGGGGTTGTCTTGTCCTGTCAAGAAAACATAGTTCCAAATATTCAATAATATGAGCCGGATCCATACAGACGTTCCTTCCTTAAACAGAACCCTTCCCTATAGGGAGGTCCTATCTGATTTTTGTGATTATGCAGGCATTTGAAAGAGCATTATTCAAAGGATATTTTTCCGAGCATCGGGTATTACTTAACAGGGTATCTTTTTACCATGCTCTGTGAAAGCCAGCCAAATCGGCACACTGAAAAAAAAAAACACATTGGATCTAGAGTCCAGACTCTTAAAAACATCGACAAGAAGAAGTACTCTTGATTCAATCAGATTGAAGCTTAAATCAAGAACCAAGCCTCTTAATTTAAGCGGATTTCGTTTTGATTCAAGCAAAAATCCGATTGAATCAAGAGTATTTTTTCTTGTCAATGTTTTCAAGAGTCTGGACTCTAGATCCAATATGTTTTTTTTCTTGTGCATTAAAATGTATTTGTCTGTAGCTTTGTCTATCAATTTCAATGATCAGTCCCTTGGAGGACTTTCTCACTCGCGTCTAAGTCCCCTCCCCCCAGACGGTCACGTAGGCCACACGAATTAATGGATCTCCGCTTATTTCCGATTAACTTATGGAGAGCCTCCACGTCTTGTAAACTGTCGTCATAATCCGCGAGAGCCGTAGCTGAGACGAGAGACGATGCAACAGTGACAGATGCGTGCGCAAAAGAGGGGGCGGGGCGCGCCGCGGCCGCGGGGAAATTTATGGACGCCCCCCGCCCCCCTCGTAAGAGCCCCGCGCGGACCTTTGTCGCCGCCGTCAATCGGATCCACCCCCGATCCCGATCGCAGCTCAAACGCACCACGCACCGGCTTGTTCCACAACCCCTTAAATGATCCCGTTGTCTGTCACTCAGGTTTTAGGTGCCTCGCAGTTTCAGTGAAGGCAGTCCAAGTCATTCAAAGCTCAAAATTACAAAAAAATAGAAGCAGAGTTAATGGGTCAATTGCGCTAGTCACAGAATCGTATTTTGATAAAAGATATACCAGAACACGCATATTATGAAGAATTAAAAGTATATTTTCCAGGATGCATTTCGGCTAAAAGCCATCTTCAGCAAGAAAATATTCACAAAAGCACAATAAAGAGCATTATATAAAGATATAGATGTATCACAATGCATGTTAAAGACTTGAAAAGCCCAGGAAAATGCTCCGCTCCAGTGACGAGGCGTAAATGATCGATTATCGATATTTTCCCATTTAAAGTTATGGTAAAGGATCGATTATTAAGGTGTTCGCTGCGAGCACCTGTTTATCGATCCTTTTTCATGCGTTTAAATGGTAGATCAAGGATAAACCGCAACGCCACTGCCCCGCTCTACATGCTGCCAATGAGGTGCGTCGCTTAGATTCGGTAGAAAAGTTAAAACATGTTCTCGGTTACGTCTCTCCCATCTTCAGCTGTGTTGCTCGGGTAGCCCTTGAAGCACCACGACAAAGTAAGACAGAAAGCAACAAACAAAATATGAGCTATGGGAATAGAGCAAGAAGAAAGACGGGCGTTGATGACGGCGCAGTAATACAACTATTCGTACTCAATGGATGTCTGTGTTGCGTCTGCAAAATTGAAGGCGCGATGTCGCGTGCCGTGAACTCGCAATGCTCCGTTCTGTACTGCCGCTCGATGAGATGTCGTTCAGATTCGGGAGAAAAGTTTAAAAGGTGGTCCGAACACGTCTCTCCTAACTCCGGCTGTGTTGGTACTCAATTTTTTTCAATTTGATGTTTGATCCGATTTTTTAGGATGTATTTGTAGACCTGTGTCTAAAGCTTATTTCGTCGCTCCTCTGGCGTAAGGGCGTACCTCGATTTGCACCTAAGCCCTGTTATCCGTATAACGCTATGCTTTCCACGGCTCATGTGAAAATTTAGACATGCCCTTACGTCAGAGGAGCGACGGTATGAGCTGGCCCCATGTAAGTCGCGAGTCACGTGTTTTTAGCAAGCCCTCGGGTGATTTGATCCGACTTGGGCATCTATAAGGATTAAGCACCACCAAACTCTAATGTAACGTTTTTATTTTCTATACACTTCATTTCGGTAAAAAGGGAGCCACCGAAGATATGTCTTTATTCCTCCTCCTCCTCCTCCTCCTTCTCCTTCACCTCCTTTTCTTCTTCTTCTTCTTCTTCTTCTTCTTCTTCTTCTTCTTGTTCCGCTAACGACTAGGGCATAGCCCTGAATGTCAGGCCATCCAGTATCGAGCATAGTAAGCTATAGAAATATTAAGAATCTAAAAATCACTAAAAATAAAGGACTCGTCAAATCTATTAAAACAGCATAAAACCTTCAATCCGTCCTCATGAGAAGAGAGGCAGCTTTGTGCCCATCTCTTCCGGGGTTGTCCAGGTACTCTTATCCCTA
Organism: Bemisia tabaci; assembly: GCF_918797505.1. NCBI lineage: Eukaryota > Metazoa > Arthropoda > Insecta > Hemiptera > Aleyrodidae > Bemisia > Bemisia tabaci. The sequence continues at coordinate 37,294,646 of NC_092795.1, forward strand.
AGGGTTGTCCGGTCATACAAATTTTCACTAGCCTCTCTTCATCCATTCGGTTAACGTGCTCCGACGACCACATCCCTCTCTTCACACTAGCCCACTTGCCTATATCTTGCACCCCAGGAGCATCCTTGATGGACTCGATGTATTTATTGTTTTCTCCAATTTTTTTTTTTTTTTTTTTTTTTTTTTTTTTTTTTTTGAGAATAGAATATGTAATTGCGGATTGTTTCCGTCAAATATCATTTTCTCCGCCGAAATTAAAGAGTGAATTTAATTACTGGAGGGTCACAATTTAGACCAGTAGTTTTTAATGAATTCTACTTCAATTACGAGAGACTGGTTTTTGCAAGGACGAAGTAATGCGTTGTGATGGGCCACTAGCCACGATTAGAAATCAAGCAAAAGAACACACGATTCGTAATCAAAATTTCACTTAAAATATGATGATGGGAACATGCACAATTTTAAAATTCAACTCATTCGATAAGACTTTTTTTTCTCTGTTCGTAACTCTTATTTCCCTATTAGCCAAAAAGCGAAGTCTACTTAAACTCACAAGTCGAGAGGTCTCAAACCGCACAATGACTTCGACCGAATAGCCGTGTTCGCACCCCTAGGAATTTCGAAAAGCAAGTAAACGCACATCTTCTGCGCGTTGTGAGTTTTGAACTGACAAGTGAAAAGATCTCGAACCGCACAATGCGTTCGAACGAATAGCCGTGTTTGCACTCCTAGGAATCAAAAGCACGTAATTGCACATCTGGCGCGCTTCGTGAGTTTTAAACTCACAAGTGAGAGATCTCGAACCGCACAATGAGTTCGACCAAATAGCCGTGTTTGCATCCCTAGGAATTTCCAATAGCACGTAAACGCACATTTTTGCGCACATCTGCGCTTTGTGAGTTTTAAACTCACATAAGTGAAAGATCTCGAATCGCACAATGCGTTCGATCGAATAGCCGTGTTTGCACCCCTAGGAATTTTCAAAACGTATGTAACGTAAAGTTACATCTTCTGCGCTTTGTGAGTTTTAAGCTAGATCAGATACTGAATTAATTTCACTGATAACTTGACGAAGAGATAATTTTTGCTGAATGGTGGCTTTTTTCTCGAAAAACAAACAATTAATTGCACGCCTTGTCCTCGAAGCCCCTCAATTGAATCGGTGAGAACGAAAACACACCAACTCGGTAACTCGAAAATGCTCACTTTTGTGTGTTTTAGTTCTCACTGATTTAATTTCAACCCTTCGTCATTAAGAGGGGGCCGTGATGGTGGATTCCACGACAATTTGACAACAGACCCGAGCGTGGGAGATTAATTTCTGGCAAAAGAGATGAAAAGGAATTTATTTTTCAGATGAGCACAACAAGTGAACAAGCAAAGCATGAGCAATCAATAACATACATAACGGCGGGTCGTCATGGCGACGTGCCACGACCGGGAAGCTGAGCCGCCCGTGGCCGCGGGAGCTAAGAAAAAACCCGCTTAGAGCTCCGCTGTGCGGGCACGCTCCACGCTCCACGCTCCTCTCCGCCTAGCGCCTCCCTTCCGCTTAAAATTCCAATCACAATCAGTTTCCCGTTTAGCTCGTGCATTTCTGTCGATCCAATTTTCAACCAACGCCTTACAACCTTCGCTTTTTCGTATGCATTAGGCAACCCTCATCGAAAGCGAATCCCTAAATGTCGATACTAAAAAAAAAATGATAGCGCGAGTCATTGATCTATGACTGATGGCTCCACAGTTACGATGTTTTTATGACAATAGCGCTGCCTCCACGTGTCAAAATGGAAGCTCCTAATGTGCCGGTTACGCGCTCAAATTTCCATCAATTTCCGATCAAATGGTGACTGGTGCGCACCATCTACCATCAAATTTCTGCGGCCTGCAAAACTTTGATGGTAGATGATGGAGCTGTGGGGCTCATCCTTCATCTGATTTCCACACAACCGTGCTTATTTCATGCTTATTTCATGCTTATTTCAATCAAGACGCTGTTTTAATTTATTTTATTCATCAACCTAGGTAACTCTTTACCGCCATATTGGTCATCATTTTGATCGGAATTGGACGGAAATTTCAGCGTGTAACCAGGCCATAATGGCTCAGAGTCGGGACTTGGTGCGATTGATGAGTGCTGTAACTCAAAACAGAGCGGCGCGACTCTTTTGACCAACAATCGCGATCAGATATCGCACTGGAAAAAAAGATCGGTAGAATTTACCATTCCTCCACGCTGTGTGAAATACAGCGTGAATGGTAAATTCTACCGCTCTTCAAGTCAATTCTGCCAGAGGAATGGTTACCTGTGCCAGTATATAGTAACGTTTACCTTGCTTCTGGCAGAATTGACTCTGTATTGACGCAGTGTGAAATACAGCGTGAAGGAATGGTAAATTCTACCAATCTTTTCTTTCAGTGCGCAATCACAACCTGGCATTTCTCAGAGCCCATGCGTGCGGTCAGGTGAAATATTGGGTAAAATGTGATTGTAAGCATTGTTAAATTATTGTACAAAATTGTACGTAAGTGAGTACAGTGTAAAACATTCAGGCTTGAGGCTACGTGCACTCCAAGCACAACAATGCTGGTGGACAAATCAGGAGCTATCTCCGGCGATTTTTCAGTAACGTAGTGGATGGGGCAGCTCAAAACTAGCTCAAAATTGACGTGACCAGTTTCGGATACATCGTTCTCATCGATTCACTCTGAGCTTCTATTATTACGAGTGGACACAGGGCTAATGGGTTAAATGCACTGCGGTAGAAGATTTGCATTTTGATGGTTTAAGCTTACAGGTCAGCAAAAAGTAATAATATCCGTCCAAACGCTTATAATTATAACACTACACTATCAAATACAACTAATCAAATCACTTGGTTTTCGATAGGTCGAACCTTTTTTAGACCCCTCCTCGCAAGGTGGTACCAAAATGCTTCCAGGACTTAATGTCCACCTACCTTTCGTCCATTAAATAATTGTCCACCGCTCTTAATGTCCACTAAACGTTAAGTCCAGTCTTCATTAAGTCCACATGATTTAATGTCCAACCATGAATAAGTCCAAAATTGTCCAAATTGTGGACATGTTATGTCCACATTTTTTTCTTCTCATTTAAATGACAGGAACCACCTCAAAAATAAATGCATACTACTACTACCTTCATTCTTAAAAACATTTCATTCATGAATCAAGTCATGAAAGAGAACAGTCTCTAAGAGCAGATAAAAACATATGTTCATGTGTACTCTGCACGGATATGATAAGATGAAAACCAAAACGGGAGCCTAAGAAACGCTCCAATGCCAAATTAAACATTTTTCAGTAACAGATGCAGTTAAAATTGAAAGTCCTCTTTAACTAGTTATTTCGTGCGCCTTCAATCTTGTAGGATACTGTGCAACGCCTCTGACGCGAAATAGTTGCTTAAAGCGTTGCGGCGCGGCAGGCAACCAGCGTGACACGCGCATAGGCGCCTACAAACCCAACGGGATACTTCACGCATTGCGCAATGCGTGAAGTATCCCGTTAGGTTTGTAGGCGCCAGTGCGCGTTCTGCGCTGCTGATACGCCGCTCCGCTCTGTGTTAGGCTCTAATATTTAAACTCGCGGAGTCAGCGTTTTTCAACTCATGATTTTGAAATGTTTGCACTCTCTGCATTGATTATTCCCTTTTAAACTGATGAAAAAGAAATATGTACTACTGGAAAATATAATGTGTTTTTTGTAAGAAAAAAATAGTGGTTCCGTGTCAAATTTAATGATTTCCAAAGAATTCAAATTTATGCTTTTATGTTGTGGGCTTTTACTGTGCTGCAGCGTGGTGTAAGCGCAACTAAACGCTCAAAATTGGACGTATTTGACTCAAGGAGGTCCATGTACAAATAAGTTAAAAACAAAAAAAATGCGTGCTGTGGGCATAAAAATTGTGGACGAAAAGTCTTTGGACGTAAAAAAAGTGGACCACCAAAATCACTCACCAACGTTGCGATTCGTTAGTCACCGAATCGGAAGTTCCGAACTCAAATAAAATTGCAGCTCGGAGGTTATCGGGCCCAAAAGTAGTACCGAACCTCCAAATAAAATTAGCTTTTTAGTAAAAACACGACAGAACTAAAATGCGGGAAAAATTTTGACAAGAATCATAACGAGCCATTCCTCGAACAAAAATGTGTTCACAGATTCTGTCAGAAGAACTGATTGGAACTTTTTCCAATTAGAGGGGAGTGGGAGCAAATTCATTCTCGTTTTCTTGTAGGGGTGAGCGATGATCGTTAATAATTAACTTGAGCACGGGTATCTGTGACGGTCTCTGTAATTAAACGAAGCAACTCGGCTACCTGTTTAATTACTTGCCGCATGATTCTACGGCCTTTGACTCATTTACATAAATTAACCTTTGTAAACTTCCTCGGCGCACAAGGGAGCGTTTTCAAGTTACTCGCTCAGGTTGATTATTCAATGACTACTTCATGATGTTTTCTGCATATCGATGGCCAAAGTGCGAAACCGCATAACTACGTATGCGACATTGTTAACTTCTTCTTGTAATACTATACTTTAAGCGCTCAGCCGGTATGGAGCGCTTTTTTATCTCAACCTGCCTCCAGAATGGAGATGTTGCATGTGTGAGGAATTTGCGATTTGACTATTGATCCTTATGTAAAAGTTCGCGAGAAACACGATGGCGCCACTGGTTTTCTCTGAAATCAACTTCCAAGCTCAAAAAAAGCGCTCAAGTTGAGGCCAAAATGGAGGGGACATCCCACGCTATCCTGAGAGTTCACTTTTACATCAAGACAAACTCCCCATGCAAAGATAGGGAGCAAATACATTGACAGGGCTGCCGCTTTATTTTGGGACTCTAAAACTGAAAACACGGCAACCATGCTAATGTATTTGTTCCCTATCTTTGCATGGAGAGCTTGTCTTGATGCAGAGGTGGACTCTCAGGATAGCGTGGAATATCCCCTCCATTTTGGCCTCAACTTGAGAGCTTTTTTTGAACTTGGCAGTTGATTTCAGAGAAAGTCAGTGGCACCATCGTGTTTCTCGCGTACTTTTACATAAGAATCAACAGTCAAATGGCAAATTTCTCACTCATGCAACATCTCCATTTCAGCATACTCGTGGCAATGCGTTCAAAGGCGCACCAGCTCAACAGCAAAATAGCAAAGAGGAACTCGACATATTTAGAATAGATTAATCTCTGATTTGATCTCCTTTCTATAATGCCTCTGATGTAAAAGCACGGAGGACGTTAATCGTTTTTCTATAATTAATTTTGTTTTAGCTCTAGTGTACTTTTCTCAAAAGTTATGGTTGAAATCTTGTGAGCGAGAGCGAGCTCGGTGCTCGTCCTCTTCGGGGAACTAGAAAACCCCGGTGCTGTACCCCTGACTGCCATTTACTGAAGCCCATTTTCATCTCTTACTTCCGTTTCCATGACAGATTCCTGTGGAGAATAGGCGTCGCAGAGCGCCCTAGCGCGCCGTAAAAGCGGCTCATACATACATACATACTTCCGTTTATATGTAACAATCCAATCGAACGCGGCTCCCTTCGTTTTCTTCTCATTTTTCTTTTTCTACTAATGTTTTTCACTCTAAATATGTTCCTTCTTCGATTACTTTAATCCCTCTTCACCCACGTTCCAATGAAAATGGAAGTTTTCATCTAGTTAGCGCGCGGTGCCAAAAATCCATCTTTGAACGAATGCTTAGTCGAGTAAATTCATAAGAAGTAACTTCATAGAAATCTAATCTCCGTGATTTTGGATCCCTTAGATGACTGTTTTTTTCAAAACTGGCATAAATACGCATTTTCAGGGTTAAGCTTTTGAAATTAAATTTGGGATGTTTGTTTACGCCTGAATATTTTCCAGAGATCAAGCGACTCGGCTTACAGCAGCCTAATTCAGAATGCTGGAAAAATTGGTACAATCAGATACAAAATAGGAAATTATGAGTAAAATAAATCATTCGCTTACATACCTAAAATGTATAAACATAAATTAGGTGCACTTTCCTGACTGAGATCCCTGAGATGGGCAAAACTGTATACATTTTGACGGTGAAACTACCAGATCACGTATCTCAATTTGCTACGTCGTAGACTTCCAGTCATACTTTATTTTATCGATGGAAAACTACGCAACGTCAATTCTTAAAAACTTCCGTGATTTTCCTACTCAGTGTGAAGAAAAATTTGTGAAAATTTTAAGGGATGATATTGGTTTATTCTCGTTCACAAAAATAAAATGAGAGCGGAGATTTTTAAATACCGCAAACAAGATACGTGGTTTGGTAGTTTCACCATCGATATGTTTTTATTTCCATCATAAAGATTGATAATATTATTATTCAACATTACATTATGCTTATGATTGAATTGTTAACGCCAAACTTTCAGCTGAGGCACTGGAGACGGTAATTAAATACTTTTTTCTTATTTTTACTTTTTCAAAAATAAAATAAATAATTTATTGAACTTTTCTTCATAAAAGAATAATCTATCAGCATTAAAGAAATGTAAGCTAAAACAATAACTTGCTGGAAATGGCTACCTGCATTAAAGTCTAAAGGGATCACCAACTTGTTCGGTCATGTGTAACGCAAGGGGGTGAAGTTTTCGAACCACAGGCACCATCTCGCGGGCGTCGACGGAACTAAACAACCCGGAAGTAAGCTTGCGTCACTTTATTGATGCAAGGAACACGCATCTCACGGAAGATAGCCACAAACCTAACCGCGAGTGTTTTTTAGCCTCCAAAAGGGGCACGTCCGCGTGTTTTTGTGGCCGTTTCTCATGAGATTTGGATGCTTTTTCCAGCATATTCGGAAATCCACCTCAGGTGAGTGCGTCTTTTTTACTGGTTCGAGGGCACACGTAACCTCAACAACCACGCACCCCTAAAGCAGTAATATTGTGTGTGTTCAGTACATCGGTCAAGCATATGTTACATTATGTCACATATGCCGACAATGTTTACGTGATATATTAGCTCTAACAAATGAGAAAAAAACCGCTAAGAAGTGGCCCGGTTACTGTATTGTTACACTAGGTGGAGAAATGGTGCTGGACCCACACCATTACGAGGGGAAATCAAAGCCAAGAAGTTCCAAAAATTATAATTATAGAGTCAAAAATAATTTTTTTTAAAATTATAATTTTTTTTCATTAGAGTTAAAAAAATTTATTTTGGACTCTAATTATAATTTTTGGAACTTCTTGGCTTTGATTTTCCCTCGAAATTGTGTGGACCCAGCACCATTTCTCCACCTTAGCTCTAACATCAAGTAGGTACGGTTGATCGTAGAATGTAAACGCATAAAGCACAATCCAATGTATATTCACGATGGTTGTGTTATTGATGTATTGCCATGTTTCATGAAAACAATTTTCAAATATGCTTGATGGGAACTTCACTCCAGAATCCGCCATGATGAGGAATTATTCAAAACTAATTATTTTTCTAAAAACGCTACTCGCATGTTTGATCGAAGTTTAGTGTGTAAGAAGCTAAAAAATTGAAGTTTTTTCAATGAGCAGCAGGAGATTGTGTATTTAAGCTCATCCTCCATCCTTTGTTAAAGTTAAAACACACTCTGTTTTATGGGCGAGAATTTTATTTTAAATTTTAATTATATAACAAGAAAAAGAAGACTATGAAAGAGGAGACGATGACGGGGAAACAGAAAGAGAAAAACTGTTTCGTACATGATAAAATAATAGCAAGTAATCTGGAGCCAACCGAGGCTCACACATTCTTAGGGACGAATCTCGACACTTTACTTGCCGCTCAAATAATTAAATCTGAATTTATACGTTCTAACGTTGCTTTATCCTTTCATCTAAAATATGTAATCTGAAGCGCAACCTATTTAACCCATAGATGCGCCCAAGCATAGTCAAACTGATCCCAGGCGTCCTAAAAACACGTGCCGTACGGTTTGTATGGGGCCAGTACACAATACGTCTTTAGATGTACGTCTGCAAATATAGTGTAAAACAGAATCGTGCATCAAATTAAGAATGAAGAAAATATCGAGAGTCAATCTGACCGAAGATAAGAGGGACGTATTCGGGCCTCGTTTTTTAACTTTTCTCTCGAATCGGGCGGCATCATTGCTCTTGCTCATAGAGCGGAATATTGCGAGCTCACGCCTCGCACTATCGCGCCTTCAATTTTGCAGATGCAACACGGACATCCATCAAGTACGAATAGTTATATCTCTGCGCCGTCATCGACGCCCATCCTTTACCTTGCTCTATTCCCACATTGAGTTTGTTTCCGCTTTTCTTATTAGTCGAAGTGCTTCAAGGGCTACCCAAGCAACATAGCGGAGGATAGCAAAGACGCAGTTGGGCTTCGTTTTTTCATTTATTCTCTCGAATCTGAGCAACTTCTCATCGGCAGCATAGAGTGGAGCATTGCGAGTTTACGCCTTGCGCCATCGCGCCTTCAATTCTGCAGGTGCAACACGTACATCCATCAAGCACACATTATTGTATCTATGCGCCGTCATCGACGCACGTTGGGGTGTCTCTTATTTTTGAAACTTGAGAAAAGTTAAGATTGAGTTTGCTCAAACTATATTATTATGTGTCTAAGTCAATGATCATTTCAAAAAGAAAAGCAGTGTAGGTTCCTCAAGTGCCTTAAAGGGCGCACGTCTAAAAATCGGTATTTTTGGGGGCGTCGTTGTATGTCAGGGAATGTTTTTTCTGACGACTACCCCTAGATATCCTAAGTTGGGTTAATTTGAACAGACTAGATGTTTTACGCATGGCGGATGAGGGGTGGCTGAGGGCTTAAGAAAGCGCCAGTATGTTACCAAACAGGTGAAAATTGAAAAAAAAGTATATCTTACCTTCAAAAACATAGAAGTAACATAGATATAATACTTCAAAATCTATCTAAATACATGTATTTAAATACGGGTCACTTTGACCTTAATTTGAACCTTGCGTACAGAATTTCTAGGGCATCTAAGGCTTAAATGATTGCTACATGATTTTTCAAACTAAAAAAACTGCATGTTTTTCATGAATACTACTACTTTGCCGTATGTATACTTCTCCGAGACAAAAACAAACTGTTATTGTTTCACGTGCTCCAATTGTTGTCAACAAAGAAGACCGCGTGGAAGTCATAAATCGGGTCACTGTGCGAATCAGCTCAATGTCAACAAGTAATTTATTTTCAAACGAGACCTCTCATTTTCCGATTACTTTTCAAAACTAATCAACCAACCGGCTCAAAGAGATACACCAGGCACAATTTAGTGTTTCCACTTCGTCGGGATCATCTTTTGTTTGTATTCCATGAATAATTTACGACATTGTTGCTCTATCGTGGGTGTTTTCTGAGCAATAGGTACTCCACCGTCAACTTGAAACAGTTTCACTTTTCCTGAGCCTCCAAATATTCTCCCGGGAAAAAGTTACGTAAGATCGGTAATGAGGCCCGTAACCCTCATTATTTCCGCGGCGGCGTTGTGCATCGTGATCAACTTTTCGATGGGAACTTCTCTCGACCCATCTGATCCTTCACGGTTCAAAATCTACACCCTGGAACCCCCGCTTGCAAGGCCGTGCGACTTGTGCAAGGGGCCTGACAACGGCCTCTGGGGAATAGACATAGCGAACCCGTATGTCTTCCGACTAGATCCGGTCACTGGAAAAGTCGACTACTACGTTATCCCGTTCACCACCCCATCGTCCAACTTCAGTTTACCTCCGGAAGTCGGGAAACTAGTCGGAAGGCTTGAATTCGGCTGCGGCATTCGACCCGGATATAACGGTTACGTCTATTTCGTGACCGGCTTCCGCGGACAGCTCGGTGAAATCAACGTTTGGAATCGGACGGTGAAAATCGTGACTCCTTTTAACCTGCTAGGAAACTGGAACCATTCAACGATCTCTACGCCTCGTATACCGGAGTGTACTTCACCCTGACCACCGGCAACAAGATAGCATTCTTTTCATACGCGACTAGGGAAGTCATTTACTACACCGTGCCGACCCCCGGCTCCCTCCCGCTAGCTATCTACGTCGCCTCGGACGGATTCGTATATTTTACCGAGGTGGCGGCTGGCAAAGTCGGCATGCTGAGCCCCGAGACTGGCGAGATCAGAGAGTTCTTCTTCGGGATACAAGGATCAGAAATCCGCGCTGAGACACCCTCGGGTAAAAAACACCCGTTCATTTGGATCACGACAGCTCTACTGAATGGCGTCGCTCGCTTCGACCCGAACACCGGTCGGATAGAGCATTTCCAAAATCCGTTGATCTTGGGATTGACCTCCGAGGACACAGTCGATGGATGCGAAGTTGTTTGGGTCTCGTCCATCCCGCATAATGCTTTGATCAGCGTCAACTCTAAGACCGGACGTGTGAGCTATGTCACCATCCCGGACACGGTTACTCTGGAGCCGGTCAGCGTCCCGCCTTTCGTCGTGTTCGCCGTCAACTACGGGCCCGGCAATGCGATTTGGTTCAACAAGGTGGCGTTCAACCAGGTCGGCTCGTACGCTTTGGACGCCAACTGCAGTATGAATGAAGATGATAGCTATTACGCTACAAAATAAAGGATCTCATTCAAAAAGGTGATATTACATAGTATGTTTGAGTCCCTGATTTATGCACATTACATTTAGGCAATGCAGATTCACTTCAGGTGGCTAAAAATGAGAAGTCGATTTCTGACTAGCCCTACCGAGGGCTGCAGAGAGTCAAAACAAAAACGCATGGACCGTCGCAAATTTTAAACGGCTCGATTGGTTGAAATAAAATGTTACAAAAACGTATGAGACATTCATCTGCGTATAATTAATTTTTTGCTAATCCTTAGTTTAAACCGAGTCAAAGTAAAATTTTGGTTTTCCGGAAACAAATTATTTGGTTTTTTGAGCCGTTGGACAAAGCACATAGATGTTTCAAGAATTTTGTGTATATGAAAGCAAATTTTTCAAGTTTAAAACAAGTCCAATATAACCCTGGATTTTATTTTGTTAAAAGTTGTTTGATCAAAAGTATTTTTTGAGGTAAAAAATTATTCTGTTAAATTCGATTACCTTTAATTTAAAATATCGACTGTCTGCAGGAATCGGAGGATCACTATGTACTTTTCTTTACTATAATTATTCATTCGGAGTAGTATTTAATAGAAATTAATAGTGCAGGGTAATGTTTCTGAGCTTTTTCAAGAAATTTTGGAAACTGCCAAGTTTCCAAAAACGCAGAGAACTTAAAGAAGGGAAACTTAAACTTAAGGTGCGTAACTAGTTATTTTACTGTCACATTTTTTTTCATTAGTCCTACATGTCCCTAGATATAAGCAATATACAATTTCCAGAGGTTTAGAGATAATTATTCTTTTATTTCCTTTGTATTCAATTGTCATCACGGTACTTTCAGCGAAATACAAAGCGAATTGATAGCATGTTTTTCCGACAGAGTCACGAGGAAAATTCAAGGAATTTCATTATAATATGACCTCATTTTGCTGCTTGTTTGAAAGTCCAGATTTCCCAGTCTACCGCTCAGTGTGAATTAGTTAACCTCCTCACCAGACGTCTTTGTGATTTATGTGAGGGTCCAAACGGTGCAGTATGGGGTGACGTTTTATTATCACCATACTTATTCTGCGTGAGGGTGCTGTCATGTATGTTTTGGTCATGCTGACGAGAGCTCCTACATAATAATAGAGTCTATTTACAGAATTTCTAGAAAAATACTTACCTATTAAAAATAGTCTTCTTAAGTATAAAGTTGGCATTCCAGCAAAGTGTGCAGATCTAGGAGGCTGAAAATTGGACACAGCTAATACATCAGCTAATTGGAAAATAACGATCGTAACATCTTTTCTCGTAGCTCCCTCACATAGTAATTTGTGTGACTATTTATCACGCCTCAAACGTGAATTGAAACTGGGTGCCTGAGTTTTGTTGGACGTCAAGCAACCTACCGTTTTCCGTCGATTTTACTCATAGGTAACACGTTCTGCTATTAAGGCTTAAACTAATGTTTTGTAAATCAAACGTTATGCTTGGAATCATTTTAATTACATTTGCTTATTTTATTATGCGTATTATTCCCTGTTCTCTAAAATGAATTGAAATACTGCCCAATTTTTACTTAAAACGGTCCAATTCTTTTGTTTCAAAATTATTATAGGTAAAAGTTTTTTGTTCGGAAATTTTCATCTCTAATTTTGAATTTTGAAACAGAGATAATATTCCAAAAAAAATGTCTGATATGACATCTCAATAATCTCATTCTCTTACGAATGTTTGTCTAAGGATCAAACAAAAAATTAATTTATAATTGCGGCAATTTTTATTTAAGTTTACTGGTCGAAAGGGAATTTGTAGTTTAACCAGCTATACCTCTGGAGCCACGTGAATCACGTGATCTACTAAAAACCAATGAAAAGGGGGTTATTACATAGAAGGAAAGAAGAAGAAGAAAAAATGAGAAGAAAAAAATGAGAAGAAAAAGAAGAAAAAATGAGAAGAAAAAAATGAGAAGAAAAAGAAGAAAAAATGAGAAGAAAAAGAACGAATAGGCGTACAATCAGATTTGAGTTGATTATTTAATAATTTTTATAAATCATAAATTCAACTGACCTGTAATTTAATTGTTTTTGTTCTTAGGTTTCTCGCTATATATAATAATGTTTGCAATCTGAAGAAGTACCATACTATTCTCTCTCACTTACTAACACAGGATTTTGTGATAAAAATTACACCGCAACTATACCATGAAACGGACTTTTCCCATCGTAGAAACAACAACATGCATTCTAATTATAATTTCAACCGCCGCCCCATCCGCCAGCACAGATCCGTCCAAGTTCACATTCTACAAAATGCCGTACCCGCTCTCAGCGCCATGCGACCTGTGCGAGGGTCCAGACGGCGCCCTCTGGGGCGACGACTTTGCAGGACCCTTCATCTTCCGCGTGGACCCCAACACCAGCCTCGTCGAGCACTACCAGATCCCGTACACCACCCCCGCGCTCAACATCACCCTCCCACCCGAGGTCGGGCAGATCATCGGCAGGACAGCATTGGCCTGCGCCATTCGACCCGGCGCCGACGGAAACATCTACGCGGCCACCGGAACCCGAAACCAACTCGCTCGTATCAATCCGAAAACCCGGAAGATCGACATAGTAGTCTCTTTAAGCGTTCTAGGGAATCTTCAACCATTCAACGACCTCTACACCTCCCCCACCGGGATGTGGTTCACCATGACGACTGCCAACTTGATCGGCTTCTATTCTTACAACACGTCTCGGGTCACGGTTTATCGCGTTCCGACCCCGGTTGCTGTACCGTTGGGCATATACTACGCCTCGGATGGCTACGTGTACTTCTGCGAGCTGTTGGGAAACAAAATGGGCAGGCTTGACCCTCGGACTGGGGTGATAAAGGAGTACATTATACCTCTCGGAGGTCAAGGACCTGCCGTTGTCCGTGCGGAAACGCCCCCGCACGCGGGTAAGAAACACCCTTACATCTGGTTCACGTGCAGTTTGGGCAATTCCGTGGGGAGGCTTGACCCCAACACGGAGACCGGCGAGATCAAGTTGTATTCCAATCCGTTGTTGGGAGGTATTCCGTCGGAGAATACTGTGGATTCGAAGGGTAACGTCTGGTTTACGACTTTGTTGCAGAATACCTTGTGCAAGATCGACGGGAATGGTACCGTCAGTTACGTCCAAATACCCGGGACGATTCTTCTTGCTCCAATAAGCTCGCCGCTGTATTTCGTGTTAGCCGTCAACTATGGGCCGGGAAATGCGCTGTGGTTTGACCTGCTGTTGGGAGGCAGGGTCGGCCGATATTCCTTGGATGAATGAAAGTTGCTACGATGTGAACGCATTCGCGAAAGCTGCAGTTCAATTTGAAAGTTATCTTCTTGGATAGCTGTATCCAGTAAAGATGAGTTGGGTTTCGTTCAGGACTGGACCCTAATTTGCCTTCAAATAGAACGTCCGATTCAGATCAACACCGGGTGTGATTGTGAACGAAACCCATTTATTTTTACTTACGTAGATAGTCTAAATAAGATTCAATCGGAATTTTTGGATTGTGACGTTCTCCAGTCAAATAAATTGTGTGGAAAAATGACCTAGCTTCGATTGAGGATCCCTACCTGCCCAAAACAATTTTTTCAGTAGGACCCATTGAGAAAATTTACGTCTAAATTACCAATTTTTCCAGTTTGTATTTCAGTATTCACATAGCAGTCAATGACTTTTTTATATACTGAGGTCACATTCTCTTTTTTGTAAAAAAAATGACTAATTTTATTTTTGTAAACTTTGCTTTATGAAACTTCCTCCTTGATTCACTTATAATTGCTGTTTATTATGTTTTGGTCGAATTCAGTCAATTTTTTTTTAAAAAAAAAAAAAAAAAACTTGATCCGAAAACGATCCACTTTAACACTTCGTTCCTCCTATAATGTATATGCATCAAATTAAAGGCACTATGGCACTCAAAATATTAGTGTGCTCTCATTTTATTCAAATAAAACTAATGCATTTTATAAGCTAAGCTCTTCCAAATTTTTCTTGTGCAGTTTTGTTGTTAGACAAAATGTTTCTACGGATCTGGGTGTTTCCTTGGAAAGAGCTTGATGCAAAAACGGCTTTTTTCGCCCCCCCTCTGGAAGTTCTTCAGACTTTGTCTATTGATTACTCATACTTGAGCGCTTCTCTTCCCAAATTTTCAGACCCCCAAAAACTTTTGGGGGGGGGGGGAGCTAGGGGGGGTGGAAGTCAAAACCTGTGAACCTCGATATCTCTTGAACAAAGAAAGATATCGAGGTCCGGTTTGGACGAAAAATCGTCTAAAATTGCATACTTTAAGATTCTAAACGTCGAAATCCCGATATCACATTTTTAAGTCAACATATGTGCTTTTTTCCAGTTTTTAGGTCTAGAAAATTTCTTTTAAACGAAAAATTTACAAAGATATCAATTTTTTATTTGAACCAAAACCAGTTTTTTAAATTGTTCGTCTTTTTTCGCATCCAACGAGTGGTCCATTGGGCTGGGGAACCAAAAGGTTCCGGAGTTATGATCGATTGAAGTTTCCGCTCAACGCGCGCCGACCGATTTTCGCGCGCAAAAAAGTCGGATTTGACTGTTATTAGATCAGATTGAATGTTCAAACTGAGCAAAATGCTTTATTAAGGACTCTTGAGGGTCGCTGAGTTCAGAAATTACCGATACTTCCAAAAAATTCCCGTTTTTAAAATTCCAGCTTCGGACAGGACCACTGAGCGGCCGGTCGGCGCTCAGTGGGCCTCTAAAGTAGCGCTGCGGAGCTGTAATTTTAAAAACGTAAATTATTTGGAAGTATCTGTAATTTTTGAACTCAGCGACCCTCAAGAGTCCTTAATAAAGCATTTTGCTCAGTTTGAACATTCAATCTGATCTAATAACAGTCAAATCCGACTTTTTTGCGCGCGAAAATCGGTCGGCGCGCGTTGAGCGGAAACTTCAATCGATCATAACTCCGGAACCGTTTGGTTCCCCAGCCCAATGGACCACTCGTTGGATGCGAAAAAAGACGAACAATTTAATAAACTGGTTTTGGTTCAAATAAAAAATTGATATCTTTGTAAATTTTTCGTTTAAAAGAAATTTTCTAGACCTAAAAACTGGAAAAAAGCACATATGTTGACTTAAAAATGTGATATCGGGATTTCGACCTTTAGAATCTTAAAGTATGCAATTTTAAACGATTTTTCGTCCAAACCGGACCTCGATATCTTTCTTTGTTCAAGAGATATCGAGGTTCACAGGTTTTGACTTCCACCCCCCCTAGCTCCCCCCCCCAAAAGTTTTTGGGGGTCTGAAAATTTGGGAAAAGAAGCGCTCAAGTATGAGTAATCAATAGACAAAGTCTGAAGAACTTCCAGAGGGGGGGCGAAAAAAGCCGTTTTTGCATCAAGCTCTTTTAAAACCACCTATTGAGACACACACACAAAAAAAAAAAATAATAATGATAAAAAAAATAATAAAGTTAAACAACACTCAGTGATGAGAGGGGCAGGGGGCAAGGGGCAGGGGGGCTAACCTTAGCTTCTCTCATGCTAGCTCCCATAGATACGCCCACGAGCAATACTCCCCTTTTGTGTCATTAAGCGCAGAGGAGCTGAAACAAGAAAATTCGACACCGGCACATATTTCTCAATGTAGTGGGAGCTAGTATCGAAATATATGGGAAGAGGGGTGATAGATAGAAACAACGGAGGTTTGCTATTTGGTCAGGCTGAGTTCATTGAATAAAACAATACACCAGGAGATTGACATTCGACGCGACGCACCCAGTGGCGAGTCGTGAATGATCGATTGGGCGACGGCAAACTGCCACCCGGGTGCCAGTTTTCAAGAAATTTGTATGAAAACTGCCACCCGTATAAATTTGAAAACTGCCACCGGTAGTGAAAACTGCCACCCGTGTAAATTTGACAACTGCCACCCACATGAATTTCGGCGCACAGAGGGTCGAAGCGGTATTATGGGAAGACTGATTGTGAATCTCAAGCCAGGAGAAGTAGAAATAATAAGATAATGTCTGTGCACAATCAGTTTGTGGGTTAGGACTCACAATCAGTGGAACGTCCGAGTGAAGAAGATAATGTCTGTTTACAAGTAGTTTGTGGGTTAGGACTCACAGTCAGTGCAGCGTTTCGTGCAAGCATCATAACAAGATGTGCGATGATTCTATGGTTCAAGGCGGGAGCCAAAGGGGAAATGACGTGATTTTTCGGGGCGATTATAAGTTTGTTTTTCAAAAAAAATTAGCGGGAGGTGTGACAAGATGGACTTGTGCCGGACGGAAAAAATATAAGTGTAAAGCGTTTTTGAAAGTGTTTGAAGGAAATGTTGTGAGAACAGTGACATGGTAAAAGTCAGAAGAAAGTTCAAAAGGTAAAAAAGAAAAAAAAAGAGTAACAAAAGTAATGCCAAATGATGAAAAAAGCTCCTAGTAGTGATGTACTCTTTGACTGTAATTTTACTAAAATTTTACTACTTTTAACTATTTTTTACTACAAACATACTGTAAATTACTGTAAAAATACTTTTTACAATTTTTCACTACTTTCAACTAAGAGTAATGCCAAATGATGAAAAAAGCTCCTAGTAGTGATGTACTCTTTGACTGTAATTTTACTAAAATTTTACTACTTTTAACTATTTTTTACTATAAAAATACTGTAAATTACTGTAAAAATACTTTTTACAATTTTTCACTACTTTCAACTAAGAGCCCATTGACCTCTTTTCACCATATTAAAAATTTTAAAAAAACTGTATTAAAAAATAACTTTTAAACACGCCTATTAAAAATCATCACAGACACAGCTCAATTTCTTATCATGTGTTGATTTTCAGTAGACAGTCCTCAGCCTGTCCAAGTGTGAAGGAAAGTTTGGTAAACTGTGCGACCCCGCTCAATCGCGCTCCTTGGTCAAATTTCAACGGGTGGCAGTTGTCACTACCGGTGGCAGTTGTCAAATTTACACGGGGGGCAGTTGTCAAGTCAGGTGGCAGTTTTCAAATTTATACGGGGGGCAGTTGTCCATGTTTCCAGGAAATGGGTGGCAGTTTACAGCCTCCCGATCGATTATCGATATCTCCCTATTTGAAGTTTTAATAAAGTATCGATTATTAAGGTATTCGTTGCTATCGCCATGCCTATCGATCATTTCCCATAGGTTTAAATGGCAGATCAATCGATTTATCGCAAAGCACGCCACGCCACCGGCCGCATCCTCACTGTAAAAAAGTTGCGATTACAGTGGAGGGAGGATCGGTCCATCCCTTCCTCGGAGTGAGAGGGGAGCGGGCACCTGTTTCGTTCAGTACTGTAGATTTATTGAATAGAATTTGAGTCTATTAAAATAAGATTACCTCCTCCCACATGCGATGGCAAGTCTATACCCTCGCTCGGGATCCTACCCAGTAATTATCCCCCCTCTCCAGGATTCCGCGGTGAATGGCGACGAGTGACAAGTCTATTCAAGAGTTGACACCCAGAGGGGAGGTGGTGGTCTTCATGACCCTTCTCGCAGATTCATAGAGCTGATTCCCGCTAGGGTAACGAATAAACATCGGCATGTACCTACATTACACGTTTATAAAAAGTAACAACCAAAATATTTGAGTGGTTAAAAATATTTCTATTTTTGGAGAAAGGGCATCAGTTTGGAGTTATACCCGACATGATGGATAAGTTTTTCCAACAAATTACCTTTTGTACGATGGATCCTGAAACTGAGTATTAAATTGAAGAGAGGACAGCTTGGAGTGAAACTTTAGAGTCTAACATCATTAATTTACCATCGCAAACGAGTGACTCCAGTCGCACAACTTGATTTTTTTCTTAAAGACAGTTGGCCTTTTCCAGAGGTAAAAATTAATGCTTCGAATAATAAAGTTTACAAGTTTTTACGCTTAAAAAGCTGCAGTTGAATTCTTTTGGCCATTGATATTGGTGCAAGACGCAGCATCCAACAATTGGACGTATTTCTATCGAACTAAGCGCTAATTTGAGTTCCTTTTGAGGAATTTAGAATCCCGGATAGCGCGTTCTGTCAAACGGACCTAAGCGCCATGGAAAAGCATTGCGAGTATAGGACGGAATAAGCCGGACGCCCGATTCCGCTGCCAATCCAAGCCCCCCTCCACCTTCCTCACCCTATGGTACGTAAGTCCGTTTGATAGAAATATGTCCAATTGATACCTGGAATTTTTTAACTTTATGAATTCCATAAATTGAATGAACTTTCCTTGAGTTAGACTTCATGGTGTCAAGTGTCCATAACTTTTACTGAACATTTTCTGAGTGAGCAATCTAGTTTCATTTTGCTTAGAATTCAAAAGGCGAAAAGGCCTCGAAAAAACCCTTTCATCGCTACATTTAATAACATCAGGCGGAATTTATCTTCCATCTGCAACTATTACGATGCAGCGGTTTTGCACCATTATTTCGGGTACTGATGGTTATAAGCATCAGGTGCATCGCTTATTGTTTTACAACGACTTGCATTGACAAAAGAAAGTGTATGAAATCACAACACTTAATAATTTTTAGCTCAGTTGCAAATCATAATTCTCTGAACGTGATTTATGGACGGTCCCTTTAAATATCTCAAACAAGTCGAAATGAGGCAACTTCTATCAAAGATTCAACCAGAACATTTAAAACGATTTTCATTTTTTCGAGAAAAACACAGGCGGCAATTTATTTTTCTCGGAAACAGTTCACATCATGATATTTTCTCACCGCTTAGCGAATCGTATACAAAGTCAAAGTGGCATCTTCATCATTGAGTAACTGAACATGTTGAATTTGTAATCAGTACATAAGTGTGGTGGGATGAAAAATTAATGCTCACCTTCATTCTGTTCGCAGATCTAACATCACAGGATGATCAAGGAGGATGTTAAGCTTTTTCTCATTGCAACGATTATTAACTTCTTCAGTGAGTCTGCCGAATTTCGAGGCCCACACCACCCACATAGACATTACATTCCACAGAAAGATGGTGTTAAGCTGACACAAGACAAGAATTTACTCCACGACGCAGAGTAAGCAGTGCGAATGAGCGCATATAATTTTTGTGAGGAGATTTCGAAAGAGTTAAACACTTTCAAAGACGTGTATTTCGTTCAATGTATTATCACAAGAATGACATAAAATTTTCAATATAAGTGCCTATTTTCATCGAGGGGTGGGGGCGTAACCGGATGCCATTTGAGATGCTACAAAATGCGAGTGCATGTATATAGCTTTCCAAGAATATTCTCTTTAAGATAAATTAGGACAATACTTAACGAGTATATAATGTACCTGTTAGAACACAAGATGCGTGTTTCGGAAGTATGTCGGAACAAGAGAGTTTTTACTAAAAAGTTGTGGGAGAGCAAAGTTTGTGGGAGAGCAGAAATGAACTGAACCGATGAGAGAGAGAGACACGGGTCGTGGGTCGTAGGGATGGTAAAAGACTTAAGAGAGAGTTTACACGGGTCGTGGGTCGAAGAGATGGTAAAAGACCTCGATTTTGGGACAGCGCAAGCTTTTATAGACTTGCTGACGTCACAGGTGGTGAGACAACAAGTCTACACGCTATTGGCTGGCTATAATGAGTGGAGCTATCAGTTGCAAGTTCAGTAATTAAAGTAATGGGCGATTTTAGGAGATGGCTGGGAGATAGGACTGAAAAATAGGAAAGTGTACGAAATCCAGCCATCCTTAATGAGTAAACTGAAATGTAATGAAAAATTTATAAGATTTGAGAAACGAACAAGTTGCTGGTATTTCAATACCTGTGACAGTACCATTAACTCATAGTAATTAGCAGCAGTACTATTAATTGAGTTATGGTTATATAGAGACTTTAATTTCCACAAAAATACCTGTTGTGTTTCATCCGTCGAAAATTTCATGCGTCTTTTTCCAATTTGAATCTTTCACTCTTTAAAATGTGTCCCTTTAAAAATACTACGTCAAATTGAATAGAAAATTGAAATGATCAGCGAAAAAGATCGAGCAGGGCACTGCAGTTAATAATTTGATCAACATATGTAACACGATCACTACGGAGCAGAATAATAGTAACACTTGACGCAACTATTCAATTTTAAGAGTCGTGCAAATTGCATTATGGAAGGACATAAAGCTGCTGTCTTTTGCCTAGGTTTCACTTAGAGTTGGACGCTACCCAGACGTGTGGATTTTCCTATATTAGAAAAATCATCAAGTCTGATTAATTTTTTTGATTTTTAGGCATATTCAAGAGGATCTCGGAGACTGGGTGACAAAAGGCTCTGCACGAAAATTGACACCAGAGGAGCTAGAGTTTCATTATTTTATGTAAGTTCATCTTTGTATTCCTTCAATCGATACGATGGTTTGACGACGCGACCACAGATGTCATGATAAACTACCCACGAGTCTTTCTTACATATTAATTTTCACCCAATGTGCAACATACTTCATTGTTCATAAAATGTCTAAAACAACCCTCACATGTGCCCATTCGCACAACCGTACGCGAGTCGTCTAAAAAGTCAGGCTCTTTTCGCTATAGTTTCATTACTATTATGAAAAAGTAGAACTTGTAAAAAGTGTATCATAATAAAATAGATAAAGCTTTTTGGTGGACTAAAATTTATTGTATTTGGTTGACACTATAAAACCCCAAAAAGTCGTCGTCACTATAAATCTCTACTAAATGAGTCTAAAATTTTACTGTTCTATGCACGTAAGTTTTTTTCTCTCTTTCTTCATCTTATTTTTTTCAAAGTTCCCAATGAAGATATGGCTGGTTTGCTTGATGTCTCCTAATTCTAAAGTTGAATTAAAATGACAGTATTGAGACCAGTGTTCGAAACTCACAGGCGCCAACGCGCCAAATGCGCCTAAAAAATCGGCCATGACGCCCAAAAAATGAAGGCTCTGCGCCCACGTGGCCCCTAGAAATTGCCCCCTAAAAATCTAAATTTTCATATCAGGCGATTATTCGAAATTTTCATCACTACAAGTGAAAGCTTTTCCTATTCTCCTCGATTTCATCCTTTTTGCTTATGTCTTCCCCAAGTTACAGCTACTTACTATTTCTGTTACGAAAACATCTTGCATCTCACTAAATGTGCCGTAATATATAGGCACAAAGTCAATTTGGCCCCTAAAAAAATCTTCAATGGCGCCTAAAAATCGGGCTTGATGCGCCACTTGGCTCCTAAAACTCAAAGGTCAGTTTCGAGCACTGATTGAGACCATGGTATCCCTTAAAAACGGCGGATACCCTCTTTTCTCCTGTTACGTACAACATTATCAAATAAAACGACATCGTTGTAGTCAATGGGTCTATACTCTAAAGAAACTGTTGTCTGGTTTTTCAGAGTTCACGATTTTGACAACAACACGAAGCTCGATGGATTGGAGATCCTGAAGGCTATCTCACACACCCTTGATCATGGTGAGGAGGAAAGCGACAGAGGGGGTAGGCATCACGCGGATGATTCGCACACAGCCACCGAGGAGCCTCTCACAGATGAGGAGAAACGACTTACTGAACATTATCAAGGCGTTCTTGTCGGTAGGTACTACCCAGCTCAAGCAGTAGTTTTCATTTCAGACGTCTTTAATATCAAGTAGAAAAAAAAAAGTTGTGAAAGGTCCAGAAAAGTTGGCGGGAGGGAGTGGAGGGGGAGACCATACGGTGTAATTTGCCCGATGGTTTGTGAGAGGATCGATTCTAATGGCGATTTGGAGTCGCAGAGCGCTCTAGTGCGCTGAGTTAGCGGCTTGATATATGAGGACTTATCTGAAACAATAGCGGATGTGAAAAATTACCTCTTTGAAACACGCTTAAAAAACTGTTATGTTCACACAAAAATTTAATATGTTTGGCTCAGACATATAATGTACAGATCTCGAAGATCACATCTCAAGTATTTTCTCAAAATTTTCTCGATGCTAAAACAGTTTTTTTAATGTATTTCGAAAAGGTAATTTTTCACATCCGCTATTGTTACAGATAAGTCCTCATATATTTATATAGAAAAAAAAAAAAAAAAAAAAAAAAAAAAAATTCTGACAGATTTTTTGACCCATCCTCTCTTCTATAAGGCATCTCTGAGACAATATATCTCAGCTCTCCCCCTCCATTTGAATCTTGTTTTGTAGGACCTGGCTGAGCCCCTCCCCCAATTTAGAAAGAGGGTACAGTCAAGTATTGCATTTATGCTGGAGATGTAGATTGATTCAAACGTTACTCATTTTACTTTGATTCTCATTATTCATTCGAATCGTGTATGAGGTTTAGTGACATCATTCATCGGTATGTAAAGTGGACGTATAATTGGACTAATTAAACCAAGATCAGCTGGACTGTCCTTTTTACGTTGCTTGATTTCCTCTCGAGTCTTATTTTTGGACAGGGAACTGAAAAAAAAATAGCTGAAACTTTCTTTGCATTTCCTCCAGACTATAATAAATAAGTATACTCAATTTTTAAATCAGAATAAACATTTTGCTGAGTTTCCTGTTAAAAAAAATCGAGCATGCATGATGAAAAATTAGGCAATGTTTGAAGTGACCAGGCTGAGTCTGGTTTAGTGGATCTTCAGCTTTTGCACAATGCAATTTGGATACGGTGGGTACACAGTTATCTCTCTCGGTAACGAGAACTCAAAGGATCGGCCGATATTTTCTCGCCATGGAGAGGTTCTCGTTATAACGATAGTCGATCCGAAAAAGGCGGACGAACTCCAACATCAATGACTGAATAGACTAAGTTGCTATTCAGGGATGCAAAATCTCTACGCTGCCCCGATCCGATGATTGGAAGCTCGCCACATGCACTGGCCAGAAATGGTGTTCACCGCGGAAGGTCCAACACCGATGAGAAATTGCGAAGTTTCA
Source organism: Bemisia tabaci (assembly GCF_918797505.1). NCBI lineage: Eukaryota > Metazoa > Arthropoda > Insecta > Hemiptera > Aleyrodidae > Bemisia > Bemisia tabaci. Next base: position 37,318,108 of record NC_092795.1, read on the forward strand.
ACGGGCACCGCAGTGAACGCGTAATGCGTGAAGTATTCCTACAGTCTTGCAGGCGCTAATACGCGTCTGAAAGGTTTCCTCGATACAGAGAGGTTCTTGTCATAACGAAAGTCGCTATAAGTAGAGGGAGACAACTGTATTTCAAATTTTAACCATTTTATGGATTATTCCGGGAAACTCGAAATTTTGATCTAAAGATATATCAGTCGGTGAATCGCAGAGAAAGTCACCCTTTACACTACGTAAACGTTGGCAACTAGAGTTCCATAACGGCGAAAGATCAATCATTAAGAAATGCTCGAGCCAAAAATTATCCTTAACATTTTTAAAATAAACTTAAAAGTACTACTTTCATTTTGCAAACCATTTCCATGCATCGATATCGATGGTTAGCTATTAGAAACTGTACTTTTGAATAAGATGGTGGAAGATAATTTTCAGCACGAATATTTTTCAATAATTGATCTACACACTGTAATTTTGATTTTCTCAATATGATCCACCAGAGGGTTACACTTTTAAATACATATACAGATCGTATCTTGTATGCATTGCGTAAATGCTAGGATCCATTCTAAATCCGCCCACATAGACGTTATATCATTAGTGACGTCACCATAGAGATTCCCTTTCAATAGAATCGGATCCAAACAATAAAAACGACATTGGCGGATCCAGAAAATCGGCAACATTGTCTTTTCTCCATTTAAACCTATAAAAATGTATCGATTCTTGGAGGGGCCAAGTGCTCCGACGAGAATCGATTATTTAGCATGGGTTTCAATGGAGGAAATTCGATGTTGCCAAATTACAGGATCCGCCTCGGAAAAACGATGTATCTTCTTTCAATGCTAACAATGAGAATTAATCGATATATATCACTTTCCTGTGACGTATGACACCAATACTGCCGTGCTAAGGAAAAACGCCGTATGAGCCTTCAGGCGTTGCCAGATCCCCTTTAATATAAACCGAATTTACTGGACATTTTTTGAACGTTTTGCTTCAAAATTTTCAGACAATTTTGTTCGTAATTTGATCTAAAATACCTGAAAATTTCAAGGAAAAATGTGAGTAACTTTTCTAAAAATTACATGATTAATCTGGGAAAATTTTGCAACTATCGGATGTTCATACGGCGTTTTTCCTTAGCACGGCAGAATAGCGTCTATATAATTGCTTGACGTCGTGCTGTGTGTTTTCAGAATTGATCGATCAAGTGCTCCTGGAGGATGATACTGACAAGGATGGATTCCTCAGCTATCCAGAGTTTGTAATTGGACGGCAAAGAGAAAAAAAGAACAAGCCGCAACAGCAGCATTAAGAAAGTACCCATTCTGTTAAGGACTCGATGATGCTTCTAATATACAGTGAAATTTCGGCGATAAATCAACTGACATTTAATTCTAAAAATACAGTCGGGTACAATGTTATAATACGTACCATTGAATCGGTCAGATACAAAAGGGCTTAAGCGCCAGATATTGAAATACGAAAAAAAAATACAAAATAAAAAAAACAGTAGGAAAATTATTATGTGAGCAGCCCGTTTTAAATTATAGATTAATTAATAATTTGATTAATTATTTCATCGCTTTAGTATTTTAGAGCTCCAAGATTTATAAGGGTCAATTAAAATGGTTATAACCATTTTTCTCGAATTCTCATTTTTGGCGCTTGAGCCCTTCCGTAACTGATCGATTCCATTGTGGTCAATGCGTACCAAACTATGTACTTCTTTTACTTAGAGGATCATTAAAACGAGTTATCCTGTTTCCTACGTGAATGAAGTGTGACAAAAAATTTCAGGCTCGCTCACTTCCTGTTCCTGTCAGCTTGAGTTGAGTCACTAACCCACTTCTTAAGCGTCCACTATCTTTCCAAATGATGTTACATAATAGTTTTGTTTATCGTACTTGTTATACGTTTGTTTAAATTTTGAAAATTTTGAAGAGCATTTTTATAAATACTGTGATCTCCACTAAAGCTGTTTTTAGGACTGTAAAGACTTTATTAAAGTTCAGATTCGCAAGTTCTTCTACTTTACTTGATTCACGTGCTTCCCTCGTTTTACTTACATTTCATTAGGAGTATTCCGATACCCGGATTATCGTTTTGCGTAGTTTATATTATTTTGTTATATTCCGTGCCACTTGTTTATTTCTAATCCTCGTAGAAAAACCACCCATTTGTAAATACAATTCAAACTGAAACGCACTTCAGCCATGCATTCACCACTGCAAACATTTCAGAGGAAATCGACAAGCCCAGCGTGCATGGAGGCTATCTCCATTTCAATCCACCGTCACATTTCTTACGGCGCAATGATACAACTATTTGAACTCTCCGGAATGTGTGAGGTATCACGCCGCATTTGAAGGCGTTTTCAAAACTGCCAAGTTCCGTTATCGGAATAATCGTTTTGCATAGTTCATATTATTTTGTTTCCATTTCTAACCATTTGTTTAATTATAATCCACCTATAAAAACCACACATTTGCTAAATACAATTCTAGTTGAGGCGCACTAAAGTGCACTCATGACTGCAAAAATGTTAACGGCAATCGAAAAGGCCAGCGTGCATGAAGGCTATTTCAATTGCAATCTTCCGTCGCATTTCTAAGGCGCAATGATACAACTATTTGAACTCTCCAGAATATGGGAGGTATCACGCCGCATTTGAAGGCGTTTTCAAAACAGCCAAGTTCCGATACCCGGATTATCGTTTTGCATAGTTCATATTCTTTTGTTATATTCCGTACCACTCGTTTATTTTTAATCCTCGTAGAAAAACCACCCATTTACTAAATACAATTCTAGCTTGAGCGCACTTCAGCTATGCATTCACCACTGCAAAAATTTCAGAGGAAATCGACAAGCCCAGCGTGCATGGATGCTATCTCCATTTCAATCTTCCGTTACATACTTACGGCGCAATGATCTACGGCTATCTACGGCTATCTACGGCTATTTGAACTCTCCGAAATGCGTGAGGTATCACGCCGCATTTGAAGGCGTTTTCAAAACAGCCAAGTTCCGATACCCGGATTATCGTTTTGCATAGTTCATATTCTTTTGTTATATTCCGTACCACTCGTTTATTTTTAATCCTCGTAGAAAAACCACCCATTTACTAAATACAATTCTAGCTGGAGCGCACTTCAGCTATGCATTCACCACTGCAAAAATGTCAAAGGAAAATGACAAGCCCAGCGTGCATGAAGGAAAGCCCGCCACAAGGGGGGGGGGGGGTACTGGGTCCCTGGTACCGGGGCCCGGGGCCCGGAGGGGGCCCGTGTTACCCGTTAAAAACCACTATGAATTCACATGCAACCCTTGTTTCGTAAGAACAAGTGAAACATTTACCCTAAAAATTTCGCAAAAGGTGAATAGATTTTCAGAAACACGCTGGGGCACTGTAGAATTCTTCTTAAATTTTCAAAGGAATATACTTCTTGGAAAATTTCTATCTATTTTCAAGATTTTCAGCACAGAGGGATATTTTTAGTAACTGCGTTTCATTTTCTTCCGTCGTTAGATGCTTAGGGTCTCCAGTCTGGGCATCCTCGACTTCAATGGCTCATGGCTCAACTTTCTTGCCATAGACCAACGAAGGGGGAGTCCAGGTGGGCCTGGCCCTCACAGAACTGAAAATAGTATCATATGCCCCCCCCCCCCAAAAAAAAAAAAAAAAAAATTAAAAATTTCTAGATATTTTGAATGCAATTATTCGCAAGTATTTTGTGCTGAAAGTAGAAAAAAAAAACATAACTATTCCGCAGAAATTGATAGAAAAATTCTTTATGGAAGCTTCAAAGTGCGTCCGATTGGCCGTATAAATACTAAAATTTCTCGGGGGATGCCCCTCGGACCCCCCCCCCCCCCTCCGTGCTTGGGGCCCGGACCTTAAAACTGGTACCAGGGCCCGAGATGGGATGTGGCGGGCCTGCTGATATCACAAAATCGACCGACGAACCAAATCAAGACCGAGTGCTCAAGTAGCATAGCAGAGGAACAAAAATATTGAAATCAGTTTGCAGCTTTATGGAATAAAATTAAATTTTTCCCCCATGAAGTTGCATTATTCGTACATCATTTGGTCTATGAATGCGGATTTTAAACGATCAACATGAATGAGCTCCATGTGCGAGGAAGGTAGGCAATTTACAATGTAAACAAAATTGGAACTTCTTTCAAATCTAAAGCAATACATTTCACCATTTTCACCATTTATTTTCAAGTTATAGCAATTTGCGCTACTTGGGTGGTAAGATTTTAGATACTCAGAAATGATGCGAGGCAAAAAAAAAAAAAAAAAAAAAAAAATAAAAAAATAAAAATATTAATAAATCAAGAGCAGACAAATTGCTGTATATTGACAGTGAAACTCTCTAACTCAATATTGCGGAATTTGTTCACCCTCCCCCCTTTCCCTCCCGCCACAAGTTTTTTTTTTTTTTTATTATTAAATTAAAAATGTACAACTGCCCCTTGCGGGGCATTAATTACATTACTTCTAATGTTGAAACTAAAGCTAATCTTAAACTTAGGTTACAAGATTTTGTTAATAAATTAAAACATTCATACCTAACCTACGCTTACAGTTATTACTACCTCGATATCATCTTCAATCATACAAACATATACACAAGAAGGAGGGCAGATGCCGAGTTTGGCAAATGCTAGAATTAATAAACTATATTTAATGTCTTTACAAGTAAGGGCCATCGTTGTCATGGACCCCCACTGCAAAGCGAAAACTCACCAAGGTGTTTTGCTTAGGATAAACCATGGTTGCCGATTTAATGCAACACCCCTCTGGCCAAATCGTAGGGCTTTACCCTACGCAGCCTCCTGCTGGGGTCATCGCTGCGTGCCTGTCGAGCTAGCGGGTTAGGGTGTGCGTTCAGTCTCATGTGGTGGCGCACTGCCGCTCTCTCAATTATCTCTGTTACTGATTCAACATTCAACTCTTCTCTGATTCTCTCATTTGTAACGAACCATGGGGCCCCGGCTATCTGCCTCAGTACCTTGCTTTGGAAGGCCTCCACAAGGTACCGATTCGATTTCCGGGTGCATCCCCACAGTTCGCATGCGTACATCCAGACTGGACGCAACACTTGTTTGTAAAGTAGAACTTTATTGCCCGTGGAGAGTGCTGAGTTCCTCCCCAAAAGCCAATACATTTTTTTGTACTTGATGTTTAATTGCTGGCGCTTCTTTTTAACATGATGTTTCCATCTCAATTTGGAATCTAAGGTTACCCCTAGATAAGGCGCATTATCCGTGAACGGCACCGGATCCCCGCCTATCATCACTGGTAAATAAGCAACCTTGCGGTTGGTGAATATCATGTGCAGGCACTTGGGACGACTGAGAGCAATTCTCCAGTCCCAAGCCCAGCCCACAATCTTATCCACCGATCGCTGTAGTTTAGTAGTGGCTTCAGGGAGGTCCCTATCACTCTCCATAGCCGCAATGTCATCAGCAAAGACGCCCATCAGACCGTCCTCAGCTGTTTCGGGTAAGTCCCTGGTGAACAGGGTGTACAAGATTGGACCTAAAACGCTACCTTGTGGGACACCCGCAAGGATGAACCTAGTTTGGGAGTATTCATTGCCAAATCTCACTCTAAAGAACCGGCCCTCAAGATACGATTTAAGCATCTCACAATAATTTGCGGGTAGTATGCTTTTCAATTTGAAGAGCAACCCCTGGTGCCAGACTCTATCAAAAGCCTGCGCAACATCTAAAAAGATTGCTGCGCAGACTCCTTTTTTTTCCAGTGTTTCTTCCACCAGGTTTACTACCCGATGTACTTGTTGGACAGTAGAATGTTTTTGCCTGAACCCGAACTGTACATCGGGCAGTGCCTTTGTTTCAGATAACACAGGTTTCAGGCGTTTGAGGTAGAGCCGCTAGCCGCTCCCAGAGTTTGCTCAACACTGATAACAATGAGATCGGTCTATGAGAGCTCGGTTGATTTAGATCTTTACCGAGCTTTGGTATTAAAATAATTTCAGCTTCCTTCCAAGGCGTAGGGAAGTAGTTGTTTTCAGTGGCGTAGGAAGGGGGGGGCCAGGGGGGACCTGCCCCCCCCCCCAAAATTGGAAATAGTATCATCTGGCCCCCCCCCCAGAAATTCTGGATGGTGCAAAAACACCATCTTTAACGGTAAGTCTCTGTCGCCGTGGCCCGTGAGAGGATGCCTCTGGCATGATTCTGGCATTCACTAAACATTTATTTCGCAATTTTCACACAAATGAGTGGTTAAAAGTGAGAAAATAAATGGAATAACCTGTTGAATGCAACAATTTCAAAGTATTTTAACCTTAAAATGCATAAAACTGGGTGAATTTTATGCAGAAATTGAAGGAAGATTAACGCCACAAGTGCCTCGAGATGCGCTCAAATAGAGTTAAAATTTCAAAAATTTTCCGGGGGAGGCCCCCCGGACCCCCCGCTGACCTGGGGGGTATTCCATACCCCCCAGACCCCCCGGTGGTGGGGGGCCAGGCCCCCCCCAGCAAAATGGCCTAGCTACGCCTATGGTTGTTTTCAATAATATAATTAATAATGCGTGTAATCTTCCCTATCGCCTTGCCAGGAAGCTGTTTGAGTATTTCACCCCCAATCTGGTCTCTTCCGGGTGCTTTCTTTCTTTTAACTCGGAATTTTATTTCATTTTTGACCTCATCATGAGTGAATTTTGAGATTTCTTCCTCAGGAAGAGGTGCTGGTTGTGGGAGTTCATCCAGATTAGCACCCGGAATATCCTCGTTGGGGGAGAAAACTTTCTCCAAGTGCTCGGAAAAAACCTCCGCCTTTTCTTTGTCAGTTTTGGCCCAACTACCATCCTCCTTTTTAATAGGAGGAGAGTAGACGGCCGTATTTTTAAGATACCGTATAGCCTTCCATAGTGAGTAGTCCGAGGAGGGCCTGGCATCTAAACCCTTCAGGAACTCGGCTGTGTTTTTGTGCTTGTATTCCCACATAAGAGAATTCAGTTCTTTGTTTATTTTGTTGAACTTACTTTTATCACCAGGAAAGCGAGTGCGGTGCCATATGTTGCGGGCTTTGCGGCGTGCTGTAATTAAGTTCTTAACTTCTTTCGGTATGCGAATGCTATACGGCATCTTTTTTGTAGGCGGAGTGCAAGATTTGGCACACTCCTGTATCTGTAACACCAGCAAAGATATTTCGCTATCAAGCTGGCCATTACTAATGATTGGACAGTCGGTGATTAAATTTGACACTTTCTCTCGGAACGCGTCCCAATTAGTCTTATCATTAAATAATGGCCTGGGCTTGATGCGAAACACTCCGGACGTGGAAAGAGTCATTAAGACCGGAATGTGATCGGATGACAAATCTCTTAACGCGAATACATCACAGCAATTAACTGCAATGCCTCGCGCCACGAAAAAGTCAATCACATCCGGCCTTTTTCTTGGATCCGTTGGCCAATAAGTATAGGATACCCTTGCGAGTGAAAATCCAACTTCAGATTTATCGACGCCTTTTCCAGTTCTCGTCCCTTCGTCAGCGTGCGTCTGGAACCCCACATTCTATGCTTGCTGTTCCAGTCCCCGCCGACGATGAAACGAGAACCTAGATGTTCGAAAAAATTCATGTAATCGATTTCTTTAATGCCTTTCTTCGGTGGGCTATAGAGTGATGCCACTCTGATATCCCCCATGTTGGTTTTGGCATAGCCACAAGTATCGACTTTATCCAAAAATTCGTCGAACAGGAGCCGAGATGGCATTATTGGTTTCGTCCGCTATTAAGGATTTTCGAATTAGGAAAATCTGACTTAAAACGCATGATATCCAAAATCTGAACTCAGATTCGGATTCCTCGTTAAAAATCGATATAGTTTCATGTATAATATGTTAGTGCTGCATAAAGGTAAGAGGCTGTGAGTAGGTATCCTGTTTCAAACATATTGGTCCAAATATCTTCAACTCATCAGGCGCCAGGCGCTAAGCAGGACATATTCCTTGGAGTGCAGATTCCGGCCTAGCGGCGTAGATAAAAGAGAAAAAAAGGTTGAATTCCGAGAAGAGATAAATTATTCTTCTTCACTCAGCTGATCGCTGATGGCGCTGACCGGCTTACCCCCATGACGTCATGTGACGTAGAATTCAACACTTTCCATCGTACGTAAACATAACCTCACTTTTCGGAATTCGGGCTTCGAACAGAACCAGCTATTTTTTTTATGAGTCCTCTTTTTAGTTTTAATTTCTCTGAAATCTATGTTCCTGAGTTAAATAATTGTGAGACCTCTTATAATATGACTACATCGCCTTTGAAGTATCACAATAGTCTTTTTTTTAATATGTGTTCATCATGAGAACTACGCTCTCTCTTTCTCCAATTTTATGTTCTTTCATGGTTGGGCCTTTAAGTAATCTAAAATTTACATGTAGTATTCGTTCTAGATTATCGAATTGATTGCGCTAGGCAGGGGGAATTTCCTGTGAAGCAGTGGATCGTGAGGTTCGAACTTTTTTCTACTATATCAATTCTTCTGAAACTGCTGGCACTCCTCTACCCATCAACTTAACCCAGGTAAGACGTTTGATGATAAAAAGATGACTTTGCTAAGAATACTGGACAAGTAAACTTTACATAGACTGCAGGAAAAGTTTCCCCCTGCCGAAGGTGAAACCTTAGAGTATACTTTAGTTCCCATGTACCTAACGGAGCATCGCTGAAGTCAATCCTGGAACGGTAGTTCCCTGGTCTTCGTTTTCTAAGCGTTAATAGAAAGCTCATACCGATTTTGCAGTTTTTACTATGGTAGCTTATGGATTAATTGTAGGCTGCAAGTGTTTTCTGGGATATATCTAAGTATTAATTTAATTGATGTTATAATAAACTTTGGAAATTAATTTTGATCAATCTAATGATAAGTTAAGATATGTACGGATCTCCTGGTTTTTTTGTTAAAAATCTCTTGCTCGAATACCTCAAGGGAAGCCAGGAGCTAGGAACCTGCGTAAATGGCAATGGCATCTTCAGTCGCAGTGCGCCAGTCTAAAGGGTACTGGACAAAACAGTCTTACAGTGTGACTTCATCGTTGCTTCCATACTTAGTACTTACCACTCTATTGCACTCTATGGGTGAAATTTGGGTAAAAATACCAATTTTGATATGTCAAGTTGAAGTATCAATAGGGTCAATTTGGGCCACTGAGATCCTTCAGCACTCACTTGATACACCTCATTTGATTTCCTGAATAATGCAGGTTTGATCCCAAGGTAAAAAAAAAATACCCAGAGCACCCAAATAGCTCCAATGTTACACAACAGGATAATAAGTTGAATATTTAGCGAAAAGAACAGAGCTCTTAAGCTGAAATACTCAGATACTTTTGGATTTGGTTTTATCATTTTACCGGAAAAGGATGTTGATTACCTGGATATTATATTTTCGTCTGGTTTTTCTTGATTTCTGAGTTAGACTATGTACATTTCGGAATTTTCTTCATTCTTCAGAATACTTATTCTCAGATACTTATTGTCTCTAGTAATCACAGAACGTGATCAAGACATCTCAGACCTTTTTCTTGCTAGAACTTGTGTCAGATCAAGTGACACTTGCTTACATTAGGGCTTTTTTTTAATCCAAACTGCAGAGGATCACTATGGAAAGCATCACTTTTTTATCCCGTTTCTGTGCTATCCATGCGTTCCAGTAGAACGCTTAAACCGCTTTCATGAGGTGGGTTGAGGCCGCGGTCAGGCCGGTTGAACCAGCCCAAATCACGAAGATCCTGATCCATTGCGTTCCATAAGTACGTTCCATGGATTACAAAAAAGCCCTCTTTGCTCTTCATACAATGCGTAGAAATTCAAAACCTGGCATGGTGCTTGATAATTCTAATTGTGGAAGAACCTGAAAGCCTTTGATCTGTAAACATTTCTACAGGGAAATTTTTTCTGGATTTTTGTCTAATTTTCGGTAAAAGAATTGTTATCTATAAGCTGCTGGTTTCCTGTTAAATGAGACCAACAGTTGTACAACCATTACCACCAAATGGTGTGTATTGTTTACTTATTATGGCAAGTTGTTAACACAATATTGACACCATTAGCATGGCAAGTTAAAAGCAATCTAAATCACTATTCATCCTGCTGTTTGTCATACTGCCTTGATACTAATTCTGTTTTTTTCTTGTTTAATCTTATTTAAACGACAGAGAATAGAATATTGCACAGCATGTCGAGGAAAGGAGGTTCAAGCATTGACTGCCTCCAGGATGAAGGATTTTCTGTCAGGAAAAAAGATGCTAAAGCTAAAGATGCTAAAGCTAAAACTAGACCACCTCCCAAAGTCACCATCAAAAATGCTCCAAAAGCTAAAGCACCTGCCAAAGTCACCCCTGCCAAAGTTGCCCCTGCCAAAGTTGTTGTCAAACAACCTGTCCTGGATGAATGGGGCTGCGCGTAAGTATTAAGTATATGTTGAATATTGTCCTGCTGTGTATTTTTTCCTCAGTCTAATGCTTTCAATTTATTTTTTTCATATGTTCATTTGTTTTTTGTTAAAACACTTCACAATTAAAATAGCATGCTAGTGATGATTTTTAAGGCTCAGTGGTCATGCAGAGCTAACCATAGCAGCATAATCAGAAGAAAGGTTTTGAGGCTAGTAATTCTAAAATGCCCATATGTAAAAATGCATGTGTGTAGGTAAAGAACCCATATGCACCCATCAGTTACTCACTTGTTAAACAAATATTCACTATTGTGTGAAGCACTGGTGACACAGTGATTGATCAATAAAGTAAGAGGAATCTATGTAGGCATGTTTGTTCTAGCTCAGTTATCGAATTCTCTTTTTTTAAATCAAAATTGTAACATTTCCGTACCCTTGCAAATATTTTACACATCAAAACTTCATTTTAATATTTGATTTTTACACTAATTTCAGACCTCAAGAGCCACCAACAAAATTGAAATGTGAAATGACCAATTTAGACCTTTCGAAGGACTCGGTTGACTTGATCTTGAACACACTGAAGAGAGCAAGAGGGCAGGTGAGCATTGTGTCTATCTTCTTTTAAGGTTGTCCCGTCAAAAGAAGTCATTTCTGAAATGTAGGTGAATTAATTTTCCTATCAAAGCTAACCCGATTTTGAGAAATGAGGAGGTTTGGAGTCATATCAATGGTGCAACTAAAAAATTGAGAATCTTACTTTGCATTGCCACAAATCTCCTGTATGCTACCTCATTGTAACTTTGTGCCCTTTTTCTCCTTTGAAGAAGGGGCGCAAGTTTGAGATGCGCGTTACCGGATGCAGGAGTGGACTGGCACTGAGAAAGTGACCAAGAATATTGACACATCAGAGCTCAAATCCACCGGTTTTAGTTGTTTTTTGCCGTATGAATGGTGTGAACCTACCCAAAATCACCTTGATTATCCACTGGACGACTGGTGTTTTTCCTGGTGTTCCCGCCTGCTTGTCCGGCCCTGACTGGGTGTTCAAAGAGTTTTCCATCTCTGTAATGATCTACCTAAGTCTTTTGATGTTGCTTCAACAGAATAACTGCCAACGGCCAACAGAAGGAGTAGGAAACACCATCCAAGCCCCTTCTATTCATGTTGTAAACCGTAACTGTTAGAAGTTAGTGTATAGTGAAACTTTATGGAATTTGCTGAGTCAAGAATGCCATTTTTAACATCTACTCTGCAACATTTAGCCAGTGTATCTTAAGCACTTGAATGTTTTGCCAAATCCACAAAGACCAGTCCCTCCCAAAAACAAATGGTGACCCCCTTTAGGTTTGTGAAGTCCTTTAATAGGTCATCCCATGATATTTTTAATTTGTTTTAAATGAGAGTATGAAGTACTGAAATTCACTGTAAGCTAGATTCCATGAGGTGTGTATAGGATCCTTTTCTTTGAGAATAAGTTGTCTCCTGTATTTATTAATTTGAGGATTTCAGATGTTTTCTGTATTCATTATGTTGATCAAGATAATTATGTATAGATAAAAGTACACTATGGCAACCTGAGAGCATAGAATAAAAATGGACAGGAAAAGGCAGGGACAAGGCTGGAAAAACACACAATAATTACAAATCATGGAACGTTTCAGCCGATCTCCTGTTTATTATCAACCGCCAAAAATAATTAAAAAATCTAAAAATAAAAGCTTAAAACAATGTGATAATTATGTATGTATATTGTGTCTTGGAACTAATTTTTTTTATCTGTTAATATTATTGTACTTAAAATGTCAGTTTTGGTGGCACAATAAGTTTTGTAATTGTTTTTTTAGGAATTTGCTGTGCCTGACGCCTCATCTTATAAAGACAAAGGGAAGAACCTGAACAATCAGTATTGGGTGGATAGAGGGGAGCTCGTTATCAAAGGCCTCATAAATTACGCAGACCCAAATCGAAAGAAAACTACGCCCGATCAACAAGTACATGCATTTGCTGTAGCAAAACTGCACAAGTGAGTTTTTCACTGTAATTGTATTTTCTCTCTTTGCAATTTTTTGTCTGCCTCACGGGAAGTTACTCCAAACTACCTCATATTTCTTTTGTGTCAGTCTTCTTCTCATAACAGAATAAAAAAGTGACAACTTACATAATTTCTTTTTTAGAGCATCTAACAAAAACATCTTGGAGAGTAGAAAATAAAAGAAAAAAAGCCTTCGGCATGAATTTAAAATTTAAGTTTTCCCCTTTTATTTAACCAAAAAAGCTGACTTATCCAGGATAAATGGGCAGATCTGTAAAGGAATAGATACTGCAATGCTACTATAACTGAACCAAATTATTTTCTGTTTTTAGGAATTTGATTGCCATTAGGGGTTTTCTTTTTTTGATCGGTGGTACCGCCGATCACCAAACTGTGTTCGTTAATTGATCCGTCGGTGCTGACGTCACGACCGGTGGATTTGGTACCACCGATCAGTGATCGGAGTGATCGGTCATTTCTCCGATCACAGCTCCACCGGTGGACAACCTAACCTTACTTCAGCCAGATCTCAGGCCAAAAACAAGCAAACAAACGAGAAATCGTGAGTATTTCGCGCCTCCCGCCGTCGCTGAGTCTGATGATTCTGCTTGAATCGTCATTGTCGCCTATGTATTGAATAATGTAATAATTTTTGGAAATATTTTCCCCCGTACTTTATTTGTAGCAAAAAAAGGAGTTAATGCTGGTACATTGAGTATATATTTGCACTATTGCAGTATCATTGCGGTAAAGGTTTGATGAGAGGAAGAAATCCATTTGTTTACATTGGTGGAAAGTGTGTTCTTAAACTCCCGACTGATCGCGGGCAATTTCGTACCAAAATGAGGGCCGATGGATTTCCATCAGTGGATTTAGGCAGATCTACCGATCAAAAAAAGAAAACCTCTATTGTCTAAGACTTGTAAACTTCAGTTCAAATCCCATCAGAAAATTAAGTGACCACAAAGTTGTGTTCATAGCAATGTGCGCGTGCACACTTAATTAGCTTAAAGTTTATGTTCCTAAATAAATAAAATAGCATTGTTATTTTATTCTGAGTACAAGGTAGTATATCCGGGTGCACTGTAACAGCTTTATGTATAAGTATAGCAGATTTTAGTTGTTATTTGAACATCTGGATTACATTTTACATTAGAGAACTTCAATCTCTTGTTCATACATAAAAGCACCTGTCTGCATAGAGAAGCTAATGGCACACACACTGTTCCTACAATAAGGCAGAGATGATAGTTCCTTATTGCAAAATGTAATCCATTTGGTCTAATACAAGAGTCGTTCAACATAAGCTAATTTTATGATTGAACGCCCTAGTTAGCTGACAAGTGATGACATCTCTAAAACTGATACAGAAAGTGACACATCTTTGGGTGAGTTTATAGAACAAATGCATAAAATAATCTGTGTCAGATTGACTCTATTACATATTTTTCCTTATAATTATGATTTCATTTTGTTTCAGATATGGATTCCATGAGAAGCATTGTTCTGAAGCATTGACAGTCAGCGACTCAGATGTTGGAAAAGCTTTTGAGTTTCTTTTGACCCAATATTTCCCCATAAAACTCCCTGACCGTGAATGTAAAGTGCCCCAAGAGCTCATGGATTTAAGAAGGGATGAGTTGGATTCTTTGAAATCCATCTACGAGAATCAAGTTAATGAAAAAATTACGAACAAGCTGTGGACAGTCACGGTTGATCTTCCAGAAATCACGCATTATGTTCTCTTTGAAAAACTTGGACTAAACTTGAAAAAAAAGGCACCAGAAAAAACCCACCATGTCAGGAAAAACGTATGCCGGTTTTTTGAAAGAAATCAACCCTGTAGGTTTGGCAAGAATTGCAGGTTTGCACACGAACTTCCGAAAGTGGAGAAAGAGGATGATAAGCAAGTCACTAAATTTGAAATCGAAATCAGGTTTCCTGATGGTAATTTTTGTTCCTTTAAAAGTCTATACTTTTTATGAGGCTAAAATAATCTTTTTGGTAGCATCCTTAAAAATGATTTTAAAGTATTTTTTCGTCTTAAATATGTCTGGAAGTAAATGTTCCGTTTGAATGTAAATGTAAAATGTTTAAATTTTACTTGTCGTAAAAAAGTGGGGTTTTTGGTACTCTGTAAGTTCATCAAGGTGCCTTTGCAGTATAGTTATTTTTTTTCCTATGGCAAATATTTGCCACCTTGCATAAGAGAAGGGACCTTTGTTTGAAAAAACGAAAAATGAATCAATTGATACCAGTGTTATATAGACATTTTTGACTAAACTTACAAATTTTCATGTTTATTTTGTCTCAATGCAAAATTTTAAGGGGAAATTTTTAGAGGAAATTTTATGTCCAAATCAATGAAACCACTCCTAAACCTCAACGTTTTGTATTACAGAAGATATGAGTAATTTAAGTTTCCACATTGTGTCCAATCTTTCCGAAAGGTTTACTCTTCTAAGGGTTACATATTTTCTTTCTCTGCATTTGAATCATATTATAGAAGCAAAAAGAACCTTTGTTAAAGTGTCTCCAAGGTTTTTATAGACTGTGTTTCTGAATTATATTTTTTGCTCTGTTCGCAGGTTGCCAATATCCTAAAGAACCGCCTTTTGTAACTGTAATAGCCTTGAATGAAAATTTCCCCCCAGAAATATCCTTGTATATATCTTATTGTTTATTTGAAGAAACTATGAGAGGGGTTGAATATGGAGAGCCGTGTATTTTTTCTCTTATTGATCTTGTTCACAGGCATGAAGACATAATCCATTTCCTAAGTATGTTAACTTCAATTTTCTTTTTATTCTTGATGTTGTCTAATGTTATGTTGTATCACAGAAGCAAAGTTTGAAAAAACAGTTAATGTTCTATTATAATTTATATCTTTTGCCAATCAATGATTGTTGCTTTTAAATACAGAGCGAATCAGAAAAAAAGAAGATAGAAAAAGAAAAGGTCTTCATAAGACCTAAAGATGTTCCATTTATTTCATTATGGAAGGATGATAGAGTATTTGTGTTCCATGAAATGATAGAAACAAAATATTGCATAAGTAGCCATGTTGCCGTGAAATGTTGACGTCTAGGGTTTTCATTTTATTAACTGAATGCATTTGCCAAAGAAAATATAATGTTTTTGATAGTGGAAAATCCTCTTCTCAATGATCAGTTGTTAGACATACATGAAGGATTTAAAACTTACCTGTTGCCCTGAAGCCAACGATTGAAATTTCAATGAAGAAATTCCAAAAATTAATCATTCAAAATCATATCAGCCAAAACTACAGTTTCAAGTCCAAGAAAATTAAAACATATTTTCGTTCATTTTATATTGTGTGATAGGAATCTTCTAACGCATTTCTGTAAATTCAGAAAGTGTATTTGAAAACCATAGTTTGAATCGAAACAAGGCACAGATTTTCAACTATTATCTTCTTCAACATTTCCTTTCATTGGTATGTGTGGTTTCAGAAACAAACTCTGTGATATTTCCTGATAGCATTAGTTCTTTGATCGGTCAGAATGGCCAGTTGTCTGCCAAAGAATTAGAGGATGAGCGCATAAAGCCTCCTAGGCAGTCAAGAGTTGCTTCTGAACATCGATCTGACTTCTGTGATAAAGCAAAGTAAGTGTTTTTCATTCAATATTTTTACTCTTTCTGCTCCTTCTTTTGTAATTTACTTGCACAAAAAATTTCATCAAGGTGCACCCTTGTTAAGTCTTGAGTAATTTTTATGCTGCTGCTAATTCACTCTCCTTTTAGACCAAATAAATTTACCTTGTGAATTTTTTATGCACTTAACAAGATACATTCATGTTAATTTTGAATGTTTGAAAACAAAGGTCGGATTTTTTCTTCTAGCTCATATCTAATGTCACATGTGTCTCTTAGAGATCTATTATTTTGGCATTGCAAGTGACGCGCAACTTCATATGATTTGAGTCTAACACTAGAAAATGTAACGTAATGTGTGTAAGAGAGGGGATGTATACTTTTTCTCCTACCTACAGCATATCAATTTTTCTTGTCCGAAGTAATGAATAATTATTTCTTATATTTCTAACATGTTTCAGGAATGACCTTATTTTAAGACAGTTTCAGACCAAACAGCAAGATTTGCATTATAAAAAAATGAAAAATCAGCGGCAAAATCTTCCAGCATGGTCCAAGAAAGATGAAGTTTTGAGTGCCCTAGAGAAACATCAGGTTGTCGTCATCAGCGGTGAGACTGGCTGTGGTAAAAGTACCCAGGTACAAGAAATATTTCATGAAGTTTCTACCATAAAAACATAGTGTGTTAAGTTGTGTCAAAACGTAGGCATTTTGCACATCTGAACATATCTTGAAAGACATGCCACGCATGGGACACACCCTCTCTTACCCGTGATAATCATAGTTCAAATGGCATCGGCAAATTATAACTATCAGAAGTGCATCCTTCTTTTGATAGAATTGTAACACATTACTGCTCAGACACAGATTTTTAAGTAAATTACTGCAGCTGTGCTAATGTTTTATTGATATTTTCTGAGCTGTACTTATTTCCTTGTTAAAGAAAATAATTTTTTTCTTTTTACCAGAAAATCTGTGGTAGAATGAAAGTATGAAAAAAAAAAAAAAGTACCTCACAAGACCTCAAGTATTTGTGCAATATTCTAGAGAACACCCTCTTTGAGCTTATATTCTCATTTTTTTATCTCTGACTATAAGTTGTAAGGGCTCATTCTACTTGAATTTCTCCAAAGCACCTCCCATATTCAAAGAATATTTGTTAGCAATGTTTATTTAATTGTGTGTTATTTGATTAACTTTTTCCTGCCCTCCAAAATCTAGGTTCCGCAATTCATTCTTGATGATTGGCTGGAAAAACAGTGTTCAGACGATCCCGATACCAGTGATCATATAAACATTGTTTGCACACAGCCACGCAAAATATCCGCTATTGGAGTGAGTGAAAGAGTGGCAGACGAACGAGCAGAAAGAATAGGCCATACTGTCGGTTATCAGGTCAGTTTTTTTAGGAGTGCACTCATCTTATCAGTAATATCATTCCCTAATTTTATTCTTCTGTAAAATCACACATGTGCCTGGCATAGCCGTGAACAGAAATTTTGCCTATTACCCTCTTTAAATATTTTCCAGCTAAATGGTGGCTTACTAGTGTTGTGCACAAACAGAGAATTGTAGAATTTTATCAAGAGCTTGTGAATCGATCTCTACTCCTGATTCTTGTACATTTTTTAAATGTTGTTTAAGGTGCATAAACATTAATAATTTTTTTAGTATAATTCTCTCAAATGAAACTTAATTAAATAAAGAATTATCAAATTGGAAAGTACATATTTAAAAGTATGTAACTCTGAATTTTTCCTAATGTTTGGTTTTTTGTCTCTCTCTGCTAGATTCGATTGGAAAGTCGCATGTCTGCATACACCCGTCTGTTATTTTGCACAACAGGGATTCTATTGAGAAGACTAGAAAACGATCCATTACTGAACTCTGTAACGCATATTCTTGTAGATGAGGTTCATGAGAGAAGTATTGAAAGGTTATTAACTATTTTCAAAAAATGTCTCTGTATAATTTAAGAATTTTAATGGCCACGATGAAATTACTCAAGAAACCTGCATCTTAAGGTGATTTGTCAAGCTCAAGTGACGTGGTCGAACTGGCATGCAATATATCGCATTGATTAGGTAAAAGATCTTGGCAGATTTTGGATTTTTAGCAAAAAAAAAAAAAAGGACAATAACCCCTGTGCATGAGCCTAAAGAATCATTCTAAACCTAAAAATTGGCAAAATTCAAAGAAATGAAAGCAGAAAAGTGTTTGGAAAAAAACCTTGATTTCGATACAGAAATCGATTGCTGAATCGAATGCGAGGTTTTTTTCCAAACACTATTCTGCTTTCATTTCTCTGAATTTTGCCAATTTTTGGGTTTAGGATGATCCTTCTGGCCCATGCCCAGGGGCTATCGTCCTTTTTCTGCTAAAAATTCAAAATCTGCCAAGATATTTGACCTAATCAATGCAACATATCGCATGCCAGTTCGACCTTGTCACTGAAGCTTGACTAATCACCTTAAGTCAAGTTTAGTCATCATATGAAGTTATCAGCTGACTACCTGGAGGAGAAAATGTCTCTTTTATGGTGGCTCCTTAAATTCTCAGGTGTATTGATTAAAAGGAAACAATGATTATATACGAATTGCTCTTTTTAAAAAAATTCAAGAAAATCTAAGAAAAAGAAAGCTGAAAGCTGAGAATAATGGCCTCTTAAACCTTTTTACTGATTTTCTCTATCTATCTTAGTTTAGGAGATACTGAATATATTAACTTACTTTCTCAAAACTTGCGAAAGTAAAATAGTTTACCTTGATTTGCATCTCTCATGCTGAAAATAAAAATTAAATTGTTCAAAGCATGCTTAATCCAAGCAAGTCCATTAAATACATAATGCTAAATTCCGAATTTTTCGACCTTATCCTCCCCCCTGTTATGTTTTTGTGATATAGATCCATATCTTTCAACATATAAAAACAAAATAGCGTAATGCTCGCCTTGATATCTCCTCCCCTTTAGAGCATTATGAACGGTCACTTATTATGAATCAGTGGAAGTTCACATTTGTATCTATGTTGCAATGTTTAAAAACCTCTAAGCATATTTCATTTTTTCTCAAAAGGAATTAGTATGTAAAATATATTTTTAAAATTTTCAATGAATATTTTTGAAAGCGTAAGAGAGAAAAGAGAACCATCGGAAGAACCATCGGACTAAATCTTCCAAAAATTCAAGAAAAACTGTTTGCTAGTTTTCCTTATCTAGACGAAATATGAGTGGGCATTCACGCTGTTTCAATAGGGGGTACGTACTCACGTACTTTTCAACTTCAGCTGTTGGTGTATCATGTAATCTGTCATTAATGTAGAAGAGAAATGCTCCTTTGTCTCATTCTTAATTTCAATTTAATTGACCCATTACTATCTTCTTTGTGTATTTTCAGCGATTTCTTGCTTCTATTTTTGAAAGAAATGAAACCGCACAGACCTGACATCAGAATTATCTTAATGAGTGCAACGCTCAATTCAAATCTTTTTGGTGAATATTTCAGTGGAGTTCCTGTGATTCATATTCCAGGTTATTGATTTATATTTTCTTCATAATATGTATCATATTTTAATTACTAAACTAAGAATTACTAAGGCTGTGATAATAATGAAAATCTCGCCTCTCAGTCAGAGAAGGTAGGTGAGTGAATTTCAAAGAGGAAATTATCTTTAGAAGAAGCTATGTATGCTGTGAAACTACTCATCAATATAAATTAGAATTTTTAAATGAACAGCTTTTAGGTTCAAAATTGTCAATGAGCACCATATATTATTGTCAATTTGCCTGTAAATCAAGACTTTTTTACAAAAATTGATGAACTGAATTTCCAAGTTTAGTTAATTTTTTTTCAGTACTTTTCCTCATGCTTAAACAATTTACCATTTTTGAACCTAATTCTGCAATTTAATGTACGAAGAAGTGATCTTTCTAAATCTGTTTCTTTGTTTTTTGTCTATTACATACTACAGGAAGGACATTTCCAGTAGATCAGTATTTCCTTGAGAATGTTTTGGAGTTGTGTCAGTATCCAATTGAAGAAAATTCAGAGTTCAGTCGAAAAATTGGAAAATCTAAAGGCCGAGAAATAGACGAACTAGAGGAAGAACTTGAAGTCGCAGATGCTCTGATAGATAATGGATACTTACTGAATGATAGATTATCTGACGAGAGATTGAGTTGTAGGCAGTTGTTTTTTCGTTATCAAGGTAGGTAAAATGAAATTGAGTGTGCATTTGTTTTCTAGATGATAATTTTATTACTTCCAGAAGGATAAATGCACAACAGTAAATAAAAATAAAGTTTACCATTACATGAACATTTCTGAATGAAAACGGATGATTAAAACAAGTGTGTTCAGTTTCGTGAATTGATCAGGCTTGAATTGTTTTCTGAAACAATTTTCCCAGAAAATGGCCCAAAACTCTGGCCATCTTCATGGTGATATTCAGATTTTAGTATAAAAGTTTGAAAACTTGAATGGCAATCAACACCTAGCGCTACATGTCCAAATTAATAGCAAGAATATCTGCTCTCTTTCAGCTTTCAGCAAACAAACCAGAAAAAGTTTATTTATCATGGACCCAGAAAAAATAAATTATGAATTGATAGAAGCACTTATTGTTCAGATTACTGACCCTTCATCAGAGTTTCCGCAAGAAGGTTCTATTTTGGTAATTGTATTTACCCTTTTTATTTATCTTTAACATAAGTCAAAAGAGAACATATGGTAGAAAAACTTTTTTTACCAGATACAGTCACTGATTTTTTCCTATGCATTTTTGCTAAATTAAAAATTGACAACATTAAAAGTAGAAATTTATGATGACACTTTTTGAAAACTTTAAACGCAAAATCTCCGGTTATCTCCTGCATGTGAAAGGAATTAGCAGGTAGTAAGAGAAGAGAAGAGGGTATCAAGCAAACCAGTACACGTTTTTTAATTTAACAATTTTTTTAAACTTTTGAAGTTGAGTTGAACTACACACCACTGAGTATGTTTTAGGAGATCACTAAATGTTTCAGATGTTTTCATGGTTTTAGAGAATTCAGAGAACATATCTAAGTTGATAAGGGGTCTAAACGCTCCTGATTTTATTTTTTTTGTTTCATTATTATTTTTCATCATTTTTTATTTATAGTTTACAATCAAAATTGTGCATTCTTGCATTTTTTCATTCAACAGCTTTTTTTCTTCATTAGGTATTCTTACCGGGATTTTTTGAGATAAAGAGAATGATGCAAATGCTAAGTGATAATCCTAGAATATGTCCGCAAAGAGATGATGGAAGATTCATCCTTATTCCTCTGCATTCGACGTTAACAAACGAGGAGCAGGCTCAAGTTTTTAGGTAAAGATCTTTTTTTTTACGCAGAAACTTCAAATTTTGGTCTAACTGATCGCCTATTAAAATGAGCATATCAACATTAATCTTAATTGATTTCATTATTATTGATCATTGTTAATTAACTTGTACAATGGGGGACCCCCAAAAACCTGAATTTTGTTTTAACTTGGCAACGACAGAAAATATTCGGGTTCCACTGCTAGGAGGTATAACTAGGAGAAATGAAAAGTATTAAGCCAAATTTCAACTTAGTGACACATTTTCTCTCATTTTGGTGAGGCTTGACTGTGGGGGTGTTTGGCGAGATCGTCGTTTTTAAAGATGTGTCAAACTTAGTAACAACACTTAGTGCTCAAATTTTTGTCTCTTACTCAATAAAAACACGGCTTTCTCTGTTAAACTTTTGAAGTGCTATTTCTGAAGGACAAGCTTTGTCAAAAACTTCAGTGTAAGTTCAGTTTTTTGGTTTAAAAATGGTGCTGTATCGCCTGAAACCCCAGTACGGCTCTAAACTGCCATCGCCATCGGCTAAACTGATAAAAATATGAAAAAAATCGCATTTTTGTGAATGAAGATGGTTGAAGATCATTTACAGATATCTCTTGAATGTAGTACAGAAATATTTAGAACATTGCTGTGAAAAATTAGGGCCTAGAACGCGTTGTTGCCAAATTGATCTCCCATTTTGCGTTCTAGCCGGTGACGGCTGCTTGGCGACCAGCCGAGATTCAAGCAATAAATCACACTTTAAAAAGAAAAACATTTTTTCATTTACGTCATTGGTAAAGCATGTTCCCTGCAAGATTCACTCCAAAAATTGACAGAGTTAGCTGTGCACTGCTTGTGAAAATCATCTATTTTCAAATTAAAGATAATTTTAAATTTCATGTCTTCTTAGGAAACCTCCAAGAGGTAAACGGAAAATTGTCCTTTCCACCAATGTAGCAGAAACTTCAATCACAATTGATGACTGCACGTATGTGATAGACTCTGGTAGAATGAAGGAAAAACGCTTTGATCCGGACAAAAATATGGAGAGTCTAGAGCTTATTTGGGTATCACGTGCCAACGCCCTTCAGCGAAAGGGACGTGCTGGTCGAGTCAGGTCAGGCACAGCCTTCCATCTCTTCACCGAGCACCGATTCAACTGTGTTCTTGATGCTCAGCCACTACCTGAAATGCACCGAGCACCTCTTGAGTCATTGTTATTAAATATTAAGACCATTCCTGTTCTGCAGGATCGACGAATTGAAGATGTGCTGGGTAATTGTTTTTTTTTGTTTTACTAAGCATGATTTGTATTCCAAGTAAAGACACCACTGTCACAGCATGTTTAGAGAGTCATCTGTAAACCTCATATCAGAAAGCAATAGGTGCCTTTAGGAGAACAACAATCCCCCAAAAATTGTGAATCCAGCCCAATAAATAGCTTTTTCATTGATTTTTACTGTCACTCATTTGTAAATCGCTAGAAAACAGTATTTCTCAGAGAAATGACCAAAATCTACCCCCTCTAGTGAAAATATGAGAAGTCTGGCCTTGCAGTGAGACTGTCCAAATCGCTATATGCCTGGATGACGTTCTAAATCTACACACAAAGTTTTTACAGTTTGAAGAAAAACCACTGACTTTATAGAATTTGCCCGAAGTTTAAATGTCACAAGCTTTCTTTGATCATTCAGAAGGGTTGTGAAATATCTTTCTCTTGACACCCTCTTTCTTCCAGTTTCGACACAGCTGGACAAGGCTGAAGCTGCAAACAAATGCTGGCTTAATAGGCAAATTTTCGCAAGTGGATTTGGTTTAGGGTTTGACTCACTGCCAACTTCCGTTACAAAAAAACGAAAAACGCTTGTTGCATATGGTGAATATGAGGTGAAGGTGCGCCTACAACATTTGGTTTTTAGATTGGCAACAATGACCATTATATCTAAACTTCCCCATCTCTCCTCCAAGGTGGGTTTACGAATGGATGGATGCAAATGTTGGTCGCAAGCCATCAAACCACAGAGTTCAGTTCATGTCTTTTGGCAAGGGTTTTCCTTCAAAAGTTGGCAGCTCTGTAAAATTGGCTGCATGAATGAATCAAATCCTCTTGCAGAAATCCGCCTTGTGGTGCGTTGTGGGGAGACATTATGCTTGACCTTTCTTTTTTCAGTATGATGCTAAACTATGTGCTCGACATTTACAAAAAGGAAATTAAATAAATAAAGCAATTGATTATGAGTAATGTTAACCGATTATATTGTGAGAAAATTATAATAAAATTTCAAAATTGCTTCGAATTTCTTGAATTCAGTTTTAAAATGGTGGATGTACTGTAGTACTCTTTAACACTACCGTATCAATGGAGGCCTAGGCGAAAAATCATGTGTAATGGTTTTCCAGCCTATGTATACATATTAATTGGTTTTTTCTGAATATGTAGCTGGAGTGATTGAGCCGCCCCCACCTGACGTTGTGCAGTCCTCAATGATCCGGCTTCAGAATGTTGGTGCATTTGACTCTCATAACAACCTCACACCATTGGGTAAACACTTGGCTGCATTGCCCGTTGATGTGCGGATCGGAAAGCTGATGTTATTTGGTGCTATTTTTTGCTGCGTTGACTCAGCATTGACAATTGCAGCTATTCTGTCACACAAATCTTTTTTCATTTCTTCATTCGATGACAGAGAGGCTGCTGATGCAACCAAGAAGGAGTTTCTATCACAAAATAGTGACCACATAACTGCCTTAAGAGCGTACAAGGTCAGTGGATGAATTTTCTTTCCTTTTCTTTTTTTAAAAGATGAAGGAACCTCTGTACCTGTATGCCCTTCACAAGTAATGAGCAAACATTGTCATATCACACATTGTCTCTATTATTTTTTAATCATCAATAAAAGTACTATTTTTGTTTAAATTTTAATCATTTTCAGCTTTATTTTTTTTTTTATTTATTTATTATTCCTTTATCAAACTCCATTAAAGATTTGATTTACAATATTAGGTTTTTACATTGGTATAAATCAGACTGCTGAATAGAGATGAGGCAGAAATTATAAAGGAGAAAGTTTTAAGGAGGGAGAGAAGCCGGAATCGCAACTTGTGCATATCATCAGAACCCTCCCCTGTACCTACAGCAAGCATGATGGAGCTTGTTTTTTAGAGGTTAACGACATTTAATATAATCTATATATTTAATATCCTAATCTAATTTAACCTCAGAGTGTGAGTCCTCTTACGATTAGTACGAGTGGGCTGAGATAGTCTCCACGTCACGAGGCCGCGAGGCCAACCTGTCTCCAGCAAAGCGTTTAATCCTGAGCCAGCCTGGCTTAACATTATTAAACACCAATCTTGAAAGATTTCAGTCCTTAAAAATTTGAATTGGTTGCTCTAACAAAATTGAAATAAAATGTGATCGGAGTATTTTTATTTATTTTTTTCTGTTTTTGTACAATGACATTGTTCAATAGGTAGGATGCTCCCGAAAGTAGATGAATCAAAAAATTGGTGTTCTTCCTTTGTTACCTAATTTTTTTTTTTTTTTTTTTTTTTTTTTTTTTTTTTTTTTTTTTTTTTTTAAATTAAAGCCTCGATTATCTTTTGCTGTCAGCAATATTTAATGATTGATTGATTTTTTTTTATTTGTTGCTTCTGGCTCATTCAGTTTTTACTCATGTAGATGATCTATTGCATTTTTTACTCATATCATTAGAATAGATGGTGTGAAAAACTCTAAGATGTGCTTCATGTGTTTGTAATATATTTTTGCCTCTTTCAAAATAGTTTTACTCTCTTTTTCAGTCATGGTGTAGTGCAACTAAACGCGGGCACCAAGCAAGTAGAAATTTTGCCAGAGCGAAGTACCTCTCTTATACAACCTTGACAGCAATTTGCGATATTAAGGCTCAGTTTCTGGAGCTTTTAGCTAGCATTGGCTTTATTCCGTTTGATATTGGACGAATTAGAAAACGGACAAAGATAGACTGTATCCTTGAAATAACTGGAGAAGAGGTGAGAAAATGTCATCTTATTTTTTCTATTCCTTTAAACTTTAATGAATGGATGTATGTTTGTTTAATTAATTTTGATTCTAAAGTTTTATTTCCCCTTTGTCCCCTCCCAAGAGGAACCCAATCAAGCATCTTCTTCGGCCAGTGAAAGGGTGGCGACAGGGGGTTTTAGAAGAAATAAGGGTATGCCAACTCCCTGAAGGGCTATGAAGGATAGGGTACTTTGGCGGCTAGATGTCGTAGAGTGCCAGGGAGCACTATAAAAGCGGCTTTATATGTATGTAAGTTTTATTTCTCCCCTTGTAGCTTGTGCCATCGTAGATTATCGGATAGTTTTTTGCAGAAAAGTTAGTTAATTCCAAAAAGAAACATTTTTTTTTATCTTTTCTCGCTTAATTATATTTCCAGGGAACCACTTAGTTCTCAAAAGTAATTTTAGGCGAAGCTAAGACCTTCCAAAATCCATGTTAAGCTGCCCAGTGGCATCCAAATCATCAACTGTTCATAATTGTAAATCATTGAGACCACCATTTATTTTCATTTCCTCAGTTGAACGAGAACGGAAGGAATGAAACTCTACTTTCTGCTGTGCTTGCTGCAGCACTTTACCCCAATATTGTCAAAGTCTTAACTCCTGAGAAAACCTATACTCATTTATCATCTGGGAGTGTCATTTCCAAAACTCCTGATGCAGCTGACTTCAGATTTAAAACCAAGCAAGATGGTTATGTAAGTATCGTTTTCTCTTTCAAATATTTTATCTGATTTCTCATTGATTGAGTGCAAATTAAAAAAATTTCCTAGTTCTATGTTATGTATTTATTTTAAAAAAATTAGTCAGAAAAAGGCACTCTGAATGTGCAAGATGACAGTGCTGTCTAGCTTCAGGAAGTTAACATATTAGTCAAGGATATAAAATTCACGAATGGAGAGAGTGCAAGAAAACGATTTTGTTTAAGTTTGCAACTTTTATAAGATGGGATTATATATATTACTAGGAGACTCTGCCCCCTGGAGTGTGCGAAGCGCCCTCAGACCCGCTTTGCAAGCCCTATACGCATACGTATAGGCAAAAATGTTTTATCCATTTTCATACATCATTTTGTGTTTGAGCTGCATCGATATCAAAATTTTCAACGTAACACTTAGATTTGTAAATGATGAGGAATAGCTGGATGTACACAATTTGATATTAATAGAGGCAGTATATTGACAGCTAAGAATCGCTAACAATTTGCGACGTCGTATACTTCTTGTCATACTTTTTTTTTTTTATTGGAAAACCTATCAACGTACTAAATGTTTTGAAAACGACTGTGATTTCACTTCTGCTCGAAAAATATTC
The DNA here is from genome assembly GCF_918797505.1 of Bemisia tabaci. Taxonomy (NCBI): domain Eukaryota; kingdom Metazoa; phylum Arthropoda; class Insecta; order Hemiptera; family Aleyrodidae; genus Bemisia; species Bemisia tabaci. The sequence continues at coordinate 37,344,899 of NC_092795.1, forward strand.
TGCGTAAATTTAAAGCGATAAAATTGACTCCTTTTCCTTCGAAATCTTAAATTAGATGCGGAAATATATATTATGTTTTGACCTAAACGTACTCTGGTTTAATTGTTAATTAATATGAGGGGAGGGGATGTATGATTTTTAAAGTTGAAGGTCTCTTTTGAATTTTGAATTTTAAAAGGCGTTATTTAGAATTTTGCTATTAGAATATCTAAATAATTAGGATCATTTGTTATTGCTCTACCTCGATAAAACGTATATTATTGACTTCTCATGGTATGTATGTATTAACTTCAGGTTCTCACGGCATTTCATTTTTTCTGTAATAGGTCAGTATCCACCCGTCCAGTATATTTGCAAAGAAGAATAAATTCTCAAGTCCGTATTTGGTATTTCAAGAAAAGTGCAAGACCAGTAAAATTTATGTCCGAGACTGCACAATGGTCAAAGGCCTACCTTTGGTTCTTTTCTGTGGCTCTGGAATAGATGTGGAGCTTCATTCAGGAACTTTCGTGATATCATTGGAAAAAGGCTGGATCATGTTTACTGCCAAGTCTCACATGGTATGTCTGCCTTTCATTTCATCTTACTAAAATTCAACTTTCTCAACAAGAAAGGAATTGCATTTGGTTTTGGTTTTTACTAAGAGAAATTGAGTTTTTCATTCTTCCAGATGGCCTTACATTTAATATATGAACTGCTTTTTGAAGGAATGGACAAAATTTATGCTATAATTGAAGGGTCCAGTGTATGAACCTGTCAAGGGACATTTTTAGTATATTTACTGCAGGCCCATAGACTATTGCTGTATGTGCTGTATCCTGATGACAGATCTGCGGCAACAATTTTTGAAAGAGCACCAACTCAGGGCCATATATTATGAACATGATAGCTCTTTCAGTTGCTCTTACCATGATGTATGTATATTGCGGTAACAGCATAAAATGCAGGTAAATAATAAAATGGCTTGTTACATTACAAAATAAGCAGCCAAGTTGCGATTTGACCAAGGTCTCACAAATAAAGCTGATTTTTTCAAATATTTGACTCTTTTCAGTCTAATTGAATTGGACCATCGATTTTGACTCTTTGGTCAAATATTAAAATGCAAAAAAAAAAAAAAAAAAAAAAAAAAAAAAAAAAAAATTAGGCTTTTGACAGGCCAAACTAGAAAGTTAACTGTTAAAATTAAAAATTTCGAAAGAAAGCATGGAATTACAAGCTTCATGCATAAGAGGCATCTTACCATAGGAAGCATTCACATTTTGGTTATCCCTGAATCCTTATCCTTGGATAGGGGTACTATTTTAACTAACTGTAGTACGTAAAAATAGAAAATAGATGCATCTTTTTAAGTCCAACAGGTGGAGGTGTAGAGAAAAAATTAGTTAAGCGTAGGTTGTTAAGGTTTACCCTCATCAATTAGCTTTGAGCATTATATTTTCCAGTATACACTGTGCACCATGCTGGATATTATTTTTCTAAACTGCATTTAGACTGTCCATTGATTGCTTTCATCTTCTTTTTTTTTCAGGTCGCTGAACTTTTGAAAGCACTTCAAGTAGAATTGTTAGCTCTTTTGAATGAAAAAATCAAGGATCCAAGTATAGATTTAACTCACCATGCAACAGGAAAAAGAGTAATCTCCACTATTGTCCATGTTATTACTCACTCGTAGCCTCCTAGTAATCCTAACACCCTACCAAACAGGGATGAATGATAAATTGATGAAACAACTTGAGTGTTGGTTAGGTAATTATTTTTTTAAGATTTATTTTGCTAAATCTACACTGCAATAAATCCAAGGTAATTTATCAAATAAAAGAAAGATATGTAACAGAATTCGCCCAATAATGACTGTTAATCTACCTCAATGAAGGAAAAGGTTGCAGCATGCTGTTTCTTAATAGACCATTACTAAAGTTTAGTTTTTTTTTTTTTTTTTTATGTATAGCATATCCTTCAGTAAAGCAGCCTGTGCAAAAGCATGAGCCAACAGACTACAGTAACTGATAGCAGGATAGCTTTGATAGGGACATCACCGGAGAGTTAATCGAGTTATGTCGATGGTTTCATATTTTTTTGCTACATTTTTAGACATTTCATTTTTAACATCAAGTACGGCCTAAAATGTGTCAAGGCAGTTTTAATTATGGCATTGAAAGACACAAGTAATTCCTAGACAGTCCTTGAATACCTATGTGTGAAAAGTTTATTTTTTTATGATATCATTGTATGAAACGATTAAAAGTTGAAGACAACCTGTGAATATGTAGCTTTAAGTATTCAATTTCATCCACAGAATGTACCCCTGTACATAATATGATGAATGGTGATTTGATCATCATAGGAAAGTGATATGTATGTATATATACTGATTTTTTAGAACGGTATGGTTTGCCTGATCGGTAGAATTGAAAGAGGTTATATTATTGTTATTGTTTGGATTCAATTCAATATGACAGAGAATCCCAATGGTGAAGTCACCATGAAAAGTGTCTGCAGCATTGTGCGATGCAGTTTGAAAGTTCAATCCAGTTCCCTGTAATTTTTTTTGTATTTTTGTCATTAAAATTTATGTTGATCTGTTGAAATACTTTTTTCAAATTTAGAGACTTTTTAAAGTAAAACAAATTTTGAAAATTTGAATTTGTGTTACTGATTATTTTTCGTTGAATACATTAGATCCTGGCGCTGGTGATTCTCTGTTTTAAGACCTTATGGCGCCTGTGATAAGCATGTTTCTCTAGCAAATTTAAAAAAACAATTGACAATAGATTTTTTGAAATTGTAATTTTTAAACCAGAAAAGTCCCAAACCCCAAAACGTTTTTCCATATTCCAATTTCTCAACAATAGCGCTTGTGATACTTTAGGACAAGCGGAAGGTGATGGGGATGGAACTGACTGAAGGAATCATAGCTCCTAAATTATCGGCCGATTCTTACCAAAGAGAAATAAAAATATCAAAATATGAGTGTATATCTCGTATATTCACTTAAAAATAGATTCTTTGTCAAAAAAAGAAGAAGGAAATAGGAAATTAACTGTCATTAAAATAAAATATGCTTGGATGGAGATAATATTTTGCCAGGATGGTTAGACTCAAAATTTGCTGAGGTTACTGGCAAGGTCGAGGAGAGGCTTTGTAGGGGAATCATGGTTGGAAAGGTTTGGCAGGTCAACTAGAGGCTTGTTAGAGGGGCTTGCATTGTTGGACAGCTTTGCCAGTCGCTTTTGCCGCTTCTCCACGATCCGGTTGTGCACTCGCTTCATCTCTAAAATTTCTTTCATCTCCTCTTTGTCTTGCTCCTGGAATCAAGTAAAGCAAATAAAACACTCCAATTAAAATATCAGATGGAAGCATGATTTTGTTACGTTGATTACCACAAGAAGTAAAATAACTACTCGAGACAAGGTTACTCCCCTTTCGACTAAGACCTTTTCGGCAGCTTTCAGCTGATAATGAATTTTTCCCATAATGAAAATTTTATTCCTTGATTAACCTCTTGATGAATGATACATTTACACAATTAAGTATGAGATGAATATTGTTCTTTTATTCTGCACTGATCCTATGATTTAAAATCAAATGAGAACACAGGTTGAAAATATGAAGGTCCCTTTGTAAGCACGGGTCCCTTTTCCGTACTTATAGTCAGGAACTAAGCAATCAAATGAGAACCAGCTCCATCATATTTTCCTGCGCCCAAGTCTTTTTAATTTTGGCATTCATTGTCAATTTGAGTATGGTGAGTTGTGCGGACATAAATGAGAAAAATATTCAGAAGGGTGGACATGTCTCCCACTAGATTAGTTTTAGGTGAAATAAGCAATTAAGGAATGTCAAATTTACAAGGCTTCGTGGGTAAACAATGGACCCTCAGAAAATGTCAACACTTCAATTACTTAATGGTTCCTCATCAAAATTCTTTGCAGAAAATGGAAGTGTTTCTAATGATATCCAAAACTCTCGAAATATGTCACACATTAAATATTAATGTTTGACATTATTAACAATGCAAGTGAGTGCTTCAGAAAAAGTCTAAGTCCACTCATTGAGTTCAACAGTCTTGTGAAATCAACTCAATAGGGAATTTTGCTCCTGCCAAAGTATGCATTTTTTCGCTTCAAGATACTTTGCGCTCTAGGGTTTTCTACGTTGCATTCACAATTGAGGAACGTGGAGGACAAGGCGCATAAGTGCAGCTTTTGCTATTTTGAGAAATACAAGTTCGAAATTACATGGTGGCGGTAGCCACCCCGGCCCAATCCAAAAAACTCCCCCTAAAAAATGACGAGACCAAATGATCCTTATGACAGAGAGAAAGTTCAAATTGATTATATTATGCTCAAAAATTGGAATTTGGGAGCGAATGTTTTACAGAAAATGCATCAAGACTAGTTTTACTCGAAATCATTAATATCTCAAAATTTTCAAAAACTGCACTTGAGCGCCTTGTCCTCCAAGCCCCTCAATTGTGTTTACCATGAAATCTCCGAAATTGAGATGAGTCGTGTAGCACTATGGTAGCGTTGCAAAATATTACAAATTGCGAAAATGTTATCGGTAGTACTTTGCAGGATTGATACCGCGACGCCATTGAGGAAAGGTTCTTGGTGAAAAATTTGCACTATTTGGCAACGCTGCCGTGATACCTCACGTCTCATTCGGACTCCGAGGATTCAATGGGAAATACGATCATATATGCAAGAAAACCCTCGAGTAAATCAACCACAGCCATACGTTGTGCCGAAGAAAATCAAAGCGCCTGCAATTTTTTATGTATGCAACACGGACATCCTCAGAACACGAATAGTTGTATCCAGACCTTGCTATTGATAAAGTTGGTCAGCTCCTTAAATTTTTCCGGCCTGTGATAACAAAATGTCACTCATTGGATTCCTACATCGTCGTGGCATGAAGAAAGCTCGGTTTGAGTATTTAATGCATCTTGATAAAGAAATACGTCAATAATAATAAATATTTATAATAAAAATGGAGGCTATTCATACTGTAATTACTTGCCTGACTTTATCGGCGATTATACACTTCACCTTCTTTTGAATCTGTTCATTTAATTTTTTCGGAGTCATAAGTCCAAATCGAATCCTATCAATTATTTTCTATCTTCCGTATGTAGCAGCGTTGCCAAGTAGTGCAATTTGCGGGACCTTTATTGGCGAAAACGAGCGAAATCTCGACCTTATGGTGATCATTGCCGTAAGAGAGTGACAAGTTTTCGTACATTTATAAATTCTCTGACTTTTCGATAGTTTAAACATAAAAATTCCCAAATTTTCTCTGGCTTTTCAGTGTTTTTTGGCATTTTATCCGATAAAAATTCTAATCACAACCAATTCTGAGCGCAAAACGGAAATTGCGGAAATGTCATCAATCGCAAATTGCGGGTTTGACAGCCGCAATGTCTTTGTGGACATTTTTTCGGCGGATGATTTGCGAAAATTTGCATAATTTAAACGCAATTTGCCGCTGATGCTTCATGACTCCTCCACATTTCGAGGACTTCACGGTAGACACGATTGTAAAGGAAACGTAGAAAACCCTTGAAAAATAACGGAGGGTATGGATTCGATCGACATAAATCGATCGAAAAATGAAAACGTGAATCCTTCGACGTGAATCAATCGACACCGATTCGATCGACAACCGTGAATCGATCCACAAACCCGTGGGTCGATTGACAAGCCCGTGAATCGATCGAATTGACACGGGTTTTTTTAAATTAACTGTCGATCGAATCGGTGTTGATTGATTCACATCGATCGATTCATGTGCTTGATTTGAATCGACACAGGTTTTTTTTAAAAATTTGTCGATCGATTCACATTTTCAATATTCGATCGAATCCATATCCTCCAAAAATAACAACCGCGCAGTCCGCCGTATTACGCCGTACGTTGTGCCTATGGAAACCAGAGCGCCTTCAATTTTTGTGTATACAACACCGACATCCTGAGAACACGAATAATTGCATCGCAAGCCGTTGAAAGAGCCGGTCGAGCTGTTTCAATTTTTTCGCTCGAGAAAACATTTCGACGGTCAAACTCCCAAACCATGTATCTTTGTTTCCGATGTTATCATACTTTATTTTTTGAAAGGACAATTAACTACCCACAATTTTTAAGAACTCCCGTAATTTTCCTGCTCTGCGCGAGGCAAATTTTGAAAAAAGTACCAAAAAAAAAAAAAAAAACGATAAATACATGTCCTCTTGTACAAATTCAAAAGAGGAGCGACGATTTTTGAAAACCGCAAATGAGATACACGGTTTTGGAGTTTCACCATTGATTTGTCCTTCGTTACATTCGTAGGTATATCAGCGTTGCGCGAAAATAAGCGCTTGCAGAATTGAATAAAATTAAAAAATAAATAAATGAAAAGTCATTTAGCTGATGTGATCTCAATATGCAGAGTTTTGATGAAAGCACATTTTATCTAGCATTTCGGCAGGTTGTATGAGTTGTTTCTCAATGCGTGTAAATAGATCTCCTATTTTGCCAAATGACTAACGTCCGAATAAACCTACCGTCTGATTGAGGCGCAAGACCAACGCACGTCTGCCATCGGACATAGGTTGTGAGTACCACATGAGTTTGGTTAGCCGCTCTTTCGGTGGGACTCCTCTTTCAACAACCAAAACAATTCTGGCCCACTGGATAACAGTAAAAGGAGATCAAAAAGGGAAATATGCACTTTTATTGGAAAAATTTGGGCTACACTGAAAAAAAAGGATGGTAACATCTTCTATAAGTCTGCTTTATTTTTTACACTGTGATACTATTTAGTGGAAGTAGCCAGAATTATAGCAGTATTCACCAGAATTCTGGTGACTTACCATAGTATGATGAATACTAACATAGAGTCTGGTATTTATTACCATACTTGGATTACTTTGTCAGAGTATGATAAAATCTACTATATTTTTTTTCAGTGTAGGTATGCTGATTTCAGATTCATTGGAATTCAAATTCAAAGAAGAATATGACTAAAAAGCAAGACATCTTATCGGCTATGAACAGTAGGTACGATAACTTGATGTCCGCCACGGTTATTTAACCTTTGTTGAAACAAAGTAGGTAACTTCTAACTCTGTTTTTCCAAGAAGAATATAACGAGCGATTTTGTGGCTCACCGGGAAGTATACTTGAAGGTAGCAAAGTCGCGTAAGTTTTTAATGCTCCCTCTTTTATTTATTTTTCCCCGAATTTAAATTTTTATTTTATTCATTTTCCCCCAATGGATCTTTGTTTAATCCGAAATTGAACATGTTTTTTTCTCGCAGATTTTATTGCCACCGCATCAACCGCATGTATCGATAGTGAAGCTACACAAATGCGTGTCTCGGTTAGGCACGGCGCACATTGGAACGAGTCTTCGGAACAAGTCGGACATGAAATTTTTAACAAAAATTGTCAAAATGTACGATTATCTCGTCACAACTTTAATTTTTAGGGGTGCTTCTCACAGAAAATTTTACGCGAAAACCAATGAAACTACTATTAAAGCCTCAACATTTCATATCAATAAAGAAATGTGCTTTTTAAGTTTTTAAATCACGTCCAACCTCTGCCATTGACTCAATCCACTGTGCGGCGTCGCAAACTTCCTGTCATACTTGACTTCCTCATTGGAAAAGTACCGAACATCATTTCATAAAAACTTCGGTGATTTTTATTCTCTGCGGTGAATATTTTATGACAATTTTAAGTCAAAATTTTGTTTGGGTCTCTTTTTAAGAAAGGAAAGTATAATCGGAAATTTCGAAACACTGCAGCCGAGATACGTATTTTTGCAATTTTATCGTCGATATACGTAGAAAAATGGTTATTTAATTATGATTTTATTTAGAGCAGGGAAACTAGGTAGAAAACATTTAGAATTCCTCCCCCCCCCCTCCCCCCGAAACTCTGTACGTGGTATGAAGCTGAATATGCTCATGTCAATAATATTCAATGGTATGGCGTGGAGGAGGTGTGATATACGATCATATTAATTATACAGGACGATAAAACCGAAACTGACCTGTCTCTGCCACTCATTCCGGGTTTCTGCGATTTTTTGGTAAGTGTTACCCATCATAGCAATCAACATGTTAACCAGTAGAATGGCAACGATACCCATGAATATTACAAAGCATACCTGAAAAAAATTAGAAAGGCATTTTTGATCTTTCCGGTTGATTGGTAGCAGATTGAAAGTTTTAAGAACTGTGTAAATTAATACTAAGCAATTAATTTTGAAAATATGTTGACTCGCTCATTGTCAAAATGTATGTATAATCTAGAAACCTGTTTGCTCTTTTGTACTGTTAAAAAGAGACAAAAATGCTCCCTGCACTTTCATCAGTTTCTTATAACGTTATTTTAATAACTTTCAAGAATGATTTTACGGTTTTTAGTTTCTGCACTGCATCGATGCGACGTTCACCTAAACACTATGTTTAAGATAAAAAAAATCTTGATTTTTTCTTTTTCAAAATTTTTTTTTGCGTGGATCTCAACACTAGGTTTATTTAAAAAAAGAACAATAAGGCGTCCTATAACTATCTTCCATTTCAAGAGCTTTTTTCCCCTTTAAGTTCTCATTTGTTGACAGGACAGGAACGGATTTACCTACTTGCCGCCTATGGGCCGCCTGTATTTTGCCGCCCACTTCTCATTTGTTTTGAAACATCATTAAAAACCATCAAGTGAACGTGCCGGAGGGAGAGTGGGAGGGGTGCATGAGACGCGTTTACTCGTGTTGGACACATTTTTTGCGAAATCCCTGTCATCATTACTAGCGAAAGTTCACTGAACTTTGCGCGGAAGTTAAGTTCCGTAAACCTAAATCTGTGTGGACAAGGCCTTCCATTTATAAGAAATGAACGAAAAAATTATGAAAGAACAAACATAAATGGGGTTTAATAATTTTAACTTCCGCCGCAGCGCCTCACTGACCGCACTGTGTTTGGCGCAATGCGTGAAGTATTCCTACAGTCTTGTAGGCGCTATGCGTTTCACGCCGACCGCTGCTGACCGCACTGTTTTTGACGCAATGCGTGAAGTATTCATGCAGTCTTGTAGGCGCTAATATGTGTTTCATGCCGAGGGCTTCTCCTTTTCATCGCAAGTCCTCATCATCATTGTTCCCTGCGCCGCGCCGTTGCAGGCCAAATTGCGTGTTTGGTTTCTCTCTCAACTCGACTAATTAATGGTGCTGTCCCTTTTATCACCGAAAGACGAAGAAATTAGAAATCGCTATACGCTCAGGAAATGAGAGATTTTGTCGCTTTTTCTCGTTTGTAATTCTTTCTCTGAATCCGATTTTTTTTCATACCGCATTTAAAAAGAATTGCAAAATTTGCCGTCATGGGCCACGGCCCATGTGACCACCTCCTAAATCCGGCCCTGGACAGGAATAGAAGATTCGCCTTCAATTTTTAAGGTCTGTCAGAAAACACATACTTTTTGTTGCAATAGTCGTCTATTCAAGGATATTCGCATTATCCGACTGACGATATTGATGCTAAATATATCCATGCTCCTTTGCATGATTTTCGTATACTCACATAAATTAATGTAAAATATCTTTGGCAAAGCAGTACTCCCTTAGCACATTGACTTTGAACAGAAAATACCATTTATTTAAAGTGCCTTATAAATTAACGCTTGATGCGTTGTCTAAATTTAAATAATGACTGTTTTAATAAAGCAGTCGTGTAGAGTCGCCCATATTCCTAGTTTTGCAGGAGAACTTTATACGCGCGTTTAAGAATGAATATTCACTGATATTTAACTGCTCTTCTGTATTCCTATATGAAGCTGTGTCATGCATTTTCGTACCCAAAAAAAACCATTGAGATCAAATAATTAGTGTAGATACTTCGGCTTTTTAGACATTGGTGAGAGATTTGTACCTATGGAGATGTTTAAAGGCCTCAAAATTTCTTTCAATCATACACTGATCAGTACAACTTTCAACATTTTCTTTGCTATCAGAGTAACTCATTGGAGTTTAATTGAGAGCTTTTCGAATTTCGATAAAGGGACAATGCGGTATACAACTCACCTTAGCCTCGAGCTCGTGTTCGGTTTTTTCAAAGGCGCTAAAATAGTCACCGAAAGTGTTGAGTGACATTAGGAACATGGCCATTCCAGCCTCAACTGGGTTTGGCATTGGATTGCTCACCGTGTCGTCCACTCCGTCTGGTGTACTAGGGTTGTCGAAGGATAGAAATATGATGTAGTAGGCTGAAATTTCACAAAGTCAAGTTTAATTTACGACTTTCTTGAATGTTTCCAAGTGCATCATGATAGAGCGTCTGTAAGACGTTTTTTGGCATTTCAATCTGCCTGCATCCTGTCACTTCCAATACCTCACTCCTCCTACCTCCTGCCATTCATAAAATACGTAACGTTTGGGAATTATCAACCCCCTCCCCTGCGTAACGCTTTCGTGACGTAGGTTCCTATTCTTTAGCATGGAAAAACAAAATAACGATACGTATTTCGGCCACACGGAACTCTGTGCATCATGACGTGAGCCCTGTTATACATATATTCTTATGGGCATAGGCGTAGCTAGGTCATTTTGCTGGGGGGGGGGGGGTGGCTCCCCACCACCAGGGGGTCCGGGGGAGTTTGAAATTTTAACTCTATTTGAGCGCATCTCGAGGCACTTGTGGCGCTAATCTTCCTTCAATTTCTGCCTAAAAATCACCCAGTTTTATGAATTTTAAGGTTAAAATACTTTGAAATTGTTTCATTAAACAGGTTTTTCTATTTATAGACATCCTTTAACGGGTCACGGCGACAGAGACTTACCGTTGAAGAGGGTGTTTATGCACCATATGGACAGGACAGAGGTTACCATTTGAAAATTTTAATGGCCTCCTCCCTCAACTTTGGAGTCTTTCCAAGAAAAGCTATCTCCAAAAAGCACCCTCCATCTTTTTGAGATACTTCTGAATTTGTGGAACTATTTTATAGACACCCAGTGAATATTTAGCGTATGTGAAATGTTATTCATTGTAAACGGGTTTCACAAAGAAATCGGCAAAACGGGATCTACTGGCAGTTACTTACCAAAGTAATTTTTAGCATGATTCTTTGAATCTCACAAAAAATAAAAGCAAAAAAAGTTACTTTGAAAAATCGACGCAGTTTTGAGAGTGCATTAAGACGAAGGCAGACGAAGAGATTGTTTTGTAACTTCTCGTTTTTCAGTGTGCTAATGCGTATAAGTACACCAAATGGACGTATTTCTGCCAAACGGAACTATGTGCATCATGACGTGAGCCCTGTTATGCATATATTCTGATGGGTCTCAGGGCTCATGTCTCAATGCTCATAGCTCCGTTCGGCAGAAATACGTCCAAATTGAAATCCCGCACGACGCATCTGATGGTTCGGAAAAGTTCGCATTCTTGGCGTGTGTGCGAGAAATTCCGAAAACCGGGTCACAGTCTGTTGACTGTGATTGAATTGGGATTTGTTTTTTGCACTGAGCATTGAACAGAACATATTGCTTGGTTAGTATTGATCTAAAAATACTGACGTATACACACTTAAGAAGACACTTGCGATGTCGGTTTTTTATGTTTTTTTCTTTTCCTTTTTTTTTTTGGCGAACGTTTTATTCTTATATTTCGATTTAGAGTATCTCGTTCTAAGTTTTTGCGATATAGCCACTACTATGATGCCAAAAACCTCATTGAATTGAAAATGCGTAAAATTGAATTTCACATGCGTTCCGTTTTCAAAAGTTTCCGTTATCTAGTTTACCTCTCCGCACGCACTGACATTTCCATGGGTAGACTCTCTTCTTGACAAAACCCTGCTTTTTTACTCTCTCATAGTAAGTTTTACGTGCAGTCACTGATATCAGGGTTAAGCTTTTATGCAGGAGCAGAGGAAACAATAGGACGATGTCATTTTGACGTGAAACTTTTAAACAATTCAAATTTATTCCGATTTAAATCTTTTATCAATCGATAGCCGAGGAATGGATAGTCTTACCTTTATCTCTAATAATTCATGAAAAGCAACTAAAATATAGAAATTGTATGTAAAATAATACTAATATGCTGGTGCAATTTTTGGACTGAGTTTTCCACCCGTTCTTCATTAGTGCTTTTCAAAAATTGCCTTTGAAAATGGTCAAAATTCCAAGCTAGGCTGAGGTCTGGTGGACCCTTTTCTACTGGGCGATCCATCCCTAGAGCCCCCTCTCCCCTCTTCCAGGTGAGGAGGATGTAGGGTGTCCTGCAACACAATTTGGGGGCCCAAATAACCTCAACTTCTAGCCCTGACCTGATAATTTCCGTTGTGCCAAATGTGGAAATCCAATATGTGGCCTAAGCGCTTAGCATTCTGGTGAGAGTAAGAAATATTTTGAGTGTAGAAGGGATTTCAAAGAGGGTTCTTTTTAATCCAGCTAAAGCAATTAACCAAATTCATTCAGCTTTCTGCTTTATCTCTATACATACAGGGTGATCCAAAAGTCCCTTCCACCTCCTCTAACTTTTTACCTAATTGAGGTAAAGATTTGAAACTTGGAGGATATTCCTAGGTCAAAGGGAGCTACTTTTTGGCCCCCCTAAAATTTTCAGGGGGCCCCCCTTGGGGGGCCAACGGCCCCCTACTTTTAAATTTCAAATGGGAAGACCCCCTTTGTGATATCTCGTTCGAAAGAGCATAAAAAAAGAAAACTTTCCGCGCAAACCCGAAGTCAATATCTCAAACCGTTTCAAAATGGCGGCCGGTTAAAGTTCAAAATGGCCGAAAATTCACACCGGTTATTTGTCGATGGATTTGCGCGAAAATCGGTATGTAGGGGTATTTTGACACGAGAAAAACGAATTTGACGTTAGATTTTCAAAAAAACCGAAATTTCCAAAATGGCCGCCGGTTAAAGTTTAAAATGGCCGAAAATTGTCACCTCGGTTTTTTGCTGATGGATTTGCCTAAAACTTGGAATTTGAGAGTATTTTGGCATAAGATAAACAAATTTGAACTTAGATTTCTAAAAAATCAATTTTTTGTCATTTTGAACTTTAACCGGCGGCCATTTTGGAAATTTCGGTTTTTTTGAAAATCTAACGTCAAATTCGTTTTTCTCGTGTCAAAATACCCCTACATACCGATTTTCGCGCAAACCCATCGACAAATAACCGGTGTGAATTTTCGGCCATTTTGAACTTTAACCGGCCGCCATTTTGAAACGGTTTGAGATATTGACTTCGGGTTTGCGCGAAAAGTTTTCTTTTTTTATGCTCTTTCGAACGAGCTATCACAAAGGGGGTCTTCCCATTTGAAAATTAAAAGTTGGGGGCCGTTGCCCCCCCAAGGGGGGCCCCCTGAAAATTTTAGGGGGGCCAAAAAGTAGCTCCCTTTGACCTAGGAATATCCCCCAAGTTTCAAATCTTTACCTCAATTAGGTAAAAAGTTAGAGGGGGTGGAAGGGACTTTTGGATCACCCTGTATACAGCATTACACTGTATTTGAGGGTTAATTTTCCTGCAGAGCAGGGTTTCAATGCATTCTTTTTGTCCTCTTTTCGTACAAAAAATTAATTGATCCATTGATTCTTTTTCTGTGGATTACGAAGGACTCCATTCAAAGTTTGAGCTTCGATTATTTGGTCCAATGCGACAGAAAAAGCTCTTCCTAAAAATTTACCTAAGTCCAATTAATGTGATTCTATGCGAGCCAGGGACAAGAGCCGCCACCACGTTGTGCTGTCTTATGATTTTTGTCTTTTAGAATCAATAATTATCGTAATGAACAAGATCATGCAAGACATTGATTCACAGCATGAAGCAGCATTAAGAGTAAAATATCATCGAAGCTGTGGATTTCATTTGAAATTTACATCGAAAACTATCATAACGGATGTCACCTATTGATCCAATGTGTGTGTGTGTGAGGGGGGGAGAGAGAGGGGGGGAGAGGGGGGAGAGAGGGGGGAGGGAGAGAGATAACGTTATGATAAACACTTTCCGACATATTGAATTTATGAGTGACGTCCGTTATGGTAGTCTCAGTTTTAAATTTTTTACGAATTCTCACAAGGTTGATGTCATTCTACTCAGTAGGAATGCTGCTACACGTTATGGATCAGTTTCACGCATTAACTCGTACGTAACGATATTTATTGCTTCTCAAAGACACAAACCGCCTAACAGAGCAGCGTAGTGCTGAATTTCGTCCCGAGGTCGCGTAAAATCACTTTATAAGGTCAGCTTCCTCCAAAGCTGTCGCAAATTCCGAAATGCCGGAGTTAGCATGAAAGTTCTCGCGCGTGTAGTTTCCATATTTCCAAGAAGCTTTTTATTCATTTTTTTCTACCTACGGCGAAGTGAAGAAAGATAATAGACGAGACGACTTTTATTTTCCATTTTAAATGCTCTGGTTTCGCAGTCGCATCAGAAAAAAACGGACGACGGGACGACGAGATTGGAGCTTGTAATTAATTTTTCGTGGCCAAAAAAACGCGATTCCGTGATTTTTCTCACGCGGTATTCTTTTTCAGCTCTCCTCGTCATTTAGCAACTATGATTCAGTGGCGTGGGGTGAATTGCGATGTATCGATTGTTCTGCCATTTAAACCCGTGGTAAATAATCGATTATTCAGGTGTTCGCTGCGAACGCCCTGTCTATCGATCCTTTTCCATAGGTTTAAATGGCATAACAATCGATATATCGCAAAGCACGCCGCACCACTGCTATGATTCATCCTAATACTGTACCTACGCTGGCTTCTCACAATTTCATTTACATAGGTCATCCAGATATAAGCAGTATTCTTGATCGTTGCGCGAGAAGAGAGCTCATCTCTAGGATGAAGCCCAAAAAGTTTAAATCTTTACGCCTCAGTTTGTTTATCTTGGCATCGCTATTTTTCTATCACCACGCGGAAGCGGTAAGTCGGACATTTAGACTTAACATGGGAAAAACATAAAAATTTGTCCCACTTATGAGATTAAAACCACAAGTGGTCCCAGCCTCCCAGCAGTGGCGTGGCGTGAATTGCGATACATCGATTGTTATGCCATTTAAACCTACGGTAAAGAATCGATTATTAAGGTGTTCGCTGCGAACACCCTGTTTATCGATCCTTTTTCATAGGTTTAAATGGCATAACAATCGATATATCGCAAAGCACGCCACGCCACTGCCTCCCAGCTCCTCAAGCTTGTGGGCTCCAAAAAAGTTTGAAGCGTATTTGGTAGCGGGTGGTAAGTCTGTGGGAGGAACTTTCAGCAAGAACGGGGTATCCCTAAAAAGAATCGTGAAATTTCACTCTATCTGCGATGCAACTTCATCATACTCTGATACCCTGAATATAAAATGGACCACGTTTAGAAAAAGTAACGAAGCAACATTTTTGAAAAAATGAATCGATATCAATTTGGGATGAGACCGTTTCTGAAGGATAATACGAGAGAACTAAAACTGAAATCTTGCAATCAGGTCCGCCACAAGGGGGGGATACTGGGTCCTTGGTACCGGGGCCCGGGCCCTGGAGGGGCCCGTGACGCAGGTGACAAGCCACTACGAATTCATGTGTAACCCTTGTCTCGTAGGGAAAAGTGAAAAAATTACCCTAAAAATTCCGCAAAAGGTGAATAAAGTTTCAAAAACACGCTGGGGCACTATAAAATTTTTCTTACTTCTTTAGAGATTTTCAAGATTTTGATATGTAGAATGATATTTTTAGTAACTGTGTTTCACTTTCTTCCGTTGTCGGATGCTAAGAGGCTCCTTTCTGGGCATCCTCGACTTCAATGGCTTAACTCCCTTGCCATAGACGTACAAAAGGGGAGTCCAGGGGGGCCCGGCTCTCCATAGAATTGAAAATTATCATCTGCCCCCTCAAAAAAAAATTTATAGATGTTTTGAATGCAACAATTCGAAAGTTTTTGGTGCTGAAAGTAAACAAAAAGGCGTAATTATTCTGCAGAAATTGATGGAAAATCTCCATCATAAGAGCTTCATAATGCGTCCAAAGAGATTTAAAATTTCAAAAATTTCCCGGGGGAAGCCCCCCGCGGACCCCCCCCCCCCCCCCTGTGCTAGGGGCCCGGGCCAGAAAATTGGTACCAGGGCCCGAGATGGGATGTGGCGGGCCTGCTTGCAATGTCCATTTAAACGATTTGTCTCCCATAAGTCCTAATGTTTTTTTTAAAGCTTCAACCTCGCTCTCTGAAAACTAAGTCTAAATGGCATTGTACCCCCCCCCCCCCCCCCCCAGATGAATGCGGTCTAGGCTTCATGAAATGTAAACCAGACATTTCACCGTTTTTGTGCTTCATTTTGGGGCTTTCTACGTTTGTATTCTTAGAAATAATAAAATGTACTTATGTGTAAAAAAAAAAATAAAAACTGTAGGTGTCCGTTTGTCCAATTATTTTATCTTTCAATTTCGCATGAGTTAAATTTTACGATCTAAATGTTTTTTTGCCACTTTGATATCAGCTTTCTACTCAATCAAGTGAATTCACTTTACCAAACAAAAGAACTGAATGGCATCGGGTAATTTTATTTAATTCGGGTATTCAGTAAAATGTACCCCAACAATGTAGCTTTAGTTGAACTACATTCTGGAATAAAGAATCACTATATCTGGCTCATTAGAAGTAACTTATGTGGTTTTCCTTTCTGTGTGTAGTTCCGCGAGCTTTTACGGTTGAGTCAGAGATAGTAGTTCTCTATTACAAAATGAAGTCCAGTTTGGTCCCCAGCACGAGGGAATCAAACTACAATAAATGATAGAAACAAAACAAATAGGTATTATTTGGCTGATTTTTTCATGATTGCTTATGAGTGAAACTTAATCCGTAAAAAGAAAACGAAGTGCAAACATACATCATAGTGCAGCGAGTGATAACCGTCAAAGGTTATGGCAACAAATCGCCCCCACATAGCCACCGTCATTTTTTTTTATTTTTATTTTTATTATTAAATCTTAAAGATATCCATAGAACCAACTATGTGTCCCATCTCTCTTCATGAAGGTACATTTTATCTAGATATTCCATAATGGACCACTAGACAAGGTACGAATTTAAGCGATCTGATACATGTTTCTTAACCAGAATTTCACGTAGAAAACGATTCACACAACGAAAATTACGGAAACCAACTCCTAATGAAGATATTAACGTTTTTATTTCACATTGGTTACGAGGAATTTGAACTGCCCGCTCACAAGAAACTCAAAGCTCTTCGTGAGTCAAATCGCGCACTACGACGGTTTCAGCAAGCTTCTCAATCGAGCAATGTTCATTTTCCCATCATGTGTTGTTCAAACTATCAGCAATTTGCTATAACTGAGCCAAAGCGTCAAGATTGAGGTTGCCAGATTTTTATATCGCAGAGACTGTCATGATAACGTTTAGCGCGCGATGTGAATCACGTAGAGCATTGAGTTTTCATGAGCGGGTGGTTTGAATTCACGTATCAAGAATCATTAAATATCTTCGTAAGGAGTTAATTTCGGTAATTTTCGTTGTGTGCATCGTGTTTTACGTGAAATTTTAGTTACGAAACATGTATCAGAATGCTGAAATTCGTACCTTGTCTAGTGGCCCATTCTCACCTAATATGTATTATGGATGTGTAGATGGATCCCGCAAACTGGAACCGAATGATCGGTGACGTCAACACTGCGTATCAACAGTGCTATTATATCACGGCTCAAACGGACAGGGGAACCAAGAGAGCTGCGTCACAGACATGTGAGGATGTGTTTAGGACCTTGGACATTTTCAGGCTGAACGAGTGTCACGGATGGTACGATGCTAAATGCCGCCTTATCCCCCCCTACGATGCCTACCAGTGCTCCGTCAAGACACCCGCTTGTGCACTGATGGAGCCCCTACGAAAAGCCCAAACCCTCGCTGAATGCGCGCCGACCCTCTTCCAACCAAACCCAACCAACAGACCACCGTCCCCGTCACCGACTTCTAGCCGGAGCTCGCGGCAGAGGGGTAAAGAGTCTCGCGGAGGAACTAGTGGAAGATGGGACACAGCTGGAGCAAGCGGCTCAGCCGGTGGAAGTCCGTCACGTGGAAGGGGTCCGTCACGCGCTGCAAGTCCGTCACGCATCGGAGGTTCCTCGCACGCTGGAGGCTCTTCACCCCGACCGAGTTTCTCTATTCCTGCAACCCCCGCGCCCGCTTACGCTCGCCCTGACCTTACAGGGACTGGACTAGTTTGGGATCCTAATTTTAGGCTCAAAGATTTTGTCGGGCCAGGTGGATCGCCCGGTTGGGGCATACCTCACGACTTGGCAGGGGCTTCACTTCCTGGAAGTCCATTTGTTCCTGCAAACCCCCCAGTCACTGTTGGACATGGACTCGCTTTGGATCCTGAATATAGTGTGGGTGATCTCTCCTCTGAAGCAGAACCACAATATGGTTGGAGTGAGTCCTACAACATATACCCCCAAGGCGGATTCTCGAATTTGGATTCCAATGTTGGAGGCTCCTCTGAAGTCGGTAGTAAAGTCGGTGCAGGTACGTTTGGCTTTTTTATTTTTTTATTTTTTCCCCCCCTTCAAAGTCGCTGCTTAAGATGTAGCGTAGGCCCACGGACAAAATACTACATGCGAATTTTAGCGATCGAATATCATTCATCAGACGAACTGATGGATGCGCAGAGTGATGCCGATAATCGGTGAAAGCAAGAGCCAATCAGAGTTCAGATTTATTTTTTTAAGAAACTAAGGAGAAAATACGAAAATACAAAACACTAAAACGCAGCAGATTGCGAACACAGTAGACTTGAAATGACAAAACACACCAACAAAAGAATAGATGAAACAAAAATTCTGGTGAAAGATGAAGTTTCTGACATCGATTGCATCAGTTTAAAAATCGATTTCAAGTCCTGAGGTGAATTCGAAATTTCAAATTGATGGATTTCAACGGTCTCCGGTGAGACCAATGAAATAGTCGAATATCATTTAAAAAAATTCACAATCGTCGAATATCATTCAACGGTGACTGATATTCGATCGCAAAAATTCGCCTTACGTTTTCTCTGGTCTCTCTCTAGGTCGTTCTTAGTAAGTATACGATATTAACTGCATACTTTTTAATAATTAGTGCTGTCGATCACAGTTCTAGGAGGAGAGACACAAGGCAGCGGGCCTTTCAAGTGCGCTGTGTGCGGTAACACATACGAAAAGAAAAAAACTTATCAAAATCACATGACCAGCCACCGTAAGTTTTCAGCAGGAGAAACTATATGCCATTGCGGGAAGCAACTTGCCTCGATGGAATCCCTTTGGCAGCATAAGGAAGTAGTGCACGGAGAATGTGAGTACATTAACTTTTCACCCAATTTCGATATTCCACATTTTTTTAGCGCGACAGAGCTTGATTTTGATCGGTGTTCTCTTTTTTGAGAGGCGCTGCACTCGATGAGCTGAACCAAAGATCTCGTGTTTTCAATCTAGTGATCCTAGATTCGGAAGACTCGTGATGTCAAAGGACTATTTCGTCTTCAAAATAAAGTGAGACAGATTTCGCGGCTGGGAGACAAACAATACTGTCAACCCTAAACGAAAAGTTTTTTTTATCATTTCGCTTCAAGTTTTTAATGGATGACAAGAAGAAAATCGATTTTTATAGCGACATATTCATTTTTCAGAAAATACATTATCGCTTTAATTTATTACGACATTGCAGAATAGTTAGGCAGGTATCTGAGCGTGATTTGTATAGAGCTTTTTCTTCGAACAACAGAAGGACCACGTTTACAGCAGTTTATAATGTGCGATTGCATTTATAATGCGAAGTTTTTAATGGATGACAAGAAGAAAATCGATTTTTATAGCGACATATTCATTTTTCAGAAAATACATTATCGCTTTAATTTATTACGACATTGCAAAATAGTTAGGCAGGTATCTGAGCGTGATTTGTATAGAGCTTTTTCTTCGAACAACAGAAGGACCACGTTTACAGCAGAAAAGAAACCAAGCCACACCAGCTACTGCCAAACTTGACGGAGCAATTTAATTTTTCACAAGAGAACGATCGTGCGGATTTTTTTTGAAAATTTCAAAGAATTTGCTTCGTACTCCGCAGAAAATTCACTGAAAGCACAAAAATCCGCAAAACCACTTTCATGTAAAAAATTAAAATGCTCAGTTTTTGGCAGTATCTGATGTGGCTCGGCTCTTTTATGTTTAACGTAGTCCAAAACTCCCTTTCCTTAAATTATCCTCTCTCATTTTTTAATCTATATTTTTAACGTGTGAAATTTCCAAAGAACAATCCAGAAAGAAACGCACACAAGTTTGAACAAAACGATGCCCATAACATCATAAACCGAAAGACGCGTACGATTTCGTAGTTTCACTGGCAAAACTGTAGCGCAATACGGCTTATGTTAGAGAAAATTACTCATTAATGCTCTGCTTGTTCCATCCCGCGCCGGGTGAAACGATGCATGCCTTGAGAGTCAAAACGCCTTCAAATCCGTGTGTATGTATTACGGACATCCGCGGAGCCCGAATAGTTGCATCCTGGCATTTTTAAGGGTGCGTTACACGCGATACTAAATGAAGGCGCCATATTTGCTTGTGTCTCTTACACTTTCACTTATTTCAAGCGTTGCCTGTTGTGGCAATGAAGTAAACAGCCACTGATTTTCATCACTACATCGTCAATTTTCCGAAAAATGCTTTGCACACTGAAACAATTTTTACTTGAGATATTATTTTGACTTAAAGTGTCGTCTTTTGTCAACAAAATTTGGTTTCCGTGCTGATTTAACTTTTAAAGTCAATTTTAGCTTTTTTTAACTTAAAAAAACGGATGTTGAGTTGAATCTGCGCTGATTTTACTAGAAAAAAAAATTATCGAGAAGAAACGACGCTTTACGTACATGAAAATAATATCTCAAGAATCTTTTTATTCAATGTGACCGATCATCAAGAAAATAACACAATCAGAAACTTTCATCCGAATCAAGCCAAAAGTGAGTTGAAAATACCAATGAACAAACTCAGGAAAGTTCAGAATAAAATGATACTGGCAATTTGCGGGAGCAGGTTACCTATAGATTTAATAATGCACTAATACCCACAGTAATGCGATAGAGATATATTGGTTTTCTCTAGACACTACGGCTGATGTGTTTAATTTCTCCAATCGTTTTTTCCCTGTTTTTCTATCAATGTTCGTGAAAGACGTTGATAAAGAGCCTCGCCAAGTTTCGCCCCTTTTTTTTATACCCGAGTTGGTCAACCGGACACGGCTCAAACGAAAGCTCATGGTAAGGCAAACTTCCACCAAAAGTTTCAACTTGAAGTGAAACCTCGTTTAGGCTGTACAGCGTTGCCAATTTTCCATTTTTATGCGCTAAACTCACGAAATACTGAATCGTCATGGTTCAACAGACTATTATACCCGAGCTGGTCAACAAGACAAGGCTCAAACGAAAGCTCATGGTAAGGCAAACTTCCACAAAAAGTTTCGACTTGAAGTGAAACCTCGTTTAGGCTGTACAGCGTTGCCAATTTTCCATTTTTATGCGCTAAACTCACGAAATACTGAATCGTCATGGTTCAACAGACTATTATACCCGAGTTGGTCAACGAGACAAGGCTCAAACAAAAGCTTATGGTAAGGCAAACTTCCAGGAAAAGTTTCAACTTGAAGTGAAACCTCGTTTAGGCTGTACAGCGTTGCCAATTTTCCATTTTTATGCGCTAAACTCACGAAATACTGAATCGTCATGGTTCAACAGACTATTATACCCGAGTTGGTCAACGAGTCAAGGCTCAAACGAAAGCTTATGGTAAGGCAAACTTCTGGGAAAAGTTTCAACTTGAAGTGAAACCTAGTTTAGGCTGTACAGCGTCGCCAATTTCTCATTTTTATGCGCTGTACTCACGAAATACTGAATCATGGTTCAACAGACTAGTATACCCGAGTTGGTCAACGAGACAAGGCTCAAACAAAAGCTTATGGTAAGGCAAACTTCCGGGAAAAGTTTCAACTTGAAGTGAAACCTCGTTTAGGCTGTACAGCGTTGCCAATTTTCCATTTTTATGCGCTAAACTCACGAAATACTGAATCGTCATGGTTCAACAGACTATTATACCCGAGTTGGTCAACGAGACAAGGCTCAAACAAAAGCTTATGGTAAGGCAAACTTCCAGGAAAAGTTTCAACTTGAAGTGAAACCTCGTTTAGGCTGTACACGTTGCCAATTTTCCATTTTTATGCGCTAAACTCACGAAATACTGAATCGTCATGGTTCAACAGACTATTATACCCGAGTTGGTCAACGAGACAAGGCTCAAACAAAAGCTTATGGTAAGGCAAACTTCCAGGAAAAGTTTCAACTTGAAGTGAAACCTCGTTTAGGCTGTACAGCGTTGCCAATTTTCCATTTTTATGCGCTAAACTCACGAAATACTGAATCGTCATGGTTCAACAGACCATTATACCCGAGTTGGTCAACGAGTCAAGGCTCAAACGAAAGCTTATGGTAAGGCAAACTTCCGGGAAAAGTTTCAACTTGAAGTGAAACCTCGTTTAGGCTGTACAGCGTCGCCAATTTTTCATTTTTATGCGCTGTACTCACGAAATACTGAATCATGGTTCAACAGACTAGTATACCCGAGTTGGTCAACGAGACAAGGCTCAAACAAAAGCTTATGGTAAGGCAAACTTCCGGGAAAAGTTTCAACTTGAAGTGAAACCTCGTTTAGGCTGTACAGCGTTGCCAATTTTCCATTTTTATGTGCCAAAATGAAGGAATTCGGGACTAATAGTCCAATGCATCATAATTAAACAGACTAGTGCATCGGAAGAGAAAACGAATTTTTAAGTCTATATTACCATTTTAAGGCAATTTAACGATAAAATGATGAGTTTTTCAGCTCCAATTTGAAGATATTTTTGAGAAGCAAAACGTGATTTTAGTGGTTTTCTCTTTTGGGAGGCGTCTCGTCGTAAAATAAATGTACACAATTTGGCAACGTTACTCTGAACTTTCCATTTTTGCCTTGAACAGAAATCATATACTTTGCTGATGGATTATTTTGTTTTTTATACAGATCGAGAGGTCAAAACCAAAGGTAAATATGAAAGTAAACGTCTTCTTTGTAGTTAAGTAATAGGGAAGGGAAGAGGGTACCATAGCTCCAAGATGCCCCCTCTTTGCAATTCCACTATATAGAGGCCTTATCCTGGCAATGCTGGAAATTGTACTCTCTGGGATTCAACAATGTCTTGAATTACTTGTTTTAACAACAGTATGGGATTCAACAGGGAGCGCAACTATGTGTTTGGTAGAATTTTAATCAAACACATTGCTCAACACGTCACCGACTAAACTATATTTTAAGGTGTGCATGGTAGAGCTTCAAAATTGGAGGTCTCAATTTGGTATATTCAATTCAAGAGGAGAGGGTTTTCTCTTGTCCGAAGGTGAGGCGTGAATGGTCGTTTATTGATATTTCTCTATTTAAAGCTATGGTAAAGACTTGATTATTAGGGTCTTCGTTGCGAGCACCCTCTTTATCGATCTCTTTTCCATGGGTTTAAATGACAGATCAATCGATGTATTGCAAAGATGCAACACTACTGCTTGTCTTTTCTTCCGCCGCAGTCTCCTTACAATATACAATTTGGATAAACCTCCGAATGTATCCTCCGAGATGATCGCGCAATACAGCTTGAAACGAGGCCTCTTGATATTATTGGAAATTTCTAAGAAATATAATTCCAACGAGGACCATACGTCGTGCCTTCGATTGGACTACAATACTGTTCTGCTGAGGAAGAGCCATATGAGCCTTTAGACGTTGCCGCATTTCCTCTAATGCAAAACGAAGTTACTGGGAAAGTTGTGAATATTTTTCTTCAAATTTTTCACACAATTTTGTTCGCAATTTAATATAAAATATCTGAAAATCTCAAGGAAAAATATGCATGAATGTCGTATTCAGATACGTATTTTAGATTAAATTGCGTACAAAAGTTTTGAAAAGGGTATCCCAGGATAAGGGCACCAAAATGCCCCTCCTCACGGATTTTGAATTTAATGGTCTAAAACCCTTCAGGAGGTCCTAAAAACATGGTTTTGGGCAATTTTAACCTCCTGACCCCAACCACCCCCCCTCCAGCCCCGAAAAAACCCATTTTTCGGGGAATTTTGGGGTATTTTCACGTTTTATTTCATATCTCCCGCGTTTTTCAATGAAAATGCACCAAAATTTCACCAAATGTACATCAGGGCAATCACATTCTTGGGTAAAAAAATCAAATTTATCGAAATATATTTAGACTCCGAAAAAAATTCGTGAAAATCGTAAATTTTCAATTTTTTTCAGATTTTAGCGGTTTTAAAAAAAATGAGGACACATACATTTTTTTTTATTGCCTTAAAATGTAGGTAATATACCCAGTTGTTACCAAAAAAAATTTCAAGCCTTCACGCGTGGTGCGTCCCACCGAAAAAATAGTTTTTTTGGCGCCAAAACGGTCAAAATGGCTCTTTTGGCAACGGTTTACTCGCACGCTATCAAGATAGTAACACTAAAATCTCTAATTTTTGGTTTCAATGTTTCAAGAAGCATGCCCTAGTATCGTCAGAAAAGGTTTCAAGTCGATCGAGTCCTTACGCCCCACGTAAAGTACCGGTTTTTGGCGCCAAAATGGTCAACATTCCTATTTCAGAAGAGGTTACTCGGTAGGGTGGCCCTTATTTTTGACTTTACGGAATTTAAAGTGCAGAGCCCTGCAAATGGTTTCATTTGATGAGAAAATAACTGGGAAAAAATAAAAATGGAGAAAAAAATATTTTAAAACGCGCCTCAAAGAGCCTAAAGTTCCGAGCGTGGCGTGCGAAGACGCGTTTTTTCGTCATTTTGCGAATTTTTTTTCTCCCGTTGAAATGTTTCTACGGCTTTGAAATTTTTGTAAATAACATACTTTTTAGAGTACTTTACGAGAAAAATAATGAAATTTACCTCTTTTTATCAAGGGAAATTTGGCAACTCTCGAATGTTCATACGGCGTTCTTCCTTAGCATGGCAGAATAATCCACGAGAAAAGATAATAATTATTCTACCCTTCAAAAGAGTGATTCCTCGTCAAAATTCAAGAAGACATTGGACAAATAGGAAACTTCCAAAATCAACTCTTAATAATTGAGAAATTACGTGCACATCATAAAACACTAAATTTAAACTTCCCGCTTGTTGAAAAAAAAAAAAAAAAAAAAAAAAAAAAAAAAAAAAAAAAAAAAAAAAATTAATGCAGGTCAACATAGCCATTCAAAAGAACCTGTACGCCAGGCAAACAACAGGAGTTTAGGTGTTCCAATTTTGGTACATTCTCATACATGCTTACGCAGATATTTCGAACCAGCAAAATTATGTGCCAGGTCGCATTGGACATTGACTTTCATGTTCTACCTTCAGGCGGTTTTAAAGCACTTTAGCTCGGGGGTTTGTTTCGTTTTCGATTTATTGACGATTTTAAACTCTACATCTTCTTTTGTAAAAACCCCGAAAAATAAGTAGATGCACGTGTTCGTCAGGTATTCCTGTGCGAAACTCGGCCGTAGAATAGGTTCTAATAATATCTTCGAAGAACGCCCCAAATGGAAAGAGTAGATTGAAACACGGGATAAATATCTGCGGACTGATATTTCAAATGGATACACAAAGCGATAGACAAAGAAGACAAAGGGAGTAGGTATGGAACGATCCTATTGGTTGAAACGGGTGGTCGTCATAGACTAAAGGGAGACAATGATGGACTAACTGTAGGGTCTCTGGTGCGTGCATTTCCGTTGTTAGTCCATTACTTACCTAGTTTGTCCATTGAAACCACCCGCTTCCACCAATAAGATCGCTTTTTTCCAGTGTGTATTATTTCTCTATCACTTTGTCCATCAAATTCAATAATCAGCCCCGCTGTACAGTAGGTATTCTCGATGTTATCTTGGAGCATTCTAGAAACTACAATCGCGTGTACCTATTGATAATAATCGACAACCTATAGCAGGATTTATCGACCACTCTGTAGATCCTTTTCAATTAGTAGTTGTCCAAGAGTTTCCTTAGTTCTTGTTTTATGTTTGTTTGTTTTTCTTCTTAGAAGGGACCAAGTGCACAATATGCGACGAAGATTTTGGAACCTCGGCGAATTGGTATAAGCACGACCAAATAGTTCATAAAGGAAAAGGACAGTGTCCTTATTGCCCACTGAGTCTCACAAGCCTGTCTGGAATCGCTAAGCATATAAAAACGTACCATCCAGAGAAAAGCACCAAAAAAAGAGGATAAAAATATAGTTGCATAGAGACCTCAACTAAATTAATGATTTACACTCTTTATCTGGTTAAACCGAGTAGTAATAAATTTATTAGTTGATTGACCTTGCGATGAATTTGTCCTGAATTAATGTGTGTCCTTATAGAAGCATTTTTAAAACTCTAAAAAAAATAAAATAATTTTATCATAACTTCTCAGGCCTACTTACTCTTTTCTGGTAACAGTTCCCTCTATCGCTTTACCGAGCCAATTTTCATGATTTTTGTGACTGTCAACAGGAGATAGTCTTTAAAAGAGCCTGTTCTATTCAGATTTTGGAATGATGACTCAGATTTTTTATATTAGGGTAAACCCGGGAAGTAGAAACGGCAAGGGACAAGCAAACTTCAGAATTCCAGTCATGCCGAGGTAGAAAATTGAACTAAACAAGAGATGTTGAATCTTGGTTTGTCTCTACGTTCCCTTACGTAATAGTGTTGCCGATGTTTACGGTTGGTATCGATATCCGACCTATCGATTTTTTTAAAAAAGAAACCGATCTCGATTTATATCGAGCTCTGAAATATCGATATTCACAAATATCGAACCTAAAAATCTATATTTTACTAACACTTTGCCCTGCTGCAAATTGGCCCCTAAATTGGGCAGAACTTCCAAAATATCGACGGCCTAACGTGGGAATCACACATCTCTATAAGCGACGTTGCAAATTTTGACTAATTTTGTATTTTTTCCAGGAGAAATACCAGTTATTTCCACTATTATTTCATGAGAATGGCTGCTACAAAAATTGTAAATAAATTCCCGAGGGATGGAAGTTCTATCCTTCAAAGTTTCCTTCCTTACCCACAAAACTGTATAGGTGTTAAATACACAACTAAGTAGATGAAAGAAAGAAAAATCTATTCGATATCTCTAGAGATAAATGTATCGATAGGGACGATATATCGACGTTGTTTTGGTCTAAAATTTCGATATTCCAAAATATTGATAAAATATCGACATCTAGCTTTTACTATTACTCTGGTCTACCCTAGGTGATAAAGTTGTAAATTCTCCCATTTAAGAATATAATGTAAACGTTCATTTCTTATCTTATTTTGTTTGAAAGATCCACCCGGCCGATTCTCATGAATTTTTCGGAAGCTATTAGTAACAGATACTTCTTGGATAATTCCGCTCTATTCAGATTAAGTCACAAGGGCCTGCGCAGCGGCCAGAAGGCATCTCTTCCTAATGCACGAACAGTGCCTAATGTAAGTTTCGAACAAATGAGCTGTGCGTATAAAGTTCTATTCTTTCTCTTACCTTGAGAGAATCCCATGACGAAGACCATGTAGATGGAAACAAATCGGAGTAGATCTCCCATGACCATCCTGTAGATCATGACGACGAATGGTCCGACCGTCTTGAATCCCCTGAAAATTCATCGAATCAAATCCGAAAACTTTAATCGATCGTGTGAATCCTGCGTTCACGGCTTTGTATCCTATGGGACTTACCTATCTCAATTGATAACCACTCAAACTTTACATTTTTAAATTTATATTGAGACCACATATTTTTCAAGAAATCTCTTATGATTCTTCTTTCCCCACACACCAAAAAAAAAAAAAAAAAAAAAAAAAAAAAACCTTATCGAAGAATCTTGACTCGTGCGCTTGCGCATAAATACGACCACCGCACAGTGGGTCGAGTCAATCAGGGAAGTAGGACATAGAAACTAAAACCACAAATTTTGATGTTTATTTTGTCACATTTTAAATCTTAAAGGGTGCATTCATAAGTGAATTTCACTAGGAAACCAATGGGACTAGTTATAGAACCTCAAAGTTTTGTATAAACGGAGTTAAAAGCGTTTAAAGTTTCCACATTTTGTCTGAGCTCTCCCATTGACTCAATCCACTGCGCACCGTGGCAAAAGTTCATCGGACACAATAAAAATCAATTCTTTTATTTCTTTTTTAATATTGCGACATTCAATATTTTAAGAATAACTCAAAATAACGGCTACTCTATTTTTCGCTCTTTAATATTGAACTGTTGAGAAAAGAGGACAATAAAAAACATGAATGAAGAGTCCAATGTGTGAACCTGTTAAATACAATTTTTTAAGGTCAAGTTAAGACCGTTTTTTGCATACTCGTGTGATACTCTCCGGTATCTGAAAGTTCCTCAGTGTATAACAAGGCGTAGACTTGGAGAAACTAGAGCACTAGTACCTGTATACAGGAGAGTATTGTCATCTCAATCCTTTTCCTATAGAAAAAGTGTGCCGATCTCTGATTGGTCGGCTATCATGGAGCCCCAAAGTTGGACCAATGTAAACAAACCCCAGCCCCTCCGCTCTTAGTTTGGCCCAATGCAAACAAACAGGATGGCGACAAAGTTCTAGACGTGATTTTGGATGTGATATAAATTTTTTTATGATCAACTTCTGATTTGAGTTCGGATCAACCTTTAATGGATATTTTATCCGAAAATTAACCTTTGAGAGTGAGTATCATTCATCTCTCAGCCGATAATACGTATTCCTCTGGGTCGGGTCTGTTGACATTGGTCCAACTTTAGAGCTGCATGATGACCTAAAACTGATGAACCAATCAGAGAGCGGCACAGAGATGGCAATACTCTCCCAGGTACTCCAGGAGAAACTCAGAATACGAACATGATCAGTGTTTTTGGCGTGTATACGTACTACGAGCAGTTCGTGGTGAGTTTCTCGCGCCCGTCCGCCCAATAATATTGGGGAATATAGGGATAATATATAATATTAATATACAATATTAATATATCATATTAATATATAATATTAATATACAATATTACTATATAATATTAATATATAGGGAGGGGGCTCAGAGGGGAATAATAAAAAAATTGGTCTCTAATATTTCTATTATATTTGTTTGGAAATAGGAGGATAATAAAAAGACCGAAAAGGAAATTTTCTCACCGGCAAAAGAAGAGAAAGTATGGTGACGTAAGCAACATTATCATAACTGCCAGAATGTCTTCCGCCTCGTCTTCACAGGAAAATCGCAATATTGGTGCACCCATCATCATGAGGCACGAAAACAGGAACATCACTCTGGATGGCACTGTCATCTTTGCACGTCAAACAAAAACCCAGTTGAGAATTAAACGGAGTCAGAAAGGAAAGTGACGCGTGAAAGTGCACAGAAGCAGAAGAATTGGACTACATTTTGCAATTTGGATCTATAAATTCCAGCCCGGTTTAAAAACGACGTATGTGCCTTAGTTTCTTTATGCACATAAGTGTTTTTTCAGATGAGCCAGACTTTATAGTTCCAAATTGCAAAATGCTGTCCAACTGGACGTATCTATGCTAAAATGAACTATATCACACGCAATTCCTGTGCACATAGTTCCTTTTAGCGTAAATACGTCCAATTTGTCAGTGGTTTTGTCCAGGGAACCAAGCTTGCTTGAAGAAGTTGCTTGATAGGGTTCCTCCTCGAAGGAGACGAAGGGGTCGCCCAGTGAAAGGGTGGCGACAGGGGTTTTTAGAAGAAATGAGGATTTGCCAACTCCCTGAAGGGCTTTGGGAGGATACGGGACTTTGGCGGCCAGGAGTCGCAGAGCGCCAGAGAGCGCTATAAAAGCGGCTTTATACATACATACCAAATACAACATTGTTAATCTCTTTAGGCTCATTACAATGTTTACTGGACTTTCACATACCCGTCACGTGCTTCGAATCAACGATCAGGCACTAGAACATTTCTTTTGGGTTCTCAGGTGTGAAATTCCAGCCTCACGAAGGTTCGGCTCTTGGAACTACAATTTGCATCAAGGAACTACTGTTTCTGGCTCATTCATAAAAATACCTATCGGCATAGGGAATATACCATGTATGAATAATAATACCATATATGAGGGGCTTGGAGGACAAGGCGTTTTCGTGCAAATTTTGCAATTTCGAGAAATACGCAATTGAAGTTTTGAAATTACATGGATCTTAATGGCGGAAAACTTTTCGATGCTTACAAATTGGAATTTTGCAGCGAATTTTTTACAGAATTTGCATCACGACTAATTTTACTTGAAATTATTAGTGCTTCAATTTTTCTTCAAAGACTGCACTTATACGCCTCATCTTCCAAGTTCCTCATATGTTGTTTCTGATTAGAACCAGAAATAGACGCTATTAGTGCTACGTCACAGTCGGTATCGATTGCATCGAACTGGATCCAAACAATCAAACTTAACCTCATCTTGACACTCCCCTCCCATAATTTCACTGTCAAAAGCCAAGAAACTGGAGGGGCATAGGAGTGGCCTAAATAATGGTGGCTCTCCTGGGCATTTTCTACTTTCTGAAACTGCTTTATTCCGTCAACTCAACAATACAGGAACGTTCCGTGATTTAAAAAAAAAAAAAAAAAAAAAAAAAAAAAACTTTCTCTAACACAACTTATTCTCAAACTGGGCGAATTATCTCTGAAATTCTGTAGTTTCTTGTTGAATAGTAAGGTTATGTTTGATTTTTTGGATCCAGTTCGATACAATCGATCAGGGTCGGATTTTCCTACTTGCCGCCCATGGGCCGCCTGTATTTTGCCGCCCCCTTCTCATTCGTTTTGAAACATCAATAAAAACCATCAAGTGAACGTGCTTGTCGGGTAGGGGTGCATAAGACGCGTTTACTCGTGTTGAACACATTTTTTGGGACAGCCCTGTCAATACTACTAGCAAAAGTGCACTGAACTTTGCGCGAAAAAGATTCGTAAACCTATCTTTGTGTGGGCAAGGCCTTCCATTTATAAGAAATGAACGAAAAAATTATGAAAGAGCAAACGCAAAATTTGGTTTAATGATTTTAACTTCCGCCGACCGCACTGTGTTTGGCGCAATGCGTGAAGTATTCACGCAGTCTTGTAGGCGCTATGCGTTTCACGCTGACCGCACTGTGTTTGGCGCAATGCGTGAAGTATTCATGCATTCTTGTAGGCGCTGTCCGTTTCACGCTGACCACAATAACCGCAATGTGTTTGATGCAATGCGTGAAGTATTCGAGCAGTCTTGTAGGCGCTAATATGTGTTACATGGCGATTGCCGCGCCGAGGGCTTCTCCTTTTCATCTCAAGCTCTCGTCATCATTTCTCCTTAAGTCGCGCCGCGCCGTTCCAGGCCAAATTGTGTGTTTGGTTTCTCTCTTAACTCGACTAATTAAAGGTGCTGTCTCTTGTATCACTGAAAGACGACCAAATTAGAAATTACTATACTCTCAGGAAATGAGAGATTTTGTAGCCTTTTCTCGTTTTTATTATTTTTTTTCTAAATCCGATTTTGTTCTATACCTACATTTAAAAATATTGCAAAATTTGCCGCCCCCTAGATTTGCCGCCATGGGCCGCGGTCCATGTGGCCACCCCCTTAATCCGGCCCTGCAATCAATACAGAGTGACGTGGCACTTATGGATTGCATTTTGCAAAAAGGAACCACTAGCATTGCAATGTTCCTAAGATTGTGCAACTTCTTTTGTCTTGGAGGGAAAACCCGATTATCCATTAATAGTTTCTATTTTACTCGCTAAAAACTGTAAATTTAAGACAAAAATTACCATCTAAATTTCATAGTTTTTCACGATTTCCGCAATTTTATTGAAAAATATGAAGTTGCACAATCTTAGCATCATTGCAATGCTAGTGGTTCCTTTTTGCAAAATGCAATCCTTAAAGCGTCTATAGCAGTTCATTACTGAAAATTTAGTTGAATTTTAGGGCAAAGAGTCTTTGATGACTTACAAGGTTCTCGATGAACATGTGAAGTCCGAGAAAGCTGGCCTCTCGTAGCGCGGCCAAGAGGTAGAGAAGGGCTCCAAATTCGAGGGCCACCTCTGCCGTGAGCCGGATCACGTCCTCGTAGGTGTTGACCCTCCATAACCGACACTCGCCCGTGTCTTCCCACCATTCCTCCTCCTCCTCATCCTCCTCTTCTCCACTGCCATCCTTTTCAACCTACACAAACCGAAAATCTGAGAAGCCTGAAATAAACAACTGCTAATGACAAATGAATCAGTGAGTTCGAAAACACACCAACTCGGGTTTTATTCGATTTTCACCAGTGGCGTGGCGTGCTTTGCGATATATCGATTATTCGGTCATTTAATCCAATAAAAAAGTATCGATAAACAGGGTGTTCGCAGCGAATACCTTAATAATCGATTCTTTACCACAGCTACGGATGGGGAAATATCGATAATCGATCATTGACGCCACGCCATTGAGTTTCACTTTTTTACGGTTTAGTAACACCTATGGATAGAAGCATCTGCACACAATAGGAAATTCTAATCGGATGTGCTTGAAACCGCGACGGGAAAAGGGAAACATCGAAGTATTTCATTGGAAATACCAATTTTTGGCCATTTCAAGGGAAACAAGTGTCCATCCGATTTTGCGGCTTTCTTTTTTCGGTTCAGTATACCTTGCACCAACAAGTTATATAAATATTCTAGCGTTATTCAGGTCGAAAAATATAAATTATTCAGGGCAGACTAAAATTCACGCATTCAAGGTTTTTGCTATAGAGCTATTTTTTATGGGTCTCTCTAGAACACAGTGATACGATGCAAAGCAGCCTTGAATGGAGATGTTGCGTGTGTGAGGAATCTGCAATTTGACTGTTGATTCTTATGTAAAAGTTCGCAAAAAACACGATGGTGCCACTGGTTTTCTCTGAAATCAACTCCTAAGCTCAAAAAAAGCTCTCAAGTTGAGGCCAAAATAGAGGGGATATCCCACGCTATCCTGAGAGCCCACCTCTACATCAAGACAAACTCTCCATGCAAAGATAGGGAGCAAATACATTAGCAGGGCTGCCGTGTTTTCAGTTTTAGAGTCCCCAAATAAAGTGGCAGCCCTGTCAATGCATTTGCTCCCTATCTTTGCATGGAGAGTTGGACATCATTTTGCAATAAGGAACCACAATTTCTGGCTCATTTTAGAAACAACATATATGCTATTAGTTTCCCTACGCTGATAGGCACTTTTACAGAGGAGCCAGAGATAGTGGTTCCTTATTGCAAAATGTAATCCAGTTTGTCTTGATGTAGAGGTGGACTCTCAGGATAGCGTGGGATATTGCCTCCATTACAACCTCAACTTGAGAGCTTTTTTTGAGCTTGGGAGTTAATTTCAGAGAAAACCAGTGGCACTATTGTGTTTCTCGCAAACTTTTACATAAGAATCAACAGTCAAATCGCAAATTTCTCAAACATGCAACATCTCCATTCAATGACTACTGCTTTCATTTTAAATTTGGAGCAGAGAGTCTGTTAAACGAGATTCTGTAATCAATTTTTTCCACTCGGAATAACAGCCGAGTATTTAATGAAATTCATAAATGCATTTATTGACGTAACTTTGAAATAGAACCATTAGCGGAGCGGCGACGCCTTGGCGCCTACAAACCTAACAGGGATACTTCACGCATTGCGCAATGCGTGAAGTATCCCTGTTAGGTTTGTAGGCGCCGATGCGCGTTTCGCACACTCTGCCCGCCCGCCGCGCCGCAGCGTGCCACGGCGTCTGAAGCAACTATTTCACCCCAGAGGTATTGCACAGTATCATAAGAAATTGAAGGCTCTCCAACATATTAAGAATGACAGGCATCCTCCAAAAGTACGGAGCTTTCCTCGCAAAATAAATCAAGATACTACGGCACAAAAAGAGAGCGGTAGTCCAAAAACTAAATAAGTCCTAGTATCCGTATTTAGTAACGTTTAGTATAAACTTTATCGTCTGGCTGTTGCTTAATCACCATCAGCTATGAAAGGCTATAAGAAATTGTACAGCCGGCTACAGAAGCTATTAGAAATCTTACAGCCGGCTTTAGGTCTACGGTATTTTGAAACACAGATTCTACTGCCAATTTTTACTAGGGTAAGTATGGTTAGTATGTGGTTAAGCACGGTTAGTATATGTGGTAATATAGTAATTATAATTGGATCCATTAAGTATATATGACTCATACTGCCGACTATGCAGACTATGCTTCGGTGACGCTTTAAAAGTCGCCAGATTTCACCGAATAGAACTCTTTTTCCAGTGAGAAAAAAAATCCGTTTTTTTTTTATCAAACGCGCTGGGTTGATGTACAACGATGTCAAGCAGATAAGTAACGTCTTCCGCACCAAGACGTGATTTTTTGGTGACGTCAGACTCAGCTGGCAAGAGGTGTGCTTAATGAGCAACTGGGATTTTTCGGAGGGAGGATCTTGTTTATTTGAAAAATTAATAGCGCGGCGAAAAACACACAAATCCCGAAATTAACAGGTGCTGATCAAAGCCGGGCAGGGTATAAAAGCTCCGGGCCCGGTTGCAAAAATCGTCTCCGCTCTCCCTTTGCTCCAGCATTGGGTCCTCCTCAGCTCAGGATGGCGTCGTTGAAGCTCATAGTTTGCTGCGTTGCCCTCGTAAGTTCCTCTCATTTAGAGCATCGACCATTGGCGGACTCAGCAAATTGGCAACATTGTTTTTCTCCATTTAAATCTATGGAAGCATATCGATTCTTGGAGGGACCAGGCGCTCCCACAAGAATGGATCTATTAACATAGGTTTAAATGGAGGGAATCCGGTGTTGCCAAATTGTTGGATCCGCCTAACCTACATTCGGCAGAGAATTTCGATTTTCCTAATAGCATTCTTACGGACATGTATAATTTAAAATGAGCCCATTTATGTCATTCCTAGTAATCTTTCACTTTATTTTTTTCATATCGTCATTTTTTTTTTTATTTGCAAAAAACGTACATTGAAGCCGAATAAATTCTATGCACTACCGCTATGATTTATTCATAAGTTTATTCTTTTCTGATATTGCGCCATTTTTCATCAAAATACTCCCGTTGTCTTCTTCATCTTCTTCTGTTGGTTTATTGGCCTAAATTCCTTATGTTGAACCTACAGTCATCAATTACTCGCATTTTTGTTTATACTGTTATAGTCCGAATGCAATAGTAGGAACTAATCTGAATTTTTACAAACTGAAAAATAAACCAGTTAAGTCATGCTCAGAGGCTGAAGGACTCAAAAATATTCGAAATCGGTATTATAAAGCTTAAATTAGTGCACGAGTTGTACACTTGAAAGCACTGGAAAGCTTATCAAACCGAATTCTTGCAAATACACAGCTTGGTATTCATTACTAACCTCATCAATCATTTAGCGGCTGTGTTACTTTCCACTTTCTTTTAAAGTAAAGTATGGGAGATAGGTACATTATGAGACAAAAGAGTAATGAGGCCATATTGTTGGATTGATTGAAAGAAACAAAATGAAGATAAAATCTAAATATTATAAGCCCGAAAATCATTTCTAGACGATACATCATAATTCCCGGGAATAAGTTGAAGCTCGCATTTCAAGTCAAAATTGACAAACAATTTCGACGAAAATCTCATCGTCAATCGCTCTGACTGTAAATCTTTCCGTTTTCAGGTGCTTGCCGCCGTGGTGGACGCTCACCCGAAGTGCAAAAAGTCATGCAAGCCGAAACCTCGTCCTTGCCACAACAAATGCCCGGACCGGTGGGTCGGCGGTTTCTTCCTTGAACTCGACTGCACCTTAAGCTGTGACATGGACTGGATCGACTACCAAATCGACTTGATCGGCTGCAAGCGTGACTGCTCCGAGTACCAGGTCATCATCGATCTGTACGGGCAAATTGGGCAAGCTAGAGACTGCTTCGACAAGTTCTACGACAACGTCTACGAGGAGACCTGCGGACTCATCACCGACTACCGCGGCAAGTAAGTGCAGTGTTTAAAAATTCATCAATTATCTTTCCTGAGACAAAATATTCATCCATCGATATCTCTCCTCTACATAAAGATTTCGGGCCTCACAGATTAGGTGTCCCGCTATACCTACCCCGATTTAAATAAACTGGACATAGAACGACGAGATCATAGGCGCGGCTCATAATATTTCGAATAAAAGGGATGCAAGGTCCCCTTCCTTGTTATTGGAGCCTGTTGATACTGGATTGAAGAGTTATTATGATGCAAAAATTTTCTATCTCTGATGTCACTGAAAGGAAATGCGGTCCTTTCAGCCAACATTCGGTGCTGCATTTCGCTCAAACTATTCCGCGTATTTAACCAAAGTTTCAATCGATCAAATCGACGGTTCAGTTTTTGAAACATAACTTACCGATGGGACAAAACTCGAGGTAGAAAATCGATCATACGAATCGAACGCTTGGACCCACTGTGAGTTCGGTTTGACGAAATAAACGGTTCGATCGGTATGACATACCGAACGTTCGGTCCTCACGACCGAATTTTTATTTCAACGTTGGGAGGGAAGGGGAGACATTAGTATTATGGGAGAGACGAATCCCCGAACATTCCTACCTAAGTCTTACGATAATCAACTGCGAGGGTCCGACACTATTCTCGGCAAAACTAAGTCAAACACTGATCACTAATCAGATTATCACCATTATAAAGTTTGGAGGTGCAAATACCATTATATTACTTTAACCCCGTTAAAATGCGAATATATACCCTCTCAGCAGAATGAAGTCAAGTTCTGCCGGATATTCCTTCTTTTTTAAGTTAGATGGCTCAATCATTTATTGATGTATTCCATGAAACCATCGACAAATTTTTATGGGGCGGTACACATTTTTCGATCGCATCCCACTCCATTAAGTATCCACCCGCCCACCATTGCGTCTCTTGCACGTGACGTGATTCATAAGCAATCCCTCAGGATAACTTGATGAGATACATATGAAACTTTCACTTTAATGCCCGTTCTATCACGCAGGTACAATCTTATGACTATCCAATACACTGAGCGCATCGTTTCTTGCCGTAAGAATCTCCGCCAGCGCATTTTCAAAGAACTGTGCCAGCTGCGCAAATACTACTTCCAACTTCTCCGCCTTTTGGACGAATTCTGCGGCAAGTACAACATCAACCGTAAGGCGCGCTGTCTCGTCGTTCCTCGTGGAGTTGAATACTCTTTCGGTGTCACCTGGCCCAGCACCGTTCGCTGCAAGGAGCTCATTAACATCTACGACAACTGCTTCAACGACTACAAATACCTCACTGATATCATCGCAAAGCTCAACTTCCCGGACAACTCCCCACTGTGTGGCCGCAGGCAGCAGCTTCTCGATAATTTAATCGCTATCTGGTGAGTTACCGATCAGTCACGTTTCAATAGAAGTTGCAGGCAAAACTATTCAAAGTTGAGCGAGAAGTTTCCCGGTTTTGGTTTTGAAGTCGTTCCTGAAAAGTTTACTATCTGGAACGCTTGAATATTCCGAAAGAAAGAGCACACAGAGCTCTAATAATGCGGGTTTAAAGTTTCGCAGCAATGATCAAACTTGAAATTATTTTAGTCATGGCGATGATCTTCCTGAGAGACTGTATCGGAAGAATATTGCAAATGCAGTTTCTTTCGTACCTATTGCTCAAGAATAAGGACGAAAAATTGTAAAGAAACTTCGGTTGAAAATAATCTCGAGTATGATCATTTACCCAGTCAAAATTAGTGGTGAGCCGACTTCTCCTTAATGGACACCGCCAAAAAATTACGCAAGAGGAGAGTGCACTATGAGCCTTTTGTTTTTCTCGCTTTTTTGATAATCTTGACCCTCACTTAAGAAATAAAGAGGTTAAAGTTACGACAAACTGTTTAATTCCAAAGATTAGCTTCAGAATATCTTCATACGCCAGCCAGTTCTGTAGGTATGCTGATTTGCTATCCATCCCTTCTTATTTAATTCGATTCGGGTACCTCACATGTTTCACTATTGGAGAAGGGGTTTTGGACGGGGTTCAAAGGCACCCTCATGACCTGTGATATCATTCTTTGTAATGTGAGACGGGTTTTGATATCTCAAATAGAGAATTATTACTACAACCCTACCCCTCTCCTTAGTGACAAGATGTATACGGATACCCCTTCAAGATTGAGGAATCCCATTTATATTTTAATAAAGTGCTTATTTTACATTTTTATAATCCACCGTGCTTTCGCAGGATTGAGTTCGACAATCGCCGCCGTTGTTTGGATATTGATTACTTCCCACGCCTTGCTGACTGCTGGGACCGAGAGGATCAGATCGACCTCATCGCCATTGAGCTCATGGCTAAACTGCGCCCATTCCAGGTGAACTTCGCCATAGGCTTCTATGACATCTACGACCAACTCCAGGATCTTTGCAACGAGGGCAAATTCGAATTAATCGAAATTGTTGACTGGAACAACTATAAGCCGCAGCTCAGCCGTGGTTGCCTCTTGCCCTCTCCTTATCTTCGCAAATACTTTGATAACATCTTGGTCACCTGCAACATGGACTACAACACCGCCATCAGACTGTGGAATGATTTGGACTGCAAGCCTGGCTGTGATTTGTGGAAACGCAAAGAGCGATGCATTAAGAACTTGAAAAAGAAGTTGTGTAAACTCATCCGTCGCATCAACAAGCTCATCAGGGACATCATCCGCAAGTAAGTTTCTCAGCTACTTGCTTTTCTATTGTCATGTACCTACACAGCCGGTGATATACCTAAAGACATATTCAGACGCAAAAAAATGCATACATTCCGAGTAGCTACAACATTTTTGCGCTCGCAAAGGTACACATAGATGCGAGATGCGGAATCCAAACGCTGCATCTGCGATTCGGAGATATCAGACAGCCTCGCATTCTGCAACGTCTGTTCTGATATCGGCTGAAACTCGCTTTATATCGGTCGTACCTCTTCTCATGTAAGTAGGATGAGAAAAGGAAGGCTTCTTCTACATATATCACTAGGCTCTTTGAGGAATCGTGTAAATTCAATTGGTATCATTAGAGATCCTACTGACATCAGCAGAAATCAAATTGATATCATCTGAATTCTTTACCTGCCCAACTCGTCATTTTTAGCAAGTGAATACACTTGGAATATTTATTAATTACTTCTTGTAATATTTTTCCACACCAGGATCAACAGCGACTACCTGAACTGTCTGGACGACTTCGACAACGTTCAGCGCGCATACATCGACGAAGTGATCCTAAATTGCAACAACGACCTGTGGCCGCTCTTGATCGACTTCCGCGCGGATTACTACGACAACGACGACGTCATCTACAGTGCCCTCACCGAGAAAGGAATCGCCGAATTCTTCACCCGCAACATCATCCCGAGCTCGGTCGTGGGCTACGATACCTCCCTTTACTGCATCGATGAGAGACTCCGCAATTGTGTCAGCCAGTTCGATCTCTGTGTCAAGAAGAACTTCTACGTTCCGGTCGCCGATCTTATCCAGGTAACCCTCGTTTATCCTACTCTGTTACCAACATAACATTTTCCGTAACTCCACGTGAATCGCACCCCAAAAATGGCAATTTATGTTTTTCAACGACATCTCTAAGAAGTGTCGTACACTGAGGGAAGGGATGCGAGAAATTCATCTGGCGCAGTGGGTACGTTCTAACATTCGTTCTTACACATTTGGAAGATCAGTTATCCGTTGTCCCTACGAGTGAACTCGTACTTCTCCCAATGTCAGAGATGTTGTAAGTAGCACTGCTTAGAGTCATTAGGATTATCTCGAACAGTTCATGGATCCCCTACCGAAAACTGTGGGTAAGAATGACTAAGGTTCCCATTTGGGGCCTTTCGGTGATGTCTGTTCCTCATCCCTGAATTATAGACTATTCCCGTGTTGACATAGACTCTCTGGCGTAGATTCGCTCAAATTTGATATAATGCGTCTTGATTGCAGATCAAATTCGACAATGGATGCAAAGAATACAAGCTTCGTTGCAAGTGCCTGAAGGACCTGGAATGCATCTGGCTCGAATACCGCAAGCTTGTCAACAAGCTCCTTCGCAGAATTACCGACCTGATCTGCAAGCGCAAGATCAAGATTGGCTGCGACGAGTACAACCGCGAAATCCAGTGTATCATCGACTGGCTCAACCCGTGCTTCGACGATCTCATCAACCGTTTCAGAAGTGTCTGCTTCGACATCAACGGAATCCTCGACAACCTATACTCCCGCAACAAGAACCAAGGCTGCAGCCGCCGTTACAAGTTCATCGAAGCCGACTTCAAGCTCCAGATCTCGGCCTCCGCCAGCGTCAAAGTCTGTTAAACTGTCCCCCACTCTGAGCCACGAGTGCTCACAATAATAAAGAGAGTACAACGTACATCCGTCATTCTTCATTTCGAAAACTCAGTTTTATACCTACCTGGACTTCCCAAGTCCTTCTAAAATGATTGATTATCCAAATTTCATAATTTTCATAAAGACAATTTTAATAGAATTTTGAATAATCTCATCAGACGGCGTTTGAACACTTGTAATTCATGACAAGTCAGCTTTGAAATTAAAAAATGCATATAGACGATTGAATCTTGCGTCTACAAAGAGTCTTCCTCATTTTCTATATGAAATGGTCGCAAGAGATTTTACATCCATACTTTCAGGAAACATAACGGATCATTGGAGAGGCCTAAATATTGTGACCTTTCTCGTCTAGCCCTCCAGGGCGCGAGGGGGAAGGGGTCTGAGGTCTAACGCACCGATCGCCATAACCTTTAAACAAAACAACGGATCAACATGAGTTAACTTGATCTTTGGCTCAAATGAAAGGTCTTGACGAGTTCTTTCATTTTATGTATAATTATGTCTGTTTTTGGTAGTTTTACAAAAAATTATTGTTTGATTTTTCAAGTCCAAAAAATTCAATTTTTCAGCATTGCTAAAGTGATCATCCGATCATTCTATATAACGATTCAATCGACCCGTAGTTACCGAGCAGCTGAGTTCTCGACGATTGCAATAAGCATGACATATGCGTGGCGTATACTTTAATATCGACGGTGAAACTACCAAACCACGTATCTCGGTTTGCGACGTCGCAGACTTCCTGTCATACTTTATTTTTTAAATGAAAAACTATTTAACGTCCAGTCTTGAAAATTTCTGTGATTTTTCCTCTTCGTGCGAAGAAAATTCTGTGAAAATTTCAAGGAATGATATTGATTTGGTCTACTTCAAAAAAATAAAATGCGAGCGTAGATTTTTAAACACCGCAAACGAGATACGTGGTTTGGTAGTTTCACCGTCGATATATTGACAAGTGATTGCAATGTTTTTTCATTGAACTAATTGCAACAGTCAACATTTCTATAATATTGAACTTGTCTGAATTTCTTATTAACGTAGTGAGGTATTAATAAAGACTATCTCAAGATTTTAGGGCGATTATAATTCGTTTGATACCTAGGAACAAGCTTAAAACTAAAATGATAATGCGGATATATTCATCAGGAGCGATCCTCCAACACCACGTGTAGGATAGTGCTTGTTTCCATCTTTAAACTACTTTGCCGAATGCCAAACAAATCATATCAAGATGCAAAAAAGGGTCTCATGCTAGAAGCATA
This sequence comes from Bemisia tabaci, assembly GCF_918797505.1. NCBI lineage: Eukaryota > Metazoa > Arthropoda > Insecta > Hemiptera > Aleyrodidae > Bemisia > Bemisia tabaci. The sequence goes on from NC_092795.1 coordinate 37,386,646, forward strand.
CTGAATGTTCCGCATCGAAATTATTAATAAACATTAGTCAGTGAATAGGTATCCTAAATTTTCATTTTTTGCTGACAAATAAGTTCTTTCTCCTTTCTTTATCTTTCTCTTGAAGAGGCGTGGTTTACTTTCTTTAATGAAATATTATATATAAGATTTTTGTAGTAAAGGAGCCGTCTTTTTACAGTTAAGTCGCAATTTCTATTAAAAATTACAGATTTTCGGTTAAACAATGGTGAATGAAAGCTCCGAGACCTCCTAAACTTGCATATGTGCATACCTAGTGGTGAATGCATAGCTGAAGTACGCTCCAGCTAGAAGTGTATTTAGCCAATGGGTGGTTTTTCTACGAGGATTAAATGTAAACGAGTGGTACGGAATATAACAAAAAAATATGAACTATGCAAAACGATAATGCGGGTATCGGAACTTGGCTGTTTTGAAAACGCCTTCAAATGCGGCGTGATACCTCACACATACCGGAGAGTTCAAATAGTTGTATCATTGCGCCTTAAAAATGCGACGGAAGATTTCAATTGAAATAGCCTTCATGCACGCTGGCATTTTCCATATCCTTTTACATTTTTGCAGTGGTGAATGCATAGCTGAAGTGCGCTACACCTACAATTATATATACCAAATCGGTAATTTTTATAGGAGGATTATACATAAACATGTGGTTAGAAATGGAAACAATATAATATGAACTATGCAAAACGATAATCCGGGTAGCGATTTAAATGGAAATAGTCTCCATGCACGCTGAAGCAGGTGTCGATTTCCTTTGAAGTTTTTGCAGTGGTGAATGCATAGCTGAAGTGCGCTCCAGCTAGAATTGTATTTAGCCAATGGGTGGTTTTTCTACGAGGATTAAATATAAACGAGTGGTACGGAATATAACAAAAGAATATGAACTATGCAAAACGATAATGCGGGTATCGGAACTTGGCTGTTTTAAAAACGCATTCAAATGCGGCGTGATACCTCACGCCTTCCGGAGAGTTCAAATAGTTGTATCATTGCGCTGTAAGAATGTGACAAAAGATTGCAATTGAAATAGCCTTCATGCACGCTGGCCTTTTCGATTTCCGTTAACATTTTTACAGTCATAAAAATGCTTAAGTGCGCTTCCACTAGAATTATATTTAGCAAATGGTTGGTTTTTATAGGAGGATTATTATTAAACAAGTCGTTAGAAATGGAAACAAAATAATATGAACTATAAAAAACGATTAGTCCGATAACGAAACTTGGCTGTTTTGAAAACGCCCTCAAATGCGACGTGATACCTTACGCATTCCGGAGAGTTCAAATAGATGTATCATTGCGCCTTAGAAATGTGACGGAAGATCGCAAGTGAAATAGCCTTCATGCACGCTGGCCTTTTCGATTTCCTCTAAAATTTTTGCAGTAGTGAATGCATAGCTGAAGTGCGCTACAGCTACAATTGTAATTATGTAGCATCGCATCCATGATATTGGACTCCATGCTCAACCTTGATATAATTGCCTGCTCATCTCGTCCAAGATCTTGGACTCCATGCTCATCGCCAAACGATTCACTTCTTCGTTTGAGCATGGAGTCCAATAGCAGGTAGACCGTTATTAGTTTTAAAGGTCATCATGATAGAAAATCGTATACTTTTATGTATCTAATCTAACTGAACCTTACCTAACCTAACCTAACCTAACCTAACCTTACTCAACCTAGAATAGTTGAACAAATAGTTGTATCATTGCGTCGTAAGAATGTAACGGAAGATTTAAATGGAGATAGCCTCCATGTGGTGAATGCATAGCTGAAGTGCGCTTCAGCTAGAATTGTATTTACAAATGGGTGGTTTTTATAGGAGGATTACAAATAAACATGTGATTAGAAACGGAAACAAAATAAGATGAACTATTCAAAACGATTAGTCCGATAACGGAACTTAACTGTTTTGAAAACGCCTTCAAATGCGGCGTGATACCTCACGCATTCCGGAGAGTTCAAATAGTTGTATCATTGCGCCGTAAGAATGTGACGGAAGATTTAAATGGAAATAGCCCCCATGCACGCTGGGCGTGTCGATTTCCTTTGACATTTTTGCAGTGGTGAATGCATAGCCTAAGTGCGCTCTAGCTAGAATTTTATTTAGCCAATGGGTGGTTTTTCTACGAGGATTAAATATAAACGACTGGTCCGGAATATCATAAACAAATATGAACCATGCAAAAGGATAATGCGGGTATCGGAACTTGGCTGTTTAGAAAACGCTTTCAAATGCGGCGTGATACCTCAGGGTCAGTCCATTTAAGATTTCATTTTCAGAATCAGACTTTCACAGCAGTTGGAAGTCAGTAAGTGACTTATATATGATATTTTTTGGGACCTTTGAACCCCTCCGAATAATTATTGGACAGTGGCATAGCTCTTTTCGGCACCATTTTTTTTATTTCTTGTGATTTTTGAGAGTTTTTGAAAAAAACTCATCATTACCGTAACCTATTTATTTTGTTAGTCCAGCACACGCAAAAGAAGTGGAAACTGATTTTTTTTATTTTTTTTGTTTAGTTTAAAGTCTGATAGTTCGAAATAAATACAAATATTTGGATAAGTTATGATTAAAACTTTTATTTAAACAAATTTCAATGTCAAATTCGGAATTTTTTGTTTTTTTAGAGTTCTAAATTGCCCTACATTTGAGAGAAAAGGATGAGGTTGCATGTAAAGATTTTTCTATAAAGAGCTAAACTTATATTTTGTAATTTCTCCCTAAATTGTAAATTTACAGCTTTTTTTCCAATTTTTTTTCAAGAAAAATAAGCCGGTTACGGTAATGATAAATAGTAGCGGTAATGACTGTAAGTATACGGTAATGATTTATTGTTATGCATGACGGCCTTATGGGGTAGGATCTCAACGCTGAAGGAAAAAATCACTGATTTCTAAAGAAACATTGTATTAAAGCAGTAGAAAAATTCGAAAAAATGACCAAACCAAATCATTTGAAATAAATAAATAGTCAAAGAAATGGTAGAAATCAACCAATTTCACATTAAATGAGTTTCTCTAATGAGATCACTAAACAAAATAATTATAATAGAGGAAAAATAGGACTTTATTTAACCACCTTTATGCAAAAGAGAAAATTTCTTTGAGAAGAAATGTAGGTAAGTAACGTAAACAAAAATATCTCTAGTGAGATCTCCAAACAAAATAATCATAATAATAGTCAAGAGAAAATAGAACTTTTAACTAGCAAAACTAGCAATAAATAGTATAAGACTATCTCGGATCGTATTGATGTACTTTCTGGGCAGGACGGGACGGTATTGCTGGTGGTATCTGATGGGCCATTTTCTTGTACTGATTTAAACTGACTGACTTTCAGTTTTTCTTGTAAGTTCTAAAACCATTTCTCATATGGGGTTGACATTTTTCTCCAATTAAAACGTCTGTGGACAAGGAAAAGACAGAGATATATTTCAAGGTAATCTCAAGCAACTGAAATTATTCCTAAAAAACTAAAAAAAGCCGCTATAGATTCATTAAAAAAGATAGTTGGTCATAACCGAAACTCTTGCATCATTACCGTATACCCTAGACGGTCTGGGTGGAAGTTACGGTAACGATGGTTACGGTCACGGTAATGATGGTTACGGTAATGAGAAACATTCAAATTTCGCGCCAAAAGGAGACATGGGCTTGTTGTAGGAAGGTGAGATTTCATATTTGAGGTTGGTTTAATGCCATGCGTTCATAAATGAAGTAGGTTTGATGATATCTTCAATCCTTGGTGGATTTTTATATGGTAACGGTAATGGCAGCTGAGAGTTGGACAAAACTCAATTCATCACTGTAAATTGAACGAGTATTACTTTATGATTAAGTAAAAAATAGAGAGCTACTCACCATGGGTCCTCCTTCCAACACAAACATCAACGAATGTAAGTTCGAGCTGGTGCTGTCGCCTAGCAGCCGAAGTTTGCTCCAGAACAAGGGGTTACGGTAATGACACCAAATCCAGTAACAAGCACAAGATGGCAATTTTTTCGAAGACTTAGAGGAAAATATAGCTCTAAAAAGAAAGAATTATCAATTCAAAGTATGCTGAAGCCATATTTGATTTCAGAAGCCCGTGACTTTGTATATATTTGCTTGAATTCAGCGATAAAGTTGAGACTTTCGACCGGTAACAGGTTACGGTAATGACAAATGCAGCATTTCAGATCAAATTTGAACTATAAAAAAAGAAAATTCCTGCAATTTAAGCACGGATTCGGATTCAGCGCAAAATTTTCATGAGGAATGATGTACAAAACACCATGCCACTGGGTTGGTTTTGTGAAAAAAGTAGCGGTAACAGCAAAATGAAATCTTAAATGGACTGACCCCTCACACATACCGGGGAGTTCAAATCGTTGTATCATTGTGCCTTAGAAATGCGACGGAAGATTGCAATTGAAATAGCCTTCATGCACGCTGGCCTTTTCGATTTCCGTTAACAGTTTTGCAGTCATGAAAATGCTTAAGTGCGCTTCCGCTAGAATTGTACTTAGTAAATGGGTGGTTTTTATAGGAGGATTATAAATAAACATGTGGTTAGAAATGGAAACAATATAATATGAACTACGCAAAACGATAATCCGTAGCGATTTAAATGGAAATAGCCTCCATGCACGCTGGGCGTGTCGATTTCCTTTGACATTTTTGCAGTGGTGAATGCATAGCTGAAGTGTGCTCCGGCTAGAAATGTATTTAGCCAATGGGTGGTTTTTTCTACAAGGATTAAATATAAACGAATGGTACGGAATGTAACAAAAGCAAAACGATAATGCGGGTATCGGAACTTGGCTGTTTTAAAAACGCCATCAAATGCGGCGTGATACCTCACGCGTTCCGGAGAGTTCAAATAGTTGTGTCATTGCGCCTTAGAAATGCGACGGAAGATTGCAATTGAAAATGCCTTCATGCACGCTGGCCTTTTCGATTTCCGTTAACAGTTTTGCAGTCATGAAAATGCTTAAGTGCGCTTCCGCTAGAATTGTACTTAGTAAATGGGTGGTTTTTATAGGAGGATTATAATTAAAGAAGTAGTTAGAAATGGAAACAAAATAATATGAACTATGCAAAACGATTAGTCCGATAACGGAACTTGGCAGTTTTGAAAACGCCTTCAAATGCGGCGTGATACCTTACGTATTCCGGAGAGTTCAAATAGTTGTATCATTGCGCCGTAAGAATGTGACGGAAGATTTAAATGGAATTAGCCTCTATGCACGCTTGGCGTATCGATTTCCGCTAAAATTTTTGCAGTGGTGAATGCATAGCTGAAGTGCGCTTCAGCTAGAATTGTATTTACAAATGGGTGGTTTTTCTACGAGGATTAAAAATAAACAAGTGGCACGGAATATAACAAAAGAGTATGAACTATGCAAAACGATAATCCAGTTTTCGGAACTTGGCTGTTTTGAAAACGCCTTCAAATGCGGCGTGATACCTCAGGCATTCCGGAGAGTTCAAATAGTTGTATCATTGCGCCGTAAGAATGTGACGGAAGATGTAAATGGAAATAGCCTTCATGCAGGCTCGCCACATCCCATATCGGGACCTGGTACCAGTTTTAAGGTCCGGGCCCCATGCACTGAGGAGGGGGGGGGTCTGAGGGGCATCCCCCGAGAAATTTTACAATTTATACGACTAATCGGACGCATTTTGAAGCTTCCATAAAGAATTATTCCATCAATTTCTGCGGAATAATTATGTTTTTCTTTTTATACTTTCAGCACAAAATACTTGCGAATTGTTGCATTCAAAACATCTGGAAACTTTTTATTTTATTTTTTTTTTTAGGGGGGGGGGGCATATGATACTATTTTCAGTTCTATGAGGGCCAGGCCCCCCTGGACTCCCCCTTTGTTGGTCTATGGCAAGGGAGTTGAGCCATGAGCCATTGAAGTCGAGGATGCCCAGACTGGAGACTCTTAGTATCTGTCGACGGAAGAAAATGAAACGCAGTTACTAAAAATATCCCTTTGTACTGAAAATCTTGAAAATAGATAGAAATTTTCCAAGAAGTATACTTCTTTGAAAATTTAAGAAGAATTCTACAGTGCCCAGCGTGTTTCTGAAAATCTATTCACCTTTTGCGAAATTTTTATGGTAAATTTTTCCCTTTTTCTTACGAAATAAGGGTTGCATGTGAATTCGTAGTGGTTTTTCACGGGTAACACGGGCCTACTCCGGGGCCCGGGCCCCGGTACCAGGGACCCAGTATCCCCCCCCCTCCCCCACTTGTGGCGGGTCTGCATGCAGTCTTGTAGGCGCTATGCGTTTCACGGCGACCGCTGCTGACCACACTGTTTGGCGCAATGCGTGAAGTATTCATGCAATCTTGTAAGCGCTATGCGTTTCAAGCCGACCGCAGTGTGTTTAACGCAATGCGTGAAGTATTCATGCAGTCTCGTAGGCACTATGCGTTTCATGCCAACCGCCGCGCCGCTCCGTTTCAGGTCAAATTGCGTGTTTCGTTTCTCTCTTAACTGGAGGAATGAAGGTGTTGTCTCTTGTAACACCGAAAGACGACATGATCAGAAATAACTATACTTTTACTCTTTGGAAATGAGAGATTTTGCCGCCTCTTCTCGTTTGTAAATTATTTTCTGAATTAAATTTATTCTCTCTTTTTTTTGATACCTACATTAAAAAAGATTGCAAAATTTGCCGCCCCTACATTTTGCCGCCATGGGCCGCAGCCCATGTTGCCTCCTCCTTAATCCGGCCCTGCCCACACCTAAATTTATCACGTTGCACTTAATAAAGACATCGCAATGGGTAGGGACGGTAAGGTTGCTCAGGAACAAGGTAAGTAAGCGAAACGCAGGTCGCTCTTGCCGACCCTTCTGGCCGAAACGCAGGCAAACTGAGGCGAACTTACCAAGTTTAGACAGGAAATGAATAATAAACGTAATATTAAAGTATGAGAAAAAGATTGAAAAAAAAAAAAAAACTCGCTACTTTCTCTATTATTGTGGTAAATAGCGATTTGCATAATTTTTTTTAAGCAGCTACGCATGTATATCCGTGCTTATTATTCCTTAAAAAATTAAATGACTTTTTTGGGATTGAATGAGTCGCAAAAAGTATGATTGGGTAGCAGAGTTAAGAATTCGAGGACTGAAGGCTTGAGGAGGAAGAAAAATAAGCGCTGCTCTCCCACTTCCACTCAACACTGTTGACCAATCTCATTAGTGTGGGGGAAAAAACCATTTTTGCATTGTGAGGGAAACAAAACCTTCGAAGTGAAACTAGGAAAACACAAAGTTGACAAAAAATGTGTAATGAGGGAGGGAGCGGGAAGAAAGTTAATTAAACACGCTGATAGAACGTCGATGAGCACACAAATCCCAAAATTAACAGGTGTCTATCAAAGCCGGGCAGGGTATAAAAGCTCCGGGCTCGGTTGCAAAAATCGACTCAGCCCTCCCTTTGCTCCAGCATTGGGAACTCTCCTGCTTAGGATGGCGTCGTTGAAGCTCATAGTTTGCTGCGTTGCCCTCGTAAGTTTCTCTCCTCTAGACTCTCGCCTCACCAGCCTGTGTTTGACAGAGAATTTTTATTTTCCTCGTATCATTTGCACGTAAATCCATAGTTTCAACATAGACAAATTTTTTCTTCAAGAGCAATTTGTGTTCGGGTATTTTTTCTTGTTTTTTGTTTTTCCCTTATTTGAAAGGAGTATCCGTATGCGCTCTGCTTTATTCTAATACTTTTGCCGTGATAGCTTAGAGAGCAGTAAGTGCATTTCTGTATGAGCCACGATACGCACATGTTCGTATCAGTGGCGTGGCGTGAATTGCGATATATCGATTGTTATGCTATTTAAACCTATAGTAAAGAATCGATTATTAAGGTGTTCGCTGCGAACACCCTGTTTATCGATCCTTTTCCATAGGTTTAAATGCCATAACAATCGATAAATCGCTATTCACACCACGCCACTGGTTCGTATGTGTCTCGAGGTTCATTCCAGCATGCATTTACTGCTCTCTTCACTATCACGGCAGACTTGCGCTTTTCATCTCATAGATGTTGTTGGTCTCGGACAACAGGAAGTATTGAAATAGAATGAACCGAAAATTTGACAAACTCAAGTAAATTAAATTAAATTAATCATTTTATGGATCATGTCATCACATCACATCATATATTGTATATTTACTCTATATAAAATGGTAATCCGTATCGCACGAAATCTAACGTTGAGCGTGTCCCGTGTCGTATACCCCACCCACTAAATATCCTCACCTTGCGCATTTTGCGCTTACTCAATTCGTTACCCCCTCCCATGCGGACCTCGCACTCCTCTTCCCCATTTTTCCTCCTGGTTTTTGCCACTATTTTATGCTGCCTTTTTCCCAACTCCTATTACGACCATTAACAATTTTCCGACCATTTCGGGCCAGTTTTCTTCGCCATTTTTCGACACCTCTTTTTTACAACCTAAAGCTCTCACTTAATTTCTTCTACAGTTCTATATTTTTCCTAGGGGGCTACGCCCCCTGGCCGCTACGCGGCCCAAATCCCGGAGGGCGCTTCGCCCTCTCTTAGGCCCGCGTCGACAAAAGAACGACCAAAAAAATGAATAATATTTTCATACCCGACTGTCATTTGTCCAATCTCTCTCTCTGGCCGGGAGCGATGGGACAAATGGCCGTATTTCTGTCAAACGGAACTAAGCGCCATAGGGGGAGGAAGATAGAGGGGGGCTTGGATTGGCGGCGGAACCGGGCGTCGAACCCATTCCGTCCTACACTCGCAATGCTTTTCCATGGCGCTTAATGGGCCTGTTGCATGCAAGAGATACAGCCATGCGAATAGACTTTTTAGAGGTTAAATGACACGAAAATTACGATGGTCACATTGAAAAAGTCTGAAATACACTCCTTACTGCGCAATTTGCGTTGATAGGAACGCGCTTTTTCAAATTTCCCGCGTCCGAGGGCAGTTTTCTAACGGAAACAATTAACGGCAACTCGCGGCTATTTCCGGTCAACTAAAACTGACAACATAACCTAAAAATCGGAGCTCAAGATATCGTGAAATGAAATGTAGAAGGATTGTGTTGGATATTTAAAAGTTGATCGATTTGGTTACCGCATAAAGCGTATATGGACCACTATAAGAGATCACGTTGGGTTTGCAAACAAACTGAAGGAAAAAATAACAACAACAACAACGACTCGGCATCTTCCGGAAATCACTGAGCCCACCGTTTGCTCGTTTCCGGTGATTAGAAAACTGCCCCCAGACGCGGGAAATTTGAAAAAGCGCGTTCCTAACAATGCAAATTGCGCAGTAAGGAGTGTATTTCAGACTTTTTTAATGTGACCATCGTAATTTTCGTGTCATTTAACCTCTATAAAGTCTATTCGCGCGGCTGTATCTCTTGCATGCAACAGGCCCATTCCGTTTGACAGAACGCGCTATCCGGCATTCTGAATTCCTCAAAAGGAACTCAAATTGGCGCTTAGTTCCATTTGACAGAAATACGTCCAAATACGAATCTATTGAAACAATTTTACTTTTAACTTCACGCCAAGACTGAAACGAAACAGAACGGAGCGTTTCGTCGCTTCTTGATAGTCTGTAGCAAAGGAGCATACCTTCAATTCACTTACTCCACTAACAGACCAAGATTCAAAATTTCCCGAGTGTTTCAAATTTTGCCCCCCTTTCTAAGTTCTCTGGTCTACTCTTACATGAAAAAAAAAACCTGGGCCCCATTTCCAAAATCTGATTAGAGTGGGCGCATCTAGGGCCTATCACCTGTCGATACCCGCAAAAATAATGGAAATCGGCCCTATAGAACGCTTAAACGAACTATGACAAAATATATAAATTTACATTGTTTTAATGGGAGAATTCGCAACTTTACGACGTAATATAAGAAAAAACATGGGTTAGGTTTGAAAATCTGGATAGAACGGGCTCATCTACAGACAATCACCCGTCAATAGCCGCAAAAATCATGATAATCGGCCCGGTAGAACGCTGGAACTAAACGTTACCAGTTATGCAAAATTAGGAGATCTCAGAGCTTATAGTATTGAAGACTAGATATTTTCTCAGTAATTCCAGTGATTTTTCTCAGTGACTTTGAGTGCTCTTAAGAAAATAGTTTTCTTTTTTATGGTAAAGTATCAATATTGTTGATTTCATAGGTAATTCTGAGTAAATTACATCAATTTTTTTTGTATTGTATTGAACCACCGAATTTGAATAAACCGCTTCGTCCCACAATCATTAATACAGTCTCTGATGGGAATGTATTCTTTAGAACTTTGTCTTTTACATGTTAGATTAACCCAAAGGTTGAAGAACATATCTGGGCCGCGTGGCGGCCGGAGAACCACCCCCTCCTAGTGTTCAAAAATGCACCATATGTATAACCTAACAATGTGCAAAAAACCTCACGTTTATAACAAAAAAGTCTCAGGTCTTGCGTTTTCAAATAAATTACTCATAAAGAATTTTGAGCGAATCTCATTCACTTTGTATATTATCTAGCAGAAATAAAACTTCCGTTTCTCTTTATATGTAAGGTTTAAGTATAAACAATTTACGAAAAATGAGACATGGAGCTTTGATTTTAGTTATTTACAACTAATAAAATCTGAACCTTCCTATTTCAATCATAATTGACAGCGTGACGTAACATCCCCCGACCAAAATATTTGAGTTCTCTCTCGATGGTTCCCGACTGTGATTAACGTCATTGAAACTGCAAAGTTCATTTTCACGTTTAGGAAGAATAGGCGCTAAAAAGTAGCTGACTGAGAAATTTCCGTTTTCAGGTGCTTGCCGCCGTGGTGGACGCTCACCCGAAGTGCAAAAAGTCATGCAAGCCGAAACCTCGTCCTTGCCACAACAAATGCCCGGACCGGTGGGTCGGCGGTTTCTTTGTTGAGCTCGACGTCACCTTAAACTGTGACATGGACTGGATCGACTACCAAATCGACTTGATCGACTGCAAGCGTGACTGCTCCGAGTACCAGGTCATCATCGATCTGTACGGGCAAATTGGGCAAGCTAGAGACTGCTTCGACAAGTTCTACGACAACGTCTACGAGGAGACCTGCGGACTCATCACCGACTACCGCGGCAAGTAAGTGCAGTGTTTAAAAATTCATCAATTATCTTTCCTGAGACAAAATATTCATCCATCGATATCTCTCCTCTACATACAGATTTCGGGCCTCCCACATTAGGTGTCCCGCTATACCTACCCCGATTTAAATATACTGAACATAGATTGGACAGACGTCGAGATAGAAAATCGATCCTACGAATCGACCGCTTGGACCCACTGTGAGTTCGGTTTGACGAAATAAACGGTTCGATCGGTATGACATACCGAACGTTCGGTCCACACGATCGAATTTTTATTTCAACGTTGGGAGGGAAGGGGAGACATTAGTATTATGGGAGAGACGAATCCCCGAACATTCCTACCTAAGTCTTACGATAATCAACTGCGAGGGTCCGACACTATTCTCGGCAAAACTAAGTCAAACACTGATCACTAATCAGATTATCACCATTATTAAGTTTGGAGGTGCAAATACCATCATATTACTTTAACCCCGTTAAATTGCGAATATATACCCTCTCAGCAGAATGAAGTCAAGTTCTGCCGGATATTCCTTCTTTTTTAAGTTAGATGGCTCAATCATTTATTGATGTATTCCATGAAACCATCGACAAATTTTTATGGGGCGGTACACATTTTTCGATCGCATCCCACTCCATTAAGTATCCACCCGCCCACCATTGCGTCTCTTGCACGTGACGTGATTCATAAGCAATCCCTCAGGATAACTTGATGAGATACATATGAAACTTTCACTTTAATGCCCGTTCTATCACGCAGGTACAATCTTATGACTATCCAATACACTGAGCGCATCGTTTCTTGCCGTAAGAATCTCCGCCAGCGCATTTTCAAAGAACTGTGCCAGCTGCGCAAATACTACTTCCAACTTCTCCGCCTTTTGGACGAATTCTGCGGCAAGTACAACATCAACCGTAAGGCGCGCTGTCTCGTCGTTCCTCGTGGAGTTGAATACTCTTTCGGTGTCACCTGGCCCAGCACCGTTCGCTGCAAGGAGCTCATTAACATCTACGACAACTGCTTCAACGACTACAAATACCTCACTGATATCATCGCAAAGCTCAACTTCCCGGACAACTCCCCACTGTGTGGCCGCAGGCAGCAGCTTCTCGATAATTTAATCGCTATCTGGTGAGTTACCGATCAGTCACGTTTCAATAGAAGTTGCAGGCAAAACTATTCAAAGTTGAGCGAGAAGTTTCCCGGTTTTGGTTTTGAAGTCGTTCCTGAAAAGTTTACTATCTGGAACGCTTGAATATTCCGAAAGAAAGAGCACACAGAGCTCTAATAATGCGGGTTTAAAGTTTCGCAGCAATGATCAAACTTGAAATTATTTTAGTCATGGCGATGATCTTCCTGAGAGACTGTATCGGAAGAATATTGCAAATGCAGTTTCTTTCGTACCTATTGCTCAAGAATAAGGACGAAAAATTGTAAAGAAACTTCGGTTGAAAATAATCTCGAGTATGATCATTTACCCAGTCAAAATTAGTGGTGAGCCGACTTCTCCTTAATGGACACCGCCAAAAAATTACGCAAGAGGAGAGTGCACTATGAGCCTTTTGTTTTTCTCGCTTTTTTGATAATCTTGACCCTCACTTAAGAAATAAAGAGGTTAAAGTTACGACAAACTGTTTAATTCCAAAGATTAGCTTCAGAATATCTTCATACGCCAGCCAGTTCTGTAGGTATGCTGATTTGCTATCCATCCCTTCTTATTTAATTCGATTCGGGTACCTCACATGTTTCACTATTGGAGAAGGGGTTTTGGACGGGGTTCAAAGGCACCCTCATGACCTGTGATATCATTCTTTGTAATGTGAGACGGGTTTTGATATCTCAAATAGAGAATTATTACTACAACCCTACCCCTCTCCTTAGTGACAAGATGTATACGGATACCCCTTCAAGATTGAGGAATCCCATTTATATTTTAATAAAGTGCTTATTTTACATTTTTATAATCCACCGTGCTTTCGCAGGATTGAGTTCGACAATCGCCGCCGTTGTTTGGATATTGATTACTTCCCACGCCTTGCTGACTGCTGGGACCGAGAGGATCAGATCGACCTCATCGCCATTGAGCTCATGGCTAAACTGCGCCCATTCCAGGTGAACTTCGCCATAGGCTTCTATGACATCTACGACCAACTCCAGGATCTTTGCAACGAGGGCAAATTCGAATTAATCGAAATTGTTGACTGGAACAACTATAAGCCGCAGCTCAGCCGTGGTTGCCTCTTGCCCTCTCCTTATCTTCGCAAATACTTTGATAACATCTTGGTCACCTGCAACATGGACTACAACACCGCCATCAGACTGTGGAATGATTTGGACTGCAAGCCTGGCTGTGATTTGTGGAAACGCAAAGAGCGATGCATTAAGAACTTGAAAAAGAAGTTGTGTAAACTCATCCGTCGCATCAACAAGCTCATCAGGGACATCATCCGCAAGTAAGTTTCTCAGCTACTTGCTTTTCTATTGTCATGTACCTACACAGCCGGTGATATACCTAAAGACATATTCAGACGCAAAAAAATGCATACATTCCGAGTAGCTACAACATTTTTGCGCTCGCAAAGGTACACATAGATGCGAGATGCGGAATCCAAACGCTGCATCTGCGATTCGGAGATATCAGACAGCCTCGCATTCTGCAACGTCTGTTCTGATATCGGCTGAAACTCGCTTTATATCGGTCGTACCTCTTCTCATGTAAGTAGGATGAGAAAAGGAAGGCTTCTTCTACATATATCACTAGGCTCTTTGAGGAATCGTGTAAATTCAATTGGTATCATTAGAGATCCTACTGACATCAGCAGAAATCAAATTGATATCATCTGAATTCTTTACCTGCCCAACTCGTCATTTTTAGCAAGTGAATACACTTGGAATATTTATTAATTACTTCTTGTAATATTTTTCCACACCAGGATCAACAGCGACTACCTGAACTGTCTGGACGACTTCGACAACGTTCAGCGCGCATACATCGACGAAGTGATCCTAAATTGCAACAACGACCTGTGGCCGCTCTTGATCGACTTCCGCGCGGATTACTACGACAACGACGACGTCATCTACAGTGCCCTCACCGAGAAAGGAATCGCCGAATTCTTCACCCGCAACATCATCCCGAGCTCGGTCGTGGGCTACGATACCTCCCTTTACTGCATCGATGAGAGACTCCGCAATTGTGTCAGCCAGTTCGATCTCTGTGTCAAGAAGAACTTCTACGTTCCGGTCGCCGATCTTATCCAGGTAACCCTCGTTTATCCTACTCTGTTACCAACATAACATTTTCCGTAACTCCACGTGAATCGCACCCCAAAAATGGCAATTTATGTTTTTCAACGACATCTCTAAGAAGTGTCGTACACTGAGGGAAGGGATGCGAGAAATTCATCTGGCGCAGTGGGTACGTTCTAACATTCGTTCTTACACATTTGGAAGATCAGTTATCCGTTGTCCCTACGAGTGAACTCGTACTTCTCCCAATGTCAGAGATGTTGTAAGTAGCACTGCTTAGAGTCATTAGGATTATCTCGAACAGTTCATGGATCCCCTACCGAAAACTGTGGGTAAGAATGACTAAGGTTCCCATTTGGGGCCTTTCGGTGATGTCTGTTCCTCATCCCTGAATTATAGACTATTCCCGTGTTGACATAGACTCTCTGGCGTAGATTCGCTCAAATTTGATATAATGCGTCTTGATTGCAGATCAAATTCGACAATGGATGCAAAGAATACAAGCTTCGTTGCAAGTGCCTGAAGGACCTGGAATGCATCTGGCTCGAATACCGCAAGCTTGTCAACAAGCTCCTTCGCAGAATTACCGACCTGATCTGCAAGCGCAAGATCAAGATTGGCTGCGACGAGTACAACCGCGAAATCCAGTGTATCATCGACTGGCTCAACCCGTGCTTCGACGATCTCATCAACCGTTTCAGAAGTGTCTGCTTCGACATCAACGGAATCCTCGACAACCTATACTCCCGCAACAAGAACCAAGGCTGCAGCCGCCGTTACAAGTTCATCGAGGCCGACTTCAAGCTCCAGATCTCGGCCTCCGCCAGCGTCAAAGTCTGTTAAACTGTCCCCCACTCTTAGCCACGAGTGCTCACAATAATAAAGAGAGTACAACGTACATCCGTCATTCTTCATTTCGAAAACTCAGTTTTATACCTACCTGGACTTCCCAAGTCCTTCTAAAATGATTGATTATCCAAATTTCATAATTTTCATAAAGACAATTTTAATAGAATTTTGAATAATCTCATCAGACGGCGTTTGAACACTTGTAATTCATGACAAGTCAGCTTTGAAATTAAAAAATGCATATAGACGTTAAAAATTCCGTTTCATACCTACCTGTATTTTCAAGTCCTCTCTTAAAGACGAATCGTCCAAATTTCATATTCTAAAACGACAAATGTTTTGAAATGTTTGATTAATCTCGGTAGATGGCCTCCAAATACGCCGAGGGTTGCGTTACCAAAATGATGGTCAAAAATGGGCTCATTGTTTCGGCTACGCTCTCCTCTGTCTACCACCCGATCACAAATGTCTGATGGGTGTGAAATTATCATAACTAAGGACTGCCCAGTGCGTTCGAGATAATAACTTTATGGTATGAAATCAATTAGAAAGTGGTGAAGTCGAAAGTGAGGACTTTCGCCGAAATTAGGAAAGCCCCAAACGTAAATTAAATGAGAGATTTGTGGTAATTGCGAAACCGGTTTTCAAGTAAAATACGCAAAAACTACAGTTTTAATTCCAATCAAAATATTATTTATGTACTAAATCAGTTTCACAATGAATTTGGCTCATGATATTTCAGTTAATTCAAATCCTTCAAAAACACTACACAAGAACTCTGCCGTGCTGAGCAAAAAGCTGGGTAAACATGCTATGCGAATGTCTCTAAGTTCACTTTCAGAAAAAACGTAAAATTATCGGGAAAGTTATGGAAATTTTTCATCGAAATTGTCAAACACTTTAGTTAAAAATGCAAACAAACTTCTCTGATAAATTAAAATAAAAATACTCAAAAATTATATCGAATGTTCGTGATTTGTCAAAGGAAGTTTGGCAACTTCCCAAGGCCCATACGACGTTTTTTCTTATCACGGCGGAATTGATTCGTTCAATTCTTAGGTGCAGGGAATGCAGAAATTAACAGAGTATATGTGAAAAGCAGTGGCAAAGCATGAATGAATGAATGATCTCTAATCGATATTTCTCTATTTGAAGCCATGTTCAAAAATCGAAACGGTGTTCGTTTCAAACACCATGTTTATTGATCCTTTTTTATAGGTTTAAATGGCAGATTAATCGATATATCGCAAACTACGCCACGCCACTTGCGTTAAACCAATATCGTTTAATTAAAAAAAAAAAAAGTAACGCACAGTGGAACTGCGATAATCATCCACAGCCTTTTCTTTTTTAAGTACAAATTCTGCCTACAGTCTGCTTTCGGTTTTTCATGAAAGTAATTGAACCTCGTGAATTGTATTCGAACACTTTCTGTATGAACGACATATTAAATGAAGACTTCTAGCTCCTAATTTTTAAAATACTCGTACTATCGCATCCGAAAAATTGAATTCACACGGCTGTAATCTATGACCTAACTTTCCAACCTCTTCATATCTTCTCCACCCTTTCCCTTCCTACCATCTTCTCCTTTCTGTCCCACTTATCATAAGAAAATGCAAGATTGGAGTGTTGCAGGCTGAAATAATAAATGAGAAAACTAAGTTACTTTAAAAGACAAAACTAGCGTAGGAGGAAGGAAAGCGGAGGAAGCAGAGGTAGGTGGGAAGGGAAGTGGTGGGAGAGGAAAGAAAAGTTGGAGGAAATTAGTTCGTAGGTTATCACAGTTGAAATGGAGATGAAACAGTTCTACTTTTCTGCATCAATTGCAGTTCTTCTTAAATATTCGGGGACAGTCTCCCTACCACTCTTCTTAATTTATGCATACGTTGCATATCATACATATCTCATACTCTATTACATAAAACCAGAAGGATATAGCGTGTCACGCTGAGAGTGTCACGTGAATCATGTTGTGAACCATGGTTTCTCCTCTGCTTCCCGCTCCCCACCAGTGGGTCGATTATTGTAATTGATAGACGAAACTATAGACAAAGTGGATTTGGAGGGATCCTTTGTGGTGGAAGCGGATGGTTGCAATGAACCAAGTAGGGAAGTAATAGACTAGCCAGCGGCAACCCACGGGCGACTCGATGGTTAGTCCATCATTTTCTTCCTTAGTCAATAGGAACCACTAGTTTCAACCAATAGGATCCCTCCATACTCCTTGTATTTTCTTTGTTTATCGTTTTGTCTATCGATGTGCAGTAATTTTAATGATATTTTCATTAACTCTTAGATGCCGAAGCCGGATCAAATTGACCCTAGGCTCGTAGAAAACACGTGCTCCGTGGATAGTACGCGGCCGGTTTATACGATCTTTCGATGTGGGTCGGCAAATCTATCCAAATATAGAATCAGACATGAGCCTGCCCCGGTAAGAATTGGCAGTAAAATCTGTGCTCCAAAATACCATAGACCTAAAGCCGCTGTGAGATTTCCAATAGCTTCTGTAGCCGGCTGTACAATTTCTTTTAGCCTTTTATAGCCGATGGCGACGAAGCAACAGCCAGACGATAAAGTTTATGCTAAACGTTACTAAATACGGATACTAGGACTTATTTAGTTTTTGGACCACCGCTCTCTTTTTGTGCCGTAGTATCTTGATTTATTTTGCGAGGAATGTTCCGTACTTTTGAAGGATGCCTGTCATTCTTAATATGTTGGAGCGCCTTCAATTTCTTATGATACTGTGCAATACCTCTGGTGTGAAATAGTTGCTTCAGACGCCGTGGCACGCTGCGGCGCGGCGGGCGGGCAGAGAGTGCGAAACGCGCATCGGCGCCTACAAACCTAACAGGGATACTTCACGCATTGCGCAATGCGTGAAGTATCCCTGTTAGGTTTGTAGGCGCCAGTGCGTCGCCGCTCCGTTTTGTGTTAGGCTCTAATATTCAATCTTGCGGAGTCAGCGTTTTTCAACTCATGATTTTGAAATGTTTGCATAGTCTGTGTGGATAATTCTCATTTTAATTGATGAAAAAAAAAATTGTTTTAAAGGAAAATATAATGTGTGTTTTGTAAATATCAAGGTAGTTCCGTATCAAACTTAATGATTTCCAAAGCACACGAATTCCTACACAATTTCTTATTGCCTTTTATAGGCAATGGCGATAAAGTGTAAAGCCCGGCGATAGGAACTACAGCCCGACTATACATATTCTTTTTTATTGCTTCGTATAGCCCGACTATATAATTTGCTCCGCTTTCTACAGCCAGCTATATGATTTTCAATTTAGTTTAGATTTTGATTTAGTCGGCTATAAGAACTCCTACGGTATTTTGAAATGCAGCTCCTATCGCCAATTTTTACCAGGGTGAAGAAAAAGGAACAAAAATCGAGTGTCAACACAGTCAAAGACAGGAGAAACGTATTCAGACCTCTTTTTTTTAACTTTTCTCTGAAATCTGAGAGACGCCTCATTTGTAGCATAAAGTGGAGCATTGAGAGTTCACGCCTCGAGCCATAGTCCCTTCAATTTTGTAGGTGCAAAACGGACATTTATTAAGTACGAATAGCTGTATCTCTGCGCTGTCATTGACGTGCGTCCGTTCCTTGGCTCTGTTTCCGAATTACGACGGTTTCGTTTGTCTCATTTACTTCAAGAGCCATGTGGATTGAATTTTGAAAAAAATGATCCAAGAGCATTTCAATGTTGCTAGGATTGTGCAACTTATATTCTTCACGATGAAATTACTGAAACCTCGCGAAAAATTAAATTAACTATGGTAATTTTCGCCTTTAATTTATAATTTATGACGTTTATCAGAGAGGAACCAACTCACATTTTCGAAAAAATTGAGTTAAGGATGGATTTGAGTTTCACTATCCATATGTTTTCCCCTGCCAAAAGCTGAAAGTCTTAAAACAATTTTTTTTTGTGAAAAGAGGGGTTACAGTATATTTTTTACATTGAGCCTTACGCAGGAATCAAACTCCAAACCTCTTTTACTCAGGTTCAACTTTTTGTGGGTTCGGTCCTTTCTGATGAACTTGGTCCATATATGCTCTCTTCGATTTGCATGGCGATAAAATAATTTTAATAACACTTAATGATTAACAGCCTTATTTTTAGATGATTTGTTTAACTACCGAAAAATTCTGAAATCGACCGATCGGGTCTGAAACATGCGTCATTAGATACTGTATCTTCATGTAATGTAACATACAGATTCATTGGAGAGTGAGGTGAGTGGCTTCCTACAATGTCGACTATGTTTGCGTAGTTTTCCGAATTGACAGCTGCCAATCAGGCTCAGACCTTGAGGCACAAGTACATAAGCTCTGGACCCGTGAAGCGCAACCGACTCAGCTTTTCCTCGTCTTCGAGAACGGGTCCTTTCAACCTCGAAATGGCGTCGTTGAAGCTCCTAGTTTGTTGCGTGGCACTCGTAAGTTGTTTCCTATTCAAAATTACTTTCACGTGGGAAAATGAGTACTCACAGCCTCGGTCCTCATACCATTCAATTATTGGTTTCATACTGGAATGAGTGCATCGTTATTAAATCTCACAAACGATTCTCAAATAGGTACTTACGATATAAAACCGCATTCTATCCTCAGTGGAGATTAAATATCTTAGAAACAACCAATGAGCTTCGGAGTTCGTTTCAGAGAAACCCAGTGGCACCATCGTGTTTCTAACAAAATTTCACGCAACCAAAAGTATTTGAATCACGATCACGCACTCCCCACTCCATTCGATCGGATTTCTTCGACAGAATATTGCGCAGCCTTGGGTCCTCGACTTGCACCGCGGGATTAGCTACGTCTAGAGCGCCGCACATTTGGACGTATTTCTGCCAAACGGAACTACTATGTGTATTAAGACATGAGCCCCGAGACCCATAAGAATATATCCATAACAGAGCTCACGTCATAATGCACATAGCTCCGTCTGGCATAAAGGCGTCCATTCAGACCTAGGAGGATCACGAGACGGCCAAAAATCCAGGTTCCTTGTTAATACGAGTCCGTGTACATACTCACGTTCTACCTATGCGTTAGTAGACGGCCGGCCGTATCTAGGAGTACCTCATAGAGTACATTGAGTCGTAATGTAAATGGGAGAGCTGGTGCCATGTTCTGCTCGACGAGTTCCGAGCCCGGTGTGCGGGTCACTTTTTCGATACATATTCGATCCAAAATGGCGTAATAATTGCACGGTAGGGTCCCCATGTATCGCAAACAATCGATTATGTATCGAAAAAGTGACCCGGCGCCGCACAGGAGTCTCGGAATTCGGGACCTGGAAATTGCTTAAAAGTGGCGCCAGCTCTCCCACTTACATTACGACTCTGTGTACTCTATGGAGTACCTCTCTCTCGCCCTGCTCTCGCTTCCAGTGCTGCCGTAATAGCGCAGAGAGCAGTAAGTACAAAAATGAAGTTTTGAGAAAACGGGCTCAGAAGCTTCTGATCCGAAAATTTTATTAAAGGAAGCCTCCGTTCTCTGTCAAATTGCCGCTAATCGTCCGAAAGACTCCTAAAAATCGTTTGGATGATTAAAAATCGACCAATTTTATGTCAATTACATAAAAAGGATATTTTTAATTTTCATGATAGCTTATTGTTAGGCAAGAAAATCGTAAGTGCTATTTGCTGCATACTTCCGTTGTTGCATTTGGACACACAACAAACACATTTTCAGGTTAGAAATTGGCAGAAGAGGGCAGCACTCTACTTGAAAGCACTGTTTTCATTGGTTCTCTGGAGGAATATTGTTTTTTACTGCCGTCTTGCCTGCAACTACGTCATTTTTTGCACACTTACGGCTTTCTTATCTGTCTCGTCTCCACAAACATAAGATGAATTTCGCTGTTTTAGCTATTTCAGTGATTTCTTCTAGAGGAGATCAGACGAATCTTGAAGGCAATTCGATTTCGAAAATTTGACCCTCACTGCTCTCTTCGCTATCACGGCAGTGTAGGGATGTTCATCTAATACTAACACTATAAAATACTAATACTATAGAATACTGTAAAATACTAATACTATATCACTCAACGGTGGGGAGAAGAGGTCGAGGAGGGTGTCAAACCATTTTGTTTTTACGTGTGATAGGACAGGTATCTTCGTCCAAAAAGTGTCAGGGAGGCAGGGAGTCGATAAATCCAACATTTTGCGTTACGTATTTTGTGAACAGCCCTCTCCATAAAGTGTCCGACACTAGAGGCATCTGCACAACATTGCTCCATCAACTCACTACTCGCACGCACAAACAGCGTGTTGGGCGAGCTCTGAGCCGCGGGTTTTTAATGTGCTGGTTACACGCTCAAATTTCCATCAATTTCTGATCAAATGGTGACTGGTGCGCACCATCTACCATCAAATTTCTGCGGCCTGCAAAAATTTGATGGTAGATGATGGAGCTGTGGGGCTCATCCTTCATCTGATTCTCACACAACCGTGCTCATTTCAGGCTTAATTCAATCAACACGCTGTTTTATTTAATTTTACTCATCAATCTAGATAATTGTCGACCCCCATCTTGGTCATCATTTTTATCGGAATTTGACGGAAATTTGAGCAAGTAACCAGGCCATAAGCGCTCAACAGCTTGGGAGCACTTTTTGATTCCAACCGCCTCTAGAATTCTTGTATGGTATAGTGGCAATGCGTTCAAATGACCCACCAGCTCAACACTAAGATTTTATAGAACGGCATGAAATATTCAGAATAGAGAAATCTGAGATACCTTTAATTGATGCTTCTGACTTCGATTCACGGAGGACGATAATCGTTTTTCTAAAATTGGTCTTTTTCGCGATACCGTTGTTTTCTGAAAATTAATCTGAAATTTCGGTGAGCGAGTTCTTTCATCTCAACAGTGTTCATCTTATTAGGGGAACTTAAAAACGCGCCCACATGGAAGGAAGCTGAGCGCTCCCCTAATACGAACGTATTATAGCTTTCCCGCTTTTTTTTTCGACTCATCTCCTGAAGGTCATTATTACTGTGATGTACTAGTATTTTATTTAATTTATAATGGACCTTTTTCTTCTCTTCTTGCAAAGCAAGACAATCACTTCCTCTCCCTTACCTCCATTGACAAGCCGCCCTTTCATGATAGAGCACACGTGGGTAGCTCTTAAGTGGCCATGAAATCCGTTAGAATCCGCTAGAATTGAAAATGTTATCTGATATCTTTTCCCCTGAAGAATTTTCACAATAAAACATAATCTCATGATCAGTTTATTTTCTCGCTTCATTGCTCAATGCAATGTAAAATTAAAAAGTCTGTTTTTTTTTTGACAAATTATCGATGCGATGCAGGCAAAAAAATTCTAACCTACGATAACGCTAACATGGACTCCCAATAGTTCATTTAATTTTATTTTTCACGATTTCGAAAATTATTTCCTTAAATAATCTTTTGGGGTGCTTCTTTTTCTCTAACCACCCTGCTTAACATTTTCCATGCGGCTGATTTCCATGAAGTTGGTTTCCATGCCATATGCGCATGGAAACTTTTCCGTCCCAATTTTCCATGCGGCTGATTTCCATGAAGTTGGTTTCCATGCCATATGCGCATGGAAACTTTTCCGTCCCAATTTTCCATGCAAAGTTCGCATGGAACATTTTCACCAGGGTAGGATTGAACCTAGGTTTGCACATACGGTTAAGCTTCAGATGCATTTAAACGAAGGTTAATTTTTTTTAAACTTCTTTAGAGGAGACCCCTCCGAAACCCTCCTGCTCCGGGTAGACTCTGGTCTCTTACGGGAAAGTGGGATCTAGACAATCCGCATAAACTTGTTCCATCTACACCTTTGGTGAATAAAAATTGATAAAGTAATGACTTTCATGGATTTCCACAAACTGAATTTCTATCAGATGCCGTGTAAATTTTACAGGTGGTTGCCGCCGTGGTTGATGCACACCCGACTTGCAAGGAGTCCTGCAATCCCTGCAAACCGCGCCGCGTCCACGAATGCCCCGACGAGTTCGTTGGTCGCCTCTTCCTCGAAATCGACGTCACCGTAAACTCGGATTACGATTGGCTCTCGAACCAGATCGAACTGATCGGCTGCAAGAGCGCTGCCGAAGAGTACCAAATTATCATCGACCTCTACCAGCAACTCGAGCAAGCTAAGGGCTGCTTCGACACCTGCTACGAGGACATCTACACCGACATCTTCGGACTCGTTACCGAGTATCGTGAAAAGTAAGATCCTGACTACTTAGAAGTTTCCCGCTCAAATCCTTTTTCCTTTTAGAGATGACAGGATATTTGACTTTCGTAAACGTCCAACTTTCTTTTAGACATTCTCGTCATCAGAAAATAAAAGCTTTGTCGATTTACACATGCTCTGTCACAGTGATCTATGAATTGTAGTCAACAATAAGTAGACTTCATGATAGCTTCATGATAGACGAATCTTATTTTCCCCCGTGGTCTAACCTAACAACCGCCAACCACCCTTTTCAACAAATAGAATCCATTAATGTTTCTTATGACGTCTTTGTCTATCAATTGGACGTATTTCTGTCAAACGGAACTAAGCGCCAATTTGAGTTCCTTTTGAGGAATTTAGAATGCCGGGTAACGCGTTCTGTCAAACGGAACTAAGCGCCAATTTGAGTTCCTTTTGAGGAATTTAGAATGCCGGGTAGCGCGTTCTGTCAAACGGAACTAAGCGCCATGGAAAAGCATTGCGAGTATAGGACGGAACAAGCCCGACGCCCGTTTCCGCCGCCAATCCAAGCCCCCCTCTACCTTCCTTCCCGTATGGCGCTTAGTTCCGTTTAATAGAAATACGTCCAATTTCAACAATCAGTCAGCTGGAAACAAAATATATAAATCATTCGAAACGTTTCAGGCTTTCTGTTCATTATTTTTAAGCCTCGAGTATCGTTTTCTTGTGTTTTTTAGTTATATTACCCGAACTATTTTTGTGTCTAACTGTTTTCTCTCTGATTTGTAGGTACTGTCCGCTGTCTATCTGCTACACCGAGCGCATCGTCTCAGCCCGGAAATGCGCGCGTAGTAGGCTGTTCCCGGAACTGTGCAAGTTCCGCGCCCTGTACTTGGAAGTCATTGCCCGCATCGAGGAATTCTGCGGCAAGTACTCCATCGACTGCAAACCGCGTGCAATCGTCATGCCCCGCGAAGACGATTACACATTCGACATCTATTTCCCGGCCAGTCCACGTTGCAACGACCTCACCCTCATCTACCAAAACTGCTTCAAAGACTACAAGTTCCTCTACAACTTCATCGAGAAAATCGATTTCCCCGACGATTCCCCACTGTGCGACCGCAGGCAGAAGCTCTACGAAGACATCATCGCTATCTGGTAAGACATTCGTTTATTGTTAAGTACAGATTTTGCTTCCGGGCATTCGACAGGGAGATGGAGGCTTGAAGTCTGAACAAATGTTGATGAACTGTTGAACATGCCGACGCACTATGGTCCCAATCCGCTCGGGAGCGCTCAAAAATCGATATTTATGAAATTGGACGGCATTTTTTTTTCAAGTCAAAATTGATAAATATAGTATCTACGGGTCATAAACTACACGTAGTATACCTCAAAAAAATTTCTAGTCACTTTGAAAGTGTCACAAACTGTGCAAATAGTCGGATACGTATTTTCTGACCCGTGAAGTGGCTATTTCTAACAAAGCGTTCGGAGCCTCTCCTGAATCATGAAATGGTCTCTCAGAATTCTTGCTTATATCATTTTGTAGAGGACTCTAAGAGGATTGTAACGCACTAATTACAATTTTTCTCCGAGGTATTCTGACACATCCCACACAAGGTAGAAGTTGGATACCTATTTTTCATAAAAAAATGTCGATTTTTCCCACGAACTTCCATTTTAAAAAAAAGTCACCAAAGGTCACCTAATAAGACACCTTTAGGGAGCTTCTACACATTCTTGGGAAGCTACAGTAGAAATATTTCGTGCTTTGGTTTGCTTTTTCTCGAGAAATCGAATTTACTAGGTCTCTAAGTCGGTGGCTAAAATAACGGTATTTAGCAAGTTTAGCCATCGATCAATCTGCAGTCGTCTTAAACTTTTTTGAGGCATGCGACACCTCCAAAAACGTGCTTAAATAGTCTCTATGAATCCTTAAGAAGGATTTTAAACCAAAAATTGTTGGTTCTTCTTGCTTTTTGGACGAATTTTGAATATTTTTCGTACCTGCGTGTTTCCTTCAAAATACTGTTTTACAACCCTAGAAAGCCCCTCGAAGAATATTCTGAGACATTTGGCACCTCCAGAGACACTTTTAAGTCGTTTCTGCAGATCCTTAGAAAGGCAACGGAACCAAAAATAATTCCGCCTGCCTTTTCGACCAAATTTGAATTTTTTACGTGCCTACGTGCTTGCCCCAGAAAAACTCAATTTTTTGCCCTGAAAAACACCTATAGTTGCAGGCTTAACACGTGCTAAGCACTTTTGCATCTACAGAGACGCACTTATGTAGCTTCTATGAATCTTTTTGAGGTTTACCGTTTCGAAAAAAATTTGGTTCCCCCTACTTTTTGAGATTTTTTGAAAAGTTTTCCGTTCCGCAGTTTTATCTTTAAAAATGCTCTTTTCAATCCTAGAAAGTACCTATTGATGTAAAATTCCTTACTCCCCGAATATTTATCCATTGTTGATTGGATTTTTCTTGACGTGACAATATTGCACCCCCGCTCTTCAACATTGTTATGTACCCGATTTGCGTTTCCCGTCAAATCAACATAAAGAAAAGTCTTCTCTGAAGCATTATTTCGACATTTTTAAAATACAAATGAATTTTAGATCTATTTCATTTTTTTCAGTTTAGTTTTCCTTAAAAAAAAAAAAAAATTATTGGGGGGGGGGGGTGTCAAACAATTAAAACATCCTTAATTTTGCGTGAACTGTACATGTATGTGCAATGAACGCATGGTTTTCATCCAATCTAAGGAAGTATAACAAGCCAATCGTATGGCAGTTTGTGATTTATGTGAAAAAATGACAATAACTTTTGCAAATGATTTTTTAGGGAAAAGCGGAGGTCAAATTCGAATTCAGCGCATCAAAATCATGAGGAACACATATCTTAAATGTATTTATACTCAAACGGAGAGCCGCTATGATTGTTGATCACTGAAAAGTGAATTGGGACCATAGTGCGACGGTGTAAGTCGGCAATCACATAGCTCGGTTGGTGACGGGCGACGGCAAACTGCCACCCGGGTGGCAGTTTTCAAGAAATTTGTATGAAAACTGCCACCCGTATAAATTTGAAAACTGCCACCGGTAGTGAAAACTGCCACCCGTGTAAATTTGACAACTGCCACCCACATGAATTTCGGCGCTCAGAGGGTCGAAGCGGACATTTAGAGATTTTCGGAGATCCCAGGTAAAGAAAAAAAGTAAGTGGGTGGATGCTGTCATCAAGCGATTTGATGAAAAAATCCCTAACAAAGAAGGCGAAGTGATGTCCCTTTATGACTTCATGAAAAGAATTTCCACTAAATTCGCCAAAAATCCCACCAACCTCACCAAAAAGAAAGAAGGTAAAAGTCAGAAGAAAGTTCAAAAGGTAAAAAAGAAAAAAAAGAATAACAAAAGTAATGCCAAATGATGAAAAAAGCTCCTAGTAGTGATGTACTCTTTGACTGTAATTTTATTAAAATTTTACTACTTTTAACTATTTTTTACTATAAACATACTGTAAATTACTGTAAAAATACTTTTTACAATTTTTCACTACTTTCAACTAAGAGTAATGCCAAATGATGAAAAAAGCTCCTAGTAGTGATGTACTCTTTGACTGTAATTTTACTAAAATTTTACTACTTTTAACTATTTTTTACTATAAAAATACTGTAAATTACTGTAAAAATACTTTTTACAATTTTTCACTACTTTCAACTAAGAGCCCATTGACCTCTTTTCACCATATTAAAAAATTTTAAAAAAATTGTATTAAAAAATAACTTTTAAACACGCCTATTAAAAATCATCACAGACACTGCTCAATTTCTTATCATGTGTTGATTTTCAGTAGACAGTCCTCAGCCTGTCCAAGTGTGAAGGAAAGTTTGGTAAACTGTGCGACCCCGCTCAATCGCGCTCCTTGGTCAAATTTCAACGGGTGGCAGTTGTCACTACCGGTGGTAGTTGTCAAATTTACACGGGGGGCAGTTGTCAAGTCGGGTGGCAGTTTTCAAATTTATACGGGGGGCAGTTGTCCATGTTTCCAGGAAGTGGGTGGCAGTTTACAGCCTCCCGTTGGTGACGTCGCAGACGTCCTGTCATATCTTATTTTTGAAATGGAAAACTACTCAACAGCAATTCTTGAAAACTGCCGTGATTTTCTTTTCTGTGCGAAGAAAATTCTGCAAAAACTTCATGGAATGTCAATTTGTTCTCCTTTAAAAAAATAACATGGAGGCGGAGATTTCCAGACACCGCAGATATGTGATTGCGGACTTACGCCGTCGATATCCTACGAAAATCCCTCTGACACTCGTGCAAAACGATGTTAGATCAAAAAGCAAAAAAAATGTTGCACGGCCATTCTCGCAGAATCTGAATCCCCCCCTCCACCTCTTCCTATATAAATAGGATGAAAAAATATTTATCCATATGAAGGTGGTATGTATTCAAGGATGAGGCAGCAGATTCAATTTCTTGAACGTTCTTCCATATCTTCATGATGGAAGTGAAGGAAGGATTAAAATGGAAGAAAGGTTGAACAAATGTAAAAAGGTTTAGATTTTCTTATCGAGCAAAGATCAAAGAGTTTTGAACTTTTTCAAGTCATCTGAGATACATCGAATTTTTAACTGACTCAAGTTTTCTGAGGGTGTTAGGGTAGCAATATTGAAGGTATACCTACTCGACATTAGAGATGAACCCTTCCTTCCGCTATGCAATATGCTTGCAAGACGTTGTGTGCCCTGAGCGAAAATGCCCAGAACGCACATTTTAAAAATTGTGTCCCGAGCTAATAAACGCACGCGGTGATTTCGCACTAAAACGTCAGCGGCACGTTAAAGGCACGTTCCGATAGGCAGATTGAGTACAAATAGAGTTGCTCTGTTTTTCAGTTTGCACTGATTCCTACCTCGGCCAGTTACATACCCATTTTCTTGTTTCAATTTTTCAAATTTTAGCTATTGTTCCAGATAAGATTTGGCATGTAATTGGCCCAAAACGTCCTGTTTGTGTTCTTACTCTATTTTTTGCCTTTTCAACCCACTTGTTGTTTATTTATTGTATTTTATCGTTAAAAATTCAGTTTATTGCGTTGTCTATCTCGTTTCACTCACAAAAAATGTACTTTTTATACTCTGTAGGATTGATTTCACCAAGTTCCGTCAAGGTCTGGACTGCAAGTACTACCAACGCTTTGTTGACTGCTGGGAGGACCAAGATCAAGTAGATCTCATCTACCTTGAAATCATCGCCGCACTCCGGCCATTCCAGGTGAAATTCGGAAACTGCTGGTTTGAATCCTACTTCGCGCTTCAGGACCTCTGTAACGAGGCTGACATCACCTTCGTTGACTACGTTGACTGCGAGAACTACTGCCCGCAGACCAACTGTCGCGGTAGCTTCCTGCCCTCCGAGCTCCTCAGCAAGTACTTCAACAACATCTTGGTCACCTGTGGCATGGACTACTCCTCCTGTCTCAGACTGTGGAACGAGCTGGACTGCAAGCGTGACTCCAATGAATGGAAGCGCCGCCAAGAGTGCTTGAAGAGACTTAGAAGGAGACTTCGCGAAATTGAGCGTTGTATCAACAGGCTCATCCGCGACATCATTTGCAAGTAAGTTTTCAAATTTTTCCTCGAGGATGGGGGAAAACCATGCAAAAGTTGTGCGCGTCATACTTACACGGAGAAAAAACTTCGTGCGTGGGACCCGAAGTTTAGGTCGTATGGATCTCTGAAGTTTTCGGATTGAGCATCTGAACACTTTAGGTCCAGCTGCTGAGCTTCGGATCACACATCTGAAACTTCAGTTCTTACGAGTCAAGTTTCAGAACTGTAGTTTCAGATGTGTGATCCGAAGCTCAGCAGCTGGGCCTAAAGTGTTCAGATGCTCAATCCGAAAACTTCAGAGATCCATATGACCTAAAATTCGGGTCCCACGCACGAGGTTTTTTTCTCCGTGTAATTGGACCGAAGTAAGCAAACATGAACCAAGCCACAACAGCTTTTGCCAAATTTGACTGGGCAATTTAGTTTTTACAAGAGAACGTTTGTGCGGATTTCTTTAAAAATTTCAAGCGATTCGCTTCGCACTATGCAGAAAATTCACTGGCATTTGCACAACAATTGGCAAACATGTTTTGAACACAGACATTACACCAGTTAAATATGGCTATGGCTGATGTGGCTTCGTTTATTTTTGCTGAACGCGGTTTAATTGCAATCAATTTTTCGATAGCTTGAAATGTGTCGAATGATCGCTTGAGACTACTCAATTTTTCAAACTTTTTTCTTCAGAAGGGGAGGTCCTCAGGCCTCCTTGGGTGGGGTATCTCTCTGTACTCCCCAGACCCCCTTTACGAGGTGCCTCTTTTCTTACCTTCTCCCCCAACAAGAAGTCCTTAGTGTCCCACCTATAAATGCCATATAGCCCCGAACGCAAGTGCAGCGCGGTAACGGGAATGATCTCGAAAGCGTTGCTCCGTAATTTTAACAGCTGCACCAAATCAATCATCATCAAATCAATCACATTTTGGCTCTGACCCTTTCCAAGAATCATCTCATCAGTTAAAATAATTCTACATGAATTTACTTACTCAAATTTTAGTAAAGTCAGTTAAAAATAATTGTGATAAGGTTATGGCGTTGAATTACTGATTGGTTTATTTTGCTTGTAACAAGATCAATTATTCTTGTATACTGTCAATACCGTTTTTTTCCACTTTAACGTAAGTACGTGAGACAACGGATGTAAATTGAGGATAAAAAGAAAGTTCTTAACTAGAGAATCATCACTAAGCTGCTACAAATATATCTGTAATCAACCGAGTTGAACCTGAAGAAGTATACGCTCTTCGTTTTCTAATTTGATGGAAAAATACATTCAACTGATACTTTTTTAACGGCCTCTTGGTATTCACAATGATCTCCTGATTAAAAAATTTTTAAGTTTCTACCCGAATTGTAGTAACAGTTCAATGATTGACAACCTTGTTTTGTACCCAAAATTCTAATTTTTGTTTTTTTTTTTTTTTTTTTTTTTTTTTTTTTTTTTTTTTTTTTTTTTTTTTTTTTTTTTTTTTTGGTAAATCAGGATCAACACCGACTTCATCGATTGCCTGGACAACTTCGACACTGAGCAACGCACCTACATCGATGAGGTAATCACCAACTGCAACAACGAATTATGGCCACTCATCATTGAGTTCCGTCAAGACTATTACTATAACGACGACTGCCTTCAGCCAATCCTCAACGCGCGTGGAATCGCTAATGTCGTCACCCGCAGCATTATCCCGACCCAGACCCCATGCTACGACGTTTCTCTGTATTGTTTCGACGAAGACATTAGGGAGTCCGTCCAATGGTTCGAAGGCGTTATCCGCAGCAACTTCTACGGCCCCACGGCCGACCTCATCCAGGTTAGTTCCAAAACACTTAAATTTATTGTAAATTTCTTAGGCTGTGTTATGTTCGGGTAGCTCAGTTAGAAGTCTGATCAAACACAGGGTATGATGACATATCAACGACGGTAGTTGAAAATGTGTTTGAATGTTCCTAGGTAAAAATAATGGGCATGTATCTCCCGTACGAAATTTTCCAGGGTTCTTTTGAAATTTTGTAGAGATTTTGGCTTATCTTATATGACAATCTCAATATTTTTGTAGGTTCACCAGAAATAATATGTGATTGGTGTAATTTTTTTGGTAAAATATTTGAAGAAAGGAAGAAAAAATTATTGATGAAGTATGGAGGGGGCAAGTGCCTCTTATCACGTTATGCAGTTATTAAAATTTGATTACATTTTTGGTGTTTCTCACAATTTTTTTCGATGAAGAACCTTCATGATTCTCAATTACCTCCATGATAAATCCTCCTAATAGCTGCTAATTTGTCCCTTAACATTTGAAATTCGTCAATTAGAGGGACACGATAGGATTACAGTAAAATGGATAAGTGTGATTGGGCGATTGTATTACAAAATTATTTTTTTAAATTTGTTCATCCTTTATTGTTGAAGATTTGATTGGTTGTCAGGAATGACAGTCAATTAAGTCATTTGTCCATTATCCTACACGCACTATTCACAAGACAAAAAAAAAGAACGAGTGATCTTTATCGACGCGGGAGACAAAAATTGATCGAAGGTAAGTATGGATGTGTCTAGGTAATCTCTTAAGCGCTGTCTCCACTCGTCAAAATGGCGTCAAAATGGAAGCTCAAAATGAATCGATTTCAACAATAAGGGCCTTTAAGTCGGGACTGGATGCGATTAACGAGTGTTGCAACTCAAAATAGAGCGGCACGACTCTATGTTGATCAACATTCGCGAACAGATTGTATTAATCGATTCATTTTGAGCTTCCATTTTGACGCCATTTTGACAAATGGACACAGGGCTTTATGTGTTAATATATTGCATTTTGACAGATTCGTTTTGACGAGGGCTGTGAGGAATACAAGCTTCGTTGCAAGTGCCTGAAGGACCTGGAGAGCATCTGGTTGGCCTACCGCAAATGCCTGAACGAGCTTTTCCGCAAGCTGATCAAGCTCATCTGCAAGCGCAAGTGCAAGATCGGATCCGACGAGTACAGGCGCGAGATCAAGCGCATCGCCGAATGGCTCCGCCCGCGCCTCGTCAACATGATCGACCGATTCAAGAGCACCTGTTGCGAGATCAACGGAATCCTCGACAGCCTTTACTCCAGCAACACCAACCAGGCCTGCACCCGCTCTTACAAGTACACCGAGGCCGAGTTCTCCTTCCAGATCTCCGGCTCCGTCAAAGCCTGTTAAATGCCCTTATCATCCCCGTCAGTGCCCGCAATAATACAAAAAAAGCAAGCGAAAAACCTTGAATTTTTTGTACTCTTCCATCTCATTCAAAATACTCATCACACATTTACATAGGTTTGCAAAAATGGAACAAAAAAATGAAAAAATCCCTGATCTAATGACTGTTGAAGCATACACAACTTAGGAGAGTACAAAAGCTAAAATTCTTAAAGCATTTTTGCAACTTTTTAAAGCATATTTGCAAAAAAAAAAAAAAAAAAAAAAAAAAAAAAAAAATGATCCCATAACTGTTGAAGCGTAGACAACTTTGGAGATTAAAAAATCTAAAATTAATATTTTTTGAAACATATTTACAAAATATCGAGCTAATTTCTTTGATGATACCTTGATACCCTCCTCGGGAAAAAGGGGAGAAAAAGGATGGAAGGTGGTGAGAGGGGGGTTGACAACATAATGAAAGGGTCATTCTAAAAACACAGATTGTTTAGCACTCTTAGTGCCTACAAATGTCGACAATGTGAACAAAAAATCGTTAGTCAGTTTCACTCGCCTACGTGACAGTATTACCAATTTATGGACTTTTACAAGGACGCGTAGGTCCAATCGATTGGCATGTATATATAAAGTAGAGTTTCAGGAAAAAGAGAGCAATCGTATCTTATACTACAGTATGATTTTTTTTTTACTTCATCCCCTTCATTAAAAAGTGTTTAACCCTCAGATGCTCATACTGGGTCAAAGACCCGAGACTTGCTCAAAACACGTGACTCGGGTTGTATGGAGCTGGTACTTATGAGCTTTAGTTATAGATCTACAAGTACATCGTAACAAAAGAATTAGACATTGGATTGGAAAAAAAGGAAAAGTTGCATGTCAACATAAATGAAGACAGGAGCGTCGTCGGGCCTGGTTTTTAACGTGTCTCCCAAGTCTGAGCGACACACCTAGCTCATTTGCAGGAGTGCAGCATAGAGTGAAGTATTACGAGTTCACACCTCGCGCCATCGCGCCTTCAATTTTACAGATGCAACACGAGCATCCATCAAGCACGAATAGTTTTATTCCTGCACCGTCAACAACGTGCGTCCTTTCCCTTGCTTTATTTCTATCTATATTGTGTTCGTTTCATTTATCTTATTTGTAGTGGTGCATCAAGGACTACGTTAGCAGCACAGCCGAAAATAGAATAGACACATTTGGGCCTCGTTTTATGGCCACATCGTACGATACTTTACCTACATAACCTAAAAGACGTCAGGCGAGACTTGTCCCAAACCGGTCTTCGGTTTTTCATTTTTTTTCCAAAACTCCTTTTATGCACGTATATGTCTTCTACATATATAATATGTATAATCAAACAATATTGTGTGTGATTGGCAATTTTTTCTTCTTTTTCTCTCACGCAATATACTCCATTTATAAGATAATACGAGAGAAAAAAATGTGAGCTGCTGCCAATCAATGAAAAAGGAAAAGAGAGGAGGTTGGTAAGAGAACAGAGGGGGAAGATGGGCGCTAGGGGGTGAAAACGAGGGGAGGAATGAAAGCGAAAGGGGAAAGGAAGATACAAAACCGGGAAAATAGATACGAAATAAAACCTTAAATCATGCTCATATAACTGTGCGTTCAACAGAAGTCCAGCGATCAAGTTATTACGACCAAACAAATGCTCGGACGCCCAAAATAAGTTTTTATAGTTGTATTAAACGCAGAACTGGGCCGACATTATACTTTTTCCGCCCCCACAGATGGTATCCGATATTGGACATTCAGCCTTATTTTTTCCTTATGTCACTGGAGCGCCGCGCGCCGCCGATTTGAGGAAAAAAGCTTGAGACGATCCGGCGGCTCAAGAGGCGAGTCGTGTATCAAAGGCAGCCCAGTCGAATCCCAAAGGTCTAGGGTCGGTGGGAGCCTCTTGACTGACTGCGGTTCGACTAACGAGTCCGCGGCAGTTAGTTAAGAATGAACCTTAGATACTCTCTAACGTCCTTTAAACCTAAGTTCCTGATGAGCCTGAGCCTCTCCTGGCACTTTGAACTCTCGGATTTAAGCCCGGTCCCCCCTCTCATTCAGCTATCGAGTGACGTCATTACCTGACGCTTTACACTCATTAGGAAATCGCTGAAAATATCACTGACAATGAGTTTTAGGATGACATCATCGCACGGCGCCTTCCGTTGATTACCGCTCGCTTGAATGGAGTCGGGGATAATTTTCGGATCCATCACCGAGCAGCCAAATGATTAGCTTTGATTAAAAGAAGCGTTGTTTTTCCAACCGTCTGTGCAAATAGACGAGGTTTTTTTCTGTGTCTAGGTGAGCATGTGTGAAAATTAGCTTCAAGCAAATGAGTTAGCTAGGCATTGTTGTCGGTTTGATGGAGATGGACTTTAAACCTGACGAATTTGAGAATAATGGAATTTTCAAACTGCTTATAATTTAGAACAAAAACTTTTGTTAGGCCATCATAGCCTGGTACTGCTTACATAGTTTTAGTAGAGGCACGAAGTAGACTACGCATTTGGATATTGAAGGGAAGCACGAGTTCTATGCTGCAATGAGATATTGTATATGAGGTATCGCTGGATTTTGCGACCCAGTTTGTCAGTGTATATTGCAGAAACTAGACTCCCTAATTTGCAACCTGCACGCAAGTAAAGCTTTTTCGCTAAATGCTGGCACGCTTTTAAATACTTGGATGATATCAGGGATGAAAAGAAAATATAAAATAAAAAACAGAAAAAGCCCTTTTAATTTGTCAATAGACGTGTTAGATAACGATTGTATAAAGTTTAATCATAATTTGAATAGCATCATTTTTTTCGTACTACCCCTATTGTTGAGAAAACTATTTTTCTATCGGGAAATGTTACCTAACAAAGTTTCATTTTCCCCCATTTTTTTGGCCAAATTACTTCTTACATTTCCGTTATGATCATAATTTGGCACCATTCGATGTGTACATGAGCTGTCTAGACATGCGGTTGACGGCATTCCGAAACTTATAGATTTGTTTACGTCACCAATTGCTCTGATTACACCTAATTTTGATCACTTAATATTTGCGCGAGTAAAACATTTTTGTTTTCGAACTTCAAGGACAGATTACTAACGTAACATTGGCTGCAGGTGTTTCGCAATCGTTCTATTTTAGTCGCCCACGAGGTAAAAGTTTACGGTGACATTGACAAACAAAAATAATAATTTGAATAATGGATGGTAACTGAATGTGCTTGAGGATACGCACTTTAAAAAAATCGCACATTTGTTTTTTTTTTCCTTTGAGCACTTCAAATTTTAGTGTGGTGCACGTATCATATTAAGCATAACCAAAAAAATCAGGACCAAAGAATATAAAAGTGCACATAAAAACAATTATTGTGTTAAACATAAATTGTAATGCATTTTAAAATCAACTATATGGCTTACCGTCCAATGCCAACTAGTAAGAAAATACTAAAAATAGTTTCAAACCCGCAAAAATACCGCCTACATCCTACAAGACTGCTGTGATGATTCATGCAATGCGCGTACACGGACTGCAGGGATACTTCACGCATTGCACGTAGACCACGGTCCGTGTCCGCAATGCGTGAAGTACGTGTATCTATGCGCAGTCTTGTAGGCGCTCGATAAGCGTATCGCGTTGGTCTCGCTGAGATTGGCGCTAATATTTCAACTCGCGGAGTCAGCGTCCTTCAACTCGTGGTCTTGAAATGTTTGCACTTTTGATTGACATTTAAATTGATAAAACAAATTAAGTAATGAAGGAAAATATATTGTGTGTTTTGTAATTATTAAGATGGTTCTGCGCCAAACTTATTGGTTGTCAATACACTAATCTACATTTTAAATCCAATGTTTCAGATCGAATGTATATATATATTTTTTTTTGAAGAAAATTCTTTTAATTGAAAATCAAATGAATGAATATTAAGCATAACGAAATCAGGCGATCAAGCGGAGCAACATTCGGCAAAAAAATCCCAAATGTTGTATTTGTACCTGCCGTATTCCCCATTAAAAATTAATTATTCAGGAGAATCTTAATGGTTTCGGAACGAAAACCGCCAGTGGTGAAGTTTGGAAAGGAAAAAACAGTTTCATAGTGGAAGCTATACATACTTTCCCTCCTTTTAACTATTTCATCCCTTCATTCACGATTAAAACAAACATACGCGCCGACGGAGCAGTATATCCGTGTTCGAGTCATAAAAAATGGAAAACTCATAATTTCCACTCATTCAACTGAAAATTGAATGCGTTTTCAACCCGCGTGTACAAAACGTTGCTACTATGTCATACAGGATAGGTTAAATGGACCACGTTTAACAGAAAGGAACGAAGCCACATCATCTATTGCCAAATTCAACTGGGCAATTTAATTTTTCACGAGAGAACGTTTTCGTAAATTCCTTTGAAAATTTTAAGGAATTTGCTTCGTACTATGCAGAAAATTCACTGAAATTTGCCCACAAATCCGCTCAACCTTTTTTAATGCAAGAAATTAAATTGCCCAGTTACATTCGGCAATAGCTGATGTGCCTTGGTTCCTTTCTGCTGAACGCGGTCCAAATACAACATTGTAAGGTCTGTATATTACTTCATTGAAAGTCTACGCTATTGACAAATTTTGATAGGAGGATCTACCTGATTATCGACAGCGTTGCCATTCCCATTCCCGTTGCTGATTTCGTTATCGTTGATGGAGCGCTCCAGACACTTCTCGGCCTCGGTGCAGTTGACGAAGCTGGCAGCATCCTCCACCTCACTCCTGTTTCCGCTTCCGTCGGCCTCCCCCGGGCGGAAGTACCGTCGCTCATTTCCCGCCTCGTCCTCACTTCCGGGCTCCTCTGTCGCACTTCCGGCTTCGGCCGTCTGTCGCGTTTGGTTGCGGTACCGTTTCCGGCCCCCGCCGCGGAACCGCGCGATCAACACCGTTTCCGGTGTCCTCAACCTCATTTCCGGGTTTCTCATCTCCGCGGTCAGCAGCGTTCGACTGACCGAATGCATCGTCCGCTCAACGCTCACAGGTGAAACACTGGCTACCTGAGAAGTGTTCACATGTTGAAAATTCGAGGTCAGCGGATCGTCAACTATTCGCGAATCATTCTTACGAGCCGATTTGTAACTCAACGTGACGTTCATCAAGGGAGCATCAATTTTCTTAAAAAATTGCACATTTGATTTAAACGGAGCTTCAATACTAGTTCTGGAAGTCGCTGATTCGCCCAACGATTTATTCGCCTCCATCGAAATATTTAATGCTCGTGCAATGGAAGACTTACTGGAGTACGAATTTT
The DNA here is from genome assembly GCF_918797505.1 of Bemisia tabaci. Classification (NCBI taxonomy): domain Eukaryota; kingdom Metazoa; phylum Arthropoda; class Insecta; order Hemiptera; family Aleyrodidae; genus Bemisia; species Bemisia tabaci. The sequence goes on from NC_092795.1 coordinate 37,424,210, forward strand.
TTTTACCGAATGACGGCAAAGTCACTGTATTTACTGTAATTTCCTGGATCACATTTTCGGGTTTCAAACTGGAGGTGAAACCAACTTTTGAGCTTTCAGGGAAAACTGCAGGCCGCGATGCGTCAGATGGTTTCTCGCTCGTTGGCCATGCAGGATAACGCAAACCGGAAATAGATCGATGCTCGTCATTTCTTGAGAGTTCGCTCAACAATTTTACACTAGAAACACCATCTAAGTTTGAGTTACTTCGCTCGTCTATCATCAAATACTTTCTGCTAACACGACCATCAGTAGACGAGTTCGCCAAAGACTCGTTCGTGTTGTTATCAGAAGCAACTTTTCCATTATTAGCGGCCATTTCCGGTGCCTCCGACTCAACGGAAGTGACCCGCGAGTCACCATTCAGGGCTTGTCGTTTCCGGCGCTTGTAGGCGTGGGGATCACCGATGACGGCCCTGAATGCGGCTACAACTTGAGGCACGTAGTCGGTGGTGTTCTCCTTCGGGAACATACTCGTGTTCGTGGGAGCTCCCGTGGGAGGCGAGGTTGGCGGATCTCCATTCGGCAACGGGCCAGGTCGCAGCGTGAAACAAACCAGCGAGACCAAGAAGTAGATGAGGAACTGGAAGAACTGACGATAGAACCTGAAAAGGAAAAAAAAAGTATTACTCGAGTTGTTTTATCCGCACTATTCTAATAAAATCATTTTTAAGACACTCGATGGGCTGGTGTGAGGAAGGGAAGTTCAAAGTCCTTATGTGGAAAATTCCTGTGAGTGGAGTCTTGCCCATAAGTGGGTTGACTGAGGTTTTTTTTTTTTTTTAAATGTTTAATAATACTGTGGTTTTTTTTTTCGTTCGAGATTTTGCTGGCCGCGAAGCGGGCTTTTGGCCTCGGGATTTGGGCCGCGTACGCGTAGTGGCCACGGGGTGGAGCCCCCTAGTTACAAAATAAACCCCATGTTTTACCAATATAAATAAGCGCTAAAAATTTTGGCACCTGCTACCCTGAACTTTCGCAGGAACCGTCAGCCAATCAGAGACGACTGGCTTTAGCTTTTAAAAGTAGGCGGGGTTACACCGGCCGTAAGTTTAAATTATACAGCCCTTGTTTTCTCTTTGAGTTAAATTCTCCGAATTCGAAGCGATTCTCTCTCGATAAGCTAACTTTGTAAACATTGCACTTCCGCCCCCGCATCGATGTGCTCAAAACTCAAAGGGAGATCAAAAATCAATTAAAGTGCACTGTTTACGGTGGACGCTGTCCCAAACGTGATCACGATGAATAATAAACCCAATTTCACCTGACTAAGTCCGCGACTAAAGGGACTTCCAAATAATGTTTCATGCACCGTAAATGTAATAATGCGACCGTATATTGTTTATATTTACAGTTCCGTATCAGTAACTATATTTTTTTAATACCTATACATACATACAGAGAAAAGGGTAAAAGAAGAAGAAAAACTTGGCAGGGTTTTTGAAAAATAAAGAAAAGTACCTTCGAAAAGTTTCATTTTACATAAAGTAAAAAATTAGGTGATCAGTTCAACGGAATGTTAATGCTATTTTTAATTAACGCCGAAGAAGGGTCGGAATGTTTATAAATTCAATGTAGACGTACTATCGCTCTTTTAAAACTCACCCTGATTTTTTATTTTATGATTTTCAGGGCTATACCCTTCGATTTTCTTTTTAATTAGACTATGCTCCAAAACGTCGTCTTCTGGACGAAGGAACGTAACTCAAATCCGAGGTTGCCAAATTGACTCAAACAATCAATTTATTTTCCAAAAATGTAGGTGTGCAATTGTTATCCAAATTTGTCTGATTTTTGCATGAAATCGGGAGACAATCCAGTGAAATTTTCAGTTAGAATTGCTCAAGATTTTTCTGGTTGAAATTCAATTTACGAAGGGAAATTTGGCAACATTAAAATGTAGTTACGTTCTTTCGTGAGGAGAACGACGAAAAGTCCGAGCTCTATAGCGTCTGTTGAAGTCGTTAATAAGACATATCGTTGGCCTATCAGACGGCTACTATAAGACAATTGATAAGTATAAGATTTAGTTCAGAAGCACGGTCCAATTTCAGGGTGTACTACGGCAGGTTTCTCGCCAGTTGCTGTGGCCTATTGAATTGAGGGCGTCTCGCCGCGCCGCACAGTGAAACGCGGTAATTGAAGAGGTCGGACATGGAATTTTTGGCTAAAATTTCAAAGAGCCGTATGCAAAAACGACATTTTTCGCCCCCCCCCCCACTAAAACTTATTCAAACTTCGTCTGTCAGTTACTAATACTGGAGCGTTTCTTTCTCCAAATTTTCAGACCCCCAAAAAATTTTGGGGGGGCGCTAGGGGGGGCGTCAAAACCTGTGACCCTCGATATCTTTCGAACGGAACAAGATATTGAGGCCCGGTTTGGACGAAAAATCGTCTAAAATTGCATATTTTAAGATTCTAAAGGTCAAAATCCCAAAATTAAATTTTTAACTTAACTTATGTGCTTATTTTCAGTTTTTGAGGAAAAACAATTTCTTTTAAACAGATTAAACTAAAATTTCACATTTTTTGATTTGAACCAAAACCGGTTTTGTAAATTGTTCGTCTTTTTCCGCATCCAACGAGTGGTCGTATAAGCTGGGGAACCGAACGGTTTCGGAGTTACGATCGATTGAAGTTTCCGCTCAACGCGCGCCGACCGATTTTCGCGCGCAAAAAAGTCGGATTTGACTGTTATTAAATCAGATTTAATGTTCAAACTGAGCAAAATGCATTATAAGGGACTCTTGAGGGTCGCTGAGTCCAGAAATTACAGATACTTCCAAAAAATTCACGTTTTTAAAATTACAGCTCTGTACAGGACCACTGAGCGGCCGGTCGGCGCTCAGTGGGCCTCTAAAATAGCGCTACAGAGCTGTAATTTTAAAAACGTGAATTTTTTGGAAGTATCTGTAATTTCTGGACTCAGCGACCCTCAAGAGTCCCTTATAATGCATTTTGCTCAGTTTGAACATTAAATCTGATTTAATAACAGTCAAATCCGACTTTTTTGCGCGCGAAAATCGGTCGGCGCGCGTTGAGCGGAAACTTCAATCGATCGTAACTCCGAAACCGTTCGGTTCCCCAGCTTATACGACCACTCGTTGGATGCGGAAAAAGACGAACAATTTACAAAACCGGTTTTGGTTCAAATCAAAAAATGTGAAATTTTAGTTTAATCTGTTTAAAAGAAATTGTTTTTCCTTAAAAACTGAAAATAAGCACATAAGTTAAGTTAAAAATTTAATTTTGGGATTTTGACCTTTAGAATCTTAAAATATGCAATTTTAGACGATTTTTCGTCCAAACCGGGCCTCAATATCTTGTTCCGTTCGAAAGATATCGAGGGTCACAGGTTTTGACTTCCGCCCCCCCAAAATTTTTTGGGGGTCTGAAAATTTGGGGAAAGAAGCGCTCCAGTATTAGTAACTGACAGACGAAGTTTGAATAAGTTTTAGTGGGGGGGGGGCGAAAAATGTCGTTTTTGCATACGGCTCTTTTCATGTTCATTTTGTCGCTAGTTCAATTTCAAGGGGTGTTTCTGAAAGATAGTTTCACGAAAAAACCTATGGAACCTATGGAAAATGTTAGCTTTCAAAGTTTACAAATTTTCTTCGACTTCTCCTAGTCACTCGATCCACTGTGCGCCGGTCATCCTAGCCCTCACTTACGAACTTAGTAATTGAATGGTGCAACGTTCAGCACAATTTCAATGTTATATCTTAAATAGAACAATATTGAGGTGTATAGTTTTCATTTTTCAAACTGATGTTGACGAATAATTTATTCACAGTTATTCATATATTTTTTATATTCTCTAATTTGTAATATTAATACATTTTTGTTGCTTATATTCTTCTGCTTCAACTTTAAAAAATTGCGAAAAATAGTAGTTACAGAATTAAAGTTTTTAAAAAACCCAATACTAAAATATGCAAAATAAACATTTGGAATTTTTGCAAGAGGGGCTTTATTCAGCGCTGTAAGTGTTTGAAAATCCAGTTTTTGGTTTATTTTTTATTGTAAACAATTTTTTTGTTGCGAATTTTTATAGGATAGCAGAGGCTATTCACTTTTGAACATCGCGGAGAGAAAGCGTGTCACAAAACTTGCCGGTATGAATGAACGTAGAATCCCCGTTCCACTTCTTCACACCCCTCAGAAACACGTCGTCGATGGGGGTAAACTCAACAACAAAAGGCTGAATGAGTTTAAAATGCAGCCAATCACGTAAAATAATTGAAAAACTTGCAAATGATTGTCGTAAAAAAGCGTCGTAAATATTCCCCATTCTCGCTACAAGCGGTGGGTGGCAAACTGAGGGCGGGAACTAGAAAAAAACAGCGCTGCGATATCAACTTGGGAAATTTTGATTTTAAGCAAATGATGACCATAGGAATTCTGTTCGTCATAATGCCTCTAAAGTTCCTCTTTGATTGGAGAAGACAAATTGCTCAGCACCAAAGCGTGTCAGTAACTGCAGACCCGTTATCTTTGTTTTGGTTTCCATTACTCGAACAAAAATTATTTGCTCCCAATAGACAGTCATTTCTCGGTCACTGAAGACTTAAGAGGCACAGATCTGCCCACTGTAGCATAACTTACACTTATATTTTTGTACTCATATAAAATATACAATCAACCCTGATTACCGAAATATATTATTCCTAATAGTGCATCTGACAGAGTGTTGGTAATATTCTCGTGCTCAGCTTGGTATACTTTCATAGATCATAAATTGATGCATTGATCTTTCTGTTACACTGCTTGCATGACAGAGAGATGATTCTCATTGATTTGAGTCATTATGATTCTTTTCTTATCTTTCTGTTAAAGAAAAAAAAAAGAGAGAAAAAAGAAAAATCCAAAGAGACCAATCTTATAGTTAAGTACCTATGTAATGCTGGAAGTAGGATTTTTCACCTCTCCCCCTCCCATGTAACGCACTCGAAACATTACGTTTGAAACTCCTTAAAAAATACGAATGCCGCTCTGTTTGATTATTCTCCCCAAAATAAACGTTTGCGATGAATTTTGTATGAAAAATATGTCCACCTGGTCACGATTTTTTACTTTGATTTTCAAAACCAAGCCATTTTAGCATCAAGTAACGCAACCCTGATCTTTCCTCTTTCGTGTAACGCGTACTTGTAACGCGGGTCCGGACCACCCTCTTCCAGAGCGTAAAGTACATCATAAAAGGATCTATAAGCAAAAAGTGATTGGCCGGAGAAATTGGCATCATCCCAACACCCAACGCGTTCCCCATCACTGTCATCACGAAGATGAGTAAAGCGAGGGGTGCGCGAATAGTAGAGGGGGGTGGGTGGGGGTAAGGGATGGCGAAAATATTTTATTGGCGCCCGGTCTCGCCAGTCGCTCGCGTTCCTCATTTTCCAATTCCCCGATTGCCGTGGGTTTTTATTTCTATTTACTCAAGTGCTTGCATTTTTCATCGGTTTATGAATAACTTTTCTTGCCACCCGAGGCGCGTTGTTTGCTCGCTTTGATTGCTGCTCCGTACACGAGTTCGCCCCGCGACAAACAAAGCCAAATTCAGAGGAGAAATACTAGCTTAAGCGATGGCCAAAGTCCGAAATCGCGTATGTTCATTGCAGTGTTTCAAAATTTCCGCTCTAATTTTATTGTTCTGAAGAGAAACAGACCATACTTACAGCTTAAAATGTATACAGAATATTCTGCCAACATAGAAAAAACTCAAGGATGTTTTTCAGAAAATACGTTGTCTTACTCTTTAAAGAAACAATTCGGTATTACATGCTACGTCAACGTCTACAACGTCACAAACAGATATACGTCGTTCCATTCTTTGTCCATTCATATGATATTGAAACGGCAGTAGAACGACAATTCTAGCATGGTTCTACCGTGTTTGTTTTTAATCATTCTGTAATTTTAAATGCACTTGAGAGAAGGGTATGAAAAATTTACTTGCTAACAAACCTTTCAAAAACACAGAACTTTTTACAACGTATAATGAATATTTATTGTCATTTATTTTTGGGAAGAACTGCTCTGCATACTGCAAATCCCGACTGTATTATGCTTGCCAAATTCTTCATCATTTGGCATGGAATTTAATTGTGTAGTTTTGCACTTTTTTTTGGGGGGGGGGGGGGGTCCCTTCCGAAAGACTCCAGTAAGGTGTTTGATTGTCTTTTCAGATCGGATAATTCGATCGTACTTCTGGAAAATTAAATGTTTTTTTTTTTTTTTTTTTTTTTTTTTTTTTTTTTTTCAAAACGCAAAATTGTAAGTGGCCTAGAAATGAAACTCTGAGCCCTTGTGCGACATACTGTTGCGCATAAAGCTCAACCTGTTTGCCACCCAGAATTATTGCGAAGCACGATCGAGGCTTTGATGGTTGCGTTTTACTTCTCCTCCTTACGTAATGCTCCTGAACTTAATCTTTTGCGCTTTTCAAAATAATTCCTTTTCTTTAGGTAAGAACTAAAGTTCATAAGAAAAGTTCAAGGCGAAATGATAAGCAAACAAAGAAATATGCTCTGAGATAGCTCACAAGAAATTGTGTATGAAACAAAGCTGCAAAGTATTGAAATATACATGTTGTTTCTACCTTACTTACGATCATAATTATCTTGAGGTAAAAGTATAAAGATGCTTAGCTTGGAAACTTAAACGGTGATTATGTTTGTCATGATTTGATTACATAATGTACTCATCTTAAGTACTGCTTTTCCTTGCGTTTTCACGCACCAACAATTCCAGAGATCATTATTATTCACGTATGACTTATAAAAACAATTCTAAATAAAACATAAGAAGTTTGTGCAGGGCGCCAAATCCTAACAATAATTACTTTATATTCAAGCGTAATGTTGAATATTTATTAAATTGCCTCATTGAACCAACATATTTGCAGCGAATAAGCTAAACAAACCAGTTATGTTGTTTCAAGTTTAATGAGCACATTACTTTATCAGATGTCAATGTTTATGTGTGCACTTGTCGTGTTGCACGTGTTGTGCAACATGACAATTGTGCTTTAACTAAGAAAATCAGGACCAAAGAATGAAAAAGTAAGCGCACATATAAACAATTATTGTGTTAAACATTAATCGTAATGCATTTTAAAATCAATTATATTTCTTACCGTCCAATGTCAATTAGTAAGAAAATACTAAAAATAGTGTCAAACCCGCAAAAATACCGCCTACATCCTACAAGACTGCTGTGATGATTCATGCAATGCGCGTACACGGACTGCAGGGATACTTCACGCATTGCACGTAGACCACGGTCCGTGCCCGCAATGCGTGAAGTATCTATGCAGTCTTGTAGGCGCTAGATAAGCGTATCGCGTTGGTCTCACTGAGATTGGCGCTAATATTTCAACTCACGGAGTCAGCGTCCTTCAACTCGTGGTCTTGAAATGTTTGCACTTCTGATTGACATTTAAATTGATAATACAAATTAAGTAATGAAGGAAAATATATTGTGTGTTTTGTAATTATTAAGATGGTTCCGCGTCAAACTTATTGGTTGTCAAAACACCAATCCACATTTTAAATTCAATATTTCAGATTGAATATTTTTTTTTGGTTTTTTTTTTTGGTTTTTTTGTTTTTGAAGAAAATTCTTTTATTTTAAAATCAACTAATTGAGTCCAACTCTGTCCCGAATTTGAGCGGCACCTCATCGGTAGCATAGAGTGGAGCATCGCTTGCCGTCGCGTCTTCAATTTTATAGATGCAACATAGACATCCATTACAAACAAATTGCTGCATCTCTGTGTCGGCACAAACGTTGACGTTTCTCTCATTTTAAAATCGGAGGAGGGTTAAGGTTACGTTTGCTCAAATTAAGCTATGGTGCGTCCGAATTAATAATCACTTTGAAAGGAAAATAAGTTAAGAAAGGAATCTAGAGGTCTCTCTAGCGCACTAAAGTTGGAACGTCTAAAAATTGGTATTTTTGCGAGAGTTACGTCGTGTCAGGGAATTTTTTTTCGACAACTCATTTGATCCCAAACCGGGTCAAATTGATCCGACCATCTCCTCGATGGAAGTTTAATGCGGCAGATGAAAATGGAGGGGGCAAGAAAGATATAGCGTGTTTTAACAAAAAGGTACAAATGTAAACAGAATAGGTATTTTTTGCCTTCAAAAATATGGAACTAACACAGTGCTCCCATCCCATGCCCGTCAAAAGTTCCGTGACTCGGAACTTTTTCGTTCCAATATCTTCCACTCCATGACCGTCAAAAGTTCCGGGACTCTTTTTAGCTTTCTCAAAAGCTGCGAGAAAGTTCCGGAAAATGCAAAAGATCCGGAACATTTCGGGAATTTCAAAAGTTCCGGGAAAAATTCAAGAAAATCTCAAAACTTCCGAGATTCAATACTAGTTCCGGGAAATAGGAGCACTGAAATAACATACTGAAATAAAACCCAACAAAATCCATATGCTTAAATGCAAGTCAATTTGACCTGACATGGAGCTTTGTCTAAGAAAAATATTGGGCTTCTAAGGGATAACTATCGCACATTATTACACAGTTTATGGCTAAACTTGTCATTTTTACGTATTCAAGTAACAACGTAGACTTTCCAATCAGATGCCATTTTTCACAAAAACAGTAGGTAGTTGTTTCAGTTAGTTGATACATAGTGTGAGACTCCCGATTTAATTTTCAAATTTGGCATTTTTTTTTTGCTCGCAGTATACTGCTTTTATAGGTTTATAGTAAAATAACTCAAAATTATTGACGTCCAATTCCTGGAAATAGCAAAGCTTTTAATTTGATTTTTCGTCAGTCTGACAATGACGCGATTAAAAAGTTTCAGAGTTTTATCGAGAAAAACGATCGGGACACATACAGCAGCTCGGACAGGGGTGGTACTGACCTCAATTTGACAAAAGCGTTCCACTTGGCGTTCAAAAGGTCCACCAAAACGCCATCCATCAACTCCAGATGTTCGTCTTTGTCCTGCCGAAAGAGAAATTTCGATGAGTTCGACACAATGTGTGATGCAGTTTCACGCACGATTGTCTACCCATTTGAAGCTCTGAATGTTTTGTTGGCAAATTAAAACCTTGGTTGGCTTCCATTAATGCACCCATGTACCGTATTGGCAAAAACAAACCAAAAACTGCAAATGTGGTAATACTTAGGTCTTAAAAAAAAGCTGCCTCTCCGAAGAATAGGATTCTTAAGTTAAAAGGGTTTATTGTGTTAAATAGGTGTTGCAAATTTATAGGTGTCAAAGAAACGAGACCGTATATTACTTCAAAGGTGCTACTATCTTTAAACTTGTTCAGAGCGTGTTGCTTGTGTGTTTATGGTGTGCCAGGCACAACATTTTCGTAGTTCCTCTCTAAAAAATAATTTACCATTTTTTATGATATTCATTTTTTACGCAACACATTTTATACAGAAGCAGATGCCACTATGCATGATACAATTACAAGATCATTAGGTATTATATGCTTCCTTAAAGTTAGTAGTATGTGTTTTCTTAAATATGATAGGTAAAACGTAGAAGTGAGTGCTTCTGGTTATTACCCCAAAGACTACAAGATTAAGAGCCGAATTTTTGCTGATGTGTCCTGTTTCGATGTCAATTGTGTCAATTTGCCCTAGAGGATAAGCTGCACATGCAATACTGCCTGGAACAAATTTAATTACTGTTAGATCAATGTAAGCACTGGATCCATACATATAACAGTCCTAAATTTTTTTACTTTGTAATATGTATAGCCTTTATGTAAAAAAATGATTAATAACTCAAGGCATGAAATGCAAAATTTCAAAAATTTGAATTACATCGGAAGCGATGGGATCACTAAGAAATTTGTATGTAATATGTCAAGACGGAAAAAATGACTTACAACAATTGCAACCATTTACATCAATAACTGTAAGTTAGTCTTGGCTTAGGAAAAAATTATTCATAATGAAAAAATCTCAACTGTTTTTCGACACTTAATTCTGTCTATAACTGTTCCGAGCAACCATGATTCTGATACAGTAAAGTTATAGATGACAGTAAAGTTATAGATAGAATCAGACCATAGCTTGCTATTTGAAAATCGCAGCATGAAACAACTATTTGCCCTATGTCGATCATGTTTGAAGAATACACTGCAACGCTGCTCCGGTCGGCGATGAGGAGCGGGACATGGCGTTTGAATTGCCTTCAAATATTCGTATAGGCAATTTCCGGACCTAGACGCTCGAATAGTTGCTCGGCCGGAATTGAACGATTAAAGCTCTCTGTGTTGTCACGCCTCCAAGCCACGATTGAAATACTTGTCATTAATTAATGAAGGATATACCACTAAAATACGCGTTTTTGCCTTTTGAAAGCTCATACTCACCAATTTGCCAATAGATTTCGCGTTCGATGTTTAAAATGTGGAAGAACATCTCAATTCTTGCGAGTTTTGCTGCCAAAGTGAGAGGAGTCAAATTCTGGACATTTCGAACAGAAATGTTGGCACCAACCTCGTATGCCATGTCAAATGTTTCCTGAAGTATCAAAAACCATTTAATTACGGTGAGGAATTCAAAATATGCATCTTACTCTGGAACCGGATAAGTTTTTGTGAAGGTTATAGTCAATCATAACGAATATATATGCTGATACTCTTGAATGCGATTTAAATCCAATTTGATTCTTTTCGCTTATTTATGTAAACATTCGGATCATCAAATGACCCATGTTCAATAACCCATCGAAATTTTGATACTGTCCTATCGATACATTTTTATCATGAGTTGCCCAAGTAAGAAAAAATATGCAGTTGCCGCAGACCCTTCATTTGATCTGCAAAGTTCGACATCTTGCTTAAAACCATTTAAGTTATAAGAAAAGGAGGAGGACTAGTATGAACTATCCGTGTCTTGCCGTTAGCGTATTCGACAAAATTAATATACAACAAAGGGCAACAAATCCTGTAGTTTTCTATGAGACTTAATATTTACTACGCTTACAACTGACAGCAAAGATTAATTTTTATCGTCGAGCGGTATAATTAAAACTTTATTTACGACAGATAAAAGGAAATGAGTTGCCAAAATTGTAAGAGATCTTCGAGTTCTCATTCAGCACTATACGTTCAACGTTCTGAAATTGAAGAAAACTTTGGCAATTCATTTGCTGAGCAGACGCACGAGGACCTTTGACTCCTGCAAATGACTGACGGAGGAATTAGCGGATATTACGTTTCTCTAATTCTGAGATGAAAATGCAGTTACTTTTCGAGCGTTCCGACTGCGGCCGGCAGCAAGGAAGAAAATAACTTTTGTTGTTCTGAACGTTCCGATCGAACTTCAAGTAACTTTCATTCGGGAAAACAGCGAGCCACTATCAAATGGACTTGATGTCATTCATTGTTTCATAAATAACTTTCGGCGAATTATCAATAAAGTTTTGATTGAAGTGCGCGAACGTTATAAAGGGATCGCGGCATTGCCATCATAGGACTAATAAATAATCTCTTTAATCTAGACTCATTCAATATTTGACAGTAATTTACCACAGATAACAAATTTTAGCTATTATAGGAGGAAAAATATCTAAAAGTTTTCAAAGCTTTCCGCTTGTCAATGATTGATAAATATTGACAATATTCTCTTAAAGAAAGAACTTACGAGTTTCTCATAGATGACGAGCATATGAAGAACGGTATTTCCATTTGTGTCTTGATTATCGGGATTTGCTCCTCGCGCGAGCATGAGTCGGAAGCACTCTTCTTGGCCCAGACAAGCCGCAAAACTAAGTGGGTACTCACCCCAGTACACGTATCTACGGCAAACGAGAAAACTCATTGGGATTCCTCCATGTAAATTGAAACTCTATCACGTAGTGGTGATCTTGTACAATGGACATCGTCACTCAGCGTCACTTAAACATGGTTAGTTGGTAGATACGTTTATTTGGTGCTCTTAACAATTGAGCCACTAACACTCTAGAGGAGAGATCAAAATATGGTACAGAATTTAAAAATTTAAAAATTCGGGGTCACAAAAAGGTAGTGCAAGATTAAAAGTTGGGACAAGGAAATACCTTTGAGAGTTATTGAATGTTCTTGAAGCCCGTTTCAGGCAACTTGGTCTTTTTCGCGGAATAGGGAATTCTCTTTTCCGCGCATACAGTGAGCTTGTACGAGTAATCTAAAAAAAGCCTGTATTTTAATTGCCGATGATTAATTTTCCTGTCAATCCAACAGGAATAATAGCCCTGAGATGATGAGAACTTCGAACTTAATGCAGCATCAATTCAGTTTAGTTAAATGTCATTGTTACCTCCCGTCCTGAGTTCAATTTATCTCACAAAAGATCGTAGTGCACGGAGAAAAATCTATGTGGCATTATAAACCAATTAGCGGTTCATATGGAACACCACTAATAGTCGTAAATGAACTAATGATTCTCGGTCTGTGAACCATACTATTGTATCTCGTACCATACTAAGGTATATATACCATCACTAAGGTATATATCGTCGCCCTCGCAACATAAGGGCGTAACTACACTCTACGATGAACCCTGTCGTCCATTAAACTCAATGATTTTCCGGGCTCATCTCAATGTGCAGTTACGCCTTTATGTCAGCCAAGCGACGATATGTGCTATGATTAAATGTTGCCTTTACTACTATAAGTGGTGTTCCGAATGAACCAATAATTGGTTTATAAGTTGTAGCTTTTACTCGGTATGTGGTACTTTAATTTTAAAGGTTACACCTTTTTCTTTATTCAAAGACAGTCGCGGCACTGTTCAGTCAAACGAATAAACAAGCATCTGGTCTGATTTTTTTCGTGCCAAAGTATTCTCAGTTTCTTTTTTATTCCTGACTTCCCATGTAATTATGAACTGCGTCCTTGATTTATTCCTCTATAAATTTTATGCAGCGTGAACTTTGCAAAAAAAAAAATGCACCAGAAAATTGTAGAAATTCTAGCTTGAATTTTTTTTTTTTTTTTTTGGTAATAATAAAATCTAGCCAACAGAGATAATGCATGTGTCTTGTGGGACACCTGGCGTCATAGGTGCGCATTTTTACGAGGAAGAGGCACATTGAAAAAACGCGAGAGCTCTGGAGGTATGAATTATTTAAACAGATAAATTAAAAGCGAGGATTAAGCCTTTATTTGTGAATATGGTGGGGGTGAACTTCACTGAGATACGACGATGTCAGTTTGAGCGAATTTTATCGCATACGTCGGACGGTATGATCGTGAATCAAAAAGGACGCTTCTTTCGATACAGTATTCCACTGAAAGAAACCATTGTAAAATTAAGGAAATAAAAACCGAAATTTATCGAGGGCTGTGTAAATGGATGCGAGATAGTAATTCATTTCTGAAAATAAAACTTCCTTCAATAAAGGTGCAACTGTTAAGGACAGGGAAAATTCAATCGTACAAAAAATCATATTAGTTTTTTTTTTTCTATTGATGTATGTTTTGAGTAATAGGAAATTACATATCTAAAGAAGGTTTGTTTATGTTTGTTTTATACATTTAAGGTGTCTAGACAAAGCCGGGCCATTTGCACTGTAGAAAGCCATGTCAAACCGGAGGGTAATATAACTAGCAGTGGGATAATTAGAGGGAAACGTAAGTTAATGCGGCGAATAAAGTGATCGATCCGGGACTTTTATAGCAGCATTTTACAGGTTAATTAATTTGTAACAAAGTACTTTGATGCCACGTTAGAATAAATAATGCTGCTATAAAATTCTTACTGTTAAAACTCCTTTGTTTTGTCGGTAATAAGGAACGATTCTGGCATCACAAAGCATTGAAACGACACTTAATTTTTATTCTCATTCTACAGAGAATATATTTGTATTTAAAATGCAAAACATGTCGTTGCTACGGATCTGCCATGTCAAACATTTTTTAAAATGCTTAATTCAAGGAGCAACTGAAATCAATCAGTTTTTCTTCGGTCTCATGAATAGGCAATCCGATAACATTAATGTACTTTTATTAGCGTGTTCAACAGTGGTCCTCCTGGCAGTTCGAGTTCAGAATCCTTAAGTCATTCAGACTATCATATTTAGTTGCATTTTCTGTCATTTCGTTCGCAAGTGCGTTATATCTAGATATAACGCGCGTTTAGAGGAATCTAAAAGTGTCACGTTCTTATTTTGTTACATTACCGACTTGTGCACTTCATAATCAGTGATTATCTGAAAATCCTCAGCCTGAACATTTTCAAAAAGAGCCTCTGTAAATTCATAAATATTGAAGGCAAAGTCCGACTATGAAATGTTTAAAATATAATTTGTAAGATCAACCAGTGGTTGTTTGATTCGGTTAAAATTTGGTTTTTCATCGAACAAATTCTAAAAAAATATCCATAGGGGTAATATAAGACACAATGGCACCCTACGAAAATATAGCGGGTGTAAAATGCTGAATAAAGTTTGTGAACACCTCCCTACTTTGTAAAGTTTCTTGGAGGTAGAAGTCCTTAATATCAAATTGAAAGTCACAACATCTTTTGCCATCACTATATGAGGGCGGACGAAATCAAAATAAAGGGCAACGCTGTTTACGAGACCTACCATTTCCGAAGGAAGATTCAATCCTGCTCCATTATTACCCCCTCCCCCTCCCTCGTCGTTTCAGCCTCTCTGCAGCCTGTGCAGTGTGCATCCATCCGACGAGAGCCTCCTACGTAATATTCAAGAGAATGATGAATGTTTGAGGATGTAAAATTAAGTGCAGCCTTCAGGAAAATGCATCTCGATCCCCACGATTTTAATTACGGGTGTTACCACGCAGGCTGCGGAAAAACAGTCAGAGCAAATATGCCGGCTTGTCGAGTAAAGTTTATTCCGAACGACAAAATGGTCTCTCGGGAAAACGAGGGTGTTTTGCAATTCTAACTCCTCTCATTAGGAGCTAATTTTCATGATTTTGGAGCGGATATTGTAATTCATCATTTTCATTAAAAAAAAAAAAAAAAATTAAAGTCGTTATCTATTTCTTACGTTTCTATCCTCCTCTTTTCACTTGTTTCTCTTATATCCGCAAAGTGACCATTCTCGGGCCTTTGCAGATCTTCTTCACAACTATTTTCATTGCCCAGCAATTTTCGTACAGTTTTCCGATAACCTTTCACTTTCTGTATTGACAGAGCAACGAATGGGCGTAGCCAAAAATTCAAACCGAGCTCTCTAACATGCTGCAGTTATTCGAGATTGCATTGAGATGGAATGGATCGTATGCGATAATGGTTCGATGTATCGTTCGGTTCAAAATAATAAGAACATATCCTTAAACAAAATTTTTAGGATTTAAGTTGGAAAAGCTGAAAATCAGAAAATTCCTTACAATTTCACTTTTCATTGCCATTTGATACTCAAAAGAATAAAAAATCTACCCCAAAATACCCGTTCCCGCAGATTTCTAAATTGACTTTTGAGGCTATGTTTGAACCAATCGATACCGATACAATTTCACCTGTTTAATGTATCGAGTATACGACCTATTGGGCGTAGTAATTTACTGTTTCAAGTCTCATGTTAAAATCCTTTATAATTCGAACTCTGGTTTAGCTTATAATTTGCATTTGAGAATTTAATGCATCTGCTGGCTTCCTTTGAGGTCGGCAATTAAATTAATTTGTTTTGACTCACCCCTCGTAGTTGGTGAGTGGCGACAGATTCACCCATTCATGCTCGACTGTGTCCTGCCTTGTAGCCTTCTGATCCTCAGGACACATGAAGTTCCCGGTACAACGCTCGTGGTAGTCAGCGCCACTGTCTAACAGGAACTTCACCATCGCTGGATCTTCGTTCACGATGGCAATATGCAGCACACTTTCACCTGAATATAAAAATTTAACCAATTTCTTATACTCTACACCGAGACAAATTGAATCAGTATTTCTCAATAGCTTGATTTTTGAATTGATGAGAAAAATGTAGTTGTACCAAAACATGCCATTGCAGTCAGAAATTCCTCATCGTGGATTAGACGGGCGGCCCTCAATGGAGACCCTTCAATCAATGCCAAAATTGGGGTTTTGAGAGGTGCGTATTTGTTAGCGGATTTCTCGGTTCAAATCTTCCCTATATAGGAAAGTTTTGTTTTGTGAGTGGTATTATTTATTTTCTAAGCTGGGTTATTTTTTCTTTCCTTTTCACTGTGTCATTGCACTGGCATCTCAATAGTATGCATGTTTTCTATTTCCTTTTCATAAACTGGAAAATGTTTTGTTTAGTTATACCGCGGCTCTTCATGTGAACAAGTGATTAGCATGTTGTTATGTTTCCTTGTCTTCATAAAAATTCATTTGTGCTGATAATGGGGGTAAATTGACACTCAAAATACGCTCATAGTAAAAACTTTTATCTACAATAGCTTTTAATTGTATAGAGATAACATTTCTTCTCTTATCAATTGAAACACACCAAAAATACGATTTAATAATTACAGATTTTTAAATTAGACTACAAATTCTGTAAAATGCCCTCAAAACGATTTCTTATTTTATTTTTGTGATGCATATGACTGTTTTTTGAATAAATGACCATCAAGTTTGAACTTTAACTTGATGAATATCGGATAAATATAATATGAGAATTCTTTGGAGCGTTTTTTTTTTTTTTTTTTTTTTTTTTTACATTGGAGTCATTCAGTTTTCAAATTTATCATTGAACTAGAATTCAAATTTTCCAGTCTCAAAACATCTTAGGAAGTTTTTAAATCAATGTATTTTTGTTTCTCTTTTACTTAATTTTCCGATTCCGTAAATCCAATGTCCGGTCGGTATGTTTCTTGATAGGTCAAATCAAGTCGCTTCTCCGCTATAGCCCCCGAATAGCTCAAGAAAACATTTGCTCTCTCGTCCTCTCACCTTTTCGATGAGTTCACGAGAGACTGATCAACACAATTCAGGATGGAAATATGTGTATGGGGAAAAATGACGTGGCTCTTGGATGGGATTAGTGGTATTATAAAACTTTTAGAGCTTTCATAAGTTAATGTGGATTAAGCTCCCTTGTAAAATTATTATTCACTTTTTATCGGGAATCCTGAGGTGCATCAGTGTGGAATAATCGTGACGCAAAGCTAATCTCCGATTGAACTTTTTGTTTTGTCCAACTTCAAAGCGGGTCAAAAAGGAGCGGGAAATAACACGTTAATTGAACTTGAGGAATGTAGCCCCCGGTGTGAACGCCCATGTGCAATGTGGAGGGTTATGTTGCCAACTGCTGATGCAATTTTAATTAATATCCTGGAGTATTATCGCGGTATTATCACAGGTCACACCATTAAACTCTGATAGTCAGAGAAAATGTGCAGTTTAAATTAAGGCAAGTAAGACCAACACGGAATTTTGAAAATATTCCTAGTTGCAAATTATGAAATTTTTCTTGCCCAAATAGAGGCCACCCATGACTACGGAACCCTATGAGAGCGAGTGTCTCTACTATCGCTTCGCACCAGCATCGAGAAACGGGGGGGGGGGGGGGGTGTTCAAGAAAGTGTCATGTCCTAAAGTGTGTCTCTTCCTTTCTTAATTTTTGACTGCATTAAATTATAGAGCTTCTTAAAAATCTCCTCAAACTTTTACTTGTGTTTGAACAGTTTTATCTTTTCCTTTTCCCGAATGCAAAACTAACTCCACGAGCTTTTTGTGGCCTTTTTCGTATAATACGGGGTGATGAGGCGGTAGATATAGTTAGATTAGCCAGCTATACGCAATCACGAAGAGAGTACTCAGCGCAGTGTAACGAACTAATACAGGTAAAGGATGAGCGTATAGATTATTCGTATAAGTTTTTTGTCACGTACGAATCATTTACGGACGGTCCTCAAAAAAAATTGTCGTTCCTTCATCGATGCACTGATATAATGTCTACTTGAACTGATCAAAAATTTTAATTAAAGAGAAGGAAGCTCCCTCCCAATTTGAACTTTATATTAAAAATAGGAATAATTTGCGTACCGTAATATTCGTCGCACATGTATATATCGTTGATAAGTTTCGGATAAAAGCGGAGGAGTCGCTTGGCCAAGTCTGCATGGATGGATGTGGCGTTGAGGAGGCACAGATGGAGAATAGTTTCACCCACCGCTCCACGTTCCATCAAATCCCAGCATACCTCTCGGCATTTCTTCGGATCTGCGTCGAACAGCAAGAATGAATCAATAATTGGACTATTTCTGCCAAACGAAACCATGTGCAGTATGACGTGAGCTCTGTTATGCATGTAATCTTAGGGGTCTCAGGGCCCATGTATGGTTTCGTTTGGCAGAAATACGCCCGATGAAACGACACAGGAAGCAACGGGATGGATAAAAGAATGATGATATTTAACATAAGACAAAGTAATACCGGAAGGCACAGAGGGCGTCCAATGCGTGGTTGAAGGGATGGGATTGAAGCAGAAACGTTAAGGTGCTCGATGCTCGAAGGGTTGCGGTTCGACAGAGGGCAGAGGTGGTTAGGGGGCGCAGAGCGCCAGGGAGTGCTATCGAGCGACTAAAACGTAAAATAATACCGATTTATTTTTTTTTAGAATGAAGGATTCGAAATCCCCCTTTCTGAGGGCGATTGACAAGAAATCTTAGTCGGGGTATTCGTTTTTTTTTGTAAAGAAGGATTAAGCATTTTTCGAGGAAAATATAGATTGCTGAGCTTAATACCTTGTTTAAAACTATTTGTCAATGCTTTTCTATTTGACTCTAACTTTGATTACTGAAACATAAATCTGGAAGACTGTAGTTTACGAGTGGCGTGCATTTTTGAACCTCGATCTATTTTGGCTTAGAGAACGATCATTTTTTTAATCAAAACTTTGTTTTAAAACTAATTATTGATATTTTTAAAATACTATTCATGGTACCCGCAAATATTGAATAGTCGTGTATCAGAGGTATAATAAAGGCGAAAAAATATCTCCTTCATAAAAAATGATATATATTTTTTCGCGTCGGAATTATATCGTTCTGCTTCATAGTTGAACAAAGCGGTAGCTCACCAATTTTCTCAGGATCGTTATCGATTGGCATTTTCTCTATATCTAGTTCCGTGTCCATATCCATATGTTTCAAGTATGGCAGCTGAAACAGCACACAAAGACATGCGTTGAATAAGAAATATTCTGAGGCAATGAACCGCATTTATTTCAGAATCAGCACAACATATATTCTATTCGATGACTTTTTGTCTAAAGATGAAAGTAACCATGTTTGTCGATGACCTACACTTACAGACTAAATGGATTATGTAAACATGACTGTGCCTTTTATTGCCTCACATATGTCATACAATTCCATGATTTGAATGTAATCGATGACATGAGGATGAATTCTCATGCGCACTCTATTCGTTTGTATCACGTATTTGTCTTATTTTTGAAAACATGCATTCTGATTAGGTTTCTTTACATTTAATTTGAATGGACTTATAGTGCTTTATGAATCTACCTACGCCATCCGCTCATTTTATGAGTAACCTTGCAACGTTTTATTTCTACTGCGGTGAGGAAAAAGTCTTACAAACACGCCCTTTGATGTAGTTCCTTCAAAGGAACCGCTAAAGGTAAATCCGGATAAATTTTCTAATCCGTTAAATTTTCGCCTTCTTTAATGCACAACTTTAAAAACCCTCTGAAGTTAGTCATTTCTTTTCTTTCTTTTTTTCTTCTTCCTCTCTTCCACTTTATCTTAACTCTATTTTCAAACGGAAGTGTAATCTTACTTTGTTTTTGAAATAAAAGATTAAACACTCAGAACTTTGAAACTTTTAGTCCAGAGGACTTCATATTTTTGTGTTTTATGTAAGAGTATATTTTGCTACTTGTGTCAAATGTATTATACATTCCGAAAGGTATTTCATATTATTGTTATTTTTACTGGTATGTCAATTACGAGTAGTTTATCAACTCGACAAATAAAACAGTGGCGTGGCGTGAATTGCGATATATCGATTGTTATGCCATTTAAACCTATGGAAAAGGATCGATAAACAGGGTGTTCGCAGCGGACACCTTAATAATCGATTCTTTACCATAGCTTCAAATGGCGAGATATCGATAATCGATTATTCACGCCACGCCACTGAAAAAATGTTTATCGCAAAATAAATGGTGTTCCTCTAAACCATGATTCGAAAAAATTGTAATATTTCCTTATCCTTTTCAAGGACGTTGCAAGTTTACTTCCTCGCCGGCGTGGTTCTGCTTTCCCGTCTGGGAAGGGCGAAAGTTAATTAAAGTTCTAAGTAGTCCAGTCTTCCTGATCGTGTCAAATCGTGATTCTTAAAAATCAACCCTTAGCCGCAAGACGGTTTCGAACATGGAAGTCGAGTTAAACGACTCTGCATTGTGGGAAATAGATTGAATTTGAAGTGGTGATTGGATAATTGTAGAAAATCAAGATGTAATGGGAATGAACTCGTACTCGTTCAGAATCAATTTCAGTGAGTCCCAACTGACTTTTCGAATCAGAACTCACCAATTGACGCCCCGCGTACAAACCAAATGCTCTATTTTTTCAACATGAATTTTCAGTGGATACTAATTTTTTCGAGAGCCTGCAATATTAACCGCAGTTTTGACTCAGCAGAGGAAAAAAATGCTGATTCTGAACAGTGAAAGACGTACAATGGATGGATAGTAGGCATGGAACGTCAGCCAAAAACTGTACGAGAATCTTGATCCATGCTTAAATTTTGAGAAAATGTGAGTTACTTAATGCCTATCATATAACTTCCAGAAATTATTCGAGCAAAGACTGATGAACGCAATTAATTTTGAGTTGGTGCTACTGTGACCAAAGAAGGCGTCTTGCCAAAAAAGAAGAAGGAAGGATTACCATCACTCCAGGCTGGGAAACAAAAGACGCACACCTGTTGCGCCTAAATTGAGAAGTGATTTTCTTAATGGACCATTAGGCAGGGTAGGAATATTTGGGCAACATACACAAGACAAGACAGGTTCCCTCATTAAAATTTCATACCCAGCACATTAAGCACATTGAAGATTTTGAAAAACAATTTTTGTCGAAATTAAGCGTTCATAGATTGCGTCATAATCAGAAAATCCAAACTTGCTCATAAAAAGATTAACAAGCAGTTCCAAAACTTCAACCAAACAACCAAATTCTTTTAAATTTTCAAAGGAATCCGTACAGACGTTCCTTTGTAAAAAAATAAATTACCCAGTTAAATTTGGCAATAGCTGATGTGCCTTGGTTCCTCCATGGTCCAAATACCTTTCAATGAGATAACGCTGTGATTTTTGTAATTATTTGTTTTCAAAGTTTAGTGGCCGATGCAAACGCTTTAGCAGTAAGGCTCGAGTCATTCTTTATTTGATTTTTTTCAGAAAGCACTGACCCATTTGTGACGTGGCCTCTCCTTGTTGCGAATGAGGACAAGGTGGGAGATTGGAATGAGACGACCCTCGCCCTTGTTGTATAGGAACGGTTCCACTTTGGTTTTGATGGCATGGTCCAGCTCCGCAAATTGCTTCGTTCTCGCCGCTCGCTTCATTAACTCCACCAGCAGCCCTCCTCCTGCGGAATAATTTTCCAAATATTAACCCGTACACTGAAAAAAGCTCCCGCCGTGGGAGTCGCGATTACGGGCTTTATAGACAAACCGTCCGTTCCGGGCTCAAAAGCCGAAAATTCCGGCTGCTGGAGCCGTAGCTTCGGCCTATGAGCCCGTAGCAATCGAAGTTACGCCTCCAGCAGCCGGTATGTCTATATATTCCGTAATTACGGCTCCCACGGCCGGAGTTTTTTTTCAGTGTATGCTCCCTCTATTTCAGATTCTTTGAATTTTTGAATTTACGGTTTAGCATCACAATTTATGATTTGTACTTTTTCACAACATTTCTTCTCTCACAAAATTTCTTTTTAAAGGTTATAGGACATATTGTCGACGACTTTTTGTCAGCACGCCTGTTTTTTGTAGTAGTTTACGTCCACGCGTTTTTTTTGTAGGGGAGTTTTGGTTCACTTATCAATTAAAATGCAAATTTAATTGGTCCACGTGTAAATATAAACGACAATTGCTCACAACATTCTTGGATGAAAATATATTATGTCTTGGAAGAATAAGGGTTTGCTTGTTTTATTTTGTTTTTGTTTTTTTTTTAAATTTTTTTTTTGTTTGTTTGTTCCAACGGAGAAAAAATATAATTGAGATTTTTGGTAAAAATGAGAGCGTCAATTCCATGGGAGAAAATTCACTAAAACTTTCTACACTTTTTTGGTGCAACAAGACTTAATCCTTAAATAAAACCTGATCTTGTTATACGTGAACCAAAAAAAATGTTTGATTTCCCTCAACTAAAGGCTTCTAGGTTTTTATTCCGTGTACGATAACTTCGCGACCGTGCCGGCGCGGTACTTCGAGCTACTATTTCCCCACGGAAAAGTTGCACAGAATTGTAACAGATTGAAGGCTTCCTAATGTATAATGATTATATAATGCTATCATGATATCATCTAAACGTTGTTAAATACGGATACTAGGAATTAGTGAGTTTTTGGACTACTGGTCTCTTTTTGTGACGTAGTATCTTGATTTATTATGCGAGAAAAGCTCCGCACTCTTAAAGGATGCCTGTCAGTCTTACTATGTTGGAGCGCTTTCATTTTCGTATCATACTGTGCAACACCTCTGGTGTGAAATAAATGCTTGAGGCGCCGTGGCAAGCTGCGGGCGGCGAGCGGCTGGCCAGCACATTGGCGCCTCCAAACCTAAGGGGATACTTCAAGCATTGCGCAATGCGTGACGTATCCCCTTAGGTTTGTAGGCGCCAGTGCGCGTTTTGTGCCGGCCGGCAGCACGCCGCTCCGCTTTGTGTCGGGTTGATGTGTTAGGATCTAATCTTTAAACTCGCGGAGTCAGCGTTTTTCAACTCGTGATTTTGAAATGTTTGCACACTCTGCATGCATTATTCTCATTTAAGATGCAATTTTTCGAACTGAACTCGAAAAATTGCATCTTGATGCGTTCCAAGTGACACATTTTAGGTAAACAATAGTGGTTTATCTTGTGCAAGTACACCAGAGGTAGGATAGACTCATATCAGCGTGATCGCTGGATGCAACTGTCTTATCAGCCACCTCAAAGTTGGAAGTGGATGTTGGTCATTTCTCGTTCGCAGACAAAATCGCCGCACGGCGCAAACACGTCTCCGTAAAATTGACGCTGTGCGAAAACTAATAAATATTTTTTCAAAAACTAAAAAGGAGTGTACTCGTGAGAGTATAAGCTTTCAAACGAGCCTAAGTTTAGCTCGTTCGAACCATTTTTCAGCCCAGGGCGGCACCAGTCCGGGAACTTTTTGACCACACCTCGTAGTGTATATTTAAATGCCCATGAATCAATTTCTTTTGAATGATACACCTGCTGCATTGCTACCCGTTGTCAGTAACACTATGTGTTTTAAAGCGTGATATCTAATTTGAAACCATTCGTTTTTCTTCCAACTTTTCAACTTGTTGCTCTTTCCCTCAAAAATCCGGCCCATATGCCACAACCACCCTAGACGGAATTTTTGTCACCCAATTTGTTGACTCTTCAAGGAGCCCCAGTTTTTTTTTTTTGGGGGGGGGGGGAGTAAACAAAAGATTGAGAGATTGTGCGTAAAACAAGATTCGTGGTTTCATCCAACGTCTTGAGAGGCGTTCATGAACCGAAATTTGGCAACACCGGATTTCCTTCATTTAAGTTTATAATAAAAAATCGATTATTGTCGGAGCACCGGGCCCCTCCAAGAATCAATGCATTTCCATAGGTTTAAATGGAGAAAAAACAATGTTGCCAACTTGCTGGATCCGCCAATGTTCATGAACTTGCATGGTATCCCGTGGATGCTCCTTATTAATTTTGTATGACAAACGATACAGACTCGTACGGCAAAACCTACGCAGATGTATAATTTGTACAATAGTATGTAACGCAGAGTGAAAGAACTTGCCTTTGAGATCCACCAACTTGTACATGAGGATGGAGGAGGTGTCGGCTTGCTTCTTGACACCGGAGGTGACATTTGACTCAGCGTTACCCATTGTGCTCGGTTATTTAGCACAGGTGTTAAAGATGAATTAAATTGATGTCAAATTGATACCCCTGCAACGTGACCAATCGCGGTCTGCAGTTTATCCTTTGTCACAAATCAGTTTGATCAAAAACATTGTCGAGAGCTATGCTGTATCACCGCACTTAATGTTACGTTTCAGGACGGCTTCGATCGCGATCACATTTGCATTCCGCATTTTGAATACCCCTTTAAGAAAATAAATAAATAAATAAATTAATTAATTAATTAATATAAAGAGTGAATGAATAATTGAAAAAAATAAAGAAGACCCAGGCCTGCGTTAGAGGAATTCAGACACGCGAGGGATACAAGATTTGAAGAGGCACATTATGCGGTGCATAATTTATTGTAGAAAGCACACGTTACAAGAAAAACACGAACTCTGTGGCCTGTTGAACATTGTTTGATGAGACTAAAGAGGGATTTTTTGAGCTGATGTCGTCCAGACCGAGCAAAAGCATATGTTTTTATGCAACCTCAGTGTTGAGTAATTATGATGGACCCCCTTAATGTGACCATGAACCTCACAGTTTTGTACGATTATTCATTAAAATTTTAATTTTGAAACTCTTATTTAGTTTTCGAACTCTCTAGTTCTCTCTCCTCCTCACAATAGTGAAGATTGAACTCTATGTTAATAACCTCTATCAAAATTATAAGAAAAAGCCTCTCGGTTAGCTACCAAGCCGCTCACAAAGTTCTAATTTATCATTTAAATTTGCAATCAATTACTCGGTATCGATCCTATTCCATCGTGTGGTGTTTCAAACTTACGTTCAAATATCTAGTAGCCAATTTATTAATTAATTACCACCTCCCAGTCCCATGACGCTTTGCTCATTTTAAAATTTAAAAGGACTTTATTATCAGCTCCACAGAGATCTCGTATCCTGAATCCATACCACTTGAATTTACCGTTTTCGCAATATTTCAAAACAGAAAACTGGGAAAGAGCAATAGAAGCCAATATTTCAGTTATTTTATCAGTCACATATACATGTCAGCCACATTCGTCGATGGCGCTGCTCACCCTGTTCTCAGCTCTGATTTATGATTTTTAAAACTATTTTCAGCAAAGTGCATTGCTTGACTTGGGATATCTTTGGGACATGCAGGACTGAGGGCAATCACTATTACTCTCTATAGGATTTTCCCGCCTTTTTCATCAGTTATTATTATGCACATCATCTTTCCCTTCCCGCCAGAAAATTGTTACTAGTCAAAATTTTGAAGTTATTATCTTGTCATTGTGAGGATTAGTGGCCTTATCTATTAAAAATTAATGACTTGTTGATTGTGAGGATTCAGTCAGGCCTTACTCTATAAATACAAAAACCATTCTTGGCTATATTTTTCTTTTTACGCCCTATTCTCTCTCTGGTCTCTTTGGCATTTTTGAACGTCTAACGTGTTAGATTTGATTTACGAAAATAAAAAACCAACCGCAGGAAGGTAAAATCGTTTGCGGACACGCACCACGCACAAACACGTTATATCCGGCCATCAACATGTGGAAAATTTCACTGAAAAAACACCCGTAACTTGTGATCCGCCGGAGAACTTTGGCCCACTAACACAGACCTGTCCTGGGTCGCGAGTGACGGTACGTAGTCGATACGCCGTCCAAACCGGTGCCAGGCCCCGGCACCCTCCGCAGTGCTTGTTGCAAGATTTGGCAGAAATTGCCTCGTTTTTCAGTGGGAAGTTGTCAAATTGTAAAATATACCAGCTGAAATCGATGTAATCTAACTCAAGGTGCAGTGTGAATCAGAGTGTACCAAGACTGTGTCCTGGAACTCGAGTATCCAACCAATGACACGAAAACTTACTGCTTTGTATTGTTTTGAGGAAAAACTATTTTTTTTTTATTTGTAAAACTGTGTAAGATATTTTTTTAACCGCCGAAGAATATTATCTGAGATAATCATGCAACAATATGAGTTATTTCTACCCTGAGAAAATTAATGAGAGAGAAAACTTTGAAACCCTGATTTGACACCCTTTGCACGTAACACAGGTGTACGTGGGTGGAGGAGGATAGTTAACGTCTTTCTCCGTTCAATATAAAATTATTTTACAATTTCAAAATTATTTTTCTTATCCGGTTCCAAAAAAATTTTGATCAAAATGAAAAAAAACCCTTCACGCAAAAAATTAGAGTTACGTGTGAATTTTAGGAGGATACAAAATCCTGGCGGCTGAAGACATTTACATGATATGGAGCCGCGGCTTGTTTTACTAGCCATCAGAATATTAAAAATATCACTGAAACCATGTTTCCAGACGTCAGATTTAATATTTTTTTAAAAATTATTCTTGCACGGATTACAATGATTTTACGAACTCAGAATTTTGACTATACCGTTTCAAATATTTTGAAAACAGTGGTCAAATTGGATTGCATTTGACAATAGGAAACTCAATTTTTTTAGTCATTTCGGGCACAAAATATCTACTGTAAATTCTTCTGTACAGATAATTGCTTGCAGGGATTGATTCATTCATTAGCCTCCTTTCGGTGAATGCTTTTCAATTAAACTCCTCGAACCGTAATGTGCGCGTTTACCGGTAAAGTTAAAAGATTGAAGGAAAGTGCGGATGAAAGAGAAGATAATTTAATGAATGGGCTTATGTTTTGATATGGCTTTGATAGGCGCGGATTATTAAATTAATTTATAGCTGGCCGCTGTTCATTTACCCTCAAATCACGTCGACTCAAAGCCCAGAAATAGCCTTAACACAATGTCAAAGCAAAATTACTCACATTTATTTAACAAATGCCTGAACAATTATACATTTTAAATATGATGTATGACATTCTGAGATCAGTAAGATCGAACGACGTTTGATTTTAATCCACTCAAAGCATCAAACTCGGAAATACCCTGGAAATGTAATCACCTCTTCCTCGATGAATATTTAGGACCAAAACTAACTTTATTTTGGTCTATATTTTTCTTATAACTTCTCGAGTATTCAATGCATCATCCTTGATTCAGTTAGGATTTTCCTAAATTCATTACCACTTTTAAACATTGAATTTTTCATTTTTTATTTAGTAAACTTATCCATTATTCAGAAATATGTGTAACCTCTAATCTAATAGAAGGTGTTTTTCATACCTCAACGCTTCATCGCATATCATGTATGGACCAAAAAATATTGTACATTTGGACTCGTTTCAGCGCACTCCTCGTTTTTGCTGTTTTATCACTCTGGCGGATTTTCCCATGAATGAGAGAATTTTTTCTTCGATGGATTTAACCCTTAAATTGGGTCAAAATGGCCCGAGATTTGTTTAAAAACACGTGCCTCGTGAGTTGCATCATGGGACCGGTGCCAACGTTCTTTATATATACGTCTAAAATTGTAAAAAAAAGAATCAGACGACTGAATTGATCGAGTGTTAGGGATTTTTGTTGACAACTTTCCTTAAAAATCCAAAGACAAGTCAAATTGACCCAACTATCTCATCTGGGGTAAGTGTGAGGCCCGTACATACGTGCTTTAGATACAAGGCTACAAATACATCTTATGAAGAGACAAAAAATCAGACATCAAATTGAAAAAAAGTAATAATCGAGTATTACCACAACCAAAGATAGGAGAGAAGCATTTTGGCCTCGTCTTATAACTTTTCTCTCAAATCTGAGCGACACAGTGGATCGAGTGAATCATAGAGGTCGAACATGAAATTTTTGACCAATAAGAAAACTGCAAATTTTGTTTTTTATTTCGTCATATTTTAAATTTTAAGGGGTGCCTCTACAAGAAAATTTAATGAGGAAACCAATGGAACAGCTTTCAGAACCTCTGAGTTTCGTATAAATGGAGTTATACGCGTTTAAAGGTTCCACATTTTGTCCGACCTCTCCTATTGACTCGATCAACCGTGCGACAGCTCATGCCTCGCACCATCGCGCCTTCAATGTTTCAGACGCAACACGGACACCCATCGGGCACGAATAGTCGTATCTCTGCGCCGTCATCAACGCGAGTCCTTTTCTCTTGCTCAAGCTTAAAATAGATGTGACCATTTGGTAAATGTATTGTTTTAAAGGCATCTCAAAAGTATGTTTTGTTACCTTATAAAAAATGATAACTTGTTCATGTCAATTTTAATACTTGGAGCCTTGATGTTTTGGGTAAAGGTTGTAATAGGTGAGTTTTGACAGTACAGATAACATTGGTAAATATGATAAGCAAAATATAATTGGACGTCAAGAGGCATAGATTTACTACATTAATAATTGCACTTAGAGTTACATCAAATTCTTAATATTTAAAACATAGACTTGAAAAGGTAATCATAAATGCACATATAAAATGGAAAACCATCAAGAAATCACAAAAACAAAACATTTTAGTTGTTGGAATAGTTCAAGAGCAAGATTCAAGCTCTTATTCAAAAGATTGGAAATTCGTTTCATCTTTAAAGGTACGAGATCATTTTTATATAACAGTTACAGTCATGCTTATCAATTTTCTGGATTTGAAGTGACCGATATTATTTATACATTCATATAAATTGATAGTAAACGAGAGGTACATTGGGAATGGACCAATCTCTCAGCTTTGTTCTAAATTCTGATTTTGCTTAGAGGGCATTTTGACTTGAGAAAACAATTGGAATTTTAAAAATACCATACCTCCTACTTTAAGAGTGTCTCTTTTCATTTGGAAATATAATTTGTCTTAGATTTAGCTCAGAATTCTTAGGGACGTATTGTACATGTTATTTCAACTGAAAGCAATCATGATACAGCCGCAATTGTAACTATCATATGAACTTTATCTCACCTCTTAGGTTCAAATGTTATTTCCGTTTAATCTTTCGAGGAGGATACATCAGATGGTTTCTTTAGAATGCTATCCCATGTCAATACAAAAATGAAGAGCTTTACTTTCTATTCGCATCTTAATTTGGGTTAAAGAATGTGTCATTAGTTCTAAAATATTTTATATTTGGAAAGGAGCGATCTGTTTTATCAATACAAAACTCGAAGGAAGACCCTTTGCATTTATTAAATAAACTTTTTTACGAATCAACCATTCAACCTCATGTCAGATCATCAAACCTGCTGGTTGGAACAATTTTGGAGAATTCTAAACACTTTGAACACTTTACAAATGAATGCCACGTATGGGCAAAGTTAGCATTGTAATGCGGCAAACGTTTTGATTATTCCGCATAAAAGTCAATGCAGGTAGACAAAGTAGGTTTGTTGACAACACTACTCAACCGACTATGCGTCCGTCGATGATCTTGGATTCAACCATAAGGGGCAATGAGCTTTTTTCTGATTATCAGGAAAACACATCTCAATACCTACTTCCAACTAGAATGGAATTGACTTCTAAGGGCAAATTCTACCACTGCTGGTCAAGTTTTCTTTTCTGTCAAAAAAAAATTGTAAGCTTTGTATTTTTGAGGGGATTTTATGCCTTGTATCGTGAATTCGTGAATCTAATCTTCTCTTAAAATTTAACAATCACTCAATTCGCCGCTCAACTTTCAGACATAATTCATATTCGTCCGACTGTTCATGATAGAACCGAGCCTTATTATGAGCTAGTATTTTAACATAGAATGAATAGACTACGCCAACAGAAGCGAAAACCACCTCCACCTTTATGTCATCGAGGCGAAACTGAGTCAATAAGTACTTATTACATCATTGTCGACGTACTAGCCGAATGATAACGAATACAGACGTTTGAAGGAATTAAAATATATTTTTGTACACGTTAATTCGGAGAATTACTGTGAAGTTGCTTAAAATTTT
The DNA here is from genome assembly GCF_918797505.1 of Bemisia tabaci. Lineage (NCBI taxonomy): Eukaryota > Metazoa > Arthropoda > Insecta > Hemiptera > Aleyrodidae > Bemisia > Bemisia tabaci. The sequence continues at coordinate 37,454,109 of NC_092795.1, forward strand.
AGATTTCTTTCCGATTTTTCTTGTAGGTTAACCTCAAATCAGGTTTCAAGAAGTACCGACCCTGAGAAGGAAAATGTTAACATAGGCTCTTACGGAGCTTTCGCTTCTGCTGACGCATAGTCTATTTATTCTATGATTTTATTTTTTCAGTTGTCAATAATTAATAGATTTTGTGTTGAGGCGTGATCATAGTGAGGTCTCCTCGAGTTTCCTTTGAGGCAGATCGCAGGGCTGTTCCTAGAACATGGTAATGATGTCTTTGTTGTTGTTGATGACGATTTCAGCTGTCGTGAGGTTCTCCTCGCTCCCCTGGCGGCTGTGCCCTTGCTTCGAGATCCCACCGGTGGCATTGAATGTTTGCAGGTTCGTCCGCGTTGTGTGTTCCTCCGTTGCGTTTCTCCGCACCTGCAGAAAAATCATTTGTGTTTTTAAAATTATTATTTAATAAGATGTATGCGATTTGAAGAGAGTCAAGAGTAAGTCAAGAGGGAGTCAGCTCTGCTGATATATCGAGAAGAGAGCGTATCCGCAATGGAAAGGTGCCAGAGTGAGATGTCTCAGTGACTTTTTCTTAAGGGTGTTCCCAATAATCTAATAATAATTGAAACGTAAACATGAGTAGAGCAGAGGAAAATGTTTCAAAAAGTGCAAAATTTCTTCAGCGAGCCGAATATTATCGCATGAACAGGAGATAGGCAGCACAATCTGAGCCTTCCATACCCTTGAAGCTCCGCTACTCGCGGACATGCGGCCACAACTTTAATTTGTGAGGTACCTATGTTGTTTTTTTTTTTTTTAAATTGAACTTAGGACAAATGCCCTTTGAAAAAAGCCAGAGGGGCATCTCACTTGTAGGACTAACTGTGATGGGACAAAAAAGAGTAGGAAAAAATTAGTTGAAAACTTGCAGGAGGAAACAACGGTTTAGGAAAAATGACTTGCCACGCTTTAAATTGCGGTGGAAGTTTGTTCATCCTATATATATATATATATATATATATATATATATATATATATATATACCGCTTTCATTGCGCTCTTTGGCGCTCTGCAACACCCAGCCGTCAAAGTCCAATAGGGATCTGTTTCGCGACTAAGGCTAAAAGTTAACTATAACTAGAGAGCGCCCTGGATCTTAGTAATAATAAAAAATATACATAACCTCCATCAAAAATCGATTTTCTTTTACGTAGAAATGATGGGCGTTTCTCTGGTGTGGATAGTAGAATCTACTGGTAAGAGGCATTACCTGGTGTCTGCTAGGTGCGGGGACGCACTTCTTGGGCAAAAGCTGAAGGAGTTCATGGCGAATGTTAGAGTTGAGAAGGCCGTAAACGATTGGGTTGGAGACAGCCGATGACATGGCAATGAGGTGGCAGATAGCCAACGGCAGGTAAATGTCCTGCACCTGAAGCTTGTATCCAACGTCGTCCTGCGGGTACATAACGTCCACTGCTAGCATGTAAGCATTCAATGGCAGCCATGACAACAAGAATAACAGCGCAACACCTGAATCAGAAAAATAGTGAATTTTAAGAAGGAAATTCAATGGTAAGGCGATAAAACAAGATGTGATTAAATCTACGAGAAGCTGAATCAATTCGGAAAATTTTTCGTTATTCTCAAAAAATTCAGACTGGCATTGAGACCATCATCACAGAAAACATTGTTCGGTAACTCATTGTATTTTCAATTGTGATAAGGGTTCACCTCCAAAGCTTACTGTAGAGATATCAATGCATTGTTAATCGTACAGGCCGTTAAAACCGAGGTCAACAACAATATTATCCCTGTAGGCACTCACAGTTTTGTATAGAGTTAGCTGTGGAGAAGTTGAAGTTTTGTTTTGTCATAAAACCTACATATACACGAGCTTAATCTAACCTACCAATTTCCAGCAGATATACCCTAATTTCCTCAAACCTAAACTATCATCCCTAACCTAGTACCCACCCTTCTTTCCCCATTGTACTGCATTTAAAGTTACATTTAAGTTACCCCAGCACTGCATTTAAATTTATCGAACGGGCGATAAAAACGCGTTCCAGGATAAGGTTTTGGTCTTAAGTGTGATGAAAAATGACCTCACCAGCGTATAATTGCCCCAACACTTGGGGCAGAGGTGTGTTAACCCTCTATGGCATCAATAAATTTTGGATTTTGGATTCTGGGGGACGCAAATAGATGCTGCAGCTCTCGTAAAAACATTGAGTTTCGATTTTTTCCCGCAAAATTTCAAAATTTTGGAATTATTGTTTTCGAAAACGAAGACATTGATACAAATTTGCAACATCATGCCACAGAGCAATGATTCTATTAAAAAAAAAAAAAAAAAAAAAAAACCCAAAAAATGTGTATTAACGAAATCGTTACTGGATATATAATTATTTTCCCCCTTACTTTTCTCCTGCACTGGGGGAAAAAAAAAACACATTGGATCTAGAGTCCAGACTCTTAAAAACATCGGCAAGAAAAAAAAACTCTTAATTCAATCAGAGTTAAGCTTAAATCAAGAGCCAAGCCTCTTAGTTTGAGCGGATTTCCTTTTGATTTAAGCTTAAATCTGATTGAACAGGAGTCCTTTTTCTTTTCAATGTTTTCAAGAGTCTGGACTCTAGATCCAAAGTGTTTTTTTTCCAGTGTGGTGCCATACTCTCAGGCTGCTTCATAAAATTGTGTATCTATGCCATTAAATAGGCTCACAAGTTCTGTCTTAGAAAAGCTCGATGTGTTGGTTCGGGGGCAGGTGAGGAGCATGTTTTACCTGCGAGTATAAAAGTTGTGCGCTTGTTGCGAGCAAGTTCGCGGGCGGCTCGACGGCCGTCGGACTGGGTGCGAGCGTGGCAGTGGAGGTGGGCGGCGATGGAGAGGTGAACCAGGATGAGGACGGAGGCCGGCACAACCGCCTGGCAGAGCAGCACCACCACCGTGTAAACCATCCGCCCCGCCTGGCTCGGCCACTGCTCCAGGCACACCTCGTACATCACGAAATCCTCCCCGATCTTCGCTGGGATCACCGCCTGCATCATAAAACACATTCCAATCACAACCAACATGCTGTAGACATAGAACCATAACCTATTATTGAACCTACGGACTGATTATTGAAATTAATAAACGAAACGATAGACATGACATACACAGAGAATGGGAGGGGCGTGCCTAGTAAAGAGGTTGTGGTTCTTAAACACTGGAGAAAAAGCACATCGGATCTGGAGTCCAGACTCTTAAAAACATTGATAAGAAAAAATACTCTCGATTCAATCTGATTTAAGCTTAAATCAAGAACCAAGCATCTTAATTTGGGCGGATTTCCTTTTGCTTTAAGCTTAAATCTGATTGAATCAAGAGTATTTTTTCTTATCGATGTTTTTAAGAGTCTGGACTCCAGATACAATGTGTTTTTTTTCCAGTGAAGCAAAAAAAGTGCATCAGGAAACTTTAGAGGTGGCTATTTTAATGCCCCTAACAGGAGAACATACTTTATTAAGTAAGCAATACAACCAATTAAGTAAAATGGGGATGAAAGATGGCTTGAAAACTTATGTTAATGTTACTTCTTATGGACGTATTTATGCGAAAAGGCGCTAAACGCCATTTCCAAACTTCTCAGTAAAGCAAGTTTGACTAAAACAATTGGCGTTTCCGTACTAATGGACCTATTTTGGTTTACTTTAGCTTGTTTGAAAGCTGAAGAGTCCCTCTAATTACGTACGTTGCCAAAATTAGGAAAAAATGCATATTAAGCGAGATATAGGGGATTTTTGCACGTAGGTCCATTTGATTTAATGCGCTAACCCGGATTCCGAATTAAATCAAAAGGCGCTATCTCCACTTGAATCACTTGATTGACGCGCGCGCGGCGAAGCTTGGTGGAAACTTGGTGAAATTTAGTACCGGGGGGTATTTTTGGACGGGAAACTCGAATTTTGGGTCAAATTTTGAAAATTCAGAAATCCAAGATGGCGGATGTGGCTTAAAATGATAGCTATTTCTTAAACAAACGCACTACACGTCTAGAATGGCCGCCAATGAACCTGCGTAAAGCGCACGGGCCGGGTTGTGAAGGCCGGAGGTGGTGGGAGCCCAAATATACCTACCTAACCTCAATCTGCTTTCCCGCTGCATCTTGCCAATGTGGATGAGATGTGGAAATTTCCACGTTTGTAAACTTTAAATATATGGCACTCTACACGGAGAAAAAAACTCGTGCGTGGGACCCGAAGTTTGGGTCATATGGATCTCTGAAGTTTTCGGATTGAGCATCTGAACACTTTAGGTCTAGCTGTCGAGGTTCGGATCACACATCTGAAACTTCAGTTCTTACGTCTGAAGTCTTCAGGTGTGAGAACCGAAGTTTTTCGGATGTGAGAACCGAAATTTTCGGATGTGAAAACCGAAGTACTTTAGATGTAAGAACTGAAGTTTCAGATGTGTGATCAAAACCTCAGCAGCTGGACCGAAAGTGTTCAGATGCTCAATCCGAAAACTTCACAGATCCATATGACCTAATAACTTCGGGTCCCACGCACGAAGTTTTTTTCTCCGTGTACGTTCACAATACACCGAGTCGTCGAGGTGCGTGGTTTACCTAGCAGCGTCGGATCGTGAATTCCCTTCATGTGCTGATTACCTATGTTAAAATTTTCGTATCTAAATAAAACAGTTTCTGTTGTCATTTTGAGCCCCTAATACCGAACTTCACACAAACGATTCAGGCATTGAGCTATTGTTGAAGGCCACATCCGCCATATCGGAGTTTAAAATTTTAACAATGAGGTTATTCAGTAATTTTTAATTTTTGCATTTTTTTGGAGGATTGAGTACGCACAGTTCGCTGGAATTTTCTCCGATTTTTTGAAACATTATTATCCCACGGAAAACAAGTTCGAAGTTGCGTATTCTGAGCTCCCATTTAAACTCGCGTCTCCGAGGAAGTCAAGATGGGGCCTGACGAACCCCTAGGTGACGGTCACGCTTTTGACCACGTAATCCTTCCAGCGCGCTCTTAAAACTCATGAATTTCTAAATACTGTTCCGATTCCAATAAAGTACCTAACAGTGATTTTAATGAAAATTAAGTGATTCCGATGGGTTCGTTAATTTGTTCGCTCGTTAAAAGCCCCTTGTCCATGTCAGTGCACACTGACATCGATCGAGCCAGAGGGAACGCACGGTCGATATGTGACCGTCACTCAGGGGACGACATCTGGGATTTTTTGGCGATGCGCGTTTAAATAGGAGATAACATTTTAGGCCACATCCGCCATCTTGAATTTATGAAATTTTAAAATTTGACCCAAAATTCAAGTTTCCCGTCCGAAAATACCCCCTAATACCGAGTTTCACCAAGATCGGCTGGATAGGGCCGAGATAGCATTTTAGGCCATGTCCGCCATCTTGGATTTCTGAATTTTCAAAATTTGACCCGAAATTCGAATTTCCCGTCCGAAAATACCCCCTGATACCGAGTTTCACCAAGATCGGCTGGGTAGGGCCGAGATAGCATTTTAGGCCATGTCCGCCATCTTGGATTTCTGAATTTTCAAAATTTGACCCGAAATTCGAATTTCCCGTCCGAAAATACCCCCTGATACCGAGTTTCACCAAGATCGGCTGGATAGGGGCCGATATAGCATTTTAGGCCATGTCCGCCATCTTGGATTTCTGAATTTTCAAAATTTGACCCGAAATTCGAGTTTCCCGTCCAAAAATACCCCCGGTACTAAATTTCACCAAGTTTCCACCAAGCTTCGCCGCGCGCGCGCCAATCAAGTGATTCAAGTGGAGATAGCGCCTTTTGATTTAATTCGGAATCCGGGTTAGCGCATTAAATCAAAGGGAATTACATATAGTTCCTTTTGATTTTATTCGTAATCGCTGATTCCCTGTTTTGCGATTTTTCAGGGCTGATTCCAGGGGATGAAATTAGTATTTTGGGGGCATATTTACGTGTGAGAGCAGCCTATTACATGGAGAATCCAGATCCGTTAAAAACTGAAATTTGGAAATTTGGCGCTTAGTTCCCTTTCGTATAAATACGTCCTTATGATGGTTCTAATGAAAATCAGGTACTCGCTGCAATGGAAGGAGGAAGAGGATTAATCCTGTAGTTGGACTACATTTTGCAATAAGGAACCACCATTTCTGGCTTATTTTAGGAACAGCATACATGCCATTGGTTTCTTTATGCAGAAAGGTGCTTTACAAAAAAGCCAGAGATAGTGGCTCCTCACTGCAAAGTGCAAAATCCAGTTAATCCTGTAGGTGGAAGAGGTGGTCGCGATAGACAAAGGAGGTAAGTAATAGACTGGACAGCAACTGACAAGAGACCGTCCCTACAGTTGGCCCATCATTTTCACTCCTAGTCTGTAAAAACCTCCCATTTTAACAAATAGGATCGCTCCATACTCCCCATGTTTTTTATTCAATTATTACCTGTTAATATGACGTATTTTTTCCAAACAGAACTATGTGCATTATGACGTGAGCCCTGTTCTGCATTTATTCTCATGAGTCTCAGGGATCATGTCTTCATTCACATAGTTCCGTTTGGCCAAAATACGTCCAATTAATGACGATTATTACGTTTTAAGTCAATTCTTGTCAAGAGTATTGAACGTTTAATGCATGGACTTAGTCAATATTCTACGGAAAATAGCCTAATTCTCTCAGTTAAAATTTGCACTATACAAGAGACCCTACGGTTTACCGCGAAAAAGGATATCACTTCGCAAAAAAGGCAACAGAGCACCCCTATTGAGTCATCAAAGCCTCGCAAACGGTCGCAAAACAAACTGCAGCCGGAGACGCATAAATATCTACGTCTCGTTCAAAGGGTGTTTGCGGCTGTCGCACTGAGAAAGCGACGAGAATTTATGCGGTTATTTTGAGTCAACTATCAGGGAGTATCGATTGGTATCGCAAATAAACGCCGTGGCTGACCTTGAGCCAAACGCTCTTGAAAGGATTCAGCCGTTCTTCTTCCTGTTCCATGCGGCATGAAGATACATCGGACAAGTCTTTCCTTGAAGGGCTCCGCAAATTAAAATGCACCCCTAATTGGGGGCCCGAACATCATGGCAAGCATTAATTACGTGGCTCAGGGGCATGGATTGAGTTCATTCAAGAGGGTTGCATTTTCTAGGAGGAGGTCTTTCTACTTTGTAGTATTTGGCGCGGGTTAAGTTAGTACGAACATGAAATTTGTCTTCTTGGCGGCGCACAGTGGATCGAGTCAATGAGTGAGGTCGGACAAACTTTGGAAACTTTAAACGCTTATAACACCGTTTATACAAATTCTGAGGTCTTAAATATGGTCCCATTGGTTTTTTCGTAAAATTTACCTTAAGAACTACGCCTCAAAATTTAAAATGTGACGCAATGAACATAAAAATGTGCAGTTCTAGTCAAAAACTTCATGTCCGACCTCTCTAATTGACTCGATCCACTGTGTGGCGTAGGTTTTAAGGACCTTGAGAACTTGTTTCATTGACATATATGTTATGGCTCATATCGTAGGGGTATACTCGTGCTTAAGGTCGATCAAATATGATTTTTCCAGCACGGTGTTAGCAAAAATGATATAAAAATATACGTGCACACGCTGCGATATTCCATTTTATATCTTTTTATGAAACATAACCAACACTATTAAAAATTGGCAGTATATCGAAGGTGCAAGTCGGCAATCACATAACTCGGTTTGCGACGTCGCAGACTTCCTGTCATAATTTATTTTTTAAACGGAAAACTACTCAACGGCAATTCTTTTTTGCCGTGATTTATCCTCTCTGTACGAAAAAAATTCTGCATAAATTTCAAGGAATGATGTCAATTTGTTCTCCTTTAATAAAATAACGTAGAGACGTAGATTTTCAGACACCGCGAACGAGTTATGTGATTGCCGACTCACACCGTCGATATGAATATTATTTTCAGTGTTTAAAGGCACTATTCCACGGGCGGGACTAGGAACGTTTTGTGGGGAGGAGTATAGGGTTATCGTAAGTATCTCATTAAGGTGGGTCGGGGGGAGGGGGTATTTTCAGATAACCCATCACCGGGGAATCCCCCAGAATTCCCTTCGATCGAAAGGAGGGTTCGAGGGATTTTTCTAGCTCTTAAGATAGGCCGAGATGCCTCCCCGGGAAAATTTTTCAAAAATTAGTCGTCTTAGAGATAGATCTCAGCTGTCCTCGCCAAAGAATTGATTGATTTCCAATGCTAAAGATAGTAGACGTGTTACGTGCTTAAGCAAAGATCTCACACTTTTATTGGAAGGGGCTAAGTAGATTTCTAGGGGAAGGTCTCCCGCCTTCTGTTTCCACCGATGGGCACTACCCTGAAGATATGAAGTACGGCACTGGATTTACAAGTATACAGTCACGTGCTCTCGTTGATTTATCATTAAATTATCTTTAATAGGTTTGCTCACCGTCTTGTCGGGACGAAAAACTGAAAAAGTATCTTCCAAGGCAAAGGAAAATAAGAAGGCCTGAATGCCGCTCTACGATTTCAAGTATTCTTGATTGAGTTATTCTACTCTGCGTCACTGATCATTATCAAATTTGGGACAGTGTTCTTGGTGGGAAATTCGCTTTGAATTTCGAGTTTTTCGCCGAGATCTAATCGCGTTAACTCTTTGATGGAAGGTTCCAAGATGGAAAGTTATGGGTTTCCTCAGGATGTGGAGATTTTCCTATCGGATTAAAAGTTTTGAAAACTGTACCGACAAATACGTGAAACTTTTAAAACTAAGCCTCGATGAGAGGTTTCAGGCGAGTCACGATTTTCTCATTTCCTCTGCTTTCTTGTAAGTTATAAAAGGAAAAAGGAAAAGTTTATTTGAAGGGTGTGAAATGTTTTATCCAATCAAACGAGATTCGAGGCTCTAATCACGTAATTGTCTCCTCTTGTGTATCTTGTCCGGAAAATCACAGGCTGCCTTTCAGGGACACGTCTCACCTGAGAGTTACATGATTGCGCTAAAACAGGAGCAGTACTCTGCCGAGCTAAGGAAAAACGCCGTATGAACCTTCAGGCGTTGCTAAATATTCTGTAATAAAACACGAATTCGCTGGTAAACTTATGAATATTGTTCTACCAATTTTTTAGAGAATTTTGTTCGTATTTTTATCTAAAGTTCCTGAAAATTTCGAAGAAAAATATTCATTATTTTTCTCGAAAAATACAAATTTCATCAAAAGAAATTTGGCAACTCTCGAATGTCCGTACGGCGTTTTTTCCTAGCACGGCAGCACTGGTAAGATGAGTGCGTATCAAGTTTTACGATAAAAACACACTTTTTGTCAAACTTACACCATATCTAAAGTTGTCAGATGCTCAATTTGTGAGTACTCATAACTTAATTTAACGGCATACGGAGAACATTAAACTTGAAAATTTAACGGTGCGTCATACAGCTGCATTCAGTTATATCTAGCTTCTTTTATTTTCCCTTCCCTACGTGTCAGAAACATATTTTCGGAAACTTGCATCATTATTAGTGTGAAAGTAAACAAAGTATGAGTTGAGGTATTACGAATTTCTCTCCAAATGTTATCTTGGGAACTTTATAACACTGACAAGAAGGAGATGAGCTACTCCGAGGAAAAGTTTTTAATCTAAAATACAATGTATACTCCTATACGCTGAAATAAATGCAAATTTCATTCGTATAATTTAAGTCTTGCGAACCAGTTTGCATACATTACATCCATCAATAAGCAAGATTGCGGTTTTATACAGTGACGCCATTAACTTTTGCATAAAAAAATATTCTTGTAACCAGACATTTACGTATCAGAATACGTGGTTTCCAGGCAATTTCAAAGCGCGCTACTATAGAAGATATTTAATGACGCTTTTGTTTTGCCAGGTTTCTCTATAACACGAGTCTCCATCGTGCAATTGAGATATTTCGCGTATCATGATTGACTTCGAACTAATTAACGAGGAAAATGATTTCCTAGCATCGCGTCAACACATTTTTGCGTGGGTTCCTGTAATTGAGACATGGATCGTAAAAATTTCGCAAAGTAAACTAATAATATTGTTATTGTTATACCTGATAGTAGGCAACCGGGAGAGCAAACCAGGCGGAGAATACCCACACGAGAAGGATGGACCAGTATACTCTTCGACGACTATTACTGGCGTCACAGCCGCGTACAATAGTGAAGTATCGGTCCAAAGCGATGACCGTGATTGTCCCGATTGAAACCATAATATTGGTTCCCTGAATGAAAGGTACCAGCTTGCACATGCACGCACCTGTAAAAATAATAGTGACACTGAATCAGTGAGAATCAAAGACCAGATGAAAATGGAGTGAACACACTAATTTCCTGCGTGATCCAAATGCCCTGAACCACCCCGATAGCTTTTTTTCTAATCGAAAAATCAAGGTGTACCTAGATCTATGCAAGCTATTTTTGACCCCTCAGAGGGGAGCCGGCAACCTAGCTACCGATCGGGAAATAATTGTTTGCATTTTCTATTTTAAGCTTTAAAGAGACACTTAGAAATGTTTAAAAAAAAACATAAGTTTCTGGGAATAATATAGGGCTAGTAGGAAGGAAAAGGTTGTCCCTTACTAAACAATGCAGCTCAAATATGCACTGCGAGCAAATGAATTCGATGAAGCAGGGGGTGGAATTTACTATGACATTATGTATCAAAGCAATATCCACTGTAATCTTAACCCTGGGCAACCCCTTCTGCTCAGAGGTGGAGGTATACGTTTCTGTACAGATTTTCTGAATGAGACTCGCCTTTTGTAAGGCTACAATTAGAAATTGAGGAATATTGCCGTTCTAAGGAAGAACTTTGTAGAAGCCTTTCAGACGTTGCCATATATTCTTCAATACAAACAAATTTACTGGGAGAATTGTAAATATTCTTCTTCCTTTTTTCAGACAGTTTTGTTCCCGATTTAATCTAAAAAATCTGAAAATTTCAAGGAAACATATGCGCATAGCGTTTCTCAAAAATTCTTGTTTTATCAGGAAGAATTTGGCAACTCTCGCATGTTCATACGGCGTTCTTCCTTAGTATGCTGGCGTGCTGAGGAAGAACGCCGTACGAGCCCTCAGACGTTGCCAAATTTCTTTTGATAAAAACCGAATGTACAGGGAGAATTGTGAATATTATTTTCCAAAATTTTCAGACAATTCCGTACGCAATTGTATCTAATACGTCTGAAAATTTCAAAGAAAAATGAGCATGAATGTCGTCAAAAATACATGTTTTATCAAGAATAATTTGGCAACTCTCACTGGAAAAAAACACATTAGATCTAGAGTCCAGACTCTTAAAAACATCGCCAAGAAAAAGTACTCTCGATTCAATCAGAATCTAGCTTAAATCAAGAACCAAGCCTCTTAATTTAAGTGGATTTTGTTTTGATTCAAGCAAAAATCCGATAGAATCAAGAGTATTTTTTCTTGTCAATGTTTTCAAAAGTCTGTACTCTAAATCCAATGTGTTTTTTTTCCAGTGCTCGGATGCTCCCATGACGCTCTTCCTTAGCATGACAGAGTAAACTTACCAAGGACCCAGGAGCGGCGGAGGAGTTTGGCGAGGGTGAACGGCATGCAGATGAGGCAGAGGGTGAGATCCGAGACGGCGAGGTTGACGATGTATATGTTGCGGGGGGTTTGCATCTGAGCGCGGCGGACGACGACGAAGCAAACGACGCAGTTGGCGACGACGCCGACGGCCAGGAGGAGCACGTAGGCCACCGTCAGGAGGAGCGAGGTCCGGTCGTCCAGGTTCTGCGTCCCGGCCAAGGACTGCTCCAGCAGGACCTTGAACGCCTCGTCGTAAGGGAAAAGGGTTTCGTTCGGCCGGGCCATGTTCATCCGCGACCAGCAGGCCACGTCGAAGTTGCTCAGGTTGCAAACCATCGGCCGAGGCACCTGCAACATCACCAACATTACACAGTAAATATCCGTGTTTCATGTCATATTTGGACTATTTGAGGACTTATATGTAACAACAGCGGATGTCGAGTTTTCACATTGTAAGAAAATCGCGTTTGAAGTCTTTGAAACTTTGCACTTTTCCGCCCGTAGAACCGAGAGGATTCTTATAAAGATTTTCATAAAGAGCAACTTTTCCGGTAACAAACACACGTTTTACGATCTATGTAAGTGAAAAATTGAAGGAGTAACAGCGATTTGAAAAAAATGTGACATCCGTTATTTTTACTGAAAACACTTCTTTATGCATGAAACAAAGTCTTCAGGAAGGGTTATTGGGAGTGCGGCTAGCAACTTGCTCCATGTGAAACCCATTTTCGACTCCATGCCTAATGAGCAATGGCTAGGAGGACGGGATCCATAGTCCAGTTAAAGGAAGGAGAAGAGAGAAAAATCGTTTCTAATCTCGCCTAACACAGGGCGGTCGCTAGTCGGCGCGAAACGCATAGCGCCTACAAGAGAGCAGGAATACTTCACTCATTGCGTTTAAAACAGTGCTGTCGCTGGTTAGCGCGGGAGGCATATTAGCGCCTACAAGAGTGCAAGAATACCTCACGCATTGCACCAAACACAGTACGTTCGCTGGTCGGCGTGAAACGCATAAGTTGGATTTTATGTTTTTAATAATGTTTAAATAATGGTATATCGGAACTGTAACTACACGATAAAAATATTTCCATAGTAAAACCAGGGTATTAAGACCGTTGAGCACAAGAAATCTACTTTGTTAATGTTCTTTCTTTGCGTTTCTGTATCTTTCCTTTTCCCTCTCCCTATTATTATTATTATTTTTTTTTTATTTTTTGAAAAATATGAAAATACAGTCATGCACATGTATAAAGCAGTCTGGCTTGTTCATGTGCGAGACGTTTTTCAATGCATGTAATTTTTCCTTCTTTATTTAAGCTATTTTTATGGCTTATATTACATTTTTGAAACCTAAAGCTAATTTTAGTCGCTTTTTATTGTCCGTAGACACCGCCGAACACTAGATTTTTCAAATTGTCACGGATTATGTATGAAATTATCATGGCTCAGGATGGTCAAAATAATTTTAATGATCGAAACGAGTTCACACATTGCCTTCCAGTCCTACTGGAGTCTGAGATCAAAAGTAGATGGGCTTCTTTCACTGAATGGATCGCATTCAGCACAAAGGAACCAGCGCAATTACAGTGCTGTTAAAATGTTGCTTCTTCATGACTATGGTATCTAAAAATTCTCCCACGGTAGCAAATGGTTTTTGCATCCCACCAAGTGATTGTCGGTTTTAAAGGGAAATAATTGTGTAAATTTTAATACTGTACATATATTCAGTATTTTTAAAAGGAAAGACGAATTTGCATGATTTTGAAAACACTGTAATCACGCTGGTTCTGCTTTGCAGAATGCAATCCATATATTGTCAGTGGGGAGAAAATCGAATACTTATCTGCAGGAACAGGTTCTACTCGGCGTTAATCCCTGGAAATTTGAAAAGCCTGGAGCATGGATGTCCCTATCGCCCTGATGTCTACGGACAATAAATCTACTCTATGGATGGCTGTAAGTTCTTTACGGAACAGAAGTCAATAATTTTTAAGAAAATAATCGAAATTTTTGAAAAACAGTAAAAACTGTATTAAAACTTTTTTAACTTTTTTGAAAAACTCACGCTTTCACTAATTTGCCAGTGAAAATAACAAACAAATTTGTAAAACTAACAAATTAGTGAAAGCGTGAGTTTTTCAAAAAAGTTTTAAAAGTTGTAGAAGCCAATAAGCCAGCCTCCCCCCCCCAAAAAAAAAAAAAAAAATTTGAATACTTACATTATCATGTTCTTCTGGAATGGGTTCAAGCGCATATTACTCGGCCAGTGGTTCGCAGCAGCCAGGAACTCGCCAATCTCCGAAGTGGGGCAACGGTTCGTCAACACCGGATGACGGCATTTCCGCCCAGTTTTCCACGGAAATACGCTGGACCGGAATCACTCTCCGCCAACGGCGCATCGACGGCGAGCCGACGACTTGCAGTGCTGAAATTTGATCCGCAGCATTTTCAAAACCCTTTTACCTGAAGCGCACTCTCTCGTGAAATGATCGCGTTCTCTCGTCTGAAGCAGTGTATGATTAAAACCCTGTTACTCACTGCACTTCACAATTTAATCAAACCTACAAACGCTCGCCCTTCCGCGAGGAGTACTTAAACCCAATAAATGTGTTGCGATTTGATTACTCAGTATTTTAAGAGCATTTTGAAGAAAATATTTTCAAAGCAGCATTAGTGGGTATCATTGTCTAGATACATATAAAAAATACGCTCAACTGAGTGATACGTTTTTAATAACAGCAGTGATTTGACTGGAACACCACGGAATAATGTTATGTTTAATAATAGGTACGCCCCTCCTATCCGAGCGTGTCACTTTATCTAACAGATTACTTGATAGGGAGTTCTTTCATCATAATGTAGGTTATAATTTTTGCACTAAATTAGGGTTTGAAAAATTCTTGACCATCAAAGTTTAGATCAAAAAGAGGGGCGTAAGTAGTCACTTCTCAGGCACGAGTACCTCTTAAATAGGTACAGATAATTCTTTTTTAAACAAGTAAATTGAAATAACACTGTCACACAAAATCTCGTCAGATAGTCAAATACTTCACAACATCGATCCCAGAATAATCTCGGCCAACGCACGTGGTTGAGGAATCTGACCAGATTTTCACGACATTCGGAAATTGTGTCTATAATAACGCGAGGCTCAGAAAAACTTCCACGTGACTATTTCCAACACACCCCGGAATACCAAAAAGCTTCAAACTGCCTTTTACCGGACAACTATGTCGAGTGACGCCTGGATTGTATCTCGGTCATACGTTTCCTAACCGAACGTCAGTTATACGTACGAAATTCGCGAATATTTTCCAATTGTGTCTCGATCGGGAATCAAGAATCGCGAACTTAATAAGTGTCGGATTTCGATCGGAAAGATTCAATATTTCAACGTTTCCGCGCGCAAATACATCGAACGAATAAACTCAGGACGATCGTAAACGACTGGTCATTTCGGGAGTGAAGATCGGCGGATGCATGACGGGCCCGGTCGTTCACTGGTTGCTCCAGCTGCGCCGCTCGCCGGGCAATGGTCCGTGAATCTGAAACAGTCAAACAGATTGTTTGCTCAGTAAACAAGCTCCGAATATACGGTAGCGCAAAGCGGGTCCGCTTAAATGTTTGGAGAGAAGCCCGTCTCCTCATAAGTGTCGCCGGTTAAGGTGATTTGTGATAAGCTATTTTTGCCTCTTGCCTCAAGGGCAACTGGACGGAAATCGGATATTTTTCATTTCGTCCTTTCGACGTACGCCGACCGATTGTTGGTGCGGCTCGCTCAATGGACCTGAAAAGGCAATTGATTTGCAAAAATTCCAGATTCAGGAAATTGTGGATATTCGAAGTATATCGACATTGAAACTACCAGACCACGTATCCCGATTTACGACGTTGCAGGCTTTCTGTTATTCTTTATTTTTTAAATGGAAAGCTACTAACTTCAAGTCTCGAAAACTTCCGTGATTTCTCTTCTCTGTAAGAAGGAAACTCTGTAAAAACTTCAAGTATTAATATTCATTTGTTCTCCTTTAAGAAAATAAAATTGGAGCGAAAATTTTCAGAAACCGCAAACTAGATAGGTGGTCTGGTAAATTTATAGTCGATATGTAAAATCAAATATTTGGTGAGGAAATTTTGAGTGGTGCAGGCTGAGTTAATTATTAGTTTCTCTCACTTTGTTGCGCGATGGGTTTTTTAAAAATATTTTTTATGTTTTTATAAATTTTGGTGAGAAAACTGACTCGTGATAAAATACTCTCATTTCTAAATTTCATCCACTCATGAGTAACAACCCACTGACAGCTGATTAAAATTGGTACTCCTTTATCCTGTGATTGTCTTTGTGTAAGCTCAATGATTTTGAGTCCCGGCACGAGTCCGTGCTTTTTATTTTTTTCCCTAATCAGAACTAGGAAAACTACGAAACGAGTCCAGATCCGTAGACTAATTTTTGAAATTTGGTGAACGTCCATTGTGCGCGCCAAGACGGAGGTGTGGTGGAGCTGCGGAATTGGTAGTTTTTTCCACCGTAATAGATGGTAAGTACATCCTTTTTTGTACCTTTATCGGGCTGATTAATCGACGAAATATACCTCAGTCGACGACCAATCCGGTCCGAAGATCAAGATCCGGCGATCCGGCGATTAAAATCTCACGTAAAGGAGGTAAAGTACAACCTATTACGTCAAACATTGTAGGAATAAGTATAAAAGGCAACATTTAATGAATAATCGATACCTAATTGAGGAGACGTAAGTAAATTAGACTATTCTCTTATGTTGAAAAATCAACCAAGTTTCCACTCCTCAGGCAGTTCAAGTTTACTTTTAAGGTTAATTATCTTTTCACCCTCATCTTCGCCTCCAATATTTTTTCAGAAAGCTCATTCAAGGAAATTTCAAGAATATTCCTGTCTTTCAAACGATACAAATATATTTGATGAAAGGTGAGTGACTTTATCTGAAGTGTCGAACCTCAATAATTACGCCTTTCGATTTTCAATACATTCGAACAAGACGAAACATTCTGTCGACAGATTTGAATTGACAAAGAGTGCATTAAGACTAATTAATTTTATTCAAGTTCTCGCTCAGAAGATTACGCGTTCAACCAACAGTCTGAATAAAGAAGTTAATCAAAAGCTTTAAAATTGAATCAAAGATCAATCCTCTTTTTCCGATCTGCTGCAGTCTCAAGAGGCGAATCTTTTCCACTAGTTGATTTGGAGAGATACTGTTGTCGAGATGTTTGGAAATGGAATATTTAGTATTATGACTTACAGTTAAAATTACTTCTCACATTAATTTGATCAAAGTTTTTTTAGTGGGTTCTATCTTAGGTCTATGTTTTGCCACCGTCTTAAATGATTATGTTTTGCGGGAATCAATTAATTAATATTACTTTTCAAAAATAATCTTCGCATGAATCAAAAATGTTTCGTGTACTGATTTTTTCTCTTTTGCTCCATCTGTTGGGCCTTATGTTGGATACATGGGATATGAACTAATGTTAAAAAATAAAAAAGAGCTAAGTTAGAATGCCGCGCTTTCAGGTATCAGAGCCTTTTAAAACCAGCCAATTTTGCATGGAAATGATTGGCTTGCTTGTGAGTGAGTGCTTTTATAAAGGCCGAATGCGATAATCTCAATTCTGTTCCTCTGAAATTCGCAGCTCGAACCTTTATAAATGTAGGGGATTCTAAAATGTGCTGATGACAATCAAACAACGCCCTCGGTCAAATCGAGTTGCGCACTTACATTAAAGTTCGTCTGCAGTTCCAGAGCAATTTGGAATGCTTCATACGGACCTCTATAATTGAGTTTCTATCCGCGGGATAGAAATGCAAAGCGACAGCCCAATAAACCGTTATTTCTGCATCTCCGCCGTTTTATTCTTCATCCCGGTGAATGCTAAGGAGGATAATCCTATAAAAATAAAACGGCATTCGAAAGCCCATGGCACTGATGCCCGCTTCATCAAATAAATTTCTCTCCCATAAAAGAACTATCTATTGCCACAGCTAGATGAATCTTGAAAGCCCATGAGGGAGAGCCTCGATGTTTCTTATGTCAAATTGCATTTGATGGCTCTCTACAGTAAAATGAGCAGTTATGATAAAAACAAAAGGACCAAACTGATAACTTTTAAAAATTTTACGTTACGATTGGAAAACCCAAATCAGATTTTGCTTTGTATTTTAGATTTTAATTCGAAGTAAAAATAATTTATAGGAATGGAGATGTTGCATGTGTGAGGAATTTGCGATTTGACTACTGATTCTTATGTAAAAGTTTGCGAGAAACACGATGGTGCCACTGGTTTTCTCTGAATCAACTCCCAAGCTCAAAAAAAGCTCTCAAGTTGAGGCCAAAATGGAGGGGGTCCCACGCTATCCTGAGAGTCCACCTCTACATCAAAACAAACTTTCTATGCAAAGATAGGGAGCAAATACATTGACAGGGCTGTCACTTTATTTGGGGACTCCACAATTGAAAACACGGCAACTTTGCTAATGTATTTGCTCCCTATCTTCGCATGGAGAGTTTGTCTTGATGTAGAGCTGGACTCTCAGGATAGCGTGGAATATCCTCTCCGTTTTGGCCTCAACTTGAGAGCTTTTTTTGAGCTTGAGAGTTAATTTCAGAGAAAACCAGTGGCACCATCGTGTTTCTCGAGAACTTTTACATATGAATCAACAGTCAAATCGCAAATTCCTCACACTTGCAACATCTCCATTGCGTGCGATTTCAAGGGCTCACAGGGTTATCAAAGGAAATTTACAACGTCTCATGGCTCACACGGCGTGCTCCTTTAGCACGGCAGGATTGACGTGAAAAAAGTAAACACGCTCCACCGTACTGATTATAGCCACCGTCATAGAGATTGAACTTTATTTTAAAGAGGAAGAGCTTTTGTTGAAATCCGTTACAAAGACACGAATCCTCTCTCTTAGGTAGTCATGAAGTAATATCGCATGATCTCGAGTAATTCATTCCATCCCGTTATCTCCGGTTTCCGGACTCTCCGTCTTTGATCCGGGACTCAATATGTCCATTTACACTATCGGCATCTTGCAATCCCTTTACTAATCCGGAGCCATTGAGACGACTTTCAAAAGCGTCGACGCGTCATCGGGGAATCCTTTGATATTTTAGGTTTCCAGAAACTACTCCGAAACCATCCGCATTTATCAGGGGCGTATCTGGGTTGTTTGCTTCAAAATTCAAGAAATGAAACAGGTGTGCTACGTCATCTTTGCTTCAAGGATTTTGTTTGTAGCTTCAACTTTGAAAAATATTGAGAAATTGAAGCTGGTTAAGGTCTAATTTTATAAGATTTCCGACTGAATTCTACTTTTATCCTAGAATAATGTTGTCTAGTGTGATGCGGCGTGCACGAACAATCAAAAGGAAAACAAACGAGGTTCATGCTCGTAAATTTAGAATCAATCAAAAATGAACCGTGCCTTTTTTTTTAAAAAAGTGAAAGTCCAAAAAGTCGGCCATATTTTTAGATATCCATCATAGCGAATGAGTATTGAGAATTTCGTTTTTTTGCGTGACGAATGTTAAAATCAATTGAATATTTTAGAATGCAAACAAGCAGTTCCAACGCCAAAGCGTTGGAGGGCGCTTCTTTAACACTGCGCATGCGAGGAACGTTTTCATGCGGCCAAGCGAGAGTATTGCGGACGGACGATGTATAACAAATTGCCTACGTGAAGGTGGTCCGGCAGCAACATACCCGCCGCTAGTCTCTGGAAAACAATAGAAAATAGTAGTTGCGTACGTTGCCAGCGAGCGCGCTGCGAGCGCATCTGTTTCAATTACCTAGCATCGAGTCGGGCCTCTAACTTTCTATTCTCTCTGACATAACCTTAAACCTTCAACCCAGAGCCGCAAACAGCTGACGCTTGACGATGCTGCGCCGAGAAAATGAACCAATCACAAAATAGCACAGTAATACGTCACTAAAATGAAGAGATCACGTGACTGTTCGTGATTTTTTCGAATCAATCTGAAACTACAACCTCGAATATGAGGCATTTAAGCATAACGAAGCCCCAAAATAGTTTAACCAGGTAATACGTCCGTGGGAGATTGTTATGCTTAAAAGCAAAACATTTCACGAAAACTTTTACGAATACCAGATGCAGAAAAAAATCAAATTTTCCCGGGTGTACCAGAATGGCGTCATTATCCATAAGGCAAAACGGTATGTAGTATAGTACATGTTACATCGGGGGAGTCGAACGGCTGGAAAGGGCGCATCTGGTACCCAGAAGCGCCCAAAATGCGAAGGTACGAACACACATTGACCATGCAAGACAAAATTAACAAAAGAAACAAGGTCTGATGTATCAATGCATATTGAAGTGCACCCCTCTAAAAAAAAATAACAAAAATTAAATAAATAAATGAATAAACAAACACAATTAATATGAAAAGTACGCACATGTGATTGACAAAGTGAATTCCACAAAAAAAGGCCCGATAACTCTGAATCTGCCCCAAACCAACATGCAAAGATTCATCTCCTTTTCCTCAAATTATGTTCTGCTCTCAAAGAGGACGGACGCAGGCTTAAGCGATGTCCATCTTTCCTCAATCTCCGGGGTGAAACTCTATGGAAGCGAATTGGTTCATTTTCTAAACAGGCTCCATGAATCGATGTAATCAGTCAATTGATATTCGATTATTCAAATGCCCTCAAAGCTGCAGCAGTCTGCGATTCATCGCCCCGAGTTCAATATCTATCGAATTGAATTTCCCGCACGCAACCGCTCAGCTACAAAAGGCCCCCGAAAGATTTATACGGTTTGGCCGGAATTAATCGTGCCCCGAGGCCTTTTTCGATTCAGCCCCTGATCCACGGATTATAGGTTGATTTTGTCGGAGAGGTTGTTCGCGTTGACCGGAATCGAGGTTTTCAATATTTTGTAAAAGCCATGATGGTATAAGCCCTCCGTCGCTCTTGTTATTAGTCGCCATCTCGCGCCTTGGGGCGCTAAATTAGACGAGACAAAGAAAGCCTATTGTTGCCATGCAAGAGTTACCGGACTTTTCGGAGCACATCGAAAGCTCTCGTTGGAGAGGGGTTCAGATTTTACGGATTATTTTGAGTGAGAAATGGATTATATTTTGCAGTAAGGAGCCACTATATTTGGCTCTCCCATAAAGGCACAGGGAAACCAATGACATGTACACCGAAAAAAAATAATAAGCTGTTTTAGCACCTAGGATGTTAAAACTGTGTCTGGTGATCCGGAGTTGTTGTCCTTACTGCCCTCGCAGTTAACTTTACGCATCCTGTGAATGCAAATTTAACTCTGTAGGCAGTTAGGTCAGCATCTTGAGATCACCAGACACATCTTTAACATCCTATAGGTGCTAAAACAGCATATTATTTTTTTTTAAGGTATGTCGTTTCTAAAATGGGCCAGAAATAGTGATTTCTTATTTCAAAATGGACGCATTTATGCAAAAAAGAACTATGTACATAGGGTTTGCGTGCAACATAGTTCCTTTTAGCATAAATACGTCAAAACTTATTCTGAGTTTCCCTTGGTTGTATGTATATAATAATGTATTGTTAGCCGATCGTCAAGTCTCCAACTCCTAAAATCGTCGTTTTGTCGTTTGCACCACGCACGTCAGTTTTATGCAATTCCGGTTTCTGCACTGAAAGCAATCGATGTCCAAGAAAATTTACTTTTCAATGGTTTTTCACAATTGACATACACTAAAAAATAGTGACTTTATATGTGCATAGCATTTGAAATTACTTGAAATTAGGCGAATGAAATTCTACGTCAGATGATCAAAGCTTTCAAAAGAAAAGAAAAAGTATGAAGCATCATGTTTTTTTGGGAATATACCTAACAAAACGTATTGGTACATGTTGTAAATATTTTGGCTTACGCATAAAGTTTTGAGTTTTGACGTATTTGTCTTCTCTTATTTGTGAAAATGATTCCATCGTCCATATGTTTCACATTCATTGATTCTTTCAAGCATCGAATCCAACCAAATCATGATATTTTATTTCGCACTCATTTCATCGTTTGAAACATTTTATCGATGTAAAAAGTGATTTTTTCCTCTTTTTTTCAGCTCTACGCACGTGACGGATGGAAAATACAATTGATGATCAAAGCTAACAACAAAGAAAAATACCCTCTCTATTCTGATACAATCATTTGGACGTATTTCTGTCAAACGGAACTATGTGCATTATGGCGTCAGCCCTGTTATACATGTATTCTTATGGGTCTCAGGGCTCATATCTTAATGCACATAGATCCGTTTGATAGAAATAGGTCCATTTTTAAGACGCTCGATGGACTGGGTGAAGAAGGAGAGTAAGACTGTCGATGGGCTGGACGATTTCGCTGGCCGCGAAGGGGCCTTTGGGGGCGCACAGCGCCTAGGGGGTTGGCCCGCGTAGCGGCCAGGGGGCGGATTTTCCTAGTTAAATTTTAAAATTTCCAAAAGTTAATAAAAACAAGTCCTTCTGAAACTTGAGAATGCCGATAAATCCTCTAATCCACGATCATTCCTCAGTAAAGCAACCTTTCAGATTGTGCGTTGCATTTGAAACTGAGTGTTACCCCCGGGCAAGAAATCAACAATAGCCTCAGAAATACTGAAACAGCGCGATATGTAATAAGCCACGCAGTTATTTTTAGTATCGAATCATCGAGATCTGAAACGTCCAGCGCGGAGGATATTGCCTCGTCTAATTCGGCAACTCTCGGTCACAGATGGTCCACGCGTGGTTTCACTCATGTCGCGGGACTTGATTGATCCAAATCTTCGAGACCCTTGACCTCTGCAGTAAGTAATCCGCCCGAAATTAAGGGCCTCCCCGGAGATTATTTCCCGACCGACCGCCGCGTCCCCTTGTTTGTGCGTTTTCACCTCGCTGGCATCGGAATCCTGTATCGGCTAAATAGCCGAGTAAAAACTCTGCGAGCGCGCCTATGCACCCGCTGCGAAAATGGGCCTGTTGCAAACTTTTGCTAGAGCAAAACTAAGAGTTGTTTCTTACAGATAATGCCTCAAAAATCACGATGAGCGCATCGGCAAAGTCTGAAATGCACTCATAATTTCACAATCTGCGTAAGAAATTTGCGGTTTTTTGAGCTTCCCGCTTCGAAAACGATACTACGGTACAGGTGAAAATCTTGTTAGAGGAGTCGTTCCATTGGCGGCAATACTCATCATGGCCGACGCCAGTCCGCCAAAACACGTGTGATGGGACGAGATAACACCTGAACAGGATTAAACCAGATAACAATCGGCGTGTTTACGTTCATATTTTCCTCGCCCGCCTTAATTGACCTTGAACTCTCCTCGAATTACGCGAGGAACTGCGCAAGCGTCGGCCATGATGAATATTGCCGACGATGGAGCGACTCCTCTAACAAAATGTTCACCTGTGCAGTAGTATCGTTTTTGAAGCGGGAAGCTCAAAATAACGCAAATTTCTTACGCAGATTGTGAATTTGTAAGTGCATTTCAGACTTTGCCGATGCGCTCATCGTGATTTTTGAGGCATTATCTATAGGAAACAACTCCTCATTCTGCTCTAGCAAAAGTTTGCAACAGGCCCATTACTCATGTTCGTCCTGCTAAAGGTACTGCAGTTCAAGGCCTTGACTAAATCTAAGAATATACTAAGCAGGGAGGGATTTAAGAATAGACCAGTGGTATATCGCCACTTTTAGACGATACAAACGGTTTTTACAAAATCGGATAGAGAATCGATGGATTAGAAATGAACGTGAAATTCGGCTTTGTAAGTTTATGGTCATGAGCAGCGGGATGATCTTTGAAACAAGACTTCAGAAATCAATTTATTGTACCAAAAAGATGAACTGTGTCTTATCTTGTCTTTCCGACAAAAATAAAGAGAGTCGTAAGTAAAAGAGAGGTCACATTAAGTGCCAAAATTGGCCCCGGATCTAAAAAACTTCAGTGTTAGTTGACCAAAATAGACGTGTATAAAAAGGTCTATAGTGCGCTTACGCATAATTGGATGGATAATCTGGTGGTTGGATTCTCTAAGTTGTATGTACACATAAAACTCTGAAAACCAATAATGACTAGTTTACAAGGTTTTTTCGAGTTCAAAGGTACTTAGTTTGGTTCGTCCGAAGCAAAGGGGTGTATTTGGGTGAATATTTGTGCTGATTGGCCTCTTTCTCTATGAAAGCCCTGGTTCAAATTTTAGTCTGATACAAGCTTGCAATAATTTTGTCGAAAAACGTCGTTCAACTTGAAAAAAAAAAAACATGAGCAATGTCGTTTCCGGTTTCAGACTACATCTTATATCTATAGCTCAAATTCACAAATGAGAGCGAGTGTTACTCTTCAAATGGAGGAAACGTAGTTAGGCGTAGTAGAAATTTATAAGAGGAGCAAAGGAAAAGGACAAAAGAAGAGAGGAAAAAATCTAGAGGCATAAGTGTTCCTGGGACTCTAATATCCTACCATAAAAACAGAGACAGTAGTTACAGGGGTGGTTTGGGATACACATCGTGGAATCATGATGAGCTCGAGGTCGGAAACTAATAGTCTTCAAGAGTCAAACGAAACCTGTTTTTTTTCCGTTTTTCAAAAAGAAAAATACATTTGTGATAATTTTCGGCTCTTGTGGTTCTCCTAATTTGTCTTATAACGACGAGAATCCTCATTAAACCCTCATGCCGCAGTCGAGATGGAGAAAGGAAGATGAAAAGTATCGAAGGGAAAAGAATTTATCAACAAGGCTCGATTCATATGATCATCACGCAACATAAAGCCAAGTTTTTGTTGAGGTTTTCTCAACGCCCCTGCTTTTAATGTCATTATCGGAGCTATTTTATCAAAGGATCTAATGCAATCCAGCCGCAAGCATTACGGATTTTCTTATCCTGCTTGTAATATTAAAGCTTCCAAGAAAATTCGGATTGAACTCGTATTACTGGCCCTTTGCAAAATAGAGATTCCAATTAGGTGCCGTGTGTTTGATCCCCTCACGAGCAGCGTTCCCCTCTTGTCTGATCAGTAATTCAGTTTTTGGATTCCGCTGTACCCTCATTCTCAGAACCCGTGCGTCTATCCAATTACGGGACGTACTCATTGAATAACCCATCGGTTCACAGGTGATGAGTTTTTGGGAAAATGACGGCAATTATTATTGGACCACTGCACGATGTGATGCAGCAGACCAAAAAGTCAATTAGAGCTGCGTAATTCAAATATTTTCTAAACAAATAAAATAGCCATTAATTTGCTTGTTCAATATTGCTACGATAATTTTGTTTTGATTGGTAGAATGTCACGCCCTGAGAAATTCGTATAATACCGGAACTTCTAACAAATCTTGTAATATTGAGTCACATTTTGAACGTAATGACTGTACAATCCTCAAATTTTGATAGAACCATTTTTTTGGAGTCGAGTAAGAAAAAAAATAGTTATGATTTTTCATTACAAAATTCTCTCTAGTTTCCGTAAAAATGGGCTACACATATTTGGATTGCATTTTGCAAAAAGGAACCAAGAGCATTCCGATGTTGCTAGGATTCTGCAACTTAAATTCTTTGCATTAAGTTGATGAAAACTTTAAAAAAATTAAATTTACAAAGGTAATTTTTGTCTTGAATTCATAGTTTATTGGGTGTGATGATAAAATTTGTTTAGATTATCTTTTTATGTTCGCAAGGTTAAATAAGTTGCACAATCTTAGCGACATTGGAATGTTCCTGCAGGTTCCTTTTTGCAAAATGCAAGCCATTCATCCTAACAGTAGAGCGCAAACTTATAACTCAGTCTAACAATCACCCCAAGCGGCGCACATTTGAATTTTTAGACATACTTATCTAAAAATTGTTCAATGTTATTCTGTCAATTTTTAATTTAAATGTTTCAGTATCATTTCACAAAAAACATTATGAGCAAAATATTATTATTTTGATTTTTTTGACAATTCCAGGTGCCTCCTCCCAAAATAAATTTTTAACCACTTTTTTGTGTTTTGCATATCTGGAAATCAATTTTGAGATTATGAGGACTAACTTTCCCTTCCTCCTGTGGCCGATCACACAATTATTTTGGAGTAAAGGACCCTTCTTCCTCCTACTCTTTCCTACATCAAATTTTATTATAATATTTCTCCCATTAACTTGGCTTTAAAATGTATATATTGCGGGTTGTTCAAAAAAATTCAAGTCTCTTACGAATGCTCATCTCAACGATGGGCATGTAATACGCTTTCCTCACGACACCGTTTCGTCAAAACGTAAGAGCCAAACAGTTTGAAGAATAACTTAAATCATGCTTACTCGCACAAGCAAAACTGTGAGTAAATCAAGGCTTCTCTCGCATAAAAATTAATACGAGCGCACACATTATGTATCTGTACTTGCATCGTGGAATTCTGAAGAGGGATGAATGAAACTGCATTTTTACATTACACAGCCGGATTTACCTACTTGCCGCCCATGGGCCGCCTGTATTTTTCCGCCCACTTCTCATTCGTTAAGTAAATGTGCCGGTGGTGGAGGGGTATAGGAGACGCGTTTACTCGTGTTGGACACATTTTTTGTGAAAGCCCTGTTAACACTAACAAAAGTTCACGGAACTTTAAGCGAAATTTAAGTTCCGTAAACCCATCCCTGATTGGAAAAGGCCCTCCATTTATAACAAACGAACGAAAAACTTATGAAAGAACAAACATAAATGTGGTTTAATAATTTTAACCTCTGCCACTGCGCCCGCCGACCGCACTGCGTTTGGCGCAATGCGTGAAGCATTCATGCAGTCTTGTAGGCGCTATGCGTTTCAAGCCGACTGCTGCTGACCGCAGAGGCACTATGCGTTTCATGCCGACCGCCGCGCTGAGGGCTTCTCCTTTTCATCTCAGTCCTCTCTTAACTCGACTAATTAAAGGTGTTGTCTCTTGTATCACCAAAAGACGACAAAATTAGAAATTACTATACTTTTACTCTCAGGAAATGAGAGATTTTGTCACCTTTCCTCGTTTGTAATTTATTTTCTGTATCCGATTTTTTTTTTTTTTTTTTTTTTTTTTTTTTTTTTTTTTTTTTTTGTTGACACCTGCATTCAAAAAGATTGCAAAATTTGCCGCCCCCTACATTTAGCCGCCATGGACCGCGGCCCATGTAGCGGTCCTGTTGGTACTTACAAAATATTCTCAAAGTTGTACGTCAACGTGTCCAATCTTATTCTGTAAACAGAGAAATTATTTTGATTTTCTTAGCGGGAACGCTTCCATACCACAAACGCCAAGAGGAAGGAACACCACGGGTCGGAATAGTAGGTGTGCACGCGTCAGGACTCCCGATAAGAAAAAGACGACCAAACCGATATCCAATCAGCATTTAAGCAATCCTCACTTCGCAAGATGTCCACATCCCTTCGTGATTTTGCACCGGAAGTTGGAGTCAAAGGCGACCGAAATGAAGTCGGTACGCCGCGCCGCGTTGATTACTTTGTTCGGTGGATTGCTTTGGGAGCGAGGGACACAGAT
Source organism: Bemisia tabaci (assembly GCF_918797505.1). NCBI lineage: Eukaryota > Metazoa > Arthropoda > Insecta > Hemiptera > Aleyrodidae > Bemisia > Bemisia tabaci. The sequence continues at coordinate 37,481,219 of NC_092795.1, forward strand.
GCAAAGTTACCCAAAAACAGCTCACCCACTTCCTTCATCTCGTCGTTTGAGCTCTCCCACGTCTTATACGTATTTCTGGGCGTTCCTATGATGATAACCCTCCTGCGGGCCGATTATTGAAATTTAAACCAGCCCGATAAGACATCGAATTGCGATATATTGCATGGTTAAGATAGGGCTATGTCTTGTCGTGTCGGGCTGACATAGTTTCAATAATCTGGTTGAGAGGCGGTTATCCAATCTTTCTTGAAAAAATGCATACGCTTGCTCGCTGCAAGATCATCTATTGCGATTGCTCCCTCTTCAAAGTGGCTCGCCAATGAATAGGAATTTCCTTTCGCAACCGTAAGTATTGTTGCATTTCCTTCTTTTCCCTACATGGTCACTAAACTGAGTTATTCATATCCACTGATACCTGTTTTGAAAAGAGCTAGACCCTGCTAAGAAAAAACGCCGTGTAAACATTTTTCTTTGCAATTCTCAGATGTTTTAGATTAAATTGCGTACAAAATTGTCTCAACATTTTCCCGGTGAATTCAGTTTCATTGAAGGAAACTTGACAACGTCTGATGGCTCATACGGCGTTCTTCCTTAGCACGACAGTATTTTGACCCTATGTATTCCTTTAAGACCGCAAATGGCTTGTTCTCTACCTCAAAGCCGAGTACCTTTCTTCCTCGACGTACTCATGGATATCCTTGAAGGAGGGATGAGTTTCTGCGAAGAGACAATCTAACAATAAGTTCACCCTGTATCTTTTCTCAAAAGAAAGGAGTGGGTCATATTCGCCAAACTATGCTGGAAAATAAGCTCTTTTTACATCTGGTCTTGCTTGTCAATGCTCATTTTCAGCAAAATCTGGTGACTATGGAGTAAGTTTTGCGCGAGATACTTCGCGCAGCGTTGCGTAAGAGCTTTAATTGGATTGTATTTTGCAAAAAGGAACTACGAGCATTGCAATGTTGCTAAGACTGTGCAACTTCTTTGGTCTTGGAAAAAAATCTGATTATCCATTGACAGTTTCTATTTTACTCGCTGAAAACTGTGAATCTAAGATAAAAATTACCATGCAAATTTCATATTTTTTTATGATTTCAGTTATTTTACTACAAATGATGAATTTGCTCAATCTTAGCATCATTGCAATGCTTCTGGTTCCTTTTTGCCAAATGCAATTCAATTTACCTCATGCCGTGAGCATGAGGTTGGATGAGAGTTGAGATCCGAAATTTTGCTCAAAGTCTCACGGTGAAAGTTACATTTATTCCCCCGCTGAAAATTTGCGAAAATATTTTGACGACGTTTCTGCACGCTTTTTGTTGGGCGGGGTAGTCACTGATGTTACACAGTCACGGACGTAAATCCCCAGGGAAGTGTCAGAGTGTCCCCTTTGAGGAATTAGTTTTAGGCGTAGCTGGTCAGTGCTTTCTCCTCTCGGAGAAATTGTTGATTATAACGGTGCAGCAAAAATATATACCATTGCCAGCTCAGCAGGTCTTGTTACAGAATATACCTGATATGTATAATTTGATCTGTTTCTCTTCCTTAACAATTTTACAGTTAATGAGGATCTTTGATGGTTAAACCCCACTAATTTTTCTCCTTAGATTGGAGCCACTTTCCTTACAAACATTAAAATTAGGATTGTTTTTATTTATACTCAATAGAAAATGTTAAAAAAAACAGACGATTTCGAAAATGAAAAGAAGGAATTATTTCAATCACAGCATTGATGGCAGATGATTGAATTTTAAATCAAATTACTCCTAGACAAACAATAAACACGTGACAAGACTCATATTTTTTGAGTGAACAACTTTCGCAGCACCAAAGATGTTTTTTGGCCCACCTCGCGAAATAAAGGCGATGGAACGATGAAATGTAAATGTTGCCATTCACCGTCCCTGTCGGGTGGTGTCAACATTACACCTGCTTTCATATTCAAAATACATGTATGCTGTTCCTTTGAATCTTTGAAAGGAGAATATGTGCCGTGAGTAGAACTAAAAACTATATACTTTTTGACCGAATTATCACGGATTAAGTTAAATATTTAAAAAAATCGTCATTCACTTTATTTACCGTACATACTTGTGTAATTTTTATACTTAGGGCTTTTTGTGTAAACATTAAATTGCAATTTATCCATATCACAATGTACTTGCCAAGGTTTTTTAACATATTTTTCATTTTAGGTTTAATTTTCTTTTATTCTTTCAGCAATTGAGAATGATACCGTAAGGCGTCGAAACGTCCTGCGTGTGTTTTTCATGTTAGTTATTAGCCTTGTACCCACGACTTTTCCATGTTTCTCATATGTAAACGATAAGTCAAAGATTCAAAATAAGAAATTAATGATATCATACATTTTTCTGCACATATATGTCAAGAACGGTATTGCGTCTACGGCAATTCGTTCGTTTAAATTTTCTCATTCATTTTCGTCAAGTCACAGGGATAGACGTCTTTCTTCCACATGGCTGAATATTGGCATGAAATAATTTCCTGAATTTTCTACGCCATGCCTCAAGTCAAAATTCATCGTTGCCTTAGCTTCCGTGCTATGCAGCCATGCTAAGGAGGAACGCCGTAAGAACATTCGAGAGTTGCCAAATTTCCTTCGATAACATTTTTATTTTTGAAGAAAATTACGAATATTTTTCCTTGACATTTTCAGAAGTTTTAGATCAAATTGCAAACAAAATTGTCTGAGAAATTGGTGGACCAATATTAAAAACATTTCCTTAAAATTAGTGATTTGCCCGGACAAATTCGGCAACGCCTGAAGGCTCATACGGCGTTTTTCCTTAGCACGGCAGTATGCAGCCTGCAACTAGTGCAACACTCCACAATGCCTCCGCGTGTCAATGCAACGCGCCCGCAGGTATTCATTGCCACGAATTGGAATATCGCGACCAAATATCGAATCTATAATGACATCTACCGCGTTACTTCCGCAGCTCCTTCGAATTTTCATTCGTCCCGTCTTTGCCGGAAGCCGAATCCGCGAATACGTGATCGTCGGAAAAGAGGAGAAACTTGCGCATGCCAGAAGTGCAGCGTTGGCTAATTGTCCGGGAAAGAGGCAATTTGTCATTATGGGACAAACACGTCAAGTCGACGGTGAAAATACTAGGCCACGTATCTCGTTTGCGGTGTTTAAAAATATCCTCTCCTATTTTATTTTTTTTTTAAGGAAAACAAATCAACATCATCTCTAGAAATTTTCGTAGAGGTTTTTTTCGCTCAGAGAGGAAAAACACGGAAGTTTTCACGAATTGGCGTTGGACAGGTTTTCATTTAAAAAAATTAAGTTTGATAGGAAGTCCACAACGTCGCAAACCGAGAATCGTGCGGTCTGGTATATTCACCGTCAAAATGCTTTCACTTATATTTTCTGAGCAATATATAAAGTAAAGTGCACTGAGAATAAAACTATGTTTAACGTTACTATATTAGTGGCTTTCTACGTGAATTTTTAATTAAAAGTATAGTCACGGCTATAAGTGATAGTATTTTTATTACTATTATTGAAATTATCTCAAGATGGTAAATATACCACTATGAGTGCTTTTTGCTACTATTTTTTATGAGTTTGCAGGCACACCACTTATTTATAGTGATTTTAACTATAGTTTTTTCTTAGTACATATTGGATGTCGATGTAAACATTGGAGAGGTAGGAGGGGTCTCTGAAACTCATATCCTATCCTTTGCGTTTCTATACTAAGTCCGGTTATAATATTACTAGGAGCTTAAATGGGAGCGCAATTCAATAAACTGCATAATTCTTTCTCATTGAGTTATTATATTTGCAAATCCACCCAATTATACCTACCATACCAAAAGCTAACTAAATGAAGTTTTCAAACTGCAGATAGTTGGTATGGTGCTGTTTCACGTACCCTTTAAATTTTATAAGGGCATCAGGGCACAGTTATGGAGCACTTCACGCCACGACGAATCTGAATAGGCATGGGAAAGTGCAAGGGGGATGATTTGAAAGAGAAGGGAAGAATTTAATCTTGGAGTGAGCGAAAAAATTGAAAGGAATTATTTCGAGCGATCGATCCTCCAAGGATTACGGGGTGTGTATTCGCGGTAGGTTGATTTTGGGTCCCAGATATTCCGCCAACTTGCAGTAAGAGAGGACTGGAGGAATTCTGCGTTGTTTGTAAAGTATTTCGCTTTGCAGTGATCATTGGTGCGGACACAAGAAATGCGGTTTCCTCGCACTCACGATGCCGCGATGCATGAAGACGTTTCTAGTTGTTTCCCCGTGGCGTGTCTATTATCTTATGCATACTCTGACAGCTAGAGTGGTTCCTTGCGCGACATTCTTAGCACAATAGAAACATCGCGGGCTTAGTTGTCAAAGAGCATACTGTGAAGAGCGATTCAGAGTGATGTTGCCTGGAGGGCCTGGCGCATGAATACATGCCGGATCATTTTCGTGATAGTTACTTATCCATTGGGATAGGTTTAAACCAGAATAATAATAAAATTTATAATGGACTGGTAAAAAGTTTAAACAGTATCGTGCGACTTAAAAGCTCAGATGACAAAGCTTAGTGGCGCCAAAAATTGAAGCGTTGGGTGCGAAAATGGCAATTCTTGGTTGCGGTGTCTCAAAGTTTCCGTTAACGTTTCATCCGTTATGATTAAAGCAAATGTATGTGATTTGTTGTGACATTTACTGAATATTATTTATGATTTTAAAAAGCTGAAACCGTAAAATTTCAGAATATTTATCCAATAGCTTCCTCTCTGAAGAATAAATTAGCATTGTAGATTCTGAAACACTGCAACCGAAAGTGTTGTGTCAATAGAAATTAATCGTAATAGTAAATAGTAAATTCTAAAATATTAATTTTAATCAAGACCTCTCATGGAAAATTGAGCACGATGACCAGAGAACTCAATAATTTATGGTTGGAACTCTCAATTATTCATATTATTTTACAAGTATCATCCACCTTTATTTTACCCAACATATAATTTAATCGAAAATATTCTAACTCCTAACCAGCCTAATCTGATCTTACCTACCTTCACATGGTCTTGCAGGCTGCTAAATAATCTAACTGAACCCTATATAAATTTTAGTAACAATTCAATCGCAAATGAGACGAAAATATTTACCATGAGGAGATCATAAACACGTTTTCCACATTATAAAAAATTAGATCATTACGAACCCAATGATTATTATGACTGACCTATTATGATTATCACAAAACTGTTTACAAGAGTAACTTCAAGAATGCTTGGAACATTCCAGAAAATATTTGGAAGAAAGATGTAAAACATCGGTCAACGTCGAGAATGACACTCCACATTTGACGCTTTGCTCGCAGACCCGCACATGCATCAGGCACCCTTCCCTCCATTTTTCGCTTCGTTCAACAAGTTTTATCTTTTCCTGGAACCCTATTTCACTTCCGTCCTAGGATAGCAGAGACCCTCTTATTCTGATATTGTTAGCCAGGTAGAATCTGAAAAGCGACGATTTTTCACTGAAATTGTCTTACAGTAAACCAATTTTTTTTTAACTAACGAGCGTTGGTTTTTCTCCGCTAAGGTCTCTGAGGATTTTTGATCCGAGTAAAATTAGGAATTTAATTACACCAAGTGTGACGGTGCGTCTGCATAAATTAAAGAAATAACTTGAAATAATCAAGTCGTTCTCTATATTTTTAAACAATGAATATCATAATATAATTATGTAAACAGTTCGCAGTTCGTAGAATGGCATTTCCGCTTCGCTCTAACTAATTGAATTATGTCGTCCGAAAATATGAAATACGTCGTGTAGTATGTGAAACTTTGTAAAAAAAAAAAATATGTAAGAAAGATGCTACGAGATATACGGGTGTAACGATGAAAGAATAATTGATTTCGAAGCTTTAAGAAAATTATCTGCTATTTTCGATGGTGACTTAAATAAAAGGCATTTTTTCGACTCAGTCTGTGGTCTGCCGCTACTGCAAATAAAATTGAAATGTTAGTTTAAATTTCTGCCGGTCAAGTTCTTTAACTTTAATATCTCTATTTTATAATATTCTCTATTTATAACTCTATAACTTTAATAGTGAACATCTTTCATCAAAAGTGGCAGCGTTAGCAGTGAATTTTTCGAGGCTTTTTGAGAGGAGCAGGCGCGCTCGAGGAGAAAAATCATTTCTTAGGAGGGAAGCTGAGAACGTAGAACGTATGCATCAAAAATCCCTCAAAGAGGATTTTATTAAATTTGCTTCGTCGAAAAGAGTTGGCGTGAATGAGGGTAATATGACAGAGAAGGTACAATGATTCAGTTTGGTTCTCGGAAGCTACAAATATCCATGAAGATTCGGACTTTCCTGATTGCGGCGTTGGCATGGTGTTGGACAAAGAACGAGTTTCTTTACAGAAATCAATGTTACGTTGAGATTTAAAACGTCATGGTTAATATACTGCCGTGCTAAGGAAAAACGCCGTATGAACATTCCAGAGTTGCCAAATTTCCCAAAGTAAAGTATGTAATTTAGGGGAAAGTTATGCATACTTTTCGTCGACACTTCCAGATATTTTAGATAAAATTGCGAACTTAATTGTCTGAAAAATTGAAGGAAAAAGAAAAATAATGTTCCTTAGTAAATACGTATTTTATCAAAGGAAGTTTGACAACGCCTGAAGGTTCATACGGCGTTTTTCCTTAGCACAGCAGTATAGTAGCTTTCCTCTAATCCAGTTTCATATATAGCGGTACATTGCAAGCGTGCGAGTGCCTCGCTCACGCCATCGCGCCTTCAATTTTTCAGATACAACACGGACATCCATCAAGCACGAATAGTCGCATCTCTGCGCCGTTATGAACGCGCTTCCTTTCCTCTGCTCTATTGCAATATAATGTTTGTTTCCGTTTATCGTATTCGTGGTGCCGCATCAAGGGCTACGTGAGTAAGACACAATCATGAAGTGATACGCAATCAAGCATCCTTATTTTAACATTAATAAGTTGAATAGGTAGATTCATATAGGTCGTTTTAAGTCGGCATATCGTTATACTAAGGAAAATGTTTCTGTTAAATCTGCCGCGATAGGAAGTCTCACTGAATTTATAAGGTATCTCTCTGAAGGACGGGACGTCTCTTGAAAATAAAAAGAATAGTTTTTTGAAAATATGGAGATTTCTCGTTCCTTCAATGCGGTAAATTCTCCTACAGCATATTTATTAGGAAATCCTTTCGGTCCTAGCAGGATACGGGTATAAATAATTAAAACATTTTCCATACACTGTTTGCTAAGTTTCACTGACTTTAACTCTTATTTGTGTTTTTTGACGACCGTTGGTAAGAGTAAGGACTTATTTTTATTAAAATACACTTTTTTTGTAAGTATCAGTATCATTGCAATGTGATCAGAAATTTAAGAGGAGGTATTTGGACCTAAAAGTGAAGTGCAGAGTGCGCGCTACAGTAGAGTCGAACGAATAAATCTTGTGGCAACATCGTGGAAACCATCTGTACCTTGCGTCGTCCGAAGTTGACCGCAATTCACCGAACAATTCGTACCGTTGAGTTATTATCGCAGACGACACGTTTTCCACAGGGGAGGGGGGGGGGGAGGGGCATGGCGCTACCGGGGAGAGGCTGGCCCGTCCGTATTACACGCGCGCTTTGCAAATGAGCTATTTACCTTTTCCACACCCCCAATCGCCGCGCCGCGCGCCGCGTGGATGTCTCGTGGAAAATTGCCAATTTTCGCTGAATTCGCACAATGCCTCTGGTGGAACCATTGTTGTAGTTCAAGCGAAACGTCCTTTACTATGTCGATGGAATGGAGAATTTGCAAGGGTCTGAAATTTGATGAATTTCCTGTTTAAGTGGAATCCTCTGAGTGAACTGAACACGAATATACCCTTCATTCATAAATTGAGCAATTATTAGAGGAGATATGACAAAATAACCGATTCTGCTAAAATACATGTGTTTAAATGGGAAATGCCGCCAGATGACGTCACAAGGCGGCACATTTTCTCACTTTTAAATCAATTTTTCTCCAATTTCCCATGTCAGAAAAAAATTATGAAAAATATTGCGAACTCAGCTCATTAGGCACTTTCAGATGAAGCAATAAAAAAATTGCGTGCAAATTCTCCATTGATGGAAATAACAACGAGAACACAAGTGCGCGTAGGAAAATTATTATTTTCCAAAATGATGACCACATCGATGCTTTAAAATGTAATGCGCAAATGTCTTTAACTGTGGCGCAATATTCTATTTTACCTAATTTCTCACACTCCTGTCATTAGATGTTATGAAAAATAACCTCGGTCTCAGAGGCTGGACTTTGGGTCATATTGAACACCAAAGTAATAGAGTTTGATGTAAAAATGAGACGAATCTCTTTTTTCCCTGTAGACTACTATTTTAGCGTAGAGATGTAGCGAGTATTTTAGCGTGGTTGCTCACCTATAGTTCATCTATTTACAAGTGAACGGCACTCACTATAAAATCAGCCTATTTGCGTCTGTCGTTGGTGTGGTGGTTAACGATTTTAGCACAGCGGTGGGCTGTCGTTAGCTAGTATTTTCATTGAAACGGTTCAAACAGATATCGTATAACACCCGCTGTGCACTCATTCGTCAGACATTTTTCTCTTCGATCAATGTTTGTTTGGTTTGCGTGACTTTATTAGTCAAGCAAGGATTACTAGATTTAATGAGTGATGCAGCACTCAATGTTCGAGCGCGCAAAGCATGTTCATTGACATTTACATTTTCAGCGGTAGCGTCTCCAATCAACGAAAATTCTGGCCGCGCTGAGCTCTCACACGGTAGAGGAACCTTTTTAAATGCTTGGAAAAAGGATTACGGGGGTTTTCCGAAGGGGGTGGATAATTGATTTTTGAATGAAAACTGAAGAGAAGAATCCACTTGCGTCTAAGCGTTATCATTCTGTGTAAAAAGAAGTCAACAAAGAATGTTAAAATTGGAAATTGATGATGATTTGTTGCAAATGATCCTGTGTAAGTTAAACAAATGCCAGGCTAGATAGTAAAACTCGATACAAATATCCTTGCCGAGTAGCTTTGCCAAGTAGATACAGATGCCAGAAGGCCCGCTTATAGCCGGAATACCAATTTGAATTATTACTTTCAATGATTGGTTTTTTACGAGAGATTTTAAGTGCTAGATCCATCATTTCGAAAGTATTAAACGCGTAATTGGTTTGGCAAGTGGTCAAATATAAAAGGAAGAAGTTCGAGTATCCTTTCATTTTAATGCTTGGAAGGGAGGAAAAATAGTAGGTAAGACAATTGAAGAAAGAGAGAGGATGAGAAACCGTCAGGAGGAGCGTATATTGTATACGGAGGAGAGGGGAGAAACAGAAGAGGTTTTTATAAAAATAGGAAGAAAAGAAGAGGATGAGAAAATTTAAGAAGGTAGCGGAGATAGAGTGAAGTAGAAAACAATCGCCACGTAAAAATTGTAAGATTTTTAGTCGTGGGAATAGATATACGTACCCTCAGTTTTAACCCGAGTGTGATGTTGGAAGGAAAGCTACAGTGTGTTTCTGTAGTATTGCGATTACTTCATGCATTCCGCCTATTTGCGCATTTCTCCGTATTTTGTTGGCACTTGAACCTTTGAACACTATTTTTTCCCGTCATTGCAACGTCACCTCTTGCATTGAACAATAAATAACTTATATCCCTTGAAGAATGGTCCCGGATTGATTCCTGCATTGCAAATAGAGGAGACAACAGCTCCGCCGCTGGGTTACAAATTGAGTGACATCATTCACCCTCCCCTCTTTTCAGGCGAGCTTGACTAATTTGTTTCAGTTTCTTTTACTTCTTGTGATGCATGAAAGAAACGGCTTAGTCGGTGCAACCTGGTTAACCAGACTCATGACATTCACCTGATCTATCGACTTTGCATGCGAGCTCCGCTCTCCTCTTTAAAATTAGCGCTGTTGCTAGTTAAATGCATTATCATAGAAATCGAGCTTTTCCCCCATTCCGAGAGATACATCATCGCCACAGACGCGGCGCTAAACGCATATGAGCGCCTAAACGACTGCAGGAATACTTCACGCATTGCGCCAAACACAGTACAATCGCTCGTCGCGCGGAAAGTATATTAGCGCCTACAAGACTACATGAATACCTCACGCACTGCGCCAAGACTACATGAATACTTCACGCATTGCACCCGACGCAGGGCGATCGTTTGTCGGCATGAAACCCTTTTATGAGCAATTCTAAGATGAGCATGTGACTGCGCGGTCCATTGAATCTAATTGTGTGTAGTTTCATTGGTAGTGAATAGTGCTATTAACTAAACACATTCTATGGTTAGAAAAATTTGAAAAACTGCAACATGAAAAATAAAAGAAAAAAAAAATCAAATGAAAGAACAATACAAGCTTGATCCTCAAAAAGAGGCAATACATTACTCAACTAACAAACTATGCAAACATTACTTAGCAGAATCATTTATTCACGCAAAGCTACAAAGACCAGAGCAACAAAAAGTTTGAAATTCACTAATGAGTCATTAAGGGTGAAATTGTGTACTTTGTTATTTTGAATTACATTGATTTCCCCCGATTTTCCTATTTTTCTCTTTAAATTTTAACGCGGAATGAATGTACAAGAGATGGGGAAATATTTTTTAACAATCAGTTCTAGACTTTTACGGTGCAATTTTATGTTGTGAATCAGTAATTTAATTTCCACAAAATCAGAAAAAAATCACAACACTTATCTTACTAGGGATTTGAACGTCATAATAAACAAGCTTGATCTAATAATACAAAAACTTATTGAATCTCGTATTTATCGAAGGATAAGTCTTGAGAAATGTCTTTCCTCATTCTATTGCTCTCACGCACGAATACACGGTTTCCAAAATTCTTGAAGACTGGAAGTATACGCTATCATTGAAGAACCGTCATTCCCACGGGATGTATCGGCCAGCAAAGAATTTGATTTTCTTGAGTTTAAGGAATTTAAGATGCTCATAAATTTTTGCCCTTTGAATTAAAAGTTTCACACATCATGTAGTCGCTGATCATAAAAAAATAACATTCATAAAACACCTCTCACATCCAAAAATGAGCTCATTTAGCAACAGCGCGCACTATCTTTGTTTTCCTCTCAAATTTAGGTTAGTCTTCGCAAACAGCTTGCGAGTCACTTTTACCGGCTGTCGCTTTCCCTCTTTCCTTATTTACTCTTAGTCTACAGAAAAGGCTGCAAAAAAGGGTTGGAATCGGAGAAACGCGGATTAAAGGTACTTCCACCTCATTCTTCCAGAGCGATAATCCATCCTGCAGCTTCATTTCCTCACGGTTGTACCTTACAGACTCGCCAGATAATGCTGAATTTCCTGTCTTTTAGTGCGATAACGTCATTCATTATAGAGGAATTGTCACCTTCTATCCCAGAGCGCGAAGTTGAAGTAGAGGAAGCTGATAACCAACCACGTGGTGGATCGCGGCTTACCAAAGTGGTCGGAAAAATGTTAGATAGATTTCGACAAATTTGGCAACGCGTCCTTGGTCACCGGATCAATTTCAAGCTGAGTCTCCGAGAGTTCAGACCAGCCCAATCACGAACTTCTAATGTAAACTTAACCTCTCCTTGCACCGTATTTCAAGACAACCCGACTGCGAAGTATTATAAGCTAAAGCTGAAAACTTTCCTGCGTCACTTTGACTAGTCAGATGTTCCCTGGAAAAACTAGAAAAGCAATCTTCCATACAAGCATTCACGATCCAGCGTTCGGTGTTTCAATATTCTTCACGGCAATTTTTTCATTCGAAAATTGAGGTAAAACCGGTCATTTGTTCAAAACTTTCGTCAGAATTTATAGTTAAAGTATTAGAGCTCGATGTTAGATTGATGAGAAGTATTTTAGAGTACCATTAGGTGTCATGTGCGTAGCTCAACCAGGGTAACTCGTCGATTATGTACTTATCTTACTTAGGTACTTATGTATTTTATTATATTGGCCAATCTCCTGAAATTGAAATTTTTCATAAAATGGTAAATTAAATTTAAAAATTTAAAATTGCCCAGTCCCCGACGTTAATAGCCTAGATGCTGATCGTCGTTAAATAAAACTAACTAACTATCGAAAAGAGTCTCTATTTAAAAGTCTCGCGTATAAAAATGAAATTGAACCTCTCTTATTCTTCTTTGATACATTTTTAAAACGGAAAATGGCAATAATTTGTTGGTATGTGGGGTGTAGCCTAGTGCTAGAAATAATGTAATATTTTCTTTAAAAAAAAACCGCGCATGCTTTGAAAAGCTTCGGTCAAAGTTTATAAATAAAACGTAAGTTTTTTTTAAAGAAAATGTTACATTTTATCTAGCACTTGGCTACACTCCAAGTACCAATATATTCAGTGCTACTACCTTTTAGACATTGTGTAATGCAATGCTCGCTGAACTTTAATAATTTGTTGACAGTTTTCAGGGAAAAAGCTATTTGTCTTTTTAGAAAACTCGTTTTATAGTATTTCTCACTGAAAAATTAAACAATAGGTAAGTGCTCGTTTTCTCAATATCTGAGTCTAATGTTAGCCCAGGTGACAAGTTTCAACTTTAAAAATAGTTATTCTAAAAATCATGAAATGTGACTGAATTTTTTTATATAATCCTCTTCATATATTGTCTCTAATTTTCTTCATATCCAACTTTAAACATGACGCCGTTATGCACAGACTTCCAAACTAACGGACTCATTTTCCCCCACCGAACTTCACCCTGCCTGAAATTTTCATCTCCGCGCAGTACATGCACAACTCGGAGTTTCTACGAGAAAATTCCACTTGCCTCCCCCTTCTCTGAGCTTTGAGGTAACTTCCAAACCCCCACAACTTCACTCAATGCTCCGCATAGCCCCTAACGAGGCAGCCAGATTTTTTTAAAACTTCTTTCAAACTCGCAGGCGTGCGCCCCTAAGTAAGTTTAATCTGAACCTCCCGCGTATGAATGCAAAGTTGAAATTCTTTGCTCCTAGTATTAAGAGTTTTGCTGTGTGGAAGTTTATGAATTTTGGACGTGAAGCAGCTTGTAGATCGATGGAGATTCGATTTATTGCTCGCGAAAAATGGCAGCGATGAACCAAAATTCGATCTGCACCCCCTCCATCAAAGGGAAAAGAAGTTAAAGAGCTTTTAAAACTTGTTTCCACTGAGTAATCTCAACTCGTCTTCAAAGGAGCGGCAAATTGTTGCGGGTACACCGTAGGTTTGAACGAGACATTATTGTCTAGTTATCTTTAAAACGATATTTTATGCTACTCGTGCTTCACTCACATGATGAATCACACTATTTAGGCCCTTAGAATTTTGCAAAATATTGCGAGTTTTTAAAGAGGTTGGTTAGCATGGTATACGTAATACTCTAAAGTGTCTTCACTAATTTGTGAAGGGTATTAATACTACCCATATAGTATACATTTTTTGACTGTCGGACATCGGTACAGAAATATATATTTATTTTTGGAGAGCTGAAGATTGAAAGAGAAATTCCATTACAAGCTTTCATAATAAAACGTTAAGTTTCCATAGTCGAATGAAACTAAAGAAAATATGGTCGGATTTTCATGAAATTCACAAATATTAACTTGCATCAAAAACATTCACAACTATTTCATAATAATAACTCAATATTTTCAGATGTAGAGCGTTTTGACATACTTTGAAAGTACATCGTAACCTCGGTTATGGCAGTTTCAGATAAATCTAAAAACGATATTAAGTGGAGTGAGGAAAGTTTTTTAATATTTGGTTTGACATTTTAAGTATTACGTCCTAACTCGAATTTCATTAAGAAGCCACTGTCTTTAAAAATTTTCCGTGACGATGTCAAGATTAGCAAAAAATATTCTCTATACAGAAATACATATCTGTGAATATACAGTCATTTTATCGCTATCACTTTTCAATCGATTCCTTTTCTTAAATAGTGATTTTTGAAACATGGCGTCACCGAGGACGATACGACGTGAGCGGTTTTCGCTAACGAAATTTTAGAGGATGACGCTAAACCTTTTAAGACATGTATTTGCATTTCTTTCCTTCGGGAGTTGCTTCGCTGAAGTTTTTCCGATGTTTTGGTTCGAACGACAGTTCAGAATCAATTTCGGGACCGGATACCTGCGTCCTCAGAACACAAGAGCCAAACGTCAACTTTGATACAAGTAGGGCATATTCGTATTAAAAAGATATTTTAGGGAGAGTATGACTGTTCTTAAAAACTGTATCGTACTTTTTCTTAGAGAGAACCATTTTCAGCAGCACTTAGGTCCCTGGGCTTCTTTCAGAGTGCGGGGGAATAGGTTTACTAAATTTTTCTATATTACCAATATAGAACATTTTACATGTTTGCGGAGAGAAACCTTCAATAGAATCATTAATCATTTTAAAATAGCAGCTTGTTGAACTGTTCACCGTTGAAAGTGTGATTTATTACTATTTAGAAAAGGTGCGAAGAATTGTAGAAAAATAATACTAAATATTTATTCTGTACGTTTGAAGATGGATATTGGCAGAGATGATAAAATGGAAAGAAGTCTCTGCCCTTTTTGTACGCGCACATTTCAGTGCGCGTATAATCACCAAAACGTGTAGAATGCTTTTTGTACTTTTTCTTAAAAACATTACGTGATAAATAATTGTGTGAATTTTCATTTAAGTAACTGGCTCAGTGTCTAAGTTAGTAGTAAAAAACGTCTAGTGTTACGCTTGTAATTTTTTTTATTACAGATTAATTTCTAAACTGACAAATGGAATTGGTTAACTTTTACTCTCCTTATTTCGCAAAAAAAAAACCACTTAAAAAAACTAGAATTCAAAAAATATATCCAAAACAGCCTCGGGTCTTCGGCATGAATATATGTCATAAAATCCTGTGACAAATTGATGCACAACTATAGCTCCATGTGGTGGGTTCCAAATGTTTGTGTCGCAATTTAGTCGATATTCTGCTTAAGCAGTCATTCAACACTTTATGCATCAATAACAAACGTTGACTGTAGAGATGCTCAAACCGGGGGCGGTCTGCGGCCAGGAGTGCTGGGGTGCTCCATAGTTCCCAAGAAATTCTGATGGGTGGTCTAGGGCTCCGGCAGCTTTCTTTTAAGGGACCCCAAAACTTGAAAACCCCGCATGAAGGAGAACGTTAGGTTAGTTAGAGGGGCACCCTTGAGGGGAAGTGGCTTCTTCAGCGTAACAGCATACCAGGAATTTTTGAGCCAGGCCGACACTGGCTCAAACTCGAAATAACTGAATAGTGCATGGTTGCATTCCTGAAATTGAGATATTGTATGTGTGAGGAATATGGGATTTGACTGTTGATTCTTATGTAAAAGTTCGCGAGAAACTCGATGGTGCCACTGGTTTTCTCTGAAATCAACTACCAAGCTCCAAAAAAGCTCTCAAGTTGAGGCCAAAATGGAGGGGATATCCCACCCTACCCTGAGAGTCCACGTCTACATCAAGACAAACTCTCCATGCAAAGATAGGGAGCAAATACATTGACAGGGCTGCCACTTTATTTGGGAACTCCAAAACTGAAAACACGGCAACCCTGCTAATGTATTTACTCCCTATCTTTGGATGGAGAGTTTGTCTTGATGTGACGTGGACTCTCAGGATAGCGTGGGATATCCCCTCCATTTTGGCTTAAACTTGAGGGCTTTTTTTTTGAGCTTGGGAGTTGATTTCAGAGAGAACCAGTGGCACCATCGTGTTTCTCGCGAACTTTTACATAAGAATCAACAGTCAAATCGCAAATTCCTCACACACGCAACATCTCCATTTGACGACAACCTCACGTCTTGACATTTCAAACTGTCTCCGATTTTTCGGGCCATCGAGTGTAGGAGTACCTCTCGAACAACTCCGTTGCAGCCCTGATTAGGCGGATAGTCAACCTCTTTATCTCGCCGATATTGATTGATTCCTCGTCAAGGCAAATGACGTCAGCGCAATAGGAAAATCACGCGGTCGCAGTGTGTGATTGTGGGTTCATCTGGCGGGCGGCCAAACTCCGCGGTGGGGGTGTCTTTAATTCGTTTGTAATGGTCTTTGAAATTGCCTCCATTAGGGTAGCGATTGTTACTCCCGACGGAGGCGCCATCTACTCTCAAAAGTCTGAGAGTAGTCGGCCTGGGAGTTTTTTCGGCGGCTCGAAACGACAACGCGGCTCCGGATTCAGGAGTTATTGTTTCTCGCTTTGGGGGTGATCGAGCAGAAAGAAGCCTTATCGCGGGAGTTGCGTCGTCGTCGCGTCGACGTGGGAGGGGCTCCGGAGACGGGGGAGTGGAGAGCCCCGAGGATGAGGTTGGAGACCCTATTAATATGTGTATTGTTACGGAATGTATCCGTCAAAAAGGTGCCGTATGTTTCAGAATATACCTGTCAAAATGGGATTATTTCTTTGGTTCCAAACAAAGAAACGCAACTTCATTTCAGGCTTGCAAAATCAAAATAAGGAATTGATTTTTTTTATAAATTTATGGCCGTGTGATATCTGCCCGAATTTAGGCTGCTTTTTGCATGTATTCAGACGTAAAATTAAGGAATTTTCATTGGATCGTATTCGATACATAAAAAATTAACGAATTTTCAATGGATCGTATTCGATACACCAAACAGGTGAGATTGTGTTGATATCGATTGGTTCAACATGTAAACAAAGCCTCAAAAGTCAATTTAGAAATCTGAGGGAACGGGTCTTTTGTGATAGATTTTTGATTCTTATGAGTATAAAATGGCAATGAAAAATGAAACCGTCAGGAATTTTCTCATTTTGAGCTTTTCTTACTTAAATCCTAAAATTTAAAAAAAATGAGGTTGTGTTGTTTTGTTTGGAACCAAACGATACATCGAACCACTATCGAATACGATCTATTCGTCATGGTCACTAGATTTCCATTAAAAATACAATTTGCGAGTGGGAATTTCGCAACGTCTGAATTTATTTCACCTGGGAAACGACGATCTCGTTGCTCCTGTGACGTAAAAGCGTATCTCAATTTCAACATGAGACCTCTTCTCCATATAACTCTATGCTTTCCACGGCTTATGTGGAGTTAGAGAAATGCCCCCATGTCAGGGGAGTGACAATATTTTCGTACAGAAAGGCAGTAGGCATGTTAGTTAGGGCTAATCAAAAATCTATAACTCCTTTGTTTATGAGTTCACGTAGGACTTTGTCTATTAGAGAAGATAAAGACCTCTCTATAAGTGGGTTTGGTTAAGCCTCATATACAGGATGCTCCTGATGGCCCCTTCCCCACTCCAGAGCAAAAAACTAAAGGTAGTCATAGGTGTCAACAAAATCATCAAAATCTGCACATAGTAGAGAATACATCATTGAAATTGCAGATAACTAGGATCATAAGTTAGCACGCATTCGAGTATTTTTTCAAAGAGATATTATATCCGGAGGAAAAATCAGGTAATACAGATGAAATTTTCTAATTTATTAATTATGTGCATAGCGACCAGTCATTACGCCTCACAATTAAGTACATGACCTATTCGTAGAAGCGCAAGAAGCCGTCTCTATGAAAAATTACTGGTGATAATTTTCTGTCGGATAGATTCAACACGTCAGAAATGCACGACGCCAACAAATTCATGAAGCTAGTCTTTTTCAGGGGACATCATGTGAAATGAAAAGAGCAAATAAATAATTGAGTGTGACTTTTATATGAAGCTCCACTATGTAGAGAAAAGTTGTGAAAACTTTCGAGGGTATAAAAACGGGGGATTTACAACAACACTCTGCCAGAATACGTAAATATGTCCCACCCAGCTTGAAAATTTCAGTCGCACCCGTATTGATCATAATTCAAGTCGAACGTTCAAACTTGTTTTTGAGTCAATTTATATGCCTACATGGATTAAAACGTCTCAAACTTTAGGGACGTTTGTGGTAACCCGTTTCATACGTATTCCTAGTCTTGATCATATCAAAGAACTCGAGATATTGGAGCCCGGTATGACAATGATTGGATTCTGTTTTTCTAAAAATCATAAATTCAAATTTCTTAGGGGAAAAAGTGAGGAAAGTTAGAGGTTGATAAAATATTCGTTTTACTCAACATAAATAGCATCCGGACTGTTCTTGTTGGTCTTAGTAACTTCAAATGCCTTGCAATGTTTGTCTGAAAAGTCTGATAGTAAAATTGCAGGCATTTGAGATATTTGAGCAGAGGCGGGTCCAGCAATTTGGCAACACCGGATTGCCTCCATTTAAACCCATACTAAATAATCGATTCTTGTCGGAGCACCTGGCCCTTCCAAGGATCGATAAATTTCCATAGATTTAAATTGACAAGAAACAATGTCACCAATTCGCTGGGCCCGCCAATGGGCATTTGAAAATCGCGAATAAAATGAAGTCATGCTCTATAGGTGGGAAAGTCAAGGTGAGAGGAGTAAAAGGGACATGGATCGTCACGAACGCAGGCGGACAAAACTGGAAGAAAATTGAGGGGAAAAAGACATTAATGTACTGTGGTGGGGTGTGAGAAACAAGAAGGAGGACAGGAGACATTGACGTGGTGATTTCAATCTGGAGTGTTTTCGACTTTCGAGCTTTCTGCTCTATTAGAACCACCTACGTTTCACCACTCGTCGGAATGAGTTTTCCCGATCATGGAGTCACTGCTCCTACTCAAGAGCACAGCGGGTTTTTCAATTTTAGACATTCAATTACAATGACATTGGGACATTGACCCAAGGCCTCAAACGGAACCAGAAGCGGGTATATTTTATCCTGAGGAGGTTGAGATTGATGAGTTTTGCAAGAAAAGGAGTAAGGCCTTATAAAAATTATCGCGTGTTTTCGTGGGGCACAGTGGGATAAAATAGTCGAACAGTATTAGACATGGCGAAAAATAAATAGACGACAAATTTTAGAGAGGAATAGGAAGAAATTAAAATCTTATTAAAAAAAAATAAAAATAAAAAAATTAAGAAGTGCTTGCATGATAACCAGAAGAGAAAGAGGAAAAATGGTGGAGAAGAAGTAATTTAAAGAGAAAAATAAATAAAATAAAAAGTCAATAAATTCTTGCCAACAACTGAAAGATAATAGCTATATCAATAGGTAAGAAGGCGGTAGTACTATACAATTATTTAAAAAAGCTTTTCGTATAAGGACCGGATGAATGTGTAAAAATGTAATTTTATGAGGTTACAGAGTTATAAATGTTTATTAAAAATGGGTGGAGACTCCTCTACCTCTGACTGAAATATATATAAAAAATATTGAAATGATTAAGCATGAATCTGCGATCGATTTTCCTTGTTCCAAAATAAGGTAAGCCTGCCTAAGAAAATCAGATTTTATATAAATAACCAGAAAACTACATGAGAAATTTTGGAACGAGGTCGTCGGCCGGACGAGCTCGCCTTCATTTGAAATTCGAACGACCGCATATTTCACCACCTGCGAGGAGGTAGATATATATCTTTTCTTTTCGGAGGAAAAAAAGGCGACAATTTATCTAGACATCGCGACAGAAAAGGCTCGCAGTCTGCGTAAAAAGATGAACATAAAGAAAGCCCCCCTCTCACTTTTAGTCGTAATTGGTATAATTGTGATTTATGATACCAGCACAGTGAGTTCTGGTGAATGTTTTCGCATTAGGCTGTTGACCCTCATAACTCTGGGTTGCTTATTATAATGAAAAGGTTATCATTGATACAACAGAGCTCAAATAATGACTTTTTTGGGATTTGTCTTATGTTCTCCAAAATAAAAGTCAGTCAAATACTTTCTTGGGGAGGGTATATTATATTGAGCTGGTCATTGTCGATTCAGTACCCATTCTTCAATCAAAAAAATTCCACCCTTCTCAGTTAAAAATGACCTTCACTCCGTAGGCAGACTCGCAGAACTGATATTTGCAAATTGATCCTTTTTTGCTAAGAATAAAAATGACTCATCATCTTCCTTTGTGCTCCTCCACTTTCCTCATTCGTGGGTCTGAGGTCAACTTTGAGTTCAGGACTATCAAATATCCGGTGTAATGACGGGTTCAAGGGGCGGAAAGCTCAGTTTCATTTCGTGACGACTGTTCAAGGTCGGACGGAAAGTCTCTCGAAATAATCGCTGGATAACTCGACTCTCTGCAAGTATTACGATCTCAAAATCTAGAATTAGTTATTTTACTTGGGTCTCTTTATTAGGTCGAAATAAAAATGAAAAATATTGATTTCATATTGATGGCCCCGCCTTCCCCTTGATTTTAAAAAAAAATAACTTTACATGACATTAATAACGCCGTTGTGAAGCACGGAAATACGCGCATGATTAGATTTTAATTTTTATTGCTTATAATTTATGCTCCATTACGCCATTTTTAACATGATCGGTTACTGCAGGGTGAGTCTAAGTATTAATTTTGTATTTATATTTCGACGGTGTAGGTCGGCAATCTATTTTTTAAACGGAAAACTACTCAACGACAATTCTTTAAAACTGCCATGATTTTTTTTCTCTATGTGAAGAAAATTCTGCAAAAACTTCAAGAAATTATGTCAATTTGTTCTCCTTTAAAAACATATTATAGAGGCGGAGATTTTCAGACACCGCAAACGAGTTATGTGATTGCCAACTTACACCGTCGATTTACATCCCGTGAAATAGGGTGGTAGAAAATCACTGACAGGAATTACACAATTAAGTAAGAGTAAAGAAACCAACATCGTCCTCCATTGCGTATCCATTAGATCCTAAATTGATCATAGATACTTAATAAAAAAGAAAAGTTAATTTTTTAAAGAAAAGAAGAAGAAACGCACACACGCACATCTAAACATTATGACCTTTGCATTACGGTTTAATTTTTTTCATTTTACAACGCGTTTGAAGAAATGCGCTACACAGCTTTTACGCAGAAAAAACCGTCAAAGAAAATTTCCTGGCTAGGATTAATCCTAGATCAAAACACACAGTGAAGTTCCCCTAAAACTTTTTTTCAACTCGTTTTTTGTCCCATTACAGTAAGTCTAACGAATGAGATATTCAAATGGCTTTTTGCCCAAGGCTAATTGTCCTAATTATAATTGAAACATAACATGAACATGAATAGAACAGATTGAAAAGTTTCCGACCTAAACTCCTAGCTTATAATGGTTTCTAGGAGATAGACCCAGCATTTCAACTCATATATTTAATCCTCTAAGGCATAGTGTTACTTATTCGGAACAACGCATTTTCGGGTTATTTTTCTCTCTTTTTTTTAATTCCTTCTCTAAGGCATAATTCTGCAAATTTTTAAGTATTTTTTCTGCTTTTGAAATAAATATTCTAAAAAATTTAGAAATTCTGTGGAAAAAATTTGGAATTATTTTCTTGACAAAAGCCACAGCGTGTATTGAAGTCCCTCCGAATCCGATACCGGCAATTCATTAATACCATAGAGAGTACTTATGAGTACTACTATTCCGGTATTGAAATTAGGACACTTTCAATTCCCGTCGAGAAAAGGCAGTAGGACATTTCACTAGCAGTACTATCTGTACTTGGACAGAAAATGAGGAGGAGCAAAGTATCAGGAAAACTTGTAGTAGGAAACAGTGCACCAAGAAAGATGATTTGCCACCTTCACGAGTCTTCGGATGACCGTAACATAGTGACGGATAATGGAGATGTTGCATGTGTGAGGAATTTGCGATTTGACTGTTGATTCTTATGTATAAGTACTGTCAAATCGCAAATTCCGCACACATGCAACATCTCCATTATCGATTACGGAAATAGGTTGCTACATTAAAAGCAATGTTTGTTACTAAAAGACCGATTCTGGTTGAAGATATTTTTCGTAGATCTTGAGTATTTCTATTAGAAATAAAAGTACTTCTGCATAGCAAAATGAGGGCTTTGAAAGTTGCATGTATAATTATATGAAAAAAAGCTAATGAACATAAATTTGCTGAAATAGAGATGAATATAATCCTAATTTGACTTGGGGTAAATAGGGCTCTCTGTAGTAAAAAATGACCATGGTCTCCACTCTTGGTTTTTCCCCTGCCCGGAACAGCGTCGACAGAAGCAATCCTTGGAATATCCACAAATCTAACTCTTGTAGAAGAGCTCGGCTACGAACACAAACGCGCTGATGGTCCAACCAACGACCAGAACGATGAAACCGATCTGCAAGTCGACCATGTCGAAGGGTCTCAAAGGCTCGTTCGCGTAAACCTCCTCGTACTGTTGAAACCGGTCGAGCCAATCCCTTCCGAGAATGTTCTCGTACGCATTCGTCATAATCCCAGCTTCAGCCAATCGGATCACGATGGACCTTATTTTCGACCCAAAAATGGAATTCGACAACAACCGCACGTCAATAGGGTAGTCCATGACGCGCTCTTTCACGATATGGAACTCGATCTTACCATCGAGGGATGCATAATCCTCGACAGTGAAGAGGTCCCATTTTTTCGTCAGCAGGGGAACGAAGAGAACGAAACCGTCGCTGAAGAAAGTCTTCTTTTCCGCTTCCGCAAGGCTCCGCGTGGCCACTTCCGACATGTTTAGCCCCAGCCAACTGAGAAACCTACCTCTATCGAAAAAATCGGGAAAGCCGAGAACTCTTCTTGGACGTTTCGGTAGAACTCCCAAGAGTCGATCGATCTGTTGTTGATCCATGCATATTTCGGATCGTCCATGAATGGGCACTCGTCCCGATCCATTGCCATTTGAAACAGCAGGTCCGACGCTTCTAACTGCGCTACTGTGTCTATAGGATCGTAGCGCAGTTTCTTGCTTATGGATTCCGTCATCCTGCTCAGGAATACAGAGGAGAGAATCAAACAGGCAAACGATAGGATGACGAAGAGGATCTTCCCAGTGGGAGTGGCGATCAATAACCGCGCGTGCCCCACGCAGAGGACGTAGGAGTAGATCGTGAAAATCGTGGACGCATCTTCTCCGTGGACTCTTTGGTAGACCTCGAGCACGATGGCGCAAACAAAGATCGACCCCAGAATGAGGAACCACACCGTTGGCGTGAAGCTTTTGGCAGGTATCAAGTAGGAGGGCATGTTCCCTCTCTCAGGGACGGCGAAGCAGATCACCCCGGAGATGAATACCGGGATGACGTCGAGGTGACGGAAGTCGTTGTCGTGGAGGCTGGCTTCGACGATAACTACATCTGCGTCATCTTGAATCGCGGCGTCCGGCACCGTCTGGTCCATGGTGAGTCTGTCGAGTTTCAGGGGCGTCTTGATAAGTGCCGACATGTTTAGTTTTTCGGCTACGGTTTCCATCACGAAAATTACCGTATTGCTCCATAGTCTAAGATCGAAGTAATCGTTCATATCTTTGTTTGGGTACATGTGGGCTAGTAGATGCTTTTTCCGCGTGCTCGACCATGAAAAGTCGAAGTAGTCATCGCTTGCCATCGTGTACGTGGCGATGACTCCCTCGGAAGGGCGGTAGTTGAAGCACCGCTCGCCGATGCATATGACGGCTTTGTAGCCGCGGAAGAAGCGCCACATTAATTTGAATGAGAAGAGTAAGTCGAATTCGTGGTGTTGTGAATCGTTCTCACCCTGAGACATTCGCCTGGGTCCCCGATTCTGAACTTTGAAAATCAGGTAGTTCGCAGAATTCCATATTGGGTGGTCGAAAAGGTCCCGCGCCAGCTGGAAGAGTGCTGCCGGCAATTTCGATCTCGCGTGCAGGTCTACCTCGTTGATACTCAAGAGATGGTCACACTTATTGGAAGAGTCTCCGTACCGAACGATTTGATCAGAAGTGTGGTAATCAAAGCAAATGTTTCGCAATGAAAACTCTTTAGTACTACATCGTGTGCTAATCAGAGAGTATCGCGCTCTTTTGTCATCTGATATTGACAGGTTTCCTCGCTCAGATCTTTTTGCTCTCTTCGATCTGATAGCTTTGCTTCTTGGTTCCATCACCGAATTCTTTGATTCGCTGGTTGAGCTCTTTGATTCGGCAATCAAGTTCCTTGGTTCCATTACCAAACCTTGTTGCTCAGTAACTAAATGCCATTCTATAAACGAGTTCTTCAATTCAGAATTCGATCTTTCCAATTCAGTTACCGAATCATTTGACTCGATGGTCAAGCTCTTCGGTTCAAAGACTGAACTCCTCCATTGGACGATTGAACTATTCAACGTGATTCTTGAGCGCATCGATCTATCAAGCAGTCTCTTGGATTTCTTATAACTCTTTGATTGAATAGTGAAGCCTCTCGATTCTACAACCGAGCTGTCCGTTTGCATAACATAACTTTCGCATTCCAAAACTGAACCGAAAATGAGACTTACGATCTCGTGACAGCTATCAAGCAAGAAAACTACAGTCTTTGGGGTCTGTTCGGTTTGAATACTCTCATAGCCGATTGTCGTGGGAATGTGACTTTCGTGGAATGCCCGAAGCAGTGAGGTTGCGTAGCGATGCGATGCATGGTTCGAGACGTGGACTGCGGGCGTTCTGGAAATTTTCAGAGTGTTCTGAACGACCCTTAGAAGCAGGGGATCATCGTCTAAGATTTCTCTCTCCGTCTGAGAATTGCTGGCGAAGGTGCACCGGAGCGAGCTCAAAAATGCCACTGCCCAAGTTGCACAATACCAACAGGGTTGCATTTCTGAAAATGTTTGATCCTCCGGGACGATGAAGCCTAGCAAAACTACGGTTCATCGGAAAACGCGGATATAGGCTTGAATTAAAAAATAGGCCCAAAAACAGCCCATGTTACCGTGCCTTAAAAAAATCACTTTTAAGAGACTTTAGTTTATGTATATTGCAAGCCTTCTCTAATTACGGTGTTTTTTGCGCATGTGTCTTGGTTTGATAGTATCGTGTAATTGAGGAAAACTACGATAAAATTTGCCTGAATGTTGGGGACAGATATCTCGATTTGCAAGTCCTCTTGAAGTGCAGCAAGATGTCGGAGTCAAGAGCAAGTGTCTCCTTTCGCCTTCAATTTTGATCATACTTCAAGCACGTTCACAAAACACGTAGATGTATAAAAGAGCCGTGTGAGCTTTAGCGCCTTGTCTCGTAGTTATCTGTTGCTTTTTCATATCTCAATTGTATTTTTCACGAATTTAACATGAAATGAAAATTACTTTTATCCAAACTTTTCGAAAATTAAAAGCATTGTTTGATTTGAAAAATCTCCAATGTGTGAAGTGATGATAAGAGTTAGGTCCCTGAAAATACGTGCTGTAAACAGTTAAGAGCTTCATCACAGTTTCAAAAGTGTTAAGAACTTTTTAAGAAATGTTTTCAGATTTTTGTGTTGTTGGATGTTCGATGGAATTGTGTTCACATATCCTGTATACTTTTTATCACCTGGTAGTGCGGGGGCATAACGTAACAAAACAGTCCCGTGTGCAGATTCGTGAAGGCATATGTGTGATACACAATCTCTTCGTTTTGATGTCTAGAAAAAGAAAATCGATGATGGCCACTCAAATTTCATACAAACCCCCCCAAATTCAAGATGGCGGCCAAAATGGCGGTTTTGGGGTGAAAAAATTTAAAGTTTGCAAATACGTCGTGTCGGGTGTCGATTCTTATGTATTTTGATGTAGAATCCGAATTTTCAGTCAAAAGTTAGCCCAAAGGTCATTTTTAGGCCAAAATCCAAGATGGCGTCCAAAAATACCTCTTACAGGTACTAATTTGCCTATTCGGGTCTACATGCATTGTGAGGTATCAATTATTAGGTTTTCAGGGTCGTAGAGTCCGAAAATGAGGTCCATTTTCCGCTGCGGCTCTCAAGAAGCCCTAATATCAAAGATGGCGCCCAAAATGGCCACCGGTCTTGCGGATGAAACTGCCGTTCAGGGCAGCTATAACAAACAATACGTTCAAAATTAAGTTTCTTGGTCAAGAAGTTCGAATAGGAGATCAGATGTTTACTCCTACAAAAAATTAAGCCTCCGAATCGAAAATGGCTGCCGACATTGTTGCCAGTTAGAAGCGCAGACTGGTGAATGACCGATATTAAGGGATTTGCCGAAGGAGGGGTTTCGATAAGGGCCGTTGTTGGGCCCATACCCTGAAATTCTCCGTTTCTACGATTGTTTGCTCATTTAAAGTCTAAAGTTTGCGGAATGTATCATGATTTGGTCATTTTCGGTCCATCTAGGGGTCTAATACTGGCCTAAACATGAGACTAAAGGCCGATTTTGGCGAAAAATGCGGTTCTTTTTACATTCGGCGTGACACTATTTCATAACGATCCCATCATCGGAGGAGATTATTGTCCTTCAAGTACGTTCATTAAGGATGTAAGATAGTCACTTTAGCCAATTTTCGTTGATGGCAAACCTTGCGCTCGGAGTTAAAACGATCTTCTAGAATTTCTTGTTTTTCATCATTATTTAAATGGCATAAAAAGGGCGACTCATCTTAAACCAGAAATATATTCCTTGGTGGAAAATGTACGCAGCTGGTCATAACTTTCCTCCAAGAAATTAATGGATTAAAGCCTCCCCCCCCAAAAAAAAAAACCTGTGTTGCCATATTTTATTGCTTAACATCACAGAAAACCGCGTAATTATTTCAGTATTTGAGGCTGTTCTTCGTAGAGTACATTCAGCAAAGCTCAAAACCTTGATTCTTCATACGTTACGATCACATGATTAGTGATCATATAAATGCACGTATCCATCATTATTTTTTTTAATACATGTATGTATCTATGGAGACTCCATCGTGGGCGGCATTCCCACATATCATCGGTAAAAATTGAGAAAAATGCAACATTGAAACGAAAATGAGAGTTCTGCTATCATCGCGCTGAGAATGTTAGCCTTATCCAAAACTAAAAATTCATTGCTAGAAAAAGTGTAATATTGGTTAAAAAGGCAAAACGACATAGAACATAGTCATATCCGGGTGGTATTACCTGCGCAAAGTGGGCAATAGAGTCGTCATCTGCTGAGCTCATATTGCATCTCTCATTTGCTGCCTCACTCATCACAGACATAAGTCTGAGCCAGAAAAACTAAGCGTTTGCTAGATTAACATGCTACGTCATTTCTCCAAAATTATGAAATGGCAGCTCCAAACAAGAGGTTTTATGCAGGAGACAGTGGACCTGATGAAGAGGCAACTGATGAGAAGCGGTGGGGTGGCTGGGCAGGGGTGAGGGAAACCAGGGTTTCAAATTATTTTTAGGAGGCAGAATTCTGATCGATCGCAGGCAATAAGATTGGCGGGGGCAGGGATTGTCAGGGTGGTGAAAAATCAGCATTAAGTACTCGTGATTCTGACACATGACTTACTTTTTTTCGGATCTCAGATCCCGGTCAATATGATTCAAAGATGCACCTTCGTGCGTAAATATCGTCTACAAAATTCGTAAGATAATGGGCCACCTACAAGCCCAAAATTTTAAAGCAATTATCACTAACACAAAATATAATCTACTTGCATCTCTGAATACTGTAATTCGAGTCTCACATATTTATTTCAGAATGCGCATATTCAGAGAAAGTGGCTGAAATCCTCGGCCAACTCGGATTTTGCTCGATTTTTACCGATGATATGTGCAAATGCCGCGACACGATGGGAGTGTCTATAGATACACACATGTAAGAAACAAAATAATGATGGATAATTGAGATTTTGCATGTGTGAGGAATTTGCGATTAGACTGTTGATTCTTACGTGAAAGTTCGGGAGAAACACGATGGTGCCACTGGTTTCCTCTTAAATCAACTCCCAAGCTCAAAAAAGGCTCTCAAGCTGAGGCCAAAATGGAGGGATATCCCACGCTATCCTGAGAGTCCGCTTCTACATCAAGACAAACTCTCCATGTAAAGATAGGAGCAAATACGAGAGTCCGCTTCTACATCAAGACAAACTCTCCATGTAAAGATAGGGAGCAAATACATTAGCAGGGTACCCGTATGTTTTCAGTTTTGAAGTCACCAAATAAAGTGGTAGCCCTGTCAATGTATTTGCTTGCAATGTATGAGCTTTTTTTTGAGCTTGGAAGTTGATTTCAGAGAAAGCCATTGGCACCATCGTGTTTCTCGCGAACTTTTACATAAAATCAATAGTCAAATTGCAAATTCCTCACACATGCAACATCTCCATTGTATTTATATAATCACTAATCATGTTTCAATGTTGCATTTTTCTCAATTTTTACCGATGATATGTGGGAATGCCGCCCCACGATGGGAGTCTCCATAGATACATACATGTATTAAAAAAAATAATGATGGATACGTGCATTTATATGATCACTAATCATGTGATCGTAACGTATGAAGAATCAAGGGTTTTGAGCTTTGCTGAATGTACTCTACGAAGAACAGCCTCAAATACTGAAATAATTACGCGGGTTTTTCTGTGATGTTAAGCAATAAAATATGGCAACACAGGTTTTTTTTTTTGGGGGGGGGAGGCTTTAATCCATTAATTTCTTGGAGGAAAGTTATGACCAGCTGCGTACATTTTCCACCAAGGAATATATTTCTGGTTTAAGATGAGTCGCCCTTTTTATGCCATTTTAAATAATGATGAAAAACAAGAAAATTCTAGGAAGATCGTTTTAACTCCGAGCGCAAGGTTTGCCATCAACGAAAATTGGCTAAAGTGACTATCTTACATCCTTAATGAACGTACTTGAAGGACAATAATCTCCTCCGATGATGGGATCGTTATGAAATAGTGTCACGCCGAATGTAAAAAAAACCGCATTTTTCGCCAAAATCGGCCCTTTAGTCTCATGTTTAGGCCAGTATTAGACCCCTAGATGGACCGAAAATGACCAAATCATGATACATTCCGCAAACTTTAGACTTTAAATGAGCAAACAATCGTAGAATCGGAGAATTTCAGGGTATGGGCCCAACAACGGCCCTTATCGAAACCCCTCCTTCGGCAAATCCCTTAATATCGGTCATTCACCAGTCTGCGCTTCTAACTGGCAACAATGTCGGCAGCCATTTTCGATTCGGAGGCTTAATTTTTTGTAGGAGTAAACATCTGATCTCCTATTCGAACTTCTTGACCCAAGAAACTTAATTTTGAACGTATTGTTTGTTATAGCTGCCCTGAACGGCAGTTTCATCCGCAAGACCGGTGGCCATTTTGGGCGCCATCTTTGATATTAGGGCTTCTTGAGAGCCGCAGCGGAAAATGGACCTCATTTTCGGACTCTACGACCCTGAAAACCTAATAATTGATACCTCACAATGCATGTAGACCCGAATAGGCAAATTAGTACCTGTAAGAGGTATTTTTGGACGCCATCTTGGATTTTGGCCTAAAAATGACCTTTGGGCTAACTTTTGACTGAAAATTCGGATTCTACGATCAAAAATACATAAGAATCGACACCCGACACGACGTATTTGCAAACTTTAAATTTTTTCACCCCAAAACCGCCATTTTGGCCGCCATCTTGAATTTGGGGGGTTTGTATGAAATTTGAGATGGCCATCATCGATTTTCTTTTTCTAGACATCAAAACGAAGAGATTGATGTATCACACAATATGCCTTCACGAATCTGCACACGGGATTACGTATGCCCCCGCACTATGGAGGAAAAACACGCGCCACGAAACCATAACCGAAAAAGAGAATAAGAATTCAAAACTGGCAGGTAAAAAAGAGAGCAGCTCACAACACACAAAAATTATTTTGAAGAAATTATAAGAAGCTTACGAAATATTAAACGAATATATTGATTATATGAAAAATATCATTAAATATTACTAAACCGTCAATTATGAGACAGAGTGGGTTCTTGTTTGTAAACACTTTTGATTTATCGAACGGAAGGAGACCTATATGTTATTTTGTTTACTGCAACGTCGGCCTAATTCAGCCCATGGAAAGTTACGAAAATAGCCGTTTGTAAATAATTATTGAAGTTTTCAAAATATAATCAATTTGGCCGTATTATTTATGTTTCTACCACGCAAGAACTATAAACATACCGGTGCAAACTCGAAACTGATACCAAAACAAAAATTGGTATTTGAAATCAAAACATCATTTTTATTAAGAGCTGAATGTTAGTATTCAAATGAGGGTTACTACTGATATTGCTTTTACAAACCCCTGAACATTTCCATTTTCATTTTACTTGCCTATGCGATGTAATATAATGACAAATGCACCATCATTGGAGCTTAAAAATTGCATCACAAGTGCACACAGGTGCCTACAGGAGTGTTTTTACTTTCTGAAATGAGCAGTTACTCCCCCCCCCCCCTGCTCTAATTAGGTCAACTGTCGGGAATTATGACTTCGACTCTCTGCAGTCCCTGCCACAGAGTTACTCCGTCTGACCTCTCGATATTATTTTGTATGACTATTTACGACTTGTTATTTTCTCATATTTTTGTAAAATAACGAATCACTTCTGATCAAATATGTTTATCACCTGATTTTTTTTTTTGCTGTGAGAGAAAGGTAGAGAGAGGGGGGAGAGAGAGAGAGAAGAAAATAAAATCTTGTCTTTTTTTATAGATATTAATTAGAGGATGATGATAGAAAAATACCGTTAGAATATCAGGAGGCACGGAAAATTGCATGGTTGATGACAACGTCTGAATACAACTATTCGTGTTCGAGAGTAGCCCGTGATGCATATGGGTGAAATTGAAGGAGTTCTGAGTTTCTTTACGAAGCTCACTCACATGTTGTTTTTACTATCCTGTAAACCCCCTTCAAATCCGTGCGGCTGTTTAAGGTGTGGTCATCCGTCCCCCACTTTGTTTTCAAATTGAGTGAGTTATTCGTAGTCAGATATGAGAGTCGTATTTTGTTCGCCGCAACAAATGTTTCCTGTTACCGATTTTGTGTTATTTGCGTCACTTTTTCACAACCAATGAGAGCAAAGCAGCTAGAAGTGAGGTTAGAAATCTTGTTATCAAATTTACACAACAGTCGTAACAAAGCTCTGAGGATGCTCCGATTGTTTCGAAACAATGTCGCAAAACGTTGCCAAATTGTGCAAAATAATGAAAAGAATAAAAATAGGCCACGCCCCTTAACATAAATAACATTCGAACAAAATACGACTGTTACGAGATGTTCCGAGTTGTTTCGTCGAACAAAATACGACTAAGGTAATGTTTTTTTCAGACTACTAGTATTGTTGTTTGTTGATTGCAACTTGACCGCGGCTAGCCATCACCATTATTCTACCGTGGTAAGGGAAAACGGCGTATGAACCTTCAGGCGTTGCCAAAGTTTCTATGATAAAACACGAATTCCCTGGCAAATTTATGAATATTTTTCTTCCAATTTCGCAGATAATTTTGTTCGTATTTTGATCTAAAGTTCCTGAAAATTTCAAGGAAAAGTATTCACAATTTTCTTCAAAAATACGTATTTCATGAGAGAAAAGTTGGCAACTCTCAAATGTTCATACGGCGTTCTTCAATAGCACGGCAGTATTGACATTGCTCTAAGGTGGGCGGAACGCAAGAGGTCATCGCACCAAACCGCCCAACGAAAACAAATAGTGGAACTCAAACATCTTGGCGTTAAATTGCGTTTCGGCTAGGAACTCTCGCATGATAATTTAACAGAGGCAAATAACAAGGGTACAGAATGAAAAATGACTGGCGAAACGACTTGCGTCTTATGTATATTGAATCCAAACCCTAGTTCGGGTCCTAAACTTTATATTTAAACCGACACAATTGAATACTGAAATTGCTAACGTCTTGGAAATATTGATGATTAGGAGGCTAGACCCGGTCCAGCGTCCAGCCCCCCGAGTCCCAGATTAACAACAGATATCGAATGAAGCACGCTTGGAGCTCTCCAACATTCCACATCACTCTCCATGTCACAATTTTCGAGGATGAAAATATCTGCTAGTATTGTACTTCAATTGAATTCTTTCACCAAGTAAATTACAATTTTCACGCGTTGAAGTTCAAGAAAGTGTGGCAATGTATTTACAACAAGTTCAATGAATTTGAAGGAGCAAACTAACAAATATTGATATGATTTCATCGTTACTAAGCATTCCCGATAGTCACATCGTAAACTCTGTAAACGTCTGAGTTCCGCGAACGAGGTGTTTAAAACACCTTCAGGAGCTAATTTGGGGTTGCTAAGTCGCTCGGGTAAATATGTTAACATTTTCCTCCTGAAAAAGTAATAATTCTGGCAACGCGATCGCAAAATATTCGAAAAAAGTTGCTACATTTTTCTTGATTATCTTCCAAAGTTTACCAATCACTATGGCGTTGAGAAATGCGTCAAAATCACCTTGAAATTCTCTTTTTTGAACTTTGAAAGGCGAGAAAATTAACCGAATTTACCGAAGGAAAAGAAGACGAAACTGAATCAATTTTCCTAAACGAGGAAAAGCTGTTTGTTTATGAAGACCGTGCTGATAGCCTCAATAGCATGTTGAGATAACTATGCTCCTAATCCACACATTATAACCTAAGCCTGTAGATATTTTAAAATGCTATGCTCCTCATACATACAAATGAGTTTAGGAACTCATCTATCAATTACACTGATGACAACGTGTGAAGCGCTGAGAGAATGTGGGTATGAGCAAGCCGCAACCACCGAGGAGGAAAAACAGTCAATATTATTTTTCCTCTCTTAACCAATTTAGGGGATGAATAGTAGGATGGAATCACCTTGTACGTCCGGTCACCTCTATATTCCGCCATCCCGATTGTGCAAAAGAAAGGAAAAATATCGACAACATTGCAGCACTACGGCGACCCCATCAATAGCTTTTACCGACACGAATTAACTTTGTCTTGTTTTATTTTTATTTTTTTTACATACTGTTACTTTTACACTTCTACCACCACTACTACTACTACTACTACTACTACTACTACTACTACTACTACTACTACTACTACTACTACTACTACTACTACTACTACTACTACTACTACTACCACTACTACTACTACTACTACCACTACAATACTACTACTACCACTACAATACTACTACTACCACTACCACTTCCACTTCCACTTCCACTACCACTACCACTACCACCACTACTACTACTACTACTACTACTACCACTACTACTACTACTTTTACTACTACCACTACTACTACTACCACTACTACTACTACTACTACTACCACTACTTTTACTAATACTACTACTACCCTGGTAAAAATTGGCGATAAGAGCTGCGTTTCAAAATACCATAGGAATTCTTATAGCCGGCTAAAGAAGGCTACAGAAAATCATACAGCTGGCTGTAGAATGCGGAGAAAATCATACGGCTGGGCTGTACGAAGCGATAAAAACTTATGCAGCCGGGCTATAGTTCCTATCGCCGGGCTTTACACTTTATCGCCTGGCTGTTGCTTTTTCGCCATCGAGTATAAAAGGCTATAAGAAATTGTGTAGAAATTCGTGTGCTTTGGAAATCATTAAGTTTGATACGGAACCACCTTAATATTTACAAAACACTCATTATATTTCCCTTTAATACATTTTTTTTTTTCATCAATTAAAATGAGAATAATCCATACAGGATGTGCAAACATTTCAAAATCATGAGTTGAATGACGCTGACTCTGCCAGAGCGGCGACGCACTGGCGCCTACAAACCTAACAGGGATACTTCACGCATTGTGCAACGCGTGAAGTATCCCTGTTAGGTTTGTAGGCGTCAATGCGCGTTTCGCGCATCCGTAATTAGTAACGCTTAGCATACACTTTATCGCCTGGCTGTTGCTTAATCGCCATCGGCTATAAAAGGCTTTGTAAGGCTTTGTATAAAGAAATTGTGTAGCCGGCTATAGAAAATATTGGAAATCTTACAGCCGGCTGTAGATCTATGGTATTTTGGAACACAGATTCTACTGCCAATTTTTACCAGGATAATACAACTACTACTACTTTACTAACTACTAAAATATAATTTATGATCGCTGTAACGTCGTCCACTATGGTTTTTTTCCACTTCATGGCAAGGTAGGAATCAGGCAGCTGGAGGGAATCCGCGTATAGATATCAGCTGATCACCGTCTGTGCCACTTTCTGATTGCGGTAATTCTGTAGTTTATTTAGAGTTCATTTTATAAAGTAGAAATTTAATTTGTCTTTTTACGTCTAAACACTCTATCACTGTTTCGACTGTTTACATTGAGCTTCAAAGGTTTATTGAAAGCCTGCATTTTGCATACCAATTAAAGAACGGCTCTGTTTTCCTCTGCTGAAAGGGTTGTAATAGCAATACTCTTCCTTAATAGGTATTCTAGTTTCATCTCAGTCTGCAGCACCGTAGCCTTAATGCACCTGTTGCATAGTGCTGCCACTATCTTGAATCAAAATGACTGCACTAAGAATGACTCATTTTAATATTCCATCCTCTAAGAAGAGAGATGTTCCGATGGTAAAGTTCTCCGAATGAAATTCACAGCACTGCCAAATTGAAGAACTGCTCGCCTCCAAAACTGTAATTTTGATTTGTTAATTCTTACTTTTGCATTAAATTTTCGGCTGGGTTCTCAGAATGTATCTCGAGCAGAAATCACCCAATTAATTTTCATTCCGGCGAAGTCTATAAAAGCTGGATTAAATTAGAGTTAGTCCCGTCTATCGTGACAGTAGATCTTAAGGAGAGGATTGAAATGAAAAACAATTTCAAATTTTGCCGGAAAAAATCACCGTCAAGAGGATTTCTTTCTCAGAATGAGAGAACATCAAAACGGACTGTTCTCGCAGCTGCAAGTATTTAGTTTATTTTAAGCACGCTTCAATAGCGAGTAATAATCAATGTTAAATGCTAATCCTCCCGATTTTATCGGAAGACGTGAGATGCGTCAATTAGCAACGGGTCTAATTAGAGCACTAAGTCAGTTGTTTTCTCGATAAGTTTTTACTCAGAAAACCATACCTCTGGTGAAAATTAAAGAAAGTAATTCCTAAAAAGTTTACAAATTTCAAGAATTCATGGTTCGTCAAAGACAAGACGAAAGGTCACGCGCTAGCCGTGCTCCGTAACGGACGCGAACCAATCAGCTGATCTACCATCTGTACTAGTGGCGGGGCGTGAATGATCGATTATCGATATAACCACATTCGAAGCTATGGTGAAGGATCGATTACTAAAGTGTCCGCCGCGAAAACCGCAATTATCGATCCTTTTCCATAGGTTCAAATGACAGATCAATCGATATATCGCAAAGCACGCCACGCCACTTGATCTGTGCTTGCATTAAAAGTTTTCACGGGGGAAAAACTGTATTTAAATTAATAAACGAACGATACTATCCCATATTGGGAACAGAACGCATTTTCACTTGAGCATAAGTCAAATGTTGATATGGATAGATTTTTGCAATAATATGAAACGGTTAATGTTCAGATATTTTCTACGAATATTTAAGGAGTCATGTATAGAAAAGGGGTCACTTAGATAAAGCAAAAGAATTTTTGAAAAAGAGAGCAGAAAACGTACATCTAATAAGCTGGTGTAATAGGGCACAATGCTTTGTGACTTTTGTCGTAAATATCAATTCTGCTCTACAACGCTCAATTTAATGGAAGCCTAGTGAAATGTTCCCACGACCCGTTACAATTTGTCACTCCGCTGACTGAACGGCGTATCTCAATTTCCACATAGGCCCTAGGAAGCATAGAGTTATACGGAGAACAGGGCTCGCGTAGAAATTAAGATATGCCCTTACGTCAAAGGGACGAAGAATTTTGCCAGTTCAAAGAAATGATCATCAAGCTTTCGATCGTAAGAAAATATGATAGAATTATTTTAACGACGCATACTTATTTGCTATTTGTGCAATCGTCGTTAAGATGGAACAAAACGATTTCATCGGCAGCCAAGTATACCCTCAGAATTTCGAGCCTTTTTGACAATGTCGGGAACAGAACCGGAGAACCCCTAATAGATATTAAAATCCTCGCCTCGTCTCTCTATTGAGGAAGCGCAACTGTGGCTGAGAACATAAGCTCCTTACCAGCCACGAATCGCAGAATGATAGGAAATACGGTGCTGTCAATTTTCTGTTAACTATTCGTAGAGTGTACCTGAAATTTTTATACAAATCCGAGAATTGTACTTCAAACGTGCATCGGGTGAGGAAAACCTCTAATAAAATTCTTGACAGCTGTTACTACAGATCATTTGTTGCTATATTAGCGACGCAGAAGTGAAAGTCACTAATCGGCAAATCGGGTATCGAGAAGCAACTTTATTAGAAATAAATTGACTGACGTATCGATTTGTTTCGATTAGAACCATATTTTAACGGCTCTCTTCAAGAGCGCCAAGAATGCGTGGACACTAAGACGGGAGATTATTCTTGCCAGTAATATTTGAGGGCTCTTAAATAGACTTTGATCAAATGATGAAAGAGGTCTGTTTTCATCAGCTTCCTAAAAATAAATAGTCCGTGGACAAAGAAGTGTAATTCTGACTTGTAAGGATTGCTTTGGATGCTGAAGTGAATATAGTAAGTAGCGCGTGGCATGAGTTTCACTCACTTAAATACAGACTTTTTAGGGAGAAATGCGCTTTCAGTTTATAAAGCTTGAACTTTCATTTTCCGTGACCAATTATTCATTTCAAACCAACGTAATTAAACATACGCAATACACACAAATTTTAATTTTTGCGCACGAAAATATCAAAGTTTGAAAAATAGAGAAGTTAAATTAATATTTTAAGAGGGAATAACATGATGTAGGTATTAATCGGAATTATCTCAACATAATCAAAACTTTTCTAATACAATCGAAAACACAGGAAAAAGCGGAAACAAGGCTAAAAATACAAAATAAAGGCAGGACGTTTCGGTACCTTACGGCACCATTATCAACTGCAAAAAGAATTAAAAATAAAAAGAAATTAATAAAAAAACCAGCAAATGGCGTTACATCGTGAAATTGGTAAATGAGACTGCCCAATTTCAACACCTGCAATTTCACGATGTAACGCCGTTTGCTGGTTTTTATTTTAATTTCTTTTTATTTTTAATTCTTTTTGCAGTTGATAATGGTGCCGTAAGGTACCGAAACGTCCTGCCTTTATTTTGTATTTTTAGCCTTGTTTCCGCTTTTTCCTGTGTTTTCGATTGTCGTTTCCGTTTCGGGCTGCTTTTACATACCCTTTGTTTTCCAATACATTTATTACTTTTTAGAGCATGTTAATTTTTTTGACCTTCTTTTTTTCTACGAGGATCAGACCTAATCGAGGAAAAATATGTTGTTGTTGTTTTTTTATATATTTATTTATTACAAAGAAAAATTAAAAAAAAATATGTGTCACTAATTTTTTTTCTTCTTTTTGACAATCTGTTTTTTTTCCTTACTTTGATGCATTGATGAAAGGCGCGAAATATCGTAATAATACACCCTGCTTTTCTCCCCAGGTACATACAAAATCTATCGGTACTTTTAATCACGGAAACCAAGTGAGACGTAGACGAACATGACTGATGGCTCCACATCACATTCGATGAATGATGGATATTGTCGATGAAAGTGGAATTAATCTCCAAAAAATGTTGCCAATTTCTGAAGAGATTGCTTAAATTTCTGCTCGGAAGCAAATGGAATCGGCAAACTCGTAACCAAAAATCGGCAACCCTTATCCGAGGTGACCTGTCCTGACTGGTCAATTTAACCAGCAAGTTGCGTGAACAAGGGCATTGGGTACATAAATTCCCGTTTCAGAGTAGCCAGATTGAAAAGAAAATCAAACTCTGCGAGATTTTTTGAGCGTATTATTTTCAATTAACGATTGAATCGAACACAGTGGCAGCCCTGTATTGATGTTTAATATTCATTGTCCATTCAACCAAAAGTAACCCGCTCTTAATTATCCTATAGCGAGCTCTCGTTGATGACTAAATCACGCGTTGTTTTTTTTTCGTTTGTTTTGTATTTGAGAGGGGTAGAGATGGGAGATGGACTTTAATGAAAAAACGATTGCTTTCCAGATACATGTAGTACTAGATGAGATTTTGAATTAAAGCAAGAGTACAAATCCGTCTTTTTTCCGTAAAAACATGTACCTATGTGTGACCGCGTATGAGGGAGAAGAGATTTCAATCCATAAAAACTCAAAATCAAGAAGTTACTGATACCAGAGCTGAGAGGAATGGCCTATGCCCATTCTAAATCATAACTGGTGATTATGCCGAATAGTTTGATTGGTTGAAACTGTTTCTGGTAGTAGCTTTAGAGGGTGAATATTGCACACAAAACTCAAGACCGTAGGCAACTGAACGAAAAGGACTCTCTTCCGTAATAGAAAACACAACAAAAAATTCAACTCCTATCTAGATATATCTTGGAGTAATAATTGCGTGACTAATATTCTTATTAACTCCTTTCAAGCTTCGACTAAATGGACCTCCTTACCTTACAAAGCACAAGAAATTGATTCAGCATCTTGTAAGCTGTCAGAGTTGTGAAGCTTCACGGTGTTATAACTTACTAACTGCCTTTTCTTTCAGCATCTCAGCTGAACACGCAAAATATCCGACATCACTGTATTGTTTTAAATGGTTAATTTTCTTTCTCTCATATATTGTTGAAAAGTTAAAGGTATTAAACTTTTAGATGCTTCTCAGTCTCTTCAAAGCTATGTGTATAGCATTACTTTTAAGCCACTTTCCGTAAAACTAATTTTCTCTGGAAATTTCAGTGAACGTTTCCAAAGAGGTGCAGACTCTAAATCATCAATACAACCCAAGCAAAGCCCTAAAAAATATGTCGGATCAATGCTGTAGCCCACATTATTTACCCATACACGCTATGCAAGGATATTGCTTCGAAGCTAGCCTTCTCTACGCAGGCAAACTTTGCTCGAGGTATTGGAGGGATTTGTAAATGATTGGGGGGATTGTAATGTAATGTGCATAATTGGATTGCATTTTGCAAAAAGGAACCACTAGCATTGCAATGATGCTAAGATTGTGCAACTTCATCTTTTGCAATACAATTGCGGAAATCGTGAAAAACTATGAAATTCAGATGGTAATTTTTGTCTAAATCTACAGTTTTTAGCGAGTAAAATAGAAACTATTAATGGATAATCGGGTTTTTCCTCCAAAACAAAAGAAGTTGCACAATCTTAGCAACATTGCAATGCTAGTGGTTCCTTTTTGCAAAATGCAATCCAACTGATGCAAGACGTTCTTGTTCATAGGTTTGTTTCCAATTTAAAATGACGTGTATTTTACATTGCAGTTGCATCTAAATCATATTCAATGTCTGAGAGAAAGGATCGAACTGCATTACTTAGTAATCTCTTAGGTTTCTACTTCGGCAAGGAAGAGCGACGGAGGAAGATAACATGAATGAAATGTAATCAATTTTTCCCTTGTCATTTTATAATATCCTCTCCAAGAAAGCGGAGAGTATTACGTAAGGTATTAACTCTGGTCGAAGGGGAAAATATATGCGTTCCTGTCAATCAGCGGTTGGTACAACTTCTCATATGATGAATTCACTCTTCTGCTGGTCGAAAAGAAACCGACAGAGGTTTTATTTCTCAAGCCGCAGAGGGACATAATCTAGCTATTACATAAAATGTAGGCCTCATATCATTAAATTTTATAGAGAAGTCGGTTCTCTTTGATTTGCAAAAAAGGACGCTTGATGTTGATTGGGGCAATAGAACAATTTGATTCATCTAGGTAAATATACCGATCTTCAAAATGATTATAATCAACTTGACGTGTTTTACTCTAAATGTAGCCATTTAAAAATTAATAAATTAAAAAGATACCATCAGGCACGTGAATCATATGCAAAAAGTTCATTTTTAGCATAAATACGTTCAACTGCCTATGATCAGATCCTGATTGAAACCCTCGCAGAACGTTATATTTGAGCGTAACGTATAGTCCTTTTGTAACTTTTTCTCGCTACATATTATTTCCCTCTCTTGAGACAAAAAAATCTAAAATGGACTGCGATTAACAGAGAGGAACCAAGCCACATCAGCTGTTGCCAAATTCAACTGCACGGAGAAAAAAACCTCGTAAGTGGGACGCGAAGTTTAGGTCGTATGGATCTCTGAGGTTTTCGGATTTAGCATTTGAACATTTAGGTCTAGCTGTCGAGGCTCGGATCAAACACCTGAAACTTCAGTTCTTACATCTGAAGTACTTCAGATGTGAGAACCGAAGTTTTTCGGATGTGAAAACTGAAGTACTTCAGATGTAAGAACTGAAGTTTCAGATGTGTGATCCAAACCTCAGCAGCTGGATCTTAAGTGTTCGGATGCTCAATCCGAAAACTTCAGAGATCCAAACTTCGGGTCCCACGCACGAAGTTTTTTTCTTCGTGTGGGCAATTTAATTTTTTATGAGAGAACGTTCGTGCGGATTCCCTTGAAAATTTTCAGGAATTTGCTTCGTATTACGCACCACTGAAATTTGCACAAAAATCCGCTGAACCGTTTTCATGTAAAAAATTGAATTGCCCGATTAAATTTGGCAACAGCTGCTGCGGCTGGGTTCCTTTCTGTTTAACGCGGTCCAATTAATGACTGATTTGTCAACAGTGCCAGATATTATCCCTGCGAATGATGGCAAAGCGATCGTCATTCCGCAGAAAGCGCCGGAGAGGAGTGCGGGCCTCCCGCAGGACACCACAGGACTTGAGTCATTAACTCGACATCTGAGCGGGTCATTAATTTTGTGACAGCTCCGTTCGTGCTCGGAATAATTTAATCGGTCATGTACTCCTCCCCTTGCGATCTATTGATCGTCACACGAGATTGATATCGGAAAAAAAAGTGATGCTGATTTAACATTCTGGATGTAAAAAAGTGTGCGAGAACTCACAAAACGCTGAATCAACCCCACTACTTACAGCAGTTACTCTCTTTTTTTGGCCGTTCAAATTGACTAAGTCCGACGAAGTTACACGATGGAACTCTTCATCTGAAAAAAACTGATCCTATTTTATTCGATACATCATGGAGTCAAAAGAATATTTGGATGCAAAGCCGACGACAATATTCGAACCAACTTATTCCCTCGTAATTTCTGTTTTCGTTCGTCTACGCCCCTGTAACAAAAATTCAATTGAACGCCTCGTGGAAAGTTAGATGAATCGATCACGTGAACTTTATCTTGTGTATCATTGATATTCTTGCCGGCAAAAGCCCGTAGGGCTCCGTTATTTTGCATCTCCATGAGTACGGTAAATTTTATGAGCATATATTATCCGATACGGAGCTCCCACTAAGCATAAAGGGTTGAATGTCACACCTGAAATTCTAAAGTTAAATTGAATTGTAAGTTTTACTGTGCTCGAAGCAAAGCTCAGATTCAAACTTTGCAAATTGAAACTCAACTAATCAAATTTGATCAGTTTCTCAGATTCAAGTTAGCGTGCAATGGTCCTTTTCCATACGTTTTAAGGCTGAACAATACGTGGTTTTCAGGTATGTGGTAGGTTACGCAGGTTTTCATACGTGGTATAACTAGGCGTTTCCATACGTTTTCATCTAACTTTCCATACGTTTTATTGTACTCATATTATGCAAATTAACTCCTCATTCGAGAGCCTCGCGTCGGAAATCCGGCAGTCGTGCATGTATCGTCGATCGAGGTGTTGCGTGAAGCCGCGTCTCAGGGGACGGCGCGCCGTGTACGAGGGGGCGGGTAGCGGGCGGCGGGGTTGGGGGTCGGGGGCCCTAGGAACAGCTGCGATCCGCCGTTTCAACGTCACAACCCCCCTCTCCCTCTCCGCCCTGCCGGGAACAAATTCTGCGGGGTCGTCGGCGTCGTGTCATCCAAAGTAAACTCTGCCTTATGGCATTTCCGAAGAGTCAGATAAGATAGCGCCGTCTCAAACCGCGAATAACCGATATCGCCATTCACATGAGCTCATGTTAGTCAGAACAGAGCAGATCGATTCCCAGATGAGCCCTCGGGTGTGTGTAACCTTATGGTGGGACGAGGCGTTTTCGAAAATGGACTTGCATGCTTTCAACGGAAACAGAATTATACGCTGTTGTGCTATTTAGGAATACTGTAATTAATCCTTACATGCCTAAGACTTTTTTCACGCAAAATCCTAATTACTCGGGTCAAAACCCTTACTTTTCAAATACATTGCTTTTCAGTATTTCAGGTATCATCACAGCCATTTTTATGTTTTTGAAGGTAAAAATATATTTTTTTTTAAATTTTGTTATTTTTTTTTTTTTTAATTTTTACCTTTTTAATAACCCACGGGCCTTTTCTCAACCCTCCCATCTCACCCACCATATGGAACTCCCACAAAACAAGATAGTCGGATCAATTTACCCTGGCTTGAGATTTCTAGGGTATTCGTTAGAAAAAAACCCTGACACAATACTTCTCTCGACAAAATACCAATTCGTAGATATGCGACCTTCAAGGCGCTTGCAAGACATCTTATCATTATATTTTTTTCAAAGAGCTCATTGATTTGGACACATCATATCATATTTTGAGCAAACGTAACCCAGAAGTCTCCCAAAATAAGATACACCTCAACGCGCACTGATGACGACGTAGAGATACAACTATTCGTGTTTAACTAATGGATGTCCGTGTTGTATATCTGCAAAATTGAAGGCGCGATAGCGCGAGGCGTGAACTCGCAATGATCCGCTCTTTGCTGCCAATGATGTGTCAGTTGTGTTACTCAGATTCGGGAGGATAGTTGA
Organism: Bemisia tabaci; assembly: GCF_918797505.1. Lineage (NCBI taxonomy): Eukaryota > Metazoa > Arthropoda > Insecta > Hemiptera > Aleyrodidae > Bemisia > Bemisia tabaci. The sequence goes on from NC_092795.1 coordinate 37,523,889, forward strand.
AAAAACGAGACCCGATTACATTTTTTCTGAGCCTAGAGGAATCTTACAAATACCTATTTTTTCTAAGGGGTTTTCAACAAAATATAAATTTATGTTCTGCTACTCCCATTAATTAATCTTTTTTTTTTTTTTAAAACAAGTAGACCATCAAATCCACCCTATTAATTTTGTCCTGTCCTCTGTGCGGTGACATGGAATGAAATCTCAGACTGTCTCTCGCTGAGCAAACGTACATGATATTCGAACGATATGAAAGAGCATTTTTGAGCGGGCGACGTCAACTTCTTTTTAAAACGCAACGTAAATTTGCGAGTTGCAGCGCATTTTGACGATCCAAAGAGAGATTTTTGAAATTATTTCACTGGAAAATACGATAGATTCTCGGAAAAATTCATCACTCAGACTCCGAAAACCCAATTTCTGGGAAAAAACAAATCCCTGCTCTTGCTCCACAGTTTTTTTTTTTTTTTTTTTTTTTTTTTTTTTTTTTTTTTTTTTTTTGGCACCGTGTTCTCTTTCCCCCTTGTTTCATCCGACTGAGCAAGCTTGCAACAAAAAACTCCACCTCGATACTCGTATGCGAACCAGTGGTGTGGCGTTCTTTGCGATGTATCGATTGTTCTGCCATTTAAACCTATGGGAAAGGATCGATAAACAGGGTGTTGTCAGCGAACACCTTAATAATCGATTCTTTACCATAGGTTTAAATGGAAGAAAAATCGATACATCGCAATTCACGTCACGCCACTGGTGCGAACTTTCATTTTTTGTCCGCGTAAGAAGTCGCAGGAGTTCTAACTTCTCGTTGAGACTCGGTGCACTGTGGCAGTTCCTGACAAATTAGGAGATGAAGTATCGCCCTCTGCTAAGTTTCGGTTTTCGATGAATAAACGTTTATTTTCGTTAAACGGCAAACTCTCTAATCAACTGCATTACAAATGATCACAGCGCTTTTGCCACATTTAACTACAAATGATTAATATAGTTAGGTATGTGTTTCGAACATGATAGATCTTGAGAAGGCACCCACACTTTGTCATAACTACATCATAATCATCATAATCGTCAACATCATTATCATCATCATCATCATCATCATCAACGTATCTAACTTTCATCGTGAACAAGAACTGCATATTTTATATTACAATGTAAGAAAATCAATGACGTAAGGAATATGCTACGTTTTAGAATGACTATAACGAAAGCGTTAAAATAGAAATAGTAAGGAAAGCAGCAGCTGAGAAACGAGAGAAACTATTTGGACGTATTTATGCTGTAGGGAATTATGTGCGAGTGAGAAGATGGGGTGCGCTCGTGCTGAACTGGATAAGAGACAATGTAAAAGTGGATATAGTTCTTTTTGAAAAAGTAGAAAAGCGGGATTGGATGTTGAATCAAAAGTAACTGAGCGCTAACTCGTGAGCCGTGAGCATGTGACAAGAGCGTTGTGGACAGGGTTCATGAATTAAAGCGCCCCGACAAGCACGTCAAGCTCGGTCGTCACCGCTGACGTCACTGGCGCTTTAAAATTCTCATTCATTCTCATGGCCCTCAAATAACGAGCACATCCCATCTTTCCGCTTGCACATAGTCCCATTTAGCGTAAATACGTCCACTATTTTTCAACGCAATTCTGTTACTTTGCCGTCTTCTCTTACCCTAACGATGAAATGTTTTTTCGGATTAAGTAATTATGTATGCAATTATTTGAAAAACCTTTTAGGTGCATTATTTCACAGCGGCAGCGAGGCTCATTACTTCAGCTCTCTGACAAACAATGCAAAATTGAAGTTCAAAATCCAGGCTTGGTGCACTCAATCAAACTTAATTGGCGGGTGAAGAGCAAGTTTCAGAATGCATTTGGCCCGGGAAGCTATGCGAAAGCAGCTCAGTTTCACGGAAGAATGAATGTCCATTAATTTTCGTTTTGACCCGACAGCCCAAGTTCTGACGGGTGCATAACAGCAAGGTTATCGTTTCTCGTTAAGAGGATCCGAGGATAAACCATGACTTAGGGGGTTAGAACCGTGTTTATTTACTTAAACGCTGCATAATAATTTCAAGTATAAGGTTTACGAGCGATTTCCGGAGGATAGCAGAAGCCCTTATCCTTCAAAGAGTATACATTTTATGTTTAAAACAGACCCAGGGGTTCAAAACAGACCCGAGGGGGAGCCTAACAATGGACATAATAATCTTTCGATATATTCACATTGAAAACTTTTTGATTCTTCGGACACCATTTTGCAATTAAGCGCCAATGTTTCTGGTTTATCCATTAAGCACCCACCTGCATATAGAGAGCTTAGAAACTTTGTTCTTAAAATTAGTGAATAAAAGAGGTTCCCTCTTGCAACATATGTAGGGTACATTTTTGGTGATCTTAGTTCACGACATTAATTGACAATTTGATTTCACCGAGGTGTTAATTCGGTCGAATGATTTCAATTCAGAGGTTTAGTGCGTTAATTTAACCAAACAATTGATTTATATGAATTGGTATGATCCTTTAGACAACGATTTATTTCTCTCTGTTAGTCGGGGTTTTCCGCATATACCGCAAAGATATTCATTACTTTAACATTTACTTCCCGCATATACCGCAAAGATATTCATTACTTTAACATTCACTTCGATTTTTTCGGAACAGCTAAACATTTTGCTCACAACTACACTTTTTTTTTCCAAGGGATTCATCAATACTCAAGAGGGTGGTTGCATCCTTTACATATTCGTGAATCTCAAGATGCAAACCGAACTACATTGATAAGTTCAGCTAATGGTGGATTCCTCTGAAGAACAAAAATAACATCTTATCGTGTTAATGCACAGCATTATTGTTTTTATATTCTGAACTTTTCGCAATTTTTTTTGATCGACATAGAGGAAAAAAGAGTAATTTTGGAAAAGTAGCCACACAAATTCTAGAGCAAATAGTTGGTAACGAACTTGCCCCTATTTCACGGGGCAGGCAAATCCAAGTGCTGAAGTTTTGACTACTTAGTTCCATCAGATAACATCATTAAAAAATCTGCCTTCTAGAAGAACATTTTTTAAAAGCGGATGCAGTATCATTAACTTTCCAACCAAAGGGAAGCACAAAAAAAGCGATGGATTTTTTTTTTCACTAATTAAGGGGGCAAGGCTATGGCTGTCAGCCAGCGAGAGAAAGAGTGGGCGTGGTCACAACATCACTGTATAACCCTAAAAAAATCTGGGATAATCTATGGCCCGTAAGTTAGACGGCATAGGACGAGGAAGTAAATGCGCTAAAAAGCTTGACTGGTGACATTCAACAAGTACCCCCCTCCCCTCTCGTTAAGTCCTACCGTCTCGGAGTCCGGGGCCAACGCCAACGCCTGTAAGACTGCAGGGTCACCTCACCCACCCCTCCTCATCACGAGGAAATTAGTAAGTTTCGTCTCACCCCCATTCCTCGCTACAGTTCACACTAAAACTTCCCCTTTGTGTGCCGTAGGCAAACCTGGCACAATAATCCGTTATTGTGCAGCCTGACGGGCGGGGTTTTGCAACGCCGCAGTTCACACGATCAATTTGAAATGATGGTTCCGTAAGCTGGTCCTGGCGCGTGCTGAATGCCTGTGAGTGAAAGGCGAGCTTGTGGGGATAGGAACCTAGTTTTGGGAATTTCGTGAGGGAAGACGCTTCAGTGAATCTGACTCGAAGGCGATTTAGTTGAGAAGCACGAACTAGAGCTTATGCCGGCTGTAAGGTCGGAGTGAAAACAATACATTTACTCTAAAATGATAAACGGCAGAGGCGAGGCTATATTTTTAAAACATCAAAATAATGTATCTTTGAGATTCCTTTAAATTAGGCAAACAAAACACGAAACGAGCATGCAAGACATAGTAATAGAAAATCGATTAAATAATAACACTTAGGAGGGTTGAGGTAGAAGCTCATTAGTTAGAGCAAAATCTATATGCAGCGTATGGAGCAATTTTCACGTGAGGCTTTAAAAATCTCTCCCTTGTCTACCGGTCCATTGTCGCACGCTGCCGTGCTAAAGAAGAACGCCGTATGAACATGCGACACTTGCCAAATTGCCCCGGATAAAACATGTATTTTTGAAAAAGGTTAAACGTATTTTTCCTTGAAATTTGCAGACATTTTAGACAAAATTGCTAACAAAATTGTCTGAAAAAAATTGAAGAAAAGCATTCAAAATTTTCCGAGTAAATTAGGTTTTTATTGAAGGAAATTTGGCAACGTCTAAAGGTTGGTACGGCGTTCTTTCTTAGCACGGCAGCACCGCCCAAATTTTCACAGGAAAAGGTAAAACTAATGAACTGCGGAACGATTCAGTCCAGATAAGGCGCGACCAAGAAAAGGTTTTTCTAATTATGTGACACCTCCGCAGCACGTACGCCAACCTCACTTAGATGCATCACACGTTCTAGAATGACGTTCATTAGAGGCTTAGGTTCAGTGGCGTGGCATGCTTTGCGATATATCGATTGTTATGTAATTTAAACCTATGGAAAAGGATCGATAATCAGGGTCTTCGCAGCGAACACCTTAATAATCGATTCTTCACCATAGGTTTAAATAACAGAACAATCGATTTATCGCAAAGCACGCCACGCCACTGCTTAGGTTGTGAGCTCACGGCTCCGTGATCTGATTTTCCCTCCGGTCCTTTGATAAAGATGAATTTTAGCCCGAGATGTGGACACCACGAAATGATAATAAACTTCTCTAAACTACAAAAGAGAAGCCGTAGTACGTAATTAAATCCGAGTAAAGAAAATACGTGGCCACTTATCACAGTTATTCGCGGTTTGTCCTCTAACCCCTCGCGGAGACCAGAGTAGTTTTTTTATGCACCTAAGATGATTACGGAGGGCTTTCAGTTGATTAACATTTGGATTACATTATGACAAAAAGAAATGTTTACTTCTTGTTCATTTTAGAGACAAAGTATCATTATGCAATGTAACAAACTGTGCATGATCAATACTATCACTTCCTCTTCCTTTAACATTTACATCCATCGTTACATTGAAACTTATGTTAAGCTTACACCATACGCTTTGATTCATTTCGGCACATAGGAATAACATTTAAACTGCTTTGTTTCCCTGGTAAAAATTGGCGATAGGAGCTGCGTTTCAAAATACCATAGGAATTCTTATAGCCGGCTAAAGAAGGCAATAGAAAATCATATTGCTTGCTGTAGAAAGCGGAGCAAATCATATAGCCGGGCTATACGAAGCGATAAAAAAGTATGCAGCTGGGCTATAGTTCCTATCGCCGGGCTTTACACATTATTGCCATCGGCTATAAAAGGCTATAAGAAATTGTGTAGAAATTCGTGTGCTTTGGAAATCATTAAGTTTGATACGGAGCCAACATAATATTCACAAAACACTCATTGTATTTTCCTTTAATACATATTTTTTTCATCAATTAAAATGAGAATAATCCATACAGGATGTGCAAAAATTTCAAAATCATGAGTTGAAAAACGCTGACTCCGCGAGATTAAATATTAGAGCCTAACACAAAGCGGAGCGGAGCGGCGGCGCACTGGCGCCTGCAAACCTAACAGGGATACTTCACGCATTGCGCAATGCGTGAAGTATCTCTGTTAGGTTTGTAGGCGCCAATGCGCGTTTAGCGCTGACTGCCCGCCCGCCGCAGCGTACCACGGCGCTTGAAGCAACTATTTCACACCAGAGGTATTGCACAGTATCATACGAAATTGAAGGCGCTCCAACATATTAGGAATGGCAGGCATCTTTCAAAAGTACGGAGCTTTCCGCGCAAAATAAATCAAGATACTACGGCCCGAAAATAGAGCGGTAGTCCAAAAACTCACTAAGTCCTAGCATCCGTAATTAGTAACATGTAGCATACACTATATCGCCTGGCTGATGCTCAATCGCCATCGGCTATAAAAGGCTATAAGAAATCGTGCAGCCGGCTATAGAAGCTATTGAAAATCTTACAGCCGGCTTTAGCTCTATGGTACTTTGGAACACAGATTCTACTGCCAATTTTTACCAGGGTTGATTTAAAGGTTCCAAGAAAAATATGTAATAATTCAATCTTCGCTTTTAAGGTTGTCGATCGGTAAAATTTGAACAACAAAAAACTTTATCTTAATTCAGAGGACCTTTTGGATTGTTTTATTAAGGCAATCAGATACATCGAAACTAAAGACATTTCATTAAGAGCAAGTTTTTAGATTGAATCGTAATGATTAAGTCAGTATTTTTTATTTACGTATCGTATTTTTGGATCAAACTTGCATAAAAGTTAATAAGAATCCATATACTCTTATTCAATGCGACTATATGTTTATTGTTGAGAAATTCTCGCTTTTCTGGAAATGCATTATTTTGTGGTATTATGCTTTAGGATCTTCTGTATCATGCCCAAAAATGTATACATTATCACTCTATCTGAGGAGACGGCGGGAAGCTGAAGGCAACATTCGAAACAAACCAGACATTTCGAGGGAGAGCATTGACTCTCAAAGTAATCGGCTTATTCTTTATCCCGCATAAAAAACATTCCGAAGGAAATTGAATTCGGAAATTGAGTTTTTAAAAAACACACCAAAAATTATCGCCGCGCGGATGCCTGCAGGAAGGAGCCACCCTAATCTTGGCGACACAAAAAGAGCGGTGTCCGCTCGGGAGAACACCGACATAAATAAAAAAATATCACCGCGAATGGGTCTCGAATCGCCAAGTGGGTCAAATTTAATAATATTTGCCCGTCTCCCTTTGAGTGGGATTATGAAAGCCATTACATTAACATTAACAGCCCGTGAAAAAAGCTCAATCTGCCCATTGGAGACCGGCGCTGCCAAATTACGGAGACTACGGTGGGTTCCCCTTGGGAGGCCGATGCAAAATATGCGATTTTTAACACCAGAGGTGGCGATATGCAAAAGACGCACGTAACAAATACTGCGAGTGGATTAGATTCCGGTGAATTTCATCACGGGATATCCGGAGCTGCCAAATTGGAATCGTGTTGAGAAGTGAATAAAGTAGGGCTGTGAGTGTGTTACTTGATGAAAGAGGTTCGTAATTTCAGGTGAATGAGGCGGGCTAGTTTTTATTCTCTTAGTGGCCCACCAGATAGGGCACGAACTTAAGACCATAATGCATGTTTCCTTGTATAAAACTCACCAGTGGCGTGGTGTGCTTTGCGATATATCGATTGATCCACCATTTGAACCTATGGGAAAGGATCGATTAACTGGGTGCTCGCAACGAACACCTTAATAATCGATTCTTTACCGAGCTTCAAATGGGGAAATATCGTTAATCGATCATTCACGCTTCGTCATAAGTTCAGCTCATAAGTTAATGAGTAACGGTTTTGTCCACATTAATCCAAATTTCCCAATCACAGAAATACCCAGAGTTTACTTGAGTCAAACTAATTTTGGTACATATTACGATGGATGAATTTTCCTGTGTACTATAATTTTTTTTGACAAAACCATGTTATTTTGAATTTATGGTATTCGTGTCAGAAGAGGAGGGATAATATTCCTGTATAACGAAGCTCTTCTTAATTTTCCGAAGTAAATCTTCACGATTTAAACGCTCTATTCGACCCATGTTTATTGTTTTTTTTTTTGAGAGCGGGAGGTTCGAATTACCATAAACAATGTAAACTACCAACATTTGTATGTATGTATAAAGTCGCTTTTATAGCGCTCTTTGGCGCTCTGCGACCCCTAGCCGCCAAAGTCCCCTATCCTCCCAAAGCCCTTCAGGGAGTTGACAAACCCTCATTTCTTCTAAAATCCCCTGTCGCCACCCTTTCACTGGGCGTCCCCTTCGTCTCCTTCCAGGAGGAACCCAATCAAGCAACTTCTTCTTTCAAACTACCAACATTTACTTCTCACTAATAATTCTGGTTGATTCCATTAGTTTTCGATTCATTCCACGTTTTCTACGTGAAAGTTAACGACAGTGTAGGTAGTAGAAAGTTAAAAAGATCTAAAAATTAGTAAATGAATACAAATTTAATAAAATACACTGATATGTGAGGTTTGCGATGAGCCAATGGTAGGGAGACGAGCACCTCCCATATTATTTACACTCAATATTCGGTTATTCACGTGACAACAAGGTACCCGTGATGAGAAGGGCTCGCATTAAAATCGGATAGCTATTTTCGCGAGTTTATTCAAAGACTCATACACCATGACTACCTAAAATAATCGGATTAAGTAGGTACGTTAAAATCCGTTGTGACGCCCCACCCCTTCTTAAATTCATCTGTTTTTCGCTTACTTTATCACGCTGAACTTGAAATGACTTAGAATTTGAAGGAAAATAAGAATTGAATAAAAAAAAAAAAACCGAGTTAATCAATACGCAATTGGATTTTTTTTATTTTTTATTTATTTATTTATTTTTTGGCATTGTTGTGTTCAACAGGAATTAATTAAATAATGCAAGCACCATTCTTTCTGATGTAAGGATTCATTTTTTCTTATCATTTTGTGGTAGTAACAGACTAGGTGAGCCCGGCTTGCCTGCAGAGGCGCCCAAGGAAGGTGGTAGAAAAATGTCGTCGGAATATCAGCAAACACGAAAACTGCATGATTGATGACAACGCCTGAATACAACTATTCGTGTTCGAGGGTAGCCCGTGGTGCATATGCGTGAAATTGAAGGAGTTCTGAGTTTCTGTGCGAAGTGCGCTCGCGTGTTTTTTAGGATCCTGTAATAAAACCCCCTTCAAAGCCGTGCGGATGTTCAAGGTGTTATTATCTGTGTCCTATTTATTTTCAATTGAAATGACTGAGTTATGCCGATCGGCGTGCTTAACGGCTAGCCGGTGAATCTAGCCGGAAAAAAAGGAGGCCCGAATAGTCTTCCCTATCTTCGAATGTAATGACACTCGATTCTCTTCTCCTTTTCCTCAATTTAATGCCTAATTATTTTTAGGATGTATTTTTAGACCTATATCCAAAGCTCACATGTACCGGCACTTTAACTCCCCCACAGGAGATTGTCGAGTCAATTTGACCCGGCTTAGGATTTTCAGGGGTATTTATAAAAATGGAAAAAAAAAAAAAAAAAAAAAAAAAAAACCTTGATGTTCGATTGTTTCTAAATCTCGCATGCGCCAGACCCATACAAGCCGCACTGCCATGATAAGGAACAACGCCGTATGAGCCTCCGAGCGCTGCCAAATTTCCTTCAGTAAATCACGAATTTATGGAAAAATATTCAAATATTTCTCTTCGAACTTTTCAGATAATTTTGTTCGCAATTTGACCTAAAGTTCCTAAAAATTTCAAGAGGAAATATCCACAGCTTTCCTCAAAAATAAATATTTTATCGAAGGAAATTTGGCAACTCTCGAATGTTTTTACGGCGTTTTTCCGCAGCAAGGCAACGCAGGTCACGTGTTTTTAGGAAGCCTCGGGTCAATCCGTCCTGGCTTGGGCATCTACATAAGAGGCGCTATCGAAGCGCTCTCTGGAGCTCTGTGAGGCAAAGTGCTACGGTGCCTTGTCCTTTCGCAGATCGTTTGGGGAATTGGCACTCCCTCATTTCATTATTTCATTTAAGGTCCCCTCTCGCCGTCATTTCGTCGGGAGTCCCTTTCGCTTCCTCCGAGGCGGGACCCAATCAAACATCCTCTTCATTCGGCAGGGGCATCTGAGGGTTAAATGACCAGTCATCGAATTTTATAATCGCACAGTAACTATCACTTAAAAATAATTTTAAATGATTACATTCACTTAAAATATTCAAATTTACAAAGTTGTAGCACAGAGTGTTAGACCAAATGAATCTTAAAGCTCTAAAAAACGGATGAAATGGGGGCTCTCAGTTCAAAAGACTATAGATGTTTGCTGATAGCTTGACGGAAGAGTCCAATCAAAGTCAAGGGACGAATTTTGATAAAAAAGAGACGTATAACAGTTATTTACAACTGTCATTTCTGAACACGGGCAACTGTTACCGGAGGATCACTGTTCGACCTATACGTCCGGCGTGTTCCCAGATCATGAGCTTCCGAAGGAATGGTGTTTAAAATCAAGCAATGAAACTCCGATGTCCTGCTTTTATGACGCTCCGAATGAGAATTCTGCTGACATGAGTGTCTTTTTATCGCAAATACGCTATATATTCCAAAAGGACTGCGCCAAAAGTGTAAGTATTGTATTCGAAATGGCTTTACGTAATGAACGTCTCAGTTGCTTTCAAGCGAGAAACCGGAATGCTTTTACAGTTGTACTATCTTCCGACCTTTTTTCCTTTGATCTTGATCATGCAACGGACTTCTCGTCTTTGGTTAAATTGCTAAATATTTTTTTAGGATAATCGCCGGAAAATATCATCCTAGAGGAGAATGCCTCATAAAACCTCATGTTTGCTTTCAGGGAAAAGCGAAATTAGTCGCTGGGATCCTGGCTTTTATTCGCGAAGGTTCTGAATGTTTACGTTGGCTCTTTTCGGTTTTTTTAAAAGGATATTACCACTGTAAAGCTCCCTTCGTATTTCCGCTTCGTTTCCCCCGTGCCTCTATGATCCTTGCGGTTCTAGAAGTGCCCAACGAAACCGCTTTCCACCCACAGTTTCTTTTCTCCTTTGCGAAAAAATTCCATTAAACCCGTTAAGAGTTGCAGTGATGGAGCGCATACCACAGCAGTCGGACGCATTCCATCACTCTGACTCTTCGAAAGTTATGACCGCAATTAGCGGTGTGAGGCGACTCCAGGGACACGGAATGGATGCCAGTTTTTTCCCACCCGAATCACGATACGGGTGAAAAATTGAGGTCCGTGACGCGGCGAATCATTTCTAAAATTTCAAACCACGTTTTTAATTTGTAGCTTTGCACGTTTTCTGTTGAATTTTCCATCAAAGATACTCATTTTAACTACCCCAGCCAGTTGGAACAGCTGTTACAATGCTAATGATAAAACGCTTTGTTGTGAGGCTCGTTATCTCAATGCCTTAAATAATTTTGCTATGGCTTTATGTTTTTAAGGCTATTAGTAGAAAGGGTTTTTTTTTTTTTTTTTTTTTTTTTTTTTTTTTTTTTAAAAAAAATAAACGCTGTCGTTACATCACACAGTAAACTTATACGAGCTCATACTTTTTTCGCAAACAGTCAAATCTTCAAAAGCGTGATGAAAAACCATTCAATGGACTTAGAGATTATAAACATATGATTTAGAACGTTACTCACCGCCAGAGCTTATTCAAAATTTGGAACAATGAAGAGAATTATTTCAAGATAAAAGGGTGAACGGTAATGGTAATGCCACCAGCTTGATTTGTTGTGTTTTCAAGAGTGTGAGACACAATAATTAAGGACAATTTCAGTTGTTGCAGTTGGACGTCGTTTACATTTATGACCTTGCAGGGATTTATGCAAATATTGCGAGGAATCAGCTTATTACTGAGGCATTTTGGCCACAGATCATAATGTCACGTCAGCTAAGTATGTGATTGACGAAAAAAATCCAATCGTTGATCACGTGAGTGGCAGAAAAAATATTTCTGTGAGAAATACAACTTACAGGACATTTTAAAGTCTCAAGATCTCTATTATCCCTCAAATTATCCCTCAAATTAATTCCATGAATATATGTACAGTCATAAATACTAGCAATTTTCCAACGACAGTTGTTTTCTTCACCGAAAAAAATGTGAAGTTGATTTAACATTCTGGATGTAAAAAAAGTGTGCGAGAACTTATGAAATGCTGAATTACCCGCCAAAGCAGTTAGTTTTACATCTTGGCATTGCTAAAGTAACCATTGTAGCGGGTAATTCAGCATTTTAAAAGTTCTCGCTCACTTTTTTTTACATCCAGAATGTTAAATCAACTTCACTTTTTTTTCGGTGTTCTTCAAATAATGTTTTCCATATTTTTGAAAATGCTAAACATTAAACTGGTGGCTCCATCTTCAGCATGATGTCGAAATCATACCCAAGCACACCAACACGACTTGCATGACTTTAGAAAGGCGAGAGGACACTCTTTACTCGCGTGGCAACATGGAAGCCGCAGACTCGGGTCGGATTTTAAACGTGAAATATGAGGGACGGAAAGAAAAACCTGACCCCGTTAGGCGAGGCCGGGATGATTTAAAAGCTCTCGGAGCCGCTGAAAGTTGAAGTTGCGGGCGCGCAAGTTGTGTCCGGGGTGAAAATGCGAGCCACTGCAAATGCCGTTTAATTTCGTCACGTGGCGGGAGGATTTAGGTGCGCCGCAAAAACCTGGACGCGAATTCGCCAAACGCCAACGCACTGCTGGAGACAGAGGAGTGATAAAGTGCGTTCCTCAACTTGACTATTGCCGCGGCGCGGCGAGCCGACAATGCAATATGGATAATCTCATTCCGCCCTGCTCAAGCACCTCTTTGCAGATTAAACGCTGACCGGTCGAAAACGAAAACTCATCGTCTAGTTTGCCGCGCTAAGGAAAAACGCCGTATGAACATTCGAGAGTTACCACATTTCTTGCGATAAAATGTTCATTTTCGAGGAAAGACATGCATATTTTCCCGATGCATCTTCGAGAGCTTTAGGTAAAATTTCAAACAAAACTATCTGAAAAATTTGAAAAAAAAAATATTTACAAATTTTCCCGAAAATTCGTGATTCACCAAAGGAAATTTGACAACGCCTGGAGGCTCATACGGCGTTTTTCCTTAGCACGGCAGTAGTCCGCTCAACGTTCTCCGGATCACGCCCGGCAGATTTATTTTCTCCCTCAAAATCAGTGGCGTGGCGTGCTTTGCGATGTATCGATTGATTTGCCATTTAAACCTATGGGAAAGGATCGATAAACAGGGCACCTTAATAATCGATTCTTTACCATACACTGAAAAAAAAGTAGTTAGCGTTGAGAACTAATTTGGTAAGTTCTCGCCAAGTAGAATCAAAATTAGGCTTCAGAACTAATTTATTGTACTGAAGCACCAATCAATTCGCTTCATACGCTGACTTCACTTTACTAGAGCGCGAACCAGAATTGGAAAACAGCACTAGCTGTAAAATTAGCGCTGTGGTAAGACAAATTCACCTTCGGGTCAAACTAATTCGCCCTCAACGCTAACTGCCACATTGTCCGTTACATTTATTTAGTTTCAAAAAAGTGGCGTCGGTACAACAGCCTCAATCGCGTCAGCTCGTGAAAATCAATTAAAATGTGAAATTTTGGGCTCGTTTGACAATGTAAATACTCCCGGTATGATTTATAGTGTCCTCTCTTTCTTGAAAACGTTCGAAAGCAACATAAATAAACCTGTTAAGGTTAGAAATCGTCTGTTCGATTCAAAACGTAAACAAGCATGATATTCGTTGGAGTCGTCAATCTTCTGTATTAAATTGCGATTAAAGCGTTCCGCGTTCAGTTTATATTTTACGAAAACCTGTGAACTTACTGCTTACTTCTATAGTTCGTGTTCTCCCGTAATTTCAAAAGAATATCTCAAGTGTTCGGACGAGATATGTTTATTCAGTGTGAACATTCGCTACCGTTTCATGTGTGAGTGTGTGTCTCTCTAAAGGATAATTCTGTCTACTTGCACATACCTATGGGATATTCCTTTCCTCTGTCGTTCATTTGGAACCGGTCAGTTGATTTTTACCTCTCATCTTTTAAGAAATCTTCTTTTCCTGAAAGTATTGTCCAGTTATCATTCGCTAAGCCGTTTTCTCCTCTCTCAGTTTTGAGGTTAGGTTGACCCAACCCTACCGAATGCGAATTAGAGTAGCGGAATTAGTTTCCAGCACTAATAGTGGTTAGTGTACAGAAACCAAAAATCATGTGTGTCCAAATCACACAATTTGAGTTAGTGTATAGAAACCATTTTTAGTCATCTGACGCTAACTCATTTTTTTCAGTGTAGCTTCAAATGGAAAAATATATCGATTATCGATCATTCACGTCTCGCCACTGCTCAAAATCTCAATGGCACCGGCACATTTTACTGATGTATGATTCATGACCAGACCACCGTTCTACGGATTACCAACTTTCGCAAAAAAAATTACGCGAAAAAATATTCCGGGCCGAAAAAGGGGGTGGAGGGAGGTTCGGGGTCGTTTTACTGCCCTTACGTTGACTAACGGCTCTGAGAACCCATGTAAGTGACGGTGGGGTTCGAAGGAGATACAACTGGAAATGAATAAAACATACCAAAAAATATTGATGAAATAATGCTGATAAATTGATGGATGAAACCAAGATCAGCATAACTGCATTTTAAGTTGCCTTATTTTCTTCCATATCGATGGTCAAAATCCCAAATCATTTTCGAACCGTATTTCGATTTGCGACGTCGCGGACTTCCTGTCGTACTTTATTACATAGGTTGTCCAAAAAGTAATGCAAAGATCAACTTTTGAAGCGAACGGAAAAAGTAAAAAAAAATTGGTGTACATATTTGTGTAGACGAAGCAAAAACCAATAAAATGAGACCTTGTTAAGCTCTTTTGGTAAAAAATTGACCGAGATATGACGTTTCTCCCGCGGCATGCTGAGAGACCGCCAGAATATTAGGGGTAGCTACTTTTTGCAAAGAAAAGAATTAGCTAGAGACAAATACTGCTTCCGTCTGAACAATCGTCTTTGTACACTTCTTTCGTTTCTTTATACGTATATTTAACGACAATACGCGCTGAAAACAATAGCGGATGAAGTAATGTTGTACTTTTTTACCGCTACGTTCAGGGCCGGATTTACTTACTTGCCGCCCATGGGACGCCTGTATATTTTGCCGCCGCCTTCTCATTCGTTTTGAAACGTCAATAAAAACCATCAAGTGAACGTGTCGGAAGGGAAGGGGTGCATAAGACGCGTTTACTCATGTTGGACACATTTTTTGCGAAAGCCCTGTCAACACTACTAGCAAAAGTTCACGGAACTTGTCGCGAAAGTTAAGTTCCGTAAATCTATCTCTGTGTGCACAAAGCGTTCCATTTATATGAAATGAACGAACAAATTATGAAAGAACAAACATAAATGTGAATTAATAATTTCAACTTCTGCCGCCGCCCCGCGCTGACGCCACTGTGTTTGGTAGAATGCGTGAAGTATTCTTACAGTCTTCTATGCGCTAAGCGTGTTTGACGCAATGCGTGAAGTATTCACGCAGTCTTGTAGGCGCTGATATGTGTTACATGCCGACCGCCGCGCCGCGCCGAGGGTTTCTCCTTTTCATCTCAACTTCTTGTCATCATTGCTCTCTGCGCCGCGCCGTTCCAGGCCAAATTCTGTGTTCGGTTTCTCTTTTATAGTCTTAACGCGACTATTTAAAGGTGCTGTCTATTGTATCACAGAAAGACGATACAATTAGATATTAGATATACTCGTAGGAAATGAGAGATTTTGTCACCTTTTCTCGTTTGTAATTTTTTTTTCTGAATCCAATTTTTCTTTATAGCTACATTTAAAAAAATTGCAAAATTTTCCGCCCTCTAAATTTGCCCACGTGGCCGACCCCTAAATCCGGCCCTGGCTACGTTTGCACTCAAGATCGCGAAAAAGAAGAGTGAAATTAACCACGTGACAGACCAGCCGACTTGGTTGCAATTATTCTCTCACACGTATCTGTGGCAGCCGGGCGCTTCGACTGCCTTTGCAAGCAATATTGCCAAACCAACCCTTTATGTTTGCCAACTTTATCTCGAAGTGCATTTCGTAAAAGATCAAACCTTATGTTGATTTTTAAAGACTTTTCGCAGTACGCTACTGCGAAAAGTGCCCCAAAAATCCTGGAGGGTGTCTTTCAACATGCCGCGGGAGAAACGTCATATCTCGGGCAATTTTTGACCGAAAGAGCTCAACAAGATCTCATTGTATTGGGTTTGACTCCGTTTATACGCATATAACATATGTTTAAAATGTAAATATGATTTTTTTTTTAGCGTTCGCTATAAAAGTCGATCATTGCATTACTTTTTGGACAACCTATGTACGAGTTCTCCACGTCAATTCTTTAAAACCTCCCTGATTATTCTCCCATGTGCGAAGAAAATTCTGTGTAAATTTCAAGGAAAATTGTTCATTTGTTTTCCTTCAAAAAATGAGAAGGGGACGGAGATTTTGAAACACCGCAAACGAGATACGTGGTTTGGGAGTTCCGCCACCGATATTCAATTTTTAAGCAGGACGCCTGATCACATGGTACACAAAATTGCCTTCGTCTAACGTTTTTGCCTTCATTCTGATCAAGAAAGTTGTCTCCTTACATCAGTGATACC
The DNA here is from genome assembly GCF_918797505.1 of Bemisia tabaci. Taxonomy (NCBI): domain Eukaryota; kingdom Metazoa; phylum Arthropoda; class Insecta; order Hemiptera; family Aleyrodidae; genus Bemisia; species Bemisia tabaci. The sequence continues at coordinate 37,540,130 of NC_092795.1, forward strand.
ATTGGAAAATGTTTCTCATCATTTATGAGTTATCTTCGTCATTTCAGTGTCTCAGAGGTAAAAGACAAAAGTAAAACTATCAAGAAATCATGGCTAACTCCGAAACACTGCTGAGTGTCATGTAGGTGTTCAAAGTTGAGTAGTTCTTCTTTAACTATATAGAGATTTTTAGTGGCATCGTTAGTCTACACTTTGCAATAAAGTCCAAGGAACAAAACAAGAAATCACAAATTTCTGGCTCATTCATAAAAGCAAATTCTGCCATAATTGTAGTGATTTGTTAAAAAATTGTTTAGAAATAGAAGTTCTTTATTGCAAATGTTCGCCGCACTCGTCTCTTACTCACAAAAGAATATACCCGTGAATTTGTAAATTTTCACACCATACGACTGGCCAACTATGAACATATCCGCCCTACTTATTCGGAACGTCATATTAACAAACACAAATAGGACCCACACATAGCATGAAGTTCGTTACAGCTTCGTAACACAATTTCGTGGAAAGGCAGTTTCCATCTCGAAAAATCTATCAAAGTAATAATGTTAGTAAAGTCAAGTAGTTGGAATCAAAAACTGTATTACCTATATAAATTAATACACTGACGAGGCAACCCTGTTTACCTGTTGTTACTGTTAAAGTGAGATGTTGGTTTGAAAAAAAAGGAGAGAAGCCAGAGGGACTCATAAATCATACTCGAGTGTACGAAGAAGATACAGAGAAATTTGCATCATGTGGCAAAGAGGTACAAATGTACTGGAAGGGTCCTCTTAGTTTTCTCAGAAATATTTTTTCTACATCTTAAACACATTTACGAGACTCAGTCAGAGCCAGTTCCGAGACTGTTGAGTTAAAGCTGTACCTAGAATTCTTGGAAACTGTTACAAAGTAAAGATCTGAACAGTTTTATATTTCAGGAAAGTAAGAGGAACGGATTGAGATTTTAACCACTCAATTTCTATGAATGCGCATTTTGAGCTATAGAGGTGATATATTTAGGGTGCATTTAAGCGATACAAAGTAACGTTTTCAGTATAGGTATACATATAGCAATTCATTTTTTCAAGGGCTCTTTGTTGAAAATAAGGTCGTTCCAAAAGTGGGACTCCAAAATGGGTGGTACCTATGATCGCTAATTTTTTGGGGATTTAATAATTAACTATCGCTCAAATACCTTATGGTTGTGCATTCTTAACAGTCTCGGAAAATGTACTTAACGATCAGGAAAAAACTGTAAAACAAATGAACTGCTCCCCAGATTCAAGTTTGGTAAGGTGTTTTACTTTTTCAAAGGAAATCTTATTTTTTATAATGTATACACTTAAAAGTCAATATTTTTACATAGTTTTTTGGCCTGTATACAAAAGGATTTTTTTTTATTATTAATTCCAATTTTATTTTTTAAACGTATATCTCCCTCAGTAATCACAGCTGATTCATTTTAGCCATTAAATGTTTTGGAGCCCGATAAATCTTATACACCACTACTATATATTTATTTATTAAAATATATTTCAGTGTTTAAACAATAGACTTTCGAATCTTTTCCATGAGACATTCTTCCTACTCCCACAAACATCTCACTGAGTGAGAAAAACACTCTGCTTAAAATGTGGTCCAGAAAACATGTTGCCTCCGTAAATTTTTTTGTAATAATCACTCAGACTCCCTTTATGAAGGCAAAGTCCTTATCTCCATTCTTCCAACATTTGTATACCTTAGGAGTACTTAATATAGAGAAACGATACATTGATATTTTTTTATGTGAGAACAAAAATAATTATATTTATAAATTAATATGTTATACTTACCAAAAGGGAAAGATGCACATAGAGTTCTTTAGTATTCCGATTTTCATTATAAAACAACGACCTGTTTACGAAAGAAAAAAAAATTCTCATCTGACGTCATGCTTGCTTTTTAATTTAGCCTGCTCCCTTTTGCTACTAACCATCCTCTATTTTACCATATAAAAGGAGAAAAATGAACGTAAAGCCAAAACACACACATATACTTGATTTCTTTAACGAAAAATGCAATTGACTATTGTTTCTTATTCTGATATTTTTCCATGTTCTTTTCTTGTTATTAGGTGAATAAATGTGTGGTTTGATCTCGTATCAACTACCTACTGGAAAACAAAATCATGTTCCCTTTTTAGGGAACTTAAATTAAAAATTGCCAAGTAGAGATGATATTTTGTAAGTATTTTTTCCCTCCCTTTAATTTTTAAAAAAATAGATGGATTGCTAATGGATTAAAGTAAAGAAAGGAAAAATTGAAAGGAATGAAAACTCGTAGAAATTTCGAATAAATCTCCCATATTGAATGAAAATGATCTATTGAGAATTTTTAGGGGACTTTAGCCCTTAGTTTGAATTATTTCCCTCTGACTTCCTTTACGTCTAGCAGTTCTATACTATGTCGTTTTTAGAATAATGTGTCTTCAAACGAAACCCCTACCGAAGTTATTGGATCACATCCTACCATATAATATATTCAAAAAATTTCGCAAAGATACGAAGGCAGGCTATATCGTCATCCAAACAAAACAGCTATTGAACTTTTAAATAATATTAAAGAATTTAGGAAACTTAAGAGGAAAAATCCTTGGGAGCTTTTCACTAACGCTGATTCCGATTTTTAAACAACTTGCATAACTTATTTCTCATCTTTAAAGACAATCTTCTCACTACATCAGATCTTCACTCATCTCACCTAAGTGATATATATGAATGCCCTTTTAATCTTAGTTAAGTCTTAGGTTAAGTCTCTTTAATTTTATGATAATAAGCAACTAACCAGTCGTTGCTTTACCATACATTATTTCTAACTTATGATAATTGTATATGTTACAATAAATAAAACTCTTCAAAAAAAAAAAAAAAAAAAAAAATCCTACCATATCAAAACTACTACATTCGCAACAAAACTCTCGGGACGGGCACTGAAAGTAACGCGCTTCCAACTCGGCAACGGAGGTTCAAAATACGCGAGCGTCGCGTGCGAACTGACACGAAGTGCGAGACGGAGATGCCACCGTCACGAACGCGGCCCGCAGAACACTGTCGCGCAGCGGGCTGCGGGATGCTGCGAGGCGTCGCGCGCGCCTTCAGAGCTCGCGCGCGCAACCCGTCACCCGCACGCAACTCGACGGCTGCATCAGTCACGGCGCAGATTTCGAACCTCCGCCACGTCATGATGTAGAATCAAGCAACTGTTACCCTGGATAGTCATTATTTCCTCAAAAAGTAAAAAAAAAAATCTTCGACAAACCCGCCATCCCTATAACTTACATGTAGTGTGACAAGTAGTAGTTACAAGTAGTGTGATGGGCAAAGGCTCATATTACAGTAATTTTTAGATCTTTTCTTGAGACTGATAGGGTCCACTGAAAACAACTACATCTCTTCAAGTTATAGAAACTAGCATTTGTGACTTGAGGAAAACAATAATTTAATTAAAAACTGAGAGTAATGGGCTCTCCCTTCGATCCATCGGTGTGCATGGTAGGGAAATATTTGGATGCTGTTAGTCACGATAATGCAAACTATGGTGTAAACGCTGCTTCCTTGATAGTTTGGCACAACTATTATGGTGTCCTTTTATCGACGTAATTTACCTGAATTACATTTATTGATGCTTGGGTCAGACAGACTGACAGATACTCGGACTGATATAACCTCACTTCTGAACAAAGACATCACTTGAACATTTCAAGAGAAACTAATGAAATAGTGTATCGGGCTCTGGCAGAAGACGTGCGACGTAATAATAATATAAGTGTGTAAAAATATTATTTAGCTTCTACAGAGAATTGAACTCTTATATTATAATTAAATCATAAATCTGTTCTCAACTAGTTAGAGTTGGATTGGAAGGTTGGTAACTATGGAAATTTTTTTCGTTCCCGAGACTGGCTGAACTGAACGGAATCGACCAATGGCATTGAACCACTATACCGGATTTTTCTAAAATTCAAAACATTGTAGCTAAAATTTTGAAAGTTATTTGCCGATGCTGAATTATCCGAGCATTGAAACCCTATTAAATGTGGTAGAAATGAAATCCTCATATCTTCAAGCATGATCCTTTGTAGGTTTCATTAGAATCTGTGGCCGCGTAAGCAAGAAATCTGTTGTGAAAGGTGATCATGTCGGTTTCCCGCTACTAAACGGCCCATGTTACAAAAAATATTTGTCATTTTGGGCCTTTAAGTGCTTATAACTTTTTGAAAACTCAATGGATCTTAATGAAACTCTTCCACTTTGTAGTCCTAATTGAGATGCGTCCGTAGACACCAAGATCGACACCAAGATCGTAGGAATCCGTGCCATCGTTTGGGCTGCAGTCGAGTTCCAACCGAATCAATTTTCAGAATAAGGGAGTTACGTGTGTCTATGGTTGGCTGCCACCTTTTTCGTTTGGAGGCTTTCCAGTGTTGTCGAGTTTAGACTTTGTCCGGAGGTGGCTACCGCCACCCATGATATTTCCTTACATTTTGTGATGTTCTTTTCTTGATTATATCATTCAAATTTATACCGAAGTCTAATTATGTGGATGCAACGAGCAAGTGAACAAACGTTCTAACTCTTCAGAATATCCACTTTATAAAGTGAATAAATTATAATTTTTCTGTAAGGCTTTCATTGTGTTTTTTTTTATTTTGTATAGATCCATGCATAGAGTCATCGTTCAGTTGAAAGAAATAAACTCAACTCAAATTACGTTGGATATTAGAGTTTTTTTACTGCTATATAGTTGAATGATGTAGACGATTTTAAATAATTTTCGCAAAAATTTAGCATGTGCCATGGCAGTGAATTCAATAAAGTCTCTTCGAAGGGTGATAAAAAATGCGAATTTTGTGTATTGCCATTTTAAAATTTATATAATTGTAAATTGTGTAATAATTTCATACGAAACGGTGGGATTTTTAAGTTGGTAAATCAGCTTATGTGAGGTCATGTGTGAGGTTTGCTGCACTCTTGAGGACGTCAAAAATGCTGCTCCATTGCATCAACTGACTATTTGCAGGCATTCTAGAGGTGAAAAACAATTGTTCCAGAAATTTGAGAAATTTTGCGATTGTTCAGCCTCCCTCTTATTTATCCACAAAATTAACAGAACCTTTTCACCGGATTGTTACCAACCCGGTCTGCCATCCAGTATGGCTCGCATTTGCTAGGGTCTTCTTGAAGGCCTCTGCTGAACCTGCAAAGATACCGTGGCCATTAATTAAATATTTTTGCAAATGGACCGAGTTTAACAGAAAGGAACCAAGCCCTGATTTTTCTCCCGATTTTTTTTCTGCGAGTGAAAACTAGCCCTTGGAAAATTTCAAACAACAGCGTTGGTTTGCTACATTTTGATAAAATAAAAAAGGAGTGGACATAATGAAACACCGCCAGCAAGATACGCGTTCCTGCAAATTCACCGTTATAACCTGCTAATTTTATAGGATATTTGCAACGTTCCAAATTGAGAGACGTAGTTTGGTGCTTCTCCACCTATTTGCACCTATTGACCAATAATTCCTAGCCTCTTCCCTATGAATATTTTATTATTGACTGGAAAAAATTGACAATGAAACTGTTAAAACATTATCCATTCTACGAGGATAGGTGTGTAAAATTGTCTTACTGTTGTGCAAATGAGGAAGTAAAAGTTGGAAAGCAAGATACCGCTGGGCATTAAATAATGAAATTTAGACTTACAACCTTTCGCCGTATAGCGATTGTTGTTGCACTCTGCCGAATGGTATGACAATTCCTGACTTTGGTGGCATGTTCCATGTTCCTGAGAAGATTTTATCCGCACAAGCGTCACTGAAAATATGAAACAAGGAAATTAGAGGTGGCAGTAGAAGACTTTTAAATTTATTGAATTTTTGATCTCTTTCAATCCAGATTTCAGAAAAAAGAGTCTCTATATCTCATGAGTAATGCAGTCTCATATACTTCAAAAGCGATTCAAGTAAAACTGGTTCGTTTTTTTGACGAAACTTCTTGGAGGAAAAAAAAAAATACGATAAAAAACTTGCCGCAAGTGACAGGATTTTTTCTGTGGGGTTGTCGGCAAGAAGGAGGGACAGTTTTAGTCTGCGCATTTACTGCGGCGTAAGTGCATTTTGGGCTTGACGGCACTTGCCTTGCCGTTGAATGGGAACTTGTATTTTTTATTTTTCAAGTTTTTAATTGGTTGAAAATACATTTTCAAAGTATTTGGACAAACTCATAAATATGAGTTCAAGTCATGAATGTGAATTTTGAGACAATTTACTCACCCATAAGGACATTCCTCTAGAATATTGACACTGCGAGCTATAGCATACCGCGCTTGCTTCCTACCTATTTCTGGTATTTTCTTCGTAATGTCAAAGGGTTTACTGAATTTTTTGCTCAAATTTAAGAGCACAAGATAGATGGTATTTTTATCGGACCTGAAAAACACAAGTAAAAAAATAAATTAAAAAAATTAAAAACAATTTTTAGATGCAAGTTGAAAATTAGACTCTAGATAATTTTTGAAACTTGTATTGTTACATCAATGAAGAACTATGTAACTAATCCAATACCGTATTCATACATTATGAAATAACTTGTTGTCATGTTGACAAATTCGATTACCCTTCTTCTATTTCTGGTTCTATTCTTAGGGAGAATTTTTTTTTTTTTTTTTCGTATTTTTATTGCATGAATTTATGCAAATTACGTAATGAGGGCTCCTACTATTTTTCCTGTTGCTACTATTTTGCTAGTATCACACCATTAGTGATGTAAAGAACAGAAGTGGCTAAAATAACTAACCAAACAGTTTTTTAATTAAAATGAAGTGATCGAGGTAAGCAATAATGAGGAGCACGTTTCATTACACTCAATTCATTTCATTCAAATTCATAAACATTCCTTTGATGTTTTGCCGGTATAATAGACCCATGCAGTCAGATTTGTTTACACATATGGCTTACCTGGTGAAGGCGTAAACTTGATCGTTGATTACGTAAGAGCTGAATTTCCCGTCCACAATCGCCTCCGTTTTTTTCAACTTTGCTAGCTCCTTGAAGTTCTTCAAATGATTTGGCACCCTGTAGCAGGAGTTCTGATTCTTAGTCTGTGTATCCACGTTTATCAAATAGTAATTCACATTGACTGGGAGCCAAGGTTTGTCATTAGTGGTAAACCCTGAGGACAAAGAAGCAGACGAATATTACGTTATACGATTTGATTGGCTTTTGCATTGCGTGGTTCCATGTAGGTACTGAAACTAAACAAGTGAACATGTTTTTATTGTATTGTATCCGTCCTGGCTTTTTTCATTCAAAAAGTATAACCGATATTTTCTTACAAGATTTTTTAGAGAGTATATTTATGAAGACTCGTAAAAATTCAAAGTAATGACGATTGGTTCTCCACGTAGAAATATATTCAGGTGTGAATTTTGCAGCATTGGGCGCCAAGATGAATGTTCACAAGTCCCACCATTAAAACGAAGTCAATTTTTATTTATTATGAAAGTAATCTGTCATCATGTGTTTATATATAATGAGACGAATTTTCACCTCCAGGGCCGTCCCTAAATTACGACGTAACACACTTTTTGGCATTTTTGACCCAAATGAGACAGATTATATGGACTCAACCAAGAAAGCTAACTGATAAAACTAATAATAATGATCAGTAGTTTTTAACTTTTAGATGTATAAATTTCGGTATTTCATTTTTCGAGGATGGGGGGAGGGGGGGTGTAGGACCACTAACCAGCGTTCTTCTCGATGTTCCATTGGAAGGGGGTGCGGTGTGGAGTACGATAGTCATTACGGAGTATTTCAGAGCAATCATCCTTGTCCATGTTCCAGTAGCTGTCCATACCAATTTCATCACCATAATACACAGTCACAGTTCCTGGCAACATTATGCTCAGCATGTGTAGCTGATCCACAGCTCCTCTCCCACCCATGCGGGATGGAATGCGCGGCCAGTCATGATTACCCGACTGAAAAGTGAATTAAGAATTTGTAACATATAGATAGCGATCATACGTAGCATATAATGCCCAGAAAATAAGATGCAAGTGCTCTTATTCCAATGGAAACTTTGCTTTAGAAAGTGTGATCTATTGCTTGACAAGCTTAAAGACCTAAGTACGGGATTCTCCTTACAATTTTTTCAAACCTGAGAAATCAGAGAAAAATACATGCGTGGCATTTAAAGGCAATTAAAGGCATGTGATTTAACGGATAAGATTAGTCTGTTACACAATTTCTCCAATAATTATTGAATTTAGGAATTGAGGAATTTTCTTGTGCACAATTTGCGCAGTAGTTCTATGATTATCATTGTAAATAAAATAATCAAATTCTGGACACCCCCTAAGTCCCCGTGGCTTTTAACAGTTTTTCTTCACTGTCAAGATTGTGCAATTCGAGCTATAAAGGCGGCAACTTAAATGTATCACATGCTCTAGTATCTCAAAGTAACGTTTTCGTAAGTAACAGATGAGGAAACTCAGTTTTCCTTCAAATCAGTGGTTATGCAATTTTAGTCACTCGGGAGTTAAAATAATTGTATCACTTAGTTTAGTAACTATGCGCTCCGTTTATCGTGTAGGACTCATAAGTTTGTAATTAACAGATATAATCCACAATGTTTATAAAACCGGAACAGTTTTAGACAAGGAGAAACCTACTTGCCATAATCACGCGTTGCGCCATAATGTTACAGAATTGATATTATGACAATGGAGATTTCAACTTCACGCAAACGTAATATCATTTTGACCTCAAAACCTACTTAGATACACGCATGTGAGCATATTGATGCAATCCCGTTAACAATATCGTTTTTACGACATGTTGACACCATTTTGTGAAAAAAACAAATCTGTAACTTGTTGATTTCATGACAGTGTCTTTCACCATCTAATTTTTAGTGCATACCATGTTCCTCACATGGACAACATATTGACCCATGCATGTTTCATAACTATCCATGTTGGTAACAATATAATCTCAACTTGAAACCAACATGACTATAGTTTTAGCAGATCTTTAAGACGGGAACAACCTAGGTTGTCTTTGCAGCGCCCTGAGTCTCACAGAGAAAAAGGATGAAGACTTAATGAGACCCTCGATTAATTTTTAGCCAAGTCCCCATTTGGATACGATTTCTTGCAATTTTTTCTCACCAAATACATGGTATATTAAAAATTCAAGCGACACAATCACTGTCGAGAAACTCCTCATGAACACTTACCACCCAGTTCGGGAATTGGTACCTCTTCAAGTTGGCTAGGTATTCAACAATGTTTCTGTGGAGAGACGGTGCATCAGTCTTGTCATTTAGATCCGTAAGGAACCGGAAGTTGAAGGGGAAGTGTGCGCCCGGCTCAAACACTGAACCATAGTAACGCATAGTGTCCTCGTGATTGGTGTAACCTTCGGTCGTCAAAAATCTGGAAAATGATATCAGAATTCAATTGCAATTTAAAGTTCGCATTTTTGCAATTAAGTTTTCCTATGTCGTATAGTCAATGCGTATAGGAATTTAAGTTGTCGAAAAATGAAGGAGCTATATTCCTAGTAAAAATAAAACATCCTATCAATATCCGCCCTTGGAGGACGCTTTTTGTTGTCAGAGGACGATTTAAAATTATGAGGGTACGCATAAGTACAAAAATACATAATAATTTTTAATAATTTTTATAATAATAATTTTTAAATAACAATGATTTTAAAAATATTTTCAACCAATCTCACTTTAAAGTGAAATTTGCTATTAAACTGTAAAGATGCGATTCAGCTTATCAATCAAATTTTTACGCGTCATGGGCCTCAATGCAGTTTTAAATCTTGTAATTTGTTTTCTCGAAATATTGAAAATGGTCATACTCAAACCTTTCACTCACTGAGAACTGCATTAAAAGAAAGAGGCGAAAATGTAAAATGGAACTGTCTATAAAACAACCACAAAAAACGTCCACTAGAACCGAGAAAAATCTTTTGGGAAACTTTATACTCTATGATATTACTTGGATAAGTTACAAATAAAATTTGTAGATTATATTTGTGTTCTCTTGATTGAAATTTTAATTTTGATTTCAAACGAAGCACTCTTATTTAGTCGTTTTCCCTCTGCAAAGTTATTGACATCCATGACTTACATTTCACTGTTTGGATCCTCTCCTCCGAGCTGAGTGAGAAAAGCACGTAAATCCTTGATCCAATCGTACGTTTCAGGTTGGTTTTGAGTGTACTTATGGCTCTCCTCTTTATTATCCTGGTATGACTCGTCCTCAAACAAATGAAGAACAGCGTCCAATCGGAAGCCTTTCACTCCTTTTTGAACCCAGAACTTGAGCACTTCCTGCGAATTATGAATATATCATGTAATTTTAGTTAAAAAATTAATTTGCATTAAGTGTAAGAAAGCAATTGAGATGAAAAGCTCATATTCTTTGAACATCTTAAAATAGGTTACTTCACATACCTTTAACGCATTCGTGACGTTTGGATTCCGCAGATTAAGATCGGGCTGATCATCCATAAAAGCGTGGTAGTAAAATTGTTTCCTTTGCTCATTCCACTTCCAAGCAGACCCAGGCACGCCAGGCGCGAAAATTGACTCCTGAAAATTTACATAAAGATCAGGAATGTGTGGTTTATGGTTGAATTAAAGAATGCATAGATATATATAATAGTTGGTGACTATAATATAATTTTTAAAATTAGATTAAATGTAGGTCATACCCAATCATTTGGTGGTGCCGGCTTTCCGTCTTTATTTTCTTTATTTTCTTTCCCATCTTTCCAGACGTAAAAATCATCGTAGGGAGCCTCTTTCAAGACAGATTTTTTGAACCATTCATGATCTTTGCTCGTATGATTTGGAACAAAATCCATGATCACCTTCATGTCTGTGAAAAGAGATGCAAAATTGGAAGTAGTACTTAAGATTGAATGATTGATGAATTGATTTGATTAAAAATTTTCCACTTAAATATTAATTTGTACTATTTTAACTAAAAATGTTATTTCTTATTCTTTCCTTCATTCAAGCTTTAAATTACAAAACGATTAACAGGGGGATTGACCGCCATAAAACGGGCGAGTGTTTCTAAAAAATTGGTATAAACCACAAGTGAGAGGAGATGTTTTAAAACAAGAGATTAAAAAAATATGATAATGAAATGTATAAGAAAAAAATTAAAATACTAAATAAGAAAAATAATGAAATTTGTTAAAATGTATGCGATACGAATCAAGTAAACGGTTTCATCCAAAACATAGTTGACTAATGTCATATGATTTCATGACAGGGCCGGATTTACCTACTTGCCGCCCATGGGCCGCCTGTATTTTGCTGTCCCCTTCTCATTCGTTTAGAACTAAGTGAACCACATTCACTAAGAGAACGTGCAGGAGGGGGAGGGGAGGGGTGCATAAGACGCGTTTACTCGTGTTGGGCACATTTTTTGCGAAAGCCTTGTAAGCGCTACTGGCAAAAATTCACGGAACTTTACGTGAAAGTTAAGTTCCGTAAACCTATCTCTGTGTGAACAAGGCCTTCTATTTGTAAGAAATGAACGTAAAAATTATGCAAGAGCAAACATAATAATGTGGTTTAATAATTTTAACTTCCGCCGCCGCGCCTCGCTGACCGCACTGTGTTTGGCGCTATGCGTTTCACGCCGACCGCCACTGAACGCACTGTGTTTGACGTAATGCTGGAAGTATTCATGCAGTCTTGTAGGCGCTAATATGTGTTACATGCCGACCGCCGCACAGTGGATTAAGTCAATCAGAGAGGTCGGACATGAAATTTTTGACAAAAACTGCAAATGTTGATGTTTATTTCGTCACATTTTAAAGTTCAAGGGGTAATACTGGAAGAAAATTTCACGAGAAAACCAATGGAACCACTTACAGAACATCAGATTCTTGTATAAACGGAGTCATAAGCGTTTAAAGTTTCCAAATTTGGTCCAACCTCTCTCATTGACTTGATTCACCGTGCGCCGAGCTGAGGGCCTCTCCTTTTTATCTCAAGTCCTCATCACCATTGCTCTCTGCGCTGCGCCGCTCCATGCCAAATTGCGTGTTTGGTTTCTCTCTAAACTCGACTAATTAAAGGTGTGCTGTCTCTTGTGTCACCAAAAGACCATTTGTAATTTTTTTTTCTGAATCCGATTTTTCTTATACCTGCATTTAAAAAAAAAATGCAAAATTTGCCGCCATGGGCCGCGGCCCATGTGACCACCCCCTTAATCCGGCCCTGCAGCATTGCCTCTTTACAACCATGTCACTCTCGTTCCGAAAAATGGTAACCTATCTTTTTTGCTCTCTATCTTGACCCTACGCCATTGTTACCCTATTTTTACCCCAAAAGCTATGAAATAAGCGTTTTTTTCTCACTTTGTTCGGTTGACACAGAATTCTCGAGCAATCTTACGAACGAATCAAATAAACATAGAAAAAATACATCTATATGCAGGAAGAGGATTTTGGAAATCGATTTAGTTAAGTAGATGGTGTCTAGCGAGAGTATTTGAGATAAATAACAGCCAAATATTCACTCGAAATGCAATCTAATTGTCATCAATGGAGGTTTATCGTTGACATCTGCTAAGTTTTATGACACATGCTTTACTTTAAACGAGTCCGCACTATACGCTTGACTTGCATTGATGCATATCCTATCAATGGAAGGCATTTACCACGAGTCTTCAGTAAATATCTGATCGCATGGATGTAATAAGTACCTAAGTATGAGTAATATGACATCAACCCACGTTCATTTTATAAAACATGCATATAATGCGCATGTAGTCTATACATCTAATATCCAACACATGCAGTATAAGGGTCGTACGTTAAATGACAGTGCACATAGTGACGGTGTGTGTGAAAGGGTTGTTGCAAATACAGTTGATTAGGTATTTCAATTAAAGCAGCCATGTCCATATGTTATTGAGAATTGATACGGATTGTGGCTTACCAGATTCTGCGAATGTTTTGACCATAATTTCGAAATCCTTCATTGTTCCATAGACTTTGTCAATGCCCGTGAAATCGGTGACATCGTAACCGTTGTCCACCCCGGAGGACGGGTATATTGGATTTAGCCACACAGCATTTACTCCCAGTTCCTTCAAGTAGTCCTTTTTCGCCATGAGACCTAAAGCAAGAATGTATATTTGTGTTATTTCTGAGTGTGTGTGACTTAATTGAGTAATATGTATTACTTGCGCATATTTAAGAAAAGGAAATCCAAAAATTCAACTTTAAACGACTTTCAAGCAAGGATTTGTAGTGAACCCGCGACGGAAAAGACTTGTGGCATGCTCCTCATTTCTTTGGGTCAAAACAATCAAAACGCAGAAGAAGAGAGGAGGACAGGAGGAGTGGGGAGAAAGGGACAGATAGCTACAAAGAAGGAGAAACGAAGAATCAAATAAGAAATTTCGAAAATCAAATGCCTTAGCATGGGCTAGTAAATCAAGGTAATTTGAGAAGTACGGATTGGAGGTTTTGCAGGAATGGAACCAGTATTTTTCTGAAATCAGAGACTATTTTGGTTGATCTGGTACGAAATTGAGTTGGTCCATTACAACTTTGCGTTAATATTGACCTGAAGTTTATGTCAGCGACACAAATCGTGCCAATCACATGTTGTAATGTTGACCAAAACTTAGACTTTTTAATCTCTAGGAAGTTTTACTTTCAGCCTAAATTCAGACGCGGTGACCATGCAATAGGATAATTTGGAGATAAATTTTAAGAGACATTTTAGAGAAGTTACTACTAAACAAATAATTTAGGACGAATCTCAACGATTCGTGAATATTAGAAAAATTACGCCCGTCGGTTTTTTATCGTAAGCCACGATGAACTTTCCAGAGTTACTGCACGTATGTTTTCAGCGTTGCGTATATGTTAAAAATGTTCTTCGTTCAAAGTTCCCTAAGGAGGGCTCACTTTCGATTCCGGATCTATGTAGATTGTCCAATCATCTCTCAAACGCAGAAGTGCAGAGAAGAAATCTAGTTTTTCTAGTAAAATGATGTTGAGGTTATATTCTGAAATGAAATGAGTTAAAATGAGCAACTCTCATTCAGAGGAATATTTTGAAATGCTATGTGCCTTCGTACACAGAGGTTTTGCGTCATTATTCACCGTTACAACATGGGTGAATTGCGTTTTTTAGTTGTTTTTAATGCCATGATGACGTAGTCTCGGTGCAGTGACGTACTGCTTCAACGAGAATTTTTATTGAGTATTTTACCAACGAGGCAACCACCGCGAATCGCAACTTTCATCGAGTATTTACTTCCCCATAGAGCGTGAAGTGCAAATAAATATTGCATGCACCTAACCGAACTACCTACATCTATGTATTTAAAAAAATGGTAAGACTATACATCATTAAACATCAATGAATTTCTTATGTTTCCTACTTATACACCAGGCACGCCACAATTTTTGTGTTGTGGATTTCAACAATTTGTTAGATAATTATTCTGATGATTGAACTTTTGAGTTAATCGAAGCCTTAATTCTCCTTACGTCTCCTTAACTCTCCAGTTAAGCCTATTATTCTCTTTTTTAGATTCATTTCCGCTGGATCCTCTCATATTGTCACCTCTCTGACGTAAGGGCGTATCTCAATTTCCACGTGAGCTTAGTTTTCCCTATAAATCCAAGCTTTTTCGGGTTCATGCAGAAAGCGAAAAACGCCCTTACTTCAGAGGAGCGACGAAATTGTTCTTTTCTAGTTGATATAACTAAAAACTTCCCGTATTAATATCATTCTAAATAAGGGGCTTGGAGAACAAGGCGCATAAATGTAGTTTTTGCTATTTTAAGAAATACGTATTTAAAGTTTAAAAATTACATGGATCCACATATGGCGGGAAGAAAGTTCAAGCTGACTTTTTGATGCTTAAAAATTGGAATTTGGGAGCGAATTTTTCACAGAATATGCATCAAAATTAGTTTTACTTGAAATCATCAATATCTCAATTTGTTCAAAAACTGCACTTATGCGCCGTGCCCTCCAAACCCCCAATGCAATTTGTAAATTTTGTCTTATTGAAACGGCAGTTACCTTTCAAGTCACCGATGCCATCTCCATCAGAGTCCGCAAACGATTTCGTATAGCACTGGTAGATAATCGCGTGCTGCCACCATGCTTTCTCTGGAAACCAGGTTAACACGCCAGAAATTGCCGCTAAAACACTCAGTAAGAGGATAAAAGAGCCCATGGTGGAGGGCCCTAGCTCCGCAGCTTTATCCTTCACAAAGAGTGCGAAGCTCCGATGATAAAACTGCAAATGATACCGCATGCTGACGCAACTTTTATACATGAGCTCACCTTGAGCCCCGGCTGGATCTGAGAAAAAAGTTTTAGGTGGAAAGCTTTCCCGAAAGACCGACACACGCTACTCCCCGGAAAAAATCGGAAAGCTTTTCGGAAATCTAAGGTTTGACACTGTTGTAACATTTCTTAGGAACGTTGCTTGAGTTTAGTTAAAAAGTTGAACTAAGTTTGCGTCTCAGTATCTCACTTGATGGTAAAAACGTTTCATAATTCATTTTTGCGTGGTATTCCGTTTCTTTAAAATCAATTTTTGATACATAGGTTCAAATAATTTTAAATAATATAAATATATATGAGTCGCTTTTATAGCGCTCTCTGGCGCTCTGGGACGCCTAATCGCCACAAAACTCGGTCCTCCCACAATCCATCAGGGAGTTGACATTACCTCATTTCATTTTAAACCCCCGTCGCCACCCTATAACTGGGGGCTAATAATTAAAATTAATACTTAAACTAAAATAATATATAATAATTAAAATTATTACAAAGTATGTCGAGGGCAACTGGAATGGATTCTTTGTTACGACCTGCCGGTCTCGAGACGGGACCGTATGGAACGTAATGGAAGAATTTGTAAGGTATATTAAAGGTGGAAAGTAGTACTGCGCACGATTTCATATCAAGGCACTTAGTGTGGTATGGACATGTGTAAATTAAGAATGTCGGATGAGAGGTTGCCCACACAAGTATTGAAATTAGTACCAGTGATGAAGGCAATTGGGACGTCAATTAGGTGGATTAATCATCAAAATTGATTTTTCTAGGTATACCAACTAAAAATCTAGCATGAAAAACCGAGTGATACTTCAGTCGATATTGAACACCAAACGCACATAACTATATCCGTGCATGACCGAGCTGTTCTTTCTACTTGACCATAATTTGAGTTCTTGATTGGGGACAAAATTAATATTTATTGAGATGATCGGTTTGTAAAGTGACTCGGATATATTTTCCCATATCTCTCGTTCAAAATAGTTCCCCTGTCATTATATTGATATTGCATATCATGTTATTCGTTTTTGTAGCACGGTATCGAATAATGCTAAACGGAACTCCAGTTCTCGGTATCTTAACAGTACTTCGATAATTTTCAAATGTGAGGTAATTACATGTAAAAGAAATTATGAAATACCGCGAACGAAAGTGTGGCACCGTTGTAAAATACCGGTAATTGGAAAGGCAGTAATTTTATCGTGTGCGTTCACTGCTTGTTTTTTTACGGAAAATGCTCATTAGGATTAATCGAACCCTCCTTGGAATTTTTAAAAAAACTCAAGGTAATTCGAGGAATATGGCGCAGCTCAAAATACGTGACGCAGGTATGGAAGCATACTTCCGAGCAATTTTTTTATAATCATCTTTAATCACCTCAGAGGAAACTGATGGATTTTCCTCGTAAGCCTTGAAATTTTTCCGATAAAAATGAGTAGTAATTCAAGCCGTTTAAGATGAAACATTGGAATAACGAGTTTGACTCGGGTTTTCACGCCGGCACTGATCATCGTGAGACATAACCAGCACAAAAAAAAAAAAAAAAAAAAAAAAAAAAAAAAAAACTCCGGCCTCGGAAACCGTACTTACGAGTTATATTATGGACGCACCGTCCGCGTTCCGGGCTCAGAGGCCGAAAGTTCCGGGCGTAGCACCCGGAGCAATGGAAGCTACAGCTCTAGCACTCGGATCTTTCGGCCTCTGAGCCCAAAACGGACGATATGTCTATATAGCCCGTAAATTTTTAAGCGTGCCAGTAGGGCTCGCTTTTTGAAATCACTCGGATGTACCATAGTACAGCACACCGATCAACCAATGCTATTCAACGGGCCGTCCAAATATTTTTTTCCTCGGACCCGTTTTCTTGTCTTCGAACCATTATACTGTCAAGCCCTGATGGTCTCTTACCAAAAAACCGAATGAACTGCTAATTGGGAACCCTTTGAGAACATTTTCCTGTCAAAACCGTATTATTTCATTTGACAAAAACCTCATAGAAGCTTTCTTACGCTCGGAGGACTCAACTCTAGAACCTTCTTTCCCGCCAAAACTGTTTAGCCAATGAGCGTCTTGCACTGCAAGTGCAATCTGTGATGAGCCTCGTGACTCTTTATACCATGTACTAACCATGGCCCCTGCAGAAATCCACTCAAACCACTGCAGTTATCTCCCGATATAGCTTTGGGTGTCAGGTTTCGAGCAAGGCAATAAAAGACGGCGAGGAGAGGGTCGCCTCGTCGAACCTATTATCTTCCACGCCCGATTAACCATTCACCGTGACGCCAGGATCCACCGAATTTTCACAAAAATTGTTTTCCGTCTATTTAGCGAGTTTTTCCTTCCTTTCCGTTAAAGTACAAATAAAAAGAGACCTCATTTGTAAAAATCGGCCGAATAGGAGAGAAGTTACAGTTCGAAATCCAAAGAGATTAACTCAACGCGATTTCGATGCACGGCAGTTCGCCCAAATCACGGTCGTGCGAAATGCCGCATATCAGCTTAAAATCAAGATAATTGGACGGAATCTTTAAAATCAATTTACATTCAACGTTCATGAATCAATATTTTCTCCCAAATTTAGCAAAAAGTACCAATTAATGCAAATAACAAAGACGTGAAAATAGTAGGTATGTGTCCAACATTTTAGTTATTCGGCACGCTTTTCCAACATATTCATGTTGGATTTTTCTGCTTGTTTTTTTTTCCAGTGCAACTGCGGTGGAAATGAGACTAATATATATTTCAAATACAGATTTTTCATCATTGAAGAATGAAATATGCATCACATCATGCCACTTTCCTGATGATTCTCCTAACGTGGCGTTCCACATTTTGATTGATTGCAAAAAGTTTTATGATACAAGAAATCCATTACTTGATTCTTCATTGAAATCAGGGTAATCTTTTGTGTCATGGAACTACAGACACTAGAGTCACACACGTCCTAATGACGTACTTTTTGGGCAGGCGGCATAACAGCACTTTCAGTTCCAGGCGTCCGAATTCTTTTATGAAGACGCTTCATGCGAAATATGATGGATCAATGGCGGAACTCTCAAACCATACGTTTCTAAATTGCAAACCTCGGTATTTTTAGAATAGAGAGAAAACTGTCTTCTTTTCTAGTCCAAGAAAGTAGAGGGGAAGTAATTCTTAGGAATATCTAAGAGGATAAGATGTTTTTAAGACTATCAGTATTTTGAATGATATTTTTATTTGTCAAGAAAGATGATCGAAAAACCGAGGTAGAGGCTTTTGTATTCAAAAACCAGCACTAAATTATGAGATAACGGGTTTTAAAATGAGTTTTTTCAAACTTTTTTTTTTGCATTTGGATCCATTTTGGATCAAACATTGTATACGTTGCAGGTACCTTTGATGCCTGGATATGTCTTGACAAAATCACAATCGACTATACCAGCACATGCAGACCCTGGTAAAAATTGGCAATAGGAACTGCATTTCAAAATACCATAGGAGTTCTTATAGCCGACTAAAGAAGGCTATTGAAAATCATATAGCCGGGCTATACGAAGCTATAAAAAAGTATACGGTCGGGCTATAGTTCCTATCGCCGGGCTTTACACTTTATCGCCAATGGCTGTAAAAGGCTATAAGAAATTGTGTAGAAATTCGTGTGCCTTGGAAATCATTATAAGATTGATACGGAGCTACCTTAATATTTACTAAACACACATTATATTTTCCTTTAAAACATATTTTTTTCATCAATTAAAATGAGAATTATCCGTACAAAGTGTGCAAACATTTCAAAATTATGAGTTGAAAAACGCTGACTCCGCAAGATTAAATATTAGAGCCTAACACAAAGCGGAGCGGCGACGACTGGCGCCTACAAATCTAACAGGGATACTTCACGCATTGCGCAATGCGTGAAGTATCCCTGTTAGGTTTGTAGGCGCTAATGCGCGTTTCGCGCTCTCTGCCCGCCCGCCGCGCGTCTGAAGCAACTATTCCACACCAGAGGTATTGCACAGAATCATAAAAAATTGAAGGCGCTCCAACATATTAAAATTGACAGGCATCCTTCAAAAGTATACGGAACACTCCTCGCAAAATAAATCAAGATACTACGGCACAAAGAGAGAGTGGTGGTCCAAAAACTAACTAAGTCCTAGTATCCATATTTAGTAACGTTTAGCATAAACTTTATCGTCTGGCTGTTGCTCAGTCGCCGTCGGCTGTAAAAGGCTAAAAGAAATTGCACAGCCGGCTACAGAAGCTATTGGAAATCTTACAGCCGGCTTTAGGTCTATGGTATTTTGGAACACAGATTCTATTGCCAATTTTTACCAGAGGAACTGAAGAGATGGAAAAAACCCGCTCCTTCA
Organism: Bemisia tabaci; assembly: GCF_918797505.1. Taxonomy (NCBI): domain Eukaryota; kingdom Metazoa; phylum Arthropoda; class Insecta; order Hemiptera; family Aleyrodidae; genus Bemisia; species Bemisia tabaci. The sequence continues at coordinate 37,559,853 of NC_092795.1, forward strand.
GGAAAATCATCATTAACAAGCCTTCGGAAGTCCCAAACATCAGTATTCTTCAATTAAGCACTTACGCATGAATGCAACATTGATAATAGAAGGTCATCCTCTTCCCTATAAATGTCCTCAGTTACGGACATGATATTCCAATCCAGTTACTTTAGCTGCCTGAATTTTGGAAATTACTTTCGGCATAATCTCTACTCAAATTTAGCTTCAAGTTATTTAAATCTATCAGATTAGTAGGGAACCGATGCATAAAACAATGCCGAAAAATTCATTCTGCCGTATAGGTATAGGGAAATGCGTAGGTAGTGCACACGCCAAAAAAGTTTACGCACTTTAAGACTGCGACAGAAAATGCGTCATCCTGCTTCTTGCAATTACTTTACATGTTAAGATGACGTCAGAAGACCCTCTGTCGTAGTCTAGAAGTGCGTAAACTTATCTGGCGTAGATTCTACGAGTGTGCGTTTGGAAAAAGGGCCCATCCTGGGATACCTGCATGCAAAAAATAAATGAACAGGGAATGAAAAACCAATATTCTCAACTTGGAAGGCTCTTACTTCTTTTTTCAAGTTCTATTTCTAAAATTTCCACGCGATTCTCCCCTTGGAGAGCACCAGTGGCGTGGCGTGAATTACGATATATCGATTGTTATGCCATTTAATCCTACGGAAAAGAATCGATAGATAAGGTGTTCGCAGCAAACACCTTAATAATCGATTCTTTACCACAGGTTTAAATGGCATAACAATCGATACATCGCAATTCGCCACTGGAGAGCACGTGCTGCGTGACTGACGATGACGCACGGTATACACAGTGGAATGAATCGTTGGGGAGATCGGACATGAATTGCCTCACTATAACTCTATATTTTGATGTTTCTTACGTCACATCATATCTTTTAAGAGGTGTTATAAAGGAAATTTACGATACAATCAACAAATCCACTTTTAAACTTTTCCGTTTCACATTAGTGAGGAATTGAGTTTTTAAAAATTCCACATCTTGTCTGACTTTTCTCGTCACTTATCGCCACCGTGCGGCGTTAAATACAGGCGCATGGAATTGACTGTGAGATGCGTTTTTAAAATTCTGCTTTTTAAGTGACTCGTATTTTTTTCGACTAAAATATTTTAATGGAAGATAATTTTTTTCGACAGAAATATTTTTATGGAAGATAGAGTATATTTCGCACCTTTTTTCTGCAGCAACATCAAAACCGAAAAAAAACCGAGATTGGTAGATTGGGAGTTTTATCATCGATATACATTCTGTAATGCAGAGGCTGGTGCGCGTTTAGTGTTTAAGCGTGCCAGTAGGGATCATTTTTTGAAATCATTCGGATGTACCATGGTACAGCACACCGATCGAACAATGCTTTTCAACGGGCGGTCCAAATATATTTTTCCTCGGATTCGTTTTTTTTTTTTTTTTTTTTTTTGTCTTTCAACCGCCACACTTTCAAGCCCGGATTGTCATTTATCAAAAAACCGAATGAGCTTGCCAATGGAAACCATTCAGAACATTTTTTGTCAAAATCGTATTATTTCATTTGACAGAGACTTCAAAAAACCTTGTCTACGTTAGAACGACTTGAATCTAGAATATTTTTTCCCAACTCCGTCCTCAACTTTTTAGTCAATGAGCGTCATGCGCTGCTGTCGAGTCTTCTGTAGTCTATTGCACGAAACCTGAGACTTTTTATTCTGCATTAAAATCCGTAAAAAGCGACGCATCAGTCTCTCATGCGATGACCCCACCCCTCCCCCGACACTCTCTCTTGCTCAGCGACGAGAGACCCGCAACCCGTCCATACTAAAGGTCGGAATATTAGGCACCCTTTATCCCTCCTTAATAACCCTTAGTATACCAAACCGAGATTTCTAAGCCAATGAAAAATTCATCTTTCAGCGTAAAAATTTAGTTCCAGCCCAAAATTATGATGAAAACGCACTGAAATTCCTTGATTTTAAGCTGACGCGCGGCCGTTCGCCGCAAATAGCGGACGTGCGCAAATGCCGCATATCAGCTTAAAATCAAGATAATTGGACGGAATCTTTAAAATTAATTTACACCCAACGTTCCTATCCATAGATTCTTCCAAAAGCAAAAGATACCAATTGATACAAGTATCAATGACATGAAAATCGTATGTGTCCAACATTTCAGTTTTTCGGCACGCTTTTTCAACTTATTTATGTTGGATCCGTCTTCTTGCTTTATTCTGCGATGCAGGTCTCTTTGGATGCATAAGTTTAGATGGATTGCCATATTAGTTATAAGTGAATTTTGTATGTCATTTCATACTCTGGCTGATAATGCGACCACTCCTAAGTCACCTGGGAATGTGAATGGAGGGATCGCAGTGGTTTCACTGTATATTTCTCACTGTTTCCCCAAAAAATTAAAGAGCAACTGTAATTTTAAATTTTTGCGGAACAGACGTTATAACTTCTTGGCGAGGAATGAAAGGCAATAAACGGACGTAGGGCAATTAAATTGATAGATGGACGAAAAGCCGTCAGTCAATATTCGTCGCATCGTATGTCGGTTGAAGACTAGTTTCAGCCCCATTAATAATGATAGAGGAAGAAAGTCAGGTAAAAGGAAAAATAATTCCATTTTGACCCCTGGTCCTCCCGGTTTGAGGTTGAGTCAGGGGGCTGAATCCCCGCAACTCGGAAAAAGAAAGACTGTTAAAAGACTTATTAACAAGTGCCTCTGTACAAGTGTATGAGAAAGTCAAATAAAAGAAAAAATAATTCAATTTTTTAGGTGTTTTCCGTGCTATTCATTTACTTTGAACTACTAATATCGATCGATGTGGAACCTTTCGAGACTGTCGGTGATTTTCACATTTCTCCTCACTATCGCGCAAAAGCTACACAATAAGAGAAACGTATAGATGTAGTTCATTTTGGGGAAAGAGTCCTTCCAATGCATTTTTTTCCAAGCGTTGAAAAAACAGGCCACAAAAAAGTGGTCTGCTTGGGCCTGATTGAAAATTTTCTCTTTGTCGAAAAGTCATTTTTTTGTCCCGAACATACTTCGCTCGATAAGGTACTTAGTTCTTCATAAAGAATATGGGGTCGAAGTGCGAACTTTGACGTCATTCAGCAGAACTTGTGTCGACCCCATTCCAAATAAATTGCTTGCGCACATAGCAGGCATGAGAGATCAAAAGGATGAAGTTAAAGGCTATCGAGTCTGCACGCATCAATGTAGAAATAGAGTGTATTTTTTGTCCGTCGGCACGAAGGTTTCTCACCCCGAAGAGGGCATTCAAATTTTCAGCAATGAGGCCGAGTGGAATTTTTTTCAGCAGACAAATTTTTCCGTCCCGTGAGAACTCGTCATCAACAGCCGGATTTGAAGCGGAGAGACATTCTGCTGATTTAATTAAACCCGCCAACTGAATTTTGGAATATAAGTTTTTGGTCAACTCGAGAGCTTCTTTCTGCACTTTTTAGCGGAAGTTTCCGTTCAAAATTCTTAAGAATTGGCCAAAACTTTCCGGAAAATGACGCTCTTTGAAAATACTTATTTTGTTGGAGGGAGAATCTGGCAATTTTTGAGTACTCATGATGGCGTCCTTCCTAACGTAACAGTATTATTGATTTTTCAAGCAAATGCATTTCAGCAAATTCAATTTAAAATTTCTGGAGACTTCAGAGAAATTACTTTTCTTGAAAATAAATATGTTATATGGGGGGGGGGGGGGGATCTGGCAGAATTCGAGTCTAAAGAATGGCGTTCTGATTAGTGTAACATTGACCTGGAGTTGGTCATGTTGACCATGAGCTAACTTTGCTCGCGCTAAAAGGCTTATAAGAGGTCATGCAGTTTTCAGACAGGCGCGCTGCGTGCCAAATGAAGGTTGACTGAAACAATTGACGGCTTTAATGAGGCAACGGCCTTTCAGGTTTTTTATTGAATTGTCTGTGAAAGGCACTCTACCACGAGCCACATTTAAAAAGCTACATATCGACGGTGCAAGTCGGCAATCACATAACTCGTTTGCGGTGTCTGAAAATCTCCGCAACTATGTTATTTTTTTAAAGGAGAACAAATGGACATGATTCCTTGAAGTTTTTGCAGAATTTTCCTGGCACATAGAAGAAAAATCACGGCAGTTTTAAAGAATTACCGTTGAGTAGTTTTCCGTTTAAAAAATAAAGTATGACAGGAAGTCTGCGACGTCGCAAACCGAGTTATGTGATTGCCGACTTTCACCGTCGATATGTTGAACACATGCATGTGTGCATGAACTTTTTTTCGGGGGAAAATGAGTTAGGATTGTATCTAGCCTAGCTATAACTGCAAAATTTTCTCCCGTCAAAAATTCAAAGTCGAGAGAAAACATCGCAGTGTAAAGAGATATCTTGAACAGTAATAACTTAAACAATAATATCATGAACTTTACTTCTAGTTAACATTGAGTGATGTGAGGGAACAAACTTTCGAACCACTTTTCTCCAACCAATCTTGATGAGACTTGACTCTTGTATTGCGGTGTTTGCGTCGTCTCGGCATCATTCACGTTGTTCGTTTCGAGGAATAAACTAATGACTCATTTAGCAATGATATCAGTGCTTAGTTGAACACAGTTAACTTGGGAATTTGTTAATATTCGCCTGAAGGAGGATGAGGCGTGATTTTTAATTGCTTTTTTTCTCTAAACGACCTAATGCGATATTTTGTTGTACCTATCTTTGAAAAGATACGAATTTAATTATTTACTTAAAATAAGATTCAGATTTAATTGCGGCTCAAGAGAATTGTATGAACGTTTTTGAAAACCTGCAGATTTAAACATTTTTTCCCTGGAAATCGGTTTCTCATCTCACGCTAGTCACGCGATTCTCACCTCATGCTTCTCAGGGAAGACTAAGTGAGAGATGACATGACATGAACTCCATTCATGATTCATATGAAGGTCTTTGATAAGTGAGATACATTTTATCGATAAAATCAGCAAATAAAATATTTCATCAGCGACGATGCAGATTCTCTGCCACACTTTAGTTTATTAAAACACGACTTATCACCTCCATTAAATAAAATTTATTGCGATTATTCTCCACCTTCTTTTAAAATTGGAAAGCCTCTTATCGGTGTCGCTAAGTGAAATAAAAAAATAATAAGCGAAAAGTAGGCTTCATACCTTTTGCACGTTTGATTTTTCCAGGCGGCTTTTCGATTCAAAAAGTTCATTTTACCATTTCAACACGTGATAATAAAAGGTCCTGCCTGAGGATGATTCTGTTGAATCGAAAGGCCTCGAATAAAACAATGAAGGTATCAAGCCTACTTTTCACCTATTATTTTATTCTTCGAGAAGGTATAATATTCTTTATCCTCGACTATAAATTACGTTTGAAAGTGTCAAATATCCTCCACTGGAAAAGTTAGAAACGTGGCTGAAATGTTATGACACAGGAATTATTGAGGCACGGGGTTTGGAAGTTTTACCATCGGTACCTATGATTGTCTTTGAAGAGATTCCAATTTTTCTTCGTTTTCGTATGCAGGTAAAGCCACCATACATTCTGCCTCCCGATCTTCCGAATCTCATTTGATGAAAGGGCTCGACAGTACTTTTGATTTTTATATAATTTTTAGGATTTTTATACTTATCATCACCATGGTTTATGCACCGCTTATTTTCCTCTCTTTCAATATGTACATCATAACGGTATTATTATTCGGCAGGGCTCTGCGACTCGTTCAGATTTGCATTACTTATTGACGTTATATTGAGTGTCTATGTACTGCATGCTAATGTGGTTTTCGTCAAAACTATTTTTAGTTATCACTTACCGCTTGTGCAAACTGCGAAGTGCACGTCGCCAACCAAATTATAGTAATGAGCAAAACATGCATTTCTCCTTTGATAACTTGCGGCTTTCATCGATCCTTGCAAATACCAACTGAGTATGCTCATCGAAGTCTAAATGCACAAAGATTAACACAAATTTATTGTAATACACATATATGATGACGCACATTTAAGTTTTACGTAAGAGACAGTTATTTACGAAAATTAGAAGCTGGGTATCGGATCAATTTACCACAATGCTAACTGGACCGAGTTTATCAGAAAGGAACCAACCCACATCAAGTTGAAACTGAGAAAAAGAGGTTTGTATTACTCCATAAGACTCAATGTAGAGAGTAAACTTCAACTCCTCTTTTCACAAACTAATGTATTTTTTCGACTTTGAGTTTTTGACAGGAGAAAATATACAATCAGAGGAACTCAAAAGCATTCTTGACTCAATTCTTCGAAAATGTGGGTCGGTTCCTTTTTGATGAACTCGTTCCAACTGTGCCCTTCTTTTCAGAGCTGTTGATGTTATTCTCCTAAAATCATGCATCATAATGTCGAGTTTTTGTGATAAAGGGATGTATAAACATTTCGGTAAAACTATTTTTTTTTTTTTTGCTCAGTGCTCTCTTAACCGAATTTACTTTCAAGGAAAAGTCTAGAAGATAAAGAGAAAATATTTAAAAAATAAAATGAGTTTTTTTGGATTGTTTTTCAAAGGACGACGGACCGGTCTTATGGGAAAAGTGGGCCCGGTTAAATCGGCTGGCGTTTTGATATGTTGTAGGTCTTAACCTACTGATCAAAAGTGTCAATGGGCATTTCTCCCTGTCTCGAAGTTTTACCCCCCATTTTGGGGGTCAAAGTTGCCAATTCGGCGTATAATTGGCAGTTTTGACACCCGGGTTTATTGGTCGCCTATGAGATTCTTTGATGGTTTCTTGAGTCTTTTGTATCCTCTGAATAGGCTAGAGACCATCCGAACTCAAAAACTGACAATTTTGCCTTATGGGGAAGGGGGGGGGGGTGTTCACGCCACCGATTTCAGAGTCGGCGAGCCTCATTAAACCGATTCTTTCGTCATGTTTTGGAGAATTTTTTATGCAAATGATGGCGACTGCATCTTGAAAGGTCGACTAAGATGCAGCTCAGAATATACCCCCGGGCGGGAGGGGGGGGGGGGGGGTACGACCGAACTTGAGCAGCGTAACTGGCTTGCGCGGGTCGGATCAAACCGATGCTTCTATTATATTTTGGAGAACTTTTTTTCAAATGACTCAGGCTGCTTCTTGAAAGGTCTACTAAGATGCAGCTCAAAATATACCGCCCCCCCCGGGGGGGGGGGGGGGATAGGCGAAAACTGGGCCGAAAAGCCGACCGAACTCGGGCAGCGAAACTAGCTCTCGCGAGTTGCATCAAACCGATGATTTTGTCATGTTTTGGAGTTTTTTTTCTATCCCAATGAAACAGACTGCATTTCGAAGTGTCGACTGAGATGGAGCACGGAATATGCTGTATGAGAAAGGAGGCTTCTCAATCCGCACCCTCCCTCGCAATAGGATCTCTCAGCATAGGTCAGTGTGGCATTGACACTAGTATAGTGGCATTTTTTACCACCACCATCACTCATACATAATTCCGAGGGTCGTTTTAGCTGACACGCATTCCCGACTGAGCCCAATATTTCTATAAGCGAAAGCTAATGGTGCAGATGATACCTACGGCTGAGACTATGTAACGTCGGTTGATTTCAGAAATATATCATCTAGGTGATTTTTTAAATGAAATCGCACATTATTATCGAGCATTAAACAGTTTTGTAGAATGTCAAGAAAGGCAAGGAAGAAAGCAAAGCATTCGCAAAAAGGCAATATATGCAATGCTATCAGTTCTGAAGGTATTTGACGAGTTCTGGGTTTTTCATTCTTTCTACTGGAGCTCCATAAGTAATGGATCAAATCTTGGAAGCTCTCAGTGCAGAAAGTGAGGCGAGCTCGCTGAGATTTTTTTACGTAATCAGAAAATCTAGGTAGGGAAAAAAACAAGGTCATGTACTTCTTCTTTTTAATTTTTTTTCTTTTCAAAAGCAAATAACCCCTCCCCTCGTCGAAATTCTGAAATGCATCAGGATATGCTGAAAATTGAATGATGCGTTAAATGGTATGAAGTTTTAATCGTCCTAGCCACGTTAAAAAGTGTCACTCTACTAGTGTCAGTGCCACACTGACCTATGCTGAGAGATCCTATTGCGAGGGAGGGTGCGGATTGAGAAGCCTCCTTTCTCATACAGCATATTCCGTGCTCCATCTCAGTCGACACTTCGAAATGCAGTCTGTTTCATTGGGATAGAAAAAAAACTCCAAAACATGACAAAATCATCGGTTTGATGCAACTCGCGAGAGTTGCATCAAACCGATCAACTCAATCTCATCAACCAATCAACTCATCAACCGATCAACAATCAAACTCGGGCAACTTTCGCTGCCCGAGTTCGGTCGGCTTTTCGGCCCAGATTTCGCCTCCCCCCCCCCCCCCGGGGGGGGGGCGGTATATTTTGAGCTGCATCTTAGTAGACCTTTCAAGAAGCAGCCTGAGTCATTTGAAAAAAAGTTCTCCAAAATATAATAGAAGCATCGGTTTGATCCGACCCGCGCAAGCCAGTTACGCTGCTCAAGTTCGTCGTCGCACCCCCCCCCCCCCCCTCCCGCCCGGGGGTATATTCTGAGCTGCATCTTAGTCGACCTTTCAAGATGCAGTCGCCATCATTTGCATAAAAAATTCTCCAAAACATGACGAAAGAATCGGTTTAATGAGGCTCGCCGACTCTGAAATCGGTGGCGTGAACACCCCCCCCCCCCTTCCCCATAAGGCAAAATTGTCAGTTTTTGAGTTCGGATGGTCTCTAGCCTATTCAGAGGATACAAAAGACTCAAGAAACCATCAAAGAATCTCATAGGCGACCAATAAACCCGGGTGTCAAAACTGCCAATTATACGCCGAATTGGCAACTTTGACCCCCAAAATGGGGGGTAAAACTTCGAGACAGGGAGAAATGCCCATTGACACTTTTGATCAGTAGGTTAAGACCTACAACATATCAAAACGCCAGCCGATTTAACCGGGCCCACTTTTCCCATAAGACCGGTCCGTCGTCCTTTGTTTTACTATACTTTTATACACCCACATGGCAGAAAATGTCAATTTTTAAATTGTATTATTTATTGAGTTGAATTAAATTCTACCTATATCAACATTCTTAGCTAATTGAGAATAGAGAAAAGGAAATAAAGTAATATAAAAAGGGACATACCTGAGAAAATAGAGGTATCCGCCCGGTCAGGGTGAGCTCCACATTTTACCTCGACCGTGCCCACACTGCCTACGTTGACTTTAATGCGCACAGGAACTTTACAACGGCACTGTGGAAGAGAAAACTTCAGCAAACCCTTGAAAATGACTGTGACTAAAATCTAACCCGTTAGAGTAAAAAAGGAAGGAGCATAAGAGAAATGCACAGCATATTGCAAAAGAAGAATGAGAAGAAGAAGGAAAAAAGGATTTTTTTCGAGCAGTCAATCCTCACTAAAAATTTTAACCTACATGAAGCGATTCAAATGGGACACACAGGCAACCACTTTAGTAAAGGCGTACATTGCCAGTGATGTAAAATCTGCCTCAAAATATGATTTTTCCTTCATCGATTCATTTGCTCTACTTGAAAATTGGTGGCTTGGTTATTATATTCAAAATTTTTGCCTGCATAATTATTGTGCCTGGTTTTCCACTTGACTTGCACCGCGCAGTCTTAGAAAAAAAAAAAAAAAAAATACAAGTTCCTTCATGAATTTCAAAATCTCCAAGAATGACGTCAGGCTTTAACGCGGCTTTTCTATACCTCTCCTTGCTTCCATGCCATGTATTCTCCTTCACTTACACGCTCGATAAGGATTTCTCACAAGCAGTTTTAGACCCTGTTCGTGGTAAAATTAATCTCCTAAAATTTAAATGACATGGTCTAATGCGCTTCTTGAATACACTGAATGTCAATGCAACGGCTACGTACGATCTTCTTAAGGTGCCTCATTCTAATTTTATTTTTATATTTTACTTCTATCTATAAAATACAAACTACTATACCAAGATAGCAAAGTAATGTTTTGCTTTCTACATTCAAACATGCTGATATAGGTTCATAGTCAAAGCTGTGTTTACCTGGATCAAGTGATTGAACTCTTCTGATTGGGGTTCTGACTTCATCAAATCGGATCATTGTTAATGGCCGTTTACAACGGTATGAAGAATGACAACGGTAAATTGACGATGTCACTCACAATACTGTATGACAAATTACATGCATCACCGGAATTCTCAGATTTCTCTAAAAACTGTAGGTGACACCATTCGACTTGTTCTTAAAGTTACGTTAGTTAGTTAAATTAAATCAACACATATTTTTCCCAAAATGAAAATGATGACATACTTGAGCATTTTTTCATTTATAAAGAAAATAATTAAAAAAAAGTCGTAGGCGTAAATGAAATGAAACTTGCTAAACATTTAAACAGCTCATGAACCTTTTTGCAGATACATGCATCTATCTACACTAAAGAATTTGTTTAAAGAGGAGAAAATTGAAGGAAAAGAATAATGCAGACAATTTTCAGAAGAATTTTGTAACTTGTTGGTATTTCTGAGTATTTGCGGCAGCGATTTCTCAAAAAGAGGAGAGGTAGGTATGTTCCATCACAGTGGCAACGTCGTCAGGCAAACGTCCGAAGGTCACATTCAACATCAGTCAATTTTTTAACTCCCCCATTTCTCTCCTCTCAAAGTAATGTTGTACACATTTCCATTGCGCTTATCGCTGCTGTCGCAGCAGAGATTTTTTTTTTTTTTATTTTGGTAAAAACTAATGCACAATTTTCAAACGAGCAGCTCATCTACATTACACACTTCACTTTATTTCACTGATTGTGGACTGAAATTCTTCTGTCAATTTGCATTAAAGCAACATGTGTTTTGGGTAAGTTTGAGTAATCGGATTTTCCCCAAAACGCATGTTTTTGCCTTTAAAAAAGGAATTTCTTTAATTAGTCGATTCTTGAAAAGAAAAAAAAGTTGTTAAAATATGAAAGTGAAATAGTTAGGTATCAGCGACCAAAATTAAATGAGCGCAGACCCAACGATACAAAAATTAAATAATGTTCCCGTCCATTTAGATAAAAAATAAACTAACTAATTTTAAAAATGGAGTGCATTGATTAATCATACACTAATTTCTCCGAAAAATTGAATTTTCAGCGGGTACACCCGTTCTATAAAAGAAAACTCGATTCTACGAAAAATTATAAACTAAAGGGAAAAAAGTAAGATGATTCCTGGAATTCATGCTAAGAACTCCATCAAATTCATCATGTATACATCCACAGCAATACGTAAATTCATTTCCATTATCTTATTTCAGACCTCTGAAAATGGATTCCATGAAACCCTGATTGCATTCCCAGCTAGCTTTTTACACTCAAGCAGGCCCTTATATAAGGAACCTGAGTTAAATCTATCACATTTATATACATGTATACCTACAATAATTAATATCGTGCTCATCAAGGCTGCATTGATTATTTTCCCCGAAAACAATAGTGGTGATCATTACAACGTGCGTTGACATGGAGTAAAAAATCGATAGCCTCATGATAAAGGGAGACGCATCTATGGTGAAACTGCAGAAATGCGTGTTTCGGTTTGCGGCGTTGCAGATCGACTTCCTGTCATACTTCATTTTCCAAATGGAAAGCTAATAGACGTCATCTTTTTGGCGCGTATACGTAGTATACCGCCTTTGCGATCGTTTCGAACCCTGCTCGATACAATAACCGAGTCCCTTAGTTCCTTACCGAAAAGTGACTACCGCGAACTTTTGAGATTTTCCAAAGCGTGTAAAAAGTTTATTTATCCATCAATAATTATGATTTAAAGTTGTTTCTCATTCTGGGGGTCGCTAGTTTATGTGCAGTGAATACCAAGAGTCTACGTTACTTGGTTTTTTTAAAAAAAGCCTAAGAATGGGGCGCGCTGATTTAAAATATGCATATATAAGCAGAATCAAGCGAATTGATTCGAGGATGGCTGAGCAGGTCGGCACTCTCGGAATGAGAATCTAACTCCTCCGTTTTGTTCAAAACGTTGCTTTGACAGATCTGCAACCTCGGTTATACTTTTCAAAAGTTGGTACCCGTGCTCTGAAAAACCCAAATAAGCCAAGTTCGTGTAACTATGGTGTCATTGCCTCGACCGGGCTGTGCTGTGTTGCCAATTGTTGGAGGATAGGTTACTTGCCCGGTGGTGGCTACCGCCACTCATGATAGTGCAATCTGTGTAAGTGCAATCTGTGATGAGCCTCGAGACTCATTAGACCATTAGCTAAACGTGGCTCATACAGGAATCCACTTACCCCTCTCTTCCCCACGATCCTGATCACTGCGTCGGCGTCTCGACGAACAATAGCTAATGACGGTCGCCAAGCGAGGCCGGGATCCTCAGCCCCTCGCCCAATTACTTACGCTTCATTAACCATTTCACCGTCACGCTAGGATTCGTCCAATTTTCAAAAAAAATTGTTTCGCGAGTTTTTAGCAATTTTTTCCTTCCTCTCCGTTAAAACACGAGTTAAAAGAGGTCTCATTCATAAAAATCGGCCAAATAGAAGAGAAGTTACAGTATTCGAAATCCGAAGAAATCAACAAAACTTCTCCAAACAAAAAATAAAATGAAGGGGGAAAAAAAGAAATGTATAAATTACAATTTAATATGATTGACCTCAGAATGTGACAAGCAATTCAATTATAAAAAGGAGAAAAAATTGAGTGACATTACAAAAAATTAGCCTCTTGCAAGGGGCTTTCTTGTATGAGTTTTGACCTGAAGACAAGTAAATCCCGTTATATTATTAAAACGAAATTGACTCCATAGTTTAATGCCTTAGTTTCTTGAATACGATTATTTTAAGCACTCGAAAATTTATACCAGCAATTTTACCCATGGGGTGATTTCCTGAGAGCTGATAATATCACGAATTTCTCATAGAGCCCTTCAAAAATGGCTTGCTTTTTGGGCAGCCGATTCGGCCATCAAACCGGGGTTTAAATGGAAGCTGATAATAACACAAAGCTCTGAGAAAAATTTTGAGATGAGTATAGGAACGGTTTGTAAATTACGAGGAGAGGCGGGCATTCTGTTCAGCATATCGATACATAAGTATTTTCACACGTAGAATTTAATTTTCACGGCAGGGAGTCGACATATTTTGATTTATTTAATTTTATACGGAAAATTTATGGTTTTTCGGGATTGAAATTACTTACAATTGTTTCATGAAAAATGAATGCACCCAAAATGACTATAGCATTTTGACTTTCACATACGTGCACTCACTAAATTGATTGGTAAATTCAAAGAGTGGGTACATCGACCTGGTATATCAAGTTTCTGCGATTTTTTACGGCAAATCGGTAGATTTTCGGGATGTGGATTGCTTACTTTCAATTCATGAATGAATAAAGCATGGACATGGTTGAGCTTCTTTGCATGAAAAGACGTTTAAAATAACAAAATCAAGACATATTTAAGACAATTGCATTTATATCGAGTCAATTTCTTTTCAATAATATAACGGGATTTATAATACCGGTGATTTGGGTATTTTAGCCCCAAAATACCTTTAAATCGACTGTATCTTCTAGGAGTTCGACAGAATTTTTCCTTTCTTCGCTTAAATTTTTCCGTAGCACTTTTCTTCAAGAATCTGAAAAGATTTTGCTTGAGGCAGATCAAAAAACTTAAATTTGTTCGAATAGCTTTCTAGATTCACAATACACGGTCTCGTGAAGGTGCGTCGCTGACCTTGCAGTGTTGGATCGTGAATTCTCTTGTTGTGCTGCTTGCCTTTTTTGAAATCTCTGTAAATGAAAACTAAAGGGGTTGATATGTGCGAGTTAATGACGCGCCTTATCAACACATTGTGTTGGAGTTCACTGCTTGTTTGAAAAATTCAGTGATTTTTCTTCTCTGTGTAAGGAATACTACAAATGTTGGTACGGTATCTCTCTGAAAAATAAAGTAGTAGCGGAGATTGCGACACTCCGAATACGAGATGCGCATTTTTGCAATTTCGTCGTCGATATTCCCCTGTGGAGTAATGCTATTTGGTGCGACACTAGTTACAGTCAATCGGAGCAAGGTACACTCTACTACAGGTATGGACAAACGGGGTGCCGAAGTGGCAGCGCTGAGAAAATCGGCGATCGAGTGACGTATGAAGTCGTACTAGTAGGGCGGATAAGCATAACAATCGTGCATTTCTGGAAGAAAGCATGAAACTTTCAGGATATCATCTTTACCTATAGAAGGTTCAATTTCGCAAGTGAGCCCAAAATTCTGAGGCCATGGGAGCCGGGGGGGCAGGGGGCCCTGATTTCGCTATGTTTTGCCGAATTTTCGCGTTGGATCATCGTGAGAACGCCGTTAACAATGTAAAATGTGATCAAAACCTGTGTAAACGTCATTAATAGGTTCTCTCAAACAGTATCCTAAAATGCTAGCACTGTCCGATCCCGGAGCACCCCTCAAAATGCCTAAAATTCAAAATGGCGCCCATAATAAGGCCTCCGGAATATCGGTATTTTCACTTGTGCATATCCTGTCATGTGAGGTATCGTTTTCCATGTAATTTTGGTCGCAGATTTCATATTTGAAGTCGAAACAACCCCCCGGTCAAAATTGGTGCCCCCAATCCAAGATGGCGTCCAGATTTGAAAGGCAGGAGGGTGCATTTTTTAAACTTTTACGCGATAAGGCAAGTGATATGTCATTTCCTATGTAATTTTGGTCGTAGATTTCATTACTGAAGTCAAAACAGTACTCCGGTCAAAATTGGTGCCTCAAATCCAAGATGGTGGCCAAATTTTAAAGGCAGGAGGGTGCATTTTTTTCAAATTTTTACGTGATAAGGCAAGTGATATGTCATTTCCTTTGTAATTTCGGTCGTACATTTCATTATTGAGGTCAAAAAAGCCCCCCGGTCAAAATTGGTGTCCGAAGTCTAAGATGTCGGCCAAATTTGAAAGGCAGGAGTGTGAGTTTTTATGAGAAAAATAATCACGTGAGATGACAAGAGAGGTAGGTATCAATTCATACGCATTTTTAGTCAACAAAACGAATCTAAATGAAATGTAAAAAAAATCTTTTACACAAAAATGAAACGAGATAATCAAGATGATTGCCATCATGGCTGACAAGTGAAAAATGATGAGCCACTAATAGTGAGGTGTCTTGCTGGTTACTGCACAAAAACTCTGAACTCAATTTCAGATGCCCCAGACTCAGAGGATGAACAATTAATAAGTACCGAAAATAATTTAGAAAACTTTCAGTCGGTTTCAGTTGGTGGGTCTCTACTCCATCGAGTGCGATCGAAGCATAGGCATACTTACCTACGAATCCATTGCACAAACCTATGTTCCATCAAATTGATCAGCAGACACCAATGTTTCTTTGCGTTTTCAAAGTGATATTAAACGCGCAAAATCCGAGATGATAGCTGTTCTTGCATGCGTTTACTGGTTGCCATTCAACCCCTCACATCCATAAAATAGGAACAGCAACTTTATTCTGTACGCTTTTATGTGATCCTTACCTGCAAGAATCTAAAGAAAGGTTCTTGGAACCTAATCAAAACCATGAACGGATATGAAGAGCTGGAAAAGAGTAAATCGATGGTGAAACTGCTTAAATACTATTTCGGTTTGCGGTGTTGCAGACTTCTTGTCATACTTCCGTTCCTTCATTAAAAAATACTGGAGTCATTTCTTTGAAAACTTTGCTTGTTTTCACTCTCTATGTGAGGAATATTCGATCTGTATAAATGTCAAGCCATGATGTTGGTTTGGTCCCCTTTCAAAAAATAAAATAGGAGCGAATATTTTGAAATCCTGCAACCAAGATACGCACTTTTGCTGTTTCACCGTCGAAATATTACTCCTCAATGGTAGCCAAAAAAATGTGACTTTCGAAGACCTCCGTCATCATATATCGAAGGAAAAATTTCCAGCTTTCAAAGTCTTCATTCAATTAGAGAAATTACCCTCGATATCATCAGCAATGAAGTAGGTAACATTAATTTAGGAGCTACTTTTATACTCAACTGTGGATGGGATGAAGTGATCTGGATGCTTGTCTTTGGGGATGGATGAATAAAAACAAGGAGCTTCATCCTATTTTAAGTGACTTGCCTCCAGATTCCGGAATCCTCGCTTAAAATTATCCGGTGTAATTGTAAGAAAGGGAATGACCAGTGACACCATGCTGTACCACCAAGAAAATAATATTTTCGTTCTTAGACTCATGCAGAAGTTCTGAAGACTCCAACTGTAAAAACTTACAGAACCGTAGGAGGAAGATCCTGAAGAGCCTCACTGGGAATGTGAATCAGCATGTGTTGATTAGGATTTTCTCCTATACTGACTGGAGAGGGTACGGCAGGTGCGTCGCGTGAAATGTCCTTATCTTTATTGAGAAATTATATGGGCTTAAAAATGAATAAAATATCTCATTATAGATGCTCCTGTTAACATCATTCCTACCGTGGACGGCCAAACTGATCACCCTCTTAATTATCTCGTATCATTTTTGTGTAAAAGATTTTTTTTACATTTCATTTAGATTCGTTTTGTTGACTAAAAATGCGTATGAATTGATACCTACCTCTCTTGTCATCTCACGTGATTATTTTTCTCATAAAAACTCACACTCCTGCCTTTCAAATTTGGCCGACATCTTAGACTTCGGACACCAATTTTGACCGGGGGGCTTTTTTGACCTCAATAATGAAATGTACGACCGAAATTACAAAGGAAATGACATATCACTTGCCTTATCACGTAAAAATTTGAAAAAAATGCACCCTCCTGCCTTTAAAATTTGGCCACCATCTTGGATTTGAGGCACCAATTTTGACCGGAGTACTGTTTTGACTTCAGTAATGAAATCTACGACCAAAATTACATAGGAAATGACATATCACTTGCCTTATCGCGTAAAAGTTTAAAAAATGCACCCTCCTGCCTTTCAAATCTGGACGCCATCTTGGATTGGGGGCACCAATTTTGACCGGGGGGTTGTTTCGACTTCAAATATGAAATCTGCGACCAAAATTACATGGAAAACGATACCTCACATGACAGGATATGCACAAGTGAAAATGCCGATATTCCGGAGGCCTTATTATGGGCGCCATTTTGAATTTTAGGCATTTTGAGGGGTGCTCCGGGATCGGACAGTGCTAGCATTTTAGGATACTGTTTGAGAGAACCTATTAATGACGTTTACACAGGTTTTGATCACATTTTACATTGTTAACGGCGTTCTCACGATGATCCAACGCGAAAATTCGGCAAAACATAGCGAAATCAGGGCCCCCTGCCCCCCCGGCTCCCATGGCCTCAGAATTTTGGGCTCACTTGCGAAATTGAACCTTCTATAGGTAAAGATGATATCCTGAAAGTTTCATGCTTTCTTCCAGAAATGCACGATTCTGGGAACATTTGCCCCTTATCCGCCCTACTATACCGTCCATTTGCCGCGCAAGTCTTCTCAGTCGTACTCTCGATGCTGTCAAATCTACGCGTTTTGACGACTTTCTAAAATTCCATTTGTCCATACCTGTAGTAGAGTGTACCTTGCAATCGGAGAGGTCGTAAAAACCAAATTGAGGCTCGGGCATGCGGCTACGACGCAAGCGAACTTGCGCTACATTATTTGTATGATCAAGAACGCCTTTTCGATCGTGGTCCACGCCCCAATTATTTCTGGGGAAAATCAACGGCTCATTCGAAGTTTTCTCATCAAAATGAGAAACTTGATATCTATTTGTAGATGCGTTGTTTTTTAAAAAAAAAAAAAAAAAAAAACCGTAGAAATGCACCATAGACTTAACGTAACACACAGAGGCAAAAGTATCACTGTTACAAGGAAAATCGTATTTTTACCAAAATCATTAAATAACCTATGAAGACATGATAAAATTGAATTATTTTTACAAGAATTTTCTGTAATGATAATTACTTTTTGTAGTGTCCAGAAAAAAAAGATCTGAGCGAATCTTTTTTTTTTTTATTTTCAGAAAAGATGCTCTTGTGTGGTGCCGCAATATTTTGGATTTATCTCGCACAATTCGCTTTAGATGTAGAATAGGGCTTTCCCTGGAGCGCGAATTATAAAAGAGAAATATGGAATCGTCCTGTCTTGGCAAATTTTGAGTTTTCTTGCACCAGCTTCACACAAAAATAAGAAATTGAACAAAAATATACACTCTGGGCTGTTCAAGATCATGATGTACCATAATTTTCAATAAACTATTTTAAAAGTTATTTTATTTTGTTCTCTTTATTTTACACGAATTAAAAAAAGGAAGAAAACAAATTCTACTGAGAGGCATACTTCTCAATGGGAAAGCTTGAAAATGAAGCAAAAAATGAATCAGGTCCGCTGTCCAAAAATAGAGATTACAATTCATCATTAGACGCTTTTTGAATTTGGTAATTTTAAAAGAGTCAAACAAAATTTTTCTCTTAGCTTTTTTTTTTTTTTTTTTCATAAGTTCCTCATAAGATTTATGCCATAGCATCACTATTCCACTCCTGTACTGAATATTGTTTTCATATGGAAACTGGTGGACACTCTGACAAGAAATTACTGTATGTTGTTGCCGTATGGCAACGAGCTTTTAGCGGCTCTGGTGCTTGCACTAGAGCTGCTATTCCGGACGGTCCCAGCTGGGGAGTATCAACGGACCATGTTACATTGGAGAGACCGCGTGTTGGTTGATGGGAATCGGCGCCATTTTCTGCTGTTTAGGGGGACTGATTTTATTTTAATTGATATCTTTTTCCTGTGAGCGAATGCTATGTTGTGTAGTGTATTTTTGGAATCATGGTGATACTGTCAATAATTCAAAACGGGTCTGTGCTTTAATCTCGCACTGGAAAAAATGTACTTTACGTTTAAAATTTGAAAATTCAAATCTATAAGTTTTCGCGCTTTTTTCGAAGAATGCCGTGGTTGGAGCTTCCTAGTCATACTACTCGACATCAGCTGATAGCAAACAAAGGTTACCAAGGAAACCGTAAACGCGTAACAACTGCCTACCGTCGCCAGAGCCGCTTTCCATGGAGCTTCCTGCTTGTTTTAAGCTTCAAAAGTTAAAGAAAAAATTAAAATTTCGAAAAACGCTCAAAGAAAGATATTTTTAATTTCGTCTTACTGTAACATATATTTTTTTCATCAATATCGCGTGGCGTCACAAAAAAATTCCACTCGGTAGAGGGTTAAAAAATAAATTTCTGTATTAGCTTATAGTTATTGAAGTATGCAATCCATTTTTCAACATGATTTTCTTCCTTTTTTTTGAACAGAAGCATGTTTTCCTCCAAAATATTCGGACCGTAACGTCCTGACCCTTACGGTTCATAGCGGTATGGTCGGGAGAGATAAGAGCACTGTAAACAAATGCTGAAGTTTGACTTAATTTTTACAGCAAACACTTTTATTTTTCATAATTTCCCCAATCAAAGATAGCCCTTAAATTTTTCAGTAGAGAGTCCATACGGCACACTTTTTGCCAAATTCTAGGGAGTGTTCACCCTTTAATTTCCTCAGACCCGTCCGCCCCTCTTATTAGTCCCCCGTAAAGATCCCCAACGCCGCACAGTGGATCGAGTCGATATGAGAGGTCGGACACAATTTGGAAACTTCAAAAGCTTATAACTCCATTTCTACAAAATTTTGAGGTTTGAAAAGTGGCTCCTTTGTTTTTTACGTAAAATTTTCTTCTGTAAACACCCCTCAAAATTTAAAATGCGACGGAATAAACTTCAAAATTTGCAGTTTTAGTCAAAAATTGCACGTTTGACCTCTCTGAAGATTACGTGTCAATGCCCCGCAGATTATTGCCCCATGAAACAAACTGGAATTTCATTGCTCCGCAAGATGCGGGGCATTGCAATAAAACTTATGGTGCGGGGCAATGAAACAAAATTTTTGCAATCCCCCGCAGGTATGAAATAAAATTGTTTCAAAACCCCGCACCAAGAATTGTAGAATTTTAGTCCCCCGCAGATTATGTTATTGACTTTTGACAACCTCACCTGGTAAAAAAAAAACATCAGTCAGCAAAAAATTCCTAATGCCATTTTTTATCACTTAACTAGTTACATTTGACAGCCCTCCCTCTAATAATTGGTTGATATCTCATCAGTATATTTTGCAAGGAAATAATATCAATTCAGCAGTCCAGTCCATTTAGTTGTAAATATATGAGTGGACGGCAAAACTTGCATGCAACAAAGGAAAAGTATGAGAAAACTCACCACGGAATGCATCGAGCTCTCCAACAAAGGTAAGATCTTTAAATTTCAATCATCCGATATCGTAAAACACTTAAAGTACCGGAATTCACAAAATTCTCAACACTTCCAATGTCCTCCCTTCTTATTCATAAAGGAGTCAATATACTCATTGAAAATTTTAAACTAGCCTTTTTACTTTTTGAAAGTAAAGAGATAAAAATCTTAGACAGCGCTTCTGCTGTTTCAAGCATTTTTAAGGATCTTTTATCAAGATCTCGATGATGGGATTCTGCTGCTAAATCTCTGTTAATGACTGATCATATAAAGAAAAAACAGTCAAATCACAGAGTGCTAGTAGCTTTTATTTTACCAGGTTGGACTCCAGGAAAGCAGGCGCAGGGTGGATGAATTCTAAAAAAAAAATAATACATAACAGGCATTAATGACTTTGTTCTCGTTGAACAAAAAATTTCAAGAACTGACAAAAGACCCTCCATAGTTTGGTATGTCGAACATGTTAGATGTAGATTTTTAGTGAGTCCGGAAAGAAGGAGACTTGTGGGTGGGCATGAGCCGAAAAGTGTTTTAGTGGCTTTCTGGAGGTTTGTCTGAATTTAAAAAAAAAAAAAAAAAAACTACCTAAGTTTTTTGTCTTTATTGTGATGAATTTCAATTATTCCTGGAAGTTTCTTCGCCTCTTTTCTTTTAGTTTTTTTTTTCTTTCTTACTTCAAAACTTTTCATCTTTTTTTCAAAATGAAAATCCAGTTTCAGATTTCCTACTTAAGATAAATTAAAATCTAGTGTTTAACTATTATCCAATATTTTACACTGTGTTCAAAATTGGTAAACATCGAGCAATTTAAGAGCCAGAATCTCATCTTTCAAAATTGGGTCAATTTTTTTCTCTCTCTCTTTTAAGTTTTCAAATCACATACTGACTAAAGGCAGAACTAACATCTCACTTGGAAGGAGCCTGCAGCCCAGCTTAGCTATCAAAACTACATGCCAAATTGCATTGGTTAAGTAATCCCTTTAAGAGAAATTTTATTGATCCCTAGGACTATTTTTGCCCTTTTGACAGATTTTGAAGGTGCTGTGGCTGAGTAAGTGACTTGAAAAATCCAAGGGGAAAGTAAATTGATGATATAAACCTACTCAGGAAGGAATCAGTGTAGTTTGAGGTTTCCACCATTTCCAAACTACATGCCAAATTACCTTTAATAAGCCCTTTGAGAGATATATTTTATTTACCGCTAGGAGTATTCTTTCCCTTTTGACAGATTTTAAAGGAGTTCCTGTAGCAGTTGATAGTATGTGACTTGAAAAACGGGGACAAAATATTTTAGGTCTCTGTTAGCCCAGAAGAACACTTATTCAAAGTATCAGCAATTTCTGAGTGGGTCATGCATAACCTCTCGCTGCTTTCGCATGGAATGAACCTTACAAACTGAGAATTTTAACTTATATGGGGCGATGGTGTAATCAGTAATTTTTAGATCTGCGACCAAACTAATCCAAGAGGAAGGGGCAAAAGATCGTAATAGTCAACATCATCCATCAATGGCAATCATGATGATAGATTTGATATCTGGTTCACAAGAAATGGAAAACCTTACGCTACACGGATTTGTTCTTTCTGAGTATAGGTTTCCAGCAACGCTCACCTTACTTTCCTCTTGGCTGTTCAGTAATGCATCGAACAGTTCAAGGCCTGACAAAGACATTTTTAGCTGAAGGGTCCAACAATGGCTCATCTTGTTGTTCACCAGCCAGTGAAATGTTCCCATGGTTTAGCTGTGAAGCCCCTAGAGTGAAAGTCTCAACCTAAACCTGTTATCCAAGGGCTATAAGTATTAGGGCCTTTGAAGGGTTTCAATTTTTTTGGCTAATACATGCAAATATGTCCTATCCATGTCGAACAATAGAAGGGAAGTATCAAAGTTTAGAGATACAAGATATCCAAAGAAAACTCAAAACAATGAGATGATGAATCGAAGAGGAAGACAACCAAATATATCACTGATTTGTGGGGGGCAGAGCAATATTATTTATTTACGCTGTAAGAGCGACTGAGCGACTAAAGAGCTTACCATTCATTCATTGCAGGGTGGCAAAAACACATGCTTGCATTTATTAAGAACTTCACCTTACTGACTTCGCCGAATTATGACGAAAATAATTTTCTGATTTTACAAACAATTTTGAAGACTTGAAACCAATTTCAGCCGAGAAAAAGTAGGAAAAAATACTTTCAGAATTAGAAATTAGACGAGAAGTGAAATGAAATAACCTAAAATTAATAACAGGATTGATTTGTAAACATCTGCTGTAGCGAGGCTGCCAAGTTGATGAGAAGAGTTTCTAGATTTCACCGATAGAGGCGCTAGACACGCTTAACGAGATCGTGAAAGCACTTATCTACAAAGGGAAACTGATACCAAATAGGTTGTTCTCATGTTCGAATGAGCCAAGGAAGTTATAATTGTTTGTCTAGTAGTACAGTCCAATTATTGAAGGCTGACCTGTATTTGCCTTTTCGTCCTAGCCTTTAAAGTGATTTGTCAAGCTCTCTGACGTGGTCGAACTGGCATGCGATCATGCGATACATCGCATCGATTTAGTCCAAAATCTCTGTAACAGAGGCGTGCGAAGGGGGGCCCCCCCCAGAATTTGAAATAGTCTCATTTGCCCCCCCCCCCCCCCAGAAATTCTGGATGGTGTAAAAACACCTTCTTTGATGCACGAATAACTTGTTAAATGCAACAATTTGAAAGTATTTTAACCTGTAAATGCATAAAATTGGGTAACTTGGTGTAAAAATTGTAGGAAGATTAGCGCCACGGATACCTATAGAGATGCGCTCAAATAGAGTTAAAATTTCAAAAATATTCCCCCTTCCGAGGGGGGGGGGGGGGATAGCGAGTAATGCGGAAATGATCGATATATATCCCCCCCCCCTCAAAAAAATAAAAATAATTTCAAAGATCCCGGAAATTCTCATACTAAACGTAATAAATTGAGAATGTCTGTCCTTGAAACTGGATAGTTTCAAAACTTTAATCGGCCGCCATTTTGAAATGATGTTAGACAGATTTGATCTTCCAGTGTGCGCAATAAGCCCCTTTTATGCCAATTCTAACCATATGGACCGAAAAAACGATATTTGAAAATGCTGACCCCCCCCCCCCCCCCCCCCCCAGCACCGTGACTCATTTTTCTTCAATAAGAATTCTCCCTTAGTGCAATGAACTATACGGAAATACACTGTATTTGGGTTTTTTTTTTAATGTTAACCCCCTCCCACCCCCTCCAAAAAAAAACACGTGCACCAAAAAATAAAAATCCGCATCACCAAATAAATGCTGAATAAGAACTAAAGAAAGCAAGCTGTGTTCAGATGCGTAAATTTTTTGCGCCCGGCTTGTTTTTTCTTCCTTACTAATGATTTCTCGCCTTTAAAAGTGTTTTTTTCCGATTCCTCGTGAAAAATAGTGCATATTCGTCGACCCGGATGGGCTTTTAAACGATTAAAACACCCCCGTTCGTCAGATAAAATTGAAAATGTTCATTGCGAGAATTTAAGTATCAGAGGATTTCCCGCTAAAAAAATCCCCGCGATCTCAGTGTAGCCAACCTCATTAAAATATTACATCCATTGAATCTCTAAATTTTCACTCTATCTACGGCTAAGGGCTTACTAAGATCGATTTTTATTAATAAGCTGAAGATTTTTGGCAATAACTTGTTGTTTCTTTGTAGAATTAAATGATGAGCTGATGAGCTCGGCAAATCGTATGGTGCACATCTGATTTGGAAGGTTGGGAAAGCAAAAATAACAGTGGAGCCAAATTGGAGGTAATGGGCTACAGATAGATTTTGTAATTTCAACACAAATGGCATGTACTTACTGCGATTACAGTAAGACATGTCAGTAATAAAGTTAAATTTACATTAATTATGTCTAAAGTTGACTTATTACCTCTCAAAGAGCTTTTAAAGGAATTACCATATGGCAACAGCGAAACGAGAAAACAGTGAGAAAACATCAACATAACCTAAAACTCTCTGCGTTTGCTCCAGCTCGTAGCGTAGCTTAGTGTTGGGGATATTTTCAAGAAAACCGATATTTCAAACGATACGATATTTCTGAAAATATCGAATATTCGGGTCGATACGATATTCAAAATATCGATATTCTAAAATATCGGTATGAAAATATCGTATGTGAGTGTTCGATAATCACCCGCGATTTTTGAAACAGAATTTAAAAGATAGGGATATAGGAATCATAAAATGTATTTATAAATGACTTACACATCAATAGTGAGACTGTAAAAGCCAAGGATCTCCATTGTACAACGTTGCAAATTTTCTATCAGACTTTTTTTTTTAAAAAGTAGAAAGCTAATGAATGATATTTCATGAAAATATTTGCGATTCTTCCTTTCTTCTTTCTCACTAATATTTTGTAACAATCCCCTAATTTTTTGGGTTTAAGGGCAAGAAAGAAAAGTGGCTAAGTAGTGAAAAAAATATTTGAATTTTATTAAGATTATTATACGAACAGAAATCTCTTAATGATGACTATTTAGAAGAAACAATGAAAATTTGACTCCAATGAGATCAGGTTGGATACATATTGAGTTAAATTCAGTTACGAAGTACCTAGTTAATTGTTCTTAGTTTATCACATGTTAACAACATAGTTTTATTGAACTTAATACTAGAGGACCAAAACATAATTGAGATCTTACAACCTAAACCAAATAGGTTAATCAAAATATATTATTTAACAAGAGAATAAAGGCTTTGCATTTAATAGTCTCCTCTGGTAACTAAAGTTAGGCACTAAATCCTAGAGTAAACATTTTTACAAAATTTGCTTAGGACTAGACTTACTATGGTGAACAGTCTTCTTAGTAGGAATCAAGAAGTAAGAATTTTTTACTGAGCAATTACTTGTTCGTTGAGTTGGTGTGGTGCCGGGTGCCGGGACGGACAGGAGGATGAGTGAGGCGATGTAGCCATCTTAAGTTTTAGACATGACGTAGAAATAAGAATCGGCCTATCAGGACTAAAGAATTGGCATTGCTGTGACGTAGATGTGCACATTTCTTCGCTTGCTGTCGCTCGCGCCCAACATCAGTATTTTCGATACGATATTCGCAGAAAATATCGATATCGACAAAATATCGTCAGGAAAATATCGATACGATATTTCGACCGATATTTCGAAAAATATCGATATTCTGAAAATATCGATATAATATCCCCAACACTAGCGTAGCTTACTAAATACTAACTTCTTGGTCAATAGGTCCCGGGTTCGAATCCCGGTGGTGGCGTCTAATTTTCACGGAATTGACGAGTAGATCTGCTGAAACAGATTCTCCTCGGCCCTAATCCCTGAAAATTAGAAAAGCCTGGAGCATGGAGCCTGATGTCTACGGACACTAAACATTGTCTAAAGTTGGCTGAAGGTGCAATAGACACGAAGCCATTAAACCAGCAGAAAAAAAAAAAAAAAAAACTTCATGCTGGCTGGCCCGAAACTCAGTGTTTATAATTATCTGGGCATTACTTTTTTGTTGTGATAATTTAAAATCAATTTTTCATCTCTTCCTCGTTTATGGTCCTTATTTTATACCCACTTTGAAGGAAATCTAAGCTTCCTCATTCTTATGAAAGAATCGATAAGTGCACTTAGAAACTGCAACTAGTTTCGCAACGACAATTCGAAATTCTTCTGAAAAGACGGGCATTTCATGCAGTTTCTGATGGTAAGCAAGTATTCCTTTTAATCAAGTATCTCAAGTTCAACATGAACATAATAATAGGAATCTGATGTTTTGCACATTGTAAGTAGATACTCCCTCCGGCAGTAGTCGAAGTACCTATGCGCAGTGCAAAGACCATGATCCCCACTAGATGATACAGTGTTCTGATTCTGTAACTTATTGCAAGCCCTGGAATTGTACAGGCTATGGTGCAATGTGGCATACATCTTGATGCCACAATAGTCCTCAACAGAAATCCAAAAAGAATGCCTGAGGCTGCACCAACACATGCTCAAACGCATTTTTGCAAGCTTGAAACTGCGTAATGGCTGGTACAACCTGCATAGAAGTCCAACCTAAAGTTGACCATACATTGATTTTTAAGTATAGATGGTAGTTATTTTTATAACAGTTAAAAATCAGTTGGCAGTAAACATAAAGTAGTACTTTAACCAGCCTGTGGCAGATTTCACCTAGATGAAAGAGACTTGAAATTTGTGATCATACCTGATACCTACATGATGGTGCACACACTGTAGTGCATTTTCCAGATTACTATGGTAATCTTGAGCGTGATGCGCAGATCTGTGGCACATCGCACCATAGCCTGGTGATTTACCAATTTTGTCAAACGTTCAGCCTCAAATGATTATGAATATTGTGTGGAAAATGCCCATCTGCGAATTTTGGGTTCAATTATAGATTATCTGGAGTGAATTTCCTGAACCCTCACTCCCTAACTCTATCACCTCTACTGCTACGCTCATGCCCTACCCCTCCTCCAATCAATGAATCTCTCATTAAGTTCCTGAAAATGCTCAGTAGCGCAAATCGACGGTGTAAGTCCGCAATCACATATCTTGTTTGCGGTGTCTGGAAATCTCCGGCTCTATGATATTTTTTGAAAGGAGAACAAATGGACATCATTCCTTGAAGTTTATGCTGAATTTTCTTCCCACTGAGAAGAAAAATCTCGGCAGTTTTAAAGAATTGCCTTTGACTAGTGTTCTTTTTAAAAAATAAAGTATGACAGGAAGTCTGCGATGTCGCAAACCGAGTTATGTGATTGCCGACTCACACTGTCGAAATACTTCGAGTGTGATTGAGTAAATGTAGGTTTACATGAATCCAATTGTAGTAGATACAATGAGATTTTCCTGACAATAAATTACATGGTTTAAATATTGACTAAGTCACAGATAAGATCATAAAAAGCTGAAGGGATTGCTCCTAGAAGCTGAGGTTGGGCTCTCAATTTTCACTATGCTTACCAGTGGTACCTACTTATCAGTTAATTGTCGAACATTAGGTTTCAATTATTTTAAGTAGGAAATCTCTGTGACGGGACTTTCATTTAGGAAAATGAATTGAATATTAAAAATAGAAACGCAAGAAGAAATTCAAATACAGAAATTTACCTATCATACTTAACAACAAATTTATTCTTTATTTAGCATGACTTAAAAATCCAGCAGTCACTTATTTTTGCCTCATGTATGCCCTCTATCTGTAGTTCTCAATGTTATGGATGTAATTTTTTTTGGTCACTCACTTCATTCTGTATCCAACATGCCAAGGTGTAAACATTTCAAACGATGGAAGCTATTTTGCAATTTCTTAAAATTATTTGTTCAATGAGGAAATAATCACTAATGCCTGTTTTTTTATTCTTTTTTTCTAGAACTTCTTTACGAAGTGCTTGGTTTGCTGGGATCCTCATGGAAAAATGAAAGCTACTAGCACTCTGTGGTTCAACTGATTTTTCCGCATTAGATCAGCTATTAACAGAGATTTAGCAGCAAAATCACATCATCAAGTTCTTGAAAATCTACCTTAAAATTTATTGAAAGATTGACAGAAAAACAATGCACTGCATCATAAAAGTGCAATCTCCTGGAAGGCATTTGTTTCAAAGAAATTTAGCATGTAGGATTTTTTTTTATTATTATTACTTTCTTCCAAAAGTACAAAGACCAGTAGTAACTTTGAATGAGCTTATTAACTTTCCTATGAATTGAAAAGGAAGAAATTGGAAGTGTTGGGAATCCTGTGAAGTGCAATTCTGAAAGTGTTTTTAAAATATAGGACGATTGGAATTGAAATATCTTACCTCTTCAGGAGAACTAGACACAGTGAATGGTGAGTTGCTGCAAACTGTTTTTTTCTTGCATGAAGTTTTAATAGACCAGGCTGTTGAGTAGGAACTCCAAGGAATGGAAGATGTCGTTCAGAATTTTATGATGACTTTGAAAGAATCTAACTTTATGAAAAATCAGCAATTTAATTTGCGGGGGAATGAAACTCTAAATTTTTTGGTGCGGGGCTGTGAAACAATTTTATTTCATTCCTGCGGGGGATTGCAAAAATTTGGTTTCATTGCCCCGCACTAAATTTTTAGTTGCATTGCCCCGCGCAACAGCAAAAGGCTGAGTTTCACGGGCAATAAACTGCGGGGCATTGCTGTGATACCCTCTCTGAATCACTCGATTTGCTGTGCGCCGTCGGTTCTTTTTCCTGACCAAAGACTCTCTTTAAACATAGGTCAAAAGGGATGTAAAAATATGTGGTGATCTACGCAACGATTAAATTAATGGTAAGATAAAACGCTAAATAATTCTTTTCACGATGCTATTTATTTTCAATTGTTGGACACATTTGCGCTTAATTGTAGTAACATTATTCAGGCGAGGGAACATATTTGCAACATTACTGTGCCGTGTTAAACAAGAGTGGCATAACTTAGTACAGTTTTCCATATCAGGTAGATATCAGATATCAGATGGAAGAAGTGCTGAGCACTTTAACATAACAATGCGAGTTCCTTTGAAGAAAAATGTGTATAGTAGAAGATCCTTATAGACACTGCGATTGCTTTTATGGCATGCTCTTGCCTAGTACGGTAGAGTAGACTAAGAACCGTATTTCAATTGAAATGTAGAGCAAGCTCAATGGAATCACTTCTAATCACCGGCTGCAATTAGGACTTGGGCCACTCGTGTTTGCTGGAAGGTTCGGCTTATTTCATGATCAAATGAATGGCGCAGCAATACTTCTATCTTGACATCGTCGCCGTGTGTTGGTGTGCTTGAATTAACGGAAGTTTTAATTGGATTTACCGGTTAATCTACTGCCCATCCAGTACGGCTCAGGTTTTTCTCCTAAGTCTCTGCTACGTCTACGAAAAAGGGCGAAAAAACAATTAAAATAAGGGATAGTTATTAAAACGAGCCTCAGCAAATCAATAAAATGCTGACTGTGCATTTCCTAAATCACGTTCATACGTAACAAAAATGTTAACCTAAAAAAGGATTATGACATTGCAGGTATGGAAGCACCGTCAATGTATTCTATTTTCAACGGGCGTCCAAAAGTCGTCGTCTTAAGCCCGTGTCCAATGATCAAATGAACTCCTTAAATGCAAGACGGCGGGTTCATGGACATTAATTTGACGGCTCGCCAACTTGATAGCGGACTTGCGCCAAAACCAGTACGCATCTCCGCCATCTTGCATTATGAGAATTTGATAAGTTCATTTAATCGTGGGGCATGGGTTTATAGGTTTCCCCATGACGTCATGGACCTGTGACTCAATAACGTCATGAGAGGACGTCATGGACGTCATCGGAAGGTGCTTCGATGACGTTATCACCCGATATCGACCAGGAATATCCAAAAATAGCTATAAAGTTTATCATGAATAGCGCATTGGGATCTGGAAGCAACAAATGGCCAACGTTGCTTATAGGGAGAGTTAGAGTGCGCATCGAGGGGAAGGGGAAATAAAGTCGGGAGAAAATAGCGGTCACATAAGTAAATTATAATTTTCTAAGCAATTCAGTGCTGGCCAGGTTGGCCTAGTGGTCGGCGGGTCTGATTCTAGGTCAATAGGTCCCGGGTTCGAATCCCGGTAGTGGCGTCTGATTTTCACGGAATTGACGAGTAGATCTACTACAACACGTTCTCCTCGACCCTCCTAAGCATTGTCTAAAGTTTGGTGGAGACTTCTCCATTTGAGCACCCCACGTGCTCGGAGTGATTCGGTCTTCGCTGTATGGACAAATTAAAATCCAAGTATAATCAGTTCTCGGAATCGAGTTTGAATATGGCCGATAGTAATGATAACACATATCACAAATCAAACTTTTAATTGGAACTTACAAAGTTGTTCGCACGGTGGTGAAAGCTGCAACTAGGCCTGATTTTGGAGGCATGTTCCAATCTTCCGAGAAAATCCTATCAAAGCAGTTGTTCCTGTAAAAGAATTGCATAAATTTAGTAATGGCATAAGTAAATATTCCCCACAAACACTACTATTTTAATACCTTACAATATAGAAAGGCTTCATATTAGGTTTTCTATCAAGATTCAGATAAATTTAACAAAAAATAATTCAAAAACTTTAGGGCCTTCTCATAAATTACGTAGCAATTTTGTGAGGGAAACGGAATGAGGAGAACGCCTTTTTTTACGTGTTGAAAGATAGGGAGTGGCCTACGTCAGTTACGTCACCAAAAAGAGGAGGCAGAGGGGGGTCGAAATGTCCAAAATTTAACGTTCCGTACTTTATGAAAGACTCCTTAGTAGCTCCTCTTAATAATAATCTCTAACTCTGAGAAAATATGACATTGAAAAGTTTGGTATGGACTGCGCTAAATTGTGCATAATTGCAACTGAAAGAACTTCGCTTGATAAAGTCCTATCTTGATTAACTTAATTATCGCTAAGTAACACGACTTTAGATTTTAGATGCGGTGAATCTTATTCATTTTTCATGCAATTCACCAACGATAGACGGAATGCATCATATACATGTATGAACTTCGAATCCGTGTAAGAGATCAAAGCACGTGCGCTTTGATTTAGTTTGATTTGCGATCGCGAAACTTTATCAAAAATGGCGATGCATTGCTTTTAGCATATGTAAAAGATTTGGGCCTTCAGTCGATCAGGCAAGGGAAAAGTTAAGTGACTAATAATTGTGAAATATCATCAAAAGCGGCCGCATACAGCTACAGTCATAGTGATTGTGTCTTTTCAAGGGGCTAAAGTTTCGAATCATATTACTTACGGAGCACACTCCTCTCCCAAATTGGCGCTGCGGGCTACGAGCGATCTTGCGTTTGACCTGTTGACTTCTGGAACCATGCTCGCTAATTTGAAGGAATCGCTGAAATGTTTCCCCAGGTTAAGCAGCACAAGGTACGTGAACCGAGAGCCCGTTCTGAAACGAAAATAATTATTTTGCGGAGGGCAATAGCCAATTTTACCAAAAATGAACGGGGAAAAATGAAAATTTCAATTTCATTCCTAATTTAAGCGCCAGCCAGAATCAGATCAGAAGCATCAGCTTGAGTTCTGATTGATTCAACCACATTTTTGTCTGACTCCACCATAGCTCGGGCTAGTGCGGCTACACTTCTCGCTGGCATCAAAATCAGCCAGGAATATACTTGGAAGTATCATACGTTTTTCCGTGTCAAGGAAAAGTAAATTCAAAAATAAACTATGGCAAAAGTTATTTCCCTTTAAAAGAAGCTACCCGCATGGAGCCTTCATTGTCATGATTCTTGGCAAACCTCTAACCATGTTAACAATTATGGCCAATTTTCCGTGGTCTTCAAGCAAAGATGTTCTAAAAAACTGACTTTTATATTCGTACGTTGCATACAATCCAACGCCTCTTTTCTGCAAACTAAAACTCCACATTAAGTTTCCTTTTTTTTTTACCCCGCACACATCATGAATAGGATGTGGTATTGTCAACTAAACATTGAGAAATAAAAAACAAACAAGAAATAATCACACTAAAGGTTATAGGACATTTCGTCAACGATATTTGTCCGCGCACCTGTTATTTCCAGTATAATTTACGTCCACGCGTTTTTTCGGCACGGAAGTTTTGGTCCACGTGACAGTTGAGACCCAACGTTAATTGGCCCACATGTAAATACAAACGACAATTGCTCTCGACGTTTTTGGATGAAAATATATAATGTCTTGGAAGAATGAGGGTTTGCTTGTATTTTTGTTTTGTATGTTTGGTCCAACGGAGAATAATATATAGTTGAGAGTTTTGGTAAAAATGGGGGAGCGTCAAATCCATGAGACAAAATTCACTAAAACTCTCGAC
Organism: Bemisia tabaci; assembly: GCF_918797505.1. Lineage (NCBI taxonomy): Eukaryota > Metazoa > Arthropoda > Insecta > Hemiptera > Aleyrodidae > Bemisia > Bemisia tabaci. The sequence continues at coordinate 37,591,991 of NC_092795.1, forward strand.
ACCTCTTTGGTGTAACAGGACTTAAAGAAAGGATCAGGAACAGGATCTTTCAAGAAATTCCCACCTTGTTATACCTGAACCGAATAAACCTCTATATTTGCCTCAGCTAAAGGCTCTTAGATTTTTCCTGTGTACGATAAGTATCTTGATTTATTTTACGAGGAAAGATCTGTATTTTTAAAGGATACCTGTCATTCTTAATACGTTCAATTTCGTATAATACCGTGCAACTACTCTGTTGTGAAATAGTTGCTTCAGGCGCCGCCGCACGGCGGGCGGGCGGCCAGCGCGAAACGCGCGCGCGCATTGGCGCCTACAAACCTAAGTGGATACTTCAAGCATTGTGCAACGCGTGAGGTATCCACTTAGGTTTGTAGGCGTCAATGAGCCTCTCACGCTGGCAGCACGCCGCTCCGCTCTGTTAGGCTTTAATATTTATACTCGCATAGTCAGCGTTTTTTAACTCATGATTTTGAAATTTTAGCCCACTCTGCATTGTTTATTCTCATTTAAATTAATGGGGGGAAAATATGTATCAATTTATTTAAGGAGAATAATAATATAATGTGTGTTTTTTTAAATATTGGTGATTCCGTGTCAAGCACTTTAATTTTTTCTTTTACATTTTGTTCTTTTATTGTGCTGCAGCAAGGTGTACGCGCAACGAAATGCTCAAAATTTGACGTATTTGAATCTAAAAGATCGATGTTACAAATGGGTTAAAACAAAAGATTGCATGCACCTTGGTTCTTTTCACCTTTTATTCATTTGTGCAGTTTCTGTTGGTACAACTGCGGCTCATTGAGATGAATGTCGCTTGGGAAAGGTTTTACAAATATTTGTCACGTTTTAAAAATATAAATGTTTTCAGAATGAAGCAGTAATTTCGTAAAGAGAAATAAAAACAAGCAGAAAAATCCAACATGAATATTAATAAAGTTTGATTTGAACAACACCATATTCAATTTTAGTTTTGCAGAATAACCAAGGTGATGTAATGTTCATTTGTCATGTCATCATTGTTCATGTCATTACATCACCTTGGTTATTCTGCAAAACTAAAAACATGAATATGTTGGAAAAGCGTGCCGAATAACTAAAATGTTGGACACATACCTACTATTTTCACGTCTTTGTTATTTGCATTAATTGGTACTTTTTGCTAAATTTGGGAGAAAATATTGATTCATGAACGTTGAATGTAAATTGATTTTAAAGATTCCGTCCAATTATCTTGATTTTAAGCTGATATGCGGCATTTCGCACGACCGTGATTTGGGCGAACTGCCGTGCATCGAAATCGCGTTGAGTTAATCTCTTTGGATTTCGAACTGTAACTTCTCTCCTATTCGGCCGATTTTTACAAATGAGGTCTCTTTTTATTTGTACTTTAACGGAAAGGAAGGAAAAACTCGCTAAATAGACGGAAAACAATTTTTGTGAAAATTCGGTGGATCCTGGCGTCACGGTGAATGGTTAATCGGGCGTGGAAGATAATAGGTTCGACGAGGCGACCCTCTCCTCGCCGTCTTTTATTGCCTTGCTCGAAACCTGACACCCAAAGCTATATCGGGAGATAACTGCAGTGGTTTGAGTGGATTTCTGCAGGGGCCACGGTTAGTACATGGTATAAAGAGTCACGAGGCTCATCACAGATTGCACTTGCAGTGCAAGACGCTCATTGGCTAAACAGTTTTGGCGGGAAAGAAGGTTCTAGAGTTGAGTCCTCCGAGCGTAAGAAAGCTTCTATGAGGTTTTTGTCAAATGAAATAATACGGTTTTGAGAGGAAAATGTTCTCAAGGGTTCCCAATTAGCAGTTCATTCGGTTTTTTGGTAAGAGACCATCAGGGCTTGACAGTATAATGGTTCAAAGACAAGAAAACGGGTCCGAGGAAAAAAATATTTGGACGGCCCGTTGAATAGCATTGGTTGATCGGTGTGCTGTACTATGGTACATCCGAGTGATTTCAAAAAGCGAGCCCTACTGGCACGCTTAAAAAAATTAAGAAAAGTACATATACAATACATATATAAGGTATATTGTACATTCAATATTTCAATGATAGAAATAAAACCAAATATTCACCAATGACAATTTGAAAAGATGATTCAAAAGGAGAAAGTAATGACATTTCATTTAGAAAATGAGCAAACATAACAACACCTCCTTCTCTCTCAATTTCTCATTTCCATATTGTCAATATAATTTTACATACTGACTAAAATATAACGCCTGAACCAAGTCACTGTTGCTTATTTTACGTGTGGGCGTAAACTACTGGACAAAAAAGATGCGCAGACAAAAAAACGTTGACAAAATGTCCTGAAACCATACTAAACCGAAAGTGCCAACAGTGATATACCATGTACATCTAGTGATTCCTACCTTCACCTCTTGGTTACCATTTTAGATACAAAAAACAATTTATATTATACACTGGAAAAAACGCATTGAATCTAGAGTCCAGACTCTTAAAAACATTGACAAGAAAAAGTACTCATCTTGATTCAATCAGAATCTAGCCTAAATCAAGAACCAAGCCTCTTAATTTAAGCGGATTTCGTTTTGATTCAAGCAAAAATCCGATTGAATCAAGAGTAGGTATTAGCGGCTCTGGTGCTTGCACTAGAGCTGCTATTCCGGACGGTCCCAGCTGGGGAGTATCAATGCAGCATGTTACATTGTAGAGACCGCGCGTTGGTTGATGGGAATCGGCGCCATTTTCGGCTATGTTCCTTGTCATGACTTTATTTTATTGCATACTGTTTTATTGTTAGTCAATGCTATGTTGTGTATTGTATTTTTGGAATCATGGTGATACAGTCAATAATTCAAAACTTGTTTGTGCTTTTATCTCGTGATGGAAAAAATGTACTTTACGTTCAAAATTTGAAAATTTGAATTTTAAAGTTTTCGCGGTTAAGGAAGCTTTAACCACTGGGTTGGAGCTTCCTAGTTAATTACTCGATATCAGCTGATAGCAAACAAAGGTTACCAGGGAAACCGTAAACGTCTAACAACTATCGTGGCCATTGGGGCGATTATTGAAATGATATCGACTGTATGTCGCCGCTTACGACAGGACATAGCCCTATCTTAACTGTGTAATATATCGCAATTCGATATTGTTTTGATTTTTAAAAGGAGCAATTCATTCATACAGTTCCGATTAGTTTTGGCGAACGGGCCCTTAACCTACGGCACTCGGCTCATGGGAATTTTTTAACTTGTCCTGGACGGACTCGTCTGTAGCGCCTCGTTCTTCGTTGTGTGTGTGATTTCGTGAAGAAGTTTCTATGGCAATTTGCTTTTATTTGTGAGCTGTTTTTTCCATTCCGGGAACATATTTATTGAAAACGGCGACTTTTTCAACAGTCCTATTTTTATCTACAACATCTAAGTGGCCCTTCATAATCATTTAATTTTGGCCCCTGGCCAGAAAAAGGTTCGGAAATTGCAGTGATTTTGCCGAAAATGCTGAAGTAAGTAAATTTGGGCATTTTTTTTCCTTCTTCAAACTCTGTGGAGAAGCACTTCTCCTCCAGTACATCTATTTTGTTACTTATCTCTCGCAAGGTACATTTACAGAAGGTGTGTTCCAGTATTAACAGTTCAGATTCGTGGTTTTTTTATTATAACGCTTATTTCGGAAAGCAATTATTACATTGTTCAATTCTACTGACTTTCAACACTCGATTATACTCCCGGCAAATTCTGCAGCAGCGTTTCAAATGTTGACTCTAATGCTTCCAACAGCCATCCGATGTCTAAGGGTTTATCCCTAGATTTAGGGATTTTCCGGAATTTCCAGGGATTTAGGGATTTTTCAGGAAATCTAGGGATTTTTTTTTGATGAGGTAAAGTTACCAAAAATCAACTTTTTAACCTCAATTCTAGCTTCGACAATCGAAAACATTTTTTCATCTATATTTTGTAGGCCTTTTTGGCAACACTATTTTCCCCGCAAATAAGCCGGAAATTAAAACGATTGCGTCCTTCGATGTACTTGACATTCAACTGCATTCAACCTGTTAATAATAAGAAATCAACTAATATTCTTTCATTTTATTGGTCTGGATTAGCACTGCTTTCAGAGAGCGCCAAAATTCAAACGAGCCAATCAGATTTAAATATTGCAAATCGCTACATCGAATGACATCATGATTCTTCGTTAAAAATGGCGCTTTTTGCAAAATCTAGGGATTTTTTAAGTATATTTGAGCAAATCTGGGGATTTAGGGATTTTTAGCGAAATCTAGGCATTTTTTTTCTTCCCCGCTAGGGATTTAATATCGGAAGACTGGCTTCCAGTATCGTAGCGTTGATCGTCGCTGATGTCGAAATGGAACCTAATGCCGGACTTACTGTAACACCTCCATTCCTCAATTCCGGTGAGGAATACGTCTCTACCCTTAACTCAATATAAATATACAAATTGATAAATGAGTGCTTTAGTCTCCTGAAAACAGAATTGCGAAACTTAAAATTGGAGAAAAATGATGAGTAAATGAAAAAATGGAACCAATTGATGGGATATGTCGCATGCCATTCTGACACAAAATATGGCGTCTATCGAATCACCTTAACTAAATAAAATAACCAAATTTTCAACTCTCAAACTATCAACTATCAACTATCAAATTTCAAACTATCAAAATTTCCAACAATGACAAAAATGATTGTAATATACCTATAATGTAATGAAATATACACGCTCTAATCATTTAATTTGTATTACCTTTATGTTATGTACCTACATGTTATACTATTTTTATAATAAATTTTGCCAACATGCTTTTCAATTCAGTCTACAACATTTCATTCCGACGTGGCAATAATGATTTATAATGCCCCTAATCCATTAAAATGAATTACAATAGTAATGCCGCATTATAATGTCGTATTATACATCGCAACGATTCATGTCCTACTGATTATTGATTATTGTAAGATGAATTCTGTTTTCTCTGATTGTATGTTTCATACGTGCGAAGCAAGTACGGGTCACTAGAAACGTGGTTCGTACGGGTGGCTGATGAAATTGATCTTCGAATACCTTTTGATGAGCTAGGGAAATGGAACCATCTGCATCTCATGGACAATAAATAGTTGCCGTAATTAAGGTCATCCCGTGATTAAGGTGCCGTGATTTAAGTCATAAATTCTTCATCTAATTCTTGATTCATCTCCAAAATGTCTGCTAAAGCTTTCATGCGCTTCTCCTTGTATGCATGAATGAGCAAATTGGGTATCGAACAAGCGGACACTTTTTGAAAATTCAGATGATTCTGGACAATATCGTACAGAAGTCCACGAGCTGCAGATGGTTCCATTTCCCTAGCTCATCAAAAGTTATTCGAAGATCATTCAACAACCTCTTTGACAAGTTGCAAAAACTTTTCGTTAACAATAGTGTCACACGGTACTAGGAATATTTACTATTTAACGAACCTTATATTTCCCTGACTCAGTCCTAAATTATAGAAGTATGCGTTACTTTTCCAGCAATCCAAAAAAACAATTATACAAAAAACCAATACCTACACTTTCAGATATAAAAATGCAAATTTTTTGCAGCCTCGCTAAACGACTTATCAACCAGAGATTTTTTAGGAAGCGGACCTCCAAAGAGCTTTCAAAATTAAAAGTATACAAGTGATAATGCCATGTATTCGCCATATCAAAGCCCAATACACATTTATACACCGGCTACGTAAATCTGCTAAGTTACAAAACATGAATCGACAGTTGTCGGATTGTACATCAATGACAAAATGTGTCTAGGCCCTCATTCTTGACTACAACTACTGCCCCCAGAGCCGCTCTCCGACGCCAATGCGTTGGAGCTTCCTGCTTGTTTTTTCTTGTCAATGTTTTCAAGAGTCTGGACCCAGATCCAGTGTAAATCTGTTTTTTTTTTCTAGTGTAAATCGATGATTTTCCAATGACATAGCTCTCGCTCTCAAGTTTGATTTGATGAAGTGGCCAAGCTTGTACACAAAACCTCAGTTTAATTCTTGCTCGGTTTCTTACCTGGTAAAAGCATAAATCTGATCGTTCAACACGTGAGAGCGGAATTTTCCGTTGGTGATTGCATCATCATACATGGCCCGTTTCAGTTTGGTCATTTCCTTGAAATTCATCAAGGCGCTAGGTTGCTGCCGGTTGTAACTGTTGTATTTAGTCTCCGTCTCCACGTTTGTGCAGTAGTACTCCGGGTTGATCGGGATCCAGGGCTGTCTGTTGTTTGTGAAACCTGAGGAAAACATAAATTAATTATAATTATACAAATCCAAATCAAAGAACTCTAGCATCATGATTCGTTACTTCCTCTGGCGTGAATGTGTTTCTTGTCCTTTCCTTTTTTATCAATTCGGAACGGAGTAGAAATCTACTAAACTGAGGAGTAAGTAAGCCCCTTAACCGCTTCGCGGACCAACTTCGATGAAGCACTTCGCGCCTCAAGCGTTAAGCGTTACACGTTACACTCATGATTTTAAATCATAGAGTATGGTATGATCCTTCAGAACCCTCCCAGCGGGTTGATTATTGAGATTGATAGACTAAGCGATAGATAAAGAAGACATAGGGAGTTTGGAGCTATCCTATTGGTTGAAATGGGTGAGTTCTATAGACTAAGGGAGAAAATGATGGACTAACTGTTGGGTCTCTCGTGGGTTGCCGTTAGTTAGTATACTGCCTACCTCCTTTGTCCATTGCAACCACCCGCTTCCACCAATATGATCGCTCCTTATCTCTTTTGTCTTCTTTGTCCATAGCTTTGTCTATCAATTTCAATAATCGGCCCGCAGACTTCTAATCGAGGCAAGGTGATTGACTGAGACGGGTTTTGGAGGTAGGTGTAAAGGTCGACTCTCACCAAACTTTCAACCACGTCCAAGATCCGCTCAGGTGTGATCTCAATACTCAGCTTTTGGGGCCGCCCACCCTTCTAAACTGCCGTGCTAAGGAAAAACGCCTTATAAACACTCGAGAGTTGCCAAATGTCCTTCAATAAAATGCTGATTTTTGAGAAAAAATTATGAATATTTTTCTTTGAAAATTTCAGACGTATTAGATCAAATCACAAACAAAAGTATCTGGGAGATCGATAGAAAAATATTCAAAAAATTTCCTGAAAATTAGCGATTTGCCAAGGGAAATTTGGCAACGCCTAATGGCTCATACGACGTTTTTCCTAAGCATGGGAGTAAAAGAGAGGACGGAGGACGGAACACCAGCCCGGGTTTGAAAACCCTCGCGCTTCTCATGCACCATGTTTAATCCGGCCTTGCTCGCATCAGTGGAAATTCAACCAATATTAGTCAAGATTTTAAACAAGCAGGAAGCTCCAACGCATTGGCGTCGGAGAGCGGCTCTGGGGGCAGTAGTTGTAGTCAAGAATGAGGGCCTAGACACATTTTGTCATTGATGTACAATCCGACAACTGTCGATTCAATCAACGAAAACGATTCAAACTGTCGAATCGCCCCAATGGCCACGATAGTTGTTAGACGTTTACGGTTTCCCTGGTAACCTTTGTTTGCTATCAGCTGATATCAAGTAATATGACTAGGAAGCTCCAACCCAGTGGTTAAAGCTTCCTTAACCGCGAAAACTTTAAAATTCAAATTTTCAAATTTTGAACGTAAAGTACATTTTTTCCATCACGAGATAAAAGCACAAACAAGTTTTGAATTGTTGACTGTATCACCATGATTCCAAAAATACAATACACAACATAGCATTGACTAACAATAAAACAGTATGCAATAAAATAAAGTCATGACAAGGAACATAGCCGAAAATGGCGCCGATTCCCATCAACCAACGCGCGGTCTCTACAATGTAACATGCTGCATTGATACTCCCCAGCTGGGACCGTCCGGAATAGCAGCTCTAGTGCAAGCACCAGAGCCGCTAAAATTCCAGTAGAAATCTAAAACCGATATCAGCGGCATTCTCAAATTACTCTTAATAAAATTTTCATCAGCAGAAGAGTATAGCTCATCCACGGGCAGATTACTAGTATAAAAAACCCTTACCTGCATTCTTGGTGATGTTCCAATGGAAGGGGGTCCGGTTTGGTGTGCGGTAATCGTCCCGAAAACCATCAGGACACTTGCTCCTGTCTATACCCCAGTAGCTGTCCATGCCAATTTCATCGCCCATGTAAACGGTGCAGCTACCCGGAAGTAGGAGACCGAGCATGTTGAGCTGATCAACGGCCGTTGATGCACCCATACGAGAGGGAATCCGAGGCCAATCATGGTTCCCAGTCTGAAAGAGAAAAGTATAAAGAAGAAAAATGGAGAACGATTCTGCACGAACAAATACTCGTAATTTTATGTGACGAGAAGCTGACTCTTGTTACAATCAATTTCTTCAGTCAATTATTTCATTGAAGTTGATCAATGGCTGTACAATTGCAAATGCGGCTCAAAACTTTTACCACCACTAGTTAAATAACCTCAAGAAGACTCTGCACGTAACTTTTTTCCCCACTTTTTCCACTGTTTTATCATTATTGTTTTTTTTTTTTTATTTTTTTTTTTTTTTTTTGGTCTTCAACTTTTAGGGGGGGTTTTATTGGATTGGGGCGGGGTGGCTACCGCCACCTAGAATTTGTTTCATATCCAAAACTTTTGTGTTTGTTTTTCCGTCTTACATACATATTTTTGTTTTTTCAATTGTTTGGTAGCAAAGCAGGGGAAAGCAAAGTATTGCCATATTCAACAAGAGAGAAAAAAGAAAAAAAGCAAAAAAAGCAAAAAATAAAATTCCATGCATTTTATTTCCAGGAAAAACCTGTTTTTAGAGTGAATCATACGTTCTCCTGCAAAGTATCGTGTTACAAAAGTTGCCAGCAGCGTGGCGTAACCAGAAATTATTAGAAGATGAAAGGATGCCTGTGATTAGAATGGTCTTAAAAAAGGAATGTGAAGATTGAAAATTTCTAAAAATTGCAAAATCTGTCTTTTCTCAGAAGATTTTTGGACCATATCATCATTTGAAAAAATCAAAATCCTTTAAATCTATGTTGCGAAAGTGTCCGTGAAGGCTCACTGCCTCACTGAGCAAAGCTTCAACAAAGCTCATGTGCGGGCATTTAAGTTCGCGATGATTCGTCCGGACTGGGTCGGGTCGAAAAGAAAAGGCAAGAAGGCAGGAAAATTCAATTGTAATGACACGTCGACAAAACGACGTAGGTAAAAAATAGTCTTCAAAAAAAAATCTAAGCCTCACAAGTGGTTATAGTGAAATGCGTTATTCTCAAAATGACAATAATACGCAATAACTTTTTCATGCGTGATACGCACAAATGATAGGCTTCACAAATGCGATGTTTTGAACTTACCACCCAATTTGGAAATTGATCTCTCGTTAAATTAGCAAGATATCCAACGATGACCTTATGTAAGGCTGGCGCATTGGTGTGATCATCGACATCAGTCAAGAATAAAAAGTTGTAGGGGAAATGAGCAGCCGGTTCCCATACTGAACCATAATATCGCATCGTTTCCGACGGGCCGGCATACGCCTCGACTGATAAAAAGCTGTATGGATAAAGAAAATTTGAACGATCGGTTAGTTATACAAATTACCTACAAGTTGTAAAATAAAAGTGTTGCTGTTCTGAACATGCATGCTTCGATAAACTGCAATAATGATCATCGACGCGTGTATATGAAACTTAGACGGGTTACATCTTCAAAAACATAATCTCGGCTTGGAACGCCTTCATGTTTTGTGATACTCAACGCTTTGTCACGGAGTTAGTTTAGTTGCCTGTCCGATTTGAACCTAACAAATGTCATTGATCTCTCTGCACGCTCTCCAGCGTGTGCTTGTGACAACCACGTTTTTACGGAAGAAAAAGTGACTATTCACATAAAGACAAAATAATCAGTACTCAATATTGTTCGTAGATTTTTTAATTTTTGCGTTTTGAGATATTCACTGGGAAAAAAACACATTGGATTTTGAGTGCAGACTCTTAAAAACATTGAAAAGAAAAAGTACTCTTGATTCAATCAGAATCTAGCTTAAATCAAGAACCAATTGCCTCTTAATTCAAGCGGATTTCGTTTTGATTCAAGAAAAAATCCGATTGAATCAAGAGTATTTTTTTTTTGCCAATGTTTTCAAGAGTCTGGACTCTAGATCCAATGTGTTTTTTTTTTCCAATGTTCACTGGTTGCTTGCAAATTACCACCGGTTGCCAACATATTCACAAATGAGGTATACCCTAGAATTAGAATGAATAGTTTGGAATCTGTAAGTCCATCGCAACTCCGTCTGATATAAGTATATTTTACGTACATAGTGGCACTTTTCTTCTTTCCATATTCATCAACGTAAACGCGGATGTCCCTAATGAAATCGTAGTTCTCTGGTAGGTTCTGTGTGTATTGATGGCCGTTTCCGTTTTCGTCTCTGAGTTGCTCATCCTCAAAAAGATGCGGTACAGCGTCCATGCGGAATCCCCTCGCCCCTCGGTCCATCCAGAATCTGAGGACGTTCTGAAAAAACACGCGAAAAAGGCCTCAGACATTGATATCGGTATTTTCCTAATTCGAAGAAGTAGTTTTTAGGCTTAGCTGAATATTTAGCTTCTATAAGGAAGAATGTGTAATTTATTAGCTGTGCGAAAGCAGGCTGCCCGAGACATTAAATAAAATAATGTTGAAAAAAGGCAGTATAAAAAAAAAAAAAAAAAAAAAGGTTAGAGACAGACATTAAACAGACTTCGACTAAAATGTTTTGCACCTAGGATTAAATAGGATGAAAAAGATGATAAAAGGCTAATCCTGCATTTATTTTTTCTTGGCTCAATATAAGTGCATTTTAAAAGATTGTTCACCTTATTTACAGCCTTGTGTTTGGTTTCCTTTATCAATATGCGTCACTAATCTTTTTACGTATGTGATAGAGACGTTTGAAATTTGGTAGGCGACATTAATTTCGCACATTAAACGCAACAAAAGCACGATTGACAGATATATTCAAAGAGGTATAGCTATATAATTGACTCAAATCATGTTTTGTTAACTTTGTATGGTAGGAGTGCGTCTTTGATCAATCAGCACATGAGTAAGGTTTGAGTAACTTAATGATTATGCAGCTTTAAGGTAAAGATTGTAAAGAAAGCAGGATTTCATTTGATTTAGCTAAATCTGTATAGACATACCTATTCGCAATTTCTTAAAATAGACGTTTCAAAGTCATTCCCTTTGATCAGAGACAACCCCATACATTTTTATCGTCTAATCGATATTAAATATGTTACTACCCTAGTAGCATGATTCACTTTCCCCTTCCTAACAAACGTATAAGGAATTAATACCGGTTATATAATCGCCATTTTAACTAAAGTTTATATATCGTGTATATAAGTTTTATATAAAATGCCCATGAAAATAATTATTCATATTTTCAGAAGATAACTTTTATATAAAATTTATATAATTGAGGAAGGGTTTTTATAAATTTTCTTTATACGCATAGTATCCTTTTGCTTAATTTGCTTATTATAACTGTTATATAAATGACCTGAATGACTTTAACGTAAACCTATCTCATTTTCATGAATGATGATGATCTCATTTCAATGAACACCCTCGACTCTCAGACTGCGTGGGATAGGTATTATTAGAGGTACTAATGGCTCCGAGACGAGTTAAAAGGGGATATCTCGGCACACAATCCGAGGAGCCCTGTTACCTCAGTTGGTAGCGTGTCTGGCTCATAACCCTCCCCAGTTAGACAGCAATATTTTAAAAATATTGAAATTTAATATATTTTTAAAATGTTTTTCATGTATTTTTAAAATATTTTCAAAAGTACTTTTGAAATACAATCAATGAATATTTTTAAAACATTTTAAAAATATATTAAAAATATAAAAAATTAAAATTTTTAAAATAATATTTTATAATATTTTTAAAGTATATCATAATTATTTTTGTTAATATTTTAAAAATATTATTAAATATTATTTTAAAAATTTTGATTTTTTTTAAAATGTTCAAATTAATATTATAAAAATTTAAAAGAAAAAAGGAAATGATAATAATAATAAATAAATAACATAAATACATCGCCATAAATTCAAACTAGAAAAAGGCCCAAATAATTAAAACTGGAAAAAGACGCAATTATAAAGTTAAAAAATAGAGAGAGAGAGAGAGAGAGAGGGGGAGAGAGAGAGAGAGAGAGTTAAAAAAATGAGAGTTAAAAAAAATAGAGAGAGTTAGAAAAAATGATAGTTAAAAATCATGATAGTTAAAAAAAAAGAGAGAGCTAAAAAAATGAGAGAGAGTTAAAAAAAATGAAAATGAAAAAATTACATCATGAAATAAAAAACAATAAATAAATAAATAATAAATAATAAAGTCTGGTAAAATATCATAAGAATCCGTCAATAAACAAAATATTACGGACTCAGAGGCCTGCGATAGTTAAGAGATTGAATTTAGGGGCCCATTCATATCAAGCCTGGCTGGTCTGGTGGTAAAGTACTGGACTTCGGATTGCAACTCCATCCCGAAGCGTGGGTTCTAATCCCGACTAGGACGGCGCGGATTTAAGGTAAGTCACAACTCTACGATGATCCACCACCTGGTAGTAACGCATATGAAAACTTGCACATTTCATAACTAGAGTGCGCTACCAGCCAGGAAGAATAATGAAAATTCATTTTATACACTCTTTGAATTTGGTTATATAACTTTTATACTAAGGGTTACATAATAAAATAAGTTTTTTAGTAAACTTTTAACTAAAAAACTTTACATCCATTACATAAACTATGAATATTCTTTAGCTTGTGGTTATTTACGGTTTATACTTTTAAAAACAAATTTTTTATATAACTCTGCTACTAGGGTAATGATTTATTTATTGATTTACCTTCAACTCTTCCACAACCAAAGGATTCCGCAAATTGAGGTCAGGTTGTTCTTCCATGAACGCATGATAGTAGAACTGTTTTCTGTCTTCGTTCCATTTCCATGCAGAGCCGGCCTTATCCGATTGAAACACTGATGCCTACACAAGAAACCAAGGAAAAATAAAATGGTTGCTGTGTGATTTTTGCTCTAAGATCACGACAGGCACATTGAAAATGTCTGAACTTTAGCACTAAATTTTACAGTCAGAGTAGAAAATTTGCGTTTGTAAGTGGCGATTTCAATTACCATCAGTGGCAGCTCATTTGTAATCCGAAGTCCATGCTCAACGAAACACAATCATTCATTATACGAAGGGTTTAAATCGTCACTCATCGGCTGACAGTAGGCCGCAACTACACTCAAAGATGAGCTCGAAGAAGCATTGAGTTACATGAACGCCGGGGTTCAACGCAAAGTGTGGTTACGCCCTTACATCAGGTCCGAGGGCGACGAAATGATCCAACTTTAAATGTGTGTATCAAAAGATCAATAAATATGTAATATATGTGCTTTAATTTTCTACATTATATTACTTTTGAAAATGAGGTTTCCGGTTTTTTAACATCCTCACCTCGGAATTCTTTCCATTGCTCTAGGTAAAAACCCTATAGGAAAATTACACAGAGCTAATCTCCGTTCTTTCTTTTGAAATAATACCAACAATTATGATTGTATTACTGTACAGCCTGAAGGTGCTGTTAATGGAGCGGAGTAAAGGTATTGTACTCAAAACAATAATAACTTGATAATAGGTTTCTGCTGAAAACTTTTCCTTTTCAAAGCAACTTTCCCTTTTTTTACTCTATGCAGTCCGTTGACAAAAGAAGGAATCTTACCCAATCGTTTGGAGGAATAGGTCTCGTACCATCCATCCCTTTTGGATCCCTCCAGATGTAGTAATCCTTGTAAGGCGCTTGATTCTTTACAGACCTCTGGAACCACACATGCTGGTCACTAGTGTGGTTTGGAACAAAATCCAACACAGTCATAATTTTTGCTGGAAAAAAAAGAAAGATTCGTAAAATCAAACTCTGAGAAGAGTGCAATTTGAGACAAGGGATTAAGGTGATTCGATGGACGCATTATTTTGTGTCAGCGATTAGTTCCATTTTCTCAGCTACTTGTCATTTTTTTCGAATTTTGAAATCGCAATGCTGTTGTTAGGAGACTACAGAATTCACTTACCAATTCTGACTAACAAATTCAATTTAATAAAGGCGTGGTTTTTTTAGAAGGAAAATATCGCATTCGACACTGATATTGAAACTGCACTCGAATGCGAGATTTTCCCACCAAAAAACCACGCCTATAATACGTTGAATTCGTTTGTCAAAATTTGTAAGCGAATTCTTCAGTCTCCTGACAATAGAATTGCGATCTCAAAATTCGAAATAAATGACAAGTAGCTGAGAAAATGGAACTAATCGATGCGATACATCGCATGTCGTTCTGACACAAAATATGGCGGCCATCGAATCACCTTAAAACTTCCAGCGTTACAATTCTCAGCGTATTTATAAAAAATAAAATGCACCACGCAGGACAAAGAGGCTCGAATACAAAGAAAAAACCAAACCCACTCTCCAGCAAAGCCAAAATTCAGAATATTCCAGTAAAATGACAGATTATTGTTTTTGAAATGGAACGTACTTGGATCTCTTAAATATTTGAATAAGTGAGAACTTATCTTCTAAAAGTCTCTAACTTTGGACAGCCTACTGAAACAAATATGTAAGTATTGTATTAGTTTACCATTATTTAAGTTTGAGACGAGTGCATCAAAGTCGTCGATGGTCCCGAGTTTTGGATGAATATCCACGTAATTGCTTATATCATAACCATTTTCTTTCCAAGGAGAGGGATATATCGGGTTTAACCACACTGCGCACACATTCAGCTCCTGAAGATACCCGACTTTCGACGTGATTCCTGTTGAGTTGATAATAAAAATTTTAATAGTAACGCTTATTGACAAGATGTAGCTAATTTTCCTCCAAATTCGATCTAATTCATTAGAAAGTAGGTATGCCCTTTTTATCACGAGTGAAGTGCTTGGATAACAGAAAACATTTGCATTTGAAAATTGAAATAATTTGTAACTAACAGACATAAAAAAGTTACCAGTTACAAAATTTGGAATAGAAAACAATTTACATGCATATAATTTCAAATGTCGTTATTTTTATGTAATTAAAATTTTTCTACGGATGTACATTAGAGACAACACTGCTGATGAGGAAGAGAGAGAAGGTGGATAGAGGGAGGCGAGAGGGTTGCTTTCGGGTTTTAGACAATACTGCAAAGTGCTTAATTACTATTTAGTCCCAAAGACTTATGTATTAATTCTGGAAAATGTGATTTGTGGATGGAACTGCGGATAACAATAACACAATGCTCGTGATGCAACGCTATTAATTCATTTTAGATGTCAGATGTTCATTTTTTCACAAGCAATAATTAAGTCGCGTCTTCAGGTGACAGCATCAGCAATAGGGGCGGTACTTGCATTTTTAATTAGTTTTAGAGAGATATCTCTCGAGAAATTTACCTTTCAAATCACCAATTCCATCACCGTTTGAATCATAAAAGGACTGCGGGTAGATCTGATAGAAAATGCAGTGCTGCCACCACTCTTCCTTTGGCGTGTAGTCTGGCACACCTGCAACCACTGACAACGCTGCCAGCAGTATTGTCAAATTCCGACTCATTTTCCGAAAGTTGTTACACCTGAGTCACCGGGGAACTATTCAGTAACGCAGCTCCAACTTGCGTACTATCAGAGTACGCTGCTCTGACGGAACTGCAGACGAAGGTTTCGTCAAAGGCCTGTTTTATATGAGGTGAACGCGTTTCAAGCACACTTTTAACCAGAAAAACGCCAGGGACTTCGTGTGCACGCACTTGATTCGCAATAAAAAAGTATTTTTAAGTTGAGGTCTTGCGGGCTGTAATATCCTAGAATTCTCTCTTGCCATGTTGTTCGGAATTACACTTTCGGAAATGAGAGAATCTTCATTATTACCTTTGGTTTCATGTGTAGATATGTGCCTCATTCTCATAATACTGGTTTACCGCATTTTGAGCTATAACTTAAAGAAATCAAAGTTGTACGAAACTTCTGAGACTGGGGCTAATGAATGATGTCGTTCTCGTCAGCGGGCCGATTATTGAAATCGATAGACAAAGCTATAGACAAAGGAAACAAAAGAGATATGGAGGGATCCTATTGGTGGAAGCAGGTGGTTTTAATGGACAGAGGATGTAGAAATTCGACTAACTGACGACAACCCACGAAAAACCCGACAGTTAGTATATCATTTTCTCCCTTTGTATATAAGAGCCACCCATTTCAACCAATAGGATCGTTCCATACTCCTTATAAATTTTCTTTGTCTATAGCTGTGTCCATCAATTTCAATAATCGGTCCGCAGTTATGGACCTAATCGCGTATATTGGCTCATATAAACGGTGAAGAAATTCTGTCAAGATTATAAGTCTAACCGATGAAAAGCAAGTCGTTTACTATTCAGAAATCAAAACACTCAGAAGTCACGTAATTGACGAACTGAGGGGCTCACCACAGCTTCTCTGGCGTAAAAAAAGGTGAATGCTTTTAATTTTGTAACATTTTTAGCTCTGTCGCGCAATTTTTGCATCACTTCCAATGGCAGCTGATGGAAGCTATAGAGGCAGCTCACTTTTAATGGCTCTCGCATCGAATAAAACACTCCAAACTACGGAAAAATAGTATTGTAAATGACGGAGCCGAAAATTTTCTATAGCTGGGGATTAGCTTCAATAGTAAGACCGAATTTCCCAACGGAAGTTTAAAATCATTAAGTTTCATTTGTCTAAAATGTAAACATCATGCCATAAAACGCGTCTTCATTCAAAAAAATTCCTTTTAAATGGGAGAGCGTAGACATCTTACATTTTTCCCTCTCTAGGGCACCCTCAAATTCTTTTTAATTTTTTTCCGCCATTTTTTCAAGCGGACTTTAGTCGAATCAATCCGAAACTTATCTAATCATCATCCTCCCGTTTTCATATTTAAACATTTAGTTGAAACAGGCCACTATTTGGCTGACCACTTCAAAGTAAATCGTGTTTTAAAATGGATTAACTCAGTTGAATTCAAATTAGAATTAAAAGAAAGTTAGTAGAAACGTCATGCACATACTGCGAAGGTCTAATATTACGTTTTTGTCACCTCCCAGATTATCAACGCGAAAATGTAACTATTAATAATTTTTTTATTTTTGATCTTAAAAATGCATATTCTGCATTTTTTGGGGGAACTAACTCCAAAAACTAAGAACAAGCAAGACGTCTGCACACAAATTATTTTCTTAAGAGGGATCGGTGAAAAATTCTTTACCGAGTGCATTGTCAAGAAAGAAAGAAATCAAGTAAAATCACCCTAATTCTAAGTGTGGCAACACTACCACTCAAAACTTCTATCTAAATGAGGTAAAATTCCATAATTTCTAGAGGATGCTCAGCATGTACCAGGAAAAATCAAGAGGCATGAAGCACTGACTTACAATTCCCGGGTATCATAAAAAAATTAACTACGCTATCAGGCAAATTTTCAGGGGGCATTTCGGTAATGGGTTCGAGGAAAAACTGAACACGTGAAGTAAGTCTGACGCAAGTGCATTAATCAACACTTACTCCCAAGAAGCTCTCCTTTTTTAAGAAAAAATTATCCTTTTTGGTAATGTAAGTGGTAAATGTACGAAAAAACGCCGCCTCACGGCCTTGATCATTGACCTTCCATTTTTTGCATTTCTGTAGATTTAATTTTTAACGAGGGGAACTGACGTAAGCTTTTTGCTACGGTAGGAGGATTTTTCCATAGATTACCACTAGACGTGTCGAAAATGAGCTTTTTTGAGTATGACCTTCAAATTTTGATGAATTTTGCCGAGCTTTTTAAAAGCACTCCCATCCCATCAGGTGCCCGATATATGATAATTCTCAGTCGAGCTCATTCGATTCATTTTTTTGATCAGGCTATCGATCAAAAGAATAAACCAAATCCCTCCAATCACATTCGAGGCCCGAAGATTAATTTCACGCGTTCAGTCTTAGGCAACGGCATAAAGGACCACTAGACAAGGTACGAATTTAAGCAATCTGATACATGTTTCTTAACCAGAATTTCATGTAGAAAACGATTCACACAACGAAAATTACGGAAACCAACTCCTAACGAAGATATTAACGTTTTTATTTCACATTGGTTACGAGGAATTTGAACTGCCCGCTCACAAGAAACTCAAAATTCTACGTGAGTCAAATCGCCCACTACAACGATTTCAGCAAGCTTCTCAATCGAGCAATGTTCATTTCCCATCATGTGTTGTTCAAAATATTAGCAATTTGCTATAACTGAGCCAAAGCGTTAAGATTGAGGTTGCCAGATTTTTATATCGCAGAGACTGTCATGATACCGTTTAGCGCGCGATGTGAATCACGTAGACCATTGAGTTTTCATGAGCGGGTGGTTTGAATTCACGCATTAAGAATCATTAAATATCTTCGTAAGGAGTTAATTTCGGTAATTTGTTGTGTGCATCGTGTTTTACGTAAAATTTTGGTCAAGAAACATGTATCAGAATGCTGAAATTCGTACCTTATCTAGCGGTCCAATTTCGAGTTAAAAACAACCAGTGGTTTACTTCAAGGGGCAACTCCATATTTCATGTTGGCAAGCATTTTTGACATTACATCTTGTTTCTTTCCTTGTAACCATGGGATTTTGATTGGTTAAAAAAACGCCTGCCTTTGGACGAATTTAAAGGCTGAATTTTTCATTGAATGGTAAATCCACGCATCTCTCATTATAATGATTCATTTAGATATTATTTTAGAACATGTTCGTCACCTATATCATATCTAGGTATTTGCGGATACGACATCGCCCGGAATTGTGTAACAGACCACACGTTATACACATGTTCTCCTGCTGACATTACCGGCGCGGGCGCGGTATGACAAGGTTTCGTCGCAATAATTTCGCGTTTCCACCGCTAGCTGTGCTCTTTCGATTTCGAGCATAGATAACCTAGAGTCGTAAAAAGAATGGAGGACCTTGCGCAACATTTAAGCATTTCCCAGCCACCGAATTTCATTACTCCTGCATGGTGCCGGGTCACTGTTTCGATACATTATCGATCGTTTCGATACATGAGTACCCATCTATCCGATACAAACAAAGAGGAAATGAATTATTACGAATTATGCATTGCCATGCTGGATCGAAAATGTATCGAAAAGGTGACCGAATCTCGACGCACACCAGGCTCATAACTCGACGACCAGAACATGGCCCCAGCTCACTTCATTATATTATGACTCCATGTACTCTATGATTCCGAGTCACTCGATCTGACACAATACATAGGCTGTCCCAAAACAACTGGCACTAAGTCTGTCATTCGGAAACTACAATAAATATCGACATGCGGTTTGCGGAAGGTAAAAGCTCATACTCTTAGCTCCTAAACGAGCCTAAGTTGAGCTAATTTGGTTAAAAACTTAACGAGTGTTACATCGATTTTTCCGAGACGTGTAAGAAATACCCCTACGGAATTTTTCGGTAATTTTTCATCCCTTAACTTTGCCTCTGCAAGCTGTGAAATTGGTTCAGACGTTATGAATCAAGTTTCCACTTCTCTGGATGCAAGTTTCCACTTGTCAGCAAGTGTTTCCATCACAGCCGATAAGTTTTTTTCTGTTTGCAAAGTCAGTTTAGTGAAATTGTCCGGCCTGATAACGCGTTTTTTTGCGTTTCGTCATGAGTTCATCCGCGGAGTTGAAGCAAGAGCAACGATACGCAATTCGATATTGCGTTCGTCGAGAATTATCTGCTTCTGAAACACTTCTAAGCCACTGTCATTTCATTCACAGTTTCAGAAGCAGATAATTCACGACGAACGCAATATCGAATTGCGTATCGTTGCTCTTGCTTCAACTCCGCGGGTGAACTCATGACGAAACACAAAAAAAACGCGTTATCAGGCCGGACAATTTCACTAAACTGACTTTGCAAACAGAAAAAAACTTCTCGGCTGTGATGGAAACACTTGCTGACAAGTGGAAACTTGCATCCAGAGAAGTGGAAACTTGATTCATAACGTCTGAACCAATTTCACAGCTTGCGGAGGCAAAGTTAAGGGATGAACAATTACCAAAAAATTCCGTAGGGGTATTTCTTACACGTCTCGGAAAAATCGATGTAACTCGTTGAGTTTTTAACCAAATTAGCTCAACTTAGGCTCGTTTAAGAGCTAAGAGTATGAGCTATTACCTCCCGCAAACCGCATGTCGATATCTATTGTAGTTTCCGAATGACAGACTTAGTGCCAGTTGTTTTGGGACAGCCTATGTATATTTGATTCGCAATATCTCTCGCCAGTGATTGGACGTTTTCAATACACACAGATAGCCTGCGACCTGACTCGCATTGCACGTTCTTGCTGCGTCCGCAAGCGGCACTGCAACCCGTTATCCCAGGGTTATCATTCTAGCTAGAGCTTTTAGTTCGTCAGCAGCAAAGCTTTTGATCTTTGGAGTCTAGTAAGTAAGTAAGTAAGTAAGTAAGTAAGGCCGGGCTGGCCGGCGAGGCGCCCTCAAGGGGCCAAGGCAACTGGCAACTGCCGTCGTGCACCCCGAAGTTGGACCGTACTCCTTAACTTATCTTCGTACTATTGACACATTGAGTATCAACTATATTCCCGCAAGGCTCAGCGGCCGTCTGATAGCCAACGGAAGGTCTTATCAAAGACTGTGGCAGACGCTGCAGAGCACGGACTTTCGGAGCACGGCCATGCCTCCACCGAGTTGGACTGTGTTGTTGCAATCTACACTGATAGGTAGCGCTGGCAGTCGCGCACTCTACGAGTGATTACCGATTTTTCACAACCCAGTTGAACAGTGCAGACGGATTACTTACTGGGTGACTATGTCCCTCCCGCACCCTGTAACCTCGAAGGGTCAGGGTATTGGAGTGGCATAGTCATCCACAGTCACGATGACTGATATCTGAGTGTCCTCAATTATCAGTCACCTCCGGGGATTGAACCCGGGACCTCAGTGTTGGCAGCGAACTGCCTTGACCACTACACCACTGAGGCTGACCATTCTTTGGAGTCTACTGATTTTACTGGATTCATAGTCAGCTCAAGATCCCTTGGGAAAGTTTTCGTATCAACTAGCCACTCCCAGAACTTACAGCACTACAATTACAAAAATGTTTCCAAAAACCAAGAGTGCAGTATTATGTTAGCATTATTATCTGCCTCTTAAATTCATTTTTCCACGAAAAAGGTTTATTTTACTTTATTTTTTTCTTTTTTTTTGACAAAGATCCAGAAAATCTTTGTAAGATTGCTTCATTTTGAAGCAAAATACCGCTATTTTTGGCTTTTATTGGAAGGAACATTTCAATTTTAAAAATGCAGAAATGCGAATCTCGGTTTGCGGCGTCGCAGATTTCCTGTCATTCTTTATTTTCTACAAGGAAAACTGCTAAACGTTATTTTTTGATAATTTTAGTGATTATTCCTCCCTTTATAAAGAATATTCTGTAAATTTTTTAAGCTATGATGTTGTTTGGTCTTTTTTATAAAATAAAATAGTAGCAGAGATTTCGAAACATCGCAACCGGGATACGCGTTTTTGAGAAAGAAAAAGCCACGACCCCGTATATTTGCTTCCATTTCTCACCAACTCTCTGTTCGTCATGGTTCTTCATCCACCTGTGTGCCAATGCATGAGCCATCAATGCATGGTTTGTGCAAGTACTTTTTTTGAACATAAATAAGCCTGTTGCGAAACTTTGGTGGAGCAAAAATAAGAGTTGTTCCTTACGGATAATGTATCAAAAATCACGATGAGCGCATCGGCAAACTTTGAAATGCTCTGCTAACTTCAATGTCTGCGCATGAAATTTGCGTTGTATTAAGATTACCGCTTCAAAAAGGATACTACAGTCCAGGTGACAACGTTCCATTCAATCCATTCTCAACATGGCCGACGCTTCCACGTGCAAGTTGAGGAGAGCACGATTCCATCAAGGCGGATATCTAACTAATGCCGCAATCAGACGCTGAATTTAGCACCTGAATGTGGAAGTCAACAGTCATCGCCCAACGGCTGAAATTTAGCAAATTCGACTTATTTTCATCCAGATGTGTATCAAATCTACTCGAATAGTTCAGACAAATTCAAAATTGGTCCGATGGATACTGAGAATCGTTGTTGAATTTTGCGCGTCACGCGCAAAATTCAGGCATCGGGCCGATGACTTCCACATTCAAGCCACATTCAGCTCCCACATTCAGCGTGTGATTGCGGTCAACGCTAGAAAAATGTAAATGTAAACACACCGATTGTTATGAGGTGGTTAGAATCATCGTCTCGTCACATGTGTTTTAGCGCATTGGCGTCGGCCATATTGAATATTGCGTGGTATCCTTGTGAGCAGGGGTTGGATGGAATGACTCCTCTAACAAAATGTTCCCCTGTACCGCGTGGTATCGTTTTTGAAGCGGGAAGCTCGAAAAAACGCAAATTTTATACGCAAATTGTGAGGGAAGGAACTGGGCATTTCAGACTTTGCCGATGCACTCATCGTGATTTTTGAGACACTTTCTGTGAGTAACGACTCTAATTTTTGCTCTAGCATAAGTTTGCAACATGCCCATTGGTTGGAAAGTACACGAAATTGCCAAGTGATATGCTTAAACTGTAAAATAGTAAAAAAAAATGTGGTTAGAATTTAAAATCGATAGAATTACTTGAATTTTTTCATATTTTTTCTTCTTCTTTTCCCAATCTTCAACGGTTGCTCTCGTCTCACAATAATTTGGCTTATTCTGATACATTGCTTAATGCATCAGGAATTGAGGAAAATACATGGAGTTTGACACAGAAAAATCTTTATGATTAACTTGATGATTTTATTTTACATTTTTCCTTGTTTATAATTTACTCACATAAACAATTATTTTGGACCACTAATATATAAATCACACGTTCTTTGAGTATTTGGTGGTGCTCAAAAGCTAGATAACTGAGTTTCATGAATGCCACAGAGATCTTTCCAAATTTACTGCACTAAATGTGTGCACCCGTGAATTTCCTCAAAGATCAAGTTCTTTTAAATTAGCTTAATTCAGTGATTATGTTGCACCGCCAGCCATATGAGATTGGGGAAGAGAATTTCCATGAAGAGTGGAACAATTTCATCATTGCATTTTTACAATGACTAATAACTATACTTTCAAGAGAGTGAATGGAATATCAACCAATTCACAAATCTCTTTGTGACATCCAGAAAGGTAAAGGTTTTGAGGTCCAATCAGCCGAGTACTTGCAGGTATTCCGATAACGTACCCTGCAAATATGACAACAAAAATATTATGAGAACGTCAGAATATCCATTAAAAGTCCTGAGCATATCAGTAAGCCCAACTCATTTTTTGTATCACATTTAATTCAAATGAAAACATTAATTGATGCGATGAAGTAACAAAAAGCAACGAATGTCTCTAACATTTGACGCCTCATTAGTAGTGGTAGGTTTTAATTTTTTAATATCTTGATACTTCCCATTTACTACTTTTTGTCAAAAAGAATATCATTTTAGCATTATAAATTTTTTTTAAAGGTATTCTGCGAAAGCATTGAGGGATTACATAAAATACTGTAAAATATTGGTAATCAGTCGTTTACTATCGCCTTGCCGTATTATTTTTAATATTTTTTGATCATATCATTATTATTTTTTGTTTCATATTAAAATACGAAAAAAAATCCATAACGTCGTGAACCGAGAGGCGTGTTATTTTACCAACTTTTCAATCCAGATGCTCCAAAACTGAGCGGAAGCAAATTTTGAACTTAATATCAATGTAAATATGCGCAGTACATAGTTACCAGTATATAGCAAGAAAGCAAAACGCCTTCAGGTTTGTGCATATGCAACACAGCCACCCCCCAAGTACGAATAGATGTATCTAGCTGTCAGTTTTAGCGTTGCACCTCTTAAAATAGCGGGACCTTCGATTCATGGCCAGAACGGTTACAGACGTCATGTAATTTCTGTGACAAATCATTAAGCCATCTTTTGTACAGTTTTTTATCTGCTGCTTAGCTTTTTGTACAGTTATTTTTTGAACTGCCTGAGGCACTTAAGGTAGTGTTGCAAAGGCGTGAATAAGAGGAAACGAAGACAAAAAGACCTGATTCTTGACCCAATGTAATTGAGAATTTGAGTTTTCCGTAACTAACAGAGAATTCACGATGACAAAAATATCTGATCCATCGAATCCTGTATTGTACATTTGCTGGCTTGAAGTAATGCCGCAATCTTGAATAAATAGCCGTGAAAAAAATGTAAGTATTTTTCTGTCTTCCTGTATTTCTAACTTTATTCTTGGTGTCTCACTTTTATCTTGGGAAAATGTAAAAAATCTAAACTCTGAAATGCGCTCCTCTCCTCGTAAGCGTCTTTCACATATGGAGAGTTCTCACGAGAAACACAATTTGATTCCCATATCATATCATACCTGAAAGTCACGACCATTCCTGATTTTGGCGGCATGTTCCAATCGTTCGAAAACAAATTTGATATAAGGCTCCATCTAAAAAGTATAGAGAATAACGAATAAGAAAAAGAGACGAGAAATCTTTAAGATATCTTTAAGAGAAGATATCTCCAACAAGAGATATTATAACGAATAACGAGAACTGAGATGAAGAGTACAAGAGAAAAATAGTCCAATTTATAGTTTGTATCACTTTTTTTGAGGTTTCCTTATAAATATAAGAATAATGAAGTAATAAAATAATGACGTAAGGTTTAAAAATAAACTTCTTAGTTTACAACCGGAAGTAATATTAATTGCTTGAACAATGACGACTCATAACGCACACACGATTATAAATTGTAGTTTAATACGATGGTAAAACTGTTGTCTATGCTGCCGTGCTAAGGAAAAACGCCGTATGAGCCTTCCAACTTTGCCAAGTCTCCTCCAATAAAAACCGAAATTACTGAGAAAATTGTGAATATCATTTTCCAAAATTTTCCGACAATTTTGTACGCAATTTAATTCAAAATATCTGGAAATTTCGAGGAAAAATGTGCATGAATGTCGTCAAAAATACATGTTTTATCAAGGGAAATTCGGCAACTCTCGAATGTTCAAACAGCGTTTTTCCTTAGCACAACAGTATGAGACGAAAGAATGTGGCTCTACATCCATGGTCGCAAAATTGACTCAAACTACCCAGTAATTCACAAGAATTATGACCTCGCAGTTTTTATTCCAAAATGTGTCTGGTTTTTATGCGGCATCAGTAGGAAAGTTAATGAACTTGTCACTAAAAAATAACCAATAGTTATTAAGTCAAAATACGATTTACCAGTGGTAACTCTCCCATGCTGAATTAAAGAGGGGAAAAGAAATCGAAATTCACTTACTTATCGCCGAGTTCTCCTAAGTTTACGCTGAGCACCTTCACGCCGATAGCATTATTAATACCGATACCTTCAATATGCTCACTCACATCAAACGGTTCGCTGAATGACTTTCCTAAATTCATTATGATTAGATAGATAATTCTTCGGTTTTTTCTGTAAAATAAATACAAATTTGTTTATGAAACAAGGATAATCAATAATATTTTAATAAGTATTACGTTTTTTTTGTAATTAAAAAGAGCTTAGACTAAGTTGCTGATTATCCATTTGAGATTCATTCTCTGGAAACTTGCAATTATAATTACCCACGTTCACTTTCGCCTTCTTTTACTACACGGAAAAAAAAGTGTTCGGGATGATAACCTAAAATTGTGGCTCTATCTCAATTTCTTGAATGATATGGACATTTCCAATTGTGGTATTACCGCAACATTTGGGTCAGTAACCCAATGTATCGGGGTACTACCACACTGATTGAAAATGGCCATCCAAGAACACCGTACTCTTTATTCCGTGCATAGAAGGACTGTAAAGGGCCTGTTGCATGCAAGAGATACAGCCGCGCGAATAGACTTTTTAGAGGTTAAATGACACGAAAATTACGATGGTCTCATTAAAAAAGTCTGAAATACACTCCTTACTGCGCAATTTGCGTTGTTAGGAACGCGCTTTTTCAAATTTCCCGCGTCTGGGGGCAGTTTTCTAATCACCGGAAACGAGCAAACGGCGGGCTCGGTGATTTCCGGAAGATGCCGAGTCGTTGTTGTTGTTGTTATTTTTTCCTTCAGTTTGTTTACAAACCCAACGTGATCTCTTATAGTGGTCCATGTGCGCTTTATGCGGTAACCAAATCGATCAACTTTTAAACATCCAACGCAATCCTTCTACATTTCATTTCACGATATCACGAGCTCCGATTTTTAGGTTATGTTGTCAGTTTTAGTTGACCGGAAATAGCCGCGAGTTGCCGTTAGAAAACTGCCCCCAGACGAGGAAAATTTGAAAAAGCGCGTTCCTAACAACGCAAATTGCGCAGTAAGGAGTGTATTTCAGACTTTTTTAATGTGACCATCGTAATTTTCGTGTCATTTAACCTCTAAAAAGTCTATTCGCACGGCTGTATCTCTTGCATGCAACAGGCCCATTACGGGACGGAACTAATCTCATCCGAAACACTTTCAGCTTCCATGGGAATTCACTATGTCATCATAAAAATGAGAGCTGAGTAAAAAAAATGAACAAATCGTCAGCATGTTTTTAAGAACAGAAAATGTTGAGCATTAAATGCAAATATGCAATGTTGTCCTGCAACTCGAGTTGCCTTACCTGGTGAAAGCATAGACCCGCTTGTTAATCACGTAAGAGTTCATCTCTCCTTGGGTAAAAGCGGGGGTAGATTTCAACCTAACCATAGTTTTGAAATTCCGTAAGTAAGACGGGCCTCTTGTTTGTCTTTCGGACTGAACGTTTGTGTAGTAATATTCAGGGTTGACTGGAATCCACGGTTTCTGAGCTGTCGTGAATCCTGAAACCCACCAGTAAGTAAGCTCATTAAATTGTAATTGATAAGATTAATTGATAATCGTAATTGATAGCATCGACTGAACGTGACGGACACAAACTCTACATACATACGTACATATAAGTCGCTTTACAGCACTCCCTCGCGCTCTACGACTCCTAACCTCCACTGCTCTCAACACACAACTTTACATTCAACTTTACACACAACTTTACACACAACTTTACAACTCACACGAACCTTACATTCTGAAAATAAGTTGCTGTCGGCCGGCTACGATTTACTGAGCCACAAACCGTGGCAGCAGACTCTGGTTTCATGCGGGTAATTTCATTAAATTTAATGAAAATAATCAGGAAGATTCGACGTAAGAAACTGACAATGTATGTACCTGCGTTTCTGGAAGTATCCCAATGGAATGGAGTTCTACCGGGGTTCGATAATCTTCGCCAACGTCGTCAGGACACTGATTCTTGTCCAAGTTCCAGTAGCTATCCATGCCGATTTCATCACCCATGTAGACGGTGGACGTGCCCGGGAGCAAGAGGTTAAGCATGTTCAGAAGATCAACGCTTGAGGACGCTCCCATGCGGGAGGGAATCCTCGGCCAGTCGTGGTTTCCGGACTAACAGAGAGGAAAACACAAAGAGGTCTCATTTTAAGAGAGGGTAATGTAGCATCGCGTCCATGATATTGGACTCCATGATCACCTATATAATGTTCGGTTGCTCATCACGTCCAAGATCTTGGACTCCATGATCACTTTAATGAGGGATAATTTTTTAGAAAAACCGAAGTGAGCATAACGTCCAAAATTGTGGGATGCAGGTATTCTCTGACAATACACGAGCATATGGTCCAAAAATTTATTGGGACAATTTTTGTGAAGTAAAGACGTAAAAAAGTGTTTTCGTGAAAAATAGGTATTGTTTAGGTTGAGTTAGGTTAGGTTAGGTTAGGTTCAGTTAGATTAGATACAAAAAAGTATACGATTTTCTATCATGATGAACATTAAAACTAAGAACGGTTTACTTGCTATTGGACTCCATGCTCAAGCAAAGAAGTGAAAAGTTTGGCGATGAGCATGGAGTCCAAGATCTTGGACGAGATGAGCAGGCAAGTATATCAAGGGTGAGCATGGAGTCCAATATCATGGACGCGATGCTACATAATCGAAGAGAGTAGAAGGGCAACAGGTTTGTTGCCAACTCTCGCTTGAGCAAAAAGTATGCATATAGTTATTTATTAGTAAAAATGGCTTAAAAATCACGACTAGTGAATTTTACAACCTGTGTAATTAATTTTCAAAAAGAGGAGACTCTTCTTATGCTCTGGAAAAAAACTTGCAACAGACCCTTCATTCCCCGTCCTGCATTTGAATCGACTTTAATTAATGGATTTTGGTCAGTTTTGATTAATTTTACGAAAGACACTAAAAATGTCAGAAGTTTTGTCTCCATCCGATCAAATGCTGCCTCCTCGAATAACTCAATTGTAAGTCCCTTCTCACAGTTATTTATAACACTTTTAAAAAGCACGGAGCATTGCTAGCTAGTTCACGCCTTGCAGCACTGCGCCTTTAATTCTACAGATGTAACCTGGACATCCATCAAGTACGAATAGTTGTATCTATGCGCCGTCATCAACGTGCGTTCTTTCCCTCGCACTATTTCCATTTCGTATTGGTTCTATTTGTCTTATTTGTAGTGGTGCTCCAAGGGCTATGTGAGCGACACATCGGAGGATAGAAGTAACGTATCCGCGTCTTGTTCTTTAACATTTCCCTTGATTTCGAGTGACACCTCATTCGCAGCATAGAGCGGTGCATTGCGAGTTTACGCCTCGCGCCATAACGTCTTCAATTTCGCGGATGCAAAATGATCATCCATCAAGCACGAATAGTTATGTAACTCTTTGCCGTCATCAACGAGCGCCATGGATCATAGCTATACCTTGGTTATTTACCTGTCTTTTTCTTGAACCAGAAAAGAACTGTTAGATTGATTGAAATTTTAAGAAGTTAATTTGCACCTTTTAATTGCAAAGTAAGACAAAAGAAGCACCTGATTAGTTACTTTAAATTTCATGACGGAGAGAAGTATGTTTAAAATATAGCAGCTCACCACCCAGTTGGGATATTGATGACTTTTCAAACTGGATAAGTAGTCAACAATTGTTTCATTGAGAGACTTAGCATTTGTTTCAGATTTAAGTTTCTTCAGCAAAAGAAAATTGAAAGGGAAGTGGGCACCAGGGCGAGTCTCTTTACCGTAATACTTAAGAGTTTTCTTAGGGCTTGCATATCCTTCGGTTGTGAAAAAGCTGCAAAAATAGAAAATTAACGTTAAATAAGCATACAAAACGTAAGAAAAATAGCTTTATATTGTAAAACTCCTCAAACTTAAGGTTAGTGTAGGCAGAGACATATTAGATAATGCAAATATTTTGATAGCTTTCTTTTATTTACGAATCACCGGAAATGGCCGTGGCACCGCTTTAAAATAAGAAAATTGCACGACTACTGATACACCATCTTCTGAATTTCATCTGGATTTTTATTTCAAATGCAACTTTTGAATACTTCTTTCAATTTCCGTTGAATTTTCACTTTCAACAAAGCCGTTGCTTTTAAAACAAACAGAAACTCACTATTTAATGTGTTCAAAAATGAAAATTCCGACCAAAAGTATCACATTGACAAATGGATTGCATTTTGCACAAAGGAACCAGGAGCATTTCCAATGTTGCTAGGATTGTGGAACATACATTCTTTGCAATAAAACTACTGAAATAATGAAAACAATCAAATTTGCAAATGGAATTTTCGTTTTGAATTCATAGTTTATTGATAGTAAAGATTATATTTGTATTGATGATCAGTTTATATTTGCAGGCAGTGGTGTGGCGTGCTTTGCGATATATCGATTGTTATGCCATTTAAACCTATGGAAAAGGATCGATAATCAGGGTGTTCGCAGCGAACACCTTAATAATCGATTATTTACCTGGTTGAATGGCAGAACAATCGATACATCGCAAAGCACGCCACGCCACTGTTTGCAGGGCAAAGAAAGTTGCACAATCTTAGCAACATCGGAACTCTCCTGGTTCCTTTTTGCAGAATGCAATTTAGATAACAAATAAATTCATTACTCATTAAATCATTCATGTATGAGTTCTATATACATTCATGCCGCTATTACAGCACGCCCGGGCGCTCTGCGACACCTAATCGCCACTCTTGTCTATCGACCCAGAGGTCATCCGGTAAATGTCATCTTGTAATTTCATCTTGAATGCCACCTATCCACGATTTTGCTGGACGTCCCCTCTGTGTCCTCTCCCGGAAGGAACCCAATCTAGCACCTCCTTAGGCAATCTGTCATCTGCTATTCGTTGAACATGACCATACCAGACAAGCTGTTTGGTTACAGTTTCATGCACGATGTTCTGCCCAGCGTTCATAATCCCACGGACTCTTTCGCTCCTTACGTGATCCCACTTCGAGATTCCGGCTGATCTTTGCCAGAAATCCATCTCAGTTGCCTTAAGAATCTCTTTGGTGCGATCTTTCATGGGACACACTTCACTGCCGTAGGTCACAGTGCTTTTGATTATGGTGTTATAAAACAATTTTTTTCTTCTCTTATTATTTTTTATGATCAGCACAAGTCGACAGTGTAGAGCAGACTGAAAACTGAAATATATTCATCTAACCTAGAAGTCTTAATATCAGCTGTTTTTACTTTTACATTCTCCCCCCTTGAGCTTCGCTCAAAAGGGTTGTTATTAACATCGAATTTTCATTGTAAATCGACTTGATCAGCACAAGTCGACAGTGTAGAGCAGACTGAAAACTGAAATATATTCATCTAACCTAGAAGTCTTAATATCAGCTGTTTTTACTTTTACATTCTCCCCCCTTGAGCTTTGCTCAAAAGGGTTGTTATTAACATCGAAATATTGTAATTAGAACATCAATTTTATGATAACAATCAACCAATTTTAAACTTTAGAATATTAGTTCTAAGCGAACTGTAGCTTTCCTTCCCTGCAGGTTTCGATCTTTTGTGGCTTGGTCTATCTTTCCATCCTAGGATACTCGAACTCCTAGATATTTGTAATGTTCAAAGGTACAAATTTCTAAGAGCAGCCCAAGACAATGATAACAGTGGAAAAACAAGGATGAAAAACGGGAAACAAGGCTAAAAATATAAAATATAAAATAGTATAAAATATTTTTAGCCTTGTTTCCCGTTTTTCATCCTTGTGTTTCCACTGTTTGTAATGTTCGCAGCTTTGAATACATTCTCCATCTTCTCTGTGTCTTGCTGATCCCCTCCAATCGTCTATTTTTCTATTTTCTGAGACATTTGTTCATTTGCTTGAAAATATTCGGTTTCCTGTTTTCACAGATGGTTTCTGAATCACGGAAAGAGAAGGTAGCGTATATTTATGTTCGGCTTTTCGTTACAATTAGGTAGAGTACCTATATTGAGAGAGTATGACCACTGGTGTTACCATCTCTGATTGGCTCAGCCATCTTAGGCTGAATGGAGCCCTTACGACCCAAAAATGGCGGACGCCAGACATCAATGTAATGCAAAATGACTGAAAATGTAGTTTTCTTTGCTTATCGTAACGAGAAATTTACCCAAATGCACTATTGCGACTTCTTTACATATTTTTAAGGCTAATCGTGTGCAATTTTTGAGAAAAATCATCTTAGATGTAGTAAGGTTGGCAGCAAGTGCGGTTGGTGATAACCGTCAAAAGTTGGCAATGACCCCCCTCCCATCCACAAAAACCAAAACAAAGCACCGCCATTTTTGGGTCCTAAGCCTCTCCATGGGGCCCAGTGGCCATACTCTCTCAATATAGGTACTCTACAATTACGAGGAGACAATTCCTTACAACAAAACTTACATTTCAACGTCATTCTTTAGGCCGTATGCATCGGTGTGTTCACGCAATTCTTTGACAAGCTCATAGGTCTCCGGCAAGTTTCTGCGTGCGTAGCGTCGTCCTGTTTCATCCCTCAACTCATCGTCCTCAAAAATAAAAGGGGCTGCGTCCACACGGAAGCCTCTAACACCCTTGTCCATCCAAAATGTGAGAATGTCCTGCGACAACAAACTCCACAAGTTACTTACAAAATATTTCCTCAGAGGCACACCGAAACTCTAAAATATTCTCAAAGGGCAATTACATTCTTATTAAAATACTAAACTCAAACCGACTGGTACGTAACTATATGCTACATATAACACTCATACTATCTATGGTATCCTTTTATATATAATTCAGTGGCGTGGCGTGCTTTGCGATATATCGATTGATCTGCCATTTAAACCTATGGAAAAATATCGATGAACAGGGTGTTCGCAGCGAACACCTTGATAATCGATTATTTACCGCAGCTCCCATTGAGGAAATATCGATAGATCGAAAAGCACGCCACGCCACTGATATTATTATTATTATGATGTGATGACGTGTACATATTTACACGAGATTTATTAGTAATGTTGCCCCTTTCCTCGAGCTTCATCACCATAGAGTGCATAGAGTCGTAGTGGGAATGGGGGAGCTGGCGCCACTTGCATTTTCCTGTTACCGGATTACATGACTCCTGTGCGGTGCCGGGTCACCATATCGATGCATTATCGATTGTTTTTGATAAACAGGTATCCGATGGCTCGATGTAAACAATGAGGATAAGAATTATTACGTGTTCTACATCGCCATTTTGCATCGAAAATGTATCGAGAGGGTGATCGAATCACGGCGGACACCTCGCTTGGAACTCGTCGACCAGAACAAGGCCCCAGCTCACTTCATTTTAATACGACTCCCCGCGCTCTATGTGTATCATCTCTGAAGGGTCTGCACTTATTAAGGCTGCATGCGCACTATGATACTGGGTTAATAGTGACGTAAACTCAGGGAAATTAAACTAATTGTTTACTTGAACGTACTCTATGAGGTCAGCATATCTAGATTGAAATGCGTGTCCGGCAGCTCGCTTTCGTCACAAAAGTGAATCGTACGGATTACGGCTTATTGGTTAGGATATTAAATAATGTAACTCGTTGACAATTAGTATCCCACTACCCTAAAATGTTAATATTTGAAAAATCCCAATAATGCGAGATCTTGGGAGACGCGGATCGTAGCGAGAAAAACGTTGAAGAAAAAGTGGAAAATTAATACTTGGGGGAAGGGGATTTTACCCCTAGCTTAAAAGATCTGTTCGGTACGCGATGGATGTAAAATATAACTTTTTGTGCACAATTCGTAGATCATAACTCTAGAGGAAAAATTAGTGCAAAATAATCTTGAAATTGTGCTAAATTGGTAAATAGTCACGATGATTATATCAACTATCAAGACGGCTTTGAAAGTATATACGAGTGCAGTTTCAGATCTTTAGAGTGTTTTTGAGGTGCAAGTGATTTCACCTTCATTTCTTGGACGACCAATGGGTTCCGGAAGTTGAGGTCGGGCTGCTCACGTCTAAAAGCATGATAGTAGAACTGGTACCTCTCGTCATTCCACTCCCACGCGCTCTCAGGAGAATGCTCAAATATGGATTGCTGTAAAATATCGCAAGTAATTGCTCGTTTAAAGTTACAAATGTAACATGAAGACACAAGCAGTAGTTCAAAGTGCAAATTTAAAGTTAACGAGTAAAGAAGTTAAAGACATGTTTATGTGAAGTAATAACTCCAGCAGTAAGAGTTTTTCAGGGCAAAATTTATAAGCCTGCGCCATCCTGAGCACGTGGTATTAAACAAACTAATATCAAGAGATTTTAGATAGATCCGTACTCTGGCTAGATTCAATTTTTTACAGCATCCGTATCTCTATCTTTTGGGGTTCTTGGGCGCTGTATGGACTCCGGTATAGTATTTAGCTTTACAATGATTAACATTGTACGTTCGAGACGGCGAGCCTCTTTAAATGATGCATTATGTACCCATGACCTTTATCCAATTTTAATACTTATTTACTGGAACCTCATTCTAAATTCTTTAAAATTGAACCTAAATAAATCGTATTTGATAGAAGTTCGATGAATCGTTTGGTTCAAAACAATAGAACATAAGCTAAAACAAAAATTATATGATGTAAATAGGGAAAATGAGAAAATTCCTGACAATTTTACTTTGCATTACTATTAAATACTCATAAGAATAAAAAACAAGCGGGAAAGTTCTAATACTGTCGTATTAGAAAAGCGCTCAGGTGTTAGTAAATGTATTTAGTGAAGAAAGGACGTATAAACTCCGTCGACTTGGCTGGGAAATGGAAATAAAACATCAGCTGATAGCAAACAAAGGTTACCAAGGAAACCGTAAGCGCGTATTATTGTTTCCCGAAAATGAGCTCACCGTTGAGCTCATCAGGCGTGTTTTTTTTTAGGCTTCATTTGAGTTCAACGATCAATTTCGATAAGAATTACTCTACCGCTAAGAAATTTTCTCATAGACAAACGATCGAAACTACCTGCGCATTACGTTAAAAGCATAAAATACAGTTTTCACAGCTTTATTTATTTTAAAAATGTATCCCCCCCCCCCCAAAAAAGCCTATACACATCGATGAGCTGGTGCGCCATTTAAACGCATTAGCACTAGTATACTAGTACTCAGAGGCAAGTCAAAATCAAAAAGCGCTGCCTATCGGCTGAACGCTTAAAAACTATCTCTAGAAACCCGTTCCTTCAGATCACTCAATCGACTTTTGAGGCTATGTTTACACGTTGAACCAATCGACATCGATACAATCCCACCTGTTTGATGTATCAAATACGATCCATTCATTTTCAAAGTGCAGCTTCTGTTGTTGTTTTTTTAATGTGTTCATTTGAAACCCTTGTTGACAATTTCAATTTCCCAAACGTTTACATTTTTATGGTTAACGTCCTTGTTCAAGAATAAAGGAAGCAATTTTTTTGGGGGGAAGAAGGCAGGGTACGAAACTTGGGAACCCATCTTTGGATTGTTGTGAGTAGGCAATCGAGAAAATATTAAAGTTAAACATTTTTTAAAATTTTACCCAGCTGTTTGGAGGCCTTTGTCTTCCATTTCTCCGTCCCTTTGAATCACGCCAGATATAATAATCATCGTACGGCTTGATTCCTTGTACACTTTTTTTGAACCATTCGTGTTGATCACTAGTATGATTTGGAACAAAGTCCAATATCATCTCGATGCCTGGAAACCAATCCATCAATGATAAATATTCTTACAAATGGTTTTTCCATAAATTTAATCTATAATAGTTACGTGTATTTTCAGTTTTAAAGGTACCCGCAGACTTTAAATACCTCCCAAGGGTCAAAATCGTTGGAATCAATATTCGAGCGATGAAAGTAAGTATAATTTAGAACCTTTTGCCTCGCAATTTGGAAGGAAAACCATTTCAAGGATAATACTAAACGAGACGATTCAACAGGAATACGGCTTTTTATGCCCTAAGTACTTACGAATCAACTTAAATTTTTGTTTTTTGGCTTTCATGATTCAAGAGACTCTCTTTTTTTCAAAATATCGTAACCCTTTGGTATGAAAGCTCAATGAATCATTGACCTTTTATTTAAATTCGTTCAGATGAGCCGTGCATTGAGAAATGTGTTTAATCATTTTCAAAAGATATCATTGATTCGATTTCAACGATATATTTTTAAAAGGTCGCAAACATATTTTTAATGACAAATCTTGTACTTAATATAGAGTAATTTTGACGGCACACGGAGAAAAATGGAACCGCGCTGAGTACCAGAAGATGGACTCCAGCACATGGTCCCGGATGGCGATTTTGCTCCAACATTTCTTTTGCACTTGAGCGCAGCCATCCGGATGTGCCTAGCACAGTTTCGGCGGATGCGCCCAGGTGCGGAATCTATGTACCCAGATGCGGAAATTCATGCCCCTACGTACAGTTTTGCCTGTGGTCAGCGCGGGGAGGGGGCGGAGGCGTTATATTGGGAGGGGCGATCCCCCTCCCCCAGCCCTTACCCCTTGAGGAGGGGGAGGTTGCTTTGTTCTATTCTTTTGTTAACAGTGAGGATGAAAAAAAAAACAAAAGAAAAAACCTGAGCACATTTTAAATCTTTAAAAAATCTTAAAATTTCTTCACCATTTTATTTTTCTCCTCTAATGTTTTTGGTGTTACATGTTACAAGTTATAATGAGGAGGAAAACATGCTCATCAACATGAAAATTTTGACATTTGAAGGACCTTGTTAACTTCTACTAGGTATTTTATTTTAAAAAAATTGAAAAATCACGGAGGAAAAATCGAAAAGTGGAACAAAAATATAGAACGGAGCGAGTACCTAGGAGAAATGGGATAATAAATTAGATACCTAGAAGTGAAAAAAAAGATAATGTCGAAGAAACAGGCATGCTGCAAAAGCAAATCACTGGAAAGAAGACATGAAAGGTGAAGGAACTCACCAAAACAGGATAATGCAGGCCTAATGAGGTCATATGTTGAGAAATCTTGTGGACTAAGACACTATTCAGGGCATGGGCATTTGAAATCTTTTGACAGGAGTTCCATTTCACAAAACCAAACCATTGTAATGATTTCCACTTTACGGAGACATCACTGATTCTTGTGAATTAGGATACCTCGAAAACCGTCACTGAGTATTTGAGGTTATGCGCATTTTAAATCTTATTCACTGAAATGAGGTAATGAGACACAGGAACCTACTTTTAACTGAAACTGCTTAAAGCGGCTTAAATTTATGCTTAGCAGGTATTGTGTAAAGGCTTCATTTATAATCAGGACTCAATTCAAAAAAATAAATGAGTTGTTTCTTTGTATCAAATTATCAATGCAAGTAACTAGTATATTTCACAGCGGAACTTATCGGTAGAACAAGGCACGAAAGGAGGAAGCACTAAGATATCCAAATTCTATTTTTCATTTCACACAATAAGAATGCAGAATCAGGCAGATAAAAGTACAGCACAAACTTTGATTGGAAGGTATATTTTGTTTAAATTAGCAAGCAAAACGTACCTTTCAACATAACATGTGCTGGGACATTGCATGTACAATATTAAATATATGTATGAATGAGTAGAAGACTAATTAGAATTTGTGTGAAAAGAAGAAAGAACTCACTGAAAATTCACTGGGTCAAGACAAAATGCTGAACTGAAACGCGATAAAACTTGGAGAGATCATAGGCACAGCTGGCACACCGCACACTAAAGCTTTGAATCTTTCAAGCTCACTTTATTCCTCCCGAGTAGATTATTTATGTTGATGGAAAATCAGTGGGTCAAAAAACACACTTTCATACGACTCCGAATCAAACCGCAGGTACACACACAGATAAAGAGATTAGAAACGACCAAACGAGAAACGACACCAGATTCGTGCAAACTCAAAACCGTTACTCAGCATTTTTGTCGACCTTAGGGATGTTCCGATTATCGATTACTAACCGATTAATCGATTAATCGGTTACCTTTCGATTACGATTAGTACTCGATTACGTCTTCCCCGATTAATCGTCTAATCGATTACTTCAAACGATTAATAAAAAATAATCGATAATCGTATACAATCGATTACTTCAAACGATAATCGATTAATTCAAACAAAAGGTTGATCCACCTCCGGCCATGGGCACGTCAGATAGACCCACCCAAACCAAATGTGATTGGACTTTTAAGTATGACGTCGGCTGGCACTAAAATCTGATTGGCCCCCCGGCTGTAGATGTAGCTGCAGCTGCGGTCTTGTTCTTTCTTACTTTCTTTCTCAATTATTTCATTTCTTCTTGTGCTACGATCACATCAAATTTTCCAAACCAAGTATTCCTCGAAATTCCATCAGTCTGATTTTAATGTTTAATCAACTCTGTAATTCAGCGATATCTTATTCATTAGCAAATGAAAGTTTTCAACGCGCCTTTTGAATGAAAATTATTCTTGTGTTGTTTAGTTATTACATTCTATCGTGCATGTGCACGTGAGCCTATGCAAAATGCCCTTGCACCCAGCGCGTCAATTTTAAGGCCTTGTCTCCACGGCGCAACTGTTGAAGGAAGTTAGCGCAACTGTTGCGTGTTTGTTCCGCGTTTGTTGCACCAACCGAGGTTCCCTGTCTCGACACACGGCTAAGTGTTCCCGGAACATTTAAGCGGGAATATTTGAACGACTCAATTACTTTTGAGGTTAATCAGTATCAACTTTTGTAAACAAAGCACTTGTAGAATTGATTGTCCATGTCGAGTTTTCTTATATTGTCATAATGAGTGATGCTCGGTTGAGTGCGGCATATTTTGCCTTTTTGACGAGTGCTGCAGCTGCATCCCTTTATTTTTTAAAGTGTAAAAGGGTGCCACCAAGGTGGTGGGTAAGACCATGGGCAGATTCCCGTCGAGGTACACTGGCCATGGCTCACAACGAGATGCGAAATGAGGATGTAGAAAGCTTCACCCGAGCTTCTAATGATCTTACAATAGGTAGATATAAGCATTGAAAGTGTAGGAGTGCTAATCCAGTAAAGCACCGCACCTTCACTCCATGGTGTCGTAAAGACTGTATGTCTGCCATTATTGCAGTGAAACAAATAACTAATCGGGAATACTTATGGGAATCGCTCCTTCAAAATATGATCAAAATAAGCGGATATTGATAGGTCAACAATGTATCGCTGAAGCAGAAGCGTCTAAATCCTCTTGAGGCAACGGACGATGACAATCTTAAAAAACTGATGACGCTTCACAAATTTTAAATTTCCACATTCCCAGAGATACGCGCTGAAATCCTGTTTCTCACCCCTCTTTCCGACTGCTCTCCGAGTCCATGAGCAAGACAGGAAGAAAATAGGCAAGCTACCTACTACTGTTTGCCTACCTATGTGTTTTTTTTTCTGAAACTTGATTTTCAAAGGTGACTCATGTAAAGAGCAACTGACAAACAAGATTTCAGAACCTGCCATTGCATTTCACTAACCTAAGACACAAACCCAACCTTACCATTGATATTCTTTCGCTTACACTGTATATAATTCTCCCATTGAGATTCGATATGAACTCAATTCAAAGATGCTTTTGAATTTAATTATTCGGGTAGATTGGAATAAAGAGCTTTCGGTCTACCTGTAAAGTGCATTTACTAACATTCACTGCTGTCACAAGATATTTTTGCACAGGCAGAGCCACTTTCCACAGTTGATGGATCTCTAACGCCAAGGCTCAATTATAACAAGTGATTAAACGACCAAAAATTGTTACACGCCTCAATAAAAACCGTATTCTTATCTCAAATTGCAAATCTTGGATAACAGAGCACTCACCAAAAAATCTCCTTCCTTCTACCTCAGTATGAGAAGAGTGACGATACTTTGGAGCAATAACTTTGAACTAGTTTCAATAAATGATGGCCTCAGAATTTGAGTCATCATTTACAAGAGATTGGATCAAAGAAATAAGTCAGCAGGTCACGGTTGTGGCTGGTCTCACACTTCCAGTAGGACAACCAGGAAATAGATACATGGATAACACACAAATTCAAGAGCTACACAGCTCTGATTGGATCAGATTCTAGATTTAATCGGTAGATTGAAATGAAAATATTCGGTGCACTACTTAAAGGGAAGCAGGGTGCCTTATCTTGAAATCTTAGGCAAATCGTGTGGATACAGTAAAAAAGTTCTCCGCAGATGATGAACTGGTAGGTAAGGCTATAACTCAATTGTAGTCTGTAAAGCTCTTTGCTTGCTTTGCTTCTGTAGTCATAAAATGTTGATTAGAGTTGCAAGAATTATCTGAAAAAGCAGTTAATAAGCCTGGATTCCATCTGACACTAAACACCTTCACTAGAAAATAACGTCCTACGTTTAGCTAAATAAGGATAAATAAGCCACATATAACTGAAGGAATCGCGTAAAAGTGCTTAAGCAACAATTATAGTAAAATTATGATTTAAAATATGTTGAATAATGGCAAAATTAAAGCTAAATCGTGGGATAAGCACTCACTCAATCGTTTATTTGAGGTTAAATCAGACGTAAAAGGTAAACAACTGTTCCACGTTCGAGGCTTCTGACCTTGAAAGTTTCTGTTATAAGTGAAACATTTGTGAGACAGTTCCGTTCCTTCAACAGTTGCGCCAACTTCCTTCAACAGTTGCGCCGTGGAGACAAGGCCTAAGTCCTCATTTTGGACTCTGTCGAAAAACATTTTTTTTCTTGAATGAATTCTTCAACTAAGTAGACAAACAATTATTTCCGTATAGACTGTAAGTATGAGGAACCCGATTTCGAAAACAACAACCTCATCTCTTTGTATGGTGCAGCTTCAAAATTTTACCAGTTGTTTATTTAAAATTTTCTTCGTAAGATTTAAGATACAAATACAGGCAAAACTGCCCAAAATTTTAGGTATAATAACAGAAAATAAACAAAGTAAGAAAACTACTAAACTAGAGTCCCTTTATACCCAGAGTAACGACAACTCGATTATCAGCTGACTGGCAGCCGGCCTTGGCTGGCCATGGAGGCCGAAACTAGTGCACTCAAACGAACGATATTGGGGGATAAGGACCAGGAATCCTGCGATGTCTGTCACACAGAAACAACAACATCAACAAATTGATCAATTAAAAAGAAAATGAGATTGGTTTGTGAATAATTTCTTAATCTATTTTCATTTTGGACCGATGGCAATAACAATTTACTCTTGATAAACCACAATTAGGTAATATTTTCATTATTCTTGTTCACATACGAGGTACCGCCATCTTGGTGCACTAGTTTCGGCCTCCATGAGCGAGAACCAATCAGAATTGGATTTTTTTTTAGGCCACTTTCAGCCCAATCCTGGCCCAACCAAAAGTGAGTTGTCGTAACAGCTTACTTAGATGGTAAAAAACAAGAGATTCAAAAAGCATTATCAAAGCTTTCGATATGACGCGCCGTTTGGGCAGAACTCTGACCGCGGAGCATCAGAGTGCATCGTTCGCATCGGTATCACCGGTGCAACACATCGGTGCAGGGCCTCCGTTTTGCGTATTTTAGGACGCAGTGCGTATTTTATGAAGCCGCGCGTTCCATTGTGCGTCTTGCGTATATTAGCGTATTTTATGTTGAAATTGCGTATTTTCGTATTTTTTCCTTCTGATACTCGGAGATTTGACAACACCAGACTTGCTTGACCAATAGGCAGGCTCTTTTGAGCAACATTGTAACCAGTGACGAGGTTGTTTTTTGTTGCCGCCATTTTGGATCCCATGTTTAACCCTAAATGAAAGTTCCTTCTTATATACTATGGGTCAAATTATCAAAATTTCTTATAATTAGGTAACTTTGGGCCTTGAAGCTTTTGCTTAGTAAGGGGAGAAAGATCCCTTCACTACTTACAATATATGTATGGCATCCGTTTTTGGTTGTACTGCATACACTAGGTGACTTCATACATATTACTTGAAAAAACATTTTTTCTCCAAATTTCAACCATGGCTAAAATTGAAATACAACTTGAATGTTACATTCACAACGGCGTAATTTTCTCGTACGACCTAAGCAATTAAAATACTTATTATCTAAAGCTTCAAATTTGAAATTGGCGCTCAGCAGTGACGTTTCTAACCTCAAGGTCATGACGTCATGACGTTGCGTTGGCGTATTTTGCAAACATTTCTCTGGAATTGGTGCATTCTTCGCGTTTGATTGGCGTATTATATGACCAAACGTGCGTCCCGTGCGTATTTTATAAAATTTACACGCGTTCCATTGGGCGTATTATATCAGTGGGAGGGGCGTTCCATTGCGTTCCATAACGCGTATTATCTGAATTCTCACCGCGGAAGCCCTGCATCGGTGCCACCAGCCTTCCCCGGCTTTTGATTGGCTCGCAATTTTCCTCAATTTTCTTTAGTTTGAAAGAAAATTTCTCGTGGAAACCTCTCTGAAGTGCTTCTCAAAGCGACTACAAAGCTATTGATATATTACACCTACCATGTTTCTGTTTTTTTACTTTCAATTTGAATCAAGTCTCAAAAAAAAGCTGTACCTAACCTAACCTCAACCGTGGGTGTTCATTTTCATGGCAAAGAGAAAACATTGCAAATAGCCACCAGCAGTTCTCGATCTGAAATTTGACAAATTTTCAATTTTAAATCATCTTTTGTGACCTAAAATGGTTTTTTGTCGTTCAATCAGTGTCGTCTTAATACCTTTTCACTTCAGTTTCTAAAGTTTATGGCGTTTCTTCATTGTTCCTTTCGCTCCTAATGGTTGAAGCTGAAGCCAAGTAGCTCGTCGGTCTGATCTGCTTTTTTTCCTCGAAGAGGATTTAATTGTGCCTCTCCTTCAAGTCTCAGCTTTAGCAGTGTTACTTTTTCATCATAAACAATTACTTTGGTAATAATCAAAAGTTTACATTTCAGTTCTGTATCTACAAGTGTCTGCATCAGGAATCGTTCTCCGAGAGCAGCATCTCATGACTGCAGCATACAGATGGAAATTAAGCTTGTTTCCTGGTTTTACTTAAACAACTTGTGCTCTAAATTTATCGTTGAAGTGACAAATGGTGTGTATTACTGTACCTGAAAGCCTAGCGTAGAAACTTTGAGCACCTGTCTCAGTGTGAGCGGTCCTTTGTTGCGGTCAAAGCTGCTCATTGATGACAGTTTCTCAAAGGGAAAGTCTTCGATGGATCAAGAAAAATTATCTAATGACTTATACTGATGACGCATTCTATGTCATTCTCTAATAATTCTTCCATGGCTTATGTATGTAGGTATAAATTAAGATTTAATATGTATTTCCTTGACGTGAATAAATCTTTTCTAGTGAGTATTAATCGGACTCCGAATGATTTCCTTTACCATTCCTCTACGGATATTATAGGGAACAAAATGAATCATGTGATTTCAGCCTGATTGTTGAAATTTTTTGTTTGTCGGGACGACATAGATGACATCGGTTAAAAGGCGGAGCGTGATTGGTTGGCTATGTCTTATCGCTGCTTTGTTGTGCCTATGTCAAGTTGAACTTTTGACAAGCTAACGGCACCTCTTAAGTTTCCGACAGTATGTTGTCCATTCCACCTGACAAAGGCACGACAAAGCAGGGATAAGACATAGCCGACTAATCTCGCTCGGTTTTTTAACCTATGTCATCCATGCCGTCCCGACAAACAAAAAATTTCAACAATCAGGCTGCTCAGGTGTGTCTTGTGTTGTTCTTAGTCTAACTCAAAGCTCATAATCATTTAAAATCAATCATCATCACAGGTTTCCTAAATCTTTGAAATGTGCATTGAAATTTCATTGAAATTATTTCCAAGTCATGTCAAGAAGATTTTAATGGTCTTTCACGTTTGGATAAACCTTCAAAAATGTCATTATGAGCGCTTTTATGAATGCTGTGAGCACTAAATGTCACTCAAAATTTCCTCGAACGAAGCGCCGCCCATTATTGTCACTGTTTTTCTTTGATACCTG
Organism: Bemisia tabaci; assembly: GCF_918797505.1. Classification (NCBI taxonomy): domain Eukaryota; kingdom Metazoa; phylum Arthropoda; class Insecta; order Hemiptera; family Aleyrodidae; genus Bemisia; species Bemisia tabaci. The sequence goes on from NC_092795.1 coordinate 37,635,446, forward strand.
AATTTATATCTGTTCTTTTTCCCTGAGAGGGGTGAAAAACATCCAAAGCAAGTTTTTAAACTTTTTTTTTTCTAAACAGAGCAATAATCAATGCCATTTCTCCCTGTATCGGGTTGAACCTTTGACCTTGCTTGTTCCTTCTCTGCTGCCCTAGGTCAACATCTTTTGAAAATTTGAATGTTTCTATAACCATCTCTTTGGGCTGGAATAAAGGTGAAGCTTCAGACTCTTGAGGTACGGATCCACTTCTCGGACTTTCCAACTTAAATTTTCCTGTTTCAGCATTAACTCCGTCTTCTGTGAAAGTTAAGATCCAGTAGGCATCCTCAAATAATAATCCAGAAATAGGGGGAAAAATCCAGCAACTACACCGAGCCCAGGGGGTGGTTAGGCTTTCTTTACATTTTTTGGACTAGGACAGTACCTTCCATTTGCCAGATATTGCTAGAGTCCCTTTGGCAGTGAATTTGAAAGGCGCCTCCCCAGGCAAATGAAACCTCAAGTGCTCACCCCTTCCGAACGCATGGTATTCTATTCATAGGATGATTTGAATTCAAATTATCTTTGCAGAGCAGATGGTTGAAACTTCTTACAGTGTTTAAAAATCTCAGCTCCTATATTCTTTTAATAAAAGAGTACAAATCGACATCATTCCTTGAAGTTCCTGCAGGATTTTCTTCGTAAAGAGAAGAAAAATCACGGCAGTTTTTAAAACCTTCCGTCAAGTGGTTTCCCATTTAGAAAATAAAGTATGACAGGAAGTCTGTAGTGTCACATACCGAGATAAGTGGTAATTAAAATATTCCAAATCATACCATGAACTGATCCTACAGAAATTGTGCACTTCTGATGACACCGCAACATCAAGGATAAAACTGAGAAATGGTCCCAAACTTAGGGCGAGGACTACATTTTGAGATTGTCATGAAGAAAGGGTGTTAACTACTATTTCAGGGAGACGATTTTTCTTGATCCATCGAAGACTTTCCCTTTGAGAAACTGTCATCAATGAGCAGCTTTGACCGCAACAAAGGACCGCTCACTCTGAGACAGGTGCTCAAAGTTTCTACGCTAGGCTTTCAGGTACAGTAATACACACCATTTGTCACTTCAACGATAAATTTAGAGCACAAGTTGTTTAAGTAAAACCAGGAAACAAGCTTAATTTCCATCTGTATGCTGCAGTCATGAGATGCTGCTCTCGGAGAACGATTCCTGATGCAGACACTTGTAGATACAGAACTGAAATGTAAACTTTTGATTATTACCAAAGTAATTGTTTATGATGAAAAAGTAACACTGCTAAAGCTGAGACTTGAAGGAGAGGCACAATTAAATCCTCTTCGAGGAAAAAAAGCAGATCAGACCGACGAGCTACTTGGCTTCAGCTTCAACCATTAGGAGCGAAAGGAACAATGAAGAAACGCCATAAACTTTAGAAACTGAAGTGAAAAGGTATTAAGACGACACTGATTGAACGACAAAAAACCATTTTAGGTCACAAAAGATGATTTAAAATTGAAAATTTGTCAAATTTCAGATCGAGAACTGCTGGTGGCTATTTGCAATGTTTTCTCTTTGCCATGAAAATGAACACCCACGGTTGAGGTTAGGTTAGGTACAGCTTTTTTTTGAGACTTGATTCAAATTGAAAGTAAAAAAACAGAAACATGGTAGGTGTAATATATCAATAGCTTTGTAGTCGCTTTGAGAAGCACTTCAGAGAGGTTTTCACGAGAAATTTTCTTTCAAACTAAAGAAAATTGAGGAAAATTGCGAGCCAATCAAAAGCCGGAGAAGGCTGGTGGCACCGATGTGTTGCACCGGTGATACCGATGCGAACGATGCACTCTGATGCTCCGCGGTCAGAGTTCTGCCCAAACGGCGCGTCATACTTTCGATCTTATCGATTAATAGTCGATTATTAATCGATTAATCGATTATTTGATTCCGATTAATCGTAGTAATCGATTATTAAAACTAGGTTACTACCGATTACGATTAATCGATTATTTGACTAATCGAACATCCCTAGCTCGACCTTGGTGCCGCGGCGCAGTTCGGAAATGCACGTACACACCCCGGCGTCTATGCGCATGCGCTAGACCGAGGCGAAACGATGGTTGCGGCAATTTTTTCGTCGGGCGTACCAAGGGTTCAGCACAGTTCCGCACAGGTCGTTGGGACAGAGCAAAAAATTCGGCCCATGCCTTAAACGCATCCATCCCCAGATGTTCACACCACCTTAGATGTGCTCTAACGCATTCTTACCGGACACAGCCGGCAACATGTTCACAACGCTGTTCCATTTTTCTCCGTGCATTCCGAAAAGAATCGATTGTGTTCAAGTAATCTCAGCTAGATACATTTTAGATAAACGTTGAAAAATAGACATGAAAAAGATAACTTTTAACTATATCTCAGCAACATTTATAAATAGGACTCAGGATCATTTTCATATGATTTTCCTGAATTGTTATATTCCGCATTATGTCCCGAATGCCATTCGTCAAGTGTCATGGAAACTCGCGCTGATTCATTTTTTTACACCTTCTTGACTATGGCCATCAGAATGATATCTCGGAACTTAATTCCTAACATGTTTCGGATCCGATTCAGAAACATGTTCGGGTGATTTTGCCTGTAGAGGTAATGAAAAATTCCGTGTGCACAATATACCTTACAATGTAATATGCCACCAGACTTATGCTGATTACCCGATGTATTATATATAAATGGAATCTTTATTTGTCTAACCGTTTTGTTTCATGGTTTTAAGCAAACTTTCGAAGTCCTCCATGGTTCCGAGCTTAGGATTGATGGCCCTGAAGTCACTGACATCATATCCATTGTCTTTTCCTGGCGACGCATACATCGGATTCAACCAAACTGCACCAACTCCAAGCTCGGATATGTAGTCCATCTTCTCCTCGATGCCTATTTAATGACAGAAGTTTGATAAACACACGTAATTATTAGAGGACCTTCCGGATACAAAGAAGATTATTGTACTCAGTAAAAAATTTGAAGCATCGGGGGAAAAAATAAAAACAGCAATAATAAGGAACCTTGATAAATATGTTTAAAAAAAGTCAACACGCTCTTTGTGCGCATTTTAGCACTCAGTGGCGCGGATAAAATATGAAAACTCAAACATCTTTTCATTTAAATGCTTGCAAAGTTTTGTATATTAGTGGTATCTACCCAGTGATTGCCAGCAGACAATATATTAAGAAAAGTTAGACCTTTCTTCAGTATATACTGGAGCCCATACGTTCCTTATATGCACGAGGCACTACGTGGGTTATAAGGACAAAATAAATATGACTATAGTCATATTGCATTACTGCTAGATGCAATATTATGTTTACCTCCGGGTTAATTTGCACCTCCCAGTCTGCCCTTAATAGAATAGGGCAGTATTTAAATTTGACGCATATTCTTAAACCATCTTGCGAGCTACGATACCAATTTGATTGTTTCAAAGCTTATTAATCGGTCATTATTGCGTGACCTTGTCATGAAAGTTACAAATTTTGCACACCTATCCAATTACTGTGCTAAGGAGTTTTCATATACTTTTTAAAATCAACTAATATTTCTTTCATGTTTCACTGACCTCTCGGTGAATATTGTTATCTTTTTCAAATTGTAAACTTTTTCCGACTAACGCAGGTTTTGTGACGCTCTCCTGACACTGAATTTAATATTTTCTCTTGCGATTTCGTTAAAAAATATGTGAATGGTTAATACAAGTTCATTACCTTTCAAATCTCCGAGACCATCGCCATCTGAATCGTAAAATGACTGTGGGTATATTTCGTAAATAACCGTTTCCTGCCACCATTTCTTTTCCTGAGGTTCATGTGCCTGCCACTGCGCAAGTCCCGAACAAGTAAACGCTGTGAGCGCCACCACAAATAGGCCGAAACCCATCGAAACTAAACTGAAGTTACCAAACCAGCATACTACCACTCTTAACAACAGGAAAGGTTGACGAACGAAAAGTGAAGGTTGACCAAGCCGTGTGCAGTGATTTATAGGGAGAGTGGAATGGATCTGGCGCCTTTGAGTGGTGAGAAAAAATCCCGGTATCAAATTGTATACCTGCATTAACGTGAAAACTTTTCAAGGCTATTACTTAACTACGCATGTCGTGGGTCTAAATTAATTGACGACAGGTATGCTTACCACGTGTGCATTTTTCCTTTGAATGCATTGATTTTCATTCAAATTTTTTATCAAAACCGTCGCCCATGGTGGAGTGATCAAGGACCACTATTGTATTTTTCCAAGAAAATAAAAGTACATATCATGCCACCCTCGTGTAGATGCGTCAGTCTGATTTCAGATAAATCAGTCTGACGTTGTTACGTGAGGCATATTCTCACGAATTTGGTGTCAATGAGGTTTTAATCAACTGAGATTTTCATCTATATATCAAATCGATGATGAATATCCAGAATCATGCTTTTCTGAAATGCATGTTTTCAAAATTTTGATTTTCTGCAATTTTGCTAACCAAAATCCGTGTATTCGTGTTGGTATATATTTTTCAGGACATTTGTAAAGGATGACACATGATCGGTTGCCCAAACAAGTTTTCGATTGACTTACTTCCGGAAGAAGACGGTGTGGATGCTCTGTAAGAGGTTGGCAATAAGGAAAGGAGGAAATCAGAGGGTGTCAAATGCTCAAGTGGAGAAAAATGGGCGCAAAGCTGCGACGTAAAAGCGGTTGTCACAGAATATTCCAGGAAATTCAATAATTAACAGGAAAATGTGATATAACGTGCATTAAACTGAAAAAAGTACTTATACTTTTAAAGGTCCTCCTCAGTGTGCAAATCCGAGAAGCAAACCAACTTACCAAGAGAAAAATCTTGGAAATCCTCAAAAGTTAATTTTTCAAAAACATTTTCAGGAAACCAGATACCAGGAATAACTTCGATATTTTTTCATTTTCTAACTCCAAATGAAATTTCGACGAAAAATAAAGATGAATCTGGTGCTACATTTTAAAGATGTAAAAGCGTCTATAAGAAAATTCCACGGAAAAACTAACGCATGACACATGTACTTACTACTTTCAGGGGAAAAAAGAAACGTTCAACCTTGCTCTGGTAACAGCGCAAAAAGCATTAGTGTCAGATCTGTAATTTTCCGCATAGGAAATAAATGGAAGTCGAGTCATCCCACTCATATTCCTGGAATATTTGCGATAAAATAAATCGTTGGTGCCAAGTTGTGTAGGTGTGAGTATGCTTTTCTAAAACTAGTTCAATGCGGCTCTAAACTTTGTATTGGAATTAAGAACGATAATGCGAAAACGACACATTTACCAACACAATTTTACCAATTTCTTCAATTGTAGCATTATGTGCTATTGTTAAGACAAGCAGTTATGTATGTTCAGTCGGTAAAAAGGTCTAATGTGTACTTTTTCCATCTCTTAAAGTCTGAAAATTAATAAACACCATCCAAAATTAAGCAAAAATAACATAAATAGCATTATACCCATTTAATTGTGTCTCGATGGATTGCATTGGTCAAACAACAGTATTTAGATAGATTCTCATCAGTACGGTGAAATTCAGTGTCTTCTTTCACATAAAAATATTTAACCACTTTTCCTATGTACATGAACAAATCGAACTTCATGTAGAGGTGAATAAAAATGATTTTAATGTTTGACAGTTCATCAATAGCAAAGAAAGCTGTTTCCTTGTCAATCCGTTCTCAAAAGGAAAAAAGTATACTCGTTTGTGGTAAAATTTTACTTGTGGCTGTGAGAAGTTATTTGCCTGGGCCAAATGTCTTGGTCTTGGCTCTTTAGACCACGCATGACATAGATAGAGATAAAAATGAGTTGCCTAAAACAACATTATTAATAAGGATTAACTAACATCACAATGGCTTGCAAATGGTTTTGTTGCGATGCACAATTTTTTGACCGAAAATTCAAGTGAAAACTAAACTGGCCAAATGCATTTCTCCGGTCTTTCATTCGCATAAATCTCTAATTTTAACGTTCTCAACAGTGCCAGTTTTGTTAATTTGTTTACCTGGCGCGAGATTGATTTTGGGGCCCTCGTATAAGAAATGGAAGGTGAAATGTTTTGTAGACACCTAACATCCTAATTCTGAAGGAGGATCCAGTGGACGAACCCCAAATTATTTTATAAATTTAGAGCCTCTTATATGGCATGCTCAGTATATTCAGTATTATCCATCCCTCTCTTCACCTAACATGCGGTGGAAAGTACAAGAAAATAATTCACGAATTTACTTGTCCTCATTAGTCAGTCTTGATTCTTTCTACGGTTTTACATTTAATGCGGTGCATTTTATGGTTCTGACTAAATATTCATCGTACTTAATCCAACTTGACATTCGAATGAATCGACTCAGGACAAAAAAAAAAGTAAAAAAACCGGAAACATGATGCCAATGATACGATAGAAAAGCTTAGTAAAGCAAATTAAAGCAGATTTGCCGTCAGACATGATATTTAAACAAAAATGCTAGCTGGAGGAAGAAAAACTAGATTTTTGAAACCTGAGTTAACTGTTCAAATATTAATTATATTCTCAAAATTGACGTTTGATACTTGAAAATATTATTCCTAAATTTCAATCAAATTGATCGAAACGAAATTTTTAAAGCAGCTGAGAAATGAATTAAAAGCTTATCGCCTTATTCAATCAAGCATTCAAAACCTAAGAAGCACGATGAATGTCCGTTATTTGAATAGATGACTCTTCGCGGTTCCCAGCACGTTTGTTGCATATGCGGCGAAATCGAAGGGGAACCTCGAGTTAAGGATATGTGGCATAGGTGCCAAAGGTTTCAGAATTCTTTATTTTCAATTGAACACTGAAAAAAAAAGTGAAGTTGATTTAACATTCTGGATGTAAGACAAGTGTGCGAGAACTTACAAAATGCTGAAATAACTGGTACAGCATAGTTACTTTAGCATAATGTCAAGATGTAAAACTAACTGCCGCTGCGGGTAGTTCAGCATTCTGTGAGTTCTCGCACACTTTTTTTTTACATCCAGAATGTTAAATCAACTTCACTTTTTCTTCGGTGAGGGTAATAGAGGGAAGTATAAGTATGTGTTTTTGAAAAGATAACTATTCACACTCACAGGTATGTTTCTTTGCCTACACGGGAAAATAGAAGGCTAATATCAAATGAAGATATCTAACAATATAGGTTAACGCATCCCTTTTTGGCTTTATTTGGGTACATTGAGCAAGATGTTGCGTCGCACAGTGGATCGAGTCAATTAGAGAGGTTGGACATGAAATTTTTAACTAACATTGCGAATTTTGATGTTTAGTTTAAGTTTTTTAAGTTTTTCTCTCCTCTCAATTTAGCACCCCTGTCGTGATGGCGCCTGGCGCATCCACCCTTAGTCCGGTCCTAATTGTATACTCTCTCTAGGGAAGTCCTCATTTTTTAAAGGCAATTAAAGCTCTGCTGATGTGAAAACATCAAAATAAGATTTTGTGGCAGGGGTAACTGACCAAGTCCTTTAAACTTCCGTACACTACTTTTGCTTCAACCTAGTATGTGATTTCAGAAATAGTTTCTCTATTGTATAGCTCCCCTCCAAATGATCGTGTTCATCTTTTTCTGACTTCAATGAAATAAGGGTCCTGAAGATACCTCTTTGAAGTAACGAAGTATGTGTCGAATGGTACTTACCGTCATGATGTTCCATATCTTACTCTCTAGGTCTTCTTGCAATCATACTCCATGAATATAGACTGATATAGCAAATTTCAATCTCCTGTGACGTTTCAAAATAATAATAATAAAAAAACTGTCTTTCTTTTTTAAAAGAGCCATACATCATTGAACATATTAGTTTCTTCTCAAAAATGACTGCTCTAATCGTAAATATGATTTATTCATTTTTATTGTAGGGTTTATTTTTTTCATCGTTTTATTTTACATAATAATGATACTGTAAAAGCTGTTGAATTTATTCGCACTTGTCAAAATTATGAGAACACAATCTAGGGTGATTGTTAACTATTGATGTCAATTTTTTTTAATCAAAAAATTCGTCTGACTTTTTGTGATGTTTTCCTCAAGAAGTAAAAACATTCTGTTGAAATTTTTTTTCTGCAGCAAGAGCGTTCTTAGGGATGAAGTTTTAGCCTCAATCCAGGCCTTCAACTCCATAAGTCGATGAAAAATGTCGGTATGGTTAGTAACCCATAAATTTCACGGTAGTGCGGGCCTAGTGGCCCAAATACCAGTGGAACAATATGTTCCTAGTTTATTCGTCAGATATTGCGTGCAAATGAATACCAGACTCTCAATAAGGGAACGCTCAATTGTTCACTTGCATGCAGAATTTTTCAACTATGCACGGAACTAGTGTCCACATAGATTATACTCTACGGTTTCGACTTATCGAATTTTTCGTAATAGAGGAGGTCGAAGTTCATTTCTCTAGAACGCACTGCAATCTGTACCGGGTAGCTCATGCCAAATATCGACGGTGAAACTACCAAACCACGTATCTCGGTTTGCGACGTCGCAGACTTCCTGTCATACTTTATTTTTTAAGTGAAAAACTTCTTAACGTCCAGTCTTGAAAATTTCTGTGATTTTTCCTCTTCGTGTGGAGAAAATTCTGTGAAAATTTCAAGGAATTATACTGATATGGTCTACTTCAAAAAAATAAAATGTGAGCGTAGATTTTTAAACACTGCAAACGAGATACGTGGTTTGGTAGTTTCACCGTCGATATTGTCCTTGGGCGAGAAATACATTAGCCATCGGAGCGCACGCGATGGTAGATTTTACCAGAAAAAGTACGGATGATAATGAAGATGCTTTTTGTAATGATAGCAGTTCCTAGTATAATTATTTTTTCGTGATGCATGAGATGACGCAGTTATACCGCTGCTTCCCGATAATCTCTCCCGTTCCGCTCGCTTTTTCGTCAAATCCATTTGAGGTGTTTTTGCTTTACTTCTCGCGAACTGTCACTTTTCTGCCCCCCATTTTTAGAACCCACGCATGGAACGCATGCATATATCACGAAATCATGTCAAGTCGCACCTATAAAATCCCGAGCTTTTGAGCGATGCATCAGTTTAGTGGAGGTACACCATTCGGGTCTGTGACTGGTCTCCGGGCGATGTTTTCCAACGTGATCTGCAGCGCCGTCACTGCGACGGTGCTGCTTTTGGCGGCCGCTCCGCCAAGCTGCTGGAGTTACGGTATCGCTGGGCAGATTCCCAAGTGGTGGCAAAACACTATAATTTACGAGATCTACCCGCAATCCTTCTATGACTCGGATAATGATGGATTTGGAGACTTGAGAGGTAAATTTTTTTCTGTAGATAATTAGCTGTATCATCTGGGAATCTAGTTGTATTATCTAGGAATGTTCATCTCTACATCACAGCTAGCACAGGTAGGTCTGTAAAAATTGTGACAAAATTAGGTCATATTTGGGTGAAGCAATGTGTAGGTTCTCTTTGTTGAAGCCTCACTCTTATCGACTGATAGGCCAATGTATACGTCTACATCACAACTGAATCTGAAGGTGGCAGTGACAATCTCGTTGCCTTTTTCTGTATTTTTTCTATGCGCATGCGCATTGGTGTTCGTTCCTTTAAGTATTAGGCCTCCTTAACCAATTATTATGACTGAGTGAGGCCTCAATGTGTAGAAAATGACCATAACTAGGGTTCCTAATGAATTTCATGAAAAAACGAGTAACAACCCGGTTAAAGACATAATGTTTACAAATCCTCATAAAAATCACTAGACCTTTCAAACCATATCTGATTAGACATCATTTTAAGGTTGATCTTGGGGGTATTATTTGTGAGTTTAAGTCACTTGTGTTGGCGCGTATACGTAGTATACCGCCTTTGCGATCGTTTCGAACCCTGCTCGATACAATAACCGAGTCCCTTAGTTCCTTACCGAAAAGTGACTACCGCGAACTTCTGAGATTTTCCAAAGCGTGTAAAAAGTTTATTTATCCATCAATAATTATGATTTAAAGTTGTTTCTCATTCTGGGGCTCATTAGTTTATGTGCAGTGAATACCAAGAGTCTACGTTACTTGGTTTTTTCAAAAAAAGCCTAAGAGTACGACGCGCTGATTTAAAATATGCATATATAAGCAGAATCAAGCGAATTGATTCGAGGATGGCTGAGCAGGTCGGCACTCTCGAAATGAGAATTTAACTCCTCCGTTTTGTTCAAAACGTTGCTTTGACAGATCTATAACCTCGATTATACTTTTCAAAAGTTGGTACCCGTGCTCTGATAGTGCTGTTCATCTGACAACATTGTCAGTGTCAGCTGATAAAATGTATATTTTCACAGTGCAATCTGTGTAAGTGCAATCTGTGATGAGCCTCGAGACTCATTAGACCATTAGCTAAACGTGGCTCATACAGGAATCCACTTACCCCTCTCTTTCCCACGCTCCTGCTCACTGCGTCGGCGTCTCGACGAACAATAGCTAATGACGGTTGCCAAGCGATGCCGGGATCCTCAGCCCCTCGCCCAATTACTTACGCTTCATTAACCATTTCACCGTCACGCTAGGATTCGTCCAATTTTCAAAAAAAATTGTTTCGCGAGTTTTTAGCAATTTTTTCCTTACTCTCCGTTAAAACACGAATTAAAAGAGGTCTCATTCATAAAAATCGGCCAAATAGAAGAGAAGTTACAGTATTCGAAATCCGAAGAAATCAACAAAACTTCTCCAAACAAAAAATAAAATGAAGGGGAGGGGGGGAATGTATAAATTACAATTTAATATGATTGACCTCAGAATGTGACAAGCAATTCAATTATAAAAAGGAGAAAAAATTGAGTGAAATTACAAAAAATTAGCCTCTTGCAAGGGGCTTCCTTGTATGAGTTTTGACCTGAAGACAAGTAAATCCCGTTATATTATTAAAACGAAATTGGCTCCATAGTTTAATGCCTTAGTTTCTTGAATACGATTATTTTAAGCACTCGATTTATATCAGCAATTTTACCCATGAGGTGATTTCCTGAGAGCTGATAATATCACGAATTTCTCATAGAGCCCTTCAAAAATGGCTTGCTTTTTGGGCAGCCGATTCGGCCATCAAACCGAGGTTTAAATGGAAGCTGATAATAACACAAAGCTCTGAGAACAATTTTAAGATGAGAATAGGAACGGTTTGTAAATAACGAGGAGAGGCGGGCATTCTGTTCAGCATATCGATACATAAGTATTTTCACACGTAGAATTCAATTTTCACGTCAGGGAGTCGACATATTTTGATTTTTTCGATTTTATACGGGAAATTTATGGTTTTTCGGGATTGAAATTACTTACAATTGTTTCATGAAAAATGAATGCACCCAAAATGACTATAGCATTTTGACTTTCACATACCTACGTGCACTCACTAAATTGATTGGTAAATTCAAAGAGTGGGTACATCGACCTGGTATATCAAGTTTCTGCGATTTTTTACGGCAAATCGGTAGATTTTCGGGATGTTGGATTGCTTACTTTCAATTCATGAATGAATAAAGCATGGACATGGTTGAGCTTCTTTGCATGAAAAGACGTTTAAAATAACAAAATCAAGACATATTTAATACAATTGCATTTATATCGAGTCAATTTCTTTTCAATAACGGGATTTATAATACCGGTGATTTGGGTATTTTAGCCCCAAAATACCTTTAAATCGACTTTATCTTCTAGGAATTCGACAGAATTTTTCCTTTCTTCGCTTAAATTTTTCCGTACCACTTTTCTTCAAGAATCTGATAAGATTTTGCTTGAGGCGGATCAAAAAACTTAAATTTGTTCGAATAGCTTTCTAGATTCACAATACACGGTCTCGTCAAGGTGCGTCGTTGACCTTGCAGTGTTGGATCGTGAATTCTCTTGTTGTGCTGCTTGCCTTTTTTGAAATCTCTGTAAATGAAAACTAAAGGGGTTGATATGTGCGAGTTAATGACGCGCCTTATCAACACATTGTGTTGGAGTTCACTGCTTGTTCCTTATGAAATTCAGTTAAATGTAAGTTAAATGGGGAGCATTGCCCGATTCGAACTTTCAAAAACGTGACTCATGGCGTCGCTCGAGATAGAAATGAGAACTCACCAGCTCATTTTTGGCATACCTATTTGGAAAATTCCAGCCTCAATCAATTTTTTCTGGAGGTTTTTCATGAACTGAAATTCACACGCACGCACATTTTTACAGTGCACACTCACAATCTGAGAAGCGATACCGAGGACGTCCTCGTGGAAAAATTCCTGCTACCGTCCGAAGTTAAAAAGTTTTCCAATTATCTTTGAATCACAGGTTCCCTGATTTACTTAATGGTTTTAGAAGTCAATGAAATAGCACAAAAGTTGAATTATAAGGATGCGTGCTGGATATGCACCAAAATTAAAAAAATTTCTTCGTCATTCCTTCAAGATCGTATATTAATAACATCTTCCATGGATGAAACCTAACTTGAAACAATAAAATGGTTGATGAGAGACGGAAAACCAAATCATGAGCGTTAGATTAAAGTTGTTTGCAAGTCGTGGGTACATATTCATTTTAGCTGTAGTTTCAACATTGGACTATTTAGTTGCATGCTGTTGTAGCTATGTTCTTATTGCAGAATTAACGATTTTATAGCAGTGTTCGTTGCTGTGAGTGCGTATATGAGCCCTTGCTTGACTCTAAACTTGTCGGTCAATGAACGCAATTGCAATTTTTATAGATACCAAAACGTAGTTAAGTCCTATAGATAGTTAAAATATCAATCTCTAAATTGTTTGAAGGGTGGCGACTGAGTGAACGTTTCAACGTGCATCTGACTGCTGTAACAAATTACCGAATATAAAGATACGTATGTGACAAAGTGTCACAATATTTGATCAACAAACAACTTCCACAGAGTCACCTCTCCCTGCATTTGTCTTCTTTGCGTACCGTTTGCAGTGTAAAACTTGCTCCAGTGTTTGATTTTTTCACTTTGGGGCCTTGTCTCCACGGGACGTTTTCATGGAATTTGTCCCAAGTTCGAATCGCAGGAATGAAACTTCTGGGATTTTTCCCAGTTACCGTCTCTACGGGACAGGGCTCATACAGTCCTGCGACTAATTTGCGCGGGAAGATAAATTAGTTAAAGTCGAGTATTTAACCGGGATTAAAATAATAAATGCACTCAATTGACAATTAGACACATTTTTTAACTAAACAAACATTAACGATGTAGTAATGAATAAAATATCGCACAATTCGTTTTCACTTCTTCTTCTTCTCTCAGTGGATCCTAGGGGTACAAGTACCATACTTGGTACTGGGAAAAATATTGATTAACTCAATATTTTTCCCAACTTCGTAAGTGGGATTTTTCCCCGGGACAAATCTCGTGAAACGGCTCGTGGGAGACAAGGCCTAGGAAGTTTAGACATTGGAATATAATGTTAATTACTTTCAACATGCCTTTTTAAATTTGACTTAATCATACCTAATACAATTTTGGATTAAAATTTTGATTCTCAGGAGTTGCGGAAAAAGTTAGCTATTTGCAGGAACTGAGAGTCGGAGCTATATGGCTCAATCCCTTTTACAAGTCACCGTTGAAGGACAATGGTTACGATGTCAGTGATTTCCGAAAAATAGATAAAAGATACGGCACCATGGAGGACTTTGAGTATCTATTGGAAACTCTCAAGTACACGTCGCGATCGAATCGTAAGTGGTTAAATGATCTTACAAGCTTTACGTAATTTATAACAAGGTGGGCCACTCCTTAGTGTTTTTTTCTTCATTCATAATTTATAACAGATACATATTTTAAAAAATCTAATTAGAGCTTCGACCTCTTTCGCAAATTTCTTTACATAGCACATTGGCTGGGAAACAGCTCTTCTTCACCATACTCTTCTTTCCCACAAAATAAATTTACCAAACGTAAAATATACCCATGCTATGTTGAGATTATGTTATGACCAAAATGCCTTCAACAAACGACCATGTTAGTGAGACGCCAAAATGGTATTAGCATGGTACCAACCGACTCGGTCTGAACATTGTACGCTGATGATACCGTGTTGATATCATGATTATGGCATGTTCGCCTCAGTTTCGTATCGTGTTTCTCATATACCAACATGGCTATTTCTAGTAAAGAATATTTTCCGTTAAAGAAAATCCTAATTACTAGAATGATACCATCATCTTTATAAGCTGATGATGCGCCCGGGGCTGGACAACTTGCAACATTGTAAATTTGAATTAAACAGTCAAAATACATATATATGGATGGAAAAATGACAATACCGAAGTATATTACAATACCAGCATGCGTAATACGCAGGTCGAAAAAAACTAAAAACAAGCCAGAAATTTGTAATACGTTTGTATTACAAAGGCGCTCAGCTGTTTTCTACGTAGGTGCGTTTTTAAGTTCCCTGATGAAGATGAGCAATGATGAGTGATGAACTCCCCTCACCAAAATTTCAATTTTCAACTTTGAGAAAATCACGCCACCGTTAAGGGATGAACTATAGAAAAACGATTATCTTCCCTCGCTCTGTGATATCAGAAGCATTAAATAAATGTATACTAATTAAATCTATTCTAAATATGTGAAACCCCTATCCGTCATCTTGATGTTGAGCCGGTGCGCCATTTGAGCGCATTTTCACTAGTACACTAGAATTCTATGTGCAGGTTGACATTAAAAAAAAAAAAAAAAAACTCCCCATCGGTTAGGCGTTTATGATATAACCAATCGTCAATTTTTACATGCATCACAGCACATCTGATTTTGCAGCGCTGCTCGCGCTCTGCGACACCCAATCGTCATTGCCCCCTATCCTCTAGAAAATAGGTCGGTTGCGCTGGTCACAGAATCGTTGCTTTTGGTCTTGACGATGATGGTAGTGACATCCTTGGTTCCAAGGTTCCTTTCACCTTGCTTTCATCTGAAGAAACCATGGGTGTCAATACTGCCTTGCTAAGGAAGAACGCCGCACGAACATTCGAGATTTGCCGAATTTCCTTCGAAAAAATGTTCATTTCCGAGGAAACTTACGAATATTTTCCTTCGAAATTTTAAGGACTTTTCGGTGAAATTGCGAGAAAATTATCTGAAAAATTGGAAGAAAAATATTCACAGGTTGACCAATAAATTCGTGTTTTATCAAGGGAAATTTGGCAACGCCTGGAGGCTCATACGGCGTTCTTCCTTAGCACAGCAGAATACCGCGGTGGATGACGACAAAACCTCGACTTTTTGAATGGCGATATCTCGGTTAGTATTGAACTTAGAAAGTTCCGGTTTGGACAGATCCTATAATTGTCAGCTAACCTGCAAGAATCAAGCATTAAAACACGATTTTGTGACCAGCGCAACTGACCCACTATTAACACCTCCTGATCTCCTACTCCACTCCTTGTTGCCAACCTTTCAGAAGAAGTCCACGTCGCCTCCTCCCGGGAGGAGCGCAACCGAAAACCTGCTTGTGCATCAGTTGCGTGGCGTGAATTGCGATATATCGATTTTTATGCCATTTAAACATATGGTTAAGAATCGATTATTACGGTGTTCGCTGCAAACACCCTGTTTATCGATCCTTTTCCGTAGGTTTGAATGACATAACAATCGATACATCGCAATTATCGCCACGCCACTGTTGTGCATCCGATCGTCTGCCAACCTGTGCATGTTCAATTGTCGAACCAGACCAGCTGCTTGGACCTGATTTACTGCACGATGTTATCAATTTTTTCGATTGATATCATCAGTTTTTAATTTCAATAAATCAGCCTCCAATTCTTGGACACTCTCCGATTTATGAACTCGCTGATTCTTACATTCAACTAACTAATTCAATGGCTTAACGGGAAATTTTCAGCCATTGAACTCATCATGGACTTCGTCCCAAATCACACGAGCGATCAGCACGAATGGTTCAAGAAGTCCGTACAGAAAATAGAGCCGTACACAGATTATTACGTATGGAAGGATCCCAAGGGCTATGACGGGGAAGGAAAACCTATTCCACCAAATAACTGGGTAAATTGACTAACATTTGTGTAACTTCAGCAGGAGACCAAATCCTGTATTTCCGAGGAATACCTACGCGGACTAGCATTTATTGTGGCAAAATCAGAATGACCACGGTCCATACATTTAAATTGAACTCTGGTGCTTTGTGAAATAAAATAGCATTGAACATGATTTGTGCAGAGGGTTGCTCCAGGAAGGAGCGCCTTTTTCAACCCAATTGAGATACGAACAATGCGACTTGGATCAAGTTTTGACAGAAACGTAGGCACGGTGTTTGCGTCAGGTTTGAACCGAGATAAAAGTTTGAAGATGTATTCCCCCGAAAGATCATGATTAGTTTAACGTCTAGTTTTACGTTCAAACATGATGTCTCAAACTTGCATTTTTGGCATGAAAAAGTGACGTCTAGTTGAATACAGAACTCATTTTTTTACATCATGTTAGTGAGCTTTTGTAAAACCATCTAACAATTGATGCTGAGCTGAATATTTATTTTTGCTAAGTTTTGCCGGCTCCCATACGGAAAGCATATCTACGTTTCAACGTTAAAAAATTTCCACCCACAACTTGAGTTTTTACTCGTGGAGCTTGGAAGTTTTTGACTAAAGATATTACTGATTTTTCTTCTGATTTAACACAAAGATCAATGTATTATTTTATGGAAAGCACACAGTTCTACTCTCGTATAAAAGTAAAGTCTTTGAGTAAGTTTCACAATGTTAAGTCCCCTTGTCTAAGGGACGACGAATTGTTCATGAAGCACAATATTAAGACTCCATGCTTCCTGACTGCTGCAGTGGAGTGAAAGCTGAGAAAATTAAGTTTCGGCTCGATATTGGGATTCATAGTATGCTATAAAATTTGCAAAAAGGTAGTATATTTTACAGCTCCTATAATATTAACTTGTATTTTTCTGTCTGGGCAGGAATCCATCTTTGCCGTCGGTCGACCCGGGTCTGCATGGGAATGGAACCCGGAAAGGAAGCAATTCTACTACCACGCCTTCATGGTTGAGCAGCCTGATTTGAATTTCCGTAACCCAAAAGTCATTGAAGAGTTAAAGGTAGGCCTCAGTGGAATTTCACGTTTACTGCGCGTAAGACACGTAAAAGTGCATAAAGTGAACTTAATTTACACTGTTTGCACTATAAAATTAGAATTAAGTATGCATTCGAAATCCATCGCGATTAGTATTCATGCTACATCCGCGATAATAAAATAGTTGGGGGTGCGCACAACAGGCTAAACTGATTCAAGGGAAGGTGAGTTAAATGTTACACTGGTAACAACCTCATCACAACAAATTTGAGAGGGTGCATGGTGCGTACGATCCGATGATTAAGAATCAAAATCTTACTATTGGTTTGTTGTCACTTGTTCGGTCCATGAGAAAGAGAAACAAAAGAAGGACAAAATCTCTAGTTTTCTTTTAAGAAAAAGTGGAAACATTGTCATCATTTTTAAAATTGATCGTTTTTTAGGAAACCCTGCAAAGTCGCATTGACCTCAAAACCATGCACGTTTTCCGGAAGAATGTAAATTTTAAGATAGTTTTAAAAAAACTATATTAAGTTGGTTTTCCAGAAGTTTATATTCGAATAAATTTGAAATATCTCTGAACCCGCTAAAATGTGTATCTGTTGCCCAAAAATTTCATTAAAAGAGGGAATTTTAATGGAAGTATTTTTTTGACGTGAGGGTCAACTATTGGATGCACTAAATTACAAAAAAGTTATAGCACTCTTTTAAAACATGAAAATTCGAATGTTAATGGAGGAAAATCCACCAAAAATGACATCCTTCTGCCAAATTACAAGCGTCAGCGAATCAGTTTATTTTTACTTTCTCGCTCCCCTATTTTTTTCTTTTCACTAGGAAAAATTTACTTTCCGCACACTCGGCTTATACGTGCGACGAAAACCGAATTGATTTCCATAATCGTTGCTGTGGATTGGATAGTGTTGCAATCACTCATATGAGGAAATGAGTCAAAAAGCGGCAAAAAAATATCAAGGCTACCCCTTTTTTTTGGGAAATGTTTTTTTAGGCACATGCCCAGGTGGTATTGGCCTCGGTGGGATTTATTCATATATTTTTTTTATAAACTTCTATGCTTTTTTTGTAACATTTTATTCGTATACTATTTGAGTTGCTTGTGCGTAAGGACAAAATACATTGAGACCTATAAGCTAAACTGAGTTTTACCTCTTTTAAGTAGTTATTAAAATATCTTATGTACTGAACATAAATGAGTTTTTGGTAAAAAATGTGCAGTGCCCTCATCACAGCGATATGGTACTTTATTTTAACAAAACATTTACCAATATATTATATTAAATGCTGTAGTGCTTTTAGTATTTTCAAGCGCGTATATGAATACTGACTTTGATTTACTTCGCTGGGTTTCAGGATATCATGAAGTTCTGGATGGACAAAGGTGTGCAAGGTTGGAGGCTGGATGCTGTACCTCATTTGATTGAAGACGAAGAACTAAGGGATGAACACGGAAATCACGACAAAACTCAAAACCTACCCGAGACTTACAAGATCATCGAAGATTTCAGAGCTTTCATCGATGCGTACAGCGAAGAGAATTATGTTAATATGTACGTAAAGAAACCAAAACGTCAGCAATTTTTATCGTCTTCACATGCATGCTCAAAACTAAAGCAAATAGTTACTTGCTACAAGCACTGTATTAGAAATGAAGGTTTGGAACCCGCATAGTTCTTTGCAATAACGTTCTCCTTTAAAAAATAAATTGGATGAAAGCGGAGATTTTCAAACACCGCAAACGAGATACGTGGTTGCGGTCCGCAACGTCAATGCCTTGTACTATTTCTGTCTTAATTTTACGTTGAAGGCTCATCATTGACTTTACTGTTCTTTTTGGCCGCCTTTAAAAATCTCGAGTGTCGATGGTAATGAAAATCTAATAAATTTCTGTTTCCAAGATGGATTCGGAAATTCAAGGTACAGGCATTCATTGGAAGTTTGCGACATGATTGGTCAGTTTTCGATATATTCCTCAATTTTGAGGTTACATTTTAATCGTAGAGACAGGGCTGGGCTGTAAGAGTTGGTGCAATACGACACAAGCTTGCAACAATTCGCCTGTTACACTGATTTATATTGTGGAATTTTCAGATTCTTGACAACCGAGGGCTACGCTGGACCTCAAGAAACAGTCAAGTACTATGGCACAGACGGTCGCGTCGGAGCACATTTCCCTTTCAACTTCTTACTTCTCACTGACTTCAATGCCGAGACAAAAGCACTGAACATCAAGAACACCATTCAGAGCTACTTGGATCGTCTAGATGACTTCAAGTTCCCCAATTGGGTGGTATGTACTCTAGAGCCTCCAATTCAAAGTGATTTCAAGAGCGGAAGTTCACAGAGAATACAATCACACACTTCTATGGCCGGACTCAAAAACGTCGTATATAGGTCTGCGCAAAGCAACGTATACTTTCCGTCAGACCAAGCAGATCAACTAACCAAATTTCTTGAATTATTCCCAATTTTGCCTCTCTTAATAGATATTTGTTAAAACTTTCCAACGATGAAGTTGGCTCGTTTTCGTTTGGGGGAAAAAAAGAAGTCGAATTACAGAAAAATTGGAAAATGGCCATGCCTCGTGGTTTCCGAAATTAACCATACATCATGATTAGTTTGCCTTAAACACAACGCTTCTTACAAGTTGTTTGAACAACTTATGTTGAACTTCTTCGTCATGCACGACAAACCACCTCCGAGAGACCATCACAGAAAAATTATTAAGAGCCATCTTCCATTATTTTTTCAGTCTGGTAATCACGATAGATATTTGTTAAAACTTTTAAACGATGAAGTTGGCTCGTTTTCGTTTGGGGGAAAAAAAGAAGTTGATATTCAGAAAACTTGAAAAATTGCCATGCCTCGTGGTTTCTGAAATTAATCATACATCATGATCATTTTGCCTTAAACAAAACGCTTCCAACTTGTTTGAACAACTTTTGTCGAACTACTTCATGCAGGACAGACCACCTCCAAGAGACCATCACAGAAAAATAATTAAGAACCATATTTCATTATTTTTTTTAGTCTGGTAATCACGATTGGCCACGAATTCCATCCCGCATGGGTGCATCGTCTGCCACGGACATCGTGAACATCATGAGCCTGCTCCTTCCTGGAACATCCACAGTGTTTATGGGTGACGAACTAGGAATGGACAGTTATTGGAACTTGGACAGGGAAGCTTGTCCATCTGGTGTTGGGGACGACTACCGTACTCCCGCCAGGACTCCCTTCCACTGGAACTCCTCTAAAAATGCAGGTTTGAATCCTTTGCACACCATTTTTTTAAGAAGAAGAAGAAAAAAAAATAAATCACAAAAAACCGTTGAACAAAAGTACCGCATCTTCCAGGTGCTAATGTTAGTCATCAGTTCTGTTTATCTCTAAATGTTTTTCCCCCCTCCCTTCCTCTGCCTTTGAACGAGGTAAAAACATAGTACACTAAGCAACTTTAGTGAATACTGATTCCTTGCTTCCATTTAATACATTTAAATGGCAAATTTGTATTCATATCTCGATGTGAAAATTACACAGTCATTTACGAAAATGTTTTGCAATGACTATAATTGTCTCATATCCTTTACCGGTATTGTATACCTACCTGTTTACTTTTAAATAATCAGTGAGTTGCCCATTGCCAGGACAGGACATAGAGAGATTTTAAAATACTGACCTATGCATCGGATAATGTGGTCCACCATGAAATTTCCTAGGTCATACTGAAAAATCTTTTGAGGTATACGGATTGGAACCATCCATCAATGTGTGAAATTTTCTTAAAGAATCGACATTGTATACTGAAATTATTTTTAAATAAGCAATGAATGTCCTGACGACATAAAGTGTAGACTAACAACGCTTGTTTCGTCTTCAAACAAATGTAACAAAACGATAGCATGGTTAAATAGGTAATAAATTAGCGAACGAAACATTGCCTTGGTCGTGATAACTGATTTAAAGTACTGACAACAGCTTTCAACAAACAATTTCCTAATTTCCGGAGCCATTAGTTCTTTTTTGTATGTAAAACATAGTCCTGTGACCTGGAACCGTTGCTAATTAGGTGGCAAGTCATTTTTCCTAAAACATTATTTCCTACTGCAAGTTTTCCTAGTACTTTTTTCCTACAGGTCTTTTGTCCCATCACAGTTAGTCCTATGAGTGAGATGTCCTACTGGCTTTTTTCCTAAGGGTGTTTGTCCTAATTTCAATTTTAAAAAATGGCACAGTTTCTTTACAATTACACAGCTTTTTTCCTAAGGGTGTTTGTCCTAATTTCAATTTTAAAAAATGACACAGTTTTTTCACAAATTTTTACCCCCCCCCCCCCCCCCCCCCCTCGCATTGCTGATGAATTGAGGCATGGTGGCAAATTAAAAAGTATTAAAAAATTACTGAATAAATAACATATTAATGAATTGACGGAAGATTTTTTGGGGAAAAAACGACAAATTTAAACAAAGGAGGAGTTGCGTTTTGGGCCTTTTCCGGCCCCACCTGGATTTTGCTAAATGTTTCATATTTTCAAAGTACTAGTCTTAGGTAGACTCTGTGCCAAATATTAGACCGATCGGAGCCCATGCAAGGGCGCAGCAGCGCCTCAAACCCAAAATCCTGGAATCGAAAAACAATTATTTTCGTCCACTTTTTCGACTGTTATCACTCTTCTAGCACATGATTCTTATGTATTTTTTTGCGTACTTTTCGTTTCTGGCCTTTTTAAAGGCCTCCGATAAATTTTAAGGGGCCTTATGGCCCATTGTTGCCATTTTTGGCCCATTTTTAGGGGTTTTTTCCATTTAACACATTCAAAACTCAATTTAATCCAAAAACTGTGTACATTTTTGAAAAGTACGTAAAGAAATGAATAAAAAAGGTTCAGTAAAATTTTTTCCTATGTTGCCAAATTTCCGAGAAAATTGGCCCCAAAGTGTCAAAAACGGCAAAAAATCGATAAATCGCCGCGTCTAAGGTTCAAGAAAGTGGAGTACATTTTTCATACTCTACCAGATAACAGCTCTTATCCATCCATACAACATACTAAAATATCATAGTTGTACCTGGATTCCCACTGTTTGGGCAGAGGCCCAAAATAAAATTAGAAAAATAAATGAGAGAAAGAAATGAGCAAATTTTGGAAAGTGGACTGTATGTTTTATTGTACGAAAGGCTACCAGGCCGCGCGGGGCCGGCTACAGAACAAGTCTGGATTCCCTAATTGAGTCTTACGAGACGATTTGGAATACCAGGCTGCGCGGAGCCGGCTTCAGAGCGAGTCTGGGTTTGAAAAAAAAGGAAACGCGAGAATTTTGAATCTTAAACGTAAACGAAAAAGAAACTCATGAACGGAAGATTTAAACTAATTTAGATGAACATGGAGAAACTGATACTTACGCTATTGAAAAAGAAGAAAAGATCAAGAGTTACGAATTTTGCCGAGAAAAACACTGATGAAATAAGAAATCTAGCTTGAAGAGCTTTACTACGTTACAATTTACCTAAAGCTTGAAGAGCTTTGTAGAAACTTAATACTAAGACGCGGATCTGAATCGCTACTGGAATACCAGTAGGGCACACTGCTGGAATACCAGCAGGAACCTAACAAACGAAAATAAAAAAAGATAGCAAGAAACCTATAAGAAACACTACTGGACTCCAGTAGGAAATCTAAACGTCACTGGACACCAGTGAGATGGCGAAAGAAAAGCGAAGGAAACATGAAAAGCACCGCTGGAATACCAGTGGGAGAAGATCGGCAAACGTAGGCGAAGATTAGTCGGCCACACGGGGACCCTACTTGGAGCTGTTTCGGCTCGATATTCGCGAGATCAAACAATAAACTAAAACCTGAACTTCTTAACGAAACAAAATGAAAATCTGAGTGAACTAAAAGTAACTGTATGGTATCCTCCTTAGGATACAAAAGTAAAAATAAAACTTTCCCGAGCCTTTTCCTGGAAAGGCGGGATCAAAAAGGACGGCATGGCTTACAAGACCCGCGCGCCATCTAGCGGATTGGCGCGGTACTAGCCTTTTGCCGGTCGAGCGCGGAGGGAAGGAGTGCGCTGGCCGACGCGGCGGTCACGGTGGCTGCTCGCACGCGTTGCAACGAAAAAGGATGAAAATAAAAATCAGTCCCTGACTGAACATACCCGCCCCGTTGAAACCACCCGGTTTCTAAACCAAAAAACTTCCTTAAGTCGGAGGGGGTACAAAGAGAAGAAATTAAAGAAGCTTCGATTAAGAACATGGTTAATATGGTTCATGAAGTTAAGAGTATTGTAGTAAGTAAAGAGTAACTAAAAAGAATTGCTTGAGGGTTGTAAGGCCTCGTAAAAAAGTCAAGACTGACACCCAAAAATCTTTAGGAGGGTTGTAAGGCCTCAAAGAGATTTCAGAATGCGAGATGTCGACTTCCATCTTAAGTGGTTATTTGAGGGTGGTCTGATTGACATCACGCCTTTCGCAGGAGAGCGCTTGCGTCGTCTCTTGCATGCAGGTTTCGCAGACACCTGTTCATCTGGGGGTCCCTTATTGGTTGAGGACATTTGAGGGGTAGCCTCGCAATTAGGACCTTGGGGTCGCTTGATGACGACCAGGTGTGATCCTTTTGACAAGGGCTCAGATTTCGGAAGAGCTGCAGATCCTTTTGAACATGGACCCACGATTACCCAACCAAAGACGCTGCTCAGAGCAACCGGTTCATTTGGGGTTGTGGTCTCACGTTTTCCAGTGAAGATGTACGGGAAAATATCCGCACCGATCAGGAGTTGAACATCCTGAGGCTCAAAGAAACGAGGATCCGCAAGTTGTAGGTGCCTATACTTGGAGCTAATGGGCTCGGGCACACTCGTGGTCGGCATTTGCGTGGTAATTTTCTCCATAATTACAGCATTACTTCTGAATATTGGTTTCCCAGACTTGTTGGGTTTAATAATACAAACAGTAGAGGCACTTACGCCAGGGATCGATTGGTCAGCTAATCCAATGATTCGCTCAGAGGTAGCGTCCCTGGGTAAACCTAGCCGTCGGGCACAGTCATCTCGAATGATTGTCGTCATCGAGGCACTGTCAATCATAGCCCGGACCTTATGGAAGCGTCCGTCGGCACCCTTGACTCGAACGACCGCAGTACCTAGTAATACTGTCTCGGTGTAATTGGACTTGAGAGCTTGATGCACTCTCTTAGATTCATCACCTGAAGAGTCTGCAGTCTCTTGCTCCGCTTGGGATTCAGAGCTCGAGGAGTTCTTGCGCTTGACTCGTTCTTTACGGTCGGAGAGCTGAGGGTCGGCCTCTTTGGGCATGTCACAGTGAAGCAAAGTATTGTGTCCGTCATTGCACACTCTGCAGGTTAGACCAGAATCACATCGGTCTTGATGATTTCCACTGCGAAGACAGATGGTGCACAAATGATTTTTCTCGACAAAATCCCTGCGTTCGTCGACGCTGGCTTCAATAAACTTTGGACATTTATAAAGAAAATGATCACAATCACATAGACACCGAGACCTAGTTTTCTCGGTAGGTGAGTGCGCAGTGGCTGTGAAAGATCTCCTTGGACTGGAGTCATGACTATACTTCTTGGAACTTTCACTCGAAGAACTGCTCATGGGTGCACTCGCCGTCAAGTCTAAAATTTCAATTTGTCTCTGGACAAATTTCAATAGATCCTTGGTCGTGGGCATGGTCTCTCTCGTTTGCCTTCTCTCAAAAGTTTTTACAAGAGATTTAGGAAGGCATTTCAAAGCTATGTGTAGAGTCATAAAGTCCCCGAGGTCAGCAATTTCCTGAGTTTTAATCGCTGAAACGCACTCACCAAAAGTCGACATGAAGTTCGACAGATCATCCTTGTTTTCGTTTTGAATGGTGGAGAAACTTAGGAGTTTGTTCAGCAAGCTTGAACCAATCATGCGCTTATTCTCGTACATCCCAATAAGAGCATCCCACGCTATTGGATAATTCACGTCCGTAATGGGTAACTCCTTTACGAGTGCTAAAGCAGGGCCAGACAGAGTGGTCCTCAAATAGTTCAGCTTGGCACTCGGAGTCAGGGACTCATGGTGATGGATCAGAGACTCAAAATTCGCGCGATATTCCGGCCATGCGCTTATTGTGCCGTCGAAAGTTTTCAAAGTAATTCGAGGCAGTGTGGGCGCATTGCTTGAAATGATCGTAGTGTTGTTCATCAGCGGATTAGAGTTATCAGCTGTGCCGGTGGACTCCAGTGCATCAGTCAGCCTTTTCTTAATCTCCGCAATTTTGAAATACACATTGGTGAAATGCTCTATCAACTCGCTGCTTTGATCAAAACTTGCCTCTGGGTTTAATCGTAACTCTATTTCGTAGCAGGACATGACCGTTTCTTGAAGGTTCTTTAGAGATTGTCTTGAATCTTCCTGCCTGCAAATGAATTCAGGCGACAATTTTTTCACTGCCAGGCAGCGCTCGGCAACTTCATAACAAGCCTCTAATTGCCGACCGTAGATTTTCCGCTTATTTTTTAGACAGATCAACTCGATCTCTAAGTCAGTGACTTTCTTTGCTTTTACCTGGGAGGCATTACTATCATCGGATGCCATGCTGCTTCTTTGATAATCAGAATTTTCAAACAAAGACAGGAGAGACCTTTTGCCTTAGATTCAAACAAATAACAAATACAAACACCAAAGAAAAACTGCAAAAATTACAAATATGATAGATCAGAGGATCCAAGTCGGACAATCAAATGTTCCGAGGTCCCTCAGATCACCAATATATTCATTTAAAATTTCAAACAATTCAAAGATAATGGATCAGCGGATCCGGACCGAGCAGGACCAAATGTTTGGGCAGAGGCCCAAAATAAAATTAGAAAAATAAATGAGAGAAAGAAATGAGCAAATTTTGGAAAGTGGACTGTATGTTTTATTGTACGAAAGGCTACCAGGCCGCGCGGGGCCGGCTACAGAACAAGTCTGGATTCCCTAATTGAGTCTTACGAGACGATTTGGAATACCAGGCTGCGCGGAGCCGGCTTCAGAGCGAGTCTGGGTTTGAAAAAAAAGGAAACGCGAGAATTTTGAATCTTAAACGTAAACGAAAAAGAAACTCATGAACGGAAGATTTAAACTAATTTAGATGAACATGGAGAAACTGATACTTACGCTATTGAAAAAGAAGAAAAGATCAAGAGTTACGAATTTTGCCGAGAAAAACACTGATGAAATAAGAAATCTAGCTTGAAGAGCTTTACTACGTTACAATTTACCTAAAGCTTGAAGAGCTTTGTAGAAACTTAATACTAAGACGCGGATCTGAATCGCTACTGGAATACCAGTAGGGCACACTGCTGGAATACCAGCAGGAACCTAACAAACGAAAATAAAAAAAGATAGCAAGAAACCTATAAGAAACACTACTGGACTCCAGTAGGAAATCTAAACGTCACTGGACACCAGTGAGATGGCGAAAGAAAAGCGAAGGAAACATGAAAAGCACCGCTGGAATACCAGTGGGAGAAGATCGGCAAACGTAGGCGAAGATTAGTCGGCCACACGGGGACCCTACTTGGAGCTGTTTCGGCTCGATATTCGCGAGATCAAACAATAAACTAAAACCTGAACTTCTTAACGAAACAAAATGAAAATCTGAGTGAACTAAAAGTAACTGTATGGTATCCTCCTTAGGATACAAAAGTAAAAATAAAACTTTCCCGAGCCTTTTCCTGGAAAGGCGGGATCAAAAAGGACGGCATGGCTTACAAGACCCGCGCGCCATCTAGCGGATTGGCGCGGTACTAGCCTTTTGCCGGTCGAGCGCGGAGGGAAGGAGTGCGCTGGCCGACGCGGCGGTCACGGTGGCTGCTCGCACGCGTTGCAACGAAAAAGGATGAAAATAAAAATCAGTCCCTGACTGAACACCCACGATGTGAAAATTGACCGAGATGTCGATTTTAGCGGCCTTTTTATACTTGAAGGCAGCTCTTTTGAATGTTTTTCGACCTTAGTCACCCTCTATGGGTGTGTACTATATGTATTTTTCTACGTACTTTTCATATCTGGCCATAAAAATGGCTTCCTGTGAATTTTAAAAGGCCTAACGGTCCATTGTTGCCAATTTTCACCAATTTTTAGGGGTTTTTTCAAGTTTACGTGTGTGAAACTTAATTTAATCTAGAAACCGTGTATAATTTCGGAAAGAACGTAAAAAAATACATAGGAATGTGATTTGTACCTTTTCCCTACGTTGCCAAATTTTCGAGAAAAATCGTCCTGAAGCGTCAAAAATGCCAAAAATTGGATTAATCATCACGTCGGAGGTTCCAGGAAGTGAATTATGACATTCATGTGGATCGTGGGACACTTTCTCCACGCATTTTCTGTTCTTCGGTATATTTGGCCTGTAGCAAGCATCTTGAGAACCAAGGATTATCTCGAGGTTACAGGAATAAAGAGGTGAACTGGAGTGAAGGATAAAGTAAAAGCACCTTGAGGGCCCGTTTTGTCAGGTTCATCTACGCCATTACATGTTCCTTGAGATGCATTGCAATTTTCCATTTTCGATACGTTATTTGTAGTGAAAAAAAACTTGAAATTCACTTCCTGGAACCTCCGACGTGATGATTAATCCAATTTTTGGCATTTTTGACGCTTCAGGACGATTTTTCTCGAAAATTTGGCAACGTAGGGAAAAGGTACAAATCACATTCCTATGTATTTTAGCGGCTCTGGTGCTTGCACTAGAGCTGCTATTCCGGACGGTCCCAGCTGGGGAGTATCAATGCAGCATGTTACATTGTAGAGACCGCGCGTTGGTTGATGGGAATCGGCGCCATTTTCGGCTATGTTCCTTGTCATGACTTTATTTTATTGCATACTGTTTTATTGTTAGTCAATGCTATGTTGTGTATTGTATTTTTGGAATCATGGTGATACAGTCAACAATTCAAAACTTGTTTGTGCTTTTATCTCGTGATGGAAAAAATGTACTTTACGTTCAAAATTTGAAAATTTGAATTTTAAAGTTTTCGCGGTTAAGGAAGCTTTAACCACTGGGTTGGAGCTTCCTAGTCATTTACTCGATATCAGCTGATAGCAAACAAAGGTTACTAGGGAAACCGTAAACGTCTAACAACTATCGTGGCCATTGGGGCGATTATTGAAATGATATCGACTGTATGTCGCCGCTTACGACAGGACATAGCCCTATCTTAACTGTGTAATATATCGCAATTCGATATTGTTTTGATTTTTAAAAGGAGCAATTCATTCATACAGTTCCGATTAGTTTTGGCGAACGGGCCCTTAACCTACGGCACTCGGCTCATGGGAATTTTTTAACTCTAAATTTTTTAACCTAACTCTTCCATTCCGGGAACATATTTATTGAAAACGGCGACTTTTTCAACAGTCCTATTTTTATCTACAACATCTAAGTGGCCCTTCATAATCATTTAATTTTGGCCCCTGGCCAGAAAAAGGTTCGGAAATTGCAGTGATTTTGCCGAAAATGCTGAAGTAAGTAAATTTGGGCATTTTTTTTCCTTCTTCAAACTCTGTGGAGAAGCACTTCTCCTCCAGTACATCTATTTTGTTACTTATCTCTCGCAAGGTACATTTACAGAAGGTGTGTTCCAGTATTAACAGTTCAGATTCGTGGTTTTTTTATTATAACGCTTATTTCGGAAAGCAATTATTACATTGTTCAATTCTACTGACTTTCAACACTCGATTATACTCCCGGCAAATTCTGCAGCAGCGTTTCAAATGTTGACTCTAATGCTTCCAACAGCCATCCGATGTCTAAGGGTTTATTCCTAGATTTAGGGATTTTCCGGAATTTCCAGGGATTTAGGGATTTTTCAGGAAATCTAGGGATTTTTTTTTGATGAGGTAAAGTTACCAAAAATCAACTTTTTAACCTCAATTATAGCTTCGACAATCGAAAACATTTTTTCATCTATATTTTGTAGGCCTTTTTGGCAACACTATTTTCCCCGCAAATAAGCCGGAAATTAAAACGATTGTGTCCTTCGATGTACTTGATATTCAACTGCATTCAACCTGTTAATAATAAGAAATCAACTAATATTCTTTCATTTTATTGGTCTGGATTAGCACTGCTTTCAGAGAGCGCCAAAATTCAAACGAGCCAATCAGATTTAAATATTGCAAATCGCTACATCGAATGACATCATGATTCTTCATAAAAAAATGGCGCTTTTTGCAAAATCTAGGGATTTTTTAAGTATATTTGAGCAAATCTGGGGATTTAGGGATTTTTAGCGAAATCTAGGCATTTTTTTTCTTCCCCGCTAGGGATTTAATATCGGAAGACTGGCTTCCAGTATCGCAGCGTTGATCGTCGCTGATGTCGAAATGGAACCTAATGCCGGACATACTGTAACACCTCCATTCCTCAATTCCGGTGAGGAATACTTCTCTACCCTTAACTCAATATAAATATACAAATTGATAAGTGAGTGCTTTAGTCTCCTGAAAACAGAATTGCGAAACTTAAAATTGGAGAAAAATGATGAGTAAATGAAAAAATGGAACCAATTGATGGAAAAGTCGCATGCCATTCTGACACAAAATATGGCGTCTATCGAATCACCTTAACTAAATAAAATAACCAAATTTTCAACTCTCAAACTATCAACTATCAACTATCAAAATTCAAACTATCAAAATTTCCAACAATGACAAAAATGATTGTAATATACCTATAATGTAATGAAATATACACGCTCTAATCATTTAATTTGTATTACCTTTATGTTATGTATGTTATACTATTTTTATAATAAATTTTGCCAACATGCTTTTCAATTCAGTCTACAACATTTCATTCCGACGTGGCAATAATGATTTATAATGCCCCTAAACATTAAAATGAATTACAATAGTAATGCCGCATTATAATGTCGTATTATACATCGCAACGATTCATGTCCTACTGATTATTGATTATTGTAAGATGAATTCTGTTTTCTCTGATTGTATGTTTCATACGTGCGAAGCAAGTACGGGTCACTAGAAACGTGGTTCGTACGGGTGGCTGATGAAATTGATCTTCGAATACCTTTTGATGAGCTAGGGAAATGGAACCATCTGCATCTCATGGACAATAAATAGTTGCCGTAATTAAGGTCATCCCGTGATTAAGGTGCCGTGATTTAAGTCATAAATTCTTCATCTAATTCTTGATTCATCTCCAAAATGTCTGCTAAAGCTTTCATGCGCTTCTCCTTGTATGCATGAATGAGCAAATTGGGTATCGAACAAGCGGACACTTTTTGAAAATTTAGATGATTCTGGACAATATCGTACAGAAGTCCACGGGCTGCAGATGGAACCATTACCTCTAGCTCATCAAAAGTTATTCGAAGATCATTCAACAACCTCTTTGACAAGTTGCAAAAACTTTTCGTTAACAATAGTGTCACACGGTACTAGGAATATTTACTATTTAACGAACCTTATATTTCCCTGACTCAGTCCTAAATTATAGAAGTATGCGTTACTTTTCCAGCAATCCAAAAAAACAATTATACAAAAAACCAATACCTACACTTTCAGATATAAAAATGCAAATTTTTTGCAGCCTCGCTAAACGACTTATCAACCAGAGATTTTTTAGGAAGCGGACCTCCAAAGAGCTTTCAAAATTAAAAGTATACAAGTGATAATGCCATGTATTCGCCATATCAAAGCCCAATACACATTTATACACCGGCTACGTAAATCTGCTAAGTTACAAAACATGAATCGACAGTTGTCGGATTGTACATCAATGACAAAATGTGTCTAGGCCCTCATTCTTGACTACAACTACTGCCCCCAGAGCCGCTCTCCGACGCCAATGCGTTGGAGCTTCCTGCTTGTTTTTACGTTCTTTCCGAAATTATACACGGTTTCTAGATTAAATTAAGTTTCACACACGTAAACTTGAAAAAACCCCTAAAAATTGGTGAAAATTGGCAACAATGGACCGTTAGGCCTTTTAAAATTCACAGGAAGCCATTTTTATGGCCAGATATGAAAAGTACGTAGAAAAATACATATAGTACACACCCATAGAGGGTGACTAAGGTCGAAAAACATTCAAAAGAGCTGCCTTCAAGTATAAAAAGGCCGCTAAAATCGACATCTCGGTCAATTTTCACATCGTGGGAATCCAGGTACAACTATGATATTTTAGTATGTTGTATGGATGGATAAGAGCTGTTATCTGGTAGAGTATGAAAAATGTACTCCACTTTCTTGAACCTTAGACGCGGCGATTTATCGATTTTTTGCCGTTTTTGACACTTTGGGGCCAATTTTCTCGGAAATTTGGCAACATAGGAAAAAATTTTACTGAACCTTTTTTATTCATTTCTTTACGTACTTTTCAAAAATGTACACAGTTTTTGGATTAAATTGAGTTTTGAATGTGTTAAATGGAAAAAACCCCTAAAAATGGGCCAAAAATGGCAACAATGGGCCATAAGGCCCCTTAAAATTTATCGGAGGCCTTTAAAAAGGCCAGAAAAGAAAAGTACGCAAAAAAAATACATAAGAATCATGTGCTGGAAGAGTGATAACAGTCGAAAAAGTGGACGAAAATAATTGTTTTTCGATTCCAGGATTTTGGGTTTGAGGCGCTGCTGCGCCCTTGCATGGGCTCCGATCGGTCTAATATTTGGCACAGAGTCTACCTAAGACTAGTACTTTGAAAATATGAAACATTTAGCAAAATCCAGGTGGGGCCGGAAAAGGCCCAAAACGCAACTCCTCCTTTAATTAATTAATTAAAAACAATTAACAAAAGGGTTTTCACGGAAAATTTAGAAACAATCAATTTACAAAAGGGTTTTCATGGAAAATTTAGAAACAATCAATTTACAAAAGGGTTTTCATGGAAAATTTAGAAACAATCAATTTACAAAATGGATTTTACGGAAAATTTTAAATGTGAATTGATTAGAAAAGTACAGGTTATCAAATATTTAGGTTATCAGTAAGGGTGTCTCGTAGAGACAAATACAAGTTGCGAGGTTAGGACGGAAAAATTTCTCTCTGCTCTACTCATCTTTACGTTTCTATCATTATTAGGACAAACACCCTTAGGAAAAAAGCCAGTAGGAGATCTCACTCGTAGGACTTACTGTAATGGGACAAAACACCAGTAGGAAAAAAGTACTAGGAAAACTTGCAGTAGGAAAAAAAAAATTAGGAAAAATGACCTAGCACCGCTAATTAAGCCATAATCCTCAAGATTACCCTCTTTCACTTCACCAGGTTTTACGCAGGCCAGCAAACCATGGGTACCGGTGAACCCCGAATACTACCGCACTAATGTCGAGGTGGAAAGAACTTTACGCTCTAAATATCAGACCTCTCACTTGGAGAACTTTAAGAGTCTCGCAGCCCTCAAGAGAGAAAATGCTTTCATGTATGGCGAACTTAAAATGTACGATTTAACCGAATACGTCTTCGCTTTCACAAGGTAAGAAGCCTCAAAAATATTTATGTCACCATATTTCTGGTAAAATATTTTTTGGATGCTCTAGTTCTACCCAGAGCCGTCTTGAAACATGACGAGACCGGAGGAAAAAAGAGTTTTAAGGTAGACGGGCCTCCCCTAATGCAAACATATTTTGTTCCTCATTCACACAGTCACTGTAAAGTTAGTCAAAAAGTTGTTTCCTTCAGTCGAACTTGTGAATTTTTATTACTATTCATTTGCGTTCGAAATTATTTGAACTGATTTTGGTTATTACTCTCCCTTACAGACAGGACGATAATAACATCTACCTGGCCATAATGAATCTTGGCAAAGGTTTCAGTGATCCGTTTGTTCTGGAAAGAGAGATCCCGGATCTGGCACAGGCTTCCCCTCGGAAAATCGTGATGAGAAGTGTCAACTTGCAGTCCGAATGCAGCAACGTGTAAGTACCAGGTCATTTTACTCTTACGTGTTAGCAATGCCGTATAATCAAAAACCATTCGGAATGTCAAACGAAGCCTTTAGTACATTGATAATCTAAAGAATGCACTCTTTTTAAATGAAACCCGATTATCTTCAATTCGTAAAATACAATTTTCAACCGGCCACTTATTCTGAGGGTCTCCTTCAGCGCGATTTTGAATGAAATAAAGAACCTTAAGAAAAATACGAATTTAACTTCTCTTAATTTGATTTCTCGCTGGCATTTCGAGTTTTCGAGTATCGATGGTGAAACTTCCAAACCACTTATCTCGATTTGCGACGTTGCAGACTTCCTGTCATACCTCAAGTTTTAAGAGGAGAGCTACTAAACGTCAATACTTAATAACTTCTGTGGTTTTTTCTCCTGCGCGAGGCAGCTTTCAAAAAAACTCCAAGGAATGATGTTGATTTGTTCTCGTTTAATGATATCAAACACGAATGAAGATTGTTTAACACAGCAAATGAAATGCGTGGTTTGGAAGTTTCACCGCCAATATAAAATGATAAACATTATCATATTTTTACGATCATATTATTTGCATGCAATGCGGAAGCTATGTTTCAAAATATCATAATCTGCACCCATTGACTGGTCTCCCGGGAATATTTTCCTTCAAAAATGTTGGATACAATAAGCGCACATTTGAGTTGGATTAGTTGCGGTGGAACAACCTTATTTTTTTTGAAGGCGCTCTTACTTTCGATAGTTACATAGGCTGTCCAAAAAGTACCGAGACTGGTTCTATAATTCAAAAACCAAGATAGCTAGAGGCTTGATCTTGGTTTCATCTGAAAGATCAACTCAATATCTATCGATTTGAGACCATAATCAAAACTTTCGGTCAAATATATCAAAAGTTACAACACTGTTTGTAGAAAAAATATCTGGACCCCCTACCGTTTTTTATGACTATTTTCTCTTGCCGGGAACACTCTCTAAATCATTGATGATCAGTGCACGGTTCTTTTGCAACTAATCATGGCAAAACTAATTGATTTGGAAACACTGTCAAGCCGTCGTCGTCCGACTACGGATATAAGAGTTCAAAATTCCACGGGGAAAGAATGAACCATCGGTCAGCCACCCCTAAAAAATCCAGGAAATTTTCGGCAGTTGCTGACCATTCACAGTGCGTGCGTGGTCTACGCTGCAAATAGTGAGTGGTTTTGTTTCTGTGTTCGAAATTTTTAATACCACTGCTTTATCTCTTTCCATATAGGTATCAAAAATATCTAACACAGAAACAAAATCACTCACTATTTGCAGCGTAGACCACGCACGCAATGTGAATTGTCAGCAACTGCCGAAAATTTCCTGGATTTTTTAGGGGTGGCTGACCGATGGTTCATTCTTTCCCGTGGAATTTTGAACTCTTATACCCGTAGTCGGACGACGACGGTTGACAGTGTTTCCAAATCAATTAGATTTCGCCATGATTAGTTGCAAAAGAACCGTGCACTGATCATCAATAATTTAGAGAGTGTTCCCGGCAAGAGAAAATAGTCGTAAAAAACGGTAGGGGGTCCATATATTTTTCTACAAACAGTGTTGTAACTTTTGAAATATTTGACCGAAAGTTTTGATTTTGGTCTCAATCGACAGATATTGAGTTGATCTTTTAAATAAGACCAAGATCAAGCCTCTAGCTATCTTGGTTTTTGAGTTATAGAACCAGTCTCGGTACTTTTTGGACAGCCTATGTATAATGATAGAATTCGCGGCGATGATGTTTCACATGTATCCCTTTAGTCTCGCGGTCTCGATTCTATATGCAGTTTCATTTGTATCGATTTTCACTTTATTCTTTTCAAAACGTCTGCAAGTTTATATTTTTCAGAAAGGGATTTCATTCGAGTGATTACTGAGGGAAAAATAAGACTATAAAGATCGAGACTTTTGTAGTATGCGTTTGGAGTAAACCCGTTAAATTCCTCAAATTAATAAATACCATAACCTTAAAGAACGAATTTTGTAGGCTTCATCAAAAATGCATTCTACGCTTACATTTTATAAACCATGAAGCATTCCAACTGTATTGCACTTCATACGTATATTTGAAAATTATTATTAAAATTTTTTTGTTGTTTGTTTTTTAACTTGCAGCTCTTCCTGTTACGACAGTCTTACCTCTGGTGAATGGAGCATGCCACCGAAATCAGGAATGGTTCTCGCCTTCAGAAAGTAAGATAACTACTCGATTCACAACTATATTTATATTTTTTAACTATATTTTTCCCCTTCACCGTTTTCCTCCTCTCAAGTTCACCTATCATAAAGCCCAATCTTCCTTCCAAATGTTTTCCACTTCGATCATTCTTTTTTAAAGTCGCATGCTTTTATTAGGAAAAACTCACCAAAACAGACACTTTCGTTTGCTTCAGTTATATTTAAGTTTAGGCTCGTAACCTCTGACTGATTTACCAAGTTTATTTTCACCAATCACGAAAACTTTTCTCTGCAACTCTCTAGTTCCACCACTGACTCCTCAAAAAGTAAGTTGATGGAGCATTTTGAAAGCTTCCGTGCTTTTTAGAGAGCCTTCAAATGGACGTCAGCTTGCCAGACCCCTCAGAGCTCTTCCAAGCGTAGCCCCAAAGAATTCATCCGGAAACGAGGAGATTTTGGGATTCAGTACTCACAAACCACTCTTCCACAAGTGCGTTTATTTCCTTTCTCAGTACCTGTTGTCTTGTCTTTTCCCCATTTTTGGGGTCTTAAAACTCCATTATGGATAGGTTTGTATTTAATATGCAAACCCGTAGGACCGGGAGTGATCAAGACCAGTTTTCCGCCATGACCAAGTTCCGTTTCGACTTGTTGAGTCCCTGTATACTGAGAGTACAGACAATAGGAATCTATTTCTGTTTGGCTCCCGTATTTTAAGCCTCCACGGTATCACAAACGGGAATAAAGATTAAATTTTCACCAATTGCAAAGATTATAAACTGGGATGAACCGGTACGAGAATCGTTCAATTTGTGTAAACTTTATTCCCGTTTGTGCCATCCATTAGCCGCATTGTCTCAACCCTCCCTATAAAGGGACTTTAGTTTAGACATGATTCCACTCACTGACAAATATTTTCCGTTTGTGCACTGAATTGCCACGAATTTTATACATTTTTCTCTTTCTCTCTCTCCCTCCTCCTCCCCTCCCATTTTTCTCCATGAGACAAAAAAAATCAATGATATGAGTACAAGTATTCAATTTTTTACCTCAAACCTTTTGTTGAATTGTATTTGAGATACCCTGAGACATTCGGAAATTTCACACGAGACTTTTAATTTTATTCCCTGTTATTCTTTAACCCTCTTTTTCCACGCAGTGTTTCGAAATATTTGAATATTTTTACTGCGTCCTTTTTTAAAATGACAGTTTATGGATAAAGATTAATTCGCAATACGAGAGTCTGCCCCTATGAGGTCAGAGTTAAACACTCTTAATAACTTAAACTTTTGAGACCAGTGCAAGGAAGTTTCCGCTCACGTATGTGACCTGCATGTCAATTAACCAAGGTAAAACCAATTAATGCAGGGATAAAAGGAAGTTGAGTGCTAACCGCTAAAATCTAACCATCGGGGGACTCCCGAACAACTGCAAGCGATTAAACTGTTTCACTCAAGTCTCAACGCATTATTCGACTCATCAGTGAAGCGCCGTAAAGTGCAAATCTATACAAACAGCGGGGCATGACGGCTACACGTCTAATATGAGCGATTAAATATATGCAAACAATCTGGCGTATTATAATTGATTAATAACGCATGCACAGGGGGCCTTTTATACGGAGAAAAGGGACCCGGAATTTTTCTGAAATGAGCCTCAATCTTGTTAGGGTGCGAATTTAAACATTATA
This sequence comes from Bemisia tabaci, assembly GCF_918797505.1. Taxonomy (NCBI): domain Eukaryota; kingdom Metazoa; phylum Arthropoda; class Insecta; order Hemiptera; family Aleyrodidae; genus Bemisia; species Bemisia tabaci. The sequence goes on from NC_092795.1 coordinate 37,672,382, forward strand.
ATACCAGCTCCCTCATCAAAATTTTACGTAGAGCACGATATGAGCAACGGAAATCATTGAAAGTAACTCCTAAGAAATGTACGAGGTCTGTTAGATTAGAAACCGGATTTTGGTCATAACTAGCCCACAATGCGTCCGAATTAGGTTTTCTTGAGTTTTATGATAGCTGGAAATATACTTAAGAACGCTACGTTTACAGATTTTGTTTATTTTGATCAGTGTTTATTCTGTGTCATCTTGAATACGAGTAAGTCAGGTGCGTTTTGCGATTTTCAGCATGCGATCACTGATAGAGCAAAGACTCAACATTTAATTTTGTTTTTAAACTCGGTATAACCTTGTACCGAAACTTTTGGTATGCTAAGTAAAGTTTACCAAGATCATTGTATGAGATGTTCCCACTTTTTAAGTGGGTTAAACGATTCAAAACTGGTCAAAAGTTCGTCGAAGATGAGGAGTATGGGAATCTACCCTCAACGGCAACTGACATTTGTCACGTGGAAGAAGTGCGGGCAAAAGTGCTCGAAAATGGTCGTTTCGAGCTTGTTGAACAGAGTAATATTTCTGAAGGCCATGTACATACAATTTTGATAGAATTTGTAGACACGCATCGAGTTTCAGGTACACTTGCCCCTTGATTGTTGTCCGTTGAACGAAAATTCAACCAAATGCCAATTTCCCTTTAGCTGATTGAACGTTCTAACAATGATCCTACATTTTTGGATAGGATAATTTTCGGTGACAATACTTTAGTGTACGGCTACGATATGGAGACGAAACTCCAATCGTCCTTGTGGGTTGAAAAATGTAGTGCAAGACCGAAAAAAGAGAGATAAGATCGGTCAAACATAAAAATCGCAAAACACCCTTGAGGTTGCCTTACACTCAAAAAAAAAACTACGGCCCTGTGACCCGGTTGCTCTGGACACTGGTGATCCCGGCGTTAACGCGCTGTGCGCCAGCTAGTACTGGACCCAGCGGCCGGTGTCCCGTGGACCCCGCGCGGCCTTCATGGCCGTAAGACCGGTTAGGAGCCGAGCGTAAGTTACGGGTTTCAGGATCGGAGCCAACCGCTTCCACGGCCGTTGGCAGTGAGGTGAGATTCAGTTTTCGGAAAATGGCGTCACCATCAGATTAAAATTGAGACGGCTACGTGTATATTCGCAGAAAATTATAATATTTTACGTCAATGTTATTCAGTGCGTGAATTTAAAGTTGCCGCCAGCCTTGAACATTTTCGGGAGCGATCGCAGCCACCACTCAGCGTTGTTTATTGAGGTTAGAATCTAGTAAATTGCTTGTCATTGTTGGTCATTGCTCATTACGTGTGTTCGTTTTTTCGTTTAATTTTGGAGGTTTTCGATATATTTTCTTGATTCTGTGCGGTGCACGATTGATTCTAAAGTTCTGTGTGATAACGCTTGTCAAATACTTTCGGAAATGCGACGAGAGTTAAGTGAAAATTGTCAGTTTTACCTACACACTGAGCTCATATCCTCTCCTCCTGTAAGTTCGTTTGCAATTCACTTATTTTCCCCCTACTAAGGGAAAGAACTTAAATCCAAGAAAAGCAATCAATTACCTGCCACGCATCTTCCCACAGAGTAAATTACCGCCACACTAAAATACTGATAATGTAGACACAAGAATGTCTATTTACCGATTGCAACTTCATTGTGCCACCTTTGCTTGCTCATAAGATTGGGTTGATTTTTTATTCCATTTCAATCTAATCTCTGGCTTATACTTAAATGTTTTCAATTGAGAGTAGGTAGTATTTCACTCTCCGACATCCAACACCTCCCTTCTCTGTTGCCAAAATAGCTGTCCGCCAGCGGAAGCTATAAGCCAATCTTGCCTGCGTTGATTATCCGATAAGAGCCAGTGCAAACATTGTTGCTGTGAATATCTCTCTGATTCCATATCCCAATTCTAGGGAGCTCAGTGTACTGTAATAGTGGTAAAATTTTGTGTGAATCGCGCTTCAGTTTGCTGAAGGGAAGATCTACAATTTTAACAAGTGTGACAATTTTCGGTGGTATATTTCTTCGCTAATATTTTGTGGAAATTGTATCCGGTAGTTATTGCGGAGAGTTATATCTTGAAGTTTTGTCAACTTTTACTACTGAATTTACACTTTGAAATATTCTCAACCTCATTTTCAAGATTCTGAAGCTTTTCTAGTCGTAAGGAGTAAAAAATCTGTAAGTACCTAGACCTACGCCTGTGCTTTTCCTTTGTTAATCATTTGGGTGATTTCCTACTTTGCATTCGTATTTTTTATTGAGGGATGAACCAGGTTTTGTTTTTGACAAATGCTGAATTCTCATTGAGTGAAAGTAATTACATTTATTGAGAACGGGCTGCCAAGTGATATAAATGATTTTTCAATTTACATTTTTTCGCTGCAATGAGTTTTAGCAATTTATCATACCTTGGACAGTCTGTTCTACATTTAAAATAGGTAGCATGAATTTTTGATCTATCTACATTTGTTCCTTCCAGTGCTTCCCCAGTGCTTTATTTATTTCTACGAAGGCTTGCAACATTAAAGTTAGGTTTTTGAAAATTTCTCTTGATATCCTACACGATGAATAAGCTAACAATCATATGCTGATTTTCTTTCTCAATAAGCATCATCTCTCTCTAAGATTCATCTCTTTTCTCAAATTGACTTGCTGAACTATCAGCCAAGGAGTTCAAATCTCTCTTGATATCTGAAACATGATCAACAAGCTAACGTTCATATGCTCTTTTTCTTCTTAGACATTGAATTATCCATCACTTTCCTGAAACTAAATTGTTATGAACTATCAACAAAGAAATATATACCTATTTTTAAAAGAAGGAAAGAAAAAAAATCTTGTTCAGAAATTGACACAAGATAATTCACTCAATGTTTAAAACTTTGCTGGAAAGTTTTTCTTTTCTAAGTATGTACTTTAATGGTGAATTTCAGCTGTAGTTCCGAAAAAATCCACCACGTCGCGGACAGCGGCGGCGCGCAGAGCTCCGCCGGCCGTCCAGCCCGTAAGTAGCGCCTAGAGCGCAAGCTGCCTATGCCGCTCGAGGCCGCGACTTACGTTTTCATGTCCGTAGGACTCCGCATCGTCCCCGCACGTAGCATCCGGCCGTCAGGCGCGTAGGCGAACGGTAGTGCCATATAGCCCATCCATCCGTGCTCCAGGTCCGCTGCTTATGGCCTCCACGGCCGGAGCTTTTTTTGAGTGTACTTCAAGCCACATACGAACAAAGCTAATTATGATTTTTCAAATGTGTGAACGTAGAGTTCTTAAATATATTTTCAGCTATCAGTAAAGCTCAAGAAAACGTAATTTGGACGCATTGTGGGCTAGTTATGACCAAAATCCGGTCTCTAATCTAACAGACCTCGTAGTAACGTTTTTCGATACATAAATTCAATGAGATACCTAAACAGTATTCTGCTTGAGTAAAATCACTCACTAAACGTTATCGTTACAGTTTTGCAGTATAAATATATGAAATTCTCAATTTCAAAGCTTCGGCATTGCTGTTGCTCGTTGTTTACAGTCTGAAAATCATCGGGTTGAAATGGAACACTTCATTATCGATGCTAAATGAACACGTTAATATTTTGACCGGAGATTTAATTCAGTAATTTTTGTTGGGCAAATCGTGTTTTACCTGAATTATTGATGAGGTGAGGCGTATTAGAATGCTTAAAATTGTCATTTATCGTATATTGCGGTTCATCGGAGCGAAAAATCAGATCCGGAGACTTCGACGGAAATTTTCCCCAGTTTCCCAAGGAATAAAATGCGAATAACTGGGTTATTTTCCGTGTCTGAAAATAGCGTGAAGTTAATTTATAATCCAAAAATTTCACGTTCTCTAAAAAATTCACCTCAGTATCTTCAAAAAATTTCTCTCAAAATGACATTCTTTGAACTATAAACATCAAAAGCCCACATCTCCGATTTTGCTTTACCAGTCCGTTTCGTCTATGCCCCGCAATCTTTGTGAGGCGCTCATCTATTATATCTGGCATCAGAGACTCGATTTTGAGTCTTCGTGGACCAACCGGGGCCACAAATTCTGCCTTACAATGAGTCACTTTACTGATACTGTTTTATTGGATTTTCAGGAGCTGGCGCCCATCCCGAAGAAACACTCCTATCTCAGGGTAAGTTATCCGTGATATAGTAGGGCGCCAACCTACAATTTTACAGTGAGTCTCAAAACAAGCATGAGCACTTGAGCCTGATTGAATATATCAGAAGCTGAGTTATGTAGGACTGAGCTTCATGATGGCAATTCTTACGAGTTGACAACGCTGTTTTCCCGTCATTTAAATTATATGTATTTTAATATATACATTGTAAATGAGGCGATCTACATCACACAAAATCGACGTCTCTAAGAGATTCAACTATTTGAATGGAGGAAAATTTTCGATCAATATGACCTGCGAAGAATTCTTCGATCATGTTCTGGATCAGTTTTTAAAACCGGCTTTTAAATTCCCATTCATTCTCATGGCCCTCAACTAACGGCGAGCACACTCCATCTTTCCACTTGGCGTAAATCCGTCCAGGTATCAAAAACCAAGTCGAGTTTAATTGAAACTCACGAAAGAAGCGAGACGAGTGTGAGCGTAGACTTAATTGGACCGCGTTAAACAGAAAGGAACCAAGCCACATCAGCTATTGCCAAATTTAACCGGGCAATTTAAATTTTTACATGAAAACGGTTGTGCGGGTTTTTGTGCAAATTTCAGTGGATTTTCTCCATAGTACGAAGCAAATTCCTTAAAAATTTCAAAGGAATCCACACGAACGTCCTCTCGTAAAAGACTAAATGGCCCGGTTAACTTTGGCAATAGCTGATGTGGCTTGGTTCCTTTCTGTTTAACGCGGTCCGATTAAGAGTCGTTGGATTTAATAATTTCAGAAGAAGAATACCTGGTACTCGTACCCTAATACTAGATGATGACCTTGACCCGACTGATTCTTTTGCACCAGCTGGAAAAAATAAAAACGGAGGACGCAGTAACGGCGGTAACGGTGGTAACGGTGGTGGACGAACAGGCGGTGGTGGACGTGCAGGCGGAGGCGGCGGAGGCGGAGTTGATTCCATAATCGTCCCACATGGCCCCCACGGCCCAGGCTGCACTTGCTCCGAGGAAGATCCTCACGATCACTTCAACTGGTAAAATCACCCCTCCTCTCCCCGCCCCACAAAAAACAAATGCTGCACTCGGAACATGCACAACGCACACCATCGACATCTTTGACACCGGATAGCTCCGCACTTTTCCCATTATTTGTAAAACATAAGCTGTGAAATACATTTGTAGCATACATATCGCATTTAAATTAAGGTTATTCCCTATTCATCCACGTTAGATCACCTTATATCGACGGTGTAAATCGGCAATCTCATGACTCGGTTTGCGACGTCGCAGACTTCCTGTCATACTTTATTTTTCAAAAGGAAAACTACTCTTTCAACGGCAATATTTTACAACTGCCGTGATTTTGATTCTCTAAGCGAACAAATTCTGCATAAATTTCAAGGAATGATGCCAATTTGTTCTCCTTTAAAAAATAACATACCTAGAGGCGGTGATTTATAGACAGCGCAAACGAGATATGTGATTGCGGACTTACGCCGTCGATATATAGAGTGCGGGTAAAGCCGTAATTTTGAGTTTATGTCATCACGGAAAAAGCGGTCTTGTCGTTTTACCGAATCACATTTTCGGTGTATTAAATTTTTAAGTTTGAAAATTTGACGAAAAATTCCATTTTTACGTGAAGTTCCACAAAATTTGACCGAACAGAAGCCCAGATGACACTTAAGGCCACGTCCACTATCTTGAATTTTCGGATTTTGAAAATGTGATTCAAAATTCAAGTTTCCCGTCAAAAAATTCTGTCTGATACCTAGTTTCACAGAAATCGATCGAACAGGAGCCGCTAATCGGATTATTAGTAGGACTCTGCACAGTGGTTAATAATACCAGTCAATTCACGTACGTTGGAGCGCCTTCATTTTCGTCAGATACGGTGCAATACCGTGGTGGCGGAATAGTTGCTTATTAGAGCGCCTTCAACAATATAAGCACGATTTGATGACAGAAGATCACAATTATCGCTGAAATGGCACTCTAGCGCGTGAGCAGTGGCAGTTGCATATCTTTTCATCACCAATGGTGATGTAAAAATCATTCATACCTCAATTTGCGATATTGCAAGATTTTTAATTTCTATTTTATGTAGATAAATCAAAATGAACTATTTCATATCTGCCGTTATTTTGCCGAGATACGATGAGAAATTATGAACAAAAGTTGTATTATGAAGTATTTTATTTGTTTCTTAGGGGAAAAGAAGCATAATTAGGAGCCTTTTAAGAAACAAAAGCGGATCTATAATTAATAGTCCCTAAAGTAAGCGGGCCCGAAGAGTTGAAAAAGCGGCGAAACAAACTAACTTTACAATCGGGCCACTACTGATAAAGAATAGGGGCATTTTGACAGAGGCAACGTATATCTCATTCCTTTGATGTGGAACTAACTCACATATTTGCTTTGGCATATTACAATTGAATTGCCAAAAGGAAAGCTGGCAAAACATAGGACCCATTATTACCAACATCAAAAGTAGTAGCCTCATGAATCATGGTACTCCATATGAGAAAAAGGAGACATCATATTCAAATAATTGGAACTTTTTCCCGGGGTTAAATAAGGAGATATGAGAGAAATTTTGAGACTTCGATGAGTTTGTTAGAGCCACTCCATCTTCACAATGCGAGGAAAACAAAATAATTTTCTCTCAAATTGTTACACACACAAACTCTTACATTTTTTTTAATAAAATGATTCTCTGACCACATATTTGAACTCCAAAACTACACAATGATCTCGCCAATAGCCACAAAAACTAACAATCAAACCGATCCTGTTTATTGCGACCCTCCTTTACTCTATTCTGTACCCTTGTTGCCTCCAATCATTCAGGCCATCACTGCCTTGCCTTCCTCTCCGATACTTCAATCGGGATTTTTACATCCCTTTTTATGGGATGAAAATCCCCTACAAATCGATAGACGTTTAACCATCCGAAATCGGGGCGGCGTTCCCCATATTCAATTTCAGCGTTGATGGTCGGCCGGCCGATTTCTTGTCGCCTTGACACTTGACAGTCATTGTCGCATGTTCAGAGACAACGCTCGGCACTCGACCCGCATATTGATTTGATTGCGCGTCTTTTAGGGACCTTCCGTCGCCGGATAAATCCAGCGTGGGCCTACGGTTCTGAATGACCTAAATCTTGACCAGTAACGACACGAGCCTAACATTAAAACAGATCGCTTCCCTTCCAATTTTGATTTTATTGTAAAGTCATGGGTAGAGAGGAATGTAACAGGAAAAGAGAGGCAGGAAAGTCGTTCTTCATTCTACACTGAGAGAGGATGATCTATGCGCAGACTGAGATAAGACTAGTGTTCGAAACTCATCTTTGAGTTTCAGGAGCCACGTGGATCATCAAGCTCGATTTTTAGGGGCCAAATTGGCTTTTTGCCTAAATATCACAGTGCACTCAATGAAAAGTTAGACGCAAGATATTTTAGTTACAGGACAAGTAACTGTAACTTGGTAGACATTTCGAAAAATCTCCAAACAGGAAACTTGGGATTTTTTTTCTGGGGGAAGGGTAAGGGCAACTTTTAGGGACCACCTTGGCGCAGAGCCTTCATTTTTTAGGCGCAATGACCGATTTATTAGGCGCATTTGGCGCGTTGGCGCCTGTGAGTTTCGAACACTGAACAATACACCCCCTAAACGTATTTTCCCATCACGAGTAGCCAGATGAAACTAAAAAAAAAAAAAAAAAAAAAAAAAAAAAACAACTAGATGGGGCTCATAGAAAAAGGGAGCATGTGTTCCAGGAAATAAATGAGATCTTTTTAAAAATTGCCTTGCAAATTTTGGTAAGAGATAGGGTGAATCAAGTCACGCCTGGCTCTTTTTCTTGAATTAAATCTTTCTCTTGGAAGATCATAAATAGCTAACTCATCAGTATCACTTTAGTATAAAATAAAAGTACCAATGGTCAAAACATAAAATGAATAATAATTTCACGACCAAGTTCGATTTCCTAACAAAAAATTATAACATTTTAAGCTACCAAATGTTAGCAAAATCAACATAAAAGAGAGAAATCGTAATAGAAAGGGTGATACATTTCTAACCTTCATTATTGCACTTTCCAAGCTCGTTTTTTATTTCAGACGCACTCTACACATTCGTTGTTGGAACATACGAATACATAAGCATTAATGTTTACTGTAATTGTTGTGCATTTGAAATAGTTGTTAATGTTGGGATCAAAATTTTAACGGTGGCAAAGGGATGGATTTTTTTTTTTTGAACTTTCGCAGGAGACACCTTAAACTGCTGTTAAATCGGCTCAAATAATTGAAGGATGATTGAATTCTGGAGGAAAAGGCTGAATTTAAGCATACGTGCAGATGTAACATCAGAGTTGAAAATGACGAGCCAGCTCCACACTTCAACCAGTTTTTAACATTTGGATTTCCCTAAGAATTATTTCATGGATGCTTGATGGTAAATCGTCGGTCCTCTGACACTAGGGCGTATCTCAATTTCTTCATGAGCTCTGTTATCCATGTAACTCCATGCTTTCTAGGGCTCATGTAGAAATAGAGATATGCCCTTCCGTCAGAAGAGCAACGAAAAATGTGACTGATGATGTGACCCTTCAATAATACCAAATGTGGCAATTATTTCTGACTTCCAGCAGTAGCACTGTTGAATTTGTAGATATGAGGATTTGAGGGTTAGCAACGTTAACAAGACAACATGTTTTATAGAAAGCGGAAACGTTTTAGAGACGGAAAAGAAAATTAACAATCGGAAACCCGTGGGTGATGTCAGTGGTTAATTAATACTTAAAAAAAACCGTGCGGTAGTTATTAATTGGCGAACATAAATACCTCCAAGGGGCTCCTTGGTCATCTATTTTTCTGGTGGAGACATTGCTGCCTTGGGGTTTGCGAGTGACGAAACAGTGTTGTCAGAGATGATGAAAAAATCTGGCAGTTGTTCTTTGGTTGTTCTGTGGCAAAATAGAGGACATCGTGACTATGCTTCGGAACCTATTTGTTTTTCATCAATAAAATGTTATGTATCAAAACCTCATCTCAACTAAAAATGCGCCTCATTTTCTAAAAGAAACAATTTAAGATGCACCTATGAAAAAATTACATAAAACCTAACCAGTTTACAGAGAATACATTTGAAGGAGGAAAATGAAAAAAGGAAAAAAGGACGAAAATTAATACCTCCCTCCATTTTGTCCTTTACTTAATAGGAGACCATCCATATTTCCCGATCTCCTAGAAGAATCGGATTGGAATAAATTAAGATATAAATTTACTGACAGTGCCTGAGTAGTATGGTTTTTCCGGAAAATGTTTATTAATAAGTTACGAAAAAATGAAAAAAAATGCCAGCTGATTTGTTTTTTCCTTTTTTTCCTCTTCTTAATTTTCTTTTCTTCGGTTTCATCTCTTCAATTATTTGGTTGCATCACGTCACTATATAAGCAAAAAAGATCGATAAAAGTTCAAAAATAATTCCTCGCGGGGAACACATTTAAAGGGGGCGTGGAAAAATAAAACTGAATAAACGACATTAAAACTGTAATTAATGGAAATATAAAATTACCGAAAATTATAAAATTGCAGCAAAAAAAAAAAAAAAAAAAAAAAAAAAAAAAAAAAAAAAAAAAAAAAAAAAATTGATGGCAATCTTGTGATTTCAACCGTTACCGCCGGTGACCGGAAAAAGCGGGCTTCGGCGCCTGTTCATTACCGTTCCACTGGTGCAGAGACAGGGAAACATTTTTTTCCGCCCCGCAAAAGCGATGTAATAGCTAAATAAAAAATCGAAGGCCGTTCAAGTAACTGTGGAGTTAAATCGAGGGAGGCCGGAATGTGTAAATAAATTGCGAGGTTGAAAAAAGCGAGGATTGCTATCAAGATAAACTCTGGGTTCCATTCAGAAAGGGTGTATTTCATTCAGACCACGATTGGCATTGGACCAAACTCAACGAAAAAGAACCCAGCAACCAACCTTTCAACATGTCTCTGCCAAAATATTCCAGATCTACTTCAAAAACCCTCATTCGTTCACGATGATTCACTTACCTACTATGTGCGTAAAGCCCCATAGCTCCGCCATGTCATGTTTTTCGGCGGTTTTTTGTCAGTCTTGAACTCTTTTTCTGAATCTTTGGATTTTTCACTTTTCTGGTTAATCTCATAATCAAAGAATAATAATTTGTGCGTGAACATAAGAAATTCCCCTAACGTACACTAATGTTTGCTATTCAACGACTGTAGCTTTTTGCGAAGGAAGGATTGTGAAAATAACACAGCAGTAAAAAAAAAAAAAAAAAAAAAAAAAAAAAAAAAAAAAAAACAACAACAAAAACAAAAAAAAAACCAGCATTAAATCAAAACATAAAGAGTAGGTAAAGAAAACGAGGAGAAGAAAAACGAAAACCGATCAATACTGTCAGTTCACAAATGGATTTTAAAAAAATGTCATCGAAATATCATCGGACAGCTAGAAAGCTACCAACCATATTGTCATGCGTGAATGGACAATCAAACCTGGATTTTTCAAATTCTATAAATATGATGTTTTATTCTGTCTGGCCTCACATTTTTCCTTATGACTTTATGCAAATTCACTAAGTACCGGAGTAAGTATCCACCGAGTCTGTGCGTCCATCTATGATCGTCGACTGTACTCAACAGCAAAGTTTCGGTCATACTGTGGCTTGGCAAAACAGTGGATGAATTATTCGCAGAGAGCAAGCTGCGACCTTGAAATACGTGCTCGAAATATATAACAACTAGTGACACCCCCTCTCATGGCTTCTTCTTTATCAGTGTTGCTAAATTTCCACTAAAAAAATAGTTTCCAAAAATAGTAGTTAGACCAAACTATCGTTTCAGTTTATTTTTCGAAGGGGATAGACTATTTGTAATAGTTTTATTGTAGACGCACGTAAAACACCGCATCAAAATAAAAAACAATTCTTCGAGAAGAAATGTAATTATCGTTATATGTTATCTGTTCCTCACTACTCCCATTTATTTATTTTTTTCTTAACTTTTATTTAAAAACTACCTGGAAATATGCCAATGACAACTACCAAAACTTTTATCGCTGGCCTTAGTTTACTTTGCAGGAGCATTTCTCTCAGATGAAGAAGCTCAGCTTATGTTTCACTTTCAAAAATGTAATCAAGGGCAGCAAATAGTGGGCTAGTGTAATGTTTTAAGCCCCCTTCCCCTCCAACATGGTGTTACCCCGTCGCCGAAATACCCCCAGGGTGCGTATTTCCTGCAACGATGACTTCAGTTTTTTCCATGACTTTAACCTCAAGTACATGCACAAGTTTATTTATAATCATCGATTTGAATGAAGAGCGGTTGGATATCATTGTTTTTAAAATGATTTCATAACCAAAAGTCCGAATAAACATGTTGTGCAGTGATCAATTACTTCCCATGACCTTTCATCCATTTATCACGTTAGCCCTCCGCATTCCGGGGTTGCAGTATTGAATGGGTTAAAGAACTTACTATACTCAAAAATTGTTATTAATATTCTTTCTTTAACATTAATGCACGAAAATTTGTTTCTCAAAATTGCACTGGGTTGCATATGGATCAAATTAAATTTAGAGATAGAAATCGAACTTGTTTTTTATGGATTAAAGGCAGAGACATTTAAATTTCAGGAGTTTTATGAAAACAGAGAGAGATTTACTCCCTCGGGCCAAAAGTGGCAACATTTTAGGTCGTAAATTAAATATTTTTCTCAAAAAAAGGAACAAACACATTTGAATGTATAAAACTGGAATATCAATACAATGATCAGTGGTAGCAATGTGTCATTATCACACTCGCTCGTCGAATGGTGCGGTAGTTTGTACACTGGACTAAAAACGGGTAGCAAGCGGATTTAATGTACAAACCGGCAACAATGAGCATGGTGCTAGTATTTCATTCACGTATCCGTTACTGAGCCGAGGTAAATGACGGACAATCAAATCGGACAATGATAGCCGAAGGAGAGGCGTATCCAAGAAAATTGGCCAGCAAAAACTTATCAAACTTGGCTGATGATCGCCGAAACGCTTATGGTCTGGATTTACTTGTTCTTTCTTTTCTAGAATAAAAAGACGCACCAAGATATTACATTTTTCCACCCTATAAAAATTTGTTAGGAGGAATTTTTACATTATTAGGGCCTTTAAGGTCACACAAGAGGATTAAAATTTTAAATGGTCAGTACATAGAATCGATTCTGTTAAATTGAGTCGAACTAACGAATCGAATCGAAACGAATCGAACTAACTTACTGTAAAAACGATGCCAACCTCTACAAAATAAAGTCCGATAAAAAAGAAGTTTTCTTCTTAGTGTTCAATAATCACTGGTAATTCCACGGGTTCCACCGTCTTTCCGGTAATTTTAGTGTTTTTTCAACCACAAACATAGTAAAATTACAAGGAGGACTGTAGAACTATACAGAATTTGCGGGAATCATCGATAAGTAGGTACCCAAATTGGCAATGATAATGGATTTTTTTCTTTGCAACGATGATTCGATCATCACCCTTTGCGTGACAATCGTTCCGGCTTCCAGGACTTTATGTCCACCTACCTTTCGTCCATTAAATAAATGTCCACCGCTATTTTTTTCCACTAAACATTAAGTCCGGTCTTTATTAAGTCCACATGATTTAATGTCCAACCATGAATATGTCCAAAATTGTCCAAATTGTGGACATGTTATGTCCACATTTTTTTCTTCTCATTTAAATTACAGGAACCACCTCAAAAATAAATGCATACTACTACTACCTTCATTCTTAAAATTATTTCATTCATGAATCAAGTCATGAACAGACTCTAAGAGCAGATAAAAACATATCGACGGTGAAACTACCAAACCACGTATCTCGGTTTGCGACGTCGCAGACTTCCTGTCATACTTTATTTTTTAAATGAAAAACTAATTAACGTCTAGTCTTGAAAATTTCTGTGATTTTTCCTCTTTGTGCGGAGAAAATTCTGTGAAAATTTCAAGGAATGATATTGATTTGGTCGACTTCAAAAAAATAAAATGCGAGCGTAGATTTTTAAACACCGCAAACGAGATACGTGGTTTGGTAGTTTTACCGTCGATATGTTCATGTGTACACTGTACGCATATAATAAGATGAAAACCAAAGCGGGAGCCTAGGAAACGCTCCAATGCCAAATTAAATATTTTTCAGTAACAGATGCAGTCAAAATTGAAAGTCCTCTTTAACTAGATATTTCGTGCGTCTTCAGGATACTTTGCAACGCCTCTGACGCGAAATAATTGCTTAAAGCGTTGCGGCGCGGCAGACAACCAGCGTGACACGCGCATAGGCGCCTACAAACCTAACGGGATACTTCAAGCGTTGCGCAATGCGTGAAGTATCCCGTTAGGTTTGTAGGCGCCAGTGCGCGTTCTGCGCTGCTAACACGCCGCTCCGTTCTGTGTTAGGCTCTAATATTTAAACTCGCAGGGTCAGCGTTTTTCAACTCATGATTTTGAAATGTTTGATGCACTCTCTGCATTGATTATTCCCTTTTAAACTGATGAAAAAGAAATATGTACCACTGGAAAATATGTTTTTTTTTTTTTTTTTTTTTTTTTTAAGATAATAGTGGTTCCATGTCAAATTTAATAATTTCCAAAGCATTCAAATTTATTATTTTACTAGGGGGCTACGCCCACTGGCCGCTATGCGGCCCAACCCCTTGAAGGCGCTTCGCGCCGTCAATAGGCCGTTTCGCGGCCCTATTTTTACCCTTTTACCCCTTATCAATGTTGATTTTATTTTTCCCCTAAAAAATTACGATATGAGGTATACTTTATTTTCAGAATGAAATAATATTTGGTTTTGATGAATAAAGAATTTTTTTTTTTTTTTTTTTTTTTTTTTTTGAAGTCAAAAGGACGCGTTTTGGAATGACTGCTTGATGAAATATTGCAGTAAAACAACGAATAATGATAATCAGGTAATACTTAAAATAGTCAAGAGATGGGTGTCGAACCCACTCCGTGATGCATTCGGATGCATCCGACGTCTTAGACGACTCGGCCACCGCTCTTATGAAGGTACAAGGCGTGAATCTTGTGTAGATACGTGTAGAGCTGATGCGCAGGCTACCCAGCTACTGCGCAACCTTCTCGACCACTGCGCATCCTCCCGCGCACAGCGGTAGCAGTCCCGGAGCATTCCGTAAATTCACTCAATTTTATAACGTGATTTTAAAAAAAAACCTGGGTCCTATTTCCAAAATCTGATTAGAGCGGACTCATCTAGGGCCTATTACCTGTCGATTTACGCAAAAATCATAGAAATCGGCCCGGTAGAACGCTCAAACGAACTATGACAAAAAGTATAAATTTACATTGTTTAAATGGGAGAATTTGCAACTTTACCACGTAATATAACAAAACCTGGGCCATATTTTGAAAATGTGAAAAGAGTTGGCTTATCTAGAGACAATTGCCCGTCGATAGTCGCAAAAATCATGAAAATCGGCCCGGTAGAACGCTGGAACTAAGCGTCACCAGTAACGCAAAATTAGGAGGTCTTGGAGCTTATATACAGTTATTCGTCACGCAGATAACGTACTAATTATGATATCGATTTGCGGTTTAGACGTTTATCGAGAGTTATGTTTTGGCACTGATGACTCAACATTTCAAATGGCTATTCATGGCTAGTGGTGCGTGACTTTTGAATACTGTATATGATGATGTTTTGGGCTTTTACTGTGCTGCAGCGAGGTGTAAGCGCAACCAAACGCTCAGAATTGGACGTATTTGACTCAATGAGTTCGATGTACAAATAAGTTAAAAACAAAAAATTACCTGCTTCTTAGTTTTTTTCCTCTCTTATTAATTTTTGTATAGTTTCTTTCATCACAACTACGGCTCATTGAGATTCATATCGATGCCATTGCTTGGAAAAGGTTTTACAAATATTTACCACGTTTTAAAATATAAATGTTTTTAAAATGAAGTAATCAATTTCATTTAAAAAAAGAATGTACATTTAAGGCATATTTGGACTACATTTTGCAATTCGGGACTATAATTTCCGGCTCAGTTTAGAAACAGCGAATGTGCCATTAGTTTCCTTATGCACATAAGTGTTTTTACAAGTGAGCCAGAAATTATAGTTCCGAATTGCAAAATGTAGTCCATTTTATATCGGAAATTTCAAGGATAGAAATGAAACCAAGTATTTATCAAAGACAATTTGAAAAAATGAATCAAAAGAAGAAATTAACATTTCATTTAAAATATGAGTTACGATAACAACACCTCATTCTCTCTTAATTTTCTCAATTCGATATTTTCACTATAATTTTACACACGGACTAAAATATGACGCTTGAATTTGATTTTAGTGGACTTTACATTTGTGGACTTAACTTAGTGGACGTTTAAGTAATGGACTTAACAATAGTGTGGGCTTTAGAACTGTGGACGTAAAAATTGTGGACGAAAAGTCTGTGGACGTAACAAAAGTGGACATAAAGTCCGTGCACCACGTTCCGTCAACTCAAACTTGTTGATGTTGAAATGGACCATGAACATCTTAACAAAGTAAAACCTTTTAACGAAAATACATGGTAAAACCGAGTTAAAGTCAGCTTTTGTGAAGCCCCAAAAATTTTACATCAAAAAAGAAGTACCTATATTTTTGGGGGGATCATAAGATGATTTATTCTATTCTGGTGTGGTTCCGTTTTTACTCATTAGACTTCTACTTTAGCCAGCGACTCGTATTTCCTTGTCTCCACCAAATTTCGTAAGAGAGACGTTCTGTAGATAATTTTATTTTTACACCCAGAGCAATTAAGTCGAAAGTTTTCGCAGGATAGACTTTCGATTTCATCTCGCGTCGGCATCACATGTTTTTAATCGCCGAGTAGTTATGAAAGTCGAAACTTTGAGCTTATTCAAGTGTTACGTTCTTGAGTTAATTGTGTTCTATTCTTGGTGCCGCGCTCAACTTATTTCTCGACTCGGAGCATGGATATTAACGCTTTGTCTTCCTGACGGAGGAGCAACACGATGTGACCGGGTCACTAAATCGTCCCATCACTTACAAATCGTCGGGCCGATCGAGCTTTCAGCGAAATTTGAAAGGCGACGGACCATCGAGGAAAACGAAGTCAAATGTTTCATAATCAACCTAAACTAAATCAAAGGACTCGAGGACTACTGGATCACGCAGATAAGGCCTTGATAAATTACTGGGCCGAAGGGAACCGATTCGAGGAACAGACCTTTGGAAGCTTTTCGGTGCCGATAACTCCCCGGTCAGCTCAGCTCAGAGCGCCCGTCTATCACGCCCCGGGACCATTACTCTTACTCACCCCCTCATTAGTTGCCAAATGAGGAAAAAAAAAGAAAACATGTCCTACTTTGCCGTGATAAGGAAAAAGGCCGGATGATTATTTGATAGTTGCTAAATTTCCTCCGATAAAACACGCATTTTTGAAGACAGTTGGACGTATTTATGCTAAAAGGAACTATGCGCCAGTGCAAAGATGGGGTGTGCTTGTGGAGACTGCCTAAGAGACAATGTAAAAGTGGATATAGTTCCTTTTGAGAAAATTGAAAAGCGGGATTTGACAGTAAATCAAAAGGAACTGACCGTTAACTCGTGAGCCGTGGACATGTGACAAAAGTGTTGTGAACAGGGCTCATGAGTCAAAGACGAGCGGGTTTACACTCTAATATATTTAATTTAAAAAAACGGTTTATAGGCCATTAATACGCCCAACAGTCATTTTGGTGGCAATATGAAGTATAAATCATTTTAATCACGCATGATTAACGCAAAATGAAAGAATATCGATAGTGAGTAAAGAAAGGGGTAACTAGCACCTTAGGCCCTTAAGTTTAAAGGCCCGTTTATAGGTCGTTCTCGCACCCATCGATCTAGAGGCCTGACTTAACTCGGAAAAAAAAAGGTTTTTCGACCTCGAGCCGTTACCTATCTATCGGGTGTCCGTAAAGTAACTGAAAAGTGGGTATAATTTTTGAACAAAAAAGATAGAAGGTCGCGGTTTGTGGCATTCTTCATCATCCAGAGGGGGAAATTTTTCGATGGGGGGTTTTTCTTGATGGACCCCCCTGGGGGGCCCCAAGGGGGGCAACTTTCAAAATTCAAATAGCAACCCGCATTTTTTTAGACATGGTTAAAAAGAACTTAAAAAGACAAGAAAAAGGACGCAAATAAAATTAAAATCGGTTCACTCGTTCAAAAGTTACAGCCGGTCAAAATTTTAAATTGACCACATTTCAAAAAATCACCGTTGAGCTCCCGATTACCGAAAAAACAAAAACAAACCTGGAATGAAAAGTTTGAAAAGTGCCCTTTAAGGCAAGGAAAAACAACTGACGTTGTCACAAGTTTGGATGGCATTGTTTCAAAATAAAATTTCGGAAAATTCAACATGGCGGCAAATTTGAGGAAACGCGAATAATGAAAATTCCAGAAACTGTTATCTTTCAAATACCCTCTAGTTTAAGGAAATCAATGGTATCAACTTTTTTTCCTTTATTTGGCCAAGTAAGAGCAATAATTTGCTGACTTGAAAGTTGGCAAGTGGGACCCCTTCAGTCGTTGGCGTATGCGACATCACATGCACAGGATTAAGTGTGCTGTCAAAAAATGAAGCCGATGTGAAAAAGCGCTCCTCTTTTGGGATGCTTTAGAAATGTTCAAGGTCCTCATCCTCAAAAAAGAAGAAAAGAGAAATTAAGAAATTTTAACCCACAAACTTGGTGAGCCAAAAAAATATGGTATATCCTGATGGGGTAAAGGCGGTTGACATTTTTGACATTCCTCTATTAGCCCAGGCAATAGAGGATAGAATAGGGGTTTACCTTGCAAAATTTAGGTGAAATCAGGTTATGATTGATTCCTGTGTAATTTTTTACGCTGAATCCGAATTTTTGGTTTCCCAACAAATTTTCCTTGTGCTAACTCCGGAAAATCGGAAAAACCGCGAAAAATCACGTTTTTCCGCGGTTTTCCCGAGATATCTCTGTTCCAGTGCGATATTTCGAGAAAATAGTTATTTCCAAAAATAAAGCTGATAAAATTTCCTATGAAAATGATCGGAACGGTTTTTTTCATACGTCCATTAGGTAGAGTGCTGGAGCCGTGGAAAGCTCTAAAAATTCGTAAAATCGCGATTTTCCACGGTTTTTCGCCATTTGAGTGCAATAAATTTGTTCTTTCGCAAAATTTCAGGATAGTCTTACCTTAAAAATTAATGCTGCTTACTTTTAAGACAAAAATGATGCCAATTTTTTCATTATAGGTCCATTGGGAGCGGTTTTAAAGCCGTGAAAAGCCGTGAAAAGCTCGAAAATCGCGATTTTCCAGCATATTTTCGTAACAAATCCGTTCCTGTACGAAAAAATCATTTGAAGTGACTTCAAAATTCAATCTTATAAAATTGTCAACATACATACGTAGAATTTGCTCCCATGGCGCGCCCTGGTGCTCTGCGACATCCAAACGCCAGGTGTGCTTATCTACGTAAAGGTTAGTAGACAACGAACGACGTAATAAAATAGTGCAATTTTCAACCTACTTAAATGATGTTGAAATTTCCTTGTATATCTAAAGAAACTACGGATATGGATGGATGGAATGATGTTGTAATAGTGCAATCCTGCATTATTTACGCTTTCGACAAATCCATATTGTAAATAATGCAAAAAGTTAAAATTTAAAGAATGTACTACTACAATTTCTGGAATGATTTTTCTAGATTTGGGGCATACCTATTTTCGTTACTTATCCGTTCTTGGGCCAAAAACTCAGCTAATGGAGACTTCAAGATTTAATCTTATAAAATTTTCAACACATAATATGACGTGAAAAGCTTTTAGCATGGGTCAAAAAGTGCCGCATAGAGAAGGTAGCTTGTGTAAAAATATGGGGCTAAAAATATACCTCAAAAATTTAAAATTCAATGTGATGATGTTTTCGGTGGATTAAATTGCACAATTATGTGTCGAAATTTTAATGGTACATGTGAGAATGCACTCGATGAGGACTTATCCGTGGAACTTGTCGTAGATGATCCTGATGATTTATGGAATATACTCCTGAATCGTTCACAGAAAGAACAGCGGACGACCGAAGAGATGAAAGAAGTTCGGAGACGTTTGCAGGTATTAATTTCACTCAATTTTTTATTTTTATTTGAATTGATAGAAATGGCCAGTGATGCTAAAAAAATGTATTCATTGACTTCATATACCGCAGAAATTCAAATCACGGTTTCTTCCACTTCGGTTTTATCAGTGATGTAAATGAAGCGACTCTAGGTAATTGAGAAAACGAGAATGAGAGTAATCATAGCACGCGCCCGTGAACTACTCATAATTTTGGGAGGCTTGTACTATGGATGTAGAATTTTAAATCATCATTTTAAATTAATATCCTTGATTTCAGCAATCATGACATTACTCTATTAATTGCACAAGTGTCACATTATTTCCAAATAATTGTAGCGTCATTATGAACCAACCATCAATGGATAAATACTCATCGACAACAAAAATAAGATCCTGAAATGCCAAGGAAGCGAAAAATCGCGATTGTATCTGCGAACCGTATCAATGCTGCAGGTTGCTTTTATCATTGATCTCCTCTCAGATTAATACCAAAAGATTTTCCTAGGCATACGTTTCTCTTATTCTAGTAAACGATGTTGCAAAAGCTCAAACGAGCAATTCAAATTCAGATAAATCCATACCAGAAGTTCCTGTTCTCCGATTTAGACGATGTCGTGCTGAAGTCGTAAAATACTGCAAAAATGGCAATGACGACAACGCAGGTGAGAATTTTCCCATCAATTTTACAATAGATTTTCCATGAGTTGATTAAGCACAGAATATTTACATTATAGTAGGCACAAATTAACATTCTCAAATGGCAGAAAAGAAAGAAAAAAACACCGATAACACCTATAACAATTCAACAATTACGTTCCTCTTGCCATTTTAAACCATGACCCAATTTTATAACTTAGTAGCTCTTTCACCGATAGAAAATATGTTAGGTTATGCCATTATACCCGTGCTTCTCAGTTCTCATTATGATTTCAGATCCTCAAGACATTCAGTCAGCAGAGTGCCTGACCATGCATCTGAATTATACCTCTTGACATTGAACATATTTACTATCATAGTTCTTATCTAATTATTACGATACTATTATAGTTGTTTTCGCATCATTGAAAACTTGTATCAATATCAATTTACGCTTTCGACAAATCCATATCCGTTGTTTCTTTAGATATACAAGGAAATTTCAACATCATTTAAGTAGGTTGAAAATTGCACTATTTTATTACGTCGTTCGTTGTCTACTAACCTTTACGTAGATAAGCACACCTGGCGTTTGGATGTCGCAGAGCACCAGGGCGCGCCATGGGAGCAAATTCTACGTATGTATGTTGACAATTTTATAAGATTGAATTTTGAAGTCACTTCAAATGATTTTTTTGTACAGGAACGGATTTGTTACGAAAATATGCTGGAAAATCGCGATTTTCGAGCTTTTCACGGCTTTTCACGGCTTTAAAACCGCTCCCAATGGACCTATAATGAAAAAATTGGCATCATTTTTGTCTTAAAAGTAAGCAGCATTAATTTTTAAGGTAAGACTATCCTGAAATTTTGCGAAAGAACAAATTTATTGCACTCAAATGGCGAAAAACCGTGGAAAATCGCGATTTTACGAATTTTTAGAGCTTTCCACGGCTCCAGCACTCTACCTAATGGACGTATGAAAAAAACCGTTCCGATCATTTTCATAGGAAATTTTATCAGCTTTATTTTTGGAAATAACTATTTTCTCGAAATATCGCACTGGAACAGAGATATCTCGGGAAAACCGCGGAAAAACGTGATTTTTCGCGGTTTTTCCGATTTTCCGGAGTTAGCACAAGGAAAATTTGTTGGGAAACCAAAAATTCGGATTCAGCGTAAAAAATTACACAGGAATCAATCATAACCTGATTTCACCTAAATTTTGCAAGGTAAAATCCTTTATTGCCTGGACTATATCTGAAAATTGAAAACGCAAGAATAATTGTGATTCTCTAATTCCTGGCACTCCAAGTTGGCAAGAAGGATGTCTGCTAGGCTTTCAATTCCGAAAACGCCGTTCTACTCTTGATCATTATCTGAGTTGAGATTATCTTATTGAGAGCCTCAACCTCACGATTTGAGGAACCGATATTTTAGGTAATATCTGATGCAATATCTGATCGGTAACACTATTTACGAATCTGAAATCAGTATGCTAAGTTCTCTTGATCATACTGCGTTCTGATTTAGTTGGCAATTACCATTGTAAATTTACTATTATTTGCAGCAAAATGAAGATCACTTTGAACATTTGACGGAATAACAGAGCATCAAGTATAAGAACTTCCACTTTAAAAAATAATAATAATAAAAAAATTGCTCAATTTTTCTTTTCTTCTTTTTTGAGGATGAGGACCTTGAACATTTCTAAAGCATCCCAAAGGAGGAGCGCTTTTTCACATCGGCTTCATTTTTTGACAGCACACTTAATCCTGTGCATGTGATGTCGCATACTCCAACGACTGAAGGGGTCCCACTTGCCAACTTTCAAGTCAGCAAATTATTGCTCTTACTTGGCCAAATAAAGGAAAAAAAGTTGATACCATTGATTTCCTTAAACTAGAGGGTATTTGAAAGATAACAGTTTCTGGAATTTTCATTATTCGCGTTTCCTCAAATTTGCCGCCATGTTGAATTTTCCGAAATTTTATTTTGAAACAATGCCATCCAAACTTGTGACAACGTCAGTTGTTTTTCCTTGCCTTAAAGGGCACTTTTCAAACTTTTCATTCCAGGTTTGTTTTTGTTTTTTCGGTAATCGGGAGCTCAACGGTGATTTTTTGAAAAGTGGTCAATTTAAAATTTTGACCGGCTGTAACTTTTGAACGAGTGAACCGATTTTAATTTTATTTGCGTCATTTTTCTTGTCTTTTTAAGTTCTTTTTAACCATGTCGAAAAAAATGCGGGTTGCTATTTGAATTTTGAAAGTTGCCCCCCCTTGGGGCCCCCCAGGGGGGTCCACCAAGAAAAAAACCCCATCTAAAAATTTCCCCCTCTGGATGATGAAGAATGCCACAAACCGCGACCTTCTATCTTTTTTTTTTCAAAAATTATACCCACTTTTCAGTTACTTTACGGACACCCGGTATATTCTATTGCTACCACAGCATAGCCGAGGGTAAGTAGAATCCGAAAAGCAGATGGGCGTAATAACGACCTATACGCCTATAGGCTGTTCTCGGTGCGGTGTCCTCAATTGTAATCTTCCGTCGCATTTCTAAGGCGCAATGGTACAACTATTTGAACTCTCCGGAATGCGTGAGGTATCACGCCGCATTTGAAGGCGTTTTCAAAACAGCCAATTTCCGCTATCTGGATTATTGTTTTGCATAGTTCCTATTATTATGTTTTATTTCCTACCATTTGTTTGTTTTCAATCCTCCTATAATAACTACTCCTTTGCTGAATACACTTCTGGCTGGAGCGCACTTACGCTATGCATTCATGACTGCAAAAATGTTACCGGAAATCGAAAAGGCCAGCGTGCATGAAGGCAATTTCAATTGTAATCTTCCGTCGCATTTCTAAGGCGCAATGATACAACTATTTGAACTCTCCGGAATGCGTGCGGTATCACGTCGCATTTGAAGGCGTTTTAAAAACAGCCAAGTTCCGATACCCGGATAATCGTCTTGCATACTTCATATTCTTTTGTTTTATTCCGTACCACTTGTTTATTTTTAATCCTCGTATAAAAACCACCCATTTGCTAAATACAATTCTAGCTGGAGCGCACTTCAGCTATGCATTCACGACTGCAAAATTGTCAAAGGAAATCGACAAGGCCAGCGTGTATGAAGGCTATTTCAATTGAGGACTTCGCCCAAGAACAGCCTATGACTGGAAATCGCGTTTTGAGAAAAACGTATTTAAAGTTTTATTTTTGATGTATTGCGCAGACTTTTCTATGCAGGTACCCTGTTTTGGTGTTTTTGGGTGACCCAACCCTTCTATTGAAGGATGCCGGGTACATTTTGCGATACATTTTGGGTTTACGCTCTAATATATTTAATTTAAAAAAACGGTTTATAGGCCATTATTACGCCCAACAGTCATTTTGGTGGCAACATGAAGCATAAATCATTTTAATCACGCATGATTAACGCAAAATGAAAGAATGTAGATAGTGAGTAAAGAAAGGGGTAACTAGCACCGTAGGCCCTTAAGTTTATAGGCCCGTTTATAGGTCGTTCTTGCACCCATCGATCTAGAGGCCTGACTTAACTCGGGAAAAAACGGTTTTTCGACCTCGAGCCGTTACCTATCTATATTCTATCGCTACCACAGCATAGTCGAGGGTAAGTAGAATCCGAAAAGCAGATGGGCGTAATAACGACCTATACGCCTTTAGGCTATTCTTGGTGCGGTGTCCTCAATTACGAAAATACCTCTCTGAAAAATGTGGACAAATTACCGTAAGTACGGTCGAATAAAAAGCCGATTCCCTTCAATTACGAATTATCGAGAGTCCACTGTATCGATAAGTTTCCCAGGAAATTTGGGATTTATTAAAGAAAATTTGGCAACTACAAAAGTTCATACGGCGTTTTTTGTGAGGACTGCAGTGTAGTATACAAGGTCATCCAAAAGTCATCTATCACTCATATAACTTTCTTCTTGATTGACGTAGAAATTTGAAAATTTGGTGATATTCCTAGCTTTAAAGTAGCAACTTTTTGGTTCGCCCAAATTTTGGGGAGTGGTTCCAAAGTTTCAAATTTCTATGTCAATAATTAGGAAAAACGTTACAATTGTGGTGGGTGACTTTTATATAACATTGTAGAGGAAAGCAACATTAGGGAACACTTTTCAGGCTATGCGACGCACTAGGCACATACGATTGCGATCCAGATGCTCTTCGATATATTGAATGGACTTAGTCAAACATTGAGTCATCTCTTTAGTTTTATGTAATAAAACTTACCATGCGTACGGATATACCAATGTATATTCAAATCGAAAAATAAAAACTGTTCAAAAAATTTGAATGAAATCGAACGGATAGATTCTGAGATACCGCTGTACACAGATTTGGGGGACGCCTGACGGACGGACACACATTTTTTCAAGTATGGTTATTTTGACTCCTGTGGCCTTAAAACGTCTAGAAATGATGAAATTTCAACTTTTTTTTCTCTTGCAGGATGGCAATACTTCCTCTACCCTAGGATACCCTAGAAAGTAAAAACTCGTGAAAACTTTTGCTCGAGAGGTAGGTTGGTCGTAACGCACTACCTCGTCGAATCCGAGCGTGGCTAATCTGATAATATCTGCGAGTCTAATTTGATTGATATTGGTATCACATCAATGGATGAGTGACCCAGGCCAACGGGGTCTCTGGGCTAGGCGCTGGCAGGAGCGCGGGCTGCATGGGCCGAGGTTGCATCACGGGGGCCATCCACGGTCCCGTGTCCTTTGTGTCCGGAATTCTAATTTCGGCCACTTTGACGTCCGATGGACACTGGCCCACGTATAAAAGCGCCCGGGCACTCATCATCTCCAATCACTTGTCTGTGCTCGCTTCACTGGATTACTCCACCTACAACAACCCATCAATCATCATGAAATTCCAAGTAAGTTCAGTGGCTCATCACTTACCACTCTTTTGCATTGGCGGATCCAACAAATTGGCAACATTGTTTTTCTACATTTAAACCCATGAAAATGTATCGATTTTTGGAGGGGCCAGGTGCTCCCACAAGAATCGATTATTTAACAAAGGTTTAAATGGAGGGAATCCCGTGTTGCCAAATTGCAGGATCCGCCTATGCTTTTTGTGGCTCTGGTTTTTAAAACTTCTGAAAAGCTCTAGCGCCCTTGCAATGAACTCGCACACTTTTGCCTCTTACACGGAAAAAAAAGAACTGTCATTTTAACAGTCACATTGAATGTTAAACTTGTTTGACATTTCTCTGTTTTTTTACTTGTCGTGACTGCTAATTGAACATTTTGAGTATGTTGAAACAAAAGTATGCAAATCTGTTAGCTCAACATCTTATTGATGCTTTTGAAATAACATTCTGTATGTTATTCCATCATCGCACGACTGTAAAGTTAACGTCAGGTGCGGTTCATTAAATCAACAGTTCCTGAAGCTCTTGGAATGACTGTCATTGGCTTTTTATTTTACAGTCCACACGTTATTTTGACATTCGTTTGGATATTAAATTTACATTCGGGCAGGTGTTGGTCTAATGTTTTGAAGGCCGTTAAATTCGCAGAAATAATCTGCTAAAGCAACAGCGAGGGTGTTGAAATAGCAGCACACAATTTAACAGCGGGTTGACTGTAAAATGCTGACCGTTGCACGGAGCATCCCATCCCGGCCAGTCCCGTGCGATCGGCGCAGAGCGCATGCGCAGTTATATGCAGTCGTCGATCGCCCCACCCCCGCTACGAGCGGTGACGCAGAAAACCTCTCCTTACCCTCCAGCCTCCACTGTCCACCCTCCTTCTCTAGGGTTGCGCTTGCGCGCCAACCTGACAATGGGCCCGGCCAGGGAAATTCTCAGAACTGTAACCGCCCGGGCCCGGTGTTCGGCTGTTTCTTCCTTCGGCGTTGTTCGCGCATTCCAGTCTGTTCGCTGAGGCGGCCATGTCACTGTTTTAAGGGATTTCGTTTGCTCATCAGTTAGTGGTTTTGAGTCAGAGAAGTCTTGCGCTTGCGTTTCGAAATCGTACTCAAATTGTGTTTGCGAGTGAATTTTGGCAAAGAAAGTGATTAGTTTTGATACTCAGTGCGCGGTCTGAAAAATTAGTAGCTCCATACGAAAGTAACTCTTACGATATAAGCAAATTTGGGCACACTGGAATCAGTTGCGGGCAGACGCCATTTTTTGAGGAATCATCATGAATTCGTTGAACTCGGAATTTCTTCTGCCGTATATTTGTGTTTTTTGGTTTCAACTTCACCATTGACATTACACGCACTCTCGACTCAATTAGGTTTGCGTTCAGTGCATACAATTATTATTTTTAGCGTGCCTTACGTATTTATATGCAGGCACGGTTTTGATTTCGTTTCCTATCAGCCCTATCTTCTATACTTTCCGATGGTTTTTTTTGCAGAATCCTAATTCCATTGTGTGATTTTTTCCTTTTTTAAGTTTAAAGAAATCTAGGCTGTTTTGAAATGAAATCAAGTGATAATTTAGCAAATCCTAATCTTGGTAGAATTTTTTGAAACCTTTTATAATACATTCTTCTTGTTTTTAACTCATAAGCACAATCGGCTGTTTGGTCCTTACGTTGTTTTTTATTAAAGACGCCAACGTGACATTGTCTTAATGACGTAAAGTGTTTCAATGTGTAATACAGTGTAGGTATGTGCGAAATCTGACCAGTCCGCGTGTGATAAGTTGGGTTTTTTGGAAAAAAGAAAATAACCGGTGGAGAGGGAGGGTTTAAAATGTGCCTCACTTAATTTGTTGACGACCCCTAAGCCATGATTAATTCTGCTCCACCGAGAACTGCAAAGATGCATACTTTGTGTTGTGTTTTTGTGCATTTAAGCTGTTTCATTTTTGTGAAATTAACTCATTGTGAAACTGATTTAGTCTGTAAATGTTACTTTAACCGGAATATTATCTATGGTTTTTGCATCATTTACTTGAAAGCAGTTAAGCAATTATCAGCTATTTACATAAGCATGTAAGTATGACCATGATTTTTTACAGCTGCGTGGGATTGTGTCTGCTACTTTAACAGCGGTGTGAATGAAAATTCAAGAGCGAATTTGCTTTTACACGAGCAGCAGCGCTGCTACATCGACAGCAGCGTGGATTTAAATTCAAGAGCGAACCGGCCGTCATGAAAACAGAGACGCTGCTATTTCAACAGCAGCGGCCGCTGTTAAATCGAAAGCAGCGTGAGCGTCAATCTGATGGGGAACCGACGCTTACGCCAGCAGCTGCGCTGCTAGTGAAACAGACTAGTTGATGTAGGTTGAGCAGATTTTGTTGTCATTGTTACATTCATTTACTGTCAATGTGACAGCAAAGCGCCTGTTATAATATCAGACAAAGGTAATGTTATTTTAAAAGCCGGGATGCTGTGCCGTTTTTTAACATCCAAGGACTGTTCCTTTAGCAGTCGCGACGATTAAAATGACAGTACTTTTTTTTCCGTGTAGGTCGTCCTGAATTGGACACCATTTTGCAATTAGGAGCTACACTTTTTGGCCCATCCGTAAAAACCCTTATGTACATGGGGAAACTAATGGCGCAGAGGTTATTCTTAGCTGAGCTATGGAAATTTTAGTTCCCAATTGCTAAATGTAGTCTAATTCTTCATCATCCGATGTCGTGAGGTCATAATTTTTTGACCATGACCATTTTTATCGTCGACCTCTTGAACGACTGCTTAAATCTATAGTTCACGGTATTGCCAAGTTTTATTTGGAAGTTTTCCTTTTTTCCGTAAAAAATGCAACTATTTACTTTTTACTACACAAAATACAGGTGCCTACTACCTATTAGCGTTCCATTTCCACTTTTGTTTTTACGGGATATTTAATTTTGTTTAAGTTCAACTTGATACATGAGAATTTCCTTTTAAAGTAGGTTTTTGTAAAACGCCACGGAAATAATTGTTCATAAAAAAAATAACAAAGTTAAGTCACATTAAAGTTTTACAAAAGTTTCAATTTCCCATAATATTGCAATCGTAAATTCGATCTAAGTAAAAATGCTGAGAAAAGTCCTTCGTCGTCCGATCCAAGCAAGTGAACTGTAGTTCCAGCCTATAGTATTATTACGAAATGTGGTATAGGCGTTACCAGTCACTACCGTGGCTGTTGCAACTTTACGCTTAAGATGGATCCGACAGTAATAGTTGAATCCTCAGGAAAGAAAATTTTGAAGGCCGCTGGGACCGTAGCTCATCAGGACCAATACGATGTAGGATATGTAGAAGGTTCTCAGGGTGGAGTCAATGATCTACATCGAAATGACTAAAATACAATATTAATGGAGGCGTTCCTTGGAGTCAAAATATCGATTGCAATTGTTTAAAATGCCATTAGTGACAACTAGAATTTGACAAATTTACAAAAATCTGACAAAAAGTGCTCAGAGATTCCCAATAATTACACATTCATGGGATTTTCCGTGACCCTCAGGACTTTCAAAAGGAGCATAGCGTGTCTTTTAAGGTCTCAAATATCTATTAAAGGAGGCATTCTCAAAAGCAAAAGTATGAGGTAGAGCAGATTCCGACCTCCTGACAAAGAGATCATATGAGAACCATCTTGTTCCTGTGCCCTGTGTGAAGATGTCCTTAAAAAATAAAAAAGAGGAAAATATGAAAGCTCTCTTAAAGCACGGGCAATTACCTCTTGCCGTCCATTGCGCAAATTCTGAATTGAGCTTAAGAGACCAACATCAAAGCTAGACGCTCTTGTTTGCTCATTGCAATCGTATAAATAGCTGTACTTCAAACCACACTCAAATATTCCATTTTTATACCATATCGCTGTTTTTTACCATTGGCGTTCCTACCCACGTCCCCGCGTTCTTGGAACTGGGCTGGAGAGAACAAACAGCTCTCAAAGCTTTGAGCCAGCCAGTATGATCTGGGGACAAGGGAAAACTCTTTGCTGATTGATGGAGGCATCTTTCTTGGTGAATTTGACAAGTGCGACTCTAGTATGAAGTTGAACTTCGAAAACTTTAAACATTTATGTACCAAATTTTACGAACTTTGTTTTTGAGACGAGGAAATCTTGCAATCCAAACTACAAAAATCCTTAATTTTCACTGTAGTTTCGTGATTTCCTAATTCACTTTTAAACCTTCTCTGCGTCCACTTAGTTTATTTCAGCCTTCATTTCCCTTTCGCTCGAATAAACGCTTTGGTCTAATTAAATCTCATAAGCATTCATGGAGTATTAAATTAATTAATAGCAAACCTAAAATATATGTTATTCTTTCTTTGTTTTGTGCAACTACGCCAGTATACTTATCTTACTTGCATTTTATCCATTATTTAAGGATCTGAAGTACATTTTGAATTTGCTTTTAAGGATCAATGTTGAATCAATTGAGACAATTAGAAACTATTTTCCGTGCTGTATTATTTTTTGGAACGTTGGACTATCTTTTGGAAACACCAAGTACATTTTGGTTTTCTATTTTGAGCATTTTGATTAAGAAAATATTCCTCAGATATTCATTTTGATGCTAACAGATATAAATATTGATGGTGGAACTACCAGACCACGTATCTTGGTTTACGACGTTGTAAACTTCCTATCATACTTTATTTTTTAAATGGAAAACTACTTAACGTCAATACGTGAAAACTTCCTCGTTGCTTCTTCTTAATGCAGAGAAAACTCTGTACAAATTTCTAGAACTGATAATGACTTGTGCTCCTTCAAAGAAATACAATGGAGCGCGCGGAGACTTTTAAACACCGCCAACGATATACGTGGTCTGGTAGTTTCACCGTCAATTTAATCTTAATCCTAATTAATTTTATTTTTGAATATTGAAACAATTTGTACCATAGTAGACTTTTTCTGCCGTGCTAAGGAAGAACGCCGTATGAACCTGGGCGTTGTCGATAACTTATGAATATTTTCCATCTAATTTTTCAGATAATTTTGTTCGCAATTTCACCTGAGGCTCTTGAACATTTCAAGGAATAATATTCATAACTTTCCTCAAAAATAAACATCTTATCGAAGAAAATTTGGCAACTCTCGAATGTTCATACGGCGTTTTTCCTTAGCACGGCAGTTTTAGTGTCTATTATTGTGGTATGTATTAATCCTAAAAATGTCTATTATTTTTCAGGTCGCGTTGGTATTCGCCCTTTTCGCTATCTTCTCCGTCTTCGCAGCAGAGACGAGGGAACAAGCCCGGGATAAGCGAGGCGTTCTGGCTGCCTACCCATACGCCTATTCCTACCCATACGCCGCCTACGCACCTGCAGCTAGCTACGCCTATGCACCAACCGCCGCCTACGTAGCCGCCCCGGCCGCCTACCGCGCTAGCTATGTTGCAGCACCTGCAGCTTACGCTGCATACCCTGCTTACTACTAAACAACCTAGTACAAATATTCAGCAAAACTCCAATTCGGGACTTCTGACCTGTACTCATGGAGTATGTGCAATCTACCCCCCCCCCCCTCTCCCCCCTCCCACAGCCATAGTAACAGGTGAGATTATCCTATCTTGCCTGAAAAACCCCTAATCCCCGGTGAAAAAGATGCCCCCTTATATGGGGTATGCCCCCCTTCATTCTCCTTTTATGGGATGCACCTTTTATTTTGATCCTTTTAAGTTTTGCCAATCTTAAGTGCCTTTTCTCCCATTTACCATAACTTTATGAAATCAGCCTACCGTTTTCCCTTCGTATCCAGCTCATTTTTACTCATTGTTGGGTAGCCAGTCACTGAAAAATGTCAACATCTCTTGATATCAGTATCATCTGTCCCTTAGAATATACCAGTGAAGTCACATTTATAGGGAAGAAGCTTAATTCTTTCCTCCACATTTTTTCGATCTCTTATTTAGCCATTAAAATCTGGCCATTCTATCATTTAGATCCTTCGCTCTCTCTCTCTCTCTCTCTCTTGTTGCAGGAGGCCAAAGTGTGCCCTTTCATTGCTGTCAAGTTTGGTTTATTGTGTTCTTTGATTGGCTAAGTTATTCGAAATCCTCGGTCAGACTTGTCAAGAAAAGAACATTGTTTTCCTCACACTGGCAGTGAAGAAATTTCAAGGAGTGTTTCTGAAAACTGTGCTATTTTAGAAGAGAGCAGGTTTTCTACGAAAATTACTCGTCTCTTGAAATAGTATAGTTTTGATTATTTTTTCCGGTACAGAGTGAAGAAAGCCCAAATTTACGGCTTGGGTTCAGACTGACTACGTGCTTCACTGCAATATTTTGAGCGAGACATATTCTGAAACGGAACTCACAAGAGACCGGTAGAAATTTGGAGGAGAATCGAATTAGCTATGAAACATGTGATCAAAGAATCTCGTATTTTTATTTTTATGACCAAATGTTACCAGTGTTTTTTTTCTGAATTGTGTTAAAATTTAAAAAAAATAAAAATGTAAATAATTGTATTCAGCACAAATGTAGTAATTTCTGACTTACCTACTCGATCCAATTTCAAAACTTAAGAATCAATGAAGAATAATGAAAAAATCAATCATGTACGAAAGAAAAACTATTGTCACAAAGTTCTATACAAAAGATCAGTTGCCTCATAACGCGCGGAAGATTTTCAAATTTTAAAAATTATTCTTATCATTCCTCTTTTAAAGAACTTACAATAAACAGAGATTGGGAAAAATGAACCCAAAAAATTGCAAAGTTGCTGCTGAGATTGTTTGGTTTTTTCTGTCTTGCAAAATAAGCTAATAAATTAGT
Organism: Bemisia tabaci; assembly: GCF_918797505.1. Taxonomy (NCBI): domain Eukaryota; kingdom Metazoa; phylum Arthropoda; class Insecta; order Hemiptera; family Aleyrodidae; genus Bemisia; species Bemisia tabaci. Next base: position 37,704,099 of record NC_092795.1, read on the forward strand.
CAGCTCTTATTTCTAAAATTAAATACAAAGTTCAAATTGAAAAGTTATTGTTGAAATAATACATTCCGTCGCTGCTTCCACATGATGTCGTCACCTTCCAGGCAAAGTATCACAAGCGCCATGCGACGTTTAAAAATTTCCGCCGCCGTTTTATTTCTTTACTGAGAAATTGTTGGTTGAATCTGTTTGGAAATTTCACTAAATTTTATCGGCAGCACAAAGAAAATTCAGTGAAATTTTCGGACAGCTTCGTTGAACAATTTCTCTGTAAAAAAATAAAATGGCGGCGGAAATTTTTAAACGTCGCATGGCGCTTGTGATACTTTGCCTGGAAGGTGACGATGTATGCCATTGCAGCAAACATTGAACCATATTTTCAAAGTTGGCGCATTTGCAGATCCTCTCTGTTGAACTCGGCACTGATTTTTTTCTCAGGGTCTTCTAAAAATTCTGTAATTTTTGAAAACGTTTGATTAAACTAAAATCTTAAACTTAATTTTTAAGGCCGGTTTAAAAAAAACCAGCATTGACAAGTCAAAATTTTTGACACTAAAATCATGCCAGCCAAATTATTCAGTTTCATATTATCTGCATAAGATTGAGACACCAGTGCTGAACAAAGTCATCTCAGTTTGTGGATTTGCAGCTCTTTTGACTTATTTAATATTTTTAACAGATTCAACCAACAATTTCACAGTAATAAAATACAAGTTGGATTTTGCAATCGCTAGCGATGGCAATATTCGTCATGGGAACGTTAGCTTCTGGGATATGAAAATGTTAAGGTACAGTTCGTTTGTAGTATCTTCTGAATTGAAGGGGCTATGTAATTTTGTGTTGACATCTCATTCTTAACATTTTTAATTATTTTCTTTGCATACAAGAAAGCTGTTATGTACCAATTATTTATTTTCGTTGGATTATATATGGTTTTCGGAAGTTAACGCATTTAAGTTTCAGGTTCGCTTTTTCGGCGTAAAGTATACATAAGGTGTCCCAAAAGCACCGGGACTTGTTCTGTAACTTCGAAAGTAAGATAGATACAGACATGCTCTTGATCTCATTTTAAAGATCAACTCAATACCCATCGATTAAAACCAAGATCAGCTCAATCGGATAAAAATTGACCGAGTTATGGCAATTTGAAATCAGCGAGGAAAGTTTACGCCTACGGTTTTTAAGGAAGATTCTCCATCGCCGTAAATCGAAAAGTCGGCCGATAAAGTGATGCTTATTGTGTTTTTTTATTTTCGAGGTGTCATTTATCAACATTTTGTACCACCAAACACAACAGTTGACAGTGCGTATTATTGCAAAGTACTAAAGGAGTTGAGAATGCACATTTCCCGGAAACGGTCGGACTTGAAAGCTTCGTGGATACTCCATCAAGACAATGCGCGGCCTCACACATCGAGCTTAACACGTGAATTTATGAGTAAAAATGGAGTTGAAACAATCCCTCATCCCCCTTATAGCCCTGACTTGGCTCCATGTGATTTTTGGATGTTTCCTACGCTCATAGGCGGTTCTAGACCTTCATGCTTGGGGGTGCCCAGAGGTGGAAAATGTCGGAGACCGGCCCCGAAGGGGACGGTCGCTCAGGGGAGGCCAAAGTTCCGGCCCTCAAGTTTTATCCCTTTCCTACCATCCTTTCTCTTTTTCTCTCCTTCCTTTCCACTTAAATACCTATAAATTCAATGTAGAAAATTTTTAGCAAAACTTTCCATCAAAACTACAATCTTACCATAAAAAAAACAGTAGAATCTTTGTAAAACACGGCTATTAATATTAATTCTGTTTAAAACCTTTACGATTAATTGCTGGGATTTTTTCTCGGTGTGAGCGAATACAGAATCTTTAAAAGCAGCTTAATTTCACGATTCCGATAACCGTGCTTAATTTTGGCTTGGGGGTGCCCGGCACCCACTGGCACCCCCGTAGAACCGCCTATGCCTACGCTTAAAAAGGAGCTTCGCGGACGAAGATTCATATCGAAGACCGAAATCCAGAATGCAATTCAAAACTTCTTCAACTCCATCCCAGAGGAAGAATTCAGGAAAACAATGTTGGATAAGTGGCAAGAGCGCATGAAAAAGTGCATCCGGTTTGATGGACGGTACTTTGAAAAGCAAAAGGAAGTTATGGAAGATTCGGAGGAAAGTGGATAGGAATACCGTCAAACGGGGCTACTTGGGACGATTTTAGCACAAAAAAGCTTCTCCAAAACGAACCATACATTATTTTGCCAAACTTTTTTGTGCTAAAGGTAGTTCGTTGGTACGCATATCGAATTTTAAAGGAAAAAAAAATTTATGCCCCCCCCTTATATTTTTTTTTTTCGATTTTCGACTGTCCCAAGTTACCCCGATACTCGGGGTAACTTGGGACACGAATGAAAATCAAGTGTTTGGCCCATGTTAGGCTCTTTCAGGGCAACATGGGACAGTAAACTGAATTTTAAAAAAGTAAATTGAACATTTATCTATAAAATAATACAATTTTGGTAAATTTGAACAAGTCTTTTAAAGAATTAAGTAGGAAACAAAAATGGCATGACAGCCTTGAGGAACTTAAAGCTAATATTGAGGTCAAAACGTTTCAAAGTTATCAACTAAGAGGCACCTATGGCAGTTTGAGTAGGTAGGTACCAACCTTTAGTGGGTAAGTAAAGGTATGCATTAAGAAAAGTATTCTTTCAAAAAATTGCGAACATGTCTGTTAAGGGTTGATTTCGGAATTCCAAATTTTGTTGACGTCTTACCCTCTTACGCAGAGAAGCACCCTTTCGAATTGCTTTGACAGCTTTCTTCAATGAGTTCTGTGAGAAGTCTCTGTATGCCCGAGAGCCTGGTTTTCTTTTGTACGTCCGGACCATGTTTCTTTTAAAATTACGAAATACCTGTCATAAACAGATCAGTACCTACTTAACTGATAAAAACCTGAATATAACCCAGGAAATCTCTTATCTCAAAAGCACTGCCAATAGGTCCTCCCTCTTAGTCTGTAATGCAAGGTAGAATTGGAAAACATGGAAACGATATCACTAAAAAGGAGAAAATAGGGTGTCCCATGTTACCCAGCGATTCCTAGTTTTTTGGTTTTTTGGAAATTTTGGGGATGAAAACGAAAATTTTTGTAAAACTGAAGCAGACCCCATCAACAGAGGCACATTTGTGACTTACTCACATATAAGAAGTTTGCATGTGGTGGAAAGGTACTGAGATCCCCAGGAAAGTATAACGGTGTTCAAATATGACAAAAAAATATTAAAGAGACAAATATTTTTTTTTAAATACTTATTTGGGTTTCAAAATTCTTCTTGGTCATGAACAGCCATGCCGGAGTAATGTAGAATGAGGTTATGGCATCAGAAGAACAAAAATAAACATTACAGTGCTACCACACACAACAACGCGAAAATTCCCTAGAGTGTCCCATGTTAGCCTGTAGTCCCAAGTAGCCCCGTTTGACGGTATTAACTTTTTGAATCCTGGTAAGCGAAAAATCTTCCTAAAAACCGTAGGGGTAAACTTTCCTCACTAATTTCAAATTGTCATAACTCGGTCAATTTTTATTCGATTGAGCTGATCTTGGTTTTAATCGATAGGTATTGAGTTGATCTTTAAAATGAGACCAAAATCATGTCTGTATCTATCTTACTTTTGAAGTAACAGAACCAGTCCCGGTACTTTTGGGACACCCTACGTATGATATTTTTACTCTACACATATGCCCGAATACGCATCGTAAGGGACCTATGTGCTTCCTAAGTTGCCAAGTATTAATTATTGTTAGATGATTGGTCTAAAACATTCAATACAACCAGTAAAAATTAGCTGTCCCCTACGAGATTCGAACCCCCGCTCGCACAAAAAGTGACGCTCTCCCAGAATCAGAACAGTGGCGTAGCTAGCTGAGCTATCTCACCGCTCAGATGTTGTGGGAGAAAAAGAGAACAGTTAAGTGATCTCGGACGCTGAGCGGGGCTTCACAAAAGACGTCCTTGAGATTTCAACAGTTCGGCCACTGGCGTCCTGAGACACAACGGATTAACCGCATTACTCTGTGAGACATTGTTTACCTATGCTGTCATATGTCACAAGGTTCATCACACCATGCATTTGCGATCGGGGCAGTAAGCTGAAGCAATATTTCTGTATTCATGGATTAAATCCATCAATCGAGTTCTGATTTTGGCTCATATATCCGTAACGGGTCCTCCAGAGCAATTTTCCACCTTGTACGATGGTTATTATTTCTTTATATCTATGTTTAAAATTTGAGGTGGGATAATGGCGGCTTCTCAAGAGCAACGAGGTAGGCGATCTTTTGCACCAACGAACAGAAAACTGATGGCGAAAAATAGCCAATGAAAACCTCCCAAAAAAGAGAATTTGCCTAAAAACGGAACTTCGTGGTTCTGCGCAGATTTACCAGTCAGACACGACATCTCAAAGTGGTAAAAAACTCGCTGAAAGCGAATTTTAGCAATCAACACAACTTGACGTAGAGACATGATTGGCTAAAAAATACAACGGTTTTTGATACATCGGAAAATCTACCAAAAATCGGAGACTGGGCGAAACGCTCAAGGTCGCAGAGGTATAGGGAATCCCATAGCGAAAGCAACGGAACGATTGTAATATCATGGGGAACTCCGTTCCCATGACAAAAATGGCGTCGGAAACTTTGAAACGTCGCGTAGCGCTTGTGATACTTCGGCCGGAAGGTGACGCAATACATGTATGTCCACATCTAAAATGTCGAGACGTGTTCTAGTGATAAAATCATGGTGCAAAAGAGTACGTCTTCATTCCAATTTTTGGTTTTTATTTTTGGATCACTTAGATTCACTTCAATGATCTCTTTAGAACTAGAACCTGGCAATTAGAGTCCCTTCATACTGCGAGTAAAGACAATGCAAATCCATCCCTGATTGGTTCCTGTATTTAAACCTTCGCAGTGTCACAAAACGGGAAAATAAATTACAGTTTCACCAATTGCAAAGATTATAAACTGGAATGGACCGGGGAATAGGAGGTACGGCAAGGAACAAATGAAATGAGAGTGGGAACGGAGACAGGAATTCGGGAATGGGTTGATCAAAGATTACAGCCGCAAACGTCCGATTTGTGTAATCTTTATTCCCGTTTGTGACATCCACGAGCCGCGTTGTCTCAACTCTCTTTATAAAGGGACTCTACTGGCAACTAGGGAGACTGCTGTGAGGAAATTAGATTGCTACGACAGGTTGCAAGCCACCGGAGCACGCTTTGATCCTCTCGTCATGGTGGAATATTCGCTCGCTGTGGTCAGAGCCCGACGCGGAAAGCCGAGGAATGCAAAATATTGAGAACAGGATATTGAATTTGAAAGATGTCTCACCGGTCCGGTCCGAGTCGCAACTCGGGGTTTATTTTTGATCTTCCCTCAGCTTTAAAGCTTTCGATCGACAACGCGGCTATCTTGAGCGAGGCGTGGGATGAACCTTTCTCAATGCACTTTCAGGGTAATTCATCGTCATTCCTGCCGGAAAAACAACAGTCTCCCGTGTGCTCTTTTGAACGCTGCACGGAAGAAAATACTAAAAAAACATTTGCAGCTGTCCACCCATCAGAGGTGCATCTAGAAATTTGGGAACACCGAATTTCCTCCCCTTAAACCTATATTAAATAATCGATTCTTGTTAGAGCACCTGGCCTCTCCAAGAATCGATACGCTTCCGTAGGTTTCGATGGGAGAAAATTCGGTGTTCCCAAATTGCTGGATCCGCCAATGTATACCTACACCGGAAAAGAGACCTCGATTTACAAAACAAAACCTTGAACTTTGGTTACTAGTACCGCACCAAAACTGAAAAAATGTTCAACACACTTTTTTCAAATAGAAAACAATATAAATGTCAAACCAAAGAACGATGATGGTTTGAAGTTTTGATTTTGGAGTTGACAAGTTGCTTTTGGGGAGTAAAAAGATGGAACGCCAAATCTTGTCAAAACGAGGATCCAAGGAGATTATCTTGATAAGGGGAAATTTGTATTTGTCAAACTCATATGTAAAAAGCTATAACAGACATCAGTGGCACGTGTGTAAATTGAAAATATCAAAAACTATCAGTTAAAATATGGTTATCGCACTCCTACCAAGAGGGGTCAAGACAAAGATTTAGCTGTGAATATTATACTTTTTACCAAATTGCTAACAGTGACCAGGAATCTGATTTTCAAGTAATTTTAATGTATTCCTTGCATTTTAATCAAATTCAATTTTCACGAGAACAGTTATGCCTACCTTGCGGAGCAAAGCAACGTGAAAGCTCGCTTTCCTTCTTTCATGGGAATGAAACTAATTTTAATGAAGGCATTTTGTGGTCGTTCTTACATCAATTAACATCACTCAGCATGGCACCGTAGCTCATCAATCTATCACTCTAAATCTCAGTGTGATTAGCATCAATCAGTGCTATCGTTATCTTGATCGCCAAAGGGGTTTTAGTGCACCCCACAGCCCCCGCCCGATCTAAATTGCGTGTCTCTGACCTCACGTCCCCCATAATATCAAGTAAAATTCACACTATATAAAAGAATCTACACCCAACTCAACGACAAATATTCCTTTCCGTGCTCCAATTTGATTCCTAGCTTCTAAGCAGCTTAACCAAACACCATCATGAAATTCCAAGTAAGTTTGACGATACAATTATACATACTAACAGTTCCGGAATAGAGTACGGCACAGTTGAGTTTTTTTTTGCGAGATAATGCATCTCCTTTTACCAGAAAAAGCCTCAAAGTATATCATAGAATATAACTTCATAACTCAAATGTTCGGTGCACACTCAAACATGCTTGCGGTATAAGCCTTAAGGTCACTTAATTCGCTAACTTACTACATATATCTGTGATCCTGAAAATTGCAATCACCTTTGGATGCTATTAGACCCCTGTCAGTAGTATCAGTTAAAGCATGCAAATAATAATTGAACCAAATATTTTGATAACTACTACTAGAACTCACGTTACATCATTTATGCTTGGACCCTTATAAGACCAAGCGGCCCAAATTCCATCCTTTCGCCGTGCAGGTATGGATAGGAACTTGAATGAATAGCCCAAATTAATGGGGGAAAGAAATCCCCTCTTATTTGGCCAAATTTTCAACAAAAGTGAACACATAGGTGAGTCATGTCTCTCGAGCACCGTCAGCTGTTGCCAAATTACGTTGTTTATTTTTCTTCAAAAGGCGGCACGAATCAATTCGTTAGACAGTATTAGAGCATTTATCGTCAAAGAACATAATTAATGTCTGTCAAAAGAATCGGTTCAACCGTTCTTTAAAGAAAAACAAATCCAAATGTAATGTGACAACAGCTGATTTCCTTTGACTGCGCATTTTGTGAATTATATATCACTGATAGGAAGTTTTATCTCATTTAAAATAAAAAGTTTGACGTCTTTCCAGAAATAATATTTTAAAATTTTAAAGTATTCAGCTTAAATTTATTTCCAATCGAATTTCAGAGCACCCTCCTAAGAACACATTTTCGAAGATTTCACTTGCTTTTCAAATTCAAAAAAATTGACGAATTAATCTACTAAATTATTATTTAAATGATAACTATTTGATTTTTTTCAGATTGCTTTACTGTTCGCTATCTTCGCAGTTTTCGCTGTTTTCGCGAACGAGAGCGAAGAAGGAGCAAGAGACAAGAGAGCGATCTTCTATGGAGGCTACTCCTACCCCTACTCGTATGCCCCGGCCGCCTACGCATACGCCCCTTCGGCCTACCCCTATGGCTACTACGGTGCCCCTGCACCTTACTATGGCTACTACTAGATGCACTGATCCAACACCATCTCAAAAGCCTTCGTCACAAACCAAAATCATCCCTGTGCCAGACTTCGCGTCTAGATCATGCCCGACCATTATTGTGCTCTAGCATTTATTCTCAAGAAAATACTGTAAAACCGTAAAGAAAATAAAAAGAATAAACATTAAGAATAAATTATTAGTTTCTCTTTTACGAACATGATACACAATTTTCCTTGAATGAGCATTCTTACTAAAGTCAGGTGTGCGAACAACATTCATTACGAACTCGTATTTATTCTTAAGTAATTTGTAAAAATGGTGACATTGAGAGATTATTATGCAAAATCTAACACGGTCATTTATCAATTCAGAGAACTAAATTTTAAAGTATAACTCGACATACTCCTCAAATATGTTTGCTTTCTTTTTCTCTAACGATAAATACTTTCCTTAATACGAAATTATCTACCGCTTTTTCAATATGAGCATCTTACTATTATCCTAAGAGTTAGGTCATAAAATATTATTTGCGTTTATTTTCATTGGGTCATTCAAGTATGATCTCTGCATTTGATCCGCTTTTTTAAGCCCCTAAACTTTGAAATGTTTTGTAAGACTTTTTTCATAATAGAGACTCTCTTTCTCTTAATGATTGTGTCTAAATGCTAATATTTGTACAGACTCTATTGGGTTTATAGATATTTATTATTTTCCTCTCAAAAATAACAAAACATATTTGATAAAAATTCAATCAATTCAAATAATAAAGAAGAAAAATGACTAAATTTTCTTTAAAGTAGTCTCTTTGTAACGCTATCGTTATAATGAGAACCTCTTTCCAGCAAGGAAATCGGTCAGTACCTTGAACTTTCTTTTAATAATTGCAACTTTTTTAAATAATTGCATTTTCCTCCCGACTCGACAAGCTTGCAAACGGAGAGACTCTCTCTATAGCGAGCGACCTGTTAACCTTTAAACCTTTAACCTTCTAACCTTTAACCTGTAAACGGGAAAACGTGCAAGTTTCAACCAAGGAATCTGTCTTTTCAAGAGCGTAAACAATGACTACTCCCATTGTTTATGAGTTTCCAGTGGCTGACAAATCAGCCCGCAGTTTCACAAGAGGTGCGAGTAAGTGATTACCGCTTGTAAATAAACAAAAGAAAAGTAGTTGGATGTAATTTTTTTCCACCTATTAAATGCCAATTATCCATACAGAGGAGCAAACACTTAATGATAGGTAACGAGTTGAAAAAACGCTGACCGTACGAGTTAAACTAATCGCGCCTAACACAGTGCAGTCGGCGCTAAGCGCATACAAGCGCCTACAAGACTGCTGGAATACTTCACGCATTGCGCGTTTACCACAGTGCGCGCTTTAATCTTTGGACATTTCCGACCAGTACACACCGCGAGCCATTCATGTCGGAGCTCGTCCGTATTTTTCTAATTGGCTTTTGTTATAACGAGAGCCTCTTTGTATTGAGTGAATTATTTGGATATTGTGCAATGAAAAAATTTTAAAATAAAAAACCACGAAAAAACTAGGTGTTCTCGTCCATGTGACAAAGGAGGTTTCGTATAATGCATGCAGTGGGACACGTTATGATTCTTTGAAAGTTTAATCAAATGACAAGGAGGAGAGTCAGAGATTAGAATCAGCAAAGCCTCTATAAATACTTTAGAAAAAATTGTGACCGTAATGTTTTCTAAAAAGGCAGAGTTTCAATAAGTGAGAAAATTTAATCGTGGAAATCAGAGTTATGACTAGCAAACGAGCTCGAAGGACAGTTTGAATTTTAAGGTCGTGCCAAAGAGGCCTATGATCCTATCGGTTCGTTGCGATGTAGTATAGATAAATATAGTCTAATGAGTATTACTGCAAAAGTGGCCATTCATTAGACAAGATGATTCAATCTTACCCATAGAGCCGCATAGAGATGTAAGAGCTGTCGCTCTTTTCAAGCATTGTTCAATCTCGGAATTCCGAGACTTCTGTGCGGCACTAAATACGACTTCGATGAAGTACCTATCAATCCCTCTGAATATTTACGTAGTCAACGTAATGTGAAAATTTTATTTTATGTTTTAAATTATCAGATATTTTACAAAACTACTGGCTAGTCCAATATGTGTCTACCGCACTCTAAGACGCATCAAACCAAACACGATTGCAGTAAACTTTCATCTACTGACACCGACAGAGCCAGGTCGTCAACATTTTGTTGAATTTTTATTTTATTTTTTTTCAAACGTTAACAATTGTTTTTTTTTCCCCCCTTGGCCTTGTGACTCATGCATATGTTCCTATTTTCTTCCGAAAATCATTAACACGTCATTTCATCAGTGAGGACGTGAATCGTAGATTAGAGCTGATGCTGCTGTGTTGATATCAACTGCTACAACTATACCTGCTCAATGGATGTCCGTGTTGCATAAAACTAAAATGAAGGCGCTTCCCTTGCGCCTACAGCTACGACGCGTGGAACTTTGCGTCATGCGTCGTATGCGCATTAGATGATGAGAAGCCATCCTCAGCTACGGTTTTTTTTTTTTTTTTTTTTTTTTTTTTTTTTTTTTTTTTTTTTTGTCAGGAGGGTGCAACAAATGCGTGGCCGGATGTTTTGTAAAAATCTAAGTAGCATATCTACCATTCAGATTAAGAGTTTCATATTGACAGTTTTTAACCAAGCATACATAAACATATGCATGGTATGTTTATGCATTCATAAACATACCGAGGATATTTTTGGTTATAATGTGAACTACTTACTTCAATGATACGAAAATATCATGAACTGAAGATAAATGAAACAATAACCAGCCCTGGTGAGAATACAGTCTGTCTTTATGAGTTTTGTTTTATTTTCCTCGCGGTTGTATAGTTGTCTCTGGTTATATAGTTCAAAGTAATCTAAGTTCAATGTTCATGATGAAGTATTTGTCTTACGAGAGAAAAATATCTTAAGCTGTAAACATGAACTGTGCTGTTAATATTGCTGATCAGTCTCATGCGTGCTATTTTGACTCAAGTGCTGTGCCTCCGCCACAATGTGATTTATTCTCTTAAAACATTTCTACATTACGACACACCTAAACTGCATTTGCACGGGGATTTTTAAATTAGTTTATGAAAAGCCTTTCTCGTTGCAATTCCTGACTTCATTTTCAAAAGTATTGTAAGGTCTTGAAAAAAAAAAATGTTGACGTCTATTGAAGATCATCATCGGAATAACTTGCAAATAGCTTTTTATGAGCGTTTGAAAAACTTTAAAAAACTCAACAGTGCTTAACGCAATAATCATATGTAACAAGGTGGAGAAATGGTGCTGGGTACACACCATTTCACTGGGAAATCAAAACCAAGAAGTTCCAAAAATTAAAATTAGAGTCAAAAATATTTTTCAATTATCTGATAATTACATAATATTTTTTTAGTGATCTGCTGATGATGTCTAAAAAGACCCAAACCGGTATAGATCTCTCGCCGTGACTCCAACTTAATAATCCAATGCAAACTGCCTGAGCTGAACACCCCCCCCCCCCCCTCTCAGTTTTGTACTGGTACTCTTTAGAGTTAAAACATATTTTTAACTCTAATTTTAATTTTTTGGAACTTCTTGCTTTGATTCCCCCACGAAATGGTGTGGACCCAGCACCATTTCTCCACCTTGTTACATACAGTGTTCAGGTCACTTCTTAGTGTTTTTTTCTTATTCGTAATAATCATATTGCTACGATACTTTTGAGGTAAAATATTTTAGTTCTTACTTTTGATGAAAAATTTACTAATTTTTCTTTCAAGATTTGTCCAGTAAAAATAATAGAATCAATTTGTTCTGTTATCAAGAAATTAAACTTTTATTTGAGCATTTAATCGAAACAAAATCATGTATGGTTTTACAACGATGCTCGAAGATGCACTATCGAAGTGTGCGGGTTATTTTCACCAGTAGTAGCTTCCATAAGCTGCTGGGGCGTAACCGTAGCCGTAAGCTCCGTAGGCAGCTGGAGCGTAGGCGTAGGGGTATCCACCGTAGTAGATGGCCCGCTTGTCACGGACCTGTTCTTCGGATTGCATACCCACGACGGCGGAGATGGCGACCATCGCGAAGAGAAGAGCAACCTGGAACAAAGTTTAAGGGTGGGTTATTTTCTTCGACAGAGTAGGTATACGTATTTTTAGTTCATGTAAATAATTAAATGTAAAAAGGAACAGCACGGAAAGTGCTTTTTCTTTCAGATTCACCATCGGAACACGGAAATATTTCTGGCAAACGGATTGAGCTAAATTTTTGGGTTAAGGTAATCTATATATTGGTAGTATCTGCAATATTCTCAATATTATATTATTAAAAGCTTGATATATGCTGCCTGAACTTTGATTAAGTTTAAACCAAAAGTCTACTTGAGTTCAATGTTGTTCGAATTTTATTTATACTGCATATCTGTGCTTAAAATTACCATACGGTTTTCCGTGGAGGATAGGGAGAAATTAATGAACAAAATACAAAAGGAAGTCAATTTCCCAAAAATCTCAAAATCAATTAAAATTTTAAAAGAAAAATGGGGAAAATCTCGAAAATGAAGAACCTCTGTGATTCATTAAATGAATTACAATATATGGAAATTTGGAATATTTCATAGACAAATGCACATATTTAAGAAAATGGACCATGGTAATTGAATAAAATTTTGCAATTAAGAACCAACTGCTTTTACTTTTTTTGGAATTAGCCGATCATTTTTGGCTAAATCATAATCCCTCTTTTGAAAAATTGCTTTATCCCAAGAAAATTAAAGAAGTAGAAAAATATAAGCCACATAATAAATGAGGGAAACTGTGTTTTACTCACGAGGAATTTCATGATGGTTGTTGGTTTTGTTTTTTGACGTGGGTATCAAAACAGAAGAACACTAAACAGTGGATGCCTCTGAGATGAAACGCGAAGCTTTTATACAAACCAAATTCAGCTGATCGTTAGATCCTTAATTGGAGATAAAAATTAAACACAAAGGATTTTCAGTTACTCAGATTTGATGGTCATTTAGATATCTTACTTTGTCGTGGCGCTAATTTCTTTCGAATTAAGGCACGAGTTATCTTTTCAAGTGATGATAGATAAACGAACTGAGACGCAAATTGATCGCACTGCAATTATCGACGGTCACTAGGTATAAAAAGGGGCAGAGGCAATTTCATCGCCACCCGCTTTTAATTGTGATTTAAACAAACATCAGCAACAACTCAAACACAAACACAACCATGAAATTCATCGTAAGTACAACGTGTTCTTCATATCCCATATCTCAGATAATGAACCATTTTAAAATTACTGACCCTATTTTTAGTTACTGTTAAACGAAAATTGCTTGAATTCTGAAAATTTTAATGTGTAAGCAATCCTATAAAAAAGATGAATTTTAGTCCTATTGGATACAATATCAGACAGTGGTTTTGTGGTTTCTACCTGCCCTGAGATAAATCTTAACAAAGATCATGTTTTTCCCTCATATAGTTTTCTATTTGAAAAAGAGAAGGAGGAGAAGTGTATGGGGGAATCATTTATATTCGAAAAAAACCTGACGAATTATATATTGCTTAAAAAATATTACGTATCTTAAACAAGTATGATACCATAATGAGCCACACTCATCTCAAGCTATGACGCTCATTACAAAATGTGTACTTGTACAATTTATGGCTATAAAATGGTCGTTTTCTCAATGTTACTTCCGGGGAAACAAGATTGGCAAATTACAAAATTCCAACAAAATGGAACGAATGAACAAGTAAATGAAAAACAATCGGGAAATGTTTGCATGATATTATATTCATAATTTATGGGCAGAAATATTGCAGATTTAGGCTGGGTTAGTGCCATATTCCTGCAAATCACTTGGAAAAAATAAATCCGAGCATCACACTATTTTTCTATTTTCCTTGTTCAGATTTAATAATACTCGTCAGTACCTGATTTTTGGTCCTTCAACTTCCTAAATTTTTTCGGACACAAACTTATTTTATGTTTCAATTTTCAGCCCGATTTTCTTGAATTCACACATATTTCAGTTAATGCATCCATTGCATCCTGAAAATATATTTTGTATTGTTTCTGCATATTTGAAGTAGCTAATAGCATATCTGTCTCAATTTTTGTAGGTTGCTCTTCTTTTCGCCATGGTAGCCATCAGCGCCGTCTTTGCCCAGCAAGGTACCGAGCAAGGTCGAGACAAACGGGCCATCCTTTACGGAGGATACCCTTACGCATACGCCCCAGCAGCCTACGGAGCTTACGGCTACGGTTACGCTCCGGCAGCATATGGAAGCTACTACTGGTGAAAACTTCAAATACACTAGATTGTCCCTCTTATGATGATCTACTTGCTCTCCCCGTTTAATTTTCTCCACATTGTTAAATCAGTGAATATTTTTGACAATTATACATTCTCATGACAGCAATAATTTATTTTACGAATTTTCTTTTTTCATCTTGTTCCTGATATATTAACTTTGAGCAACTTCAAGATTTGAAAAAGTACACCTGCAAAACAACACAGGAAATGTGTAATTTAATAATAATTCGTCTAGTTCCACTAAGCTCTTCCAAATTTTTACTGTGCAGTTTTGTTGTTAGGCAAAATGTTTCTACGGATCTGGGTGTTTCTTTCCTTGGAAATTTTAAAACTACCTAATGCGACACACAAAAAAAAGGAATAATACAAAAAGCCTTTGAATTAGAGCACCGGTGATGTCCCGCACAACCAAATCCTAGATCAGGAAATGGAAGTAAAAAGTGTACCTATTTTCCTCAGAAAATACACTAAAAGAGTGTGATCGAAAAAGAGCTATGCGAAGTAAATGTGACCTTGAAATCTCTATTTTTTTACTTCTTAAGAGATACAATTTTAATGGTATCATCGATCATAATAATATAGATTTAAAATAAGCATAATCTTAAAATTACTGTAATTTGAAGTATGATATAATCAGACCCTTCCCTCATTGACATTTGTATACTGAGTACATACCAAAATTTCGCATTAAATTCCTTCGGTCTATTTTTAATCACTGTAGAGTTTCCACCGAGAAAAAATGTGGTGTTACAAGTCCCCGTACTTCTCAAACCTGCAGATAATATAAGCGCCCTCTAGAAGAAAGGAGGAGGAGAAAACAAAATTGGTCGCGCTTACCGAAATCACAGTTACACACTTTTAAAATTTCACGTGCGGCGAACTATATTGGCACACAGCACGTGTTGCTTCATGATATTGAAAAGCATTTTCTATTTTCGGAGTAAAAAAATCTTAGCAAAACTGAGATAGATATATTACTCGTGTCAGTACCACGAATATTAGTATAGCTTTTTCTTCCTTTCTCCAATCCTTTCACAGATCTGAGTAGCAGTAATTATAAAGTGCCTCGCAGTAATAAAATGAGCCTTGAGCTTTTGGCGTATTTCTATTGAGGAGACTGAGACAGTAGACAAGTTCGCTTTCGAAATAATTGGTGAACGATTCATTAAAACCGTTCTTAGTCAGATAATGAGCAATACCGTTTGATACAAAGGGAAGATATTTAAATCAAGACCAGAGGGCTTTCAGGCATCATTATTCAGTTGAGAAGATAATTTCAGCAAGGCTCATTGAACCTCCGGAGGACTCGGAAATTTTATCGACTTGAAAATGAATTACTGGAAG
This sequence comes from Bemisia tabaci, assembly GCF_918797505.1. NCBI lineage: Eukaryota > Metazoa > Arthropoda > Insecta > Hemiptera > Aleyrodidae > Bemisia > Bemisia tabaci. The sequence goes on from NC_092795.1 coordinate 37,719,612, forward strand.
ATCAAAGAATGAATATTTAGTGACATAAACCTTTTATGACTGCACGTTGCACTGTTGAAGTTATGTATTGATAATTAAAAAGTTTGCAGTTTGAAGCGCCTAGGTTATAAGTATGCAAAAGAGTGGCAAATGTCCATCCATGGCAAGGAGAAAGAAAAGCGAAAGGAATGCGAGAGTCAGGATCATAAGTGTACTTTAATTTGTAGGTAGCGATCCTTAGTTGAATGTTCACCGTATTTTCATCCGCATTTTTCAGACGCTTGCACTGTCTGCTGCTCTGTCGTGCTCATGAAGAATGCCGCATGAGCAATCAAACGTTGTCAACTTTACTTTGATAAAACAAATATATATATATATATATATATATATATATATATATATATATATATATCGATATGCATATCGATTGATCTGTCATTTAAACCTATGATAAAGAATCGATTATAAAGGTGTTCGCTATTTATCGATCCTTTCCCATAGTTTTAAATGGCATAACAATCGATAAATCGCAATTCACGCCACGCCACTGTTGGGCGAACTCGATGAATATTTTTCATTCAATTTTTCAAAGACTTAGAATAGAATTCAACCCAGAGTATTTTCAAACTTCAAAGAAAAATATTAGAAAATGAATTAGAATATTGAAAATGAATGTTTCATGGGAAAAAATTTGGCAACATCCAGGTGTTCCCTCAGAATTAATTTTAAAACTTTCAAGTCGCTCAGACCAGCATTTTCAGAAAATTCTGTTCTTTTGGTCCTTTAGTTTACTATGTACGAAATAGAATTAAAAAAAAAAAAATTCTATCATTTTTGTCGGTCAACATGGATTTTTTTCATAATCTAGTATTACGATGGCCGCATTTGATCGACATTAATATAATTATCACAGCAAGGTTCCAAATTAATTTTCATTATATTTGCTACTAACAATTGGACCGAATAATCAAATTTAAGTTAATTCCACAAATATAACGAAAACGACGGAACGAGATAAAAAGCAACCGACTAAAACCTGAAAATTCGGAATTTATGAGAGATCGGAAATCGATGTTATTCAGATTGTGGTTTTGTTAGATTGAGTGATAAAATATTACTTTTTTTAAGTTGGAACTTCAAAACAGATGTATTATGCAAGAGAAAAGACATAAGGAATGAAGGAATGCAATAAATTGTAATCTTCCGTCGCATTTCTAAGGCGCAATGATACAACTATTTGAACTCTCCGGAATGCGTGAGGTATCACGCCGCATTTGAAGGCGTTTTCAAAACAGCCAAGTTCCGCTATCCGGATTATTAATTGTTTTGCATAGTTCCTATTATTGTTTTATTTCCTACCATTTGTTTGTTTTCAATGCTCCTATAAAGACTACTCATTTGCTGAATACACTTCTGGCTGGAGCGCATTTTAGCTATGCATTCACTACTGCAAAAATGTCAAAGGAAATCGACAAAGCCAGCGTGTATAAGGCTATTTCAATTGTAATCGTCCGTCGCATTTCTGAGGCGCAATGATACAACTATTTGAACTCTCCGGAATGCGTGAGGTATCAGGCCGTATTTGAAGACGTTTTCAAAACAGCCAATTTCCGATATCCGGATTATCGTTTTGCATAGTTCATATGCTTTTGTTATATTCCGTACCACTTGTTTATTTATAATCCCCCTATACAAATTACCCATTTGCTAAATACAATTCTAGCTGGAGCGCACTTCAGCTATGCATTCACCACTGCAAAAATGTCAAAGGAAATCGACAAGCCCAGCGTGCATGAAGGCTATTTCAAATTAAAAGGTTCGTGACGTCGTTTATCAGTCAAATCAAATTGCATGGAACGATATAAATGTGTGTCTTCCGAATATATGACTCTTCGCGTTTTCTAATGTGATAGTTGCCTCAGTTGCAAAGGTGAAAAGGAACTTCAAATGGAAGTACCTACCGATTTGTCACCAATGTTGTTCATTGGTTGAATCGGAGGTTATAAAGCGATAATACACATATCGACAGTGTAAGTTGGAAATCATATATCACCATTTGCAACGTTGCAGACTTCCTGTTATACTTCATTTTACAAACGGAAAACTGCTCAACGGCAATTCTTTAAAACTGCAGTGATTTTTCTTCTCTGTGCGAGGAAAATTCTGCAAAAACTTCAAGGTATGCTGCCAATTTCTTCTGCTCTTAAAAAAGTAACATAGAGGCGGAAATTTACAGACACCGCAAACGAGTTATGTGATTGCGGACTTACACCGTCGATATGTGTATTTAAGGAATAGGCAACTATTGGCGCTTTCCGATATGTTTGTTGCATATGCGGGAAATTGAAGGCGGACCTTAAGTGGACGCCGTATTTGCGAATAGACTAATACATTGTCCGTCGGTTCGGGCAAAGTATGGAGGGGTACCCATCGTTGTTCTTCATTTCTCCTCGCCTCTTTTTCCTCATGTTTTTTCCCCTCTCATTTTGTTGCCCCACTGACTTAAGGGCGATTATCAGAATTCAATAAAGATTTTATTTGAATGCAACAGAAATCTAATTAAAAACGATAACTAATTCATTTGCAACTTGAAGTTGCATTCGAATTCGATTATTTTATTACGCTCGTCATTGTTTTTCTTTGACAAACAAAGGTGCGAGGCATCGCCTGGAGAAAATTTCTGCGCAACAGCTGAAATTCCTATGCGTTCGAAATCTGCTTTTATTATCCCCCACTTGCTGCAAATAGAGCGCTATGCAGCATAAAATCATGACGATCTGCATTCTTTGTTTCTTTCAAAGAAATCACTAAGATTGATGCTCTCGTGGTAAAAAGAAAGAAATATTTTCTCAGGAAACTCTTTACCGGTAGAGCTCACAGAGACAACATGAAGATGAAAAATAATTTGACGTAAAATTTTGCAGTCAGAAGAATTTATAATTTATTCTCATCAAAGTTCATTACAGAGATCAGCAGAAATTGTTACAATTTATGGGATTTGTAGCTTTTGAAGTATCGGAGGACGTTGTTCGAACCCTGCCATTTCTTTTCACCAGTAGTAGCTTCCATAGGCCGCTGGGGCGTAACCGTAGCCGTAAGCTCCATAGGCGGCCGGAGCGTAGGCGTAGGGGTATCCACCGTAGTAGATGGCCCGCTTGTCACGGACCTGTTCTTCGGATTGCATACCTACAACGGCGGAGATGGCGACCATCGCGAAGAGAAGAGCAACCTGCAACAAGACCGGAATCGATATTGGCAAAATTTCAGGTAAGACACTTTTTGAGGCCACGTTGGAATGAAAAGGTTTAACGTAGGTTTACAAGAAACGGCAATGATTCCTCCTTCCACAAATACTGCTGTGTTAAGGGAAAACGTCATATGAACATCCGAGAGCTGTTAAATTTCCTCTCAGAAAATAGTTATTATTGAAAAAAGTTTCGAATATTTGTCCTCGAAATTTTCAGGGACTATAGATAAAATTGCGAAACAAATTATCTGAAAAATCGGAGGAAAAATGTTTACAAATATTCCCGAAAACTCATGATTCACCATTGGAAATTTGGCTACGCTTGAAGGTTTGTACAGCGTTCTTCCTTAGCACGGCAGAACAGAGGAACGTAAGTGCAACTCCATTTCAATATGGCAAAATTTAATAATACTATTTATTTTTAATGATAGCACGACTGTGAAATATGTGTCCTACTGTACATAACTCGCAATCAGAGGAGAAAGCGTGTAGGTGTTGCGTTTTCCACGTCAGTAATGCCCGACCGACATTTTCCTAGTAAAAATACAATTTGAGAGTGAAAATTTTGCAGCGTTGAAATTGAGTCACCTTCTTTTGTCTGAAAAACGACGAGATAGCAGTGTGCAAAAGTAGAACTCAAGTGAAAAAGGAATTAAGAACGGTTGATAAGTTAACGACCAAAGGCACTCTTCAGGAGAATCGATGAAAACTTTGGCTTATCTGTTATTGACCTAACAGTCATTTTTTTTTCAGAAACTTATATAATTTTTTATGGCGTTTAACAACGTCAATCACGTATCATTGAATCTTTAGGAATGTGACATCACTATACTAGTTGAGTATGAAAAACAGGCAAGTACTAGAAGGATTCATAATAAGACTTTTGCTCATTTTAATGACAGCTTACGTTAAAATTACTCCGTGGTGACGGATAATTCCACAGCAATGAAATAGTTTTTACTAAGTTTCCGTCGAACGTCAGTAATTATAAAGTAATCAAATGATTGGATACATATAACTTATGAAAAACTTAAAGTTATCAGTGAAACTGATAGTTCTTAATTATAATTGTAAATGCAGCAGAAAAAGGATTGATATTTACAAAAATAAAAACTCGTTCTGACACTTTCCTAAGAGCTGATTTTAAAAGCAAATCTAATTAATTTAAAAAAAAATGGTTGCTCAAATAGATTTCGTTAAACCTAGCTCAACTAATCAAAAAACATGCCCATCAGTAGGAGACCCAGACGTCTCCAAATTTTCACGGTAAAAAATTAAACACATTGAGTTTTTAGGCTATAGTAAGTTTTGTTGTATACTTACGAGGAATTTCATGGTGATTGGGTTGGTGTTGGTTAGCGTAGGTATCACAAGAGAAGAACACAAAAGAGTGGATGCGGTTGATCTGAAACTTCGCGCTTTTATACGAAACGAGAAAGATTGTTAGATTTAGGGCCCATTCGAGCACAAAGGATTTTCATCTAAGCTTACATAAAAAAGCCCGGAGGACATCATGATAACTTTCATTGGCGCGACACAATTTCATCTAAATTAGATCTGAAAATATCACGTGGACGAGAGAAATGCGTCGCAATTTTTCTTCATCATCACTTAATTAGTGATCAGGCGTGAAAAATCCAAACTCCTATACCGGTGTTTCCTTCTGATCTGATTTGATCACATCAAATCAGTCATTTCATCGCCGCTTTTAGGTGAAAACTGGGAACGCAACGTCTTGAGCAAACGGCCGCCGCACAATAGATTGAGTCAATGGAGAGGTTTTTGGTCGAAATTTTTTATTAAAATTGCAAATTTTGACGTTTATTTCGTCACATTTGAAATTTTAAATAGTGCGTCTAGAAGAAAATTTCACGAGGAAACCATTGAAATCACTTTTAGAACCTCGAAGTTTTGTATAAACGGAGTTGTAAGCTCTTAGAGTTTCCAAATTTTGTCTGACCTCTTTGATTGACTCGATCCACTGTGCGCCGGTTACTACAGTAGCAAACATATCCTCGGGTTCACTTCTAAACGTTACTGATAGATTTTATAGGGGTGGAATTGTACCAGAAATTAAGTTGTTCCAACTATAGCAGTCATAAAAAAACGCATCCTAATGTACAAGTAAAAGATATATTAATATCAACGGTGTGAAACTAAGGTTTTAAAACTAAATTATTTTCTAAACTCGAATCTATTTCACACAAAAATGCCGTACGAAGATTGTAGAGCGCTCAAATAATAGTCCATGGCTGATTTTGCTTTTCCTTTTATTTAATAGTCAAGCTTTCTTTTTTCTTTCTTTGAGTATTCATAATGGACGATTGGACAAGGTGCAAAATGAAGCGTAGCAGTATGTTCCCGTCATCAACATTTTATGTTTAGAACGCTAAAGAACGCATGTATTAAACATTTCAAAATTCTACTCATAAGTGAAAAAATGACATTTTTTGCATAAGCCAATTCTCATGTTTCACTCACAAAAGAATAGAGACTTCTTATATAAAATCGAGCACTGGACTTACTTCGGTACATTAATGCACAGCAGAAGAAGTGTCCTTTGCGCTGAATTTTTTCTTAACAGAATTAGAGGAAGAAGAAAATGTGTGTGAAAAGGACTTCTATTATTTTCAAAATCCATGTTGTTTTTAAAGACCGATTTTATCAACAAGACGAGATTGCTAATACAAGTTACTATTCTTCAGCGCCTCATAGTCTCCTTCCTGTTAATTCTCTATCGAAAAGTGTCTCCGACTGACATGAAAAGGTACAGAATTTTGACGCCTATTCAGAGCCGGATTTAAGGGGTGGCCACATGGGCCGCGGCCCATGGCGGCAAATTTAGGGGGCGGCAAATTTAGGGGGCGGCATATTTTGAAATTTTTTTTAAATGTAAGTGTAAAAAAACATCGGTTTAAGAAAAAAAAATTACAAATGAGAAAAAGCGACAAAATCTCCCATTTCTCGAGAGTAAAGTTTTTTCTGACTTTATTGTCTTTCGGTGATACAAGAGACAGCATATTTAATTAGTCGAGTTAAGAGAGAAACCGAACTCGCAATTTGGCATGAAGCGGCGCGGCGCAGAGAGCAATGATGACGAGGACTTGAGATGAAAAGGAGAAACCCTCGACGCGGTGGTCGGCGTGTAACACATATTAGCGCCTACAAGACTGCATGAATACTTCACGCATTGCGTCAAACGCAGTGCGGTCACCAGCGGTCGACGTGAAACGCATAGCGCCTACAAGACTGTAGGAATACTTCACGCATTGCACCAAACACATTGCAGTCAGCGCGGCGCGGCGCACGGTGGATCGAAACCTGTAAAAAGTCGGACATGGGCGTTTCTCATAAATAGTCACTTCATTGATGGAGATGTCTTCTCCAAGAGTTATATTTTATGATATGGGTATTGATTTTCAATTTTTCAACCCCAATTGAGCGCGCACAGCCTCTCAAAGTGGCTCAGGCGGCACTCGAGAAATGTTGCCTCACTTGGGACAAATCGTTTGCCTGTTGGCATTTCCTCCCAATAGATTTATGACAATTTCTGATAAGTGAAACTTATTCTCCTCTGTAAGTAGAATATATTTCACTAATAACATTTCAAAATATCGCCATTTTTATGCGCGGTATTCTTGCTTAAAAGTATTTCCCTCAAAACCATAAAAATAATAATATAGTTAGACTTTTAACTACCTATTTACGCGTATCTACGGGAAACCTTTGTAGAGCAGTGAGATCCAGTATCAAGAAAAATTGGCTGCCCCAAAGTGCCATTTTGGGAATAAAGCTAAGATGATTCCGAAAAAGTGAAATCCATAAAATAGTGGCTCGAGGGAATTTGAATTCCATAGGTCTGCGGTCAATAAGCATCGGATATTTGATAGGTGATCTATATGCAGTTTTTAGTGCTGAGTCCGAAAATGACCTTTGTTTTTCCCCTACACCCACCGATTTTCCGGAAAATTCAGATTTCCCCCTTAAAATGGACCTTTTGGAAAATGCGATTTTCCGGAAAACCGATGCATGATGAATTGAAACCAAGGCCATTTTCGGATCCAGGAGAAAAAAATACACGAGAAAGCATGTCACGCATGGTTAAACAAATTGTCCCGTTGTGTCATAACACGGGGTTTCCTCTCCAATTTCCTAATCGACGCATATAATACTAATCCGTTCGTTTCGACCCCGGATAATTATTAAGCCGCATTCCTAAGAATTATCCAGGGTCTTTTTAACGAAGTCAAGAGAAGATGCAAACCTTCAAATACAGATTATTGTAAAATAAGCCTATCAGAAACTATTAGAACAGAAAGGGGGAAGAGAAAGAGAGAGTTTAAAATTATGAAAAACTTTATTAATATATTATATACAGAAACATATTTAATTATAATTCAGTCTTTAGTGTACCTTCACCTCATTTTTGGCAGTCGATCCATCATAAGATTCTCTTGCGGAACGGCAGATAATCCTTAGGAAAAATTGCAATCGTTTTGCAGTAAAATTGATGCACAATACACAAATGTGGTAAAAAATCATTCCTGGTTAAAAAACTAGGACATTTATCGAGCTTGCAGTAGTTATTACCGATTTTGTATCCTTCTGGGTTGGATGAATTGGTAATCTGGATAACAGATTCCACCTTCTAAGCATTGCAAGAACGCATGATAGCTGGACTTCAATTAGTCATACAATTCAAGGCAGTTAAGCAATTTTAAATTCGGCTGAGTGCATTTTACATATAATTTCCTGAAACCGTGACTTGATACTGGAATCTTTGACTTTTCATCTCCTATAGCATCTGGGCGGAAACCAGTCGCATCGGATGTCATCTGGTGGGGCGATAGGGTAAGAAACGGAGGGTGGAGCGTAGACATACGATGCGGCCGGTGCCAAAGTGTTGGCGTAAGGGTATCTATTGTAGAGAAAGCTTCGCTTGTCTCTGGCTCGCTCCTGGCCATTAGAAATGCCGAAAGTGGCGGCTAAAATGAACACGAGGCACGCCTGGAAATGGAAAGAAAATTAGGGAGATAATAATGAATTTTGGTGGTAGAAACTAGAAAACAAGTTACACAAATTAAAAATTTGTTATTTTTCTATCATACTCAGTCTCAAAATCGTATCTGAATATATTCAATTTAGCAGTTTTGTCGAGGTTACTCTCATTTTTCTTTTTTCCTACGTTAAACTTCTATAAAATTATATTGACTCGTGCGTTGATTCTATATTTAAGGAAAAGAACGAAAAGAGGATCATCAAACTGAAAAACAGATCTGACGCAATAAAAAAAGGACAGGAAATTGAGCCGAAATGTACGATAGACTGGGTCTGTTACAGCCGTGCAAAAAATGTAATAAAAAATTATGACGATAACATTCAAAAACCGTGAAATCGACTCCTTATTGCGCATTATGCGTAGTATGGAACACGCTGTTTCAAATTTCCCGCGTCTGAAGCGGGTTTTCAGTCACGGTGTCTAAACTAACAACCGCAACTCGCGGCAACTTCCGCAAACTTGCAGTTGACAGATCTGACATTCCTTTAAATAATACGTGTCAACATAACCTGCAGATCCACGATCTATAGAGGTGGTATGTGTGTAGGCGTGGGCCACTATCAAAGATCACGTTTTGCTTTTACACAAAAGAAATGAACAACAACGACGAATCAGCATCTACCAGCAAGAAACGAGACCGCTAGAAGTTACCGTTGACTCGTTTCGTGTGACTAGGAAACTGCCCTCAGACACGGGAAATTAGAAAAAAGAACTTGTTCCAAACGACGCAAATTGCTCACTAAGGGGTGAAAATCAGACTTTTGTAATGTAGCGTTTTGTGTCATTTTATCTCTAACAAGTCACGGCTGCATCTCTCGCGTGCAAGAGACTCATTTTACCGCAAAGCATCCAGTCACATTTTTTTTTTTTTTTTTTTTTTTTTTTTTTTTTTTTTTTGATTTACCAAACGGCAAACGTTTATGATTTTCGCATTTTTTAGCAATTTGAAAGGAATATTTGATCAAAATCTCAATGTGGATGCGATTTAAATCCAGCTATTTAAAATTTTTTATTTACTTTTTAGAACTAATCCGTGTTTGATGCGACTTCAGGAAAATTTTTGGTGAATGTGTACCCAGCTCTAAAAATTCTTCAAACCATAAAAAAGTTGAATGTTCTGCATCGGATTTTCTTCTACATATGCTCGGATAATCTTTTCGTAAAATATTAGGAAAGATCTCAGAATCCGTTTATTTTGGTATGGTAATTGACTGTCTGTCTAGACATAATGTAGTTTGAAAAAATGTCTGATCAGCTATATTAGCCTGCCGCATAATACATTGAGTAAAACATAGAACGGTTTCTCTTCTAGTTGTCATGTCGATAGTCACCATTTTCATAAGCACCCAATGTAGGAGTTGCTTTTGATAGAGTAATTCATATTATGCGTGATGTTAATAAACCAAAAACTCTCCTGATAACTCATTAATAATTTAAAATACTATCGAGGAAACATCATGTTTCATTTCAAATGTTTCACAACGCAATGCATGCCACCTCCGATATATAAGTAACATATCCTTTCATTTAGAAAAGGGTACATGCCCAAAGCTCTGACTCAATTAAAAAGCTGTCTAGCCAAAACGAGATCGAAACAACATTCTTAAGTGTAGTTTTTGAAGCATGTCAAAGTTTACATTTGTTACAGTCGTCCGTTTACGGGGATTAAAGCAATATTGAAATTGGTTTTTCCACTTTGAATGAGAGGGTCTCGCCGGTCTAGGACAGAGCAAGAAGTAATGGTACTTACGAGGAGCTTCATGATAATGTTTTTTTTTTTAAAAAAAAGTTATGTCACTCAAGTTTGCATCCATAGGAACACAGCAACAAATGAGGACTTAATTTCAGAGCATCTCGATACAAACTTTGATAGCCTCCGGATTAATTTGAACATTAAGATAACGCACGCGATCTGACACTAATGAGATGTCACTGATGAACCTCTCTTCAATTTGGAAAATTTTCAGTAATGAAAAACGTTTAATCTAAAAGGGCGACGATGCGAGATCAGAATTATGATCTATTTTTTACTAAAATAAAACCATTTTTTGCATTATCGGCCAACTGGGGTCACTGGGGGACATTATTTTGTTTTATCGTTTAACAGATAATACATGATTGAAAATTGTTTACGAACAAATCAGCTGCCTTTTGCAAGTCTTTTAACCAAAATATTCTAAGTATAGTATATTTTTAAAAATTATTATGATCCCTGCATTGCCAATGTTTCTTCGTTAGTAGATTTTTACGAATGATTCTCATAATATTTGCGCAAGAAAGCGCCCTGGTAAAAATTGGCGATAGGAGCTGCGTTTCAAAATACCATAGGAGTTCTCATAGCCGACTGAAGAGGGCGATAGAAAACCATATAGCTGGCTGTAGAAAGTGGGAAAAATCATACGGCCGGGCTACACAAAGCGATAAAAAATTATACAGCCCGGCTATAGTTCCTATCGCCGGGCTGTACACTTTATCGCCTGGCTGTTGCTTTTTCGCCATCGACTATGAAAGGCTATAAGAAATTGTGTAGAAATTCGTGTGGTTTGTAAATCCATAAGTATGTACGGAATCACCTTAATATTTACAAAACGCACATTTTATTTTCCTTTACTACATATTTTTTTTCATTAATTAAAATGAGAATAATCCATACAGAGTGTGCAAACATTTCAAAGTCATGAGTTGAAAAACGCTGACTCCGCGAGATTAAGCCTAACACAAAGCGGAGCGGCGGCGCACTGGCGCCTACAAACCTAACAGGGATACTTCACGCATTGCGCAATGCGTGAAGTATCCCTGTTAGGTTTGTAGGCGCCAATGCGTGTTCAAGCGCTGGCTTCCCGCCCGCCGCGCCGCAACGTACCGCGGCGCTTGAAGCAACTATTTCACAACAGAGGTATTGTACAGTATCATAGAAATTGAAGGCGCTCCAACATATTAGGAATGGCAGGCATCCTTCAAAAGTACGGAGCTTTCCTCGCTAATTATATCAAGATACTGCGGCCCACAAAGAGAGCGGTAGTCCAAAAATACACTAAGTCCTAGCATCCGTAATTAGTAACGTTTAGCATACACTTTATCGCCAGGCTATTGCTTAATCGCCATCGGCTATAAAAGGCTATAAGAAATTTTGTTGCCCGCTATAGAAGCTATTCGAAATCTTACAGCCGGCTGTAGGTCTATAGTATTTTGGAACACGGATTCTACTGCCAATTTTTACCAGGGCGAAGCAAAATTAAATTAAATTAATATGCAGCACCTACTATATGCGGTCAAAACTACCATTTGCCACTAGCTTTTACTAGTACATACCAACATGATAAAAAAGTCATGCAAACAGATTAGTCTCTGCCATAAAGTCAAGCGGATCAAATTTAAAACGACTCAACAACGATTTGCGTCACTGAAGCGATGACGATTCTTGCTGAAGAGAAACGATGTTTTTTGTCTTTTTAAACTCATGTAATATAAATCCTGTTTTTCGAGACCGATAGTTTTATACAGAACCAATTTTCTACCCTCGAGTTAAATGGAGGAGTGTAGAAAGCGTAATCAACTTGCAAGACAACTCCACGCTAATAATGCTGAAACTTTTAACGGATCGTTACGAGAACTTTGGCCACCAACCCTGGCAGCGCATTGCGGTTCGTGGATTCCGAAGTGTAGCGCACGCCGCAAGCTTCGATTTGCCGCAGCGCAATTTGAGGATGATTCGTCTTTAATGAGTTTCAAAATTTAACTACTCTCACGTCATTTGCAGATTTACACACTCTGAAGACGATCTTCCTTCATAGTAGTTGTAATTTTTAAATTATTAAATTTCATAACGATTTTGAACATACACTGGAAAAAAAACGCATTGGATCTAGAGTCCAGACTCTTGAAAACATTGACAAGAAAATGGACTCTTGATTCAATCAGATTTAAGCTTAAATCAAAAGGAAATCCGCTCAAATGAAGAGGCTTGGTTCTTGATTTAAGCTTAAATCTGATTTAATCAAGAGTATTTTTTCTTGCTGATGTTTTTAAGAGTCTGGACTCTAGAGCCAATGTGTTTTTTTTTTTTTTTTTCCAGTGTAAATCGATGATTTTCCAACAATATATGATCATGACGAATAATGAATTGCACCTTTGATTCAGAGAATATTTTTCTTGCACATCGCTGGACAAAATAACGAGGCTAAGTTCCATCTGTTCCAATCCAATGTGTTTTTTAGTTGTTTGTAAAACAGCTGTGTCGGCTAAAATGAAAAAAGAAAAACCGTGTACCACAGATTGTGACATCATCGCATATTTTTTTATTTTTTTTAAATGGACAAAGAACATATATTTGTCCTCAAAGTTTTCAGTGACAAATATTTAAAATGATTTTAAAACTGTGTTTATATATCAGTATTTATTATTCAAATATGAGCCTTTAAGCAAGTACTCCACCTGAAGCTTTTATCCTTTTAACCTACAAATATTTTGCCAATACATTAGCTAGCCCTGATCCTTGAGCGCTTCTTGAAACAATCCGGTTGGAATATAAATCCTTACTTGTGGAACACTTAACTATTCTTCCATTTTACGATTTTCGTGAGTGTTTTGGTATTTTTTTTTTTTTTGCCAAAAATATATCAGGAGTTCATTTTAACATAACGTTTTTTTCTAGAGGTTGGAAAGACCAGAAGATCCAAAAGTTCATTTCAGCCTTACGCGATATTGGGAACACGAAAATGCGATGAAATTTACCAAAACTCGCTAAGACGACAGATTAAATTTACAGCAAGTGCTAAGGTATCAGTCCACAAATGCTCGAAAGTAATCCCAAAAGTTGGAATGACGGGCCTCTAGACAAGGTATGAATGAAAGCCTGCGCAAAATTGGTTTTCTTCGTAATTCCACGAGGAAATCGAATTATACAACGGGGATCGAGGGTCTAAAATTCAGATTCTAAGTAAGATGTAAGTGTTTACAATCAACATTGGTAAAACGGAAAAAAGAAAATAACGCCATTCGTATAAATTCACTTCCGTTTTGTTCGGTTCTCAGTCCAAAATATATGATGATATCTTGTTCCTAAGCATATTTTTCCAAACTTCCCGTCGTTGTTTTACTTGTGTGAATTTTTCAATGGTCAAGACCCTCTCTAGTGGCTCATTGCAATGCCACTTTAACACACAGAAAATAAAAATCAAATAATTATCAGATAATTTCCTCTTCATTTTATTCATTCCACATTCACATAATAAATTCATTATGGGCTCAAATTTTTGACAAAGACTAACAAACACGCAATGATGTTTTAACTCCAACTACTCAACGCCATGCGGACATCCAGCATCTCCTAAGTGAAGGTGGACCTGCGTAAATTGCTCAGTAGAAATGGGTGAGCTCGGAGTAAGCACCGGGTGAGGCTTGGACGATGCTGGAGCGGCCGACGACGCCGACAGCGGCGGGGGCGGCGGCAACCACGGCGGCCGGAGCAGGGGAGAGGGCGGTGGCGGCGTAGGCGTGAGGGTAGGCGGCTGGGGCGTAGGCAACTGCGGCTGCCGGGTAGTCGGCGAAGAAGACGGCCCGCTTGTCACGGGGCAGAGGAGAGGCGGAGACGGCAACGAAGGCCAATACGAGGGCGACCTGGGTAATAGAGCACAAATTTTGAGGTTAGTTCATAGTCCCACTCGATTAGGAAGAGAACATAGTGTACATAGAGTCGTAATGTAAATGGGAGAGCCGGCGCCAAGTTCTGCTCGACGAGTTCCGAGCCCGGTGTGCGCCGAGTTCGGGTCACTTTTTCGATACATGTTCGATCCAAAATGGCGGTGTGGAATACGTGGTGATTCCTATCTTCTTTGTTTACATCGGATGGTCGGGTACCCGTGTATCGCAAACAATCGATTATGTATAAAAAAAAAGTGACCCGGCGTCACACAGAATTCTCGGAATTCGGGACCTGGAAAATGCATAAAAGTGGCGCCAGCTCATACCCTCTTACATTACGACTCTATGTACTCTATGATTAGGTAGAGAATGATTATGTCTAGAGTCTCTTTATATCAGAGGCAAAAGACCCTCCACTGGCCTCTTGGCGATAGGTGGAAGCTTTTACTTTCGGGGCTTCAACAAGTCCTTATGTACAATTATGAGGGAGCAGCAGTCATCACCCTATTTTCGGCTGTTGACCTACCTACATGGTGGATGATGAGCTTCGGATGACGTCATGAGCCAAACAAGTTTACCGAACTACCAGTGGCGTGGCGTGCTTTGCGATACATCGATTGATTCTCCATTTAAACAGATGGGAAAGGATCGATAGACAGTGTGTTCGCAACGAACACCTTAATAATCGATCCTTCATCACAACTTCAAATGAGGAAATATCTATAATCGATTATGCACGCCACGCCACTGCAAACTTGGGCTAAGTTTACCTTCAGGAAATACGAAAGAGAATTACCTTAATTTTTTTGAACATAAATAAATTCAAAATTAAAAGTCTATAAACTTACGAAGAATTTCATGGTGGTTTTTTGTTGCACGGTGGTCGCTGTGGTAGTAAAGAAACTAAGAAAACATTGACGCTTCTTTGATGATTCAACAGTTTTATACTCCGTAGAATTATCCACAAACTCTCGGGGCTATTCTGATTAAGCAGTTTGGTGATATGTTAATGGAAAACATGACAGGATATCAATTTGTTCTAATGAGCTTAATAACATGATCAATTCGAGCTACTCTCTAAAGTTACAAGAATTAGATACAGTTCGCATTCAGCATCGTTTCTGGCGACTTTTTTTATTAGAAGAAACACTTAGGTGGCAAATAGTAGATGTGTTTTGTTCTACCCATCTCACAGAAATCTATGATCCAGATTCTTTAAGCCATGTGGCCGATCAAAAATTCCTTGAAAATAGTTTAGCAGCCTGGTAATTTCAATGACTTATAGAAATATTAGCAGCATGGCGCGATTGTTAAATTTTTCTTTAATCTCAATGATCAGAGCAACTTTTGAAAATTAAACGATAGCTAAAAAATGTGCCACACTATACAAAAGACTGTAGTTTTTGGTTGGGATGAATCGAAATGTAACTTTGAGCACTAAAAACTTGTATCTTGAGCGCAGTAAACTCGTATCTTGAGTGCAGTAAACTCGTATAGCTTCAATGCCGTCAGTTTGCATCCGTTCTCTATTAAATCAATCTCAAATTCTGAGTCCTGTATTCATGCAGATTTGATCTCGGTGCGTAAATTTTTGAAAAACATTGCTCACTTTTGGATAGAAAAAATAAGTTAATTCTCCAGTCAGTATCCTAGCAAACGGTCCCAATTTGAACTACAACGTTTGAGTACAACTATACTTCCACGATGGTTGTCTATATTGCATGTGCGAAAATTGAAGGCGTTTTTAATCGCTGAAGACTTTAACGAGTGGATAGAAGAGTATTGCAAATTTGCAACCTTACCCCGTTTACACCGAATGGATCCTCTGATTGTAATTAATTATCACATGCCCATAACTGTATTGATATGTACTATTATTCATATTTTTCCTTACACATAGAATAGTCAAATAATTATAAAGCAATGTGAGTAGAATTAAAACCAGTGTATATGAGGGTATCCGCAAAACTCTGCATGATTTTTACAATCCAATAGTGAGGTACAGTAAAATAACAGCTCGTCAGTCTGTTATATTACATATACTAGCCGGGACATCATTCAGAATACCTAATTTCATTGTTAGGTGTCATTAAAGTGAAAATAATTATCAATACTTATGTTTTATACATTTTTTCACAAGTTCTTTCAACGGATGTTTTGAAAAAAGAAAGAAAAATCATTACATCGTGCGGAAGTGATGATTTGTGCACGGAGAAAAAAAACACGGTTATTCGACGGTTATACTATACCACGGTGATTATGTCACACGGGATTTCATGGTAGTGGAACCGTGGATTTCGGTAATATTATTGATGAGCACAGTAGCATAACCCTGTTCATAATAGTATGTCTGTGCCCACAGTAATATGACAGTGAACACGGTCTAATCACCGTGCCCATCGTTACAATAATCAAAATCGACGATTCTACTACCGTGGAATCCCGAATCCCGTGTGACATTACTACCGTTGTGGCGGTGGTAGAATGTCTGTGTTTTTTTTCTAGGTGTGTGATTTTTTGAAATTTTGAAAGAATATGATTTCCGTTTACGATCCGATGCCTTGCAACAACTGCTGTGGTACTCGTATATTTCTAAAAAAAATGTAACGAGCTATTAAAGAAATACGCTTTGATAAGGTACCTAACTCGAGCACGTCATATCGTGGGTGACTGAATCCATTTGTGTAAATGAAAACGCGGGGAGGTATGTATGGTAAGAGTAACGTTTGCAATTATTTAGATGTTGTTGTCAAGATTCTAATTCAAAAAACCAAGTTCAAAATTTCTGGTGTCAGAATAGTTACAACCGCATTAAACCCAGATAGACTGAATGTCTCTTGATATAGCCCATGCCCTTAACGAAAACAATACATAATCAATGGTCTTCGGAAGTTTTAAGGTACGAAAGGATCTTCAAGGATCATAAAAGCACAGTATTGCCGAATTGTTTTATAGTCCGTTTTCTTCTTTTCATCTCAATGTCTGCTGATATTAACACTAGAACTTCCGGTAAAGAAACAAGAATAGACCATATCATATGCCGGCACCCTTCTTATAATGATCATCGAAGGTCTTCTCGAGTCTCTAATAATATCATTGACAATTTCTCATTTTAAATATAAATACTTCAGGTTCCATTATGAAAACTTTACTCTGAAGTATAAAACTTTACTGTGTTTGAGATTAGGAATAATGATTATTGTAGGAATAAAAATACTTTATAAATGTTGATGTTTATTTTTAAACAAAAAAATCATTCTTGAAAAAAAAAGATGAGCTGTGTACAATGAGAATATCTCAAAAGAACATTATAAAAATACTGAAATCAGCTACTTCAATGCATTTCTCAATTCCAAGAGAGATGGACAAGTAAGATCAGAGTTTTGAAACCCTAACTTCGAGGAGGGGGCAGTAGTCGGGTAGGTGGATTGGTTGGTGCAAAATTTCCAGAGTTGGCGATGTTGACCCATGGAGCAGCCTGAACAGGGGTGCCTTGGGGGAGCCTGAGAACAGTATCCAGCCCAAAAACAGTCGCTATGACGAAAAATAAAACGCACTGGAAAGAGAAACAAAAAAGACACTAGAGAGGTTTTGAATAAAAAATCATTCGAGATGTTCATTTGAAAAATGAAATTATTGCATCATTACAAGCAAAAATATTATGATAAATAATGGTCACCAAAAGGCTAATTTCATCTAATAAATGGACGCTTATAGAGTCTCTCTACATATAATTAACAAATCGATGGCCAAAGTGCGAAACCACATATCTCTGTTTGCGACATTGCAGACTTCCTGTCATACTTTGCTGGTTCCGTGGAAAACTAATGAGCGCGATTTTTTGAAAACTGCTCTGGCTTTTTTCAATGTTAAAATTTTGCCTTTGATGCGGATTCCAAGCTGTCAATTTGGTTTTTTCTCTTCGAAAAAATAAAATGGGGCGGCAATTTTGAATCACTTCAATGGAGACACAAGGTTTCGAACTTAGCCTCGTTACTTTGGCCAGCAATGTGCAAGAAAAATGTTCCCTGAATCATAGGTGCAATTCATTATTCGTCATGATCATATATTGTTGGAAAATAATCGTCTTAATCATAGTTTCGCAGTTATTAATGAAACTATCACTACGATTTGCTGAAATTCTGTGGTTTCCAATATGAGCCTCTATAAACAAATTAGCCTCTAAACAGAATATCTATTTGTCTCACTTAATCAGCCGACATACGACCGCGAAAGCGTTTTCAACGACAATGCGGGAGCCAAGTTTATAAGAAGTATTATGGGCGTGATAAATAGAAATAAAACTTTCCAGTGTGAACTTATATTTTCGGTTCATTCATGTTTCAGAATATTTGTGAGGATCGCACCTGGTTGAATTTGTATTGTAGCATCACCAATATCTAGTGATGCCTTCGATGAATCCTTGGAATTTTTCAAAACGTGAGCATTGAATTCAACAAATGCACACAGACAAGAAATTTTGAAATCTCAAAGAGCTTGTATTAATTAACTTTGCTCGAGATAAACGCTCTTTTTATTTGAAACCAGGCACTCAATTTTCTTCCATTCTAATTGTCATTCGGGGCCTTTTGTAGAAGTTACGTGAAATATAGATTTCATAAATTAAGATTTGAATAGAAACATTAATGAAATATTTAACACAATTTTTGGGGTTTTTTTTGTTGTCTTTTAAAACTTACATGTTTTTAGGAATGTACATCAAACTGAGGTTGAACTGTTGATAGAAAGACTTAGTTGGATAAACACAAAATAAAAATAAAATAGGCATACACAAACGTCTCTATCTCAAAATTCAAATATTTCTGTATTACACCGGTACAGATTTTAACTAATTTAAAATTTGTTGAGTGACTAGCTTTAGTTTTGAAAATTTTTCTAAGGTAGATTGGCCGGAAAAAACTATTCGCATGATATAGTATCAAGAGAAACCTATCGAGGATAATAGTGTACAAAAAAACAAAACAGGAACATAAGAATAAAAATGTTAAGCAAAACAGGAACATAAGAATACATTTGTTAAGCAAAACAGGAACGTAAGAATAAAAATGTTATTTTGAACTTACGAGGAACTTCATGGTGTTTTTTTTTACTTGAAATTCGGCACTGTAGAAGCTGAGGAGTTGAATCAAATACCCTATACAAGAAAGCTGATGTTTGCACTCAAGGTGCTAGAAGATTTTGCTAGTCCCCGTGGGCAATTTGAAAAGTGAAAACGAGAACTTATGATTTTCTAATTAGCTAACAGACCTCAAGATCAAGTGAGTCAATTCCTTTCCTACAGAGCCATATTACAATCACAGCCTATATTTTAGGTTCGACTTCAGACATTTATCTCGTCAAAGCCATGATGCACGAATCTGAATACTACACCAAATCAAGCATTTAAAAAATCATTAGTAGTCCCTCGTTTGAAAAGAAGTAATTTTTTGACCTAGCTCATTAATTATTAAACCATGCATATAATCACGAATATTTGCATAGTCTCAATCAAGTACAGAGAAATTTAGGGACTTTTATGAAAACACAGTCAAGAAGAATGAACATGCAAGATGATACTATTATTCCAAAAATTCTATAGTTCGAAATGAGCAGACTAATATTTATTGCAGAATTGTCCTCTCCAAAAAAAAAAAAAAAAAATACAAAAGGAGCGTAAGTAACAAGCAAATAAAATTTAACCAATTTCGGTTGATTTTATTTTTTAAACGATCATTGATATATAGATATTTTTTTGATTCTATAAATAATACAACGTGTCTAAGGTCCAATAACCGAGAGAGGCAATCCGCAGTTTTAGTAAAATTATGATAAGAATTTTGTTGGTAACGCGACTCGCGAATGAAACTCGGAAAGATGACAATCAAAAGATATTAATATCATGGGGTACCGAAAAAAAAAAAAAAAAAATATTTCTAGGAGACCTATCTATACTACGTCAATACCTCTTGGAAAAATGAATTTTCGAACAGTGAACCGGTTCCAACTGATGTTATAGAGAAATTAAAGCAGAATGCTGTTTGGGAAAAAGCCTCGCGTTCGATTTAGTTACCGAATTCTGTATCGAATGCGTGGTTTTTTCCCAAGCAGCTCTCCTTCCTTCCTTTCCTTTCTCTGAATTTTGATAGTTTTTGAGTTTAAAATAATTCTCCAGGCTTATGCGCAGGGGTTTTCGTCCTTTTATTGACTAAAAAATCAAAATCTGCTGAAATTTTTGGCATAATCGATGCAATACATCGCATGCCAATTTGACCACGTCAGAAACCTCGACGAATCATCTTAAGTGAACAAGTAAGAATTTCGATGATCTGCACACAATATCACGATTAGAAATAAACCAAACCTATTAAATGAACGAATAAAACTTGCAATGTATCACTTACAATTTCAATTACGTCCAAGCGACTATTTTATCCTTAGGTGCGTCTGTTTCTTGCAAAAAGAAATGATTTATACCTTTCGGTAAATAAATGTCAGAGGGGTAGGTAACAGTTTGCAAAATTGTTAATTTATAAGTATTCAGAAAATGCATAACATGGTACACAATTTGTTGATTATAAGTGATTTTTAGACATTCCTGACACATTGGTTGAGCAAATATATTTTCGTGTGATTCAACGGTATTTAAATTTATTCAGTTCGCTGTATCTAATTTGCGCAACAGATCCATTCTGCGACTTAGAAAATAGCGCTAACTTGAAATCATACCACCTTACTGTTTTTTATTCTTCCCTCCGATCATAACCATTCCAATCATGTTTTTCCAGAATGTTGCGGAAGACTACGAAGGTGTTTTAAATCTCTCGCTACCTATGTTGGCTAAACCAGACGCACAGAAATTGGAAGTCAGAAACTGGTTGTTTCATCGTAAACCAAAATCAAAGAAGAATGGCAAACGCTCTCAAAAGTGTTGCCAGTGCCGTTGGAGAAAACGAACTCAGGAGAAGGGTTGCAGTCAATTCGTAGAGCCAGACGAAGGAGATATATGGGCGGGTGTATGTTGTTGTTTCGGCTGCTTTCTGTGCTGCTAATGAATTTCCGAGGTTAAAAAAACTTACCGAAAATCCCAATGATCTTTTAAAAAGTATCTTCATTTATATTATTAAAAGTAACTCTCAACCAATCTTTTTCTACTGATGGATTCAAACGTCTCACCCGTCACTTGCATTTACCACTTCAGTCTTGACGTACTTTACTTTCCCTGAATCAAATCGAACTCTGAACGTTGACGTCACGCTTTTTGGCGGTATACAAATATGGTAACCTAGATGTCGGCGCTTAGGCTCAGCTGTTGCCCGTTCTCAACACTTTGCACAACGCAGGGCGCGGAAGGGACACTGCTTGATTAAGAAGCCTGCAAAAACCGTTTAAGTTCACGATATGACTAGCGTAGACGGAAGTTTTTCATATGTGAGCGGGATAAACAGTATTCTCCATAACCAGCGCTAATTAGAAACATTTACATGTTGCTCGGATTTCAATTTCATTAATTTCAGCTTTGCAGATCGTGTTCCTCATGAAATTCCGAGGAAGTAACGTATAGATAACGGGTGTTCCAGAGCACATGTCCACAATATTTTCCTCGGAAACGGCCGAGAATTGAGTTTCAGGACGAAAACTACTGGGGGAAAATCAACCCCAAATAATTTAAAATATATATACTTATTCAGTCCTCCAAATCCTATTTTGGGGAGGTTCTAGGGAGGGGAGAGGGCTCGGGGTACCTCTGTTCTTCGAATTTATCAAATAGGGAGGGTATGTTTTGACTTCGGATTAGAATTATACGGTCAAAAATTAGAACTTTTTGTTCAATGTACTTTTTCCTTAAACCCCCATTTTCTTGAGTTACGGGACAATTTGGGGCATAATTCAATTTGCCACTGTAGGCGCCGGTTTTAGAAAATCTAAACATCTCCTGGGAGAAGAGATCAAACCTCCTTAAAATTGGGTTTTTGGGGGCAGAAAATATCTTCATTGAATTCTTCGGGGTTGATTTACCCCTTAAAGTTTTCGTCCTGAAGCTCAATTTTCGGCCGTTTCCGGGAAAGAGATGGTGGACGGAGGCTCTGGAATACCCAGTATATTAGCGTGCCTCATTTTGTCCTTTAGCCTATTCAATTTTTCTCATTAATATAATATTTGATTGACAATTTTTATTTATTTAAAAATACTCAAAAAAAAAAAAAAAATAAATAAAATCTGTCGTCTTTGCCACGACTATGACCATAGCTACGTCTAAAAACTATTATATCCATCACATGTCTTGTCTACATTTAAAGTTATGTCCAAAAGTACCTTTTGGAAAAGGCTAAGTCTATATTTCCCTCTTAATAAGCATCATAGTGGCAAGCCTTTAAATCTAATTTTTCACCGACCGAAATGTGTTTGTCACGGACCCATTTAAAAACAAGCATATACATATTTGAAGAACAATTTATGAATGTCAAAGCTTTGCTGATGTTCTTAGATAAAAGGGACTTCGTGTCCTTTCAGCTCACCAAAAAGATAAAAAAAGGAGAGTAGAGGCAGCCAGTATCGAGGTAATTTTTGAAATGTGCTTCGGTTTACCGCAATTTGATGATCATTTTTTATAAGCTATGTAGGCTTCCCTCGTGCAGAAAAACTGTCGAAATAAAACGCAAGACATACTACATCGGATCGGTTGGCACATGTACTTCGAAAAATATGCAATCGTATTGAAAGGAAGTTAAAACGAATTACAGACATTTTGTCAGCTTCGTCATTGTGTAGCATGTACACCATAAGATTTTCAAAAACCAATCCGTCAAAATCAAAAGTTAATGGCTACACCTTTGAAGAAGAAGAAAATATTTTAGCGTCTCTGTGGGCAAAAATGAAGTCGAAAGGAATGTATGTAATAAGTACAGCTTGTTTTAAAACATGAACGGAAGGTAGCTTAACAAGGTTCAAGACCTTTAGATCAAGAAAAAAAACATTGCTCTTATGGAAAACTTAAAACATGTTTATTTCAACAAAATATACTTCTTGAAACGACAGGGTAACAGATGTTAAAAAAACTCCGTTTACAATAAATATAACTTCGTATTAAATCACAGATGATATTAGAAAACAATAACTTTTCAAAAGTTTAGTAATACGTCTTAAGTAGAAAGAATGAGTGCTCTCTTTGGGGCCATGATACTTGCCGGTGAGAACGCTGCATTTGTTGGCAAGATGAAATAATATCTCTTTTTGTTTAGCGAATTTTAGTTTTTGTAGCTGAAGCACAAGTCATGAACATAATGTATAAACGTCCGGGTGATCTCATTCTAATCAATGATGTTTGGATCAGTACTGTCCATAGCGGATACGCTGTTTCTTAGCAAATAATTTTCATTTCCAGACATATTTGTAAAATGAAGCTAAAATGCACGCAAATAAAGTCAGTTTCTGAAAACTGAGCAAAACTGAAACCTTATCAGAAAATGAGCATATGTTGACACCTTGAAAATTCCACTGGTAAAAAAAAACCTCTTGGACCAATGCCGCATTGCATTGACTTAAGAGTTCTGTTTCTTGTCACCGGATTTAAGAGTCTTGAACTCTTGTTTCAAACGGATTTTGCATTGATTCAAGTGGATTTTGCATTGAAACAAGAGTCCAGACTCTTAAATCCGGCGACAAGAAACTGCACTCTTGAACCAAGATGTTTTTTTTTTTTACCAGTGCGATTTAAGAGAGACCGAAGGAATTCGATCCAAAACTCGTCAAATTACACGAATCTAAAGAAATTTAAAGCTACTTTTTTGCGATGACTTCGGCTCCATTTTAATTATTCCTTCTTGTTATACCATTACGGAACTTTAAAGTGCGAATAAAAGGTCTCAACCCCTCAAATGCCCCCTTAGAAATGCAGATCATTCAATTTAAGTGAATCCCTTAGGCAAAGGAAACGTATTCGGCGTGGGCGCCAGGTACGGAGTGAACGACCTTACTGCGGGGGGCAGCCACGGGGGCGAAGGCGGGAACTGGGGCAAAGGCGGGGGCTGGAGCGAAGGCGGGGGATCGGGCGAAGGCGGGTGCTGGGGCGAAGGCGGGTGCTGGGGCGAAAGCGTGATGAACGTATGCGGGGGCGTAGGCTGGAGCGAAGGCAGGTGCTGGAGCAAAGGCGGGTGCTGGAGCAAAGGCGGGTGCTGGAGCAAAGGCGGGTGCTGGGGCGAAGGCGGGTGCCGGAGCGAAGGCGGCGGCGGTGGCAACGGCGTAACGCTTTTCACGGCTGAGCTCTGTGGACTCCTCTCCGTAGGCGAAGACGGCGCACAAGGCGAAGACGACGGCAACCTGGAATACAGAGCATCAGGGTTCGTGTTTTTAGGTAGAAATGGAGATGTTGCAGGTGTGAGGAATTTGCGATTTGACTGTTGATACTTATGTAAAAGTTTGCGAGAAACACGATGGTGCCACTGGTTTTCTCCGAAGTCAACTCCCAAGCTCAAAAAAAGCTCTCAAGTTGAGACCAAAATGGAGGGGATATCCCACGCTTTCCTGAGAGTCCACCACTACATCAAGACAAAATCTCCATGCAAAGATAGGGAGCAAATACAATATTGACAGGACTGCCACTTTATTTGGGGACTCTAAAACTGAAAACACGGCAACCCTGCTAATTTGCTCCCTATCTTTGCATGGAGAGTTTGTTTTAATGTAGAGGTGGACTCTTAGGATAGCGTGGGATATCCCCTTCATTTTGGCTTCAAGTCGAGATCTTTTTTGAGCTTGGGAGTTGATTTCAGAGAAAACCAGTGGCACCATCGTGTTTCTCGCGAATTTTTACATAAGAATCATTAGTCAAATCGCAAATTCCTCACACATGCAACATCTCCATTGCAAAATATAAGTCTGCGTATTTCAAAAAATAAGATGCTCTTTACATGAAAGCTAAAATTGACACATTTACGCCCATTTTTTGTCGTCGGAGTGAATAACACTGTTTCTTTTAAATTTAATGTATCATTGATGCACATAAATCATCCAGCATTACCAGTGTATCCAGTTTCCATGTGCACCCCAATCTATAAAACAAGGTGGAAGAGGTACGTAGTGAACTACAGCATAATGCATAATTTCACCGCTACAGCTTTATTCAAAAGTCACGCACCACTGGTCATGAGGGGGGTGGCCATTTGAAATTTTTGAGTTGCACCCCGCCCCCTCCCCCGAGGGGATCAAAAACTGGAAAGTACCTGAAAAAGTTCCTTCCTCAATATGAGGAAAAACGTCACAAACCGCAAATCGACACCTTAATTAGAACTAAAGTTATGGCCAGTGGTGCGTGACTTTTGAATAACCATGTATAATTTCAAGAGACAGTTTCTGTTTCGATTTTAAGTGAAGAAACTTGGTATTTGAACTGTTCATGTTATTTTTCTTGCTTAGATACAAAATACTGTCATCAAAGCACGACTCTGAGCCCAGTGCAACTGACCCATTCATATCCTTATAGACTATCAAATATCAAACTTCCTTGACTCGATGAGTTTGTCATAAAAATGTCATAAATTAAACTCAATTACACACACAAAAAACTCAATTTAAGTTTGCGTTACCAAGTTGTTTTTTAATAAAAAAAGAAAAATAATAATAAAAGGAAAGACATATACGTCATCGAATCTGCCAATAAATGTAAAGCTTTGTAAACTGAAAAATAAGCAATATGAACGTACCTGGAATTTCATGTTGGATTTTGGTTGGTGCTGCTGAGCCGTGTTATCGAATGGAAGGCACAAAAGAAATTGATGCCGTTTGATGATTATTGGACTCTTTTATACAAATCTGAAATTCAGAGTACCATTAAAATTCAAATACAAAAAGAACCCCTGGCAGTAACTATGACGGATGTACCCCTACGGCTACGCAAATACGTGCCTCTCTGTGATGCTGGTTTAATTAAAATTAGAAGATGAGAGCAATATCGCACGTAGTCAGGTGAGAAAACATTGCTCCGGGTGGCTCGAGATGATCTGCACGGTCCAGCAGCCCGATTATTGAAACTATGTCAGCCCGACACGACAAGACATAGCCCTATCTTAACCATGCAATATATCGCAATTCGATGTCTTACCGGGCTGGTTTAAATTTCAATAATCGGTCCGCAGATGCAAAACAAAGTAAGCGGAAGAAAACAGAGAATTTTCGAATCGAGATTGAGATGGATAGTGTCATCGAAATAGATTAACGAAAATAAAAACACGTATCCTTAAAGTGAGAATTTCCTTGATTTAATGAAGTTTCGCGTTTTGGATTGATAAGTTTGCTCTAGTTGTTTCAGATTTCATAGCAAGTCTTTTAATCTCGTTACAGGATGTACCACATTTTGCAATTTGGAACTATAAATTCTAGCCCAGTTTAAAAACAACGTATGTGCCATTAGTTTCCCAATGCACATAAGTGTTTTTCCAGAAGAGCCAGAATTTATAGTTCCAAATTGCAAAATGCAGTCCAATGTTACAGCTACTGTGCTGCCGTGCAACGCAAAAACGCCGTAAACGCCATTTTAATTGTTTTGAAAACGATGTATCATACCAGGAAAACTTGTGTACTTAGGGACAATGTTTTTACAGAGCTCTTTCGCAAATACTATCAAGAACTTAACCTGAAAATTTGAGGTGCATGGGTGAAACGGTTTTTATTTCATAAAATCATCAAGTTGTTGTCGTTTTGTAAAGTTGTTTTTAAAGTGTTAAGTTCCAAAAAATGCGGGAAAAACTTGATGAATTTATGGCGTTCTTGCTTAGCAAGGCAGTATGCAACTTGAACTATGAGCAGAAAAACTGTAATTGAAATGAAATAATTCATATAGTAGGACGTTAAAAAAGCACTATTTGCATCATTTCTGGAAAAGTCTGTCGGGATAATAATAATTTTTTCATCGTATGACCATCCACAAAAAGACAGTGCAATGTTTCATTATTTGCGTGTTATCGGTGTCAGTTTTCCAGCCTTCTTTTCTCTTATTATTCATTCAAATGAAATTTACACTAAAGTAAGTAAACACAGTTATAGAATGTGACTTATAAGGTAACAGTGCACCTTCCGCGCATAATTTTGCCTTCACTAGGTTCTTACAAATATGCATAAGTTAGAACATTACATCGGGTATCGATGCAACCGCTGTAGTCTACTTAGGAAATTGAAGGCGAAACTGAAACCGTTTCCATTACACTCTTCTGCAATAGTCAAATCTAAGCCTTACTAACCGTATTCCTTAAAACTTTTCATCGATATTTTTAAAGTCTGTTTCATTCTACATCTTTCCTAGGAAAAATGGGATTTTAAAGGATTATGGAAATTCTTTTTTAATCGCCTAATTGTATTTCTTTCTTCCCCAGTATTATACGAATGAAAATAATGCCAACCTCTGTTGTATTTTATAAAACTATTATTTTGATATGATAGAGAAGAGCATAGTTATGCTGCACTCAGAAAATATAGCGGCCAATTGAATATACTTTACATGAATAAAACCGATTTGAAATTATGCAAAACAAAATAAAAAAAGTCAATTCACTCACTCACGTACAATTTGCGTAGCGCATTCTACGCATTTTCAGAGCCGCGCAAACCGCGATAGTTTTTTCTGGGTCCCCGGCAATCAGGTTAAAATTTAACACATAGGCGGATCCAGGGGGCGTAGGGGACGTCTACCCTCCTCCTGTTTACCCCCCCAAAAAGAAAGCAGAAAAAGAGACGGAACTTTTCTAAAAAAAAAAAAAAAAAAAAAAAAAAAAAAAAAGGAGGAAAGACGACGTTCTAATTTGGTGATTGTTTATGACGTAATTGACTCAAATTGCGTATTAGATGCCTCAAAAATTCAAACATTTTCCGAGGTAGGCCCCCGGAAACGCCTCCCCCCGTTCGAGGTGCCTGGATCCGCCTATGACTTAACATACTATTAATTAGCAGTTTCGGAAACTTTTATTGATCTTCCAAGCGTATGACTTTCAATGAAGAATGTTTTTGGAATTTCGCATCAAAATACAAAAGTTTATGAAACTATTGTTCAGTATTTTTCGAGGCTATTAAAACATTATAAAAGCTTTTTCTTCATACGTTGACTTCATGGAAGTCCTTTTCGGCTGATGCAAATTAAGGCAGGTTTGAAACTTTCGTCTACAAAGCGTTCGTGGTACCACACAATAAATTAGTAACACCCATTTCATGCTTTGTCTCGCCGAAGAATTTTTTATCCTTGTACGGGTATAAGCCTATCTTTAAGTTGAGAAGTGTAAAGATAAGTAGATAGGTAGGGGGCGGGGGAGGTGGAGCAAAAGAAAATATGAGCTTACAGGATATTCTTTCCTGTATATTTCATTAACCTGAGTTAGGTGTACATCAGATACGTACGGGAAAAACTGAGTGGTGGTGTAAATCTGATCCTCTCAGTTTCCTATTTCGGGATTTCGCAGGCTTTGTCAAAGTCATCGATAGCTGTGGGCTGCAGCGCCGACGAGAAAATATCTAGATCGCACATCTCATCCACCTCCGAAGGCCCTCCAACTCCACAGCCGCGGATTTTCAGAACACTGAGATTCTCATCTAAATTACTTTTTTTGTAAAGGACCTGAAATAAATGAGCATTGTGTAATTATCAGCTGGAAGACATTTCACCATTTTAGCGAGAATCAATTCACGATATTTGTACATTTTATACTTAATGCTGAAACAAATTGAATCTTCCATTTCATCGCTCCATTGAATGTTTGCGGACTTTTAATAATCAGAAAATGGCATCGCTACCCGTCTCTTGAAAATAAAAAATTTAAATTTTAAAAATTTGATACATGCACTGGTGAAAAAAACCTCTTGGACCAATAACGCATTGCATTGACTTAAGAGTGCAGTTTCTTGTCGCCGGATTTAAGAGTCTTGAACTCTTGTTTCAAGCGGATTTTGCATTGATCCAAGCGGATTTTACATTGATTCAAGCGGATTTTGCATTGAAACAAGAGTCCAGACTCTTAAATCCGGCGACAAGAAGCTGCACTCTTGAACCAAGAGGTCTTTTTTTACCAGTGTGTTCGGGAAATGTCTTACCTTTACTCTAAACTTATCTTTAATTTCATGGAGCTCTACGATAATTGCTGCCCCGTAATCAGGCCTTGGCATATCTTGACTGACGTCGAGCCCTCTCCATAGACTTTGCACAGTGCTACTGTGCGCCGAATATAAACTTAATCGTCCATTAAAGTCTTCTTTGAGTACCGCTGCTTTGTCCATTTTTGACAGAATATCGTGGATTAAAACGCCTGCAAAAGAAGATAAAAATATAATTAATAACTATACATTAATACACATAGCTGGCTGTATAGTTATCGGAATGAATTGAATTTAAATTTCAAAACAATTTTCCGCGCCATTTTCTTGACAAAATAACGTAACTCGATGCCAAGATAGCAATACGAGCAGAAAGTTTGAAAGAACACATTAGATGTGCATTTTTGTCTTATTTTACAATTCATTTGATTCTTAGAAGGAGTTTATCCGCTTCTTGCAATCATGACTCACGAAAGTCACAATAAGTTTACTGTGATTTCTTTTCATTTGCATACGGTATTTAATATGAATAATCTGAATTATTATGTGTGTAATTTTTTACTCACGATGCTTAGAAACCGCAAAGTTGATTCAGCTTTGGGTATGCGACTGAATACGTAAAATCCAAAACATGCTGTCACCAAAGATATAAATAGAATCACAGTCAACGTAATAAGACCATTTTTCAAGAACATATTCTTACGAATCGAAATAACTGTTTTACTATTTCTCATTCTGCACTTCCCACTGAGAAGATTTGTAATTGAAATATTTGAGAGAAATAAAATGAAAGTATTACAATGTAAAATGAATAAATGAACCCTTATCGTTTATCGAACACACAAGAAGGTCCGGTAAAGGTACATGATTTGACATGCTTTTAACCGAGATTTCGCTACAGCATGTCAAGTTTACAACCTGGGGGCACTATTGAGTAGGACTGATTAGAAGAATGAAGTGATATAATGCTGAATATGTCACTAATTTTCATCTATGCCTTTTGCAATCTATGTTGAAGTCAAACCCCCTTCAAATCATACTACAAATAGAGGATGATGTGGTAGACGAAGAGAGGTAATTATCGCGTGTACACTCCAAATATAAACTCCAGTTGTGACAATCTCTCAAAGTGCCAAATCGTTTTTTTAAGTACTTATTTCATACTCATAAGGATTTCTTCCATTTTTTAGTACTTCCCGCCAACGGGTGCAATCTTAGAGTTCCACAAAAACAACCTTGGATACGGAGATATGAACCTTTCAAGTTCAATAATATCGTGATAAAAGTAAGAGGCTAACAATGTAAAATCTGGCTCTAAAGTACACTCTGCTGGCCTACATTTACTCTTTGAAGAAGAGTGTCACAAATAAATTAGCATGATCGTGAGTGAGGTTGATACATTACTCGCAGATAGCACAACTTGTAACAGAAATTTGGGAGGGGTGTCTAAAATTTGTCACCTCCTATTTAACCCGGACTAGCACGTTGAAGCATTTCCGACACATATTCAAAATATATCCCACGAAATAAAACTTTTGTCCGTGTTATGTACACAACATGTTAAAATTCAGTTTAAATCCTTCCCATCGAAAGTCTTTAAAACCTTCCAGTGCCGCATGCGGTCCAGGAAGTTGTTGAAAACCCCATCAGATGCGGTTTCATTCCTACGCATTTATGTGATGAAAAATAAACTATCTAGATTAAACGTTCTGGATCTATTGAGGATCAGCTAAATATGCAAGATTGAAAGATTCTTATCACACGCATTCAAAATATTTCTACTAGTGTCGCCAATTTCAGAGTTCTACCCAGTTTCACATTATAAACGTTTCTGCCAGTTACGAGCATTACTTATGCCACTTAGTTTTTCTCACACCGGAGCTTAATATCATTGATACAACATGTGAGCATTTTTTTGAATTTTTCCTCATCGGAAGATTTCTTCGTACTATACCTTTAGAGAGCGAAGGGAAACTTCAAAGGTATTATGTACAATTGTACATGGGTGGTTAAATGTCATGAAATTTAAAATAATAAAATCTCTCTCAAAAAGTTTTCGGCAGTTTTAGAAATTTGCGAGACGTAAGAAATTTACTATCGAGAATTAGGGACCAAATAAGATCATAACTCCTTGCATTTAAGTGCGGGTTGCATACAGAGTCCCTGAAAAACGCGTTTAAAAAATGTCATGAATTTCATAAGTTGCATAGGTACGAAAAAAATTTCCGGAAATATCTCACGGAAATTTCCAAAGTTTCAAATCTTTCTTACGTTTCATACCACCCTGATTTGGACGTATTTCTATCCAACAGATTTATGTGCAAGTGAGAAATATGAGGTGTGCTCGTCAGTTCTCTGGCCGTAAGAGTGAATGAGAATAATAAAGTGCCAGTGACGTCAACGGAGATGGATGCCTTCGTCACGGCTATTCGTAGTGGTTATTAACTCATGAGCCCTGTCCACAACGCTCTCGTGCCATGCCCGCGGCTCATATATCTCAGTTGGCACATAGTTCTTTTTGCTGCGAATTTAAAATCCCGCTTTTCCAATTCTTCAAAAGAAATCACGCCCAATTATACATTGTTTCTTATGCAGATTTCTAGAGCACACCCCATATTTCTCACGTTCACATAGTTCTGTTTGATAGAAATACGTCCATTTCTGAATTCAAGATTAAATGCCTCTCACTGGAGCTTTAACACTTGAACGATTCGGAAAATTGGGAGGGAGGATTGAACATCGGAAATAAACGTGTTTTGGCTTCAAAAGTTCCCTGGAGGGATTTCTGGCTTTCGGTGAAGCGGTAGTCTATGTTTAAACTATTAACATCAAAGACAGGGGTTTAGAGCTCTCTTTAAGATCCGCAATAATTATTTCCGGAGTTACAGTCGGCCTGCCACGCGAGAGGGACTCGGGACTGTCGCCTCGTGTTGAGTGCCCGTGCCGGCTTATTACTGGATCCTTGGCAAAATTAATTTACCCGCGCAAAGCATACGACTTCGACTCGCGGTAGTCGCGCTTTCTTCCACATCCAGAGCCCCTGGGGACAGTCATCTCCAGCCCTTTGTTGCCAAGTTACGTCTCTCATTACCCAAACTCATTACACAAACGGTAATCCAGGATTGCGCGAAATGTCCAAGAAAATATATGAGGATTGTGCAAAAAAGGCACAAGGATCGCGCGAATGGAAACCTTAACATCTGCTACAGGAATGCGCGAATTTAAAATTATGTTCATTTAAGGTAGAACTTTGGCAAAACAGGAAACAGGTGGAAAATAAACGCATTTTTATGTTGTCGCTAGTTTGAGTTGGTTCGTTGACAAGTTCGATGTCTTACCTGATGAAAAGATTGAATAATAGTTGCAGGTAAAAAGAACTTTCCTAAATTTTCTCGGAGAAAAATTTTTAATCGGGAGAATTGAGGCAACGTGAGAAAGCTCATACGGCGTCGAAACACAGGCCTTTTAAGCATTATTATTCGATGTCGCGATTATCCTAGCGCGAGCTCGAATAATCGCGCCAAACACAGCGCGGCCGGCGTTAAACGTATATTAGCGCCTTCAAGACTCCAGGTATACTTCACGCATTGCACCAAAAAGTGTGGCCCCTTATAAGCGCCTACAAGACTGCATGAATACTTCTCGCATTGCGCTAAACGCAGTGCAGTCGGTCAGTTGGCGTGGAACGCATATTAGCACCTACAAGACAGGAGTAATGCTGTAGGATTGAGTGTCATTATTTGTGATTAATATATATATTGAATATCCGCGCAAACATGTTACTTTTCAGTACCAGAAAAATTCGCGCAGTCCTATGCATCTCCAAAAAGGCAAAAAAGGAGGCATTCGCGCAATTCTATCGCAGCCTACACTAAGACCTACTAAAGATTTGGATCACTAGGTCGTGTGATCATTCTCAAAAACGTTTCTTCCCAGATCTGCCTTGCCGAGTGAGAACGCCGTAAATCCGTCGAGATTTTCCCTGTTTTTTTTTTTTTTTTTTTGTTTTTTTTTTTAACTTAACACGTTATAAAATAAAAACTGTTTCACCTGTGCATATCTCAAATTTCAGGTCAAGTTTTTGACAGTTTTTGCGAAAAAAATCTGTAAAAATACTGTTCCAAGGTACACGAGTTTTTCTGCTATGATACATTGTTTCCGAAAAATGTAAAATGGCGTTTACGGCGTTCTTGCGTTGCAAGGCAGATGATGTAGGATGAATTTTCAAATTTTTGAAGGTCATAGGTGGCTATATTGAGAGAATACTATGTCTTTCAGGGGCTGGTCACATGTCTTTCAATCCGCTTTGCGGCAAGGCGTAAACTCCGGAAATTTTATTTTTGGAAAAGGCTTTTTTCTTGGGTTTCCGTCCACCTAGATTTCATCAGTCGCGCAGATTAAGGTGAGTCAATGGTGCATTTAACCAAATTCCCATCACATTGCAGCACCAACCAAGATATATGATAAGTATAAGGAAAATTAATGATTCATTGGTATGATGTATAATGTTGGGTATTTTATGGTTTGTACTTTCATCTTGATCACAAATATGAGGGACTTGGAGGACAAGCGCATAAGTAAAGTTTATGCTCTTTCGAGAAATACGTGTTCCAAGTTTCGAAATTACACGGATCCTTATGGCCGAAAGAAAGTTCGAACCGACTTTTTAATGCTTAAGAATTGGAATTTGGGAGGGAAAATTTCTCAAGATATGTATTAAGACTAGTTTTAATTGAAATCATTAATATCTCAATTTTGTCAAAAACTGCACTTATGCGCCTTGTCCTCCGAGTTCCTCGAGTGGCTTTTTCGCTGTTTATTAAAGTATCTCTTTCCTGTCGAGTTGGTCAAGTACGGGACTGCCAAGCTCTTTGAGTGCCTCAGAAAACTGATGCAACAATGCATCAGGGGTGACGAGGTACCAAGGGAGTGGAAGGAGTCTTGGATCAAGGCCATCTACAAAAAGAAGGGAAGGAAGGACGACTGTAACAACTACCGGGGGCTCTCAGTGACCGGGACAATAAGCAAAGTGTACGGGAAGATACTGAAAGCGAAGATCGAGGACGAATGGCAGGATCACGAAGCAGAGGAGCAGGCTGGTTTTAGAGCTGGCAGGTCTACGATAGATCACCTCTTTGTTATTGTCCAGGTCATTGAGAAGAAAATGGCCGTAGCTCAGGAACTGCATTTAATTTTTGTGGATCTCCAGAAGGCGTATGACAGCGTGCCGTTGGTGAAACTTTGGGAGGCCTTGGAAAAATCGAATTTTAACGGGCGGTTGATTGACGCTGTTAAGCGATTTTATAAAGGGAGTTTTACCAAAGTTAAGTGCCATGGGGGTTGTCAGCGGGATTTTATGTGACTAAGGGTTTAAAACAGGGATGTTGTTTGTCGCCAACATTATTTAAAATTTATCTCGAGTGCGTGCTAAAAGAATGGACAAAGAAATGCTCTGGTATGGGTGTCCCCTTGGGCGATCTCGAAACTCTGTTTACTCTGTGCTTTGCTGATGACCAGGTGGTGGTTGCTCAAGATCAAGATGACGCGGAATACATGATGCGCAAGCTAGTAGAAGAGTATCGGAAGTGGGGTCTGGAAGTCAGCATATCCAAATCTGAGAAGATGACTTTTGGCGGTGATCAGCAAAGCATTGAGTTGGAGGATGGGCAGCAGATCAAAGGCTGCGAGCACTTTAAGTACTTGGGAGTGCGGTTGACCCAGGATGGAAGGACGGATCAAGCTATCAGGGAAAGGAACACCTTAGCAAGGAAGGCTATAGCGATGTTAAATGGAATCCTCTAGGATCAGCGGATTTGCAAAGATAACAAGAGGAGGATATACAACGCTGTAGTCAAAAGTATATTAACATACGGATGTGAAGTTTGGCAGCTGAAGAAACGGACACAGGATATGCTAAGAGCAACGGAGATGGATTTCTGGAGAAGGTCAGCAGGAATTTCTAGGAGAGATCGGGTCCGTAATGATAGAGTGCGTCAGATAATGGAAGTCGAAAATGACATCGTGTTCGACGTCATGACCAAACAACTGGTTTGGTATGGTCATGTCAATAGGATGACGGAAGAGAGGCTGCCAAAAAAGATGCTTGATTGGGTTCCTCCTGGGAGGAGACGTAGGGGACGCCCAGTGAGAGGTTGGCGACAGGGGGTGTTAAATGAGATAAGAGATCGTCAACTCCCTGATGACCTGTGGGAAGACCGAGCTTTGTGGCGATTAGGCGTCGCACAGCGCCAAAGAGCGCTATAAAAGCGACTCATATATATATATATTAAAGTATCTCTTATCTATTAGGGTTCTTTCTCTTTTAATTATGATGAATTCCCTGTTTTCTTTTTATTTCAGCCTTAAATAAAACAAGACAGTCACAATTGAATTCAATAGAAATTTAAGACCTTTTTCCTAAGGAAGATCGCAACGTCGAACTGAAAGTTGCGCGTCAGCCAACCGTAAACTTTTAACAGTAGCGTGGCGCATCGTCTTCAGAGGGTGTTCTTAAACTAGACGCTTAAATTAGCACCTACCATCACGAAACTCCGCGTTGATGTATCCTTAATACTATTTCACCATCCTGATGAAAGCTGCACTAGCAAGTGTAAAGCTCTTTCTTTCCGTTTTCAAATTCGGTGTCCAATAGACACAAGAATAAAACACAAATTATATTAAATTTAAAGACTTATAGCGAATAGAAAAACAATACTCTCAGCATACGCTTTCAAATGTTTGAAATTTCTGTCAACGTGATATTTCAATATAGCGACTCATCTCAAATCTATGGCACAGCGATCATTTTACACCTCACATGTGTAGGTTTCGCGGATGAATTAACTTGTAGAAAGCAGGAATGAGAGGATGCAAGCATGCATCTCATCGTCACTTTCGTTCCTACAATTTAAGATCAATTTGAAAACATTCGCCTCGGAGACCGTAAATTCTGAGTGTTAACCCGATTAGTTTCATTTGAATCAGCATGAGATCGGTCGCATTGCGATCTATCTCGTGTACTTCGGACCATCAAAGTAGGTTTTTTCTGATCTAGATATTTACGGTTCTCATACAAGGTTGAAATGTTTTATGAGACTCGTGATTTTTTCATTATAGCACTCGAATTATGGTTCAAGTAGACCCAATAAATTCAAATGGTCTGGCACTCTCCTCACATGTTTGGAGCAAACCATTCCGTTTTGAACCATCCATGCCAAAATCTGATACATCAAATTCTCCCATTTCAAAAAATGAATCAAGCTCTATAGAATTTGAAAAAATAACTGTCTCGAAATATTTTTCTTGAAACTATGTGATGCTGTTGATCTGTGTCTCATATCGCCTCAACCGAGTCACATTTCCTGTGAACGCGGCACGATCAAGAGACAATTTTGTCGGGCCCTTTACGAGCATGACAAGATCGCGTGTATTGAACACAACACATTACTCCTCTGACGCATAAGGGCGTATCTCAGTGGCGTGGCGTGCTTTGCGATATATCGATCGATACGCCACTCAAACCTATGAAAAAAGATCGATTATTAGGGTGTTCGCAGCGAACATCTTAGTAATCGATTCTTTACCATAGCTTCAAATGGCGATATATCGATAATCGATCATTCACGCCACGCCACTGGCGTATCTCTGTCTCCGCATGAGCCCCCGAGAGCATCCAGTTATACGGAGAATAGGACTCCCGTTGAAAGTGAGGTACGCTCTTCTTTCAGAGAAACGACGAACAGTGGCGGAGCGTGAATAATAGGGTATCGATATCTCCCTATTTGAAACTTCGGTGAGCAATCGACAATTGTTCGTTGAGAGGACAGTGGTAATCGATCCTTTTCCATAGGTTCAATGGCAGATCGATCGATCGATCGCAAAGGACGGAAACACAACGCTTCACAGCGCGGAGCCCAGAACTCTCGGAGACACCCTGCACTCATTCTCGAGCAAGTGCAGCGTATAATTTGCGCGGAATGCGCCGATATGAAGTCTCTGAACTTCCTCAAGTTCTCTTGGACCCTCCTGCTTCATTGCACTCGAGATGAAAGTCGATTGACACCTGTCTCACTCAGCGCCGCCCATCATTCATTCCCCGCTATCGCTTCCAATTTAACCCGCGTCTGCGGTCCCTGCGGCACAGCAACAGGGGCATGGCCTCAGGCTTAGGAACTACTATCGGTGAAGATTCTACTCTGATGAACATACCCATTCATATAGAATAATACAAAATAAAAAATAAATTGAGTAAAACATGGCAAAAATGTTGAAACTCTTAAAAGACGGGACGTTCCGAACCGTCGCAGGCTCATTTCAGCCTCAAGAATAATGAAACTCAATAAAAATGAAGCAGGGGCGGTTTTCCGCGCAGAGAACAGGGGTATTTCGATTACAGATGTGTAAAGTGTGTAAAGTGTACACAAAGTGAAGTAATACCCTCTTATGCTCCTTGCTAATTCATAGGAGGGCCGTAAGAGACTATAGAAGCGCAGGAAAAGGTAAAGCGCCTTCATTATTTTGCGTATGCAATACAGGCATCCATCATGTAGGTATAGTTGTATACTCCATGCGTTAACATTAAAGCCTTCGGCGAGAGGCACGACACACGGAGAAAAGAGTAATGACGGTTATACTTAAAGTGAGTCGTCATTTTTAACAAATAGTGACTGGAATCCAATTTATTGGGGCCTATCTGTTACCTGTAGTTATGATCCAGTCACAAAGTTTTGCGGGCTAGCTACGACTTGAGTTGAAGTTTCAGCCCCAAGTAATTAGGAAGGAACGTTTCATTCCATTAAATGTTTCTGGATAGCAGCAGTTTTTCTTTTCTTTTTTTTCTTTTTTTTAAAAATTTAATGCGGTATTGAAAGAACTTTGACAAGAAGTATGAGGACCCGTTTGATGGATTAGGTTTCCTCTAGAAAATTCTAGTGGGCGGAATCCTCGCTCGCTTTAAGAAAGGTGTGTGACACCACTTGGCAATGACGACGAGCTGCATTTTCAGAGGGGGTCGGCACGTGCGACCGAAGGTTTGGCTTGGGGTAACGGGCTGAGCTTTGGCAGGTCAGTTTCCTCGGGTGACGAGAAATGCAATAAGTGTCATCTTAGTGCTACAAGCACGCCTAGGAAACCGATCGATTGAGCAGCTATGTCAAAACTAAGGTTACCAGAACCTCCCACAAAGCTCCGCTCGGCGGAAAGCCGATAAGTTGTTTTCACACATGTACAGACACCCGTCACTTTGCTCATCAGCTTTGGTGACATTCCACATTTTTCGCTAGTTTGTAATAATAAGTGCATTTCGTGCAAAATGAAATTATTTTTGCAAAAAGCTTTGAACACAGCCATTAATTTCATCCTCAGACAAACAAGGGCGCCATAGCGATGAGACAAGTGCAAGAGTCGGGAGCAAAGTTGACGAG
The DNA here is from genome assembly GCF_918797505.1 of Bemisia tabaci. Taxonomy (NCBI): domain Eukaryota; kingdom Metazoa; phylum Arthropoda; class Insecta; order Hemiptera; family Aleyrodidae; genus Bemisia; species Bemisia tabaci. Next base: position 37,758,031 of record NC_092795.1, read on the forward strand.
TCACGCGGGTTGTGATACACGAGATCATGGCTCCCCAATTGGGAGTAGATTAAGATCGACCTGATCAAACGGTATGCAATAATAACCGCCATGGTGCCACCGTGAACACTGGATCAACCCAGGGAAAAGAGTCAGTCAAACGGCTTGGATAGGTACGTGGAGTTCAAAATGCGATCCGGTATGATGCAGTGTTTTCGAAAATTGTTGAAGTCTATTAGAACTCCCGAATTTCATCCTAAAATTGTGATTGCATGACCGCGGTAGATTTAAAAATCGAGTCTGATTCAGAAATGAAAAACTCTTAAAGAATGCAGTCGCACACTATTGATTGATTTATTCGGTTAGAAATAATGTTAGCCCTCTTGACACACTCGACTTTTAATACTTCTCATATAGGTCAGTCAAGGTATTTCGTATTCAAAATTAAAGGAGGGAAAAGCACGAGAAAAAGAAGAAATTGATAAGTAAAAAAATCACAAGAGAAAAAAGCAAAGGTAAAGAAGAGCAGACAAAGAGGAAAAAAGAGAAGTAAAGACATTTAAGATAAAAATAGAAAGAAGAGGAAGAGGGAGAAGATGAGGAATAAGAAACCCAATATTACGAATAAGAATATGGAAAAGGAAAAAGCGATAAAAAATAAGAGGAATAAAAATAATTCCTCTCTCCGTCTGTTTCTCCCACATCTTCTTTTTTATCTTCTTCGATTCCGTATTTCCATTCGGAGTATCCGAATTTTTCAGACTGGGGTTAAATCAAAACGAGGCGTTTAGATGGATCCTCTTGTCTTCTTATAATTCACAATCATAGACCATTAAAAAGCGATTCTGTAACGCTCGCGACTGGCGATTTACAGCATCATGCCAAAATTTACCATGCGATTCAGCATTGCTCTGTTCCGAGAACGGCAACACAGTTTGCACTGCATGTCCACGCCCATACAATAATGATTACGAAACAATGAGCCGGTGAAGTTCGGGTGTCGATTTCGATGAGAGAAATAAATCGGTCTGATCCCGGTTGAGGCGCACAGTGGATCGAGTCCATCACAGAGGTCGGACATGAAATTTTTTATTAAAATCGCAAATTTTGATTCTTATTTCGTCATATTTTAAATTAAATGGGGTGTAAAGAGAGGACATTTTCACGAAAAAACCAATGAAACCACTTTCAGAACTTCAAAGTCTTGTATAAACGGAGTTATAAGCGTTTAAAGTTTCCTTTTGCCCGACCTCTCGACTCGATCCACTGTGAGGCGGCCCGTAAAGCACAGGTACCGGGGCTCTAAAAATGAATGTGAGCGATAAAAGGGGCCTTTCGTGCGTGCGCGCCCGGCTGTCCGGTCGGGGCGACCGGAAAGAATCGGGCGAAATCATAAAGCTTAATGAAAGCCAGATCCTACTCCCATTCGATTCGGTCCATGTTTCCTACGCGATTAGAGCCCACAAATGTCATGACATGCAACACGCCGCCACCTCTGCAGGAGATCGATGGCTTTAGCGGCAATAACACCTAGCTTTTTTTGCCGTCCTGTAAATTTCAACTCGCTATTTCACTCCTTCCTTTTAATTATCGCTTAAAATTCTTCTCGTCTTTTGCATCTTTATGAAAGCACTCCAGGAGGGAGGTACGAAGTTGTGGCAGTGAAAGGTCGGAGGAGGAATAATGGTTGTAGGAAGTAATAGGGAGGATTCAGGTACCCTCCAGAGAAATGTGAGTAGAAATCCAGAGAAATGTGTAATCTTTCGTAATTAAAAACGTGTAGAGATATCAATAATTTTTGTCTGAACCCATTAAAATATGAGTAAATTTGTTAAAAGTTAAGGTTGTCATTCATTCAATTGATATTTGTCAATTGCAATACATTTTGCAATAAGGAGCTACCATTTCTAGCTCACTCAAAGGTTTACCTAAAAGGGAAGCTAATGGTACAAATGTGGTTTCCAGTATCGCCGTTTCCAAAACAAATTACTGTAACCAAATTTCAACGTTTGAAATTCCACTCGAAAAATTTATATTCACCAGAAAACTGTTGAGTGGTTTTTACTAAAAAGGCCGCTTACTTTTCTTGTGATCACTCGCAAAAACCAACTAAATTCTAGATGGAAATTAGATTAATATTTTCGTGAAAATTAAAATTGTTCGTGTCAATTTTACGACCTTGACATTAGGTTGTTGAGTCTCAGATACAATAAAATGAGCCCAGATATCCAAAAATAGGGGGACCTTATGTCAAAATGGACTGCGTTGAGCAGTAAAAGACCAAGCCACGTCAGCTTTTGCTAAACTTAATTCGGCAATTTATTTAATTGTTTATATGAAATAGGTTGTGCGGATTTTTGTATTCAAATTATGATGCATTTTCCACTTAGTAAGAAGCATATTCTTTGAAAATTTCGAAGGAACCCGCACAAACTCGAAAAATTAAATCGCTCTAGTTAATTTTTCCAATAGCTGATGTGTCTTGGTTCCTTTCTGCTAAATGCGGTCCAAATAAAGCCCAATAGATCAATTGCCAATGAAATTAAAATGCTTAGACCGAAACGCTACCTCATAGTCTCTGCTCGCGCAAATGGCTATCAAACCACGAGTAAAAGCGCAAAGCAGACCAGTCTACGAGAATTAAGACTGAGAATCACGTATGACTCGAAGAGCCCAAGGGCCGGATCCGCGAGACACGGAGAATTCCGCGGCAGATCGCAGATCCGTATCGGCATTAATGGCCCGCAACCGTTGCTCCCCAGCCCTGCTCCTGATGACGGATAGGCTCAACAGGTAATAAAAACTCGTGTTGTCTGTATCATATTCTGCAACAAATCGCGCTCTTGGTCCGCCTCGGCTTCCTCTACCCTTAGCACAAGTGCCCCAACTGTTACGGTTGCGAATGGAGATGTTGCATGTGTGAGAAATTTGCGATTTGACTGTTGATTCTTTTGTAAAAGTTCGCGACAAACACGATGGTGGCACTGGTTTTCTCTGAAATCATCTCCCAAGCTCAAAACCAGCTCTCAAGTTGAGGCGAAAATGTAGGGAATATCCAACGCTATCCTGAGAGTCCATCTCAACTAGGGGGTAACCCGGACAAAATTGCAATACAAGGATTTTGTACATCAAAAAGTGCAGAAAAATGAGTAGAACCCGAATATGCAAGAGTCATCAAAAAGCCGAAAATATTTTTACCCCAAAATTCCCCAAAAACTAAACAAATTCCCAAAATGTGCCCGTTTTTTCTCCTAAATCTCGATTTTACGCCCAAACTATTTGGTTTTAGGGCCAAATGTCACTGCACAAAATTTGTAGAGGATAGAATTTCACTTCAGGCATCTCTATTTTGAGTATCATATAATGACATTGAACCCCAGATATTTCATCCAAAATAATTGATAGTTCACATCAATCCCAGATTTCATGGGAATTATCGATTTTCTTCTTAAACCGTTTGAACTTACAGCAAAAAGTTACTGGTTATTCTACGTTTTCCGATGTATGAAAATCTTGCACTGCAATGTTTTCCCGATCGAATCAAATCTCGCTCCGACTGGAGGAGGTATCTGGTATCTTCATAAGCGTGGATTTACGACTGTATTGCTGCGTGGGATTCTCCTTTCGTTCGGATTCTTGCGGTTTATTTCGTCGCCCTTTCTGACGACCTACGTATCTTAAATCCCACATGAACCCTGTTTCACATGTAAATCCATGCTCTTGGGGCTATTGCGGAAGTCGAAATACACCCTTACGCCAGAGCAGAGGAGCAACGATTTGTCGGTTAGTAAATACGACTTTTTCCATTACTCCCTGTTAGCGTGATTTTATAGAACACTGAAGGGCTACGCCTCCAACCCCGCGAAATACTCCGCGCATCTAGCGTCTTGCGTTAACCGTTACTCTTAGGATTGCATATTGTAAAGTGAGATTGGAGAGCGTTCCGATAGAAAAAAAATATTATTTAGATAGGAACCTTATCAACCACTCTGATATTGAATTAAGATCATAATGCCAGGATTTTACCACTTCTACTGTTCTGGATAGTCGGATGATGAACCCCAGGACCTTCTCATAAAGAAATGAACAAACTAAGTTTTTTGTTTCTTTTTTTCCTAATGTATAAAAGCAATGAAACAAGTTCACACTGCCTTCGAGTTAAGATATAAATTATCAAAGATTCGTAATTTTCGCAGATGGTATTCAATTTCTCCACAAATGCATTCGCATAAAATTTAATGGCCTCCATCATAAACCTAATCAGTGTTTAAAGGTGATCGTAAAATGCAGTCATTAAAGTTTGATGGTTTCCCTCCTCTTTTATTCCGTATGCTTATTCTTCATCAGGTTGACAAATTAAGATTGAGTTGATATGGGTGTATAATCACCTAATAATCGCTTTGACGCAAGTCACCAGTTGTGCCAAATATAGCGAAAAAATATCTTCAATTTTTACCAATTTAAGAAAACAATAGGAAGGAAACAATTAGTTTCAAATCTCAGATCTCGTTTCGTGAACTTACTGCCAATTTAGTCTATGGATAAACATAAAACTTACAATCATGTAAATGTATTTTTTTTTTTTTTTAATATTTTTCCTTGCAATTACACTACTATAACAACAAAAATTAATTTGAAATGCTCAAGATACACTATTTGGGCAAAAATTTCAATTCGAATTAATTAATTTAAGGATATCTAAATAGTTCTTTGACAATGCAATACAAATTATCGTCGATTATGTAACGTCTGAAAAAACTCAAAATCAAATGCATTCAACAACAACAACAAGTGGGTACAACTACTTGGAATCGCAGAAAAATGAAATATTATAGGTATTACTTCTAATTGTCTGCGTAATCAAACTTTAGGAAACATTTAATGCCATCGTTCAAAGTATGTCAACGCGATATCATTAAGTTTACGCTTCATTATCTATTTACCTGATTTACTTCTTCTAAAAATATTTCTTTCTGCATTTCAAATGGATGAGTACAGTTTTTAAACGGATACCTACATCAAACCTGTCAATCGCATTCTTATAGGGATGAAAATTTCCTCATTGGTGTACCTACTAATAATTAGTTCTGTTCGTACTTCATAACTTGTCAAATTGATTCGAAACGACATGAGACGGTATTGGATTTGCGTTTTATGAGACGAAAAAGGATACGCAACCAGCCAACTTTTTAAAGTGTAAAAGTCTAATTGGCAACAGCTGCAGCAAAGTGTATATCGCACGTGACTTTCACCTGAGGCCGAAATTTTGTGGCGTAGGAGACGTTACTGAGGGTAAAGAAAAGAGAGAAAAAAACTGACAGCGCGACAAACAAAGCGCCTGGGGCTTGCATAACTTCTTGATGAATGATGGGCAAAATCGATGGGCCGGCCCTTGCCCTGTTGCAAGTCGAGAATGGAAGAAGGAAAAGTGAACTAGAATCCATTCATACAGGATCATGCATCTGCATTAGCCTGGCAGGTGGCCCAAAGATAGTAAAGTATAGTAAAGAAAATATGAATAATTTGTGCGCTGAAGGATCTTTTACCGTGTGGAGGGACTGAAAAGTTTCACAGAGTGCTTCGGACGTGGTGATGAGGGTAAGACCTAGTGGGTGTAGTCCAGTGTTCCTCTGTAACCAAAGTTCTGATACTGAAAATGCAAGGAAAACATTTAAATTTTCCAATGCGCAGAAATATCGCAGTATCGCAGTTAGATCGAGTTTAATGCAAGTTGTTTTTAAATGAAGAAAATAATTATGAACATTACGTCGAAAATATTTTCACTAACTCAACTTCGTGTTCGGTTTGTCAAGGTGAAGCCGATTTGAAATAATGGGAGAAAATATGGAAGACGGTCCAAACCTGACTGAAAAACCTGAGCAGGGCTATTGCCGGGAAAAGGCAAGCACGTAACGTCATTAGACGGGTAACGTTGCTGCAAAGCCAGATTACGGGTGGCGCATGAAGAGAAGCTGCGCCAGGTGCTATCACAACGAGGGTGCTAAAAAAAAAGGAGAGGAAAAAGAAGATTGAAGAGGAGAAAGAAAATAAAATTGAGGAAAAAGGAAACGAAGAAAGGAAAAATAGCGGAAAACATCGCAAAAGATAATTTGAAAGTTGAATCAATGCCAAAGATGCAGCTTACATTGTTTTGAAGTACGGGATGCCCATTGAGATGACGGAAGGGAAAAATTCGTTTGCGTTACAAAATTAGAAACAGCTCCAAAAATCGACGATTTGGTTATTTTTTTTATTTTTTATTGATTGATTGATTGAGTGAGTGAGGGAGTTCAAAACCCGTGGAAAAAAAATTGGAACCTAAAGATTTTCGAAGCTTTCTTTTGTTTATTTTAGTATAAGAAAGTTCTCGCACCGGAGTATCGACGCGGGGCTCCTCACAAACAAATTATTTTTAACTCGCTTTGATACGCGATTCCAAGGCCTTTGGAAGGACGATAACCTTCCAGAGAGGATCCAAACTTTTGATTTTGTCTCTCCTTCATATTTAACTATCATTTATTTTCAGGAATTGCATATGAGGACATTTAGGGAGAATTGTATGTTTCTATGCAAAAGTTCTGGTTGATGAAGAATAAAAGCATTGAAATTCTTCTGCGGGATCTTTATCACAAGAGAGTGATTTTTGTCGCGTCAGAAATTATTAGATTCTTTCTACTTATAATTGCCTTCCAGGTTTCCGAACTTTTCGGGTTTTCCGATGAGTCTACAGAAAAGCACGAATGGTTGAGCTATTCGAAAAACATGCAGTTATCCCACTGCATACATTCATCGAACAAATATAAATTGTGCTAGGTACTCTGCCAGTGGATATCGATCACTTACTAGCCTTAGATTGATGCGCTTATTAGGCGATAAATCTATACCTGAGAGCGTGATAAAAGCAAATAAATTAATTACTGGAAAAATGCACATTTATACAGCTTTATTAGCATTCGGTTGACCCAATAGACGATTTGTAAACCTATTGATAAATACATATCGTCAATTTGAAGTTTGTCTTCAATTTTACCGCGGAGCACAAATAGCTCTTTATTGGAAAGTATTATGAAACACATCGATAATGAACAACTCATTGGCAGATATCACCTGCTTAGAGTTGCCTTCAATTTCGCCGAGTAGGCAATAAACACAACGAGCAGCGCGGATAGCTCTGTATTTGAAAAATACATACATTCATATCCCTTTGTAGATCATAGTTGCACCTTAATGGACCTTTTTGCGGGTATCGTACATTCAAAGTTCACCTTCAATTCTGCTGCGAGGATATTAATAAACCTACCGGGTTGATCAAATAGTCACTTCCCCAAAAACATGCATTTGTCTTGCTCCGTAAGATTTAATTGAATGCTTTGAACGGGGTTGCAAGTTTCCGAATGGAGTTGCAGCTCAATAAATTTGTTTGTAAGGTAAGTTTACTATCCCCAACTATCAAATTGCAATTTAGATTGAGTCAGTCGTGCTTGATTTGCCAACTTAATTAATGTAGTGACCATTAATGTCTATATTTCGGAATAAATCTTTTATTTAAATATCATGTAAACGTCTTGAATAAGAAGAGCAAGAGTTAAAAAAAAAAATACGATTTTATAAATGTTGAGCTGTATAGTTGTAGTTTTTTTTTGCTATTTTTTTATCTTAAATAAATTGATCCTAATGAGCGATAAAAACCTTTAGAGCTAAATTTTGTCGCGGCTCTTTCACGTAGAGGTGCAATATCCATCCATGAGTACAAACCGCATCACCAGTCAATCAGGAGCGCTAAGCTGGACTTAACAGCAGTTGAGACTCGTCTGAAGTATATTTAAGTACCGTAAGGACCAACGAATTCCAGCCCTTAATTGCGTATGTATGTTATGCGATTTCAGTGATTTTCGGTTATTATTCAATCGCGGTATCAAAAATAATTAGAACGAAAGACCATAGAGGAGCGAGAGTGGAAAATAGAATCTGGTACACACGTAACACTAGAGAGAGGTGGGGGTGGATAAAAGCTGCTAATTATTCATACACCAAATTCAATAGAGGTTAATAGCAGGTCTGCCACTGCAGCAGCCTCAACGGTGACACGTCTTCTTGTCTATAATCACACCGTGCGTGATCTTTGGCTCACAGTGTTGTCAGTAATACGCGAAAAAAATTAAAAATTCATGCAATGGGCCAATCGCTAAAAGTATCTCATAAGCTCAAAACTCTCTAAAATTTTCAAATTTTGTGCGCTATTAGCTCTACGTTAGATGGCACCGTGTTCATCAGAGAGGAACCAACCCACACGAAGTTGAAACTGAGAAAAAGATGTTCGAAGTTTTATTCCTGCATAAGGCTCAATGCAGAAAATAAACTTTAACCTCTCTCTTCACAAAATCATTTCTTTTTTTTCAAATTTCAGATTTTGGCAAGAGAAATAAACGACTAGTGAAACGCATAAATATGCTTAACTCAATTTTTTTCAAAATGTGGGTTAGTTCCTCTCTGACAAATTCGGTCAAGATATACTCAACTCTTTGCTTCTCATCAGACATTTGTCAAGCACCTTTTAACCTCGTTCCCATAAGATCTATTATTGGAGAATTTGCACGCAAAATTTTTATTGCTTCATTTGAAAGTGCCTACAGAGCTGATTTTAAAGTATTTTATATAATTTTTTTCGGCTATGGGAAATAGTATAGAAATAGATTTAAAAGTGAGAAAATGCGCCGCCTAATGACGTCATCTGGCGGCATTTCCCATATGACCGCATGTATTCTAGCAGAATAGATAATTTTGTCATATCTCCTCCAATAATTGTTCAATTTATGAACCACGAGTATCCTCGTGTTCAGCTCATTTGGTCGCGTCCGTTCAAAAACGGAATCATCAAATTTCAGACACCTGCAAATTCTCCATCCTAGTTGAATATATTTTTCGTAGATCTTGTGTATTTCTATTAGAAATGTAAGTTCGGTCAAAGCAATTCACAAGATTTGACTCAAACACGAATTTTGATGAAAATAATTGCCAGTCGTAATTGTCAAACAAAATATCGATCATCGAAATCTTTATCTACCGGTTGAGTGTTTAAGCCACATCTTTCTCTCAACTTGAAAGGATGTCAGTCCTGATCTCTCGCCTATCCCGAACGGGCTTAATTAATGACCTCCCTTCGGTTTTGTGGCTGCGGATCTATTTCTGACGTCCAGCATGGGTTTCGGTAATCCGACCGCTTACTGCCGGAGAAAGGGGGCTACTCGCCGCAAGTACAAAGACCAAGGTTAATTAATTTTCGGCTGTGTTTATTAACATGTAAATTCAAATTTCACCCGATGCGTGTAATTGGTATGTAAAGATAACGGCGACCTTGCCTTTGTGTGACAGATTGCTGGGTTTCACACTTGAATCTTCAAGTGAGGAGGGCGCCAAAAAATATTACTCTTCACTCCGATAAGCTCTTGCTCAAACTTTAGTTTTTATTTTTTAATTAATATCTCATTTTCAGTTTGTGCTTAATTTTTTATAAACTTTTTTTCATAACCATAATTTCGAGTAAAAGAATACATTAAAATTAAAATAAACTCGGTATTGTTGATTGCTCCTTTTTTTCTCAAATTTTTATTTTGTTTCGAGGAACCCTGGTAAAAATTGGCGATAGGAGCTGCGTTTCAAAATACCATAGGAGTTCTTATAGCCGACTGAAGAAGGCGATAGAAAATCATATTGCTGGCTGTAGAAAGTGGAAAAAATCATACGGCCGGGCTACACGAAGCGATAAAAAATTATACAGCCGAGCCATCGTTCCTATAGCCGGGCTTTACACTTTATCGCCTGGCTGTTGCTTTTTCGCCATCGGCTATAAAAGGCTATAAGAAATTGTGTAGAAATTCGTGTGCTTTGTAAATCCTTAAATTTGTACGGAATCACCTTTATATTTACAAAACGCACATTATATTTTCCTTTACTACATATTTTTTTTCATCAATTAAAATGAGAATAATCCACACAGAAAGGGCAAACATTTCAAAGTCATGAGTTGAAAAACGCTGAATCTACGAGATTAAATATTAGAGCCTAACACAAAGTGGCACAAGGAGCGGCGGCGCACTGGCGCCTTCAAACCTAACAGGGATACTTCACGCATTGCGCAATGCGTGAAGTATCCCTGTTAGGTTTGAAGGCGCCAATGCGCGTTTCGCACTGGATGCCCACCCGCCGCGCCGCAGCGTACCACGGCGCTTGAAGCAACTATTTCACACCAGAGGTATTGCATAGTATCATACGAAATTGCAGGCGCTCCAACATGTTAGGAATGGCAGGCATCCTTCAAAAGTACGGAGCTTTCCTCGCAAAATAAATCAAGATACTACGGCCCAAAAAGAGAGCAGTAGTCCAAAAGCTCACTAAGTCCTAGCATCCGTAATTAGTAACGTTTAGCATACACTTTATCGCCAGGCTGTTGGTTAGTTGCCATCGGCTATAAAAGGCTGTAAGAAATTGTGTTGCCGGCTATAGAAGCTATTGGAAATCTTACAGCCGGCTTTAGGTCTATGGTATTTTGGAACACAGATTCTACTGCCAATTTTTACCAGGGAAAAGTAATTAAATTCACCTGCCAATTGGATTAGAGTTTTCTGAATTTTTCTTTCGATTATTTTAAACAAGTAGAGCTCATTTTAGGAGCAAAGATTTTGTAAAGCATACGTCCTAATCAAGTTCTACTCTGTGAGGGAATGTAATGCTTTTGTTGACGAATATTCCCTAATTTCTTTTAGCCGCCTTACGGGAGAAAAAATATAAACACGTGTAGGAATAATATTTTCTAGTGAAGTAATATTGTTAATTGATTTCTTTCTCAAGCAAAAGTTATAAATGGTCAAAAAAACGACACTACCTGATCGTCAGTGTCGTTATTTTAATTGATGTATCTTGTATCCCCGTCAACTTTCAAGTGTCTGTCCGTTCAACTACATAGTCTCCGTGTTAATTTACTATCATCAGCTACAGATAAAATTACACGGAAAAAAATTGGATGTTGACTTAGCATTTATACTGTCCAAAAAATGCACGACGAGTATCAGATGCTGATTTTGGATTTGAAAAAATGCTAACTCAACATTGAATCCGTTCATTTTACCGTGGACGCAGTAAACATAGCATTTTTTATCGTAAAATCAGCATTTATACTTGTCGCACATTTTTCAACAACATATGCTAAAGCAACATTCAATTTTTTTCCGTGCACAACAAAATTTACTTCCGTCATCGAGATGCGTATAAAGGTCCAATGCCCCATATCGGACTCCGAGTAAAACAGTTCCTGGCAGAGAGTCTACCTCGGTGCTATTATAAAAAGCTTATCCGCAAAAGACAAAACTTTGAGCTTCGGAGTTATTATTTGCAACAATCCCCTCGGTGTTTACATGCACCAACGCTCCGCATAGAAGCGCCGGGAGAAAGAGGCAGCGAAAGTGGCGAAAAAATGAAACAAAAAAAAGTGCACCAGAAACACTGATTTATTCATAGCTTTGTGCAAGTAGTCGCGAGTGTAATAAAAAGAGAAATGCAAGAATAATGGTGTTGTCTGCGTCGCGTCGCGTAGCGTCGGGGCCCCTAGAAAAAAGGCGCGAACGATTTTCAATGTTCGGCGAGGGATCGAAGTCGGCTCCTGTTGAATAATGCATTACTATTCACCACGGACGCAGGTAGGCGCACAATGACTCCGGCTGAGACGGTGACTACACCCGCATCCGAACAACGACCAATTGCTCTCGAATCTCTGGCTCTAATGTTCTGCGTGTTGCATAACCCGCCGTAAATCATCCGTTCGGTCCGCCTCACAGTGGCCTCGCGCTTGGATTTCGCGGATGTTTTCACCCTCGGCTCCCTGTGCAAACGAATGGACTAACACCGAATTAATAAACTGTCACTGTACTGCCGTGCTACGGAAGAACGTCGTATGAACATTCGAGAGTTGCCAAATTGCCCCGGACAAACCAAGTATTTTTGAGAGCGATTACGCTTATTTTTCCTTGAAATTTTCAGACATTTTAGACTAAATTGCGAACAAGATTACCTGAAAAAATTGAAGAAAAAAACTCACAATTTTCCCAGTAAATTAAGGATTTATTGAAGGAAATATGGCAGCGTCTGAAGGTTCATACGGCTTTCTTCCTGAGCAAGGCAGTATAGCTTCCTAAATTTAAAAACTAAAAAAGTCTAAGGAAAAAAAACTTTTGTAAATAAGAAGTTGGGACTTAAGACTGACACATATTACACAAATGCACATATGAAACACGTAACTTCATGAGTACAAATTGAATAAGTTATTAGTTTTATTATCAAACATTAATAATATTTTTAAAAATGGTGCATTCATACATTTCAGCAGGCGCATATAAGCACTTTTCAATGAAACGAAAATTTACCTTATTCCTATCCAAAAGTAAAATTTTGAATGAGTTAAGAGTGTCAAGAATCCAAATGATCTCCTAAAATTTGAAAACCCTCGACACAGAATCAATATCATTTGATGACATTCTGATCCAGATGATTGCTAACGTCAGCCTCCTGAGAGCTCCAAGGTTTCATTATAAGGAATATGACTTCCACTTCTCACGACTAAGACAACTGGCATCGGTTCAATTGTAACCAAATTGGGGCAGCAGGGAAATAAAGACTCCAATTTAGGTTCAGTTAGGGGATTCAAGCATGAGCATGTGAAATTTTCCCTAAAGATCGTGAGTAAAATGAGAACTTTGTTTACAGAAGGTTACTGCCACTTTTGGTATTTTGGCTCAAAGGAAACTTGTGGTTTTTAAGAAAAATTCGCAAAATTTGACCCTGCAATTATTTAGCGAGAGAGCGGCAAGCTGGTATTAGCAAGAGATTTTTTAATCAAACAACATATACTAGAATCGTATTCTCTTGTTATTTTGCCATCTTCATGCAGCCAATTGGTTATTTAGTTTTGTTTGACGTCATAGCTAGGCAACTGATCTTTCAGGGATAAGTATTTTTCCGAAAGAGCTGTTTGAATAACATTCTACACCTAGACATTGAGAACAACGATGAGGCGTGAATAATCGATTATCGATATTTTCTCATTTGAAGCTATGACGAAAGATCGACTATTAAGGAGTTCATTGCGAACTCTCTGTTTATCGATCCTTTTCCATGGGTTTAAATGGCAGATACACCACGCCATTGTTTGAGAACCATATTCGCATTTTTTTCTGAAGAGAGAATCTCGATGTGTTGCCTCTATCTCGATGTGCATCGTTAGATCGGAATGAAACCAACTTATGCATTTTTTTATTTTTTCTCTAAATTTTAAAAATAAACAATCCAAAAAAATTTTAAATTCGCGCGAAAAAAACATTCAGCAGACTAGGTGCTTTGCCATACCTCCCAATTCAAGAGCAGCATCTTACACATGCAACTGAGTTTAGTAACTTTTGCGGGATTCGAGCAGCTTCGGCATTAAAGTAGAGATGATGTAATGGAACGCTGAGACCAATAAATTTCACACGTATCAGTAATCTTCGCTCCAGGCGGCAATCTAAAATGATTAAGACTTCCATCAAAACAAGCTTCTCGCTTGATGATAGAACTTGTCAAAAACAAACTGCACTTTTTGTCTATGTGTGTTGCAAGGACCATATGTTCATTGAAATATACGGAGCATATATTCAGCACCAGGTGTGTAAACTCGTGCGGTTGACAAACCTTCAAGTCTATCGTCTGGACTTGGTAAATTACTTCAGTGTGATAGACATATATTAAATTGGTGTCACTTTTATGATTACAGACACCACAAAACACACCGTGAAAAACGGCTGTTTCGCCACCAGCGCTAATCAATTAAAATTCAGTAAGTGCATTTCCTCAAGTCTTGATGATCTTATCAGTCAATATCTGCTGAAAATGTATTGTAACATCATAGACACACTTTATTATCCCTGAATAATCTTTAAAGCCGGAAAGATGACAAGAAATCTTTATGACATACAAATTGTAAAGGGAGTATCAATGTATTTTTGGGATTAAAAAATAGATCAAGTCCTATTTTTGTATGGTTAATATCAAGCTGTTTGTGTGAGTTGAGGATTTAATTAACGCTTCGTTGACAGCCTCAGCTTTTTTCTGCCACATACACCTGCCCCTTGTCACGCCTGGTTATAAACGTAATAGTATCCGTAGGCACGTAATAGTATCCGTATAAAAATCAATATCAGATTTGTGGGTTTTTACGACTCTATGATTGTCAAAGCAATCTGTGCCAATTAAGGCAAGATCAGCCGTTATGTAGGCTGTAAAATTATTTGTATGTCGCATCACTTTTTTGGAATATACATTTTAGAGTAGCTTTTCGAACATTCCTGGGGTGCAAAATCGCTCCAACCGCCGAGGTGCATGTTGACACTCAATGTCAACTTGCACTCAGCGAGGCAGTCCTTTCATTCCTGATGTCATCTAAAGTAATGAGTTTTCTATTGTCATGAATGAGAACATATACGAACAGGATATTTCAATTTAGTCAGAATCACTCAAAAGACGGCCAACCACTATAAAATCAGCAACGAAGATGGATTTATGGAAAGAGGACCGCAGGCATTTTTAGAAAGGATTGGAAAATTTAAGGCGCATCCAAAATTGATTTAAAAAATCCCTAGAGAGAAGTCTATTAAGTTATTTGATTAGTTTTGGATGAAGAATATGAATGAAAGGTATGGAACATCTTTGAGCTCAAATTACAGACTTAAGTCACGCGGTAGGGCAGAAGTGGAGGTCGATATCCCTCCCTCATTTCACCATGTGACCTTTTTTGGGCATAATACCTCCGACTTAATGCATATTTTGATTTATTAACACTATTGCTGCTTCTCTCATTCTCCAAAAAAGTTCGCTTTCTTGCAACGACTTTTGAACCCCTTTACTTAGAATCAGCCCAAATTGCGCCCCTACCCGCCCAAATAAAACGAGCTGATGAAAAGGACCGTATTGAACTTCTTAACTAGAACTTCCTCAGACTTTAAGCAATTCATTTCTTAAATTAGTGTGTCAGTGAAAGTGACTACGAACACGTTCCTTGAAAAAATTGAAATTGGTAGACGTTCTCCCCCTCTTTCCTCGCAAAGACGTCCAGTCGAAAGCTGCAGCGTGCTAATGAAAAACGTCATATGAACATTCGAGAGTTGCCAAATTTCTCCGGATAAAATACGTATTTTTGAGAAATGGATTGCATTTTGCAAAAAGGAACCACTAGCATTGCAATGTTGTGCAAATTATTTTGTCTTGGAGGAAAACCCCGATTATCCCTTTATAGTTTCCATTTTACTCGCTAAAAACTGTAAATTTAAGACAAATATTATCATCTATATTTCATAGTTTTTCACAATTTCCGCAATTTTATTGCAAAGGATGAAGTTGCGCAATCTTAGCATCATTGCAATGCTAGTGGTTCCTTTTTGCAAAATGCAATCCAAATGTTATGCACATTTTCCCTTGAAATTTTTATAAAATTTAGATTAAATTACGTCAAAAATTGTCCTAAAATGTGGAGGATAAATATTCACATATTTTCTAAAAAAATCATATTTCATCTAAAGAAATTTGGCAACGCCTGAAGGTTCATACGGCGTTTTTCCTCAGCACGACAGAAAAGACCAAGAGGGGCATGCAGTGTACGTGAAATAACAGAGATTCTCCACGAGGAAGCCGTTCTTGACCGCGCAGGAATCATCTAAGAGAGTCATCCTATCCTGGTGATTGTGGAATTGAGTCATTCCGAAACGACCGGGCAAGTTTTAATAGCTTTGCTCTCCGCTCGACCGCTTCCTCTCGTCTAGACGCTGCTGCGTTTTTACCCGGTAAAAAGCCCGCACCGAACCCGTGAGAATCACACTTACACCTCGATGCTTCCGACTAAAGGAAGTAAATCCAACCCGCGAATCGGAACAACGGCTACCAATCTATCATTTGATGATTTATTGATGATTCATAGATTTATCATTATTTTTAAATATACGATCCAAAAGAGTCACATTCCGTTTCCTTTTTTGAGGGGTTGAATTCTCTACACATCCTACAGGGCCGGATTTACCTACTTGCCGCCCATGGGCCGCTAGTATTTTGCCGCCCCCTTCTCATTCGTTTTGAAACATCAACAAAAACCATCAAATGAACATGCCAGCGGGGGAGGGGTGCACAAGACGCGTTTACTGGTGTTGAACACATTTTTTGGGAAAGCCCTGTCAACACTACTAGCAAAAGTTCATGGAACTTTGCGCGAAAGTTAAGTTTTGTAAACCTATCTCTGTGTGGACAACGCCTTCCATTCATTAGAAATGAACGAAAAAATTATGAAAGAACAAATATAAATGTGGATTAATGATTTTAACTTCCGCCGCCGCGCCTCGCAGACCGCCCTGTGTTTGACGCAATGCGTGAAGTATTCACGCAGTCTTGTAGGCGCTATGCGTCTCACGCTGATCGCAATGTGTCTGCCTCAATGCGTGAGGTATTCGTGTATTCTTGTAGGGGCTATCCGTTTCACGCTGTCCGCAATGACCCAATGGCCGCACTGTGTTTGATGCAATGCGTGAAGTATTCACGCAGTCTTGTAGGTGCTATGCGTCTCATGCTGATCGCAATGTGTCTGCCTCAATGCGTGAGGTATTTGTGTATTCTTGTAGGCGCTATCCGTTTCACGCTGTCCGCAATGGCAGCATTGTGTTTTATGCAATGCGTGAAGTATTCGAGCAGTCTTGTAGGCGCTAATATGTGTTACATGCCGATCGCTGCACCGAGAGCTTCTCCTTTTCATCTCAAGTCCTCGTTATCATTTCTCTCTAGGTAAGTCGCGCCGTTCCAGGCAAAATTGCGTGTTTGGTTTCCATCTTAACTCGACTAATTAAAGGTGCTGCCTCTTGTATCACTGAAAGACGACAAAAGTAGAAATTACTATACTCTCAGAAAATTAGAAATTTTGTCGCCTTTTCTCGTTTGTAATTTTTTCTTCGCTAAGTCCGATTTTTTTTTATACCTACATTTGAAAAAATTGCCGCCCTCTATAGCTTTGCCGCCATGGGCCGCGGCCCACATGGCCACTCCCTTAATCCGGCCCTGCATCTTAATCAGTAAGTATAATTTGTCGTGCCTCTAACGTAAGGACGTATCTCGATTACTACGTGAGATCTGTTCTCCGTAAGACTCTATACTTTCCGGGCTCATGTGGAAGTCGAGATACGCCCTCACGTTCAAAGGCGGACCCAGCAATTTGGCAATACCGGGTTCCCTCCATTTAAGACTATATTAAATAATCGATTCTTCTCGGAGCACCTGGCGCCTCCAAAAATCGATACATTTCCATAGGTTTAAATGGAGAAAAGCAATGTTGCACATGTGCTGGATCCGCCAATGCTCACGTCAGAGGAGTGACGAATTTAAGTACATTAATTTTCTGCTAATCACGTTCTGCCATACTACCGTGTTAAGGAAGAAGGCCGTATGAACCATTGGATGCTGCTGGATTTCCTTTGATAAAATACGAATTTTCCGTGAGACTCTAAAATAATTTTTCCTCTGATTTTTCCATAAATTCAATTCGCAATTTAATCTGAAGTATTTGAAAACTTTAAGGAAAATTATCGGTATCCTTTTTTTAAATTAAGTATTTCATCTGGGAAAACTTGGCAATATGTGAATGTTCGTACGGCGTTTTTCGCCGAAAATAACGCGTTGCACAAACATGCCGCTTGTAGACTAGGAAAAAAAACTCATAACAGCATCGTAAATACAGATGAAGCTTTGCGTAAATAAGGATGCAATCGGAAAAAAATCGTTAATAAAAGGATAAGTACGTTGGGAGAGTGTAAATTTGATTTTTTCCATTTTCCTTTTACAAATCCTACATACTACACTTTCTCATTGGTCTTTTTTAATACATGTTTCTTATTACTTCAAAAACTCTCATACCCTTTTTTAACATTTCAAAATTTACTGTTAAAACTTTCACTTCATTGTTGCCCTCTTGCTGTAGCCAATACTTGCTTCGTAGTCATCTCGGAGAAGAAGTGTTGAGGGTTATCCCCTAAAATTTTGGTACTACCCTAACTTTTTGGATGATATGGACATTTCAAATTAAGTTTGGTAATACCACAACTAAAGTTGGGGTAATGCCGCAAAATTTGGGGCCGCTAGAATAGGGGTACTCCCACTATTAATTGGAAATCTCCAAGTTGGTGCTTCATTACTACCTTCGTTATCCGTGTTTCAATCGTACGCTAAAACTACATTTTGACGTATTTTTTCACCGATTTTTCAATCGTTCTTTGTACATTTTTTTCGTATGCTACCAGGGAGACCACACACTGGATGCTACAAGTCAGACTGTCATTGTCCACGCTGAGACGGCGCAGTGGCTTAGCGGCTGGCGGTGAAATGATTGAATGCCCCCAGCGGCCGGATCATTGTATCTACGTCGATACGAAGCAAAGACACAGCCCTACCTCAGCCATGTAATATATCGCATTTCGATGGTTTATCGTGCAGCTTTGAACTTTCAATAATCGGGCCGGAGGGCTCGACATGTGACGCGCGACGCATTCCGTGGCGTAACCCCCCGCAGCGCAGCGGGATCTTTCCTGCAGTGCCGGTGCCGCGGCCGGTCGACCCACCTGTAATTGCCGGGGCTGCCACAGGGACGCCCGACGCGACGCCGCTGCTGAGTCGTAACGGAACTCGTAATCACTCGAGATTCATTGCGAGTAATCGTCGCGCCACTAGGAAAGATCCGATCGTAACGAGAAGGGGGAGGAATCTAATGTGCACTGAGTCACAATGCGTCGTTTCCAAGATGAAAGAGCCTAGAGTCCCTTTATACTGAGAGTAAAGACAATGCGACTACATTTCTGATTGGTTCCCGTATTTTAGACCCTCACAGGGTCACACACGGGAATAAAGAATACATTTTTATTAATAGAAAATTTGCAAGTGTGTGTAATTTGATGAATTTCGAGTTGAAGAAACAAAATGATCTAATCTGCTAAAATACGTGTGTTTAAATGGGAAATGCCGCCAGATGACGTCACTAGACGGTGCATTTTCTCACTTTTAAATCTATTGTTATACTATTTCCCATATCAGAAAAAAATTATAAAAAATACAGTGAAATCGGCTCTTTAAGCACTTTTAGATGAAGTAATAAAACATTTGCTTTCAAATTCTCCATTGCAAAGATGAACTGGAATGGACCGGGGAATTGGGGGTACGACAATGAAAAAATGGAAATGAAGAGGGAACGGAGACAGGGATTCGGGAATGGATTGATTAAAGATTGCAAAAAAAATTCGATTTTTGTAATCTTTCTTCCCGTTTGTGACATCCATTAACCGCATTGTCTCGACTCTCTCATAAAGGGACTCTAAAAGAGCCTTACTGAATTTCAGCGTTGCGAGAAGTTTACTCGTAAAATTTATTATTAACGTGGACTGTGGGGCACTTCCAACGGAAAATGTCGCTAATATAGTTCCGAATGGAGAATTTGCGCGAAAAAGGTATATTGTTGCCTCTGCAAGTGCATAGGGAGCTGCGTTTGTAGTACTTAAAAAAAATATAAAAAAAATAAATAGAAAAAAAACTATGATATAGGAAATTGTAGAAAAATATATCAAAGTGAGAAAATCTATACCGCGTGTCACGCCATTAGGTGGCATTTCTCATTTAAACACATGTATTATACTAAATTAAGTCATTCGGTCACATCTCTTCTAATTTTGTTCATTTTAGTTACCAAAGAAAAACGCAAAAATCACCAAAATGTTGAACAGTGTTTGGACAAAATTTTTCTTGGAAGAAAATAAGTTCTTTCGGTCAACTTCACAACCTCAGAATGAAGTTTCGCGCCCTCATCCTGGAAAAGAAAATGATGCGATGCTGGGGAAAGTTCTTTTAATCTCACACGAGTGTTGGCAAATTTCCCGCAGGAAAACATTTATTTTTGAGGAAAGAAATGAATAATTTTTCCGTGACATTTTCAGGTACTTAAAAGTAAATTATGAACAAAACTCTCCTAAATAATTGAGATAAAATGTTCCCATGTCTCTGAGAAAATGCAAAGCTTAGCGGACAAAAGCTGGCACCGTCCAAAAGCTCAGACGGTGCTCTTTCTCAACACGTCGGAAGGCACCCGGGTGGGTGCTTACGGCGAAATGCGTTCCCGAAAAATTGCTTTGGGGAGCTTTCTTCTGCGACCTATTTGAAATGCTCTTAAGAGCAAAGAGCTTCTCCTCCTGAAAGGGGAGAAATGACTTTTTCTACGTTTACTTTTGTTAATTTCATCATGCTGTTGACATGAAAACCTTTACGTGTAGATTAGGTCGTTGTTTCCTGGAGCGAAGAACTTAATTCCATCCCAAGATTGCAACTCAAACAATTTCTGATTCATTGAGGTTTGCAGGGGTAGTTATTACTGACGCACACTTTATTTCTGATATTACGAACTACAAAACATTTTCAATAGCTTCAAATATTGGATAAAGTATTTTAAAAACACTTACTTTGTGAAACCAGATATTTCAGCATTTTCGTTGAATTGATTAATTTTATTTTTACAAATTTATTTGATATTTTATCATCCCACGAAAAAAATATTGCAGCTTTATAGATTCGTAAATTTTCTCCGTTGTAATTTTTCGAGAGAGAATAAAACGTATCCATCCTCTACTCTGGGGCCTTCCATTTTCCCACAAAATCACAGTGAAAACTACGCAGATCTTTCCTACAGAATAACATTCCAGAACCTCACGTAGATATGTATTTAATGATCAAACAAGTATTTGTTCCCCCCTTGTAGTTTGAACTGATCTCTATTTTATGCCATTACTCATGAAAGACATTAAAAAGCAACGCTTGTAGAAACAATGCTGAGCACACAACGTGCCGTGTTGAGACAGGTTGGTACAATTATTTTTCAAGTTCAGTGCGCTTAAAGATAACAAGTGAAAGCCATTAAAGTAGTCAAGGTTGAAATTCGATTCAGAATACGGTCCTTGGTGTGTAAAATGTCTTAGAATGAACAAATTTTTGCTATAAACTTCCGTGTGCAAGGCCTTAATTCACAAACGATCACTTGCCACGACAAACCCATGACCGGAGTCAAACCTCCTCTCTGGAAAGTGCAAATATGACTCACTCCATCGTTTTGCCACTTTCGATTCAATTAATTGCTATCAAATGATTGATGAATCAATGGACGATCGATAAGCAATAATCACGGTCGATGATGAACGGGCCCCTTCAATAATCGGACTCCTAAATATCAAGGGAATTAAACCAGCGCGCACTGATGCCTCGGGCTCCATAATAGCTGGGCGTGCTATACCACGAGATCATCGTGATATGACTGATTTGATTACGCTATTTGTTCAGTACTTCCAGCCCGCGCGATTAATAGCCGCAGATACGGCGTTAATTTATTCGCGATATTTTATATTTCAAAGGTGCTCCCTCTAATTTAGAGACGTTTAAAATAGACGAGAGCTCAGTGCAGGAAATAGACCCAAAGTGCCGAAGGCAATATTGAAGCCAAATACTGTCACAGCTGAAATGCAGATTTCTGATTTTTAATGTAGCTCGATCATCAAGCGTAAGTATCTTCTATTGGGATCATTGAAATTATGCGCGGTACAAACTCTACCATGATAGATTCCTGTAGCGAGTAGGTGTCACAGAGCACCCTATGGTGCCTTAAAAGCGACTTGTACATACGTACGAACTTAAGTCTCAAACTTTTTCTTAATAATTTCATAATTCATGGCATTGCAATTAAGTATCAACAACGTTTATCGACAATTTTGGGATTAGGAGGTGCTGTCAACTGAAAATGTCTTTAAAAATAAACATTTCCGCAAGGTGTTATAGTTATTCACTAAAAGAAGCAATAATTTTAAATGGCTCATTTGAGACGAAGCTCGCGCTACCCACCTACACATGGCATTGCTGAATTTATCAATGTACAACTTTGTATGGATATTTCGAATGATTATGAGTTTTTCTGGTAAGTAAAATAGGGGGCAAATTGCTTGATTTCAGAGACTCAGGATGAGCATGTGCCTTTTTCTTAGTTATAAACTGCAAAGTTAGTAAGCTACAATAATTGTGTCACCTTACACTGCAATTCAGGTTTGATGCAAGTGTAACGTGAGTTTCCGCTCAAACTTTCACTGATTTAAAATGATTGTCGAATATTCCTGGCGTGTTGCATCAATCTTCGAGTCAGCTTTATTCAAATGAATCAATTGTTACGATTGCAGTTTAAATAATCTTTCTATATTCAAAATATTATTTAATTTAACTTCGTGCCTATATTTTACAAAAAGGCAAATCTCGAGAAGAGAAATCTTGAAATGTTGCATTGTCAAACGCTGTACTATGGAGTTTCGCAACACCTGATGCATACAATATACGTTTAAAATTGCCAACCATGTGAAGTTTTCAGAAAAAAAATCGTTAACTTTTCATACAGAAGTAAAAAAAGGAATGATTTGATCTGCCAAGATCTTAACTGCAGTGTAAAAAATTGACGAAAGTCTAAGTTATTATTCTTTGAAGATACCTATCAGCTCTCCTTGCAACATTCATTAACTCCCTAACAATAAACTTTTTGCATCAATAAAGTCTGCAGCTACAAGGAAATTCGTTATACTTTTCACCGACCGAATCAAAACGCAACGCCGAAACACCATTTTTGCGAACATTTATGATCGAAGCTAAGCGGATTTAATAAAGCTTAGTATTTGTTACTTTGCAACCGATACGTCCCCTGTGAAATCGTTTGACAGTGTCGCAATCAAGTGGTCGCGAAGGGCTCTTGGCCGGCGTTGCGAGCATTCGCTAGGAATTCCCCTCATTTTACGATGGGTTTAAGACGAAGCTCGGACAAATTTCAGAAAATGGGCAATGCCGGAGCGCACGTCAAGGGAATCGACTCGTGTCAGCGTGGGTGTGGGTCACTCTTGGTATCGCCGAGTGCAAATCAAAGCTAAGTCCGTGCTAAACTTGATCAGCAAAGGACTTAATTGTGTGACGTAACAACACGACACTGATAATCACTGTCACCGTGTGAGACACGCTACGCAAACGGCGGAGTTTGAGGGTTTGGGATCCGACTGGAACTCCTTCAGGACCATGGTAGGGGCACATGGCCATGCCTGGAAGCAAAAGAAGCAGATATCTTTCTTAAAAATGATGTTGCCCCAAGTTACAACAGACGTGTTTTTTTTTGTTTTTTTTTTTGTTTTTTTTTGTTTTTCTGACAAAAACTTTAGGCAGACGGAATCTCATTTGCTAAAAACATTCAAAGACGTAATAACAGGTGGCACAATAGTGATGAGTCCACAAAATATTTTGGGGAAAGCAATGTTAAAAATTTCCAAAAATGTCAAGGAAAGTTAACCATTTGAGCTCTTCCAATAGTTGGATTACATTTTGCAATAAGGAGTCACTATATCTCTGACTCTTCAATAAAAGCTTCTTTCTGCATAGAGAGACCAATGGCATATATCTTATTTCTATGATGAGCCAGAGTTAGTGGTTCCTCATTGCAAAATTTAGTCCAGTTTATACCACCATGTTATACATAGGTACAGCTCGGGCGAAATTTTGTCGAACTGCTGACATAAAAGCGTAACTCAATTTCCACATGTTTCCTGTTAACCATAAAACTCCATACTTTCTGGAGCTCATATGGAAATAGAGATACGCCCTTACGTCAGAGGAGCCACGATTTTTAGGGTATTTTTCCTTGCAATGCGTAATAACAGTAACTATACATTTTACCGTCTGGCTTGCTTCACTTTTGTGCTCCATTCAAAATAATGAGCGAAATCTCCGATCCCGGATATAACATTACGGAAGTTAATTCTCACAACAAGCGAAATAATTTTCAATACTCTGAACTTAAGCCATTCCTAACCTCAAGAAACCCTCAACAATTAGAGCAGCGGTCCAAGTCGGGATTTTAGGTCAAAGCATCAACGTCGATGGCATTACGGCTCAATCGTCCCCATCGCAGCCAACTTTTGACGTTTCGGTTTGAGCCCGGCAAATGGGTGATATAATCGGTATTGTTAAAAGTGAGCTTGCCCGGGCACGTCCCAAAGAAAGCGCTTGTACATGTTACAGGAGTGTAAGTGGGCATTGTCGGCAATTGCCGCAGTGTCATTGTGGTCCGCAGTGGTTCCGATTGCGATCAAGATTGCTTGTTCTTGCGAGAGATTTTGACCCCCGTCAATCATCTCCCTGCACTTATGAGGTTTCTGCACTTGGTGAAATTGGCGTTCCGAACACTTGATCTTATGTAGATTCAGCTGGGCGCAATGATTTATCATTTAGAGGGTGTGAAGAGCCCTCGCTGATTTTTAAATGATTGACTAAACGAATTGTTAATTAATCAAAGTTTATGTTTACGAGCGTTGATAACCCGACTGTTCTTAAACAGGGTTATCAAAAAGTCCTATTTGTGACGCTAATTTGAAAAACAATAAATTGAAAAATATTGCCGCAAACCGCATGACAAAATTTTGGTTTTTCATAAAATGGCAACCGGTCAATCAGTAAGTAAGTAAGTAAGTAAGTAAGGCCGGGCTGGCCGGCGAGGCGCCCTCAAGGGTCCAAGGCAACTGGCAACTGCCGTCGTGCACCCCGAATTTGGACCGTACTCCTCAACTTATCTTCGTACTATTGACACATTGAGTATCAATTATATTCCCGCAAGGCTCAGCGGCCGTCTGATAGCCAACGGAAGGTCTTATCAAAGACTGTGGCAGACGCTGCAGAGCACGGACTTTCGGAGCACGGCCATGCCTCCACCGAGTTGGACTGTGTTGTTGCAATCTACACTGGTAGGTAGCGCTGGCAGTCGCGCACACTACGAGTGATTACCGATTTTTCACAACCCAGTCGAACAGTGCAGACCGGTCAATAACAGGGGCGGACTTACCTACTTGCCGCCCATAGGCCGCGCATGTTTTTTTTACGCCCCCTTCTCATTCGTTTTGAAACATCAATAGATCGTATTCGACAGTGGTTCGATGTATCGTTTGGTTCAAAACAATACAACATAACCTCAAACAAAAATTTTAGGATTCAATTTAGAAAAGCTGAAAATGAGAACATTCCTAACAATTTCACTTTTCATTGCCATTTGGTACTCGAGAGAATAAAAATTCGATCACATAAGGCCCGTTACCTCTGATTTCTAAATGGGCTTTTGAAGCTGTGGTTACATATTGAATCAATCGATATCAATTTAATCTCACATGTGTGATCTGTCAAATACTATCTATAAAGACCATCAAGTGAACGTGCCGGTGGGGGAGGGGGAGGGGTGTACGAGACGCGTCTACTTGTGTTGGGCACATTTTTTGTGAAAGCTCTGTCAACACTAACAAAAGTTCCACAAGGCCTTCCATTCAAAAAAAAAAAAAAAAAAAAAAAAAAAAAAAAAAAAAAAAAAAAAAAAAAAAAAAACGAACGAACAAATTATGAAAGAA
Organism: Bemisia tabaci; assembly: GCF_918797505.1. NCBI lineage: Eukaryota > Metazoa > Arthropoda > Insecta > Hemiptera > Aleyrodidae > Bemisia > Bemisia tabaci. The sequence goes on from NC_092795.1 coordinate 37,783,554, forward strand.
CAAACATAAATGTGGTTAATAATTTTACCTTTCGCCGCCGCCGCGCCGACCGCACCGTGTTGGAGCAATGCGTGAAGTATTCATGCAGTCTTGTAGGCGCTATGCGTTTCATGCCGACCGCCGCGCCGCTCCGTTCCGGGTCAAATTGCGTGTTTGGTTTCTCTCTTAACTCGACTAATAAAGGTGTTGTCTCTTGTATCACCGAAAGATGACAAAATTAGAAATTACTGTACTTTTACTCTCAGGAAATGAGAGTTTTTGTCGCCTTTTCTCGTTTGTAATTTATTTTCTGAATCCGATTTTTCCTCTCTTTTTTGGATACCTACATTCAAAAAGATTGCAAAATTTGCCGCCCCCTACATTTTCCCGCCATGAGCCGCGGCCCATGCGGCCACCCCCTTAATCCGGCCCTGCCGGTCAAAGTTCAAAATGACAGAAATTTGGCATAACCATTTTTATTGACGGATTGGCATGACAATCAGAGTTCTGGCGTTTTTGGGACGAGAAAAACGATTCCGGCCCTAGTTTTCCAGAAAATCAAGTCATTTCCGAATGAGGATTTAAAGAGGGACGTAGATATTTATAGGTTGCTGACGAATTTGCATGAAACTTGGTATCCGGGGGTATTTCAGCATGAGGAAAATGAATCATTCATTGGATTTTTAAAATTCTGAATAACTCCATAATGGTGGCGGAGGAATGGCGGGAAAATTAAACCGATGACATTATAGAACCCCTATAAAAATTTCCGATTCGCGAGAGTCTGTCTCTTTTTTTTTTCGTGGTGATTTTTTTTTTAATGTGATCAAGCGTGCCAACATAGGTCAGGTCTATGTATTAACTTTCAAATTGAAGACTTGACGCTTGAGAGAAGCTGAAAAGCAGACATATTAACCGATCCAATTTCCAGTGCAGGGAGGGTACGAAGGGACCCAGGGATGCTTGCCGCAACTCGATGCCTTACCGTTTTGGGGGCCTGTGCGTCAAATTCACGACGCACAGTGGACCGAGTCAATTAGAAAGGTCGGACATGAAATTTTTGACTAAAACTCCAAATTTTACTGTTTGCATTTTCAATTTCAAGGGATGCTTCAAAAAGGAAATGTCACGAGGAAACCATTGAAACCACTTTTAGAACCTCAAAGTTTAATTTAAAAGTTAAACATAAGAGTTTAAAGCTTCCACATTTTGTCCGACCTCTCCTAATGACTCGATCCACTTTGCGGCGTGCAATCACGCTGCGATGCAACGGAGAGCGCATCGGGACGGGGTGGAAATTAGTTGTTGCAGTCGAGTGTCCTGCGATAAGCTTCTCAGGAGCTATGCGCCCCTCCGGGACGTGCCTATGTGAACGCCAGCACTTGAATTCTACCCTCAACCCCCTCTTCTCTTCCCTCCCTAGCTTACCCTCCTTCTCCTCTCCTCGTTCTTAATTTCATTTGGAGAAATCTCTTAAAATAGAGGAAGTAAAAAAATCCATTCTTACATGAATGCCAGTTTTTGGGTGAAATGGACTGTAAGAGAGCGATCAATATCAAAGCAGCGAATCTTCATTAAAAAATCATGGGTAGGTTGTTATTAGATTTTAAAATTGCTGTTCCGAAAATACAAATTGTTTCCTTTGAATTTCCGCACAAGTGCGGAAATTCAAAGGAAACAATTGTGCACGAGTGCTAATTAAAATAAGAATAAGGATGTTAGTAATGCTTCGCAGCGTTTGATTTGTTTGATCTTTTCCTTCGTGATCTTTTTCGATGATGCTTTGCACGTGGATCCGTTAATAAAACAGTGCAAGGCCTTGTTTTCTAGGTTGCTCTTATTTTCTGCTGCAGACTTGTGCTGAGCAGACTTGCCCACATGTAGTAAGGATACAAAACTAGAAAATAGTAATAGATAGCCAAATTCATTGTAAGTATTTCTTAGTTTATTTCTATGTTTATAATTTACAATCCAATAAAAACACATAAACAAGATACTGAAGAGTAATTTTTTTCCAACCAAGAGAAAATTTGCTCGCCTAAAAACCTTGTAAGGGATACTTCAAATGATTTGATATTAATATGTTGTTCAGGTCTCGGTACACGATCAAATACCCGAACCAATTACCATCAAAGTGTCGGAAGTCATCAGTCTTAACATCATTAATTTGCTTAATTTTAAAATGAAAACTTGGCAGAAATGTTACCCGTGGCAGGAAATTATGAATGGTGGTACTCCATTCTGATCAAAATTTGACGGCCCGTCCGATTTTGATCAAAGAGGACTGTTGCATGGTGACCATCAGTCATCAGGTGGTCTACTTTGATCAGAATTGGTTCGGAAGATCGTGTAACCAGACCTTTCTGATGAACTAAAATCTTCAAAATTTTACATAAGGATGCATTTAGTGGTCTTGATTTTGGCTCCTAACAACTTTCCTCGTCTCAAGGAAACATCACTTTGAGTTTTTTGTTGGAAGTCTAAATTTAGCCGGTTAAGGTCTAAAAATCTTGCATTTTTGGTAGGCCAGACAACACTCATCTTTCTCCTAATTAGTCAATGCTCGCACCACTGATTATAAGGTAAGAGGAGGGGTATAGACTGGTGCGGCGGTGTAAGGGTGAAAGCTCTCCGTGCGTCAGGAGGTTTTTCCAGACAGCGACCGAGCTTTTAAAAAATCCCCAAATCTGTACGGTGAACATATCTTGATATTCCGAGAGCGTTCCTTGGGTTCTCTAAAATTTAAGACCACAAGTTTGCCAGATAGAGTATAAAATACGGCATTTATCTTGCCACCATGCTGCATTAATTTGACTGCTTCAGTTATTGAGTCTAACCTTTTACTTTCATTTTTTACGTACTGCGAATGAAATATTCAGTCTAAATAACATATTTCAGATAATGAAACATATAGTATGCAGCATCGGCGTTAAGAAACGCACGGTAGGTGTCACAAAAATATTTCCATCTGCATATACTTTTTCTCGTGAATACTATCTTTGACACACGATAATTGGGGGCTTTCTCGGTTAATGGGTGTTTGAGGCTATTAATGCTGCTAAGATTGTGCGATTTTTTGTAGCTTTCGCGGCAGATGAAACTCGTTCACTGTCGCGACTTACCTACTTCTTTACAATAGTGAGGAAAAACCGGAGCTGATTCAGGGAATAATTCATAGCAGAACTTTCAGATAAGTTACTTAAAACTAGAAAACTGCGTTGCTCGATCTGAGCAGCATTGGAAGTCTCATACGCCCTTTTACCGAAAAATGTATTAATTTTGTAAGGATATGCTTAAGTTTGCATATGCTTTAGAAAAAAGAAAACAGTGAAGAGATAATACCTTTCAAATTCAGCCTCATAGATGAACATAGAAGCCTAGGCTATATTTGTAAGACGCTCTTAAAAGTGTCCAGAGTACATTTTGAGGGAGGCTCGGAACCAGGAAATTTGAAGTCAAAGAGTTTCAAAGAGGGTCTCGAAGTTTCGGCGTTAATCCATCACCGCACGCTTATGATGACATACGTATTTGGACTGCATCTTGCAATTTGGAACTATAAATTCTGGCTCTTCTGGAAAAACATGTATGTGCATAGGGAAACTAATGGCACATACGTTGTTTTGAAACCGGGCTAGAATTTAGTTCCAAATTGCAAAATGTAGTCCAATTGCCATTCGCTACCGTTTTCATTCAGGTAGCGCAACCGATTACTTGCACTGAGACTTCAGGTGGAGCTGTAATTGGACCGAGTTTATCAGAAAGGAACCAATGAACATCAAGTTGAAACTGAGAAAAAGAGGTTCAAAGTTTTATTCCTGCATAAGGCTCAATGTAGAAAATAAACTTCAACCGCTCTTTTCACAAACTAACTTCTTTTTTTCGACTTTCAGTTTTTGGCAGAAGAAAATAAACAGCTATAGGAACTCTTCTTAACTCAATTTTCTCGCAAATGTGGGTCGATTCCTCTCTGATGAACTCGGTCCAATTGAAGATTTCATGAGGAAAGCACCCTCAAAACCTTTTTGCAACCCTCTAAAGAGGCATTTTATTATTACGCCCGAACATCCCCGTTCCAAATGGAGGGAAAGATTTCTCTACAGGTGGCAACAGCAGGAAAGGTTTCCGCTGGGATTTTGAATGCAAGGCATTAGGATTCGTTTCCTCGCTGATAAGCCCCTATTCATGAGCCGCGCCAGGACATGCAAAGAATTAAATTCAACGTTTACTTAAACCTAGCCGGGGCCAAATCGAGTTTGATCGCTTCAAGATACGATTCGCCAGTGTCACGCTATGCGCTCCGTTACGTGTGTCCTGAAGGCACCTCGTGGAGGATGAGAGCATCCCGATGGCATTTCGTTGATTGGAATATTTCTCCGAGCTATTGCAATATTCCGGTTAGGTGTTAAAAGAGCCACTAAATGTGAGGACCATGAATCAAGCATTACAGTTTGCTCAGAGATCAAGAGTGACTTAGTTTTCTATCAGTTTTAATCAAAGTTATAAAATGTATTGAAACTAATGGAGTTCCCGTAGGAACTGGGTGTGCAAATGATTTATCACTAAACTTTATTAAACATAACAGTATCTGGAGTAAAACTTGGTAATACTCCCCTACGTAGGTACTCAATGATTTGCGTGCTACAATTGATTAGTCCCGTTCATCTTTGAAAATGTTAGAAAAGTGAAAGTTCCTTCATTTTTTGAGTATGCAACACGCACACCCGTGGAACACGAATAGTTGCTTCAAGGCGCTGCAGTCTACTCAGTCTAGTCAATAATAAACAAGCGGGAAAGTTCTAATACTGTCGTATTAGAAAAGCGCTCAGGTGTTAGTCAATGTATTTAGTGAAGAAAGGAAGTATAAACTCCGTCGACTTGGCTGGGTAATGGAAATACAACATCAGCTGATAGCAAACAAAGGTTACCAAGGAAACCGTAAACGCGTTTTTTCGTTTCCCGAAAATGATAGTCACCTTTGAGCTCATCAGGCGCGTTTTTTTTAGGCTTCATTTGAGTTCAACGATCAATTTCGATAAGAATTACTCTACCACTAAGAAATTTTTTTATAGACAAACGATCGAAACTACCTGCGCATTACGTTAAAAGCGTAAAATACGGTTTTCACAGCTTTACTTATTTTAAAACTGGACCCCCCCCCCCCAAAAAAAAAAAGCCTACACATCGATGAGCTGGTGCGCCATTTAAACGAATTAGCACTAGTATACTAGTACTCTAGAGGCAAGTCGAAATCAAAAAGCGCTGCCTATCGGCTGAGCGCTTAATAGTATTGCCATAATATTGTTGGATTTGTTTTGGGTATTATAATTGCGCATGCAAGAAGGTAGGCATATTGGAGACCTCCAATTTTAATTTACGATGTAAATGAGAAATAAAAACTTCCGCTTATTGTTAGTCAATTCAACCTTCCCACTCACCAAAGAAACCAAAGACTGCAGGAATCAAATTGGACGCCTCTCTTATTAAGGTTACTTTTACAAGAGAGTGGTATTTTCTCTGTGTCGAATGTTCTTCCCCGAAAACGATAGGTGATAAATTTGTATTCGATGACCAGTATGACTCACACTGATTTTGGGAATTTTGCGAGCGGAAAGGTTGACTTCCTTAATTTTTTTCAATACGATTAATGAACGCTAATCCCTCTCTCGGATGTTTGTCATCAATCTTTGGGTTTTTTTTTTATGTTAAACGTATTTTGCGTGACATTATGATGAGCAAACTCATCCTGCGATGTTCCAGTTCTTATCCCAATTCAGTGGTTTAGTGCACATATCAGTATTCTACAGGGCGATCCAATGTTCCTGCACCACCAGTACCATGCATCGACCTTGTGACTTTTGATCAAATTAAGATAGAGACATGAAATGTTGTGAGCAGTCCTAGATAAAAAAAAAAAAAACATTTTTGCCTCCCCCCCCTCTCCAATTCCTAAGGAGATCACCCTGAAAAGGAACAAACGCCCAAGCAATTATACGGATGGTGTGGCAATTTTGGATCACCCTGTGTGACTTATGGTCCCTTTATATAAAAATATTCCGAGTCCTACAGACCTAGTCAATTTTTAGAGGAGGGGAGAATCGTTTTCGATTTAATCCGTTTTTTCTTTATCAAACATATCATTTGAATTGGATTTTAACAGCGGTGTTTATTTAATTTGTAAGTTAATCACACGTTACCCTTTATTTCCAAATCTACATTTTTGATTGTTTGAGTTATCCAATTCAAGTTTGGTCGGACTACTTTTTGCGTAAAGGCACCTCTTTAGCTCCAAATTAGTAATTCAACTGAGTTAAATAGACCTAAGTGTGGCGCCAATGTGTAGACAGACAGCATTTGTTACTCGTCTTCAGTTCTTTCCTCCGTTCTCACAATTCAGACCCACCAATACAATGGGTTCTGTTGACATTAAAAACGGAATATTAGCATATATGTTCAGGTAACAAGATAATGATCCTTAAGTGGTGATTCGATAATTTTGCTCTGCTAAAATAATTATCGGAATGATTGTGCCACACATCGCGAAGATTCAACAAAATCTACACTTTCACATTTCCGAGAACGTAAAACACTGGCCATGGAGGATAGCATCTCCTGGAGTAATTATGGTTTAAAAAACCACTAGGGAGATCCTCCGATGTTGAGTGAATGGAAGTGTCTTCAGGGAAGTAGTGACACGCCCTCCGACAACGAGCCAAAAATTAAATTCTAATTTTATTCAGTTACGGATCAAATCAAAGCTTAACCCTGGAGTTTAAAGGAATTCTTCGAAGCTTTACTAACAAATGATTTCTGAATATTTTGGGTAAATGAATCGTGCAAGGAGTGGAAAATGCATAATAGAGGACATAAAAAAATTATCTCGATGTAAGAATTTGTTACATCATACCTCCGCAACCAAAGTGTGATAGCTTTTAGATATACTTTCAATAAAACTAACGAAGTAACAATACTTGAACTTTTGTACCTGAAATATATTTTTAAATTAGTACGTTTTCTCAGCTTGTCATAAATATTCCGAAGCCTTGGGGCAAAATCTGAATAGAAATCTGGGGAATCAATCAGAGGGATTCGGGTCAGCTGTATTCGTCTCACAGAATAGTGCTTCAAGGGTTGCCTATCGATGACAATTAAGTAAAGAGTAGTTGGATTCGTGCGAATCGAACGTCAACTTTAAAGGTGAAGTTATGTCTCCATTGAAAATTCGTCAGAAAGCCTCATATGTCGTATGGGTGCTTATAAATTGCTTGTATATTTCATCTCTGCTCTTAGTAACGGAGGAGAGTGAAAATGATTTCCGCTAAACTAACACCTACTCTTTACGGTATTTAAGCAACACAGTTTAAAGACATTTTCTTTTTAAAAATATTAAGGAGGAGGAACTTACGCAAAAAGAGTGTGGATTATTCAAAGTCGCTAATATTCCTTCAATTTTCAGAATAGGCCAGATGACATCCTCTGTGTATAGTAGTCTTATCCTCTTTGACGGCACAGTGAGGAAAGTCGAGCTTTCCTCAACCGCCAACGCGATGACGTGTAACGCTTAACGCATAACGTCTGAGCGGTCCGCTACTTCCTCCACTCCGCAGCCCACCCACGCTCCACGCTTCATCCCTCTAGCTTACGGAGTTGCCCTTTCCCCCTCCGCACCCATACCATTGCGCTTATACCTCAATTATAATGAAAATCTCTTTGTAAAAACAGACACGAAGCACCTCGAAAGGTTTGACCGCAGATCAGTAATATAGTTATGGAATCAGTACTCCCATTTCCCGGAACTAAAACCGAATTCCGGAACTTTTGAGATTTTCTAGAATTTTTTCCGGAACTTTTGAAATCCCTGTAATATGTTCCGGATCTTTTGCATTTTCCGGAACTTTTGAAAAAATTGAAAAAGAATTCCGGGGCTTTTGACGGTCATGGAGTGGGAGAAATTGGAACAAAAAAGTTTTGCATTCCGGAACTTTTGACAGACATGGAATGGGAGCTTTTGGATGGAATAATTCTGCTCCTTTCATGCAGAATCAGCTCAGGTTCGATTTTTTAAGCTCATCGTACTCAGGAGGTTGCAAAAAATAACTTCATATAAGGACGAAACGTAACTGGTGCCAAATCTCTTAATCTTACGGGTGGGGTCCTTTCTTTGATGCGGCAGCCGTGCTTTCCTAACGTGAATCAGAAGTCACCACTCACGGGGTTTTCGGGTTTAGAGCTGCTGTTTTTCACGGATTGCGAGTGCAAAGAAAACAAGGCGAATGCATCTTCAAGCTGAGAATTACGAGGATACAGGGCTGACCCAAACTTACGTGACTCCTGGCAGATTATTTGTTGAGCGGGACCTGTTGGGTGGAAAGAAAGCAAGCATGGAAGTTCATAAATTGCGCCGGAGAAGTGCAGCAACTAATTGCTTTTCTGCCGGGCGACTCAGAGTCGATACGTCCTGTCCTCCGATCGCTCTAATCCTCATACGCGATGATGACGGAAGTGAAGCGAGATGGCAAAGGAACGTGTGGAGCAGATCTTGCTCGTAGCTCTTTGCTTGTTTTTGCACTTTCGTCTTCTGTTTGTACGTTCGCACCTTTTTCGACATTGATTTTCAGCACAGCAGTCTTGAACCAAGCGTTGATGACCCGCAATCTTAATTATTTACAGTAAATCGGGCTATAATGCCGTGCTGAGGAAGAACGCCGTATGAAGATTCGCGAGTTGCCAGATTCCCTTCACTAAAATGTTTATTTTGGAGGAGAGATATAAATATTTTTTCTTCAAATTTTCAGGGAATTTAGGTGAAATTGCGAAACAAATTTTCAAAGAAATTGGAAGAAAAATACTCATAAGTTTACCAGGAAATTCGTGTTTTATGAAAGGAAATTGTGCAACGCCTGAAGGCTCATACGACGTTCTCCCTTAGCGCGGCAGTATAGGGGTGCTTGAAGAGCAAGGCGCACAAGTGCAGTTTTTGAAAAAAATGAGATATGAATGATTTCAAGCAGAACTAGTCTAATTGCATATTCTGAGAGAAATTCGCAGCCGAATTTCAATTTTCAAGAATCAAAATGTCATTTCAAACTTTCTTTCCACCATAAGGATACATGTAATTTCGTAACTTCAAACACGTTTTTCTCGAAATAGCGAAAGCTGCACCTATACCTACATTGTTTCATGCGATCAGTGATTTAATTGCAAAGAATGTTAAGATGCACAATTCTAGCAACATTGGAGTGCTTTCGGGTCATTTTTGGTGAATGTGACCCATTTCTACAAGAAGTAGTATTAAAACACATACATGTACGTTGACCAAAGAAGGAGACTGTATCCTTTAGTTAAGAAAAGTTAAAGAATAAAAGTAGATACTGTGCTTTCTTCTGCGTGTTTTATGTTGTAAATGACGCAAAAATATAACAACTGCCGGCGTGGCGGTGGACTAAACACTCATTTGCAGTAGCCGATCGGTTTAATTCCTATTATTACCACCCATCAAAAATCCTTTCTTCTTGCTGTGAGTGCAGCAATTGCCGACGTGATAAACCCATATTTTTCTGTCCGTTACAATTATTTTGAAAGCCGAGAGGCTTCTCAGTACCTACTTGAACCAAGTTGCCAAACTGATTTACTTTACAATGTTTCAATTATATTTGTTTCAAAATTTGGTGAAATGTTTTTAAAAATTCATCCATGCTTTATTTGTTCAGACTTCATACTAAATCAATTAACCTCAAAATGTATGAGTCAAAGCGTAAGATAGTTTTTTTTTTTTTTTTTTTTTTTTTTTTTTTTTTTTTTTTTTTTTTTTTTTTTTTTCCAAATTTACCGGTAAAGTCTCCTTCCTAAAATACGTTTTATAATACATGAACGAATCCTGCAAAGGAATGAGGGTTAATACAAAAGTATAACGATCAAAATGTAATGCAAAGAAAACATGGATTGCTGATTTAACAATTAAATTGTTAAAAAATATGTCCAGCATGTTCCAATGTAGATTTACGATAAAAAACACCTTAGTGGTTAAATTAGCTTTCCGCTATTGTAAAATGTACATTTGAACATGTCGGACATCTTTTTCCAACAATTTAATTGTTAAATCAGCAATCAATTTTTTTTCGTTTGATAAAACTATCCTTTATTCTTTCGACTCCCAAGATCCTCCTAAAGTTGGGCTAACTTAACCAATAGTCGAGCTGACTATCGGAAATCTGACAATGTGGAGCGTGTATGTATAGTTGAGAGCCACGTCTGGACGTCCGGAGCCACGAATGACCCATTGTGTTTACCCAAGCCCCTGAAAGTGGTTTTTACATTGCTAAAGTGGAGCGCTCACCGAAACCGAAATGCGTTGCGTCATCAAGTTTCCAAATTCCCCGTTTATCCCGGCAACCGCCATTCCGGAGCTTCTCCCTCGGAACACGTAGCACCCGCTAAACTCGAGCGCAATTTTGGCTGATCGCTCTTGCGTCACTATGATCTCATCACTCGATGGCGAGAACGTCTCTAAATTTTTGCATTAAAAAACAATAAACACAAACCAAAACTTCTGAGACAAAAAATTAATAAAGCTTTTAGCAAGTATCCATCTTGCGGCGAAAAAAATTATTGATTTTTTTTTCTTCTCAATTAAAAATCATAATACAAAAAACAAGAGAAAAAAGTCAAATATTACTTTCACTCTGGTATGGAAGTCTTCTACTTGAAAAGACTTTGAATCCAAATAACTCGGTTTCTGTTTGACAGGCGTAAGTCCAAAAATCATGAGCCCTGGCTTTCGTTGATCACGCAGGATGCTATAGGGCTGCTAGGGCTTATGAGTTTTTGGACTTACGCCCATCTAAGAGAAACCGATTCAGATAAAAACATTAAACGGTTCTAGTCAAAAATGATACTAAATTCCTTCGCAGTAAGTTTGAAATCTGAATAAACTGTTATTTGACTTAAACTGCAATATAACATCGGCCCTCCCATAGTGTAGGATATATCACTCTGTATATCAGATATTTCATTCGTCCATCATGCCATAGACAATCAAAATTATGAATATGTAATATGTGCGCTGGTGTCATACAATCCGTAAGCAAAGCGCATATAGACTAATTTAATGTAAAATTTGCTTACAGATATTTTTTCTCTCAAACTATCTCGAGCTACTTCGACCCACTGCGCGACCGTTCAGACCGCGCTAGAAGCACCACTCTTGGGGCTGATTTGCATCTAAATATCGGTTTTTATCTGCAAACTGAAAACAAAATAGATCGTAATAGTAACCGTTAACTCCTTGCTGATTGGTGAAGTTTATCTATTCTTTAGTGGTGATGACGATGGCACTTAGTATTCACAACATCCTTGGAGTCATTCAACATTATAGTTCTCTTAAGAAGATGTCAAGGAAATTTCTTTGCCTTAATAGCAGACAACAGTCTTGTAAGCAGCACATAATATTAATGTGAGAATAATATGTATCAGGTGGACAAATAGTAGGCTCAGACATTCAAATAATGTTTGGCGGTAAGGAATTTGCAGAAAATGTTATACATTTTGCCAGTGTAACATGTGTGTTTTTGACTCGGCATAGTATACTACTTCTACAAACAGCATTGTTGTACATACGGTTGATTGTCATAAGGAATATTAAAATTATTCCCAACAAAGTAAATTGGTGGGTATTGAAATTGCCACATATGTGTAGGTACATGATTCAATTCATGTTGATGACGTAATCTCGTAGATCGCAAAAATAATTTACCACCAATGAAACATTCATGATCTGAGAATACCGGAAAAATGCAAAATTATATCTCATCAAATTTCTCGAGCGAGGAGTCAAAATTCGAAAACGCTAGCTCTAAATGCTGAAAAAATAAGAAATGTCTTTCTAATGTTAAATGCATCCATTTCATGTTCTATTCAGAACGATATTTTTCTGACTTATGATCTGAATCCAAGGGAAAATTAGAAAAAAACATAGTTTCTTTACCACTTAATTAGACAGACAGTTATTCAAATCATCCAACGCAACAGTGTAATTGGCGTGTAACAGGTTTTATATTTCCTCACCACAGATGTCTAGGAAACTTGTCCAGGCATCTTCGGCAGACACATATGGAGCAGTCACACTATTCGGGCAAATCTAAGATGCTCAAGTATCAAGCACTCCTTCAGATTGAGCCTGGGATTTTGGTCGAGATTTTTTTTTCAACAGTGTAAGCAGTGTCGTGGACTGTTGCAATCAGTGTAATTATTTAATCAATGAACTTCAAATTACTGATTATATACTCACAAATAAAAACCTAAACTGAAAGGTACTCTTAAGATAAATGTTTCTCATTCACAAAAATGATACATTGTGAACAATTTTTGCACAGTGATCTTAAATAATAGCCACCAGGCACCAATTTTAGCTGTATTGCAATCTTTTAGCTGTTCTAACTCCCTTATATTGTTCTTAACGCTTACCATCGCTCAGATATTATTGACAGGGTGCGCTTGTAAAGTTGGTGAACCCATTATCCGTAGGATAATTGGAGGTCACGAGTTCGCGAAAATGTAGGAGCCCAGCTCTTGCATTGTAATTTCGTTTAAAGTGGTGCGACATAGAATGAGCAGCAAGTCTGCAAATTTACCACTTGCCAGATGTGTATGTGATTTGGGATTTATGGTATTTCCAAAGGTCACCTAGATGGAGATTTTTAAATAGAAAAAAAAACATATTCTCACGATTTACTCTAACAGACTTACATTCGTTCAATCTTAGGCGTGAAGATATGCGATTATAGCATTTAGACTTGACTAGTTAAACGAGAATTTAGTCCTTTTAAGTAGATTATACTAAATCGCGAGGAAAATGAATGAACTTTAATGAAGCAATATCGATTTTTAGACGTTTCCGCACAAAAAGTAGACTCTCAATGCAAAGTTAGAGCTACAAGAGAGGAAGAAGAAGAAAACATTTTTTAAAAAAAGAACATTTAAATTAAAATAAAAGTTGCGTTGGGCAAGCGGATTTCCATTAGGTTTAAAGGAATACTATAAGGCATTGCTTAAACAAGAACATATTTTGATTAATAGAAGCAAAGGCTATTAAGGAGAAAGTTATGACTCAAATAAAAACCTCACCTAGATCTCCGTCACTAAATTATTGAAACATATAAAATGTACTCCTTCTTTCGAAAAATAAAAATGTATATTTTTATTCTAAAAGTCAACAATGCATTGTGACTTCAAAACGTGACCTATGAGTGTTTGTTTACAAGATCAGCGGATAATTTAAGCTTGTCAAACAGGCACTCAGTCTTGAAAATCACCCGAAGATCTCTGAGATCATGATTTTTTACGAGAGTAATTATTACTCAACTTTATGCATACGACGTCATAAAAATCTGAAGTTCATCTTAGCTAAATCTGCGTCGCAACCTAAAAATAACTCCGACGAGGGACGTCAATGAGGCATCATCCAATGTAAGGAAGGTTGGGCATGAATGTTTGGTTTCATAATCAGGGGAGATCCACTCCACTTACGGGTCACAGGGGTAGAACCTTGCTAACAGAATTGAATGATGTTTTCTTTTAACTGTTCTTATCTTGATCCTTTGGCAAAATGGACGCCACTTTTAAAAAAATGAAATAAAATAAATCTTGCTTGACCGAGATTTAGTCTTTATGACAAAATTTGCTTCGATCGATACAAATATTGTTGATGCACTTCTGTTACATAGTGCGACGACTGTACACTAAACTCTGGCTCCGATTAAATGAATAAACTTTCCAATTTTTTTTTTTTTTTTTTTTTTTTTTTTTTTTTTCGTGTGCTTTTTGTGTGTTTTTGTACTACAGTAAAATTTTACGTACAGGTATGGATGTTTTCTCAGAAATTTTGATGCCATCCCGTATACAACTCACAAAAAATTTGATAAAGAAAAAGTAAAAAAAGAAAGAAATAAAGGAAAAGAAATTGGAAACATTTCTGACACAAATATGCCTAATTGCGAAAATGAAGATGTTCGAAAACTTAGTGATCCCATTTGCATGCTTTAAATGAACCACTAAACAGTGTGTAATTTTGTTTGTAAACATCGCCTACTTGAATATAGCTTTCATTTTCACTAAATCTATCTGACAATGAGATCGAGAATAGTTATTCATTCAAAACTTACATTTACGAGTTACAGCCATAAACGTTACTAGAACATATGCATGATGCGTAAAATATTTACGGACGTCGTCGCCTTAAAATTTACCCTCAATTCTGCTGCAGGCAACAAAACTTACGAGGAAGTGCAAATATTTAGTTATCTACTTAAAAAATAAATAACTGCATCTATCCATAAGCTTGGCTTGAAGCGATGAAAGACGTTGTGAACGCATTGGTACACATCGTCCGTCCAAAATTCGTGCGCCTTCAATATTGCTGCATAGGCAACATACTTACCATGGAGTGCGACTAGTTATCTATTCAAAATCTACTCACTAATCTTGCTCTCTAAACAGCCTATGCGTAAACCTATATCCAGATATCGTTCATTAGAGATTCTCCTTCAATTTTGACGCATCAAACATACTCGGGAGTGCAGTTATCTATTCGGAAAAAAAACCAATATATTTCTCGATGAGCTTTGATTGAACTGATAAACGACGTAGTAAAGCTATTGGTAAATATCGTACTTTATGCCGTGCTTCCTTTCTCGCTTACCCCCCTTCCCCCATTATTTTTCGTTTAACTTATCTCTGGCATTATGCGTCTCTCTTAAGGTTCCATTCTAGATGCATTAGTAATGTTTTTTCATTTAAATTAACAAAATCTCATTCTGAGAAGTAACACATTGCGTAACTTACAAATTTTGAAAGTTAAGCCAGCACGTTTTACGTGAATTTTTTTTTTTTTTTTTTTTTTTTTTTTTTTTTTCAACCGCACATAAGTGCTGGAACCTGGAGCCATCAATTTGCGGGCCTAAAAATTCCGGCATCAAAGAGTTTCCCTAGCGTCTCGCTTGGCTTGGCTTACGAGGCCGACATTGACAAAATCCTAAATTAGCCGGGAGGAAAATTAGTGGAAACTTTGGCGGAAAATCGACGTCGGAAAATTAACAAAAAAAAACTGATTCATCCGCGAAAAGTATACAGCTGACCTTGGTTCAAGAGTTTTCTCTCTTAAGTCACATGTTTTTCAGGAATCGCAAGATCAAACGCGTCAACGCACAGCGCGTTAAGCTCGTGCGGTAATTGCAATACGTGGCAACAATGAACGATGATCGAGACGCACACCGTATATCGCTGCTCCGGACTTCGCACTGTGAGCGAAAACCTACATTTTTCCGGCTACAAATGTGGATTTACGATCGTCAATTGACGAGCTTTGTTTTACTATTTAAGGTCGCGCTAAAAAAATGAATAATAACTGTTCGAATGTCGAAATTGACTTTCGAAAAAATTGTCATTGACACGTTCAGAAGAAAATTTTCTTGTTTTATACAATTAGGTAGGTTAAAAAAACACGTTTAAGGTCACAAATAATTCTCTTACACTAAAACTGTTTTGGATGAAATATTTTTTTCAAGTTTTTATTTAATTTTTCTATTTATTTGGGAATACAATTAATTTTTTATGACAAAAGTTTGCTAAGTATAGTAATCGGCCCTAAATTGTGTTCACGCTGTTGGGGTTATGCAAATTATTCGTGTATCAAAATCAGATTGGTGGATAGCGTTTGTACCCTGATCTTGATCATCTTGACGAACACCTCTCTCCCACTTAGCGATATGGTCTTGGGCGGGCCGTGTCCCCTGCCAGCGCCAACCAAACCTACAATCCTCCAGGTCCGCGAAAGTAAAAGTTCCGCGGCGCAAGGGGAACCCCCCTCTCAGAGGAACCCTGCCGTCCCCCTCCTGGGGAGGGGGAAGGTCGCCGTCGCATGCGACCAAAGAGAGGGAAAATAAGTTGTTATATATTAATAATTCTGGTATCTTTCACCGTTACTCGAAATACTCGCGAATCAACTGGTGCCGTGTCGTGGTGCGAAAGTTCGGACTTTTTGGACTTGTGGTACAGTGCTTTGTGGAAAATTTGGAGTGATTGGAGTAACCATGAAGTTTCTGGTTAGTACTATTGTTTGTCTTTTTCATTTGAACGCTGGAAAAGGGATCATTGGACGCATTTTTTTCCTCTCTCAAAAAAAAGCGGCTTTTTAAGACCAAAAACTCCTCAGTCTAATAGAATTTAACTATTAGCTAGCAAGAAAATAATCAAACATTGGTCATAAGAAAAAGTGGAAAAGGGTTAAATAATTACTCCTGGGCCTGATAAAAAAAATTCCCTTTATTATTTAAAAGAAGAAATCTTTTGGAGGCAAATTACACTACAATTTTTTTAGAGCTGTTAGGGTGATTGGGTTTTTTGGTAATTTTAAGCGGAAAGTTTTTCAACTGACGTTAGTATTTTAGTCTTTATGGTGGAATTTTTTTCCTAAACTGTTTTATAGCTCATTAGCTCTAGTTATGAAAAATAAGGCACATTATTGAGGGTACATCCTAGGATTTTGCATGTTTAATTCCTTACGAGAAAATTGGGAAATCTTCAAAGATATGCAAGTGAAAAGGCAAGAAAATCCAATGGACGTCTAAGAAATATAATTAGAACTCTTTAATTGTTTTTTTTTTTTTTTTTTTAAATTTTGTGGAAAATGAAAATAGCATTTTTTGCCAAGGATTCTTACCTTGATTTTCTTACCGAAAACTCATTCAGCATAATCCCTGATGCATTTTTCCACGAGATGAACGCTAGATTACGCGTTTTACCTTTAAACGAGCTTTGGCCCATCAATATCTGAATCATGCTTTTTTCATTTCGAGTTTTAGAACCTACGGCAACGTGTGTCGCGTCACTTCTTTCTTTTCAAACACTTTTCATATGTTTTATAATTTTAAAAAAAAAGAAAAAAAAACCTAATAAAAATTTAGTTGTAACGAATTCGGCCAAATCTTAGGAATTTTTTCTTACCATTTCCAAAAAGGAAAATACATATAAAATTAAAGTTTTTTTCCTGAGGTTATCCAGCAACCATTTTGTGAGATTTATCACTCCAAAGTTCAATAAGAATAAGGCTCCGCTTCTTGTTGCATCTTATATGGAAAAAAGGGGGTGACTTAGCTGCTAGATTACGCTCAAAGATAAAAATGTCAACTTTTTGTCTCATCTACCTAAAATTCGTTATAACTTAATCAGCATTTGTCGATTTAGTTCATGTAATATTTTTTTATCAGTCAAAGCCTTAAGTTGAAAGATTCAGAGCTTTTGACCAGCAAGGGCTACTAGCAGCCATCAATAGTTTGCATCAATCGGATCATGTAACTAAACCAATCGATGACCTCACTTACTTTTAGAGCGATTCTTGGTTTTTGGGAAATCCCTGAAAGTTTCAATGATCAGTTTACTGGAGGTGACATGTTCAGAAATACTCTCTAGTTGACGGCGGAGCCAGCCTGCGACCAACTTCTTTCGCATGACCTCTCATCCCGTTGAGAAATAGGACAGCGTTAACGTGAAAACCGAGTTCAATAGAAGAATGAGGAACATTAAGACTTCACGAGTCAGACGCGATTGGATTGATGCATGACACACTGAGGTTCGAGTAATTAAAATGCTCGATCTAATTCCAGACGAGGATGTTCCCCGTATCTTGGGTAACTCCGCAATAAATTACTGAATCTCGTTCAGATACCTCAGATGTGCGGCTAGACCCCCTCAGCTGAACGTACTTAACTATACCTGCTTAGTGGAAAATGTTGTTAATGGCTGTGTACCTGTTGAATAATTGTAACTTACCCCTTGATGTGGTGTGACACGCTCAAAGAAGACGCTCTCTTCGAGTGTCTGTGTGTTGGTCCCTCAAAAAGGTGGGAGTTGGAATTAACAAAATTACAAAACAAGGTATAGCTGACGGTATTAAGAAGACGTTGGTACATCAATGGACCTCAAAAATTATCATTAAAAAGTCGAGAAAATTATTTTGCAAATTTTGACTCAGGAAGGAGTAAGATTTTTCTGCTACTCTCACGAGATTCTAAGATACATTCATTTGCCTTGACTTATACGGTTCCTACAGTCTGTACTGGTAGATACAATTTTTGAAATGGAGGCGGGGAACTATTGTTCCAAATCTCATTGGGTATCGTCCACTAGAGAGGTTATTTTAGTATGCCGAAAACTGTAACTTAATAGATTAGAGTACCGCTTCAGAGAAAAGTGCATAATTTTATTACGGTATAGTGTATGTATTAGTCGCTTTCATCGCAGCGCACTAGGGCGCTTTGCGACCCTAACCGACGCACGAATTTTTCATGATAGGAATATTTCGGAGGGTGGTATCTCTCCATCTCTTTTTGGATGTCCTCTGTCCATATTTTAGCTGGACGATCTTTTAGCTACAACGCCTACCTGTAGAATCTCACCCTCACCCCAATACCTACCAATGGAGAATTTGCACGAAGAAAATGTATTGCTGCATGTAAGAAGGCCTAACGAGCTGCGTTCCGAGTATTTTTCATAATTTATTTCTGATCTGGGATATTATAGAAAAATAAATTTTAAATTGGGAGAATCTGCCGTTTTGTGACGTCATAAGGCGGCATATTTCCTATTCAAACGCATGTATTGAAGCAAATTAGGTCATTTGGTCATATGTTCTCAAAAAATTGTTCGTTTTAGAAATCGAGGATATTCTCGTGGTCAGTTCGCTGAGTACTTTCTCTTTAAACGCGATATTCCCAAAATTTCAGACGCCTGCGAATTCTCCATTACGCACGGAGATGAAAACTTCGTGCATGGGAACCGAAGTTGAGGTCATATGGATCTCTGAAGTTTTCGGATCACGCATCCGAAAACTCGAGGTCCAGCTGCCGAAGTTCGGGTCAAACATCTTAAGTGCTTCGGTATGCACCGGAGTACTTCAGATGTGCGACCTGAACCCTTCGGTATGTACTAAAGTACTTCAGATGTTTGACCCAAACTTCAGCAGCTGGACCTCAAGTTTTCGGATGCGTGATCCAAAAACTTCAGAGATCCATATGACCTCAACTTCGGGTCCCATGCATGAAGTTTTTCCCTCCGTGTGGCATAAAAAACGCCCAAAAACATCAATCCAAACCGAAAGTATGACGTTTAGACCTCAACATTGTCCCCGAATCTTATATTTTGCCTCACCCAATCACATTACTTGGATTGTTAGTGTTAGTCTCTAGGATTTGTGTTCTTTTAGAGTATGTGAGCATGATGCACATCCTATTAGCCGGCTAGGTGGAAATCAATTCTGTCGCTCGGACAAGCATGAGCACGAGCCGGTCGTGATTCATGCAATTCGTTCCATATGTGGATGGTCAAGATGTCACCAAGGAGTCAGCGCGTCTCCTCTGCGTCTAGCCGTCACTAATCGCGGATGGCGGATGTTAAGTTGACAGGTGCTCGGCCGTCGCGCGCCGCGCCTGCCGCCGCATCTCGTGCCAGACTTCCTCCATCCTCCGTAAATCGGGCTCCCTTGAGTATAATCGCCGGCGGATGGACCATTGTTCCGGTGAACTTGAGAGCCGTTCGGCCCGGGCCAGCTTCGACAAAGACTCTCACCTTGCAGACAGCCCGCGTTATGCAACGATTTGATCGATTTTCGGGTAATGGGAATTCCGAATCGGCTTCATTTTACGGCGTTTGTACGCGTATGCTTCGAAATTGGCCTCAAAAATCGTCGGGGCTCGGTAACTCATCGAAAAGTGAATTGCAGTATTAGGGCTCGACAATGGACCTGTTGCAAACGTTTGTCAAAGCGAGTAGAGCAGTTTTCTTCTCCCTATTTTATCTTTTTTAAGGGGATGGAAAATTTGCAGGTGTCTGGAATTTGATGAATTTCGTGTTTAAATGGGAACTACTGAGTGAGACTGAACACGAAGATACCCTTGGTTCATGAATTGAACAATTATTGGAGAATATATGGCAGAATGATCTAATCCGCTAAAATACGTGTGTTTAAATGAGAAATGCCGCCAGATGACGTCACTAGACGGTGCATTTTCTCGATTTTAAATCTAATTTTACACTATTTCCCATATAAAAAAAAAAAAAAAAAAAATTTAAAACATACTATGAAATCAGCTCTTCAAGCACTTTCAGATCAAGCGTTAAAAAATTTTCATGCAAATTCTCCGCATTGGCCTAAAATCTAGATGCTCGCGTCAGAAAAGTCTAAAATATATTCTTGGCTTTGTAATCAGTTTTATAAATGTGCTCACTTTTGCGCTTCCCATTTCAAAAAGTATATTCCGGAAGAGACCTAATTTGATGCACCGAAAAAAAGGATGGTGATTCAACATTCTGGATGTGAACATTGGTGCGACAACGCTGAATAAACCGAAACAGCAGTTGCTTCAGCAATTTCAAGATGTAATACTAACTGCTGTGGCTGTTATTTCAGCGTTTTGCGAGTTGTCACACACTTATTTACACCTCGAATATTAAATTGATGTCCTTTTTCATTTTTCGAGGTGCAAATAAATCACCTTATATTCACAATTTCACACGAAGCTAAAATGGTCATTATCGTGTGACACAGTTCCTCGAATAAAAGAAGACAACAATTTTATTAATTGAACTGCACTTGAAAAGCAGGAACAAGAAGATTTCGGATTAATTGATTCTGCTTTGTTAGTTGCTTTCAATTGAAAAACTGTGACACACAACAACGGTCCTTTTCAGTTACGCTTGGAGCTGTGAAATTGGGGTGACGCACTGACGAGTGTATCAAATTATTCATTTTACTTGCATTACTTTTTTAGGCAAGAAACCGAAAAATGCGCACATTTCATTCACGGATTGAGAAGTCCGAAATTTTTCCAATTTTAACCGTGATTTTTGAGTCATTCTAAATAAAAAACAACTCCCATTTTTGCTCCAGCGAAATTTGGTAATAAACTGTAAATCATTCAAAATAAAAGTTTTACGGTAGTGCTTTCCATTGTATTATAAGATAGTTCAACAGAACAGGACAAAAAAAAGAAGGAGAAGAAGAGGAAAGAAATAGGATTTAGGACCCCAGTCATAAAGCATTACAATTAAAATATAAAACAATCGTATATAATTACAGCAAATTGATTTAAAAGTTCTACGCGCTTACTTTTACTTCTTTTTGACAACTTCGTATACTTTAGTATACCAAACACCAGAAACTATCCATGCGATCTCTACAGTTACTGATGACATGCGGTTTATGAGCCCTTCAAACTGCGTATGATGCCTAAAATTGAGCGGCTCCGTTAGTAAGCCTTAATCGCTGACTTCCCGAGCCAAGACAAATGACACTTCACCTAACAACCCTCACTTCAAATACGCCGCTTTACGTAATCCAGCTGAAAGTCAATCGCAATTCAGTGAAAGTGACTCGTCTCGGTAGCAAAGGGGCCCCGGTGCCCTATTCATTACGGCTTGACAAAGCTGCGACAATGTGGAGGCAGTCAGCTATCAACATAGAATCTCCTAAATCGCGGGCAAACCGAGGGAATATGCAAAGCGTCTGCATTTGAACTTGTGCATTGCGCCACGTGATCTTCCCGACGGACGCGATCAGTCTAACCTAGACCGCTCTCAAATGCTCAAATGCTGAAATCGAACATCACGATCACGAGCCAATCAGCGACAAAATCCGCTCACCGGTGTTGACAATGCAATGAAAATGTTTTTTAATTTGGCGACCTCTAAGCTATAATGGCCTGGTTACACGCTCAAATTTCCGTCAAATTCCGATCAAAATGGTGACCAGGATGGTGGTCAAGAGTTATCTAGATGGATGAGTAAAATTAATTAAAACAGCGTGTTGATTGAAATAAGCATGAAATAAGCACGGTTGTGTGGAAATCAGATGAAGGATGAGCCCCACAGCTCCATCATCTACCATCAAATTTTTGCAGGCCGCAGAAATTTGATGGTAGATGGTGCACACCAGTCACCATTTGATCGGAAATTGATGGAAATTTGAGCGTGTAACCAGCACAAAAGAAAATTATTCACTCGTTGTCAACTCGAGTTCTTCTGGGGAGTATCTCTTAAACATTTTTTAAAATCTATAGGAGCTTTAACACTATAAAAAAAAATGCGTGACATAAGTCATACTAAAAAACTAGTGGAGTATCGAGGTGAAATGCTTCTAGATACTAGAAAGGAATGGAGGGTCGCTTTCAAGTTACAAGGTTCAAACTATCGAGATTTGCCTGAAAATTTTTAGATGCGCAGGAGGCCCTAGAGATTATTACATCGTCACCCTTCGGCCAAAGTATCACAAGCGCCTTGCGACGTTTCAAAATTTCCGCACCCATTTTATTTTTTTACAGAGAAATTGTTGAAGGAAGCTGTCCGAAAATGTCACCGAATTCTCTTTGTTCTGCAGATGAAATTCAATGAAATTTTCTAACAGAATCAACCAACAGTTACTCTGTAAAAAAAAAAAAAAATGGCAGCGGAAATTTTGAAACATCGCATGGCGCTTGTGATACTTCGGCCGGAAGGTGACGACATAACTACCCTGGTTATTACTTAAAATTGATGCGAAGACATGATTCCCATGAGAGCAACACATTTTGGCGACTTTATTGAAGTTACCTTGAATTTGTATAAGAAAGGAGCCAATTCAAAGTTGACTTACTAAACGGGTAGAGGGGCGAATCTTTGTGCTTCATTGACGCTCTGTATTCCCTTGAAAGTAACATAAAAAAAGGGATTTTGAGGCGGCCACACTGAAAAATAATTCTCGGCGTTTTTACCAAGGTCCGTTGGACTTTTACCATCTCACTTTTTTTACAAAGTATTGGTAATTTTACCAAGGCAGACTGATAAACTTACCTAAAAACCGGTATTTTTACTGTTTTTTTTTCAGGTAAGAATACCACTTTTATTGGTAATCAATTCCCGGTAACTTTGCAATTTTATCTCGGTAATTTTACCAAGGTCGATAATCAAAATTTGGCGTTTTCACGAAGGTCCACTAAAATTACCGAGAAAGTTCAATAATTTTACCGAGATGTCTCGGTAAAATTACCAATTCCATTAATGGTAATTTTACCAAGAAAAAACTGGGATCAAATAGAACCCAGAATTCTTGGTAATTTTACCCTTCTCTAAGTAAATACACCGAGATTTTTTTTTCAGTGCAGCATCCCTCACTTCCAAAAAGAAAGTGCTAGTCTCCGACGAAACAAACGCATTCCTGCGGTTTTATCGTCGAAATGTTTCATCCCTGACTTTTCAATCTTAACAAACGCACATTCTGAGGAAAAACGGCAACTGCGTAGGGAGTTTGGGGGGTGCCCGTTGATCCTATTTTTGCAGGGAGAGACAGTCGGAGTTGGAGTCCGAGTCGGAGTTTGGCGGTCGGGTCGGCGAGGCTATTAGTCGCCCGACTAGTGGCACTCGCGGATCGTGACTCACATGGCTGATTGTGAGTGCGAATTGAGTCGCCGAGTCCTCTCTTGGAGCCCCATTGTGCCCGCGGCCGTGACTCACAATCGCTCAACGGCCGCACAGCTATCGCCACTCCGCTCAGAGATGCGTTCGTGATCACGATCCCCCGATTTTTATATCACCCGCAATCGGAACCATTGTCGAATTTTGCAGATTACACTGACTGAGAAAAAAGGCGAAAACATGTAGTCGAGATCCGATGCCAGAACTACACTAATTTAGGGTCGCTGAGTTTGAAAATGAATATTTTGGTCTCCATTTTTGCATAAAATTACTATTAAATCGACGTCTTTTTGGTAAACGGAGAAAGAAGAAGAAGAAAAATGAGAAAAGGATGAAGGAGAAGAAGAAGAAGGAGGAGGAGAAGAAGAAAGAGGAGAAGAAGAAGAGGAAGAGGAGAAGATGAAGGAGATGAAGGAGAAGTAGAAGAAGAAGCAGAAGAAGAAGAAGGAGGAGAAGAAAGAGAAGAAGAAGATGAAGGAGAAGTAGAAGAAGAAGCAGAAGAAGAAGAAAAAGATGAAGGAGAAGAAGAGGGAGATTTATCGATTACCGGATTTTTATATTACCCGCTGGATTGTCCGCAATCGGAACCATTGTCGAGGCGAAAATATGCAGTCGAGATTTGATGTCGGAACTACACTAATTTGGGGTCGCTGAGTTTAATAATGGATTCCGATATTTATTTGGTCTCCGTTTTCGCGTAAAATTACAATTAAATGGACAGAGTTCATCGGAAAGGAACCAACCCTCATTAAGTCGAAACTATGAAAAAGAGGTTGGAAGTTTAATTCCTGCATAAAGCTCAATGAAAAATATAAACCTCAACCCCTCTTTTCACAAACAATTGTTTGTTCCTAGACTTTCAGTGTTTAGCAAGAGAAATTATACGGCCTCTGAAACTCAAAAACATTCTTAACTCAATTTTTCAAAAATGTGGGTTGGTTCCTTTCTGATAAACTCGGTCCAAATGGACGTATTTTTAGTGAACGGAACTAAGCACCATAGTTGGATCGGCGGGTGCTGAGGGTCTCGAAGCTCATTCCGTCCTGTGCTCACACTCTTTTTACATGGCGCTTATTCCTTTTGACAATCGTTTTGTGTCTGCAAAGGCAGGTACCTGTTTTACGCAGGTGCTGAGGGTGCTGCATCCACTTACTCTTCGCTGCTGAGGTCAAAAATAACCTCAATTTCTTTCATTGTCAATCTAATTTCTGGTAAATTGAATTCTAAAAAAATACGGAAATTGGATTTTCTGAACGATTTTTGTTTGATGGTATAGAAACCAAGGTCATATTCGGTTTTAGCAGTGGAAAATAAGTTAGCGTAGGCTTATTCTACCTTAATGAAGCGTTAAAGCCACCTAGCCTGCGAAATGAAGAAAAGCCGATGCCTTTATACATATAAGAGCCTATGCGCATATATCTCTGTTTTTGTGTTTTTTTTATCTCTGGAGATTTATACTTGCCATATATATTGACAGGGGTAAAAACCCCTGTCACCCTTTCTCCGCCTGTTTCCCTCCCCTCCCCCGATTAAGCTTTTTAACTTCACAAATTTTCTTAGTTTTGCCTTTTTACATCTAGAGGCCTACCAGATTGATTTCTACTATGTGCTCACTGGCTGAATAAAACCCTTTGACGAGCCATTTGACCTCATATTTTCAAATTTTAATATACGCTCTTTCTTTCGTTGTTTTCTGCCAAGCGCGCAACGGAAATAATTGATCCGCGTAGAAATCAAAGGAGACGCCAAAGTATCTTCGACGATTCCTCCCTGCCATGTAATCATCATTTCAATCACGCTAGGCTGTAATTATTCTGTCGCGTGTAATTCCCCCTTATCTAACTCATCAGCATTCTGAATCATTATCCCGGAACCTTTCAACGGCTATTTAGACTACATCAGATTATACGAGGAATCAGACGAGGAGCGTACAATATCGTACCTATCAAATTCATTGATTTGAGTTTTGACCTCAATTTGACTTGAGAATCTGCAGAATTTTAAGCTTTAGGAGTGAATCTGGTTATCTCTATCGGTACAAGTGACACTCATTTACTGACGCGTATTATTATTACTTTATACCTTTCTTTATGTCACATTTGCTCCCAGCCCCTTGATTTTTCATGTTTTTCGAGAACAAGAAGAGAGATTGTTTGCATTCGCTACACTTTGATTTACATATCTTACTTTATATTTATAATATGAAACTATGAGGGTATCGCGTAACGCATAATGTGTGAGGTTCAAAGCGCTTTGGGGTTGGTCTGCATAGCAGTCACGGGGTGCGTTCCTCCTAGTTCTTAAAAAATAAAAATTGAATTACAAAAGAAAAGGCAGCTTTAAAAAGAAATAGAAAAAGTAAAAAAAAAGCCCGCTCCACAGACCGCGGATAATCCAAATCGCGGATAACCGAGGCGTGGATAATCGAAACTCTACTTTACACACATTTTACACATTTCTAATTCTAAGCAATTTTACTCCGGAAATGATCGCGGAAAGAATGCCTCCACTATGAGTGCTCGAAAGCGAAAGTGCCGCGGCCTTTTTGCCCACCCGGTCAACTGTGCGTCGCTCGGATTTAAAACGGTTCGGGCCTGAGGCAACCAGTTGTGCACTCCCGAACCGGTTCGCCATCCGATCTCAGTTTGACAAGTTCGTTGAATCTAGATGGGCACCGTAAGCGCAACCTGTTGCTAGTCATCGATCGATCTCGGCATTCTTGGCGCGTTACCACCAAGTCGTACCCACGGGAACTCAAGAAACTCGGAGTTTGCGCGCGCCGTCGAGTAGATTTTCTGGGAAACGCGGCAGCGGCGCGGCGCGCGTCTCCACGTAATGAGCATCATTAGCGAATTCAGCGCCGTTTTACGATGGACGCGCCTTACGTGCGCACGTATGCAATTCGCAGTGCTTCTAGCGAAATTCTCGGCTTCCGGAACCCGACGACGAGGGCACCTCCGGCACGGTGCGGAAGTAAGCTCGTTCGAACTGAAGGGATGGCACAACGTAAATAGCGTTGTTACCCAAATGAAATTGAGTGAGCTGCTGCTCCATGTGGCGTTTTCATTGAAAATTACGTCCATTTCAGTCTGGTCGTTTTTTACCCACTTTCAATTCATCGGCTTTGGCGTGATGTACACACTGAAATAATAATGTAAACATACCGTCCGTTCCGGGCTTAGAGGCTGAACGTTCCGGGTGCTGGAGCCGTAGCTTTGATTGCTCCGGGTGCTACGCCCGGAACTATCGGCCTCTGAATTCGGAACGCGGACGGTGTGTCTATGTAGCCCGTAAGTACGGCTTTCTTGACCGGAGTTTTTTTCCCGTGCAGTACCACAGTCAAACCAACTCTGAATGGTAAAATATTGACTTTAGATGCGTTGTTTGAAAAATGTGTATCCTTTATAAACAAAGTGACTCTTCACTAAAGTAATTTTTGAATAATTCACCAGATTATTTAAACATGTATCATTTTCAAATAATGCAAGAATAGAAACTTGACATGAATGTAAGTGCATGATGAGAATTCACAGCAGTATGCCCAATACTTTCCGATACTGAAAATTAGAGGAAACTAGACGCAGAGATGTCGGAGGTCGACAACTTTTTTATACGCGTAAGTTATGCATTTATAGGAAAATTGAAAATGCCGCGATAAAAATCAGTAAAAGTATGCGTCGTCAATACGGTAGGCCATGCTGGAGTTAAGTTAAGGTGCATGAGAAACAATCAAAGCTTCACGAAGTATCGCATGCGACGTGTACGAAACGAATCTCATTATAACTCCTAAATGCAACTATTCGAGCTCCACGGATGTCCTTGTTGCATACGCACTCAAGTGAAGGCGTTTAGACTTCAGACACCAGTTGCGCTCATCGGAGAGAGTCAATGAGAGGAGTTATACAGAATGTAGAAACATTAAAAGTTCTTATCGACGGTTATACGGAACGGAGAGGTTTTAAAAGTGGTTTCATTGATTTTCTCGTAAAATTTGTTTCAAAAGTCAATTCATAACATAAATATTCACATCAAAATTTACAGTTTTAGTAGAAAATTTCCTGTCCAAACTCCCTAAAAAGCTCGTTTCATTGTGCGGCGGACTTTACTGCGAGGGTCTAAAATGACAAGAGTGCCTTCAATTCTACATGTATACTTCAAATACATCTTTTAGGCATGAATAGTTGCTCTACAAATCATGCTCAACATTTACTATACTACACTAAATACTAGACTATATTTTTATATATTACTTACTATACTTTTACATATTAACACTAAAAACTTTAGCTTATCATTCATCTTTGTAAAATCTCTTGTTAACAATCGAATAAAGAATTTCTCTTGCAAAAAAAAAAAAAAAAAAAAAAAAAAAAAAAAAAATCATGCTCAACACATCACGATATCAAACTTGAGGCAGACATTTTTTACCGAATTAAATTCATTAAATTTTAGACACCTGCAAAATCTTGATCTAACTCTTGGACTCACTCCAGGAGAAGTTTGTAAGAGGACTACAATTATAGTCGCTCCTCAGACGTAAGGGCGTATCATGATTTCCACTTGAGCCCTGTTCTCCGTATACCTCTATGCTTTCCACGGTTCACGTGGAACTAGAGATACGCCCTTACGTGAGAGGACCGACATTTTGTACAAAGCTCTGGAGCATCCGACGATTCCGTCTCGCGGTTCCCTCGCGGGCAAATGAGTCAATAAACAGTGCTCGCACCAGGGAATGACAGCTGATTGTTAGGAGTCTAGGTCCACCGGCTGGATAACATCCCATCCTGCTTCATTTGCCTGGCAGCAGTATTGCTGTTGGTGAGCTCGTTGCTACTTAGTTTATGATTATGCGGTTTAAGAGTGTGTAACAAGCTATCGAGAGTCCCGCAGGAACTAAATATTCGAGATTTACCCTGGGCAAGTAGCTAGTCTCTACTCTCTACTGTAGTTGCAGCCCTCATAAGTCAGTGACTTCACTGGCGATGGAATCGCTATTCTAAGTTGGTGAGGCATTGGCTAGATGGGTGTAACACGGTGTTTTAAAAGTCTTGTATTGTCCCAGTGTTTCAAGTACAAGGAAATGAATAATTAAGTGCTACAACTAAGCCGCAGGTGTGATGCAACTTGCTGAACCAAATCGTTAATTTTACCTAGAAGGATACAGAATTTATCATATTCAATCTACACAATTTGTTGACGTCAGGAGAGGGATATGTCACGTCATTCAATTACACATTCATAGACCTGTACCTGTAAAAACCTCAAAATGCGAAAAAACTCATGCCCAACTTAAAAAAAAATATTGATCCAGGAGGGGGGTGTCAAGCTTTTACAAGTAAGAGAGCCAAGTCATCGCCCCTCTCACGTAAAGACGTATCTCAGTTTTCACGTAGCAAACCTTATTTTCCGTAAAACGGCTTTCTGGGGCTCATTTGGAAATAAAGATCACAGCTTTTGATGGGTAATACAAGCAGAAAGATTTGCAAGTCACACTATTGGTCATAAAGCGAGTAATTATCTCTGCGATTACGAGTTTCAAGAGCTGAAAACATCAGACACAATTGCTTGCATATATGTATATGAGATGCAGATTCCAACAATTGTGACAAGTCGAATTATCACTTTAGATCCACCCCAAGCCTGGCTGTTACACGCTTGAGATGCATGATTTCCGTTCATGCCGAGCTTGAACCGAGAATTCCCCCGAGGCTAAACAAGTTGCATAGCTAAAGGTGTCTCAAGTTGGACCTCTGACAATTTGCTGTCCAAAAAGTTCCCCCATTCATTTTAATTTTGATAGTAGCGCTCTGAAGTTTGAGAGTCCTACATGAAGCCAAATCGTGTATTATTACCCCTTTATTTATATTTATTTAAAGATGAATAAAATAGGGACATGTCAAAATCAATTTGCTTGCGAGGTGCTGTGAAAGTGCTGTTATGGAAAATAAGGCGAAGGCAATTAAGGCGACAGAACCCATACTTTCAGACCTTTTAAGACCCTTGGTCATCGAACTTATTTTAGTTCATTAATGGATGCACATTTGGGTTTTATTCACGGACTCACTTGGTATAATCGATGAAAAATGTAGCTCTGTCAAGAGTTTAGAATTTTAAATAGCAACGCAAGTTCAAATTAAGATAATGGAGAATTTGCAGGTGTCCAAAAATTGATAAATTTCGTGTTCCGCCGAAAACTACTGAGTGAACTAAACACGAGGATACCCTTGATTCATAAATTGAACATTCACGGGAGAAAATAAGACAAAATGATCTAATCTGCTAAAATACATTTGTTTAAATGCAAAATGTCGCCAGATGACGTCACTAAGTGGTGTATATTCTCATTTTTAAATTTTATTTTTGTACTGATCTCTATATGTAAGCAATTTTTTCTAAAAAATATTGCGAAATCAGCTCTTCAAGCACTTCTACATGAACCGTTACCATATTTTCCCCTTCATTTGCTTATGCATTAAACGCTTCTCAGTTGCTGCCTAAAACCTGACACGTAAATCCTGAAGGAGCGCCGAACTGAATTCCCACTTCCGGTATCTCGTGTGAGTCTTAATGGTAACTCCATAATTGTCGGAAACCGCTCCGCAAAATATAATCCGCCAATTTTCAGCCGCTGCACCCAAAGAAGAGAGAGCCCCTTCGTCAGACATGGCATTAATCACCCTGATGATGTCGGATGTTGATCCGCGGACGTTTTCTGTTCTATTTATTATGCCCGGCCGCTGCTCTCGCTTATGCAATCCCGCTCTTCGAGGTGTCCGGTGTTTTTCGCACCTTACGAGCACACGTTTTTGGCCGCTCTTTTGGGCCCCAGTCATGAGATCCGAGCGTCGTAAATCTGTCGCGGGTAATTTATGAGCCTGAATGAAGGGCCCATAGAGAAGGTGCCTTGAATTGCCCGGCTGGACGGCCGCACCAGGCCAGTCTGATTCCAAGGAATATTTTGTCAAATTTCTCCTCACAGTGTTCAGCTGACAGCGATGCTTCCTATGATAATTTCAAAATAGACTCCTTCTAGTTGGTAAATACTAACATTATGAGGTTGATAGATTCAATTAAATTGAAATTCCTTGAGTCATTTTCGGAAGAAATCTAGTCGATGGCTCTTACAAATCAAACCAACTATTTTCACCTGTATAACAAATACGAATGTAATGTCTGAGGTCTGGACGTACTTAAGCCCCTCCCCTACCTCCCCCCCCCCAAAAAAAAGAAAAAAAAAATCTGGAAATTGAATAAAATTAAAAGGAACTATATACCTATGTTGCACGTAAATCTCAAGCAGTAATTCATACAAAAGTGGTAACGAAATGACGTGGAACGAAAATTTCACAAAAATTACGCAGAGGGAAAATGTAATAGGGTAAATATAATAAGAAGCTGCAGATTGACTTACACTTCTTATCCGAAAAATAATGTGCTGTCCACTTTTCATCGCAATTGAAATTACCTACTATTCAAACAGTAACCCGTCTTGAGGAGGCAAAGATGATGTATATGCTGACTAATTTATGAGGTTTGAGACGATGGCGCGAGAGAAGGGTTGTAATCTGTGTGCATGATGCATTCAGGAGGTAGAGTACTGCAATACGTTCATCACGCACAAAATCAAGTGATATTCGTAAATGGTTTGCACCGTGATTGTTGAGTTTGAAGCTTACTGAAGGGGTAAGTTTTAAGTGGAAATTTGTGTGAGAAGATATGAAATTATGTAAGTGTGGAACAAATGGAAATGTGGACTCTAAATCTGATCCTGCTTTTACGTTAAAATAATGCAAATTTTTTTCACGGTCCTGGGCCTCTTACGATCACCTCTTCAAAGTCAGCCGTAAAACAAGCAGTTCATAAATCACACACTTTTTTTTCCTGATTGTGAACTTAAGGGGCAACGCCACAGAACACCTAGTAAAAGTATTACATATTTCGCAAATTTTGTAAATTCCTCACAAATAATACTATACGTATTTGTTGAATGCAATCCGAAAGTCAAATGCGACATCAGAGGAAAGGCAACAATAATGTCTACTTGGCTCATTTATACGATTACCTACAGGAAAAAGTTTTGACTTTTCTAAAGATGAAAGCAGTCTTTGGCATTAAAATTAGAATATATTCATAATCACAAATCTGTGGTTGATTGAATTTTTCGAAATACTTGTTATTCTAACAACATTACTAAAAAACCATCAACTTTAGCTGGAAAATTTGACAAAAGATATTCATTTTATCATGACAAAACATTTCCTCGTTTAAGCGATCTTTCTATCATTTACCTTCTTACGCAAAATAGTTTTCAGTTTCAGGCCGATGTATAATAATGGAGGTATGTCCGCACTGACTATGCTTCAATGTATTTACAAACATACTTTAATGCTCCAACAGTGTGTAATCTATCCCTCAGGCTTGAGTAAGATGCGAGGACATCCACTGAAATCAGCACGCTCGTCTACAAATTCGGGAGATCACACTGCGAGATAGGTGCTCAAATTTCGGCAGTAAAAAGCACGCACGAACTGCTGATTTGAAGAAATTTCTCCGGGTCGTTAAGATTTTATAATTCATTCACTCATAGCCCGCGCATTGTGGTGTGCCCCAAATCCCTCTTCCGAGCAGTCGTTTGTCAAACCACAGGTATTTTAATCGTCCTGCGTGGAAGCAGTCTGCCCCGCGGGTACATGTAGCACTGGAGTGAACGTGTTACAGATAGTAAATGCGTGTTTCAAGTCAATCCAAGGATTTAATTCTGCATCTGTCTCTTCTACGTTTGAATTTTATCAATGAGAAAGTCTTTTTATTTGTTGCGATCTTGAGGTACTTCATTGTCTAAGCAACAGGCAGGATGTGCCATAATAAACTAGGGGAGCGAGAAAGTAAAAATTATGACGATTTCAGGAGACAAAAATTTGACTCGCGAAGCATATTTATGTGAATGGCAAGGTTTTAGTCCTCCTCACGATGAAAAAATAACTGTTGCACTTACGATGCTCATAGTCGCAACACATACGTAAGACGGTAAGAGCCGCTTTTACAGCTTTTACTTCTGGAACACCTAGCCGCCACAGTATGTTATCGTTTCATTGTCTCCCTGGGAGTTAGGTTCCTAGGAATTGTAACACAGAATCGTGTTTTGATGCTCAATATTCTTGTAGATAAGCTAAAAATATTAAGATCTGTCCAAGCATCAACTCTCTCCGTTCAATATTAGCCAAGATATCGCGCTTTGAAAAAGTCGGTTTATGACGTATCCACCGCGGTAACGACACCTTTGGTGTTGATTACGTCATAAACCGATTTTTTCAAAACGGGATATCTCGGTTAATATTCAACGTAGCAAATTATTGTTTGAATGAATCTAGTTATTTTAGTATATCCACTATAATCAAGCACCAAAACACGGTTCTTCTACAGCGCAACCGACTCGGTGCTTTAAAATCAGAGACAAGAGAGCCTCCACTAGTATCTTGGTAATGGTGGAAGCATTTACTTTCGAGACTGTAACATTCAACTATTGGCCTACTTGCTTGGTTGATGGTTAAAACGCGGTGGCAATTTCGTTTTGCAAACAAACCGAAGTTTGGGAAACTCGTTTAGCTCATGACGCCACCTGAAGCTCACTATCCACCAAGTAAGTAAGGTCAACAGCCGAAAAAACAGTGATGACTGTTGCTCCCTTATAATTGTCCATTGGGAGGAATTGAATCCCCGAAAGTAGAAGCTTCCACCTGTCGCCAAGAGGCCTGTGGAGGGTCTCTTGTCTCTGTGTAAAAATCTTTTTACTCCAGTTTTTCTCTAAAAATCGTGCAACGCCAAGCGATTATCGAGCTGCGACGGAACAATCATCAGTATGGGTGAACGGTCCTGGTTGGTTCGCACCGGTTTTGCGCGGGGTCGAGGTCGGGCCCTGCCTGCGTCGCGTCTCGCCTCCTGTCGTCGAGGGAAAAATAGAAAAAGGCGAAGAGAAGAAAAAGAAGAAAAAGGAAAGGCGCAAGAAAACCAATACTCTCATCGAGTGGAACTAATTAAGCTTGTGCTTGCGTGTGTTGAGCCGCCGGATTCTGCAATTAATTATCGGGCCTAATTGTGAATTCGAGCCAGATCCAGGGCCCGCACCCGTGGCCGCGCGCGCTCGCTTGACAAAGGTCGCCGGTCGCTCCCGGACCCACTGCGCCCCGCGGTCACCCCGCAGCCACATTTCACTCCCAATTCCCGCGCTTTTTACCCGTTGCGTGGACAAAATGGGCCTCTTTCAAACTTTAGCTAGAACAAAAAGAAGTATTATTTCTAATAGAAAATGGCTAAAAACTCACGGTGAGTGAATCGAAAAAGTCCGAAATACATTCGGACCTTCACACGGAGAAAAAAACTTCAAGCGTGGGACTCGAAGTTTAGGTCAAATGGATCTCTGAAGTTTTCGGATTGAGCATCCGAACACTTAGGGTTCAGCTGCTGAGGTTTGGATCACACATCTAAAACTTCAGTTCTTACATCTGAAGTACTTCGGTTTTCACATCCGAAAAACTTCGGTTCTCACATCTGAAGTACTTCAGATGTAAGAACTGAAGTTTCAGATGTGTGATCCCGCACGGGTTTGATGGAACGACACCTCTTACGAAATGTTATCCCGAGCCGTAGAATCGTTTTTGAAGCAGGATGCTTTAAAAAAACGAATATTTTTTACGCAGATTGTGAAGTAGGACTGTAGGACATGCTCTATGAGAATAAATTCAATGGGACAAAATACTGGCAACTATGGAGCGGCGTTGCTGATAAAACGTGTTGACATATCATCGACTCTTGGTCATGGGCACTTGTCACGAAATACAACTGGGATCAGATAAAGATCCTGCGGCAATTTCATAAGAAGTTCAAATACATGTCACAGGCTACATGAGTATATGTTATTAATTACAATCAGTGTGGCTCTCAAATGCCGAGTTCTCGGTTGCCCACTGTAATAGGAATTGGAGTTTTTTGAGGACGCATTGTATTTTTTCAAAAATTTCAAGGCAAGATCTGCAAAATTTTCAAAGTTCTACAGTTGCTTTTGAGGATGCTTGTTTTTACTTTAAGATAGGAGGGGCGTGGCGTGCTTTGCGATATATCGATTTATCTGCCATTTAAACCAATGGAAAAGGATCGATGGACTAGGAGTACGCAACGAACACCTTGATAATCTATTCTTTTTCCCTAGCACCTATATGGATATGATGAAGGAGATACGCTTTGATTATTCCTATTGATTAAGATGATAAACCCTTGAAAGTATCTTAGTCATAGTTTCTCTTGCAAATAAAAGTATCGGGGGTGGGGGTGGGTGGGGGGTATATGAAAATGTAAGAAATATTTTATTTCGTGCCTTTTCTCACGATGAACCCAATTTAGGACCTTTTTTGGCAGACTATACCATCTGCCATTCCCTGTAAGTACATGACGATACGTACTGCATTAGTTGTCTCGTTAGCACGGCAGCATTTCTCCACGGTTATTGTCTTACGCCAATATAGGGTACATATTTTTTTGTTCTCCACCTTTCCCCACCTTTCCAATGACCTAAATCCCTGATGGAGAGGGAACTAAACATCAAGATATCCCTTTTATTGCATCCGTGCTTCAATCACAGGGCTGGATCAACATTACCCGCGTTCAGTCACACTCACACTTCAAATGCCGCTTTAATTAGTACCGGGCGGAAGGGGTCTATTCAGGCTAAGCGAGAATTGCAGGGCCCGAAAGGATTTGTGGAGGGGGGAGCGACATCCACAAATGACATTTCGCATACTCTCTCTCAATCAGAGCGCAAGGAGCTTCGATCAATCGGAGGCGCTTATGCAGGGAGTGCACAGATTAGCTCACACGTGCGATCATGCTCGATAAGCAGGTCTTTGACGTTGCCACGTTTTTAAGAATAAGTGTACTCGCAAAAAAAGAAAAAAAAACCCAATTCTACAAGACAAAATCAAATGATATTAAATGATAAATACAAATAAGCAGGGAGCTTTAACATGCATACAGGGTGGCATAGACCTACACTGAAAAAAAAAACTCCGGCTCCAGGAGCCGTAATTACGGGATATATAGAACTACCGTGCGTTGCGGGTGAGGAGACCGTAAAGTCCCCCACTCAGGAGCCGGAGCAACGGCCTCTAAACCTAAAGCAAAGAGAGTTCATGGCTCAGATGCCGATGCTCTGGCTCCTGAATGCCGGACTTAAGGTCTTCTCACCCGCAAAGCAAGGTAGTGCTATATAGCCCGTGATTACGGCTCCTGGAGCCGGAATTTTTTTTTGAGTGAGGTTAGGTTATACCATAACGGGCCTTTTTTCGGTAAAAGGTTCGATGATGTCCGCAGGACTGCGAGAATGATTAGGGAGTCAACCCCGAGGAATCCGAATTTCATGGTCCCAGAGCCCTCCCCCCCCCCCCCACGGTCTCCCGGGGGAATCACAGGGGGACCGTGCTTCAAAATGATGTTGGTCCTCCTCTGAATCCAGCCAGCCTCAGCTTTAGGGTGTCCCTCAAATCTTCCCTCGTGGGCTTCCTGAATCAAACTTGCACCGCGTGCAGATGAAAATATCATGAATCCGGCACTACTGCTTGCATCATATGATATTCAACGCTGCTCAAGGCTAAACAGCATTTATGTATCCAAAGGATATGCGTACTATTGGTGGGTTGAAGGCAATAAGCGTCCGCTATCTGCTGAGCGCCTAAAAATAGAAAATAATTAAACCTACTTAAAAGAGAAATCGTCAGAAAAGGCGATGATTTCCACTGCGTAATATTGTATTATCTTTTATTTTTGGAACATCCATTCTTATTTCCACCTCATGATAATTAATTGCATGCTACGAAATAGTTTTTGGGGAAATTCGTCAGATCAGACCTCACTTGTCAAAAATCTGAAGCAGAATTAGATATTTTATCTTTCGCGCTGTAGACCTCGTACGGTGCATGTACATATGTTACTCATGTATATTACTATCGGTGGTTCAACAGTAGGTTCAGCTCGTTGATTATTGATGAGCCACGTGTGGAGTAATCAATATTTATCGAGCAAGACCCGGTTTGACAAACTTGTTCTCCAAACTGCTTAATCCACGTTACGCGATGATGTTTCTGTAAGACTCTGCTCATTAATCGCCATGAGGCAAACATCCATCTATGAAATCAACCAATCACTCGTTTCATACTTGGATATGGATCAACGCATGATGCATCGCTCAATAGATTTGTTTCTCAATTGAGGAGCTTGGAGAACATGGCGCTTACGTGCTTTTTTTTTAAAAAAAAGAAGAAGATATCATTATGATTTCAACTAAAACTAGTCGTAAAGTATGTTCCCTAATAAAGTCATTGCTAAAATCCAATTTTAAAGCATCAGAAACTAAGTTTGAACCTCTCTGCCACAGGCTCCATGTAATCTTGAAACTTCAAACACGTATTTTTTTAAATAACAGCAACTGTTTTATGCACCTTGTCCCTCAAGCCCCTCAATGGGTTAGTTGAACGCAAGAGACACAGCCAATTAAATACATTTTTTTGTAGTAAATTTGCTCGAAAGTCACGATCGACACATCGGAAAAGTCTGAAATCTACTCCTTAGCGCGTAACATGCGTAATTTATAACACGCTTTTTCAAATTTACCGTGCACATATATACGGGCAGTTTTTCGAGTGGCCGGTAGTCAGGTTTGCCCAGAGCGAGACCTGACCTAAATAAGCAAACAATCTCGTGAACTGTTAAACACTCTTTTTGCGTAAGATTTCAATTGATTCAAAGCGCTCGTTTTTGCAAAATAAAAAAAGGAAAGGGGAAAACGCGCAAAACGATGGAGGTCGCACAATGGAAAATGTTAAAGAAATCGTTTTTTTTACTTGGGTCACTTTCTTTAACACCTCTGCCTGTGCAAACCTAGTCGGCGGTGATTGAGGAAGACTGCCCACAGACGCGGAAAACTTGAAAAAGCGTGTTATAAACTACGCAAAATGCGCGCTAAGGAGTAGTTTCCACACTCTTTTAACGCGCCCAACGGGATTTCCGTGTGATATTACCGACAGCGACCACACTGTGTTAGGTGCAATGCGTGAAGCATTCCTGCACTCTTGTAGGCGCTATGCTTTTCCCGCCGACCAGTGAGGCGCAGTGCGTGA
Organism: Bemisia tabaci; assembly: GCF_918797505.1. NCBI lineage: Eukaryota > Metazoa > Arthropoda > Insecta > Hemiptera > Aleyrodidae > Bemisia > Bemisia tabaci. The sequence continues at coordinate 37,821,191 of NC_092795.1, forward strand.
AGTAATCCTGCACTCTTGTAGGCGCTAATATGCTTTCCGCACCTACCAGCGACTGCACCATGTTTGACGCAATGCGTGAAGTATTCCTGCAGTCTTGTAGGCATTCATATGCGAAGAATGTCGGTGGAGAGGTTGCCCAGACAAGTTTTGGATTGGGTACCACTCAGGGAAAGGCGACGGGGACATACCAGAAAGGGGTGGCGGCAGGACAATGACGAAAAATGTTCAAAATCAAAAATTTAATAGGAAATGATGATTGACACTGGAGTGAAACAACTTTAACCGTATCGTCTTTTTTTATACCATATTCAAATGTTCTGCTCGATTCAAGATCGAGAGATTCTTCCCAGCAAAAAAAATTCAATAATTATTGTTTCGCTGATATCAAATAATTTTTTTCCAGTTCGATTCCATCCAAATTTTGCCTCTGTGAAAGTTAAAATGTTTTGTATTGACATCTTTTCACTTACTCGCTTCCCTTGTCGATAATGTTACTATTGGTCATTATACTTATAGTTTCATCAAAATATATTGATTTTTGCGATACATGTGCGGTATTTTACACCTCTGTAATTTAAAAAAAAGAAATAATGATACGTGAGTCCACGTTTCTTACTGGCCGAGTAAACTTGAAAAGCAACAGTTTTTCCTTCATATCGCAGAAGTACGCCTCAAACGATGGCGGAGCTGATGATCAATGAACGAATGTTCTGACTTGGCACTAAATCGCTTTGCAGTTACCGGAGAGCACCTATTTTCTGAGAGCGTGAGCTCGGTGCGGGCGCGCAGCCAGGTGCTTGTTCAGCCGGAAACCTCGTCAAGTGATTAGAAAACTGAAGCTCAAGTCGGAAGCTCGCCTGCACAGACGTCAAAACTGATCATAATTAAAGCCGCCAGAGCGTCAGCGTAGCGCTTAACACGACGGCTCAACTGGTAGCGGCTCAAACGCGGATCCAGGAGCAGATTTAAGTTCTTTCCCACGCTCCCTCAGGAAGGAGCTAAACCCATTCTGCATGAATATCCACCGAGCACGCTTTTGTAATTGAATTAAAAATGCCAACGCTTCCCCCGCCCCCTCAAAAAAAGCCCATCTACTCTGGAAACCCATACACTGAAAAATAATTCTCGGCGTTTTTACCAAGGTCCGTTGGTACCTTTCCCATCTCACTTTTTTAACCAATTATTGGTAATTTTACCAAGACAGACTAATAAGCTTACCTAAAAACCGGTATTTTTACTATTTTTTTCAGGTAAGAATATCACTTTTCCTAGTAATCAATGCGCGGTAACTTTGCCATTTTATCTCGGTAATTCTACCACAGTCGATACAAAATATTTGCGTTTTTACCGGGGCCCAGTAAAATTACCCTGAAAGTTAATAATTTTACCGAGATTTCTCGGTAAAATTACCAATTCCATAAATGGTAATTTTACCAAGAAAAAACTGGGATCAAATAGAACCCTAAATTATTGGTAATTTTACCCTTTTCTTAGTAAATAGACCGAGATTTTTTTTCAGTGTACTTTACCGTACATTTCGCGTGAATGGATCGATGAGGGTCGCGAATGCTCATGGGATTTAATCCCCCTGGATAGAATTTATTGATGATATCATGTAATAAAGTAGCAGTATTGACATACATTCTAGAGCATAGTTACAAGATAATAAAGTTACAAGAAATTCCGTCTCAATTTGCCTCTTTACCGCAACGTAAACCGTGTAACGTACACTGCGCGGACCATAGACATTTTCACACTGAAGCGCACCAAAATGGTATAGCTAAGGATACTTTTTCGTTACCTATACAAGCTTCAGGTCTAGTCATCCAAGCGTCACATCAAGCGTCAGGTCTATTCAGGTCAGTCTCTTGATCGGAATAAATTACGCGTGATAAAGGTGTACTTTTAATCTTAAAGTATCTCTTCAATAAATCAATGATAATTCGCTAACGTCTCTTTAGTAATATCTGTTTGTTGGGAGCATTTACCACTGGACTGACTTTTACATGAGCGTTTATTCCATCCTCCCACTTCCTGCGTAAAATCAGGGCCTGCAATTCGTATCATAGTATAAGTTGTGCTGCCATCACCGCACTATTGATATAAAATTAAAATTTCAACTCATAGGAATTTTTGAAAATATATCTCGTTAGTCGATGTTTATACGTGCGTATTTTTTTATGTTACAGGTAAGCTGTCAGCCTTCCCAATCTCGTTTATAGTTGTAATCTTATTTTTGGTGAGTCTGTAATTATTTTTAATTCTCATTAATTCTTAAAGAAAATGCACTTACAACTTATTTCCATAAAAAACGAAATGCAAATTGTATCTCATACCTGGAGGATGTCCAGATGATATCTTCTGTGATTCTGAATGAAATTCGCCGACTTTTCCCTTGTATAATATACACATACCTCAAAAACTTGTACATAATTTCCCGATGCAGGCACGAGAGTATTTCTATATAAATCACATTTTTTGCAACTTCAAGGAGTGACCATTAACAAGAGATACACGATGCATTTGAAATCCTAAAATCCCTAGCTGTCTTGCAAAGTTCTTGGTCCACTCTCCTATGGGGCTGCACTACCACACTCTGACCTCTCGCATACGATTCCTAAGGGACCATCATGTTTAAATCAAATGTTGATAGCGTCTCGGTACCAAATTAGAATTGATCCATTGCTATATTGATTTAATTTGAAACTCTTATATTGTAAATAAAAACCCAGTTTTTGGTTGAAAATGCATATCTTTCACATGTAAGGCCTCGGTGAACTTTCAGAGCTTAATTTTACCAACCAAAGCATGTTCTGAAGGGTTATCGTTTTCTAACCCTTGAATAATAAACTCCTTAGGAAGGATAATTCCAAGGTAGCTCATATTCTTGCCGCTATTCCATGTTGCAACTATGAACTTTCCATGAAAGACGGGCTCCAAATCATTATCGGGAGAGGAAACTTCTTCAAGACGCAGAAACTGCTCTGGACAACTTCTCAGGATGGAAGCCATAATAATTGACGCGCATATCCTTAGAGGTTTATTGGGATTATCAACTTCTCGGGTGAGTTAGGACCCCGAAGTTCCCGAGGTGGAATATGAGAGTGTGCATTCAACTCGTAGATTCTATCTGGATTCAAGAAAGTAGTTAAAAAGGAAGAGCAAGGAACAAATCCCTCTACAACCTCTTGAGAGGGTAGACAAAACACTGCAACTTCATTGGTTTTAATTTTTTTTTTATAATTCGCGGACAGAATAATGAGGAGCTTGATTTGTACTTGAGAGAGTTGTAGAGTTGTAATCAATACTCATTTTTATTTCTGAAGGGTGAGGACTGATATTTTTTCCTTTTTTTTCTTTAACTAAAATTAGAGTAATATCAATTGATTGTACATTCCCATAGCGATTTATAAAATTTAGACTCGCCTCACTTTGATGCTCTGATCAATGGACATTTAATGAAAGCCACTGAAGTACATCTCGCAAAATTGCGACTTTTCGCTTGAATTTAGGATCAGCTAAAGCTAATCTAGGTTAATCCGGACTTTGGTTAGATATCATGCAAAACCGAAAAGTTAAAAAATTAACTAACGTTAATTTACGGATAAAAGTCGATATACAAACGCAAGGATCCGCGATGTAAGTAAATGATGTATTTTAGACGGTAATTATCAACTGTCTCATCGCTGATACATATACTCTTGAATCAACTTTCAAATATTGAGGTTCAAATATCAGTTTTAATGGGAAATTTGACACCAATATTCAGACTCTGTACATTTTCACAAAGCGTCAAAAGTTTGATCAGCCGAGCTCAGTGAGATTTGTCTTTTGAAGTGACTTAAATGCGGATAAGAACTTTATGAAGACGAACAGCATATCCCTCGGTTACTTTGCATAATGAATCTTGGCGGGGCTTTCAACATCTGAGTTTGCTTGAAACCTGAGCGTTACCTTCCCAAAAGCGACTCAGTTGTTTTTGGTAAATCAGCGTAACTTTGTAGACTTTCCCAGAGTTTATCTTTTCAAGTTTATTTTCAATATAAATCGTACCTTGTCACTTAAAATAGAATCAATCAAAGAGCTTAAACAATTTAAAGTTGGAGGAGCGTGAACCAGCTAAAAGATCATAATATTAAATGTAACTGTAGAGCCTGCATGTGAAAGATATGGAGAAAGATGGGAAAGTATACGTTTACAGTCGTAAGGTTGTTGTTCTTATTGGCGCGTAACTATTTCCTTAATATTACCACTTGCTTAACTGATAAATATTTTCAAGCAGTAAAAAGAGAGCGACTTACACATTTAATTGAAATACCCATGCAGAGAAAGATATGATCATAACTTCAGTGTTCCATTCACTCGATCAATAAACACACAATCCAAATTCCCACCATTCTATCTTTGAGGGTGTTTTGACGTACCAGTTGACTTGAGAATGGTCATAAAAGAGTGAGAAACTGCAAAATATTCCATAAAAAGGGAGGGGGACTATCTTATAACTTTATGAAACACCAATGGGTCTTAATAAAAATACATTTATTTTTACTGTAATGAATATGCGTTTTTTCGCAACAGCCGCAACGGCGGCACGCGACACACAGTGGATCGAGTCAAAAGGAGAAGTTGCGGCTGCTGCGAGAAAACGCATATTCATTACAGTAAAAATAAGTGTATTTTTATTAGACCCATTGATGTCATGTCGGTCTCCTGGGGTGTAGTGGTTGTAGCGCTGGCCCTATGACCAAGAGGTCCCGGGTTTGAATCCCGGCCAGGTGATCTGAGTTTGATGGTCTCAGGCAATGGTCACTTGGGGCTGGGGTAAAAAGCGTGGGATTAGCCAATAGGCTATTTGAAATTTAAAAAAAAAAAAAAAAAAAAAAAAAAAAAAAAAAAAAGTTGGAACAATCTGGAAACTTTGAAAGCTCATATTTTCGAAAATATGAAACAAAAGTTTGAGAGTCGTTCCGTTGATTTTAACGTGAAATTCTCTAACGTGAAACACCCTTTGAAACTAAAGGTGTGACGGAAAAAACATAAAAATTTGAAATTTGAGCCAAAAATTTCATTCCGAATCTCTTCTTTCAGTTCGTTCCACTGTGTGGCGGCACGCGGCACTCCGATAAATCTCGCAAATCTTTTCGTTCGGAGAAACGAAACGATGGTGTCGCGTTAAAGCTCGGAAAGTGCTATTCCCTAATGACTATCTATCCTTTTTACGCAGCGCAACAATTAAGACAAAAAGCCGGGCTCGCGTGGCCCTATCAGTATTCGATCACGTTCAATCGGCACAATCAAAACCCCCGCCCTCGCCCCCCCCCCGCCCCACGCTGGCGTGCCTCCTCTCACCGGGGCGCAAGAATTCACGGTTTACGTGCGAGCTTTTGCCCGTTGAACAAGCTCAAAATTCAAAACAGATGAACGGATAAAAACCGGGCTGCTCCAATTTACCCGACTTGCACTGAGGTTGCCTGTTGCCACGCTCATTTGGACCGAGTTTATCAGAAAGGAACCAACCCACATTTTCGAAAAAATTGAGTTCAGAATGTTTTCGAGTTCCACCAACCGTATATTTTCTCCTGCCGAACGCTAAAAGTCGGGAGACAGAAATTGGTTTGTGGAAAGAGGGGTTAAAGTTTATTTTCTACACGGAGCCTCATGCAGGAATAAAACTTCAAACCTGCTCTTTTGCTCAGTTTCAACTGAATGTGGGTTGGTTCCTTTCTGATAAACACGGTCCATTTTTAAAAACTGGCAAGGAGGACGGTAGCAGGATGCCAAAAAGGTTACTAGAGAGCAGAGCTCCACAGCTTCAGTGTCAATAAGGAGAGGTAGGCCAAAGACCTAAGATGGGCCAAAAAAGTAGAAAAAGTCTTGACGGAGTTGATTTTGGGAAGATTGAAGTAGAGGATCGAAGGTTGGATGAAGTGGTGATTTGTTTTGAAGTTAAAGCCCACGAGGGACTGTTGTGTCATTTTAGAAGTGTAAAAAATATGAAAGAAAAGAAAGAATTGAGAATTTTTCATCGTAGGACTCCCATCCATGAGAAAATTTTAGACACAGATCTCTCTTTTTTAATTAAACATTTTAATGTCCAGTTGAGTACAAGACTCATGAATCACCACTTGTAAACTATGAGGAGATACAATCATATGCCTCAGAGCAAAGTTGTTTTGAATTTTTCTCCGATGATTCTTTGGACGTATTTATATGCCAAAAGGAACTATGTCTCACGCATACCCTATTCATATAGTTCCTTCTATCATAAATACGTCCATTTGTGCTATATGAAAGAGGTAGAGAAGAGTTTACGAAAAAAAGGCTAAAAAGTATCCCCTCTTGCATGCGAAAGTTTGGTCGTTCCAGTACAGGAACGAGAGGAGACCGCGAGATGCCGGGGGGGGGGGGGTGTGTCCCGGTCAACATAGCCTAGTTTTTGAAGGGAGAGAGGAATCCAACGTAGCGTTACAAAGGGGGTGGAAGGAGTGTCATAAATATCAAAATCGGTCTTTCGTAATTTAGGGACGGCTCAAAAGCTCTCTTAGGAATTCTCCGGCGCGACCTATCCCTTTACAAAAAGCTCCGGCGGCAAGTTCAGCCTCGGATAATGCGGCATCGAACTTCGAAGTGAAAAATTAATCATTCAGCTCGGCCGTGCTGGAAATCATGCAAATTCGCGCCGCACAGATTCGAGCCAAGATTTGCATTTTTTCACATTCCGCCTACAATCGATAACTTTGATTTCGCACTTCGAGTCTGCGAGATTGGCGAGTTAGACGATAAATTGGACCCGACGTATATTATATTATCGGGAATAAATTGGCAATAGTCTGGCAATTCGGCTGGAGGGACTTGTTGCTTGTTGCTCCGAATGCAAATGAAACCGATCGATCGTGGCCCAGCTCCGATTTTCGTTTAACCGCTCAATTCGTCCCTTCTCTGACGTAAGGGCGTATCTCGAATTCCACGTGAGCCCGGATGTCCATATAATTCCATGCTTTCTGGGGCTCAAGTGAAAATAGAGTTATGCCCTTACGTTAGATGAGCGATGAATTCAATGGCAATTGGCGGTTTTTTCTCAATGGAGGGAGGTTTTTGAGTCTTATAACAATTCTTTTTTGATGAGGAGTCCTTAAATCCATCACACATGATCACAAATAAAATATTTTTGACGATCAAAATCAAAAAGTTTGATATTGTGTACAACAGTGGCGTGCCGTGAATTACGATGTATCGATCGTTATGTCATTTAAAACTATGGAAAAGGATCGATAAACACGGTGTTCGCAGCGAACACCTTGATAATAGATTCTTTATCATAGGTTTAAATGGCGTAACACTCGATATATCGCAATTCACGCCATGATACAAAAGATACAAATTGGAGGTTTTTCATAGGGTTTACGCCAGCATAACGTAGCCTTTGGAAACCTTATTTCATGAATACCGCTGCTTTGAAGCTTTCTTGTGGTGCCAAAATGTGAAAAGGGATTTGATTGATCCCAGCGGTAAATTTTTGGAGTCTTCTTAAAATTTTTTCGTATACAAGCATTTTTGCCCGATGATTCCAATTTTTGTCTATTACTTTACTATCGTAATTTAAGAAATCTCGTAGACTTTTAGATTTACGAAATTGAAATAGTATCAGATGTGGTACAACGTATAACTCTCTTGTCAAAACTTCAATCGCCCCTCGGACCTCAACTTTGAGTTCGGAACGCCCAGGATCGAGCAGAAATGTGGAGAGAAACGTTCCAGAGAGTTCACCAACATTCCGTTACGAGACGTAATTTACAACGCAGCTCCGTGCTTAGTATTGTTAGTTCATGAAACCACTACACTGCGTTTGAGTAATTCGAATCAAACGAGCTATTACGCCACGTCGAGCAATTTGCCTACACATCAATTAGCACGGCGTAATGAAGAGCGTGCTTCATTGCATCGATCGAAAATTGGGAAAGCCCTCGCCTGGATTCGATCTACTTTTCATTCAAAATTATTTTTGCTTGATAACCTTCCATTTCCAACTTCGTGAGGCATGCTGTGATACACTGGATGATCATTATTTTAATGTCTATCTCTCTCCGATTTTAATTGTTGTCCCCCGCCATGGTTAGCCAAATGTTCACTCAGTGCAGGTGGCAAATAACAGAAACACGCTAGTTGCGCTAATAACAAAAACTACCTACATTGTTGCAGCGTACGTAGAAAACCTTTCCCACAGTAAACTCTTCCCATAAGTCATTCATTATCATTTTCCAATTATCGATCTCAACTGATCATCGCTATTTTGCTGATTCTTTAAATGAATTATTAAGAATCAAAACGACCAGGTTCGGTCCTCGATAATAAATGCTTACGTTCAAATTTGGTGAACGGAATCCGCCCGTCATCTAAAAAGAAACGAATTTGAGCCTTGGTATACGCTAGTTCTTGAAATATGAGATGGGAATTTGAAAAATGTCACCATTTTTAAGCATAAGTTTACCATATTTTCATTATTTTACGTCCTAAAACGTTTAATGCAATCATGCATCATGAATGTTGAATCGGACGTATTTAGTGTGACTAAATAGACCAATAACGTAACTCAAAAATCCACAACAGCTGCGAATTGATTGCAAATCAACCCAGTTTAATCCCCTTATCCCCCTCTCTCTTCAGAGATTTCCCATATCACACTCTCTTCGGCAGGCGGAATATAAAGAACTTCCGTCGCGGAAATATTTCTACCGTGCTAAATAAAAACGTCGTATAAACATTCAAATGTTGCCAAACTTCGTCTTAAAAATTTTTACTTTTCGAGAAAGTTATGAACACTTCGCCTTGAAACTTCCAGACTTTTTAGATAAAATTACGAACGACTTCTCCTGGAAAATCGGAAAAAATCTTCGTAAATTTTTCTGAAAATTCGTAATTTGTCGAAGGAAATTTGGCGGCGCCTGATGGCTCATACGGCGTTCTTACTTAGTACGGCAGATTAGTAGGCCATTGAATGCGAATCAGCAAAATTAGCACAATCGGCCCACGGGTCCGCATTAATTTGCAATGAAGAAACACCACGACGATCCGAAGAAAGGTGCAGGGACCGATCCGTCGCACGGTGGATCGGGTCAATTAGAGAGGTCGGACATGAAATTTTGGACAAAAACTGCGAATTTTGATGTTTAATTCGTCACATTTTAAAGTTCAAGGGGTGCTACTACTGCTTCTAGTAGAAAATTTCACGAGGAAACTGATGGAGCCACTTTTAAAACCTCAAAGTTTTGTATAAATGGAGGTATGAGCTTTTTAAGTTTCCAAATTTTGTCCGACCTCTCCTATTGACTCGATCCATTGTGCGACGCCGGTTGAACGGACGAGCGTGAGTTAAATGGACCGATTGCGTAGTCAATAAAAAGTGGAGGCTGACGCGAGACAAAGCAAGACGATGCGACGGTAAAGACGCTGATCGACATTTCGATTGATGAATGAATGAGGATATATCTTGAATAAGAGCTAAATGCAGAGTAAACAAAAAATTGCCAAAACGAAGCCTCAGTCTGAGCCGGAAATCCGATTTTGCGATTTCTTTTTAGTTTTCGCGATATTTCTCACTTTTCCAAGCCCATGATGATGTCACCGACAGTGGCGTGGCCTACTTTGCGATATATCGATTGATATGCCACTCAAACAAATGAAAAAAGATCGATTCTCAGGGTGTTCGCAGCGAATACCTTAGTAATCGATTCTTTACCATAGCTTCAAATGGCGAGATATCGATAATCGATCATTCACGCCACGCCACTGGTCACCAAATGAAATCATTCTGACTGAAGTTTCTTGAAATCTATGAAGTGGAAGTCCCCTCTTATAAGCAGCTGGCCGCTGCAAGATTCAATCATCAGAATGAACATACATCAGAGTCACTTTCACAGCGCTCTCTAGAGCTCTGCGACGCCCAACTGCCACAATGCCTGGTCCTCCCACGACTCGTCAGGGAGCTGGCACTCCCTCATTTCATTTAGATCGTCACACGGAGGAAAAAACTTCGTGCATAGGACCCGAAGTTGAGGTCATATGAATCTCTGAAGTTTTCGGATCACGCATCCGAAAACTTGAGGTCGAGCTGCCGAAATTGGAGTAAAACATCTGAAGCACTTAGGTATGCACCGGAGTACTTCAGATGTGCCACCTGAACCCTTCGGTGTATACTGAAGTACTTTAGATGTCCGACCCGAACTTCGGCAGCTGGACCTCAAGTTTTCGGATGCATGATCCGAAAACCTCAGAGAACCATACGATCTCAACTTCGGGTCCCATGCACGAAGTTTTTTTCTCCGTGCAGAATAGAACGCTGTAATATCTGCAACATATCACTCTCGAGGGCTTTGTGTGGGTGCTGGTTCACAGTAAAAGGAAGATCGGATTTAATTTCGCTGAAATCAATTAAGGCAATGAAATGCTACGCACAACAGTGCTGCGTGCTATGCGATATATCGGTTGATCTGCCATTTAAACCTATGAAAAAGGATCGATAAACAGGGTGTTCGGAGCGAACACCTTAATAATCGATTCTTTACCATAGATTTTAATGGCATAACAATCGATATATCGCAATTCACGCCACGCCACTGACGCACAAGGAGTGTTCCCTCATCCTCGACTTTTTGGGTCCCGTTTTCTTTATACAAGCCATTGCTCTGGAGAGGAACGGTCAGTATTTATGACAGGAGTGTTCTTGCCGGAGCTCCCTTTGTAAGCAGAGAATTAACTGGCTACCAATATTTGACTACCGAGAAACCGCACTTTTGCCGCAATCACACGCTGAATGTGGGAGCTGAATGTGGCTTGAATGTGGAAGTCATCGGCCCGATGCCTGAATTTTGCGCGTGACGCGCAAAATTCAGCAACGATTCTCAGCAACCATCGGACCAATTTTGAATTTGTCTGAACTATTCGAGTAGATTTGATACACATCTGGATGAAAATAACTCGAATTTGCTAAATTTCAGCCGTAGGGCGATGACTGTTGACTTCCACATTCAGGTGCTAAATTCAGCGTCTGATTGCGGCATAAGTTTTACTGTCTCAGTTATTTCCGGACTCCTGCGCATTATCAATAACAATCGGAGGGATCGACATCGCGCTGCGTTGCACAGGCGGATATGAGAGTCGCTTCTGCGAAACAGGGATCTTCACAAGGGTTCTTGTCGATTGCACCAGGGCGCTCCCCGCCCGGTTCGAGACTCGCTCTCCGCTTCGCTTCCTGGAAAATCATGTAAAGCCTTCACTTGGAGTGGTGAAATGATGCCGGTGCTTAAACGGCCTCTCGAGATGTTTCATTTGATCTCCCAACTCAAGGAGGAGTGCGTTCCTGCTCCTCCACCGCCAGATTTGGCATGACGTGAACGGAGGTCAAATATTCTGGAGACTCCTCCGAGGTGGCATGTCAAGAACTTATGAAACTCATAAACTTGTGAATTTTTGTAAAAAATTTCATGTCCGACTTCTTCCATTGACTTAATCCACTGTGCGTCGGCTAATGTAGAGTAACTAGATAAAGAGAGTATGGACATCTTGCCGGGACATTCTCCATGGAGATCCTAGGACCCAAAATGGCGACACTTCGTTTTGATTTTTGATGATGGGAGGGGGTTCATTACCAACTTTTAATGGTTATCATCAGCCGCACCTGCTACCAACCTTACTATTTCCAAGTTGATAATGGTCGTGTTTGCACCCTTGGGAACCTAATGGGACTTCAATACGTGGTGATTTTAAAAAGAGTACGCGATAAAAGCCACAAGGTTATTAAAATAATGCAGTGCAGAAAAAAAGTTGTCACTACTACTTTACTATACCGACTGGAGACGTGTTGAAAAAAAAAAAAAATAGAGAAAAGCGGAGAGGAACCATCAGAATCGAGCGACTTGACTTAAGTTCAAGGAACCGCTAACGTGCTTCATCCATAATCCAAAAGCTCCATCCCAAAACGACCCAAACGAGACCTGGCACAAAGCGAAAGTGCCTAATGGCATCCTCGCTCACAGGGTGCAAGATGGACTGCATTCTCTCAAACATTAAGGGATTACGTACGAAACTGTTGTCAGATTCGGCACTATCCAAGAGATAAATAAGCATGCCTTTGGTTCTCCGTCTAACTTGGCAAGTTTGAAAACGTTTCAGCCGCTTTAACGAGACAACCAAGGGAAAAATTTGCCGTCCGTCAAAGCGAAAAATTCCGGCGGTGACAGACCGAGCATGTCCAACTTCGGAAGCTTGTAAATTGTGATAGCAATGCCGCGCTGTTCTCACCGGATCTCCTGTCAACGAAACGTTCAGGCGACTTGTCAAAACGTTGCCCTTTCCTCAGGCTGAAATATTTAATAAATATGAGGAATTAGCGCGTTGGGGATGTGAGTTCCGTTGATGATGAGCCGCTTTCATTTTCGGTTGTTGTCATCAATGCCGCCAGTAATTTGTTTGGTCACTTAGTGACATATTATTTTAAAGGCGATTTTGCACCATTTAGTTTTGCTTATTGCAATCACTTCGCAATACTGAAGATTTGAGCCGTTATACCCATACAGACTTTTTTTTTAAATAAAAAAATGCTGGTTTGTAAATAAATCAACCAATCAGTCATGCAAACATACACAAAAACCGACATCTGAAACCTTGATGTAAGATCAATATTACTGCTTTCAAGTTTTAACCAATTTCACTGTGCCAATACTTTTTTCGATTGAAAGAAGTAATTTTGACCATGGTTTAAGGTTTTGAACGACGATATTTGAATAAAATACCAATCAGTGATTTGGTTCGAATTAGTGACAAGGTTAATTGACTGGTGGCTAAAATTATTCCTCGATAGTTTAATTTCAAAGTCCATCAATAACACGCTAATTGCAAAGCACCAAAGCTGAGAGGATTCACATATTGACTTTCAACAATGCGTGTAATTTTTTTTTCTCTCTTCCTTTTCTTTTTTTCTTTCTTTCTACACTTCAAATTTCCCACGAGGGATAATCTTGCGCTTTACAATCTATAAAGTCCCATTTCCCCTTCATCCCTAATCAAGTCAGCCCCTGATACTCGTTGATTGAGATCATCAACCTCGATTCACCTGGCCAGGAAGCGAACCCAGGACCTCCCGATTATAGAGCAAGCGCTGCAACCACTGCACTACAGGAAGGCGACATCTAGGTACTATAAGCCTCGTACAGGTGCTGGTTTTTCTTGTTTTGTTTTGTTCTGTTTTTTTTTTTGGGGGGGGGGGAGGGTTATTCGTTTTGTTATTAAAGTCAAAATTACCATCGTTGGGACAAAGTGATCGTAACAGAGAATTTAGGCAAACATAATGTCAAGAATACTGCAAGAGACTGTTGTTTTGGTCGAGGCTCTAGCTCGGCAAAGTGCAACCACTTTTGGATCTGAGCTTTTAGATTCCATCCCGATGGGAACGGTCGACCGCATTTCTTAAGCCGGCGATCGGCATGTCACATTTTCTACGCGAAAGGCTCTATCTGGCTGAATTGTGAAGAGTTGCTCACCGGCACAGGGCGGCGGCCACTGTTGGTTGAGAGACCAAGCGAAGTGTCTGAGCCTGTAACTGGAGCAAATGTATTTACCTACTCGGGCTGGACGCAAAGGCAGCGCTGCTGCCAATTTAGTAGGCGGCCTGAGAGTGGTCATTTTTGACGTAGAGACAATATATTTTCAATATCGAAACAATATTTACATTTATGATTTATTATTTTAATTGCCGAATGATTATTTTACGCTGTGATAGATGAGTAATGTCTTGAATGAGCTATTTAGATCAAGGGACCTAATTCAACAAATTTCATCAACCTAATTGAATAAATCAATAAAAGAAATTATGAAATGTAGATCCAAAAGTCCCTCCATGGAAGAGGGGGGTGGATTCCCACGAAGGGATGGCGGCAGGGCGTTGAAGAAGAGATGTTGCGTTGTCAGTAGTTTCCCCATAAACTTTGAGAATATAGGCACATGTGGTGTTTGGGTGTCGCAGACCGCCAGACTGCGCTGTAGGAGCGACTTGTAAGCATGTATGTAAGTCTCCCCCCCCTCCCCCGCCACCAATAGGGAAGACCCATAACTGTCTCACCGGTGATTCACGATGGTTTTACAATGATTTAGCATTAAAAAAAAGTTTCGGAAGGAGCAAATTCTGAAAAAAAGAACTAGAATGATCATGATATTGAAAATGATATAACACTCTTAAAAAGTAAATCAATAACCCAAACTTATTAATCACATTTACTGCAAATTATGTAAGGCTCTTTCTTGCAAATTGAATCACTTAAAATGAAAGGTCACCGTGACCACTCAGACCGATTCATTCCATGTACTCGTCCCGCAACTCTTTCAATGGATAACTAACTTCATTTCCTGGAATGAATCAAGAGAAAGTTTTCGTTTTTTTCATCAAGCATAGTCCACGAATGAGAATGTGTCACTTGCGGAGCTGAAATTCACCAAGTGTCAGCGAGTCGCGAATCAAAATATTTTTTCAGCAATCTTTCACGGCTGGGCCAGGACAAAGAGGTGCCGAGGTCACATTTTTAGGCATCGAATTTCTGGCATTTTTGAAACTGCCACCATGTGAAAGAAAGGTTTGCTCGCGGCAGTGGAGTTTCAAAAATTGTGGTTTAAACTAGTGTCGATGGGGCTGCTGTCACGGCGCTAAGAGGTTTTTTCTTAGTTTCTTTATTTTGAAAACTTACAATAATTGAAAAAATCTACAGAGACATTTACACACTGCCCTAGTCTTTACAAGTTTGTTTTTATCATGAAATAAATGCTATATAAATATTGGTTCCACTAAGATTTTAGAATGCTGAAAGGCGCCACGAGTGAATTTTCTCTGATATTTTGAAAATGCTGTATTAGAATTATGTATGTTCTTGCACTTGATCGATGGTTTCCCGTAAATGACTGATGGGGACGCATATTTTTTTACTACAACACACAAGATGTCCATATGCCTTTATTTCCTCTCTTCTATTCATTTTTTTCACACTGTTACATTTTACCGATTGATAAAACCGCCTCCTTATATTTTGATACTTCCAGCACCATTAACCTCATTCTTTTACATTGTGGGCCTCTTCCTGGCAGGCACTCTTATGTCCTTTCCGGGCTGGTGGCTGGTGACCGGCATGAAGTTTTTTCGAGAAATAAACAAAAGGTTTGCGACACTGCTTGCGATAGGCGTTGTTGTATTCACTACAAGGAACATTACTCTATCAGTGGACGTCAGAGGACATTGCCTATCTATACTTGGTCTTACTTTGTTGCCAGTTCACCCAGTTACCAGATTCCTGCGAAATATTAAAAATGCCTTTAAATCTCCTTTAGGGTTTTCTCGCCCATTTTTGTTACAAATTTCAGCACCTTAATTGTCTATATGATTGGCATATTGAAATTTAAAAGTCCTTTAAATTAATATACTTAGGTTTTCGCAACAATTTTGGATTGTCAAATTTTTCGACAGATGCGATTTCTCCCAGCACTTCATTTTATTGCGCGATAAAAGCGCGCTGTGCAAGGTAACGCATCTCTGAGCATTTGACACAGTTTAGTATGCGCAAATGTGAATTTTTGGGGGTTTTTTTCAATTTTTGTTTCTAAGTTGTGGGTCACAATTTCACAGCTTTTAGCTGACCCCCCCTGAAGTTACGTCTGACGCCTGAAGCAAAGTTTAACTGTGTTGTCTATCGATAGTAAAGAGAAGGAGAGGTTTAACTTAAATATAGCGTTCAGCTGAAGACACCTTTAGTTTAAAATTGGAGAGGAAATGAAAAAGGAAGAGGGCAGGATGAATGGCAAAATTCAAATTTGATCTTAATTTGTTTCAAAATGATGGATGATGGGGTTTTATGTTTAAAAGGCTTCGAGATTCAATTACCAACGGGAAAGGGGAGAGTAAGGGAATCTCAAAAATTAAGAAAGATAAAGCTTGGCATATACTGTGGACAGTGCCTAACCTGCAGCAATGCCAACGAGAAAAACGCGCTGCACTTTTGGCCTAGCAAAACGCAAGGCATAAAATTGTTAGTCTGCAATATTCACGTTGCATGTTTTACTGTATGTCGGTTGCTGTTTTAGTCACATGTGTGCAAATAAATCTACTGTTGTGTAACGACCATCTAGCTAACCAATAAAAATCAGAATTTTGGGAGCGATTATACTAATGTGACCGTTATTCCTTGTTGTGGACTTTTTTTGGTCAATATTTAAATTTTGATCGTGTAGTGAGGGCTCACTGGAATGACGTAAGATGGAGTCATCGAAGTTGTTGAATGATGCCTTTCGGGCTGATCGAGCTTGGCAAGCCAGTGACACGCGGGTGATTTAAACCGGTCCACCGAGGTGGTACAACGCACCGATAAAACCTGCGTAGTATACGCATTGCTCCGCCATAAAAACTCACCTACATTGCTCAAATATGGTTTACCCTGTTGCCTAATTAAAACGCATGAATCATAAAGCTTGAATAAAAAATGGACTGCTTCAATGATTAAAGAACCTATGCCTTTGAAATTAGAAGTATTAGTTGTGATTGAAAATAGTGGCTGACTGCAGAGGTTTACTCTCGTTTAATTTTTCTATCTATGTCATATGAATTGGTTCTTAATGTAGATTAGAAATGGAAAGGACATAAGTGATTAGAGCCAGAAATAAAAATAGAGAGATGTAAAGAGACGAATCGACACAAGGTCCAAATAGCCTATATCCTCCTTTGTAAGCTACATATATACTACTCGTATAAATGTTTCAAATACCTATGAGATGAAATTGTTAATGGTATTCACTATTCAGCAACTTATCAGCTCGTGTCCTTTATTTAGCTTCAATCCTTTTTTCTTAGCTTTTACTCCAAATCTCTAACTCCTCCATAATGTAAGTGGGCGTTATCAGTTCCTATTCTTCCGGCGTCACTCCTGTTGGAGTCCATCATTCACAGGAAAGAGTGACACCAAAAAACTACCTAATTGATCACACCACAAAAATGCATACTCAATTACATGAGACAAATGGAAAAGAAAAAAACATTGAAAGAAGATTAGTTAAGTAGAGCACTTAGGCACGGCTATTATGCAAGGCTGTAATTCTTAACATTAAACGCAGTACCATCAAGTACCAAACACTGCGAAGCTCAGAGGCTTTGCTGATCAGTATTGTCTGAAAAGTGGCGCATGACAAGTAAAAGGAAAACTACAATTATTGTCGAGGTATATAGGGAAAAAACGGTGTATAGTTGTCACTTTCAATGTAAATATTATTAAAGCAAAGCTGTAAGTACTATACCAAAGCAACACAGCACTGTTTTGAATCAATATGAGAGATTTTCTTATGGCGAGAGACCTAAAGAGTTTTTGCATCGACTAATCTGTTTGGAAAAGCAGAAACATAACTCTTGCCAGGTTTTCATGCGAGCTTCATTACTAACTTTTGAGAAATTGAGCCAGCTAGTATTGAACTTGAAGCTCACAAAAATTCAGACCTCTTTCTTTGTAAAAATCAAACTACTCTACATGATCGAACATTCACAGACTTTTTATCTGATTTTACTCAAAGTAAAAAACCATTATTTGCACATTACTTTCATACATAGAAATAAGGCGTGCAAGGACCAGGTTCTTGAGAACGTACCGCCGAGTTCTAGCTCCTTTTAGGAGTACTTTAAGAACACTTCGTGTAAACTTACTCAAAAAGGCAAGTTTTCATGATTTAACATTAATCATGTCACAATCCACTGCATTGAATAAGTAAACGCCGAACAATTCAATTATAAGACATAGCCATACTTTATCAAATTAGGTTGTCAATTTTCGTATAACGCGCATTAATCCATACATGAGAGGTAAACGGAATAGACTCATTTTTACAACGCTGCGATGACGAAATGACGAAAAACGAAAAAACAATAACAGACCTCAACGGGACTCTTAGACTCGTTAGACTCTCACGCTTATGACCACTCGGAGCAGTGGCGTGGCGTGCTTTGCGAGATATCGATTGATCTGCCATTTAAACCTATGGTAAAGGATCGATTAACAGGGTGTTCGCAGCGAACACCCTTATAGTCGATTCTTTATCATAGGTTTAAATGGCATAACAATCGATATATCGCAATTCACGCCACGCCACTGACTCGGCGCCCCTTTTGTAGCTACTTTGAGCCCCCCGAAGGAAACCTTTACGTTGCTATGATTAGTACTTACCTCTTTGGGAGTGTTCGGTCATTTGCTGCCGCTGTCCAGGCAAACGCCACGAAAAAGATTGCTAAATCTCCGGGAAAATGCCTTAAATTATTTCGCATGCGCCTGCCTCGCTACGAAAGACAGAAATTGAGATGGCGTTGGCAACGCGGGAGGGCGCGGGACGAAAAAGGAGAACGCGAGTACACGCTTAGCAATAATGAGCGAATTTGTACCGATGTCGAAGCACGGTGTGTATTTGCGAAAAAACTCATAAATACGCTCGAACAATCAAAAGGACACAGCAATAACTAACGTGATAATATCGTCTCTTGCGGAGCGCTATTGTCACGCCGAATGTGCATAAAACCTATTTTCCTTTTTCTGATTAAAGGCGAAAAGTCGAAAGGACCAAGTAACAGACAAACGCTGAAATAAATATTAAGAGAGAATGTAGCCTTGATACCTTTTTTCCGTTAAACGTTGAAAAATAAACGGAAAATAGGCATCGCTGCTACATTTTCTCTTATTATTTATGTCGCAGGCAAATAGTGAAATCAGGCATTCTGTCAAATGCCTAGACAGATAGTCAAATTTTAACATTCTACACAATTGTGTGAATTTATGGTGAAGAGCTCACGATTTTTCACAATTTTTGGAAAAATAACTCATCAAATCTACGAACTTTTTTGTCTCTTCCTCTTTAATTGCTTCTCATATTTTGAAATGTTGAAATTACGAAAATTCTGTATTTTATGATATGCTGAAAATTTCAGGACCAATGTCTGTTCGGGAGATAAAATTCGCTGAAAATCCTAATAGTTCCACAATAGTGTGGAGCAAAGTTTTACTGATAATCTTTTCTTGCAGGAGCAATGAACAATTTTGTCTGAAATTAGGAAAAGAATCAGAATTTCAATCTACGTTAGAATATTGTCATGGGAACGGAGTTCCCCATGATATTAGAATCGTTCCGTTGCTTTCGCTATGGGATTCCCTATACCTCTGCGACCTTGAGCGTTTCGCCCAGTCTCCGATTTTTGGTTGATTTTCCGATGTATCAAAAACCGTTGTATTTTTTAGCCAATCATGTCTCTACGTCAAGTTGTGTTGATTGCTAAAATTCGCTTTCAGCGAGTTTTTTTCCACTTTGAGATGTCGTGTCTGACTGGTAAATCTGCGCAGAACCACGAAGTTCCGTTTTTAGGCAAATTCTTTTTTTTGGAGGTTTTCATTGGCTATTTTTCGCCATCAGTTTTCTGTTCGTTGGTGCAAAAGATCGCCTACTTCGTTGCTCTTGAGAAGCCGCCATTATCCCACCTCAAATTTTAAACATAGAAATAAAGAAATTATAACTATTGTGCAAGGTGGAAAACTGCTCTGGAGGACCCGTTAATATGAGCCAAAATCGGAACTCGATTGATTGATTTATTCCATGAATACAGAAATATTACCTGAGCTTATTGCCGCGATGGCAAATGCCTGCTGATATGAACCTTGAGACACATGATAGCATAGGCAAACAATGTCTCACAGAGAAAGGCGCTTAGCTCGTTTCTCCAGAAGCTACGAAGACGCGAATCGCCGAATCGCTCAAGGACAACTCTTGTGATAAGTCCCGCCCATCGTCCGAGTCTTTTAAATGCTATTTTTTCTCATTTTGTCGCTGATCTGTGATAGCCTCGTTGACTGAGACGCCACATATAGGTATTGACAAGGTGCGGGCCATAGGTGATCGGGAGTTCGATACCCAACGATGGGAGTTAATTTTTAATGGTTGTATTGAATGTTTTAGACCAATCATCAAAAAATAATTAATACTAGATGATAAATGTACGAACATTTTCTCGTGACTTAATATGTTAAACAAAAATACTGGAATATACCTCCTTCATATAATCAGCCACATGTTTCCCCAAATTAATGACGTTATTTTCTTTTTTTCAATAAAGTTTATTTGCATTCAACGTTCGTAAGTTAAGCAAGATGTACCTATTGATACAAATAGAAAGACATGAAAATAGCATGTCTAACATTTCAGTTGTTTTTTTTTTTTTTTTTTTTATTTTTTGTTTTTTTGTCTTTTCAATAAAACAAATTGCCTTGGACTAGAATCAGTGTATCTCTGAAGACAAAAGCTAAGTTTTGTGATACAGAAATACTAATATATTCATCCGTTATATAATCAGGGAGATGTTGACCCAAATATTGATGTATATTTTCTCTGTTCGCCCAAATTAATGATGGTATTTTCTTTTTTCAAAAATAAATAAAGCAATGACATGAAATTAGTATAGTGCACATCGAACATTTCAGTTACATCTATTTGAATGAAAAAATGGCAACTTAGGAGGCACATAGGTCACTTATGATGCGTATTCGGGCATATGTGTAGAGAAAAAATATCATACTTTACGCCGAAAAAGCGAAACTGAAAGTTAAATGCGTTAACTTCCGAAAACCATGTATAATCCAACGAAAATAAATAATTGGTAAATAACAGCTTTCTTGTATGCAAAGAAAAAAAAAGTAAAAATGTTAAAAAAGAGATGTTGACACAAAATTACATAGCCCTTTCAATTCTGAAGATACTGCAAACGAACTGTACCTTAAAATTTTCATATCCCAGAAGCTAAAGTTCCCATGACGAATATTGCTATCGCTAGCGATTGCAAAAACCAACTTGTTTGACTATTTGCCTGGACATTTGATAAAGTGCCTGATTTGACTATTTGCCTGCGACACTTATAAATATAAGATACCTCTATGAAGCTCTTCAGTTAAACGCTGAAATGTTGAGCACGGAAGCATTGCTCCTGAAAGATGTAATCTCAAGTAAATCTTCGCGGGAAACTTGATTAGACTGTTACTCAATGTTGTAAATCCACTTAAAAGTTCGACCAAAGTGCCCTCAGTTCAAACTAAAATCATTACGCCTCTTGAAAACCTGATGCAGCAATCTCAGACTTTCTCTCGCTGTACATTTTATGACGGCGATTAATTTTAGTTTATTATTCCAACGACAGTATTGCACGGCTCAAACAAAATTGTCATTTGAGATGCGTTGGTTAGAATTGCAGAAAACATCCTGGTAGAATTAATTTTTATATTGTAGAAAGTTGTTTATATTTTGCAAAAAAGAGCCTCTTTTCCCGACTCAATGATACGAGTAAAATCACCTTTCAGCATGCTACTAACGACACATATCGACGGTGTAAGTCGGCAATCAAATAACTCGGTTTGCGACGTTGCAGACTTCCTATCATACTTTAAACGGAAAACTACTCAACGACAATTCTTTAAAACTTTCGTGATTTTTCTTCTCTGAGTGAAGAAAATTCTGCAAAAACTTCAAGAAATAATGTCAATTCGCTCTCCTAAAAAAATATTATAGAGAGAGATTTTCAAACACCGCAAACGAGTTATGTGATTGCCGACTAACACCGTCGATATGCGTTTCACGCTGACCAGCGAACGCACTGTTTTAGACGCAACGCGTGAAGTATTCCTGCACTCTTGTAGGCGCTAATATGCCTCCCGCGCCGACCAGCGACCGCACTGTTTTAGACGCTGCAAACGAGTTATGTGATTGCCGACTTACACCGTCGATAAGTTTTTTTAAAAAGGAGTCAGAAACAGTGGCTTTGCATGTAGACAGTGTAGTCCAACTTTATTAACTCATGATGAACTATTATTCACAAGATTAACGTTTGACAACTTTTTCAAAAAGGGAGTTTTATGCACGACAAATATGAAAGTGTAAGATAAAATTAATAAGTGTGTTGCTCATTTCCGGTTCCGAAGCGTCCTTTTCCCGCTCGTAGCGGTCATTAAGAATCTTGGAACCCGAATCTGAAATTCCGTCGAAATATCACTCGCTAGACTGAATGCTTAGGCGTAGACTATAGCGTTGCCATTTTAAGGAGAGTCAGACTACTTCATAGAAGCAGCTGTGCTACAGTGAGCGAAATTTGACAACGTCCCGCGTACATCATTAACAGATCGTCCATAAATCATTGTCAATTTCTAATCGTATATCTTCGAGCTCAGCTCACGTGGTAGGTAAAAAGCAGGCTGAGGCACAGCCACGGAAATTCGGAGGATGATTGTTACAAGTGTAATGCACGCGGACGTAATTAGTTAGTTAGTTAGTTAATATATTTTAAAACATTCAGCGTCACAGGCTTTTAACGTCTTTACAGAGAATTTTGAAAATGGAGGTATATACGAAAATTTAGATTTTTAAATTAAGAGAGGCAAAGAGATTACAGGAAAGAAGATGAAGATGCATACTAAGAAAAGAAATATATCCAATAATTAGGTTTGATGTGTCACATCTCACTCAGCTATATAAAAGCATAAGAGTAACGTGTGACGCACACTGAGAAAAAATTATGGTCATAATTACCATGCATATTAGTGGTGTTCAATATGAACTCTTAATTAGTAGTTGCCATAGCCAATGATAGAGATATTTTTACCATTAAATGGTAATTTTACTACCGCACACTTGTAAAATTACGATTGCTCCATAAAAGTATCACTATTATTCGTATGGCCACTACTAACTAAGAGTGCATATTGAACACAACTAATAGGCATGGTAATTATAACCGTAGTTTTTTCGCAGTGCATATCACCTAAGGCGTTAAGCGCTTCATGGGAGTTGAACTGCTTAGCAGTCAGGGGGCTGCCTCCCTACAAATAGGTAAATTCTTGCGCGTTTAAAATCCGTTATGTCGTGCGCTTATTACGCTGTAACGTCATTAAAATTGTTGTAAAGGAACACCGGGTGCTAATTTAAAAGTACCATAGAATCAGCTGCTGTTTGATCAAGAAAAATACACACAAAAAATAAACGCAATAAGATACTTAAAAACGTTAGAAAACACCTACCGTGCGTTCCTTTCTTTGTCAAGTGAAATTTTTTAACCGACGTAGCCTTTTAAGGGACGATAAAAAGACCCAGTTTACGCGATCGGACGAGTGAAAAATTAAATTTTTACAAAGTAACTATGATGATACAAGACGTTGCAGGTTTTTCCTCATTAATTTTTCCCATCTTTATATTTTCCTTCCAAGAAAAACCATGTAAAAAGTTGGAATTTCTTCGAAAGGGGTGGATGAGAGAGAAAATTAATAAATCAAGCAAGTTCTTTCGGCGTTCGAAGTTCAGAAAAAAGGAAGTGAAACGAAATGAAAAGTCAAGAAAGAATGGTTTCTCCACGGATCCGTGTAATTTGACTGTCCAATCTTTGACCCTCCCTACGAATCTCAGGCCTCAAAAGTTTGCTCTCGTTTTATCTTTTTTGTTTCCAATATTTAAAATAAAATACTTTTTTTTAAAAGAAATAAAAAGAGAGGGTTGGTATTTTCCGCAAAATTGAGTGTAAACTTCATAACTTCACGATGTTTTAATTTTAAAAGAGATCATTCATTTGAAATTATCATTTTAAATCTGTAGGCGTGAGTTTGCAACCCTTCATTTCTGACTGAAGGGCGTCGCGGTTCTCATGAACAGGAGATATCGTAGTTCCATCAATTTGGGGGTGAGAAGTCTCTGAGCTCTTATCTGAATTTTTGTTTCAAATGTTTCAAACACCCACACAACGCAGATTCTGGATAACTTTATTTAATTCTTCTGATGTCAAAGCATGGAGAACGATAATCGTTTTTCTGTGATTCTTTCTTGTAGCGGTAGTTCTTCTCTCAATATTGGACCGCGTTTAGCAGAAAGGAACCAAGCCACATCGGATATTGCCAAATTTAACTGGGCAATTTAAATTTTTACAATAGAATATTTGTGTACTTGGATTTCTTTGCAAATTGTGAAGAATTTGCTTCGTGCAATGCAGAAAATTTACGGTTAGCGCTGAAATCCGCGCAACCGTCTTCATGTAAAAATTTAAATTGCCCAATTAAATGTGGCGATACCTGACGTGGCTTGGTTCTTTTCTGCTTATCGCGGTCCAATTGGACTACATTTTGCAATTAAGAACCATACATTTCGGACCGGTTTAAATAGAACGTATAATTAATTAGTTTCCCTGCGTACATAGGTGTTTTTTTACATGAGACAGAATTTATAGTTCCAAATTGTAAAATGCAGTCCAATTAATTGACGTTGAAATTTTGGTGAGCGAGTTCATTACTCTCAATGGTCCTCATCTTCTTCGCGAAACTTAAAAACGCGCCTACCTAGAAAACAGGTGAGCTGTGAGCGCCTCTCTAATACGAATGTATCAGAGCTTTCCCGCTTGTTTTTGCAACGAATTGCCATTCGAGCGGGAACGAACGGCCCTCAGGTTCCGTCTGAATCGTTCCACTCGAGAGTGTTGTCATTATCGCCGGCAAACTTTCTTACGTCCCAAAGTCGCGGCATATTGATTCCTGTCTAGAATGCGCGGAGTAGAAAACAGACGAGAACATTTGCATAGCTTTTGTGCCGAGCCCCGGCTGGGAGCCCGCATTTACGACATTAAAAGTTGTGATTTGAGTGATGTGACTCCGGCTTGGTTTCACCTCGCTCCGTTTCGGTTCGGTTTCGGTTTCGGATCCGAGCGTTTTCGGGGCCCGTGACAGCTCATTAATGTTCGCCTGGAATTGATTTATTCCCTCGGCTGGTGACGCATCCGCTCGTCTTTTGGCGTGGGTGCGCGCTGTCATGAAGATCCAGCGACGACTCGAATGGGATGGATTATCAAATGGCACGCACGTCACTACCCCGAGTACATATTAAGGAGAGACAAAGACAAAGGTCACAGCCTGGAATTATCTTACTCCGTAGCTTTCGACATGAGTCCTCATGAACTGCCTTTCATTTTTAGCGTCGTTTTCATTGCCTTTCCTTCAATATATCATTTCCCTAGGAGGCTTCATATGGTTTACATCGTGTGTAAGGGAGGTCCAAGGAGATCCTTAACTTATCATCGTAGGAAAGACGATTTTTGCCAATCTCGATTAAAATTGAGCAGTGTTACTGGATCATGTACCTATAGCGGAACGGAATCAAACCACATCATCTATTGTCAAATTTAATCGGGCAGTTTAATTATTTTGAAGAGAAAGGTTGTGTGGATTCCTTTGAAAATGTTAAGTAATTTGCTTCTTACCATGCAGAATATCCGCACCATCGTTTTCATGTAAAAAGTTCTAGTGTCCAATTGAATTTGGCAATAGCTGATGTAGCTTGACGCAGTCCAGTGGAGATTTTGAAATCATGCAATCGACTTTCAGAGAGTTGCAACTTCACCGTCGACATGGAGCTTCCTAAGAAAAAGATCTGTTAAAAGAACGAATATCCTTAGGTAATAATACATGATAATAAAGAGCTTTTGGCCTAAAAAAATCTGAAAAATTCCCTGGGCATGTTTTATTTGTAGGATGGTGTGTTCATAACGTATATGCAGTGATCTGAATATTTGCAATGAATGATAGTTTATGTATCGTTCCGCGAGAGATCAATGTTTGTTCCTTGGAATGTCACTGCCAGAAGACTAATTTATCAATAATTTTAAACTCATGCCTTTCATTTTCTGATTCCAGGTTATATTTGGACTCCTGGCCACGTCAGTCCTCGCCGACCGGCCCTCCTCCAACAGCGACAACAAAGCTGAGCCGGCATCCTCCTCCAGCTCGAAGACCCACGAGAAGCGGACGACCGCCTACAGCGTGTACGGGCCGCCTAGCCAGCACGCACACAATGGACCAACACCCTCCTACTCGCCGGGCTACGTGAGCAGCTACGCACCCACCTACGCCTCCGGGGTGGACTACTCGGCGCCCGCCACCTACGCCATCGCCGCCCCCTACGCCGCGGCAACCCATGGTTCGTACGCTATCGCAGCGCCATACCCAGCACCCGTAGCCGTCGCTGTTCCGGCCGCTAACTACGCCGCCGTGCCCACAGCCAACTACGCCGCCGTGCCAGCACCCAACTACGCAGCCATTGCCCATCCTCTCTTCGTGCCGAACAGCGGCGTGGACTCCCACGCCCTCGCCTACCCCGCTGCAACCTATGCAGGTCCCAGCCTCGGCGTCTACCCCGCCATCGGTATCCCCGCCAACTACCCTCCTGCCGGCTACAACTTCCCACCACCCAACTACGTACCCTACACGGGACCCAACCGCGAGACCTACACCAACGCCGATGGAACCAGAGTAGGTCCAGTGACTTTCGGACCTGGACACGGAGGTGTCTACCACCCACCCTCTTTCGCCTACTCACCTTCCGGCTACGAACCAAGCACAAACTACGAGAAACCCTCCTCCTCGTATGGCCCACCCTCTTACTCTCCTCCATCTCCATCTTACGGGTCACCTTCATTCACCCCCTCTTACTCTCCGTCATACTCTGGACCGTCATACTCCTCGGGTTCGCCCTCATACTCCTCAGGGAGCGCAACAAGTTTCTCCACCACCCACAACTACACCCCCTCCAGGCCAAGTTCCTCTTACGGACCGCCGTCACCTCCATCTACGTATGGACCCCCTTCACCTAACTCTTACAGCCCTTCGTCTTCGTACGGACCCCCATCTCCTTCCTACAGCTCTCCGTCGTCTTCCTATGGACCTCCATCTCCCTCCTACAGCTCCCCCTCTTCCTCCTACGGACCACCTGGACAATACGCTTCGTCATCGGAAAATACCTACAACACAATTAGGTACAGTGGGCCAACTGACTACGCCAAACATTAAATTTAAGTAGGTTAATTTACACCAGTCATGAAGCCTTACCTGCACAGACAGACACATTGATATTGAATGCAAAATCTGGTAATAACTCAGTCATTTTCAAAACCGAACGAATTCCGTGAGTCGTCCACGTAGCAAATTTATTTAATTTTTCTTTTTGTAGCCCGTTATATCTTAATACTTCTTAAGATTTAGTTTTTCGCACTTAAAGGAAGAAGTAAACATTCTAGTGGCGATCAGTTCAAAACGAGGCTATTCGTTTCCGCGAATCGACATAAGGTCATCGACCTAATCTTGCATTCGTGAAGCAAATGGGCGCAGAGCATAGCTTATCTAAAGTTATTTGCCATAACGGAAAGATTTTTTGTCGGTTTTATGTGACTGACCATGATTCACTCTTACAAAATTTAAAGATAAGTTTTTGCTCGTTTCCCTTTTTTTGGCACGTTCTTTCCGATTGAGTAATGACCTCTCGGATTAAAGAGGAAAGAAAAAAATTGTCATACTTACGACAAAAAAAGAGAATTATTTTTACTGCATATTTTATCCGTCGCTTCAGGATATACGACAGTGTGGAGGTAAAAAAAAAGATTTATCTCATTCCTTTGAGCTAAAATGATACTCCATGTTGACAGAAGAATCTCAAATAGAATTCACAATTGATAACTTTGAATAAAATTGTGTGCATCTTGTCGCTTTTCCAGCTCCTTCAATTTAGCAAGGCAAAATACTATAAACCAGCACGACATAAAACGTCAATAATTGTGTGCACGTGTATTACGAAAATGCAGCTAAAATTTCTCAGCTCGTTAGAGAAGCAAAAACCTGATATAGCTTGTAGGTAAGGCTTCATGAAATTGTTTTACAAAAATTATTTTTCATGAGTACCTAAAAATTATTTTCAAAAAAACTATAAGAATCGCCAAAAAGGGCTCAAACTGCCTCCTCAGCTCGTAAGTTCTGTACATTTATAAGTAGGTTAAGCTATTTCTCATTTTTACCTTATCTTGTGATGAACTTTGATAATAGGGAGTTACCTTTTCGTTACCCTGACATTATACTAGATCGAGCCCAACTCGCCAACCTTATTTATTGTTTCTTTGTTTACATTTATCCGTCCGTTGAATGTTGTAAATATAGTTGTAAACGCATACTTACACCGGTTATAGTATTTTATCGCCCGAAAAAAACAACGTACTTCCGAAAATTTTCGGCGGTTACTTTTCCAGCTTGATACCATTAAAAGGAAAGCCTTTTACCTTTCATTACACGATAAACCAATATCCGAAGGGTATCTAAAAGGCTATATATTACTTTAACCATAAATATATTTCTTTATTAATTATTGAAGTTTCAGAAAAGAGTACATCAATCTATGTCTCATTAACATTTTCAAAAAGCTTTGATGGAGAACGTTGCACAATCTGTGCTGTTTAAGAATGCATCGTGAGTAAATGTTATCGAGTGATGTCAGAATTTCTCTTTTTTCCCAGCGGAAAATTGCAGTTACATTCATTCTATTGTTTTCTCTTTCGCATTTCATCTCATAAATGTGTAATAAAGGTTTGTCAGTAAAACGAATTGTTCCTACAACGGAAAGGAAGTTTCCCAAAAACTTACTTAATAGATTTAATTGCAAGTATATTATGTTAATTTGTTCATGGTGCCAACTTGTTTAGTTTGTAAATACAAGATCGTATCACTTTTGCATACTGTTAGAATTTTAATTTGTACACCTAAATTTTTCAAAAATAAATACACACTCACTTAATCCCGTGTTATCATTAATATCAGAACCTTTGATGATGATGCATTGATTATTATCAGCGGATTTCATCGTTTGCAAGACGGTTTCAGGACATTCCGTCAACGAGTTTTTGTCCCCGCACCTGTTTTGTCCAGTCGTTAACGTTCACGCGTAAAATAAGCAACAGTGACCTGGTCCAAGCGTTATATTTTAGTCTGTACGTACAATTATATTGATAATGTCGGAATGAGAAAATTGAGAGAGAAAGAGCTGTTTGTTACATGGTGACTCATTTTTTAAATGAAATTTTACTTTCTCCTTTTGATTCATCTTTCCAAATTGTCATTGGACAATATTTTGTTATATTTCTATCCTTAAAACTTTCGTTATAAAATTTACCTTTGTTTTTAAAAATAAAAATGAAAGTGTTACTTCATTTTAAAAAAAATTACATTTTTAAAACGCGGTAAATATTTGTAAAACCATTTCCAAGCGATGACATCGATATTAATCTCAATGAACCAGGTGTGTCGAAAGCAACTGTAAAAAAATGAAAAAAGAGGGAAAAAACTAAGACGCACGCAATCTTTGGTCTTGACCCATTTGCATATCGATATTTCATAGTCAAATACGTCCAATTTTGAGCGTTTGGTTGCGCGTACACCACGCATTATAGCACAGTGAAAGTCCAAAATATATAAAAAAAAAAAAATTAAAAAGCTTTAGAAATCATTAAATTTGAAACGGAACCACCTTAATATTTACAGAACCACATTATATTTTCCCTTTTATACATCTTTTTTTCAATCAATTTAAATAAGAATAATCCATGCAGAGTGTGCAAACATGTCGATACCATGAGTTGAAAAACGCTGACTCCACGCGTTTGAATATTAGAGTCTAACACAGAGCGGTGCGGCGGACTGTTGGCGCGAAACGCGCGTTGGCGCCTACAAACCCAACAGGGATACTTCACGCATTGCGTAATGCTTGAAGTATCCCCTTAGGTTTGTAGGCGCCAATGCGCGTTCCGCGCTAACATGCCCGCCGCGGCGCCCCAAGCGACTATTTCTCAACCAAACTCCCCTCCCGAAAAAACGCGTGGACATAAACCACTTGAAAAAACAGGTGCGCGGACAAAATATCGTTGACAAAATGTCCTATAACCTGCAGGCTGCAGGACAATCAGGCTTTGACAGGAGATGATTCAATGCAAATATGGTGAAAACCCCCGTTCCGCTCCGTTTAAGTTTCAAAAGAGGTAGTTATAAGTTTCTCAAAACTAGATTATTATAAATACACTCTATGCCACAATTCCCTCTTTTTGAAGCCTTTCCATTAATATTTGGGGCGGTTTTAGCAAAAGAAAGGCAACTCGCATAATCATTAAAGTGTATTCGCAGTTTTAAAATTGGAATGTTTCACTCTCTCAGGGTATTTTATTCCTGACATGAGATTACGTTTAATTTTCTAACTTTAAGGTTAAATTTCTCAAAATTAGATTATTTTAAGTTCACATTGTACGAAAAATTTACTTCTTATTATGAACTCGGTCCAGTTCCCGCCAAAACTAACATTAGAAGTGTCTGTAATGGCCTCATAAATACAGCTGCAAATAATTGCAAGGAAGCAATTACAGAATTTATTGACTTCCTTGCAAGATGTATGACTCCGCGTTTTTCATGGGGAAAAACTTTGTAAAAGTACATTTACTACTTCAGCTATCCCCGTCTTCCTTCGAAGATGAGTTCACTGGTCTTGGGGAAAGTGAAGATGAAATTGCCGAGTGAAGGCAGCATTTTAACAAACTCGGCACTTAGATTTTTCAAACTAGTTCTTAAAAATATTGCCTTCAGTCTTCCTCGTTCAAGCTGGTATGTTTTCGTTATGGAAGAACTTCTGAATCTTCCCGGTCGAGTTTATACAAGGAATGAAAGTAGCTTGTGATATCCTAACCAGTTCTCAACAGTGACGCATGATGAGATGAATAACTTTAGCTCTCTGAAATGTTTTAAACTCAAATGCCATCTTCTCTATTCCACAAAATGTGACATAGGCAAAGAGTCAGATTAGATGTGCGTTAGGGTAGAAAAAAAATCAAATAACAAAGCACGTATCTACCATGACATGTTTTTGAAGTTCAGTCGTGTAGTTTTGAAACGCCAGGGCAGTTGTGCTTTGAGTTCACTGAGGGTCATTGAAAGGGGATAATGTGTATAACCTTCAGCCAACGTAATAGATAGAGGGAGAGGAACTCATAAATCAGGGCAATATTGTGAACATTCACTGCACTTACAATTCAAATGTTACTGAATTGAGACACGCAATGCTTGCCAATAAAAAAGCATAATCTGATGGTTCTAATAAACAACTTTTCCAATCATCAAAGTACATGTAACAGATGCCAAGTCTTAAAGTCTGAGCTTTCTTCAGTTTAGGTATGTATAGCTATAAAATTGGTTGTGCTATCATCACCACTGTATGCGTTTCAATCTATATTCCATAAATCTCGGTAAAATTTTACCTTCGTTCATTCCAGTTGTTTCTTCCTTCGCAAAAACCTGATATAAAAGGTTCATACATGGTTCCTTTATTTCATATCATGTTACACTGTTGCACTTCAATGGTGCAATAAGAAAGACACGTATGTCCGCTTTTCAGCTATAATTTTTTTTTTTTTTTTTTTTTTTTTTTTTTTTTTTTTTTTTTAGAAAATTTTACTTTTTTGATAAACGACCAGTGATGGTCTCTGCATCAAATTTTGTCGGATTATATCACCAATTCGAAAATAATTTCTGAATATTTCATGAGGACCATGCAATAAATTTTTCCTTGAAAACATAAGCATTAGCTGAGTTGTCGAAATACCAAGATGGTGATGACTATAGCCGTATTATAGTTTGCAGTTTCACTGCAAAGATGCCTAAACTCAATGATCCTTTGAGATTCAAAACCTTGTGTGAGAGTGAGCAACAGCTCCGTCAGTAATAGAGCTATGAAACTGAATACTTTGATTACTTATACGCGTCCCATCAAAATTACATTGCGGTAAAATAAACTAAGCGATTCTTGTGCTGAAGACAAGTTTAATTCAGGCGCTCAACGCGCGAGAAACACAATTTCTACTCGCTCTCCTACTCCGGCGCCTCGTTATACATAACTTGCGCTTTCATAAGAAAGAATTTGCTTGGGTGGAGCTGCCGAAAATTTATATCATTCGTAGTTCGCGAGTTGGGCCCTCTTTCGTCTATAAAATAGTTACGATGCCGCCTATTCCTCCATCCATGCAACTTGCGAGAGTGAAAGTAGTCCGGGTTTTAGGGAAAAATCGGACACCCGCTGCCTTGGTTGATTGCAAAGATAGAGTTTCGGTTTATGGCTCTGGCTGTATGCATCATCAGTTTGAAGCGTGAGAGAATGCCGTTGAATTTCAGTAGCGTTTGAAATCATCGAGTCAGGTTGGCGTCAAAATGTATCCCGTGCTCTGTGGGGAATTGAGCCTTTTTAACGTTTTAATGAAGAAAAAAGTTTGATTTCAACACGAAATTAAAACTATTACTTAAAACAGTGGTAATTTTAACAATTGTGAAGGGGTTAAAATTTAACGCTTACAAAATTGTCAATGCATTATGCTCGACGAACAGAACATCCGCTTAAGCTTCACTACCGCAGTTCAAAAATATAAAAATACGCACTCACATGACGTCATAATAAAAATGCGTCTCTCATTTGTTTCTTTCAGTACCTTTTTTTTGGTCAACCTTGTCACTTGGAATGTCACGAGTAATTTGTTCCTTTTTCTAGATGATGGAATTTGAACATCGTGTAAAATCATGTGTTTGGACGAATACCATGAAAGAATTTCAGAAAGTGCACGGAAATTGAGAGCAATTACAACGTGCACACAGTGAAATTGTAAGAAATTACCGTCAATGAAATTCGTATAAAACGATGATTAAAAATGCATAATTGAGTAAAATTGGACATGAAACATCGAACGAATTTCAGACATTTTAACCCAAACTCAGTAATGCCTATTTGACTCAGATCATGAAAGTGAGCCACGGTAAAAGGGGAAAAAATATTTGCATTGACGCGTTCATTCAAGAAAAGTTATCAAAGGTTTAAGCAAAGACTTCTAAAAAATTTATCTCATACTATGGATATCAATCAATTAGAGGGTCATTTTAACGAATATAACTAAAAAGTGACCTGACTAACTAGATAGTGCTGCAGAATGTAAGTAAGGATCACAATTCCTTGGGGTTAAACTTGAGAACGTTGTGGAGGCAATTAAAGAGAGAAGAAATGTCAAAGTTCCTAGGCCCAGGGATATACCAACAGATTGCACAAAATGCGGAACTGGGAAGTTAATTCGAATTCTGAGAAAAGAACTTTGTTGATTGTTGCTTACAAGCATCCCGAGGAGATCCGGGAGAAGTTGAAAGACTGTTGGATTTCAGCAATGCACGAAAAAAAAGAATTATGACGAAAACTCCTCGGAGTTAACTTTCGTAGTCTTGTAGGAATATTAAGTGAGTAAAATTTACGAAAAGGTATTGAAAGGAGAGGTCTGAGAAAAGTAGCATTAATTTGAACCAGAAGAGCAAGCAGAATTCAGAGCCAGTAAGTAAACTGGCGACCATTATTCGTTCTGTCATCAAAATTATCCTGCCCTACACTGTCGTGCCAAGGAAAAACGTCATATAACCCCTCAGGCGTTGTAAATGTTATGTTAAAAAATGTGAATTTATTGAGTCAGTTGTAAGTATTTGGACGTATTTCTATCAAACAGACCTATGTGGAGGTGAGAAATATGGGGTGTGCTTGTTTGTTCTCTGGCCGTAAGAGTGAATGATAATAATCAAGCACCAGTGACGTCAGCGACGATGACGGGAGCAACGATGCCCGGCAGCGTGGTCTTTAACTCATGAGCCCTGTCCACAACGCTTTCGTGCCATGCCCGTGGCTCATGAGTCCCGCATTCAGTTGGCACATAGGTCTGTTTGATAGAATGTAAAATCCCGCTTTTCCAATTCTTCAAAAAGAATCACGCCCACTTTTACATTGCTTCTTATGCAGCTTTCTAGAGCACACCCCATATTTCTCACCCGCACATAGTTCTGTTTGATAGAAATACGTCCATTTAGCATCCGATTTTTTTTGAAAAAAATGTCGACAAAATTATCTAAACAATCTGAACATTTCAAGGAAAATCATGCATAACTTTATTTCAAAATACATTTATTATCAGTGGAAATTTGGCAACATTCGAATATTCATATGATGCTTTTCCTTACAGCATGGTATGCAGCAGTGGAGTATGATCTAAGAACGATGGCACCTGGAATATTCAAAAGGGAACCACGGAGTAGATTCCTGGCAAATACCAGCCAGTATGTCTGAAACAAATCACGTGAGAAATGAAATAGTGTGTGAGCTTAGGAATACAAGACATAATACCAGTCTATGACCAAATATTTTCTTTGGTATGGTAGTTTTAAACAAATTGCAGATAGTACCTAGTTATTACATATTATTATAAACTTTGGCGCTCAATATGAATCGAAGTTCGTTCAGTCACTGTAACTAAAGTTTATATACGGGCTGTTGAATCAGGCAAAGACTTTTTTGAACCTTGACTTTGCTACTGATTCACCTAGGCTGTGTTCTCTTACAGAGGGCGGGCCTCATGATCATCTCTGCCTACGGGTATACTACTGCAATGGACCACTAGACAAGGTACGAATTTCAGCATTCTGATACATGATTCTTAGCAAAAATTTCACGTAGAATACGACGCGCATAACGAAAATTACCAAGATCAACTCCTAACTAAGATATTTAATGATTATTGATGCGTGAATTCAAACCACCCACTCATGAAAACTCAATGCTCTGCGTGATTCACATCGCGCGCTAAACGTTATCATGACAGTCTCTGCGATATAAAAATCTGACAACCTCAATCTTGACGCTTTGGTTCAGCTGTAGCAAATTGCTTATAGTTTGAACAACACATGATGGGAAATGAACATTACTCGATTGAGAAGCTCGTTGAAACCGTTGTAGTGCGCGATTTGACTCACGTAGAGCTTTGAGTTTCTTGTGAGCGGGCAGTTCAAATCCCTCGTAACCAATGTGACATAAAAACGTTAATATTTTCGTTTGGAGTTTGTTTCATTAGTTTTCGTTGCGCAAATCGTGTTTTACGTGAAATTCTGGTTAAGAAACATGTATCAGAATGCTTGAATTCGTACCTTGTCTAGTGAGACTAGTGGTCCATTCGCCGCATACACACGTTTAATGGACCTGTTTACTCCTCAATAGGCCTCTCAATATTTCTCCTTTACCAGCATAGGACCCAACAAATCCCTTCAATAGTTCTCGCTTGCACTTTATCGCAACTTTCAGTTTTCCCCAGAGAGTAGTTTCTTAAGTGACAGTTGAAACCATTCGTCACGTTCGAAGAAACCCCTTGCATTTTATAAGACAAAATTACTGTTGTCAGATCAGCAGTTGCTGATTTTCGAAAGAAAAATGTCTTCTTATTGCATCTTTTTTAGGTTTTGTAACTGAGTTACACGCGTTTTTCAAGTTTTATGGGGTAAAAAAGTGAACACCCCCCAAAAAAAGTTCGTGACGATAACATCCGCACACAGAAAGAAAATGGAAGTTGATTTAACATTCTGGATATAAAAAAGTGTGCGAGAACTTACAAAATGCTGAATTAACTGCTCCAGCGATTACTTCAGCAATGTCAAGATGTAAAACTAACTGCCGTAGCGGGTAATTTAGCATTTTGTGAGTTCTCGTACACTATTTTTTTCATCCAGAATGTTAAATCAACTTCACTTTTTTTCGGTGCAGTTAGCTGTTTTTCAGAGGCGGAGATGGCAACATCTGAGGAAAGTTGCAAAAAAGAGAAAATAAGGGACGATCGAGTCAGAGAAATAGCACTCCAATAACGGACAATAAGCAGGTGTGACAGTTATTGTTCGATAGAAGGAAAATGCAGACAAATTGATGAGATTTGATGCAACATAACGAGCAGAAGCGTGAAAGCTACGAGAAAAGTTCAAACAGTGATATGACAAAGTTTGCGCGACTTTCTCGCGCAGTTATCCCAGTTTTACAGGTGCTCCCGGCATTCCCCCGAGGCTTTCATATTTTCCCTCTCAAGATGAGTCGTGCGATTCCGCTCGAGGGACTCCCCTTCCCTGAAACTTCAACAGAATCTTGCAATATTAAAAATGTACTGTCATCACTGAATCCGACAATATCATTTCTTCAGTTATCTCATACGTCTCTAAAGATATTTATAAAAAATATCCATCATACAAGTATCCATCTGCTCGCACTCTGATTGGTCGCCCAATGCATAATTGGACCGAGTTCATTAGAAAGGAACCAACCCACATCAAATTAAAACCGAGGAGGAACGTAAACTTCTAGACGAGTTAAAGAAATGCGTGGGAAAACCAAAGACCTGAAAAATGCGTTTGTAAACTCCTAGACGAGATGGGTAAAGTTAGGAGATTCCAAAGCTCGCGAAAAATGGGATTGTAAACTCTTACGACGAAAATGGTAGAGTTAATTCCTAGACGCGATATTGCATTTTATATATGAAAATAGACGATATTGAAGATTGCTTCACTAACGATTTTATTGCCGATATGCCACACAATTCTGACGTCAGGTCAATTCAGGTCAAATTTTGCGGTCATGTGTCCACGATCAACTATGGCCATACCTTAGAAAACTATGTATCTGTATATTTTCAAAATTTTGATTCAATTCACAATTTTTTTATTTTAAAAAAATGAAAAAAAAAAAATATTTATAAAATGTGGAACCCACAGAATGATTTTCCAGTCGTAAATCCCTTTATTTGACGAGTGTCCTTTTTTTATTTTCCCACATACCTCTCTCAATGGAAAAATGGAAGCTTTTACGCATGTGATTAATGAGACAAACTGGCGCGAGAGAACCCGCGATTCTGCTCGGGTGGGCTTTTTGTGCGGTAGATGCAACAGGTGAATGGATGGGCTAACCGGAATGGTATTAAACTTGAAACGGTTATCGTGGCTGTGAAGTTGTTTCATAAACGATTTTACACACCGACAACACGTCTCTTCTTCTTCTTCCTCCTCCGCCAGTAGAGCGTCAGGCGCACCGCGACGCTGCTGCTCGGCTTACTCAAGCACGGCTGCCATTTACTGTAAAAAATCACATGTTTACATTAATTTTAGGATAGAAATTTGAGAATTTCTCAAAATATTATAGCTGTCCCTTTATACACACAAGGGGACCGGACGGCGGAAGGGGAAGGTTATTTAAAAATCCCGCAAGTTCAATGTTACGTAATTTAGAGATGATCCCACTGGTCGATTCGGTGATTTTTATTTGATTAATTTCATTATATTTAATCAGCAAGATTTTTGGATTAATGGAACCAGGATACATGGTTTTCCATTATCGTGCCAGTAAAAAGAGAGGGGAAAAACACAACTGTGTGATTAATTTTCAATAACCCCCTTGTAAATGCTCCTACGATTTTAAATAGATTTAAATGCATAGTAACCAAAATCCAAGCTCGGATTCGGATTTCTCGCTAAAAATTAATTCGATTCCATTTATCTCGAGTTAGAATGAAAAGAGACTAAACGTATATGCATATTGAATGTAACATATCAGTCAAATATGTGGAAATGGGTAAGTGGGTCAGCGGAAGAAGAAGAAGAGCTTATGCTTATCGTCACGGAATTCAGGCGTCAGGCGCCCGAGTGGATCCCGGGTGGCACTGGTGGCAGCATAGATCAAAGGATTTAGGGTTGAGTTCTCTAGACAGAGTGGCGAAAACCTGTCGTGCCCTCTGCCTTGCACATAGTCAGTAGGCCTACATTTGGTCTCTTTCCTTCATTCTATGCAAACGTGTAAACACACGAAACGGCTTAAATTTTAAGCAAGGAATCCGGATCTTAGCTTAGATTTTGGATATCACACGTTTTAATATTTATTTTAAAAGTTAAGGCAAATACAGCGCGTGTCCTTAAAATTAAATCGTGCAGAATTTTCTTTTTTTAAGCATCGCCATATAATGATCTTATTCTTGTTTTGTCAACATTTTTTGCGATGTGGCTTTCGTTGACGGTTCCTGATAATTTTATGCATGCCAATTAAATTTTATATTCATTTTGCCAAAAAAGCCAGAGCCTCGATCCTACCAACGAAATGTTTCAGAGTCAGCCGTTATTTTTCTATTGGCGCATTTATCCCATTATCGGAAAAATAGTTAGTTAGTTAATAATTTATAACGACGATCAGCATATAGGCTGTTTGCGTCGGAGACCAGGGATTTATCTAAAATTATTAAATTTACTTGCAATAGCTCTCTATGTATTTTTATATTCGTATGTAATAAATACACCCAAAAATTTCCTCAATTATGAGGTTTTAAATAATTTACTTAATTTACCTCTAGCAGATTTTTCTTTGATTCTAAAAGAATCAATGTACTGTTAGAGACCTCGTAGAGTTTCAGGAGAGCTGCAGCATTAGCGCTCAGATTAATAAAATACCTACCAATGAGTGTTTTAAAGGAGTAAACAGGTCCATTAGACGTGTAAGAGACGAGCTGCAATAGCATTTGTACGCAGAGATAATCATGGGGCCGGCGCTCTGTAAGAGAACAAAGTCTTGGTGAATCAGAAGCAACGTCAAGGTTCAAAAAAGTCTTGCCTGATCCAGCAGCCCGGACATAAAACCTGTGGCACTTATTTACAAGCTGAAGACAACGCATGGAGCGGTCAGAGGTCAGAACCATCACCGATTGAGAAGAAACTAGTTGCATCTTCATTCATTCACAGCAGGATTGCGCCTTCGTCCATTCTGTATGCAACCAACCACGCAGTATTATTGACATGGACTACGAAGCAGGTTAAGTAAATATTGAGTTATCCCTGCTCTTCAAAAATCACCTTGAATGAAGACAAAACTTTCAATGAATGAGGAGAGTGCGATCTCCACATTCGGCGATGCAAACTTCCCGCTTGGCTGTGGAATACAAGTCTACTGATAATTTCAGTGTGCTATGAAATGAAAAATGGTCTCTGTATTTTGAATTTTTCTTGGCGGGCGCTTTATGCAGAGAAAAGGAGATGTTCCTAAGTAACTCGAGTTAACTTATAAAACATATAAATTAACTTTCATGCCTGGACGACTAGACCTACATCATAATTTTGGGGCTTTTGCTCCAGAGAGAATATTCGGCTGATGATGATAGAATTAATGAACGCTAGTTGTTACCTTAGAGTTGAATTTTTTACAAAACGTTTCTCGTACATTCGAAAAAATTTGTTGGGAAAATATGTGTTTCCGTAACTTTCAACTTTTGTAAAACCCATTTCTCGATCACTTACTGGGTTTACTAGAACTTGAATACTGGTTTTTATCTCCTTATTTTTCAAATTGGCTTCATTAGTTCCTAAAATTACTATTTCAAAATCCCTCCGACGCTAAATAAAGTACTCTGAAAATTCAGCTGAAAGATAAATATTATTCGCAAATTATTTAATAGTGTGAATAAAGGAATTCAACCGTTCACTGCTGAGCAGTGACGAATGCCAAAGATTTTGGATCCCTTTTGCGCGTAAGCCATGTGGATATATTACCGTCGCAAAAAAGCGAAGCATAATAAAGTGCTTGCGATATTTTACCCGGATTTTTGCTGAGTCATGGTCGCAAAAATCAGCATCTGTTAACACCAAATTCCATACTTTACCGGCTTCTGGTACACGAGTAATCGTCAATTTTGTTGACCTTTTCAAGACACCTTCACCACTTTGCTGAACGCGATGGAATCGCATTTTCTAATTTCTCAGCGTTGCCAAGTTAATCGACAATTTAAGCTGGTCACGCAAGAAAATGAAAGATAGTTATTTTAAATAGTTAGTTGTTAGTTGTAGTTAGTTTTACTAGTTTTTAGATAGTTATTTTATTTAGACTAACTTAAGGCAACTTACGAGAGACCCTACAGCCCTACACTTAGTCCATCATTTTCTCTTTTAGTCTATAGGAACCACCTATTTCAACCAATAGAATCGCTCCATACTCCCTATGTATTCCTAGCCTATCGCTTTGTCTATCAATTTCAATAATCAGCCCGTGGGAGTACCAAATCTGGATCAGGAAAATTCAAGAAAACGTCATGTGAAGACGCGATTTCCCGAGTCAGGTTTTCTTGGTACGCTGCGCTGGCCGGTGCCGCGCCATTTGCCATATATAGGCTGCCAGACGCGCCTCTGTCATTTCTTGCTGAATCAAACTTTATGTGACGTACTTATTCTAAAAGGAACTATGTTGCGCGTAAACCCTATGCACAAAGGTCTTTTCAGCATAAATACGTCCATATAATCCGATTAAAAAGAGAAAAGAAGAAGACAATATGGGAAAAGAACATGGAGAAGAAAGTAATTTGAGAAAATTTAAAAGTTTTAAGCCCTTCATTTCCATTCCTCTTTACCTTAAACACACACCCTAGAAGTGCTCGACAAGAGTGGCGATAAAGGAAGTGGCGGCGTCGGCGACGAGGAGGGGGACCTGCAAGTTCACGGCAAATTGCCGTTATTGGCGCGACGCGGTGATGATGACTGCTCGTATTTTAATGGCAGATCATACGCAATCCGATAACTTTCACGACATCGCGTCGCGTAGATGCAGCGCAGGCGCGCGGGGAAGGGGAGGGGTCTTTTGCAACGGATATGCGACGACCAGGACGCCCCGGGCCAGCTTCCGGTTTCGTCCGGAGTTCCCGACTGCCGGATCAACGCTCGCTCCGTGTCCCATCGCCAGATTTAACGGAAATTCTATTTTTTCACACACACCTCTTCCCCAATATACCACATGCCGAAGTATATCGATGACTAAAATTGAGAAATGCATATCTCCATCACAAATATTCCAAATTCTCATACATTATGTTCTATATTTTTTTGGGTTCCTCCTGGGAAGAGACAAAGGGGACGCCCAGTGAAAGGGTGACGATGGGGGGTTTCAGAAGAAATGATGGTTTGCCAACTCCCTGAAGGGCTTCGGGAGGATAGGGGAGTTTGGTGGCTAGGAGTCGCAGAGCTCCAGAGAGCGCTATAACAGCGGCTATATACATGCATACATTTTTTTTTGGAGGAACGAAGCAAAGCACATGGGCGGAACTAATATGCTCCACCCCCCCCCCCCAAAAAAAAGAAAAATTACCCGGCCTTTCCCATGAAATATCAGTGATTTTGCCAAATAAGTGTGTGATATATTTTACACCTTGAAATCTTAATTTGATCAATGTGAAAGTAGCAACAGCTCAAAATTTCTCTTACTACGACTCAATTTTTCAGAGCTTACCGGAGGAGGCCTTCTGGACTTTCCCTTTGAGGGTAGAGAAATCCCCTGAATCCCTTTTCGGAGATGGATGAGTCCCTCAAATTCCCCTTGTGTGTCCCGTAAACACACCTTGACAGGGTATTCTCCCCCCCCCCCCTCTCCAACAAGAAATTCCGAATTCCACCCATGTCATGTTTCGTTTTCAAAATCTGACGTAAAACACGTGAATTATGTTCTGAAACAAGAGGACATTTGGAAATCATCTCTTAAACAAGATATTAAGAAGTATTTATGACCAAAAATCCAAGGATTCCAGGATGGTGATCAAGGAACGCGATACGTATGTTTTGAGGGTTACAGGCCTTTTCCGTAAAGGAAAGGCGAGGGAGGGAAGGCTTCCACGCACGGTTGATTTTGCTGTCTTCGGAGGCAAGCGTTCTTTTTCCAGAATTGTCTCTGTCTTTGCGGAAATGCAGGTTAACTGGTGAATTCAGACAACCCCGCGGTGTACTGCTCAGCTACGAACCTCGGCGTATGAACCATTAAGTCAAATCGCAGTTATTAATGATCATTCAATTAAAGAGGAGCGGCCAACGCTGGACCAGGAGGCTGCCGATGCTACCGTTCCTATCCCCGCACTACTTCTTCAATCTCCTACAAACTTACTCAGCTACATTGCTATGAGTACCACATAGAGCAGTAACGGCCGAATTTTGGGAATTGACTTTCCCTAAAATTCTGCCCATCTAATTAGAATGAGCAGAATGATTTAACTGAAACAGAAAGGTAATGAAGCTAAAACGGATAGACTATTTAATAAAGGTTACAGGAGGCTGTGTTAAGCAGTAATTATCTAAAGTTTTTTTAATTTTTATTTATTTTTTTTTTTTAAATTAAAAAGTATTGTGACGCTCGAATATATATGTCGTAGGCAATTAGCAAACGCCGGCAATTTTTAAGGGGTTCACATCTTGTTTCAATACATCGCAATAATGGGCATCGGCATGATGCAATTTTCAAGGGTTATGGTCTTCAAATGTATGGGCTCGGCTTGAAGCGCCTTCAGTTTTTGTGATACTCTACGCTTTGTCACGATGTTAGTTTAGTTGCCAGTCCGATCTTAACCGAACTAATGTCACGGAGTTCACTCCACGCTCCTCTGAGTGTACATATTTCTGCCATATTTTTAAGGATGGAAAAGTCCCTGTTCACATAATGGGCAACATAATCAGCACTCTAATCTTGTTCTTTCATTTTTGAATAATATGATTTTCTATATTTATTCACCACCGGCTTGCAAATTACCGCGGCGATTGCTAATTGCCTGCCACATATATTAAACAATAAAACATGTATGATTTGACTCGCCACAGTTTTATTATAATTTGACTGATTGGGAGCGATATGTTACTATTTTCTATTTAGTTTCCAGCCCCTTGGCAGCCTCATGCGATTACAGTGACGAAGAGGATTTGGCATAGTGTAAATTTAAAAATAAAGGCTCTATGAATAGTATAACTTACACTTCTGCCTCATTCCATACTGCTATGATACCACGTGTTTGTTATCTCCAAACTCATATATTTTGGTAATCAGATATAGTTTATATTTTAAAGGTATATTTGCACATTCAAAGCTACTGGAATACGGAACAATTCTCTCTTTGCAAAGCGAGAATTTTTTGTTTCGTTTATCGCAAACCTTCACAATTCTCTGCGGCATACACATATGTAAGATAATTTTCCACTTCGCGAGGCGACAGTACGCGGCAGCGAGGCGGTAAAGTAGTGAGACTCCCGTGTGAAAGGGTGAGTAAAAACAGGGTTGCAAACCATTTACTAAAATTTTCACTTGTAAATTCAACCAATTTACAATATTCTTTGAATACCCATTTACAGAGATGATTCTGCATTGTGGCTCTTATGTGCTCCGAAGTTTTTATTTTAATTCATTACTCCGGCAATAAAAAATTAATAATAAATAGTAAAAAATCGTCAACTTAATCACTGTAATAACTATACTCATAGAGAGCAGTATGACTATGGATACCGTCTGACATAATTTATCTATATAATTCCTCTCAAAAGTCCTGAGTGTATAAACGCAATGGAATACAATTCTCCCGAAAATAGATTTTCGAGATACCTCTTTGTTTAAAGTTGAATCTGAGCCTTACCATTTCAATCCTGCATTTTTGATGATTAAACTTCCCCGTACTTAAATATACTGTCTCCCATACTTAAAAACTTAGACGAAAGTACACCCCTGTGTTATAGTCATCTTTTTTTCAGCTAGGCAAAAATCAGATCACTAGACTTATTATTGATATTTTGCCGCTGGAAACTATTTCTTCCAACTCCTAATAACCCAAAAATTAAAACCTTGGAGGCATAATTTGTTGACAAGGCAACCTCTAAAACATATGTGTCTGTCGTCGCGATATGGTGGACAATTTCCCATGGGCTTTAATAGGAGCCTCAACTGACCGCTCGGAAAGGAGCATATCCATTGTCCGCAAACACGAGAATGTATAGGACAGTAATAAATTAAGGAAACCCAAGAGGAAAATTGAAACTTCCAAAGCTCATAATTATTCGCCTCTAAATAACTGGTATTCCACCGAGCGGAAGAGGGCCAGAATGGTGCAACTGCTTTTCAAACTCGCGGGGCGTCTATTGGCGCTAAAGAGAAACTTAAATTGCAAAATTCGGCAAAGGAGGATAGGTATGAATGAGAGACGCGGCATGTTGAAACGCCTTTGAAATGCGTGAAAAATTGGTTGATAACTACCGCATATTCTCATAGCGAAACTCGTTTCAAGTTTGTTAAACTCAAAGGAACTAGTATCTCGTCTGAAGTTCAGCGATGTCCTTAGCAAGGCAAAGAATAGTGGCACAATATTTTGATTTACAGTAATGATCAATGCTACGTGTTCAAAATTTAAAAACAAGGCGGAAAAATATACATCTCAGCAGAACAATATGTAGGATTTAGGCGAAACCATGAAAAGCATTATAAGTATATTCCTCTAAGTTTTAGAGCTGGTTTGTGCTGGAAGGTACTACATTTTCTGGCCCATTACAACCATGCACAAGCAACAAACACGAAACACGGGACTGCGATAACTACAGTCCCATCTCTGAAAGTTCCGAATATCATATGAGGAAGGCCTTTTGGGCTCTGTGTAAACAGAGTTCTGATGAAATTTATTTTTCTCCAACGAGAGTTGTTAAGATTGCAACTTGTCATACGTGCTTCTCTATCAGCTCTCATTGTAGACTCCATCACACAATTGCAGAGTTAGGGACACGCATTTTTATTGTTGGAATGTTGGATTCTATTACGTCTGTTTCATCTTTTTTCGGCTAATACATTAGCTTT
This sequence comes from Bemisia tabaci, assembly GCF_918797505.1. Classification (NCBI taxonomy): domain Eukaryota; kingdom Metazoa; phylum Arthropoda; class Insecta; order Hemiptera; family Aleyrodidae; genus Bemisia; species Bemisia tabaci. The sequence continues at coordinate 37,865,600 of NC_092795.1, forward strand.
GCTGAAGGAGGCGAAATGAAAAAGCTCAATTTTTGAAATCTGATGAAAAAACTAATGACAAATGCTTAGCAATAGAACATGTGAAATGTGTGGTCACCAAGGATAATGCATGTGTATGGCACTTCGATACGTCCTGGAACGTATGCAAACTCGACAATATTGAACGAAGAATTGCGTTAGTATGTTTTGAAGGAGCAATTTGTCAGCGCTTGAATCATAGATACTCGGGGACCGGACCCAAACACGACGTAAGACGCAACGTCTTTCAATCTTCATGACAACGACGAGTGACGGCTAAAACTTCGATGTGAACGTGAGGTACACCCCCACGTTAGGATACCTTTACTCTTCGTGCTGTAAATGGTGTGAGATATATTATTCATGCTGATAAAATCGACTTTAATTCGGTTGAGAGAGCTTTCTTCCCAACTTTACTAGTTTTCTCTTTCCTTCTAGGACCTGCATTTTTCCGCTATAAACGGAGTGGAACTAGATGCACCTCACCGGAATCAATGTTTTGAGAAACATGCTTTTAGCGGTAATGGCCTTGCCACCAGGTTGAATTGTAAAATTTATTTTGATCCATCGCCCCTGACTGAAAAAAACACATTGACTCACCTGCTTGCTTGAAAAACGAAGTAAAATACCTTTCCAGTCAGTATGTTTCTTCAATAATTTCATCATAAACCTTTGATTTATTTTTCAAAAAGATTGAGGACCATACTATCATGCCAAGGTGGAATGTCTCATGAGTTCGTAAACGCACTATAAAAAATACATTTTCTGAGAAACCTTCGGATCTCCGCAATTTTTCAGAAATTTTGTTTACGATTCAGCCTTAAATATCTAAAAATTTCAAGGAATATTGATCTCCTAAACTGAATATTTTATCAATGGAAACTTTAAGACAAATTGAATGTTTATACGGTGTTTTTACTTACTGCGACAGCGTAGTCATAGAATCAGAGATCTACATCGAAAGGATCAGTCTAAGAATTATAAAACTCACCTGGGATTTCTTTTTTCCTTTTTTCCCTACAATTCCCAAGCTGTCTAAGAAGAGAGGCTCAGTTATAATGTAACGACACTTAACAGTAGTTAAAGGAAAGAAATGAATTAGAAGAACTCTAACCACCCAGATAACAAACAAATAGTTGAAAATGCGTTGAAATCTTCAGTTCTATGAATATAAGTGGGTTAAAATCATTTCCCATCTTATCACTGTCAACAACGACGGACGGCATTGCACGAGGGAATGTTAATCTTAATTACTATTCAAATTACACCGAAACTAATTTACACTTCACCTGCGTGAGTGTCAAACTGAAAAAACGAGCTCAACTTAAGATAATTGGTTATTTTCTCGATTTTTTACCTAGCGGAAATATGCAAAGCAGATTAATCAAAGCTCCGTGTAATCAACTTTCCTCCGGAAAAGGAGTTCACCTACCATTGATGCCACGTTTTCGTCATTGAAATACGATGAATAGATAACATTCAAAACTGCACTGCAAGAGAAATCAATAAATATCTTATTTCTTAATCTGTGGTTTGTCTGCGCAAAAAACTGAAAGTTATCAAATCTCATTCTTGCAAAAAGAATTAATTATACAAGGTTTTGGTTTTTAGTGCGGAAGAAACCCACCGTGGCGTGCAAAATGTAAATACTGTTGTTCGTTGTCGGCCATATCTCCTTAATTTAGGTGATTTTGGCAAAATAAGGCGTGGGAAATACACTACTGAAATCCATAAAAAAGTAATTTTGGACTTGTTCTGAATTTGGACGCCATGGAGCTCAATGTAATTTTGAAATGCTTGAAAAAATTTTCGAAACAGCAGACGCTACACAAATGCGCCTCGTCCTCCTAGCCCTTCCAATAAACTTCAGCACTTGCATGTTTAATCAATTTTTTTCAGCTTCGATTCCCGGAACCACTGACCAGGCAATATATCAACCAATTCCAAATGCTCATCGGATAACAAGGGACTTTTATTTTTTTAGGGCGACATTTCGATTCCCCCATCATAATATACTTATTTCTCACGTTACATAAAGATCATCAACCACTCTTTCATCAATAAGGTATTCTAGTGGCTATGTCTTGCGATACATACCGTTTTAAACATGTGCCGCCCTTAAAAAGGTTGGCAAAGCAATTGATATCGAAACAGTCAGTTTGTTCCAAGTGGAACTATATTAAATGTGTTACAAGTAAGTATCGAAATACGTAGTCGTTGTTTAGCTAGTAATTTTTTAAACCTCACCGCATCATTCTCTGGTCAATAGTTTTTGATTAAAGTCTAGCAATAGAGACGAGAAGAATCAATAACATCAACACTTTGATACAACTACTCGTTTTTTTTTTGGCAAAAGATTAGTGACAAATGAGCTCCGCGGAACCTTTTGTTTTCTGTTTGTTTTTTGTTTTTTTTTTTTTTTTTGCAAAAATGTAACTGCTCAAGTCCGAAAGTGAAATTGTTGAAATTAAGTTTTTACGTCGCCTGGGGTTACTTTTTGTTACTTTTATCTTCTTTATTGAAATGATTTAGGCAAATTCTCGGAAAAGTTTTAGAGAAGCCGTTGTTTGGCTTCCAAAATAAAATAAATAAACCAAAATGGAACATAAAGACGGTGTGCAACGTTGCAATCGGAGGAGAAGCGGAATTTTCGCGCGCATTTCATCAATATTTGACTCTGATCGTGGAAGGCGCTCTTGATACAACTATTTCACCACGGGGGATGTCCACATTGCCGCTTGCTAGATTGAAGGCGTTCTGTACTGTGATGACGGCTCGGTCGCACTGCGCCTGCAGACGCGGTGCTGACAGCGGAGCAAATCTAGAACATCGCTTCGACATTCTCCACCTGCTTTCTGTTTCTATCATAGTTTATCGAAACACATGAGTCATACTTGCAAAATTTTGGATCATCGCTGATGCTTTGCTTTTTTTTTTTTTTTTTTTTTTTTTTTTTTTTTTTTTTTAATTTCAAAACATTAAATCTTATATGAGGAAACCGATGGTTACATCCCATAGTTCTCGTGAAATTGAGATTGGATTCTTGTGATTCGTCACTTTTAACAAGCAGAAATGAAGCTAGCAACTATTTGAACTCCGGAGTGGGTATGTGGTATCATACAAAATTGAAGGAAAATCATACGTTTTCGCCCATCCTAAGTAACAGATGTCTATGAGTTTTATGCGCACATTTACGTAGCCTTAATTGCGATGCCACGAAATTGATGTGAATAACGCGCAATTATAATAATCTTAGAAATTCGCTAGGAACACGACGACGTATTTGCCGTGATGTCGTAGTGATTATCGTGTAATTTCTAATTTGTTTTACCAAATCCCTGGAAAAATCACGTTTTCTCCGCGATGTAGATGACAAACCCGCCATTGCTGAGAATTAAACAAAACCGCTGGTTAAATCCTGTAATTTTCGCGGCCGAAACTCACCATCTAACTTCAATTAAACATTGAACTGACAAAAGTAACAAATCTTAATGAAAATAACCAACTTTTGATTGGATATTTTTGATTATTATAATTATCATATGAACTTACTGCAGAACAGACCAAAATAGCAGCTTTAATCAGCATACTACTAATCTCTGCATTTTTTTCAAACCAGTGCTTCTCGCCAATTTTGAAATAGTAAATAATAATTCAGAAACACAATTAGTAACTGATCACTAATCACAGTGATTGCTGATGGTGGGGATTTCCCTGTGCGTAACGCGGGTTTCCTGCTAGTTCTAAATATGGCTCCCTCCAGCCATTGCTTTGGTTCTCTAAATAAAAGATGAGGCCCAAAATAAACCAGTGTTGTGATTTGGACTTTAACTACTGGACCAAAATATATTACCTCTTATGGACAGGTAGACTACTTCCTCCATTCATCTCTGCGTCACTCCACTTGAGTGCACTATATCCTAATATCCAACAAAAAGAGCAAATTCCGTACTGTCACGTCATAAAGCCCTGTTTATTTAAAAGTTATTTCTTCTCCACGCGAGAGCACAACAAGTAAATATCGGGGTTTGAAGGCGGATGCTATCACTCACGCAATTTGGCCCCGAAGACTGTCAGCTTCATCTCATTTCTATATAAAGCCGACCTTAGCATGTCAAAGATAGGCCGTCAAATCACTCGACCAAATAATATAAATTCTCCGGCCGTTTCGGAATCTGGCGCTCGCGGTTAGCGCGGAGTGGGTGGCGGTTGGCGGTAAACGCAACGCTCCGGCCCGCTCGTGAACAAAAGGCGATAAAATGCTCGTGAGCGGCGGTCGAGGGGTTATAGCCCTGTTCTCTGTTCGGGAGGTGTGAAATCGGCGAGGAAAAAAGTCGCTGCACGATGAATTACCGATGATTGGGTGGAATACCCGCACGATTTGAGCCGTGATAATGCGCGTAAAAAAGGCGGTCGGCACGGTCTTGCCCCCACTCCCGATGTATATCTCATTACCTCGGGTTTTCTCTCAAATTTTTCGGGTGAAAAAGAATCCAAACCTTAATGAATGGCTATTTAATAATTACGGGGCTCTGCAGGAGTGAGGTCAAGTCTTGAGGTGCGGCACGGGGCGTTACTTGAAATTAAAAATGTCGACAAGCGTGTTATGTAACAGAATTTACATTCAGGTACTCACGCTGATCACATTTTACTCCCGCTTTTTTACATGATTATTGCAAAAAGTTGATCGGACATATGTTTTACGGCTTTTCGCGAAATACGTAACGCTGAGCATCCTTCTCCTTTCCGTAACGCACGTGCAGCACAGATCACTCTCACCGAATTACGTAACGCTCCTTTGGAATGCGTCACCCACGAAAATATCGTTTTGCGATGAAGTTTGGATGGAAAATCGCCTTTTCGTATCCATTTTTAAAATACACTTTCTGAAAATTTATTTCTTCTACTGTGAGGTCATGGACAAGCTATTATTGATCATCATTTGTTTCAAGACGGTTGAGAACTGAAATTAATTATCGTTGTCTGAGAGAGAACTCGGCACTTTACCGCGGCGCAAGGATGAAGGAGGGACAAAGAAAAATATTAAATGTCTATGCTCTGTAGCGTTTAAACTCGCCCTCAGACAATGAGAAACACACCGGCTGGAGTACGCAGCGTCGTGAATATTTGGAACATTCATTAATGAACAAAACATCCGTAATTTAAACAGTGAAGCTTAGTATTATGAGAAAACGAGATATATGCTATCTGTGGAGGGACTTTGACTAAAATATAACCTGCCAACATAAGGGTATTAAAAAAAGAGGAGGTGAAAGAAAGCTTAATATTTTTTCACCCGTTGTTTCATTTATGTCCTCTTTTCAGCAAAAAACCTCTCTGGTTGATTTCTTTCCTCCGACAAAGTATTGCGAGCTTCCGAGTAACGTAAATTTCCCTTCATCTCCTCAGTGCGGTGGCGGACTTTTCAGAGTGGGATTGAAATACTTCAGCAAGACGTTTTTTCTGTATAAGAGAAAATTGCTTTCATAAGAGGATCCACCAAGCTGAGTTTGCACACAGTTACAATTTTAAACCGTGTTGAATGCGTGCGATGACTCCTGGAGGATTCTTTCCTTTTTACTTACATGTTTTGAGTTGGTGCCTAATTTGAAAAAAAAATAATATCAAAATATTCCAAGACTCTCCATTGAAAGTACTGACTGTGTACCTTTGATAAAGAGCTCCTCAATATTTTTCATTTAAACACCACCGCGTTTTAATGCATGATTGCATGCACGGAACCACCAATATTTAAAAAACACATTATATTAGTACTCTCCTTTGATAAAGTGATACATATTTTTCCCCCATCAATTTAAATGAGAATAATCAATGCAGAGTGTGCAAACATTTCAAAATCATGAGTTAAAAAACGCTGACTATGCGAGTATAAATATTAAAGCCTAAGAGAGCGGAGCGGCGTGATGCCAGCGCAATAGGCTCACTGGCGCCTACAAACCTAAGTGGATACTTCACGCATTGCACAATGCTTGAAGTATCCACTTAGGTTTGTAGGCGCCAGTGCGCGTTCCGCGCTGGCCGCCCGCCCGCCGTGCGGCAGCGCCTGAAGCAACTATTCCACAACAGAGGTGTTGCACAGTATTATACGAAATTGAACGTATTAAGAATAGCAGGCATCCTCTAAAAGTACAGATCTTTCCTCGCAAAATAAATCAAGATACTGACGCTCCCCCATTTTTACCATAACTTTCAACTATATATTATTCTCCGTTGGACCAAACAGACAAAACAAAAAAACAAGCAAACCCTCATTCTTCCAAGACACTTTACATTTTCATCCAAAAACGTCGTGAGCAATTGTCGTTTGTATTTACATGTGGGCCAATTAACTTTGGATCTCAACTGGCACGTGGACCAAAACTCCCGTGCCAAAAAAACGCGTGGACGTAAATTACTGGAAAAAATAGGTGCGCGGAAAAAAATTCGTTGACGAAATGTCATATAACCTTAAATATACTTGTTATTTTATTATCTCACCTAACATACTATATTTGTATAGATCTACGCGTAAAATATCTTACGCGCCAAAACTCTGTAATACCCAAAAATAAAACTATATAAACAGGGAATCAGTTAAGACAACAACATTACAATAGAAAGTATATGGATCATAAATTTCAAAAAGTCTAGTATTCAACTATTTGAAAATTCCCTCTTCTTCCTCGTCATATTAAAGACTTTTTTTTATACAAAAAATTTGCTCTCTCAAACCACACTGAAAAAAAAAAAAGATTGGTAGAATTTACCATTTCTTCACGCAGTATTTCACACAGCGTCTATTAAGAGTCAATTCTGCCAGAAGAAAGGTAAACGTTACTATTTACTGGTACAGGTAACCATTCTTCTGGCAGAATCGACTTGAAGATTGCAGTGGCGTGGCGTGAACGATCGATTATCGATATCTCGACATTTGAAGCTATGGTAAAGAATCGATTACTAAAGTGTTCGCTGCTAACACCCTAAGAATCGATCTTTTTCATAGGCTTGAGTGGCGTATCAATCGATATATCGCAAAGCACGCCACGCCACTGGAAGATTGGTAGAATTTACCATTCCTTCACGCTGTGTGAAATACAGCGTGAAGGGATGGTGAATTCTACCCATCTTTGTTTTCAGTGCATATCGTCTGTAACGTTGACCAGTTAACGTGACGTCATATGGACAGGTTTCATGTTTTTTGCGAGGCGATGGCAACCTTCCGGTTTGACGTCGTTAATCTATGAATTTCCGGTCTATGAACAATGAGACTGCCGTCTCTGGCACTCTTGACGGAGAGCCTTCACCTTAAGCATTCAAAGGGATGAAAGTAAAACCAAAAGAGCCTTCAGCCCCGCGAAAGAACAGCTGTCTTCTCCAAGATCCCAAGAGCAGATTACGCCTGGGTAGCAGCGCGGTGGCGCGACTGCCGGAGGCTGAGCTTTTAACGATGCCCGTTATAACTGGATTAGCCACCGCCAGGCGGCGCTGCCAACCCGCGACATACTGCGCTTTTCCCGTCGGATCTGACGGAGGGTCGCGTGCCGTCGGACAGGATCGCAACGGTGCATCTGATAAGTTGACTCGTATTACAGAAAGCTAGTCAGAACATTGTTACCGGCCTGATACTGGATCATCGCTGCAGCGGCCATCGTCCATCGCGTCGCGTCGTCGCGTCGTCGTCCCAAACCGATCGGTACCGGTGAAAGTTGACGTGACATCTAGAACCATCGGCACACGACTCGAACATGCAGATATTTTCTCATCAAAAAATTGAAATTTGCACTTGAGATAATGGTTCAGTTACGCTGGTTACAAAATCGCGTTTTCATGATTCAGGCTTATAGATGAACAAAAAACAGGAAGATCTGTTAAAATACTTGGCCTCTGCGCCTAATTTTAACGGAAATTACATCCCTTAGGAAACACCGAGTGTGACGTCTATAGAACACGCACTGCCGTGCTAAGGATGGAAGAACGCCGTATGAACATTTGAGAGTTACCAAATTGCCTTCGATAAAATGTTTATTTTGGAGGAAGGTTACGAATGTTTCCTTGAAATCTTAAAGGACTTAATGTGAAATTGCCAACAAAATTTTCTGAAAAATTGGAAGGAAAATATTCATATGTTTACCAGGAAATTCGAGTTTTAGGGAAGGAACTTTGGCAGCGCCTGAAGGCTCATACATCGTTTTTTTCTTAGCACGGCAATGCAAATGGTCTCTTCCAACTCGGATTCACCAATCAGTGATACACACATTTGCAATGGTTAATCGATTTGAAGATGACATAGGGAAAATATTTGCCACTGAAGAAGATCCTATGCTTCGCTTAGAATTTTTCAGAGTCTTCAAGCCACCACTTGAGAGAGATTCCCAACCCCAGAGCCGTTCCCAAAGATAATTTCTGGTTGCGACCCTGACTTTCCGTTCAATATATTACGCTGTAAGCATTGGAGCAGGCTTCGTAACACATAAATTAACGACCTCTAACGTTTAAGTTAGCAAAAAGCTCCCAAAAAACCGAAACAATTCATCATCTATGCCGATAGATGGATTGACCGGGAAATTCGTAGTAGAGTTTGGAAAGTTAAAGCTCGAAGTCGTGTACCATTCATCATTTAATTCATTCATTCATTCAGACTGGAGTAGGCGTAGCGTCGGTCGTGACATAACAGGCTCCTGGAGTGCTGGCTCCTGCAACCCAACACACGTCATATCAAGTTCACGGTGAAACGCCTCGAGTAAACAGAGCGGACAGCTGTCGAAAGAGAGGGAGAGGAGAAAGGAGTGCGAGAGACAGAGCAACATCGCGCTGAAAGAAGGAGATCCCAAAGCCAGCGCTCGTTTAATTAGAGACCGATGTTGCGCATTCGACTGGTCTCGAGAAAAATCATACACACGATAATTAAAGAGCTACTGTGATACTTGTCAGCTGTCTAAACTTCCAAGGAAGTTTGTCTGACTGACACTGAAAAGCCACGTTGATCCCGTTCGGACCCCCGACCAGACAAACGATGAACGATTTGCTGGTTGGAGGGTGCCAGCACAGTAGCCTCGTCGTAACATTGGGATGGGATGGGACCAGTGTTCGAAACTCACAGGCGCCAACGCACCAAATGCGCCTAAAAAATCTGCCATGGCGCCTAAAAAATGAAAGCTCTGTGCCAACATGGCCCCTAAAAATTGCTCCTTAAAAATCTGAATTTTCATATTAGGTAATTATTCGACATTTTCAGTACCACAAGTGGAAGCTTTTTCTATTCTTCACGATTTCATCATTTGCGCTTTTGTCTTCCCCAAGTTACAGCTAGTTACTAGTCCTGTTACGAAAAACATCTTGCGTCTAACTTTTCACTAAATGCGCCGTAATATATAGGCGAAAAGTCAATTTGGCCCCTAAAAAATCTTCAATGGCGCCTAAAAATCGGGCTTGATGCGCCACATGGCTCCTAAAACTCAAAGGTGAGTTTCGAACACTGGATGGGACCTTACCCGGGGAAGTAAAAAAGGGCAAATACCTCCCCCATAAACGTGGGCCCTGTTAGCTTGAAATCAGTGGATGCATCCTCAAAATAACCAACCATCAGCGAATCATATCCAATTAATCATACTTCAGGGCCGGATTTACCAATAGGCTACATAGGCTACAGCCTAGGGCGCAACATTTTGAGGGGCGCAACATTTTTGAGAATTTATTCAAAACCCTGGTAAAAATTGGAGATAAGCGCTGCGTTTCAAAATACCTTAGGAATTCTTATAGCCGGCTAAAGAAGGCAACAGAAAATCATATAGCTGGCTGTAGAATGCGGAGAAAATCATACGGCCGGGCTATACGAAGCGATAAAAAATTATACAGGCGGGCTATAGTTCCTATAGTCGGGCTTTACACTTTATCGCCTGGCTGTTGCTTTTTCGCCATCGATTATAAAAGGCTATAAGAAATTGTGTAGAAATTCGTGTGCTTTGTAAATCCTTAAGTTTGTACGGAATCACCTTAATATTCACAAAACATACATTATATTTTCCTTTACTACATATTTTTTTTTCATCAATTAAAATGAGAATAATCCATACAGAGTGTGCAAACATTTCAAAGTTATGAGTTGAAAAACGCTGACTCCACGAGCTTAAATATTAGAGCCTAACACAAAGCGGAGTGGCGGCGCACTGGCGCCTTCAAACCTAACAGGGATACTTCACGCATTGCGCAATGCGTGAAGTTTCCCTGTTAGGTTTGAAGGCCCCAATGCGCGTTTCGCGCTGGCTGCCCGCCCGCCGCGCCGCGCCGCAGCGTACCACGGCGCTTGAAGCAACTATTTCACACCAGAGGTATTTAACAGTATCATACAAAATTGCAGGCGCTCCAACATCTTAGGAATGGCAGGCATCCATCAAAAGTACGGAGCTTTCCTCGCAAAATAAATCAAGATACTACGGCCCAAAAAGAGAGCGGTAGTCCAAAAACTCACTAAGTCCTAGCATCCGTAATTAGTAACGTTTAGCATACACTTTATCGCCAGGCTGTCGCTTAGTCGCCATCGGCTATAAAAGGCTATAAGAAATTGTGTTGCCGGCTATAGAAGCTATTGGAAATCTTACAGCCAGCCGTAAGTCTATGGTATTTTGGGACACAGATTCTACAAATTGTGGTTGGCAAAGGTGTTTTTTTAAAGGTGAATTTGAACATTTTCCGGACTCCTAACATCCTTCTTCTGATCTGGAGGGGAGGGGCGTCTGGGGAACCACCCCCCCGCCCCCCACGAGAGCGCCTACTTTTAGGGGCGCCACCTTGAGTTTAGCCTAGGGCGCTAAAAATGTAAATCCGGCCCTGTCATACTTTTTGATAAAATATAAAAATTGCATTAAAACAGATCCAATTACTTTTTGTCAATCTACGATTTTCAACCATCAACATACGTGGGCTGATACAACCAACCTGCGGGCTGATAACTGAAATTGATGGACAAAGCTTTAGACAAAGAAGACATAGGGAGTAAAGAGAGCTATCCTATTGGTTGAAACGGGTGGCTCTTGTGGATTAAAGAGGAAAATTATGGACTAAATGTAGCCTCTCCTGTCGGTTGCCATTAGGTATAGGCTATTACTTACCTTTCTTCGTCCATTACAGCCACCCGCCTCCACCAATACGATCGCTCCATTATGCCTCCTCGCTTTATGTCTATCGATTTGTCTAACAGTTTCAATAATCAGACCGCTGGTGTCGAATGGAAATCATTAAATATGATTGAGATTGCTTGACTATCGTCTTTAGAATTCGCACGCCCGGATTTGGACATTATTTTTACACTGAAAAAAAAAACTTGGGCTGTAGAGGCAGTACTTACGGGCTATATAGACATACCGACCGCGTTGCGGGCTCAGAGGCCGAAAGTTCTGGGCGTAGCACCAGGAGCAATCAAAACTACAGCTCCAGCACCCGGAAGTTTCGGCCTCTGAGCCGGAAGTTTCGGAACGCGGTCGGTATGTCTATATAGCCCGTAACTTTTTTTCAGTGTACATTATTTTCCGAGCCGACAACCAAGCTCTGCCTCCGAATCACGACAACGAGTTGTAAACTTGCGCGATTCCAAGATGCATCGACATCGCACATGTTGCTGCACTCCCCTTATCCCACCTCGGAGGCTCGATTACCGCGACCATCGATTTATCGCGGATCGACGGATCGCAAAAGCTCGGCCCGCGCCGTGCTGGCTGGCGTTGAGAGGAAAAGTTTTCGTGCACTGTCGATCCCCTGATTGATGTGTTATGATTACGAGCGCCAAGGAGCACTAATTGTGTCCGTTTTTATACTGACCGTTGGTGATCGCGAATTTCTTGTGGGGGAGCACTTCCGCTCCCTCGCCGTTGCCTCCTCTTTTGCCGGATTTAACGTCAGTCAAAATTTCAACGGCTCACTAGACAAGATAAAGATTAAATCTTTAACTATAAAGAGAGATAAAACATCGATACAAGAGCCACATTTCATGACTTTGTAAATCAATTAGATTTTCTCAACAAGGAAAAGGCATTATAACAAACGTGTATATACGACTCACACACGCGTTTTGACCGTTCGCTTCGTTCTTTTTTCTCATTGTCATTTGCTTGTACGGATCATTTACAATATTTAAAGCAGGTGTTTCATGTCTCTATTTGTTTAGCCGATCGTCATTTTTAATATGAGTAATTCTTAAAGAGCTGAATACCCTTACCAAAGTTTCTCTATCACACGAGTGGAAGACCCCGAATCCCGTGATGCGTTCGACCGAATAGCCGCTTTTGCACCCCTAGAAATCTCCAAAAGCACGTAACGCACATCTTCTCCACTTGGTGCGTTTTAAACTCACAAGTGGAAGATCCCGAATCCCGTGATACGTTCGACCGAACAGCTGTTTTTCCATCCCTAGGAATCTCCAAAAGCATACGCAACGCACGTCTTCCGCACTTGGTGCGTTTTAAACTCACAAGTGGAAGATCCCGAATCCTGTGATGCGTTCGACCGAAGAGCCGTTCTTGCACCCTAGGAATCTCAAAAAGCACGTAACGCACATCTTCCGTATTTGGTGCGTTTTAAACTCACGAGTGGAAAATCCCCAACCCCGTGACGCATTCTACCGAATATAGCCTGTTTTACACCCCTGGGAATCTCGAAAGGCACGTAACGCACATCTTCCGTACTTGGTGAGTTTTAAACTCACAAGCGAATAAGGATCCAAAATCCCGTGATGCGTTCTACCGAATAGGCGTTTTTGCACCCCAGGGAATCTCCAAAAGCACGTAACGCCCATGTTTTGCTCGTTTTCAGCAAAAACTGTAGCGGGCTTTATTTGAACCTCGACTCATGTGATAATGTGCATATTTTAATCCCTACTTTTTTTCTTCGATATTCCTGAAATTTCAAGACCGTATAAAACTGTTTGCGAACTCCGTGCAATGGTTCGCGTCATCGACAGGAGACAGCCGGATGCAAATTTAAAAGTGCGCTTTAAACCGCCAGCGGCACCGCGTCACTTTATGCGAGTTAGTGAGACGCCAAATTAGCGGTGAGTGAATGTTCCGCAGATTTTTGCCAACTCTAATGACGGATTACGCGTTATTACTCAACCGGATTACGACTTCCCACCATGTCACATAAACTGGCACTACCCACAGTGGATAATCTCTCTTTTGAACCTGGACTGCTTGAAACTCGGCGAATACAAATCTCTCTCAAGCTTCAATTCATTTTGAACTGTATGTCTTGGACATGTTTTAAAAATGTTTTACAAAACGTGTTTTCTTCCGAATCAAATACTTGGAAACGTTGTTCAAAATAGAAATCCTTATGGGTTTCGAGCAATCATTTCTCGGTTAATGTTACCTGCATTATTTCTCCAATGAAGTTATTCCTCGTCCAAGCAGTAGATACATGAATACTATCAACACAACTATCTTACTTCTAAAGGAGTCCTTTCCTCGCTAGTTACTTTTGCACACTTCAAGAGTGGAAGATAAGTTCATTTCGAGTTTACTAATAATCAATGACATGTTCATTAAAAATTGTGTCTTTGTTCGAATTGATTTGTTAAGTTTAGTGCACCACTGAGTTGTTTATCACGCAGAGAAAGTATAAAGTAGTTTGCGCTTTCTTATTTTTCCTCATATTTCATGTTTCTTATTAATTTTCACCATTAGTAATTGCCATTATTTAATACACAAATGATATCCGTGCATGTGATTACCAAGTGTGTTGGAGGCATGACTGACGACAACCAAGAATTAAACTTGTATATGTATATGCTAATAGAAAATGTTTGGAAATAAATTAAATCACAAGAAACTACATGCATAGAATTCGCCTGATGCCACACAGCTGCGACAGCACACACATCCTTTCGATTTGATTTATTAGAGAATATCGGTATCCCAGAGCCAAAAGGTACCTAGCTCAAATTTTTGGAAAAATCGAGTTAGCGGCGTTCTCGAAATTTCCATCAACGATTCCGTATGCGTCCAATCTTGCGCCAGTTATGGGATACGAAGTTTCAAAAATTGCAATTTACATTGGAATCAAAGGGGCCAATGCGCGAATCTCCCTCGGCAGGTCAAAAAGACTTAAAAATGGATTTCGGTACCTTTCGGCTCTGGGATACTAATTTCCTTACCATAATATACTTTCAATTCTACGAATATCTAATGCGAGGGCAGAAACCAACAGATTGATTGTGAGATGAATTTTATTATAATCTTTATTGGAGCAGATCCACCTTGGGTCAAATTTACTTTGATAATAGCATAGATTTTTCTTCTCTCTAGAGTTGATACACAGTTTTAAGTTTCATTATACTTTAACCATTGTGCGCACTTGTGTCTTCTGCTCATTGAGGAGTCCGAAAATGTAGATCGTCCGGTTCACATCATAAATTCTCGCATAGAATTTTCGAATGTTCCCACTAATGGCACCAGCTTGTTCCCCTCTTAGAGCTTTCTTCAGCAACTTTCCTCTCTAAAACTTAACTTCCGATGCGGGCCCTTTAGTTTTACGACTCATAAACGTTGGTTACATTTACGATCCTCTCGTCCAATATTATTGAAAAGATACAGCTATTCCATCAAAAATGATATCAATGCTGCAAGCGTGTTTACGCAAAAGGTACTTTTGACCAAAGATCAGCAATATAATGAAAACACATGCGGTTACTGAAATCGCGTCCAAAATTAACATAAAAAACTTCATTCCGTGGCGAGGACTTGAGCTGAAGTAACCGCATTGCAAAGCGTGAGGTGTTACTCAAGAGTAAAGGTGCTCGAAGTCAAAATCGTGCGTTAACGTTAGTTGAGGTATTTATACAACTATACCTTGTTAAGTGTACTACTTTGTTAGCAATGCTATCGCTTTATGATAAAAAAAAAAACAATATTCTTGGTTATTCTTTTGGCGCCGACCACGGGAAATCCCGTGATCAGGTGGATGGGGAAAATGAGGTCGCAATTGAAAATCCATGCTGTAGCTGAGTCGCTGAGGCATGCATTCAGTCATGTAAGGGGAGCTCTTTGGAGTGGAAGATATGAACCACAAGTTCTGACCAATCACGTGCAGTGCAGTTTGTGAACAGATAAGAGAGATCTTCTATTGCTATCTTGGCAATGGTAGAAGTTTTTACATTTCGGGACTCCAACATCCAACTGTTGACCTACCTACTACCCTGGTAAAAATTGGCAGTAGAATCTGTGTTCCAAAATACCATAGACCTACAGCCGGCTGTAAGATTTCCAATAGCTTCTATAGCCGGCTACACAATTTCTTATAGCCTTTCATAGCCGATGGCGATTAAGCAACAGCCAGGTGATAAAGTGTATGCTAAACGTTACTAATTACGGATGCTAGGACTTAGTGAGTTTTTGGAATACTGCTCTCTTTTTGAGCCGTAGTATCTTGATTTATTTGGCGAGGAAAGCTTCGTACTCTTGATGGATGCCTGCCATTACTAATATATTAGAGCGCCTTCAGTTTCGTATGAAACTGTGCAATACCTCTGGTGTGAAATAGTTGCTTCAAGCGCCGTGGCAGGCGGGCAGCCAGCGCGAAAAACGCATTGACGCCTACAAACCTAACAGGGATACTTCACGCGTTGCGCAATACGTGAAGTATCCCTGTTAGGTTTGTAGGCGCCAGTGCGTCGCCGCTCCGCTTTGTGTTAGGCTCTAATATTTAATCAGGCGGAGTCAGCGTTATTCAACTCATGATTTTGAAATGTTTGCACATCCTGTATGGATTATTCACATTTTAATTGATGAAAAAAAATATGTATTAAAGGAAAATATAATGTGTGTTTTGTAAATATTAAGGTGGTTCCGTATCAAACTTAATGATTTCCAAAGCACATGAATTTCTACACAATTTCTTATAGCCTTTTATAATCGATGGCGAAAAAGCAACAGCCAGGCGATAAAGTGTAACGCCCGGCGATAGGAACTATAGCCGGGTTGCATAATTTTTTATCGCTTCGTATAGCCCGGCCGTATGCTTCTCTCCGCATTCTACAGCCAGCTATATGATTTTCTGTAGCCTTCTTTAGCCGGCTATAAGAATTCCTATGGTATTTTGAAACGCAGCTCATCGCCAATTTATACCGGGGATACTTGGATGTTGAAGAAAGTATTGGGAATTTCGTTTCGCAAACGGACCGAAGTTTGGAAAACTTGCTCGGCTCATTACGTCACCCGAAGCCTAGTGGGCCTTTCCACCTTGTGGGTATGATGACTGTTTCTCTCTTATGATTGTCCATAGGAACGTGTTGAATCCTCGAAAGGAAAAATCTTCACCACTTGCTAGGAAGCCAGATGAGGGTCTCGAGTCTCTGTTGGTTAATATTAATTAACATAATCTTAAGATATGTCGGCAACTCACGATGTTTTACCCGGCGCTTAAAACGTTAAGGCCACTGCTAATACTGCCGTGCTAAGCAAGAATACCGTAAATCCATCAAGATTTCCCTGCGTTTTTTGGAACTTAACACTTTATAAAATAAGAACTGTTTTACCTATGCACCTAAAATGTTCGGGTTAAATTCTTGATAGTTTTTGCAAAACAAATTCTGTAAAAACATTGTCCCGAGGTACACAAGCTTTTCTGCTATGTTACATTGTTTCCAAAAAAATTCAAATGGCGTTTACGGCGTTTTTGCGATGCACGGCATAATAATTGACAGCTCACTGGAAAAAAAAATCACATCGGATCTAGAGTCCAGACTCTTAAAAACATCGACAAGAAAGAGTACTCTTGATTCAATCAGAATCTAGCTTGAAACAATAAACCAAGCCTCTTAATTTAAGTGGATTTCATTTTGATTCCAGCAAAAATCCGATTGAATCAAGAGTGTTTTTTCTTGTCAATGTTTTCAAGAGTCTGGACTCTAAATCCGATGTCTTTTTTTTTCCAGTGCTCAAACGGAATACCACCAACATAGTAATTTTAACCAAATTTTTTGCTCAAAGCATCCTGCGCCCTCTTTCCCTGAGTCCAGATCGATGGCTTCCCCTTGTTTCAGTCCAGATTTCTCGCAAAAGCCACTTCCGAAAAGGCTGACAAGGCAAAGGTGGCGACGGGGAAGGGTCCGGTCCGGGAGACACGGCGGCGACGCATACGTGCGCGGGGCGCGCGATCCGCTTGCTCGGGTTTAAATGAGAAAAAGCAGAAGTCGCTTTCTCCGGCAGCGGCAGCGGCGCGCACGGTACCGGTACCACGAGACGCACGTGACGCGGCGTCGCGACGCACGCCGCACGCCGGCTCACGTAACAGACCCGTCGCGTCGCGACGCCACTGACGCAACAGCGCGCCTCAAGATCAGGGCCCCTGTCCGCATGGGATGCCGCCAGGGAGCACTGACCGTAAGACTGGTCAGGGTCTGATTTTGATCATCCAGCACTGAAAAAAAATTATCGGCGTTTTTACCGAGGTCCGTTGGTACCTTTACCATCTCACTTTTTTACCAATTATTCAGACAGACTGGTAAGCTGACCTAAAAACCGGTATTTTTACTGTTTTTTTTTCATGGAAGAATGCCACTTTTATTGGTAATCAATTCCCAGTAACTTTGCTATTTTATATAGGTAATTCTACCACAGACGATAAAAAATACTGGCGTTTTTACCAAGGTCCAGTAAAATTACCGAGAAAGTTCAATAAAATTACCAATTCCATAAATGGTAATTTTACCAAGAAAAAACTGGGATCAAATAGAACCCTAAATTCTTGGTAATTTTACCCTTTTCTCAGTAAATACACCGAGATTTTTTTTTCAGTGAGCAGCCTCATTGTTGAAATTTTGTGTTTGTCGGGTAGACATAGATGACATAGGTTAAAAGGCGGAGCGTGATTGTTTGGCGATGTCTTATCGTTGCTTCATTGTGCCTAAGTCAGGTGGAACTCACGACAAGCTGAAGGCATCTCTTAAGTGGATTTCATTTTGCAAAAAGGAACCAAGAGCATTCCACCTAGGATTGTGCAGCTTAAAGTCTTTGCGACACAAATACTGAAATCAAGCAAAAAATTCAACCTACAACGGTAATTTTCGTCATGAATATATAGTTTATTGAGAGTAAAGATGAATCTTATTTAGATAATCAGTTTATATTTGCAAGGTAAACAAAGTTGCACAAGCTTAGCGACATTGGAATGCTCTTGGTTCCTTTTTGCAAAATGCAATCCAAGTTTCCAACAGTATGTCGTCCATTCCACCTGACAAAGGTACGGTAGAGCAGCGGTAAGACTTAGCCGACCAATCACGCTGCCGCCTTTTAACCTATGTCATCTACGTCTACCCGAAAAACACAAAATATCGAAAATCAGGCTGCTGCTAAGGGCGCGAGCCCCTTACTTCAAGACTACTGAAATGATGGCGCATTGAACCTGTTGCAATCTTCAGCTAGTGTAAAGAAAAGATTCGTGTTTCATGGAAAATGGCTCAAAAATCTCGATGAGCAAATCGGAATAGCCCGAAATACACTCCTAACTTCACATTATACTTCCCACTCCAAAAAAATAAGCACAGTTGGGCATTTTGTGAAAGGAATCGTTCCACCCAGCCCTTCCGCACTAGGATGCCACAGAGTACTCCGCAAGACCAAAAAACACGTGCCGTGGCGGGATATTATCAACTAGCGTGTTTGTTATTTTTACATTTTTTTCTGGTTGATAAAGACCATGGTGCCTTCCTCTTCCTCACAATTTGCGCGCGGAAGCGTCAGCCATGTGTTGAATATTGTGTAGCATCCTAGTGCGCAAGGGTTGGATGGAAAAACTCCTCTTGCGAAATGTTTACCTAAGCCGTATCATCGTGTTGGAAGCGGGGAGCTTTAAAAAAAAATTAAAAAACACACACATTTCTCACGCAGATTGTGAAGTTAGCAGTGTATTTCAGACTTGCTGACGCGCTCATCGTGATTTTTAAGCCATCTGCTGTAAGAAACAACTCTTCTTTTGTTTGCTCTAGCTGAAGTTTACAGCAGGCCCGCTGAATGATGTAATCATCTTTCTGATTGTGACCAATGGATTATTTATAAACAAGCTATCAGAGGTTTTTCTCAAACTTTGTACAAAGTTTACATCAGTTAACTTTAAGATGAGTAATGCAAAAACCGCTCAAGCCGCTAAATTTTAGTCTAACTCTATCGAACTTTCTTCAACGAAAGAAATGCAATAATTGGCTTGTTGGTCAAGGTTCCCTGTCTCTTGCTCTAGTTTGCATGCAACAAATCTTGTGTAGAAGGTAACTCCTCATTCCCCAATGCACGGATCTGTTTCAAAAAATGCAAAGTTGCAAAATTCAAATTATCTGGTGTAAACTTTGAACACTTTAAAGATGAGTGATGCAAAAGCCACTCGAGCCACTAAATTTTAGTCTAATTCTATCCGAACTTTCTTCAACGAAAGAAATGCAATAATTGGCTTGTTGGTCAAGGTAACAGGTCTCTCTCTCTGGGATGCATGGAGCAAATCTTCTGTTGCCGCTAGCACCTCATCTCCCAATGGACGGGTCATCCTCGGAAGACTAAAACCTGGCTCGATTCGACAACGGCACCGGAGCCAGTTCTGGCGCGAAAGGGCCGGCCCCGGCCCCCTGGCCCCCTGGATCCTCGGTGCGGACCGGAGGCTGCTGGCTGCTCTTCTGCTCTCGCTACTCGATCGCGAACCGCCGAACCGCGCGTGTAGTGCTCCTCTCTGCTCGCGATTCCGTCCGCTCCATCTCCGGGACCAGTGTCCGCGTGGTCCAAGTTCACGTGTTGTGATTATACAGGATGACTCTGCGCGCGGCCCAAAGCTCCTCGGCACGATTACTGGTGAGTCACAATCCTTTGTTCTGCATCTCGAGTGATTAGAATACAAAACAAGTCTGATTCAAGTGCGGGTGAAAAGTTTTTCGAAATTAATGGAACGGCAAGAAGACAGGAACATCCAGGAAGAGCTATTGCCATGCTGAACGGGATCCTTTGGGTGGAGTATACCCGTATAGTGAGAGTATAGACAGGTGTGAAACTCCGAAAATCCATCAGGCCTTCGCCGATGCTTCAGAGAATAAAGTTAGGGCCCAAAAGAGCAGCCAATCTATGAATTCAAATTATCCAGAATGATTTATTATTACACTTATTGTTATGGCGGGTTGTTTGTAAAGCACGTATTTGACTCAGTTTTTGCATACATTTTCTCATTTTTGCAGACGGAATAAGCGCGTTTATGAACAGTCCTTGGCCATTATGGTCTGAAGTGGAATCGGAAGATGTATGCAGTGACCCTCTTTGTTTTAGAAGGTTGGCACCCTTTTGGGTCTTAAATTAGCCCTCCATGAAGCGCGCAGTTCATACTCCTTCTGTACAGGTACTCTAACACGTCCGATCGAAGGGTGCGGGAGGGGTTGATGAAACATCCAAGTTTCTCAAAATGAATGTAACTGCAAGTAGACAGGAACATCCAGGAAAGAGATCTATTGCCACAATAAACGGAATCATTTGGGATGAGAGAATTTCAAGGTTAAATAGCTCGTGTGAAAGTATCGCGTTTTATAGTACCTAATGTGAGAATTTTGGTGGTGATATTGAAGGCAAATTGAAATAAATGATGGGCTGACGCTCACCAGCATCTTGTGGAGAGATCCCGTTGGTGATGAAAGAATTCAAAAGATAATAAGTAAGGGAAGTAACATTTCATGACATCATATCGAGACAGTTGGTATGGCATGGACTAGTGCAAAAAGTGAGGGAGGAACGGTTGCCTGAACAAGTTTTGGAAGGGGTCCCTCCGGGAAAAAGACGACGGGTACGCACTGTAAATGGCTGGCGTCAGGGCGTCGGCGAAGGAATTTAGAGATGTCAGTTGTGCGCTGCCCTTTTGGAAACTATGTGCCTTTTGAGTGTCGCACAGCGCCAAAGTGTGCAGTGGAAGTGAATTTTACCTTCTGATTTTGATGACAACTTTAAGACACCTTTCAGCTTTCTGGAGGTGATGTGAATGCTGAAATCTCACGTATTTGACAATTATTTACTCAAAATTTCAAGCTCAAAAAATATCGAAAGTACACGTATGTTTAATTCCCTATTCAATCAGTACATAATCCCTCAAGTATAGTCCTCGTAATTCATTCATTATTGTTTATCCGCAATGAATTCATTTAAAAAAAAGTTACGCAACTCTCTTTTGCGGAGAGATTAAACAAAAATGATGGATTGTGAGAGATAATTCAACACACCGTCTGACAGTTGGCTTTTGAACGAGTTTAATGAATGGATCAGTTACGGTGTCTGCCGCATAGTTTTAATTAATTAATTAATATCCAAGTGACCGCAGGGATAGGTTTTTAAATGGAAAGGCGGGCGGTTCATGACGTATTACTTGAAACTCTGGGCCAGGTGAAGTTGCATGCAGAGTGAAACTAGAAAAACGCGTATCATGTTTGTTTGCAACGTTGTAGAGTACGCATCATATTTTACTAGTATGAAATGAAACCAACCATCGTTGCTCCATGGAATAGGGTTATTCAAAAGCGGCAATCTGCGTATATCGTCAGATCTTCCTCAAAATTCCATACGTTATTTTCTGGCTTACGATAGTTCTTTCTCTAAGATTTCATCACTGGGGGAAAATTTATCTCCCCGCGCAGCGTTGTCAAGTTAAAATCCTCAAAAAGTTAAAATTCGCCAATTTGTCTCAAAAGCACGATTCTAAAAAGGGGATAGAGCAACTTTCCGAATCTGATCAACTTATTCCAACTATTTCAAACAATTTTGATTACATGACAGGTGTCCGGAAATTATCGTATAACTTAGTGCACGACTCCAGAATCCAAAGAGGAGTTTTCTCTTATACATACATAAAGAAAAAATAAAATAAGACAAAACAGGAAAATTATTGGAACTACACACATATAAAAAACTTCATGCTTCGGTTCCGGTTCAGAGGTTATGGATCTCTGAAGTTACTCGTATCCTGCATCCGAAAATTTGAGGTCCAGCCGCCGCAGTTTGGGACATATCTGAAGTACTTTGGTGCTTCGGTTTACTTCATTTGAGTTTGAACCCCGAACTTTGGCAGCTAGACTTCAAGTTTTTGGATGCTGTCAAAATGGCCGATCCAAGCAATGTCACCAGCCAAGGCATATAGTCCAGGGCCGGATTAAGGGGATGGCCACATGGGCCGCGGCCCATGGCGGCAAATCTATAGGAGGCGGTAAATTTTGCAATTTTTTTCAATGTAGGTATAAAAAAAATCGGATTTAGAAAAGAAAATTACAAACGAGAAAAGGCGACAAAATCTCCCATTTTCTAAGAGTATAGTAATTTCTACTTTTGTCGTCTTTCAGTGATACAAGAGGCAGCACCTTTAATTAGTCGAGTTAAGAGAGAAACCAAACACGCAATTTGGCCTGGAACGTCGCGACTTACCTAGAGGGAAATGATGACGAAGATTTGAGATGAAAAGAAGCCCTCGGCGCGGCGATCGGCATGTAACACATATTAACGCCTACAAGACTGCACGAATACTTCACGCATTGCATCAAACACAGTGCGGTCATTGCGGACAGCGTTAAACGGATAGCGCCTACGATTGTCTTGCTGTCAGATTCTAAATCAACCAAACTGTATAATACTACCTAGAGAAAAAAAATACTCTATGTTGAACATCGAGGTATTCCGGTTTAAATAGAAAACTTCGGTTACCTCAACCGAAAAGTACACCGTTCAATATGAACCGAAATTTAGTATCTGTGACCGAACTTTTTTTTCCGTCTAAAAGTAGCTATATATAACAGGACGAGCACACTCATTCTGAAAATCTGAAGCATCCGTATTTGCAGTATGTAGTAATCGTGTATTGCGTATGAAATCTAATTGGCACTTTCCAGATGAAAACATGTCATCGTGCCCTCGTAATCTGCGGCGAGGATATCCTCTAGATCTGAAAATGAGTAATGGTCGAATCCAATACACCGACGCGACGATTATACAGTTATGATGTCACGACCTTAGACCTGCAATACCTGCATCTCTGCAGCGCAAAAACTAAGATGTCCCGTCATAATTTACATTTTAAATAGAAAAATTACCATCGCCATTTCTTGAAAACTTTCATGATTTTGCATTTTTGAGTGAATAATATTTTGCAACAGTGCCTAGCAGTAGTGTTGGCTCGTTCTTCTTTGAGTAAGAAAAGGATGCGGAAATTTTGAGACACTGTAAGCTAGGTACGTGTTTTTACAGTTTAACCCCCGGTATGTTTTTCTACAAAAAGGATTTTAGAAATGGATGTGTTAGAATCAAGGAAACGTTTTTTTATCGTATGAATTGGCAACAATAGCAGCCAACTATTTGGACGAACAAAGTAATTTAGCGGCGCGCTTCACCGCGACGAGACAATGACTCTATTTGCTCTGTGGTGAATCTTGCGCAAAAAGGGAAAGGATTAGCCCAAAATCAACTCTTGCTCCCGGCTCAGATCTCTTACAAAGCGAGTCTCAGATTTGCCCTTATTTCCCTTAATCCACTATATTATATCACAAAATGTGTCTTTTAATGGACTCTTAGCACCTAATTATGAAACGCACAAAAGATAAATTGCGTAAAATGATTCATCCCATTATTTTCAGGTGTTCCGCCAGAGCATCCTTTCCTTTCAATACATCGATACTTTAGAAGCAGTGCAACATTTAAATCAGGAAATATTATTTCAACATGGTTTCACTAAGGTTCCGTTCGCAGATCGCACCGGCAAAAATTTTGATGGAGTGTATACGTAAAATTTTAAAAAAAAATAAAAATAAAATATTTCGAAGTTTTTACGCCGAAAACAAAGCAACGCTGAATCAAACACCGTTTACGATTAGGAGAGCAAATACAAACTGTTTTCAGACGTGCTCCTATGTGAGCACATAATAGAAAGCATGGCATGAGAGTCAGCCGCTAAAAGAAATTAATAGATTCTTAAATAGCAACATTTTCTGTAGTAATCTTTTCACACCTTCGGATGTACTAATTTTGATCTCCAAAATTAAGTGCGACCTTGCCAGGATTCGGACCTGGAATCTTCTGATCCGTAGTCAGACGCGTTATCCGTTGCGCCACAAGGCCCCTGTTGCTGCGCGTGAGCAGATGATTTGATGAAGATATTGATTTATTCAATTGCAAGCTCGTAA
Source organism: Bemisia tabaci (assembly GCF_918797505.1). NCBI lineage: Eukaryota > Metazoa > Arthropoda > Insecta > Hemiptera > Aleyrodidae > Bemisia > Bemisia tabaci. The sequence goes on from NC_092795.1 coordinate 37,889,781, forward strand.
TGAAACACATATAGAGCACATTTTGACAACAGATCCAGGTGGAGATACTAGACACATAAACACCCGTACACACATCTGCACACACGTTCACCTAATTGCTGTTCGAATAATGTCGCAGTGAAAACGGGTTTCGCATGGAAGTAGCAAACTAGAAACGAAACTGAAACTGTAATTAGCTGATCTTCCCAAATAGTCAAATAAGCACGTTTTTCAAAAGTGACCCGTTTATAGTAATTTCCATGAGCGATGCGTTAGTTTCAAAAGAGGATACACTAAAATTTGAACTCCTGTGCCCATGATAAAGGAGGCTTTTTTTAGATGTTTTCTGAAATTTAATGACCCTCATAGCTCCGAGTCAGGAAAAAAAATGGGAATCCTCGTTAAAACGAGGGCCCACGGCTTTGTTAGATTTTCTAGAAATTGCCGTTTTTACTACGTTTTAGTGGTAAAGAAGTCTAATAAGGCAGTCCCTTAGGGATTCTTTCAGGGTGGTTTTTCAATTTTGGTTAAAAATTTTGTTCAAGCCAATCGGACTTGGGGAGAGTCTGAAACTTCCTGTACCCCCGGTTCCTAATTCTGAGAAAAATATGTGCATGCCGAAGTCCCTACAGTCCTACACCCCCATTTTTGCGCCACATAAGGATACATCCCCAACAATTTTTTTTAAAATTATTATAATTGAATATGATCACGATAAGCAATAATATTTTTTGAGCGCCCACTGAAAAGTTTTAATAATCAATTTATAGTAAAAGGTAAGAAGAATTTTAAATCAACGAGTATTTTTAACGAATTTTAAAAATATTTGAGGGATTTTTTTTTTTTTTTTTTTTTTTTTTTTTTTGTATAAGTGAGACGCAGTCTATTTTTATATTATAAGTTATGATTCACGGCACCACTCGTCACATTTCTTCGTCAGCAATTTACGAAGCCTTTACTGGCTACAGCAAGTGGTCTTTGACCGATTCTACATCATCTCGCTGCGTGTTATGCATGGCTGTGGCGCCACGCGCGAGTTCACGCTTAACCGGGCAGCAGCGTTTTCGTCAGGAGGGCAATACTGCAATTCAGCGGTGTGAAACAACTTAAATCTGTCTCAACTGCGTGTGAATAGAGGCGCTTTTCTGCCTGGGGCGGCAACTCCAGGCGTCGACGTTCGTGGAGACGCGCGTCTGGCCGGATTCGGAAGCGCCGTCGAACCGTGTTCAATTTAATTTCGAACGTCTCATCTTTGAGGCAGTTGTCGGTTTGTCGTTACTTTTTCGCACTTATATACTCGTGCTAAAGCATTGAGATGTTGAGAGAAAGCAGGGGTGCGAGGGTGAAATGAAAAGTATGAAGTATTGAAAATTTCCGTGAAATATTTCACGAAATTTTACAAAGTTGTGAAAAATCTGAAACATGTTAACAGGGGCTGGGTATACAACACGCACTAAAAAACGCCAAAAGGCAAAAATCAATCGCATTTCTCTTAATTTTGAATTTTAATTTCAAAAAATATTTTTCAATATTTTTCATATTTGTCTGCAATTTCATGAAATATTTCACATGGAATTTCAAGATTTTATTTTCATGAAAAATTGCAACCCTTAGAGTAAGTCGTACGTCGTATGAAAAATCTAATTTTTTCTTCTGATATAAAAATTACCTGCTGAATTTATTTTGTTTCTTTCGATATCATTCGGAAAGTTGCGACTTGCGAGGGTACGTTTGTTTCTAAACACATCATCGATGTAATAATATCTTGCCTTCTTCCTGCAGAACAATGAGATTTACCTACCTAAAAAAAAAAAATCCATATTGATTTGTATTTTACTCATGAAAATAATAAATAACATGCAACATTGCATAGACGGGTGCTTGTTTTCATAACAATCCATTTTTGGCTGAGGCAAGACATTAACCTCGCCTAGAGTCCAATCTGCGCGATTTGAGAACTACAGTTGCTCGGAAAATCGCCTTCAAATCGTCTCATGGCAAAAAGTCGCACAGTGACGCACGAATAGTTGTCTCGAGATGGCTGTCCTTTCCTATCGATTAGCTTCCCGTGCACCCTGTCCAGTGTCCATTCCTGACGATATAACATTGTAAAATACGGAAAGAAAACAACGAGCAGTGTGACTGAGAGCAAAAACTGTAACTCTGCTATAAGATGAAGGTAGTGTTAAATTATTCTCTTCCAGATTCACTTTGAGTGAGTAAAATATCCACAGTAATCTAGTAACCTCATGCTCAACAAAGTGCGCTTCCTTCGACGAAGTAACTTACAACTACTCTTCATTCTACTCTACTACACTGAACGTACGCACACTACTATACTCCATTCTACTCTTCTTACTCTAAAATTACGTCATTTAATGAATTTTTCCGGTTCATCAATAATTCAATTTGGACTTTTTCGTAAGTTTTAAAGTTATCAGTGGAATAGATAACCGTCGCTCTTAATCGTTCCATTGATAACATAAACTTACTATAAAGTTGTTTTTCAACTGATTTTTTGACATGTCATCCATTCTGCATACGGCATGTACACAATTAATCCCTGGTAAAAATTGGCGATGAGAGCTGCGTTTCAAAATACCATAGGAATTCTTATAGCCGGCTAAGGAAAGCTATAGAAAATCATATAGCTGGCTGTAGAACGTGGAGAAAATCATACGGCCGGGCTATACGAAGCGATAAAAAATTATGCAGCCGGGCTATAGTTCCTATCCCCGGGCTTTACACTTTATCGCCTGGCTGTTACTTTTTCGCCATCGATTATAAAAGGCTATAAGAAATTGTGTAGACATTTGTTGGGGAGAACATATAAAGTCCAAGCTCAAACAACTTAAGGCTAAACGCAAGAGGATGTACTGGTTACTAGGGCGTGGCTCTAAGCTATCCTTAGATAACAAAATTATTCTCCTGTACAAGTGTATTTTAAGGCCCGTTTGGAGTTATGCTTGCATGTTCTGGGGATGTGCCGCAGATACTAACATCAAACGGATCCAGACGTTCCAAAATATAACTCTGAGACAAATGGTTAATGCCGAATGGTACATCAGAAATTCTGATATCCACAAGGACTTAGGCATTGTGTCAGTGAAGAGTTACATTCGGGAACTGACGGAAAATTATGAACGCCGCTTAGGTTTCCACCCTAATGTCGAGGCAATTTCCCTCCTCGATAACTCAAACATACTTCGCAGACTCAAAAGACGCAAGCCTTTTGATCTCATTTCAGATTATATTGATGACTAACTTGTTCTTTCTTTACAATAAGGGTTAGTAGCTCGCATGAGTGAAATAAAAGACATTTTTCTGTACGTACACGGTTTATTTGTTAACTTTTCTTTTGTATGTACAGTTTTCATGATGTCTTTGTTAAAAATTTACCTAGTTTTAAGTAATTAGGTAATTGTCTTAGCAGTTAGTTAACTTTATCCTTAAGTTTAACTTGTACTCATTTATTCATATTCCTTCACCATCACCTCATTTCATTAGTTGACTAATTCTAAGATATCTATATTTTATTGTAAAGTAACAGTGCTAAATTTGTATTACAAAGATGTGCTCAATAAATAGTCAAAAAAAAAAAAAAAAAAAAAAAAAAAAAATTGTGTGCTTTGGAAATCATTAAGTTTGATACGGAACCACCTTAATATTTACAAAACACACGTTATATTTTCCTTTAATACATATTTGTTTTCATCAATTAAAATGAGAATAATCCATACAGGATGTGCAAACATTTCAAAATCATGAGTTGAATAACGCTGCCTCCACCAGATTAAATATTAGAGCCTAACACAAAGCGGAGCGGCGACGCACTGGCGCCTACAAACCTAACAGGGATACTTCACGCATTGCGCAACGCGTGAAGTATCCCTGTTAGGTTTGTAGGCGTCAATGCGTTTTTCGCGCTGGCTGCCCGCCTGCCACGGCGCTTGAAGCAACTATTTCACACCAGAGGTATTTCACAGTATCAAACGAAACTGAAGGCGCTCTAATATATTAGTAATGGCAGGCATCCATCAAAAGTACGCACGGAGCTTTCCTCGCAAAATAAATCAAGATACTACGGCCCAAAAAGAAAGCAGTATTCCAAAAACTCACTAAGTCCTAGCATCCGTAATTGGTAACGTTTAGCATACACTTTATCGCCTGGCTGTTGCTTAATCGTCATCGGCTATAAAAGGCTATAAGAAATTGTGTAGCCGGTTATAGAAGCTATTGGAAATCTTACGGCCGGCTGTAGGTATATGGTATTTTGGAACACAGATTCTACTGCCAATTTTTACCAGGTATCTTCGTAATCGTTCTTTATACAAAAGAAAGTAGGAAAAACAAAAATACGTAGAAAATATATATACATAGAGTCTGCAGTCAATATTATACGGGCAGTAGGAAGCTGTCTGTTTTCTTTTCGTATTACGTGATTGCGTGCAGGATATTTTATTTGCACTTCTCACAGTTTACAGAGCGGAGAGAAAAGACGCTGTGCATGATTCTTTGCTCAGTAAAAATGTAACGAAACGTTTTATATAAAATAATATTTTCAATATGCGACATGTCACTTTTTCGCGCTCAAGAACCTGAGTCTCTGGATGCACAATGATATGATAAGCTATATTATCGTGAGTTTTGTTGATTTTTTACGCAGAGAAGATAAAAACTAACTACCTTTCATGTGCCCGCTCGTCAGTCGCACGTGTTTAAAAAAAGAGAAAAGAACAGTTTTACGATACCTTGGCTAGATGCCAGGTGTCAAATTAATCTTCATTTTTCTCTTTTTAGTAATGTCACAATTGGAGTGTGTCAAATATTTATTCGTTGCAAGCTCATTAACGTGCGCTGTGATAAGAAATCAACGAGCAATAAGACAGACTCCACCCCCGAGGTGAACCGAACAATATGCTCTGATGTTTTTTTTTTCCAGCTCTTTGTGACCTTGCAAAGTTTGTACTCAAACAACTGGAACAACTTCGCTGATAAAATACAGCGATTTAGCTGATGTACAGAGAGGCCCTGTGGCGCAACGGATAACGCGTCTGACTACGGATCAGAAGATTCCAGGTTCGAATCCTGGCAGGGTCGTCCAGTTTTTGCAACTTGAGCAAAGTGCCGGTATATCCCTCCTCACTTGACAAGATTAAGTCAAGTGGCCGATGAAGAGGAAACCTTAAAAGCACATATCACTTTGTACTTACCCCATTCACCTATATTCATATTTGTTACCTACCTATAATCATGTTTGTAGCATTATTCGTTCTATTTTTTCCCCGTCATGTTTGCTCCGCATATACTATGATTACCATCTCCCACAAGACGAATTTGAAAAAAATCTTGAAGGTTGACCAACACACCCTGGCAAAATCTCCATTTGCAAGGGTGAACAGTGTTCACGTGTGATACGCAGTTATACGTGAGAGAAGGACAAATCTTATTATTAAGTGTAGATTTAGTGGATGAGGACGTCGGGAAAAAGAAAACCGAGCGAAGAGAATGGATGTTCTGTCTGATTAATCGCATCCCCTGTTGGGGAATTAATCAAACTGAGCAACATTTGAGACCGTGAAAAGACACCAGCAAATAAGGTGCATCAGGAGTGTTGCCGATGTCTCTGTGAAGTTGAAAGTAGATATTTAATAGTTTGCAAACATAGAGCAAAACGTAGAGCGTTTCTTTTCAACGGTCGAAAATGTCCGTGCGTTCTTAATTTCCTCTATACAAATATGTCAAGATTTTTTGTATGAGCATTAAGTAATCAGCTAATTCGATTGAGTGTGCAATGAAAACTTATACATGAAATTCTGAAGTTTAGTCAATTTGAAATTAGGACGCACTCCGTCACGACATGTGCTGGTGATTAGTGATTTTGTCGTTTGGCTGACATAGGGGCGTAACTACACAGTGAAATGAGCCCGGAAAAGCATTGAATAGTATGGAGGACAGGGTTCCTTGCAGAGTGTAGTTACGCCCTTTACGTCAGGTAGGCGACGATTTGATGTTCCTCTTGCTGTCTATTCTTTCTCGTAATATCCTTCCGAAAATTTTGGAAATTTTCATTTCTTGCCTTTTAACATAATGGTGACTTGAGAGGTCGATCAGATCGTTTAAACGAACCTGAAGCGGTCAGCGTCAAACTATAAAAAGGTGAAACTTTTCCTAGCGAAGTTTGGCAGTGTGCTTGATCTTGATATCTCCCAGACGGATCCTCTTTATTTGTTCCCGCCCGCCGAAAAACGGACGAGGTATATTAAAGGGATATAAGGTGACGATAATGGCTCATCCCTTGTATTTTCCGGGTCTTTAATATTTCTGTCCAGACATGGGATTGCTTCAACCTAAGCTCAGCTATGATCTCGTCAGACAGATCTGATAGTGAGCACTAGAGGATTTACCATCTTTTCCTCTTGAAAATGGGTGTAGACGAGTGCTGGATTTCACACAACCGTGGGCCAAAAATAACGGTTTCAAGGCTCTTCAAGTTTTGTTAAGCCTGGAATGTGTTCTTTGTTGTCGAGAGGTTGAAATTGAGAATCAAGACTGTTGCGTTGGCTTTTAAACAACAAGAAAATTGCATGATTACAGGAAAGTTTGCTTCAGAAATCAAGCTTTTAACTGTAGTTTAATTTAAACAGTGACGCAATATACTACGGAAAATGTTGGCCAAGAATCAAGACTTTACCTTAGGTTTCTCATCAGCAACAATGAATGAAGGGACATCTAACTTCATTATAGTGATGGGAGTTTAAGCGATTTTGTTTAATTTTCTCCTGTACCTTCGCTTCTCAATGTCTTGTCTTGAATTCCTAGAATTATCTTACTTTGACTTACTAGACCTCTCAATTTTTTTGAACAATGTAGCAATTAGTAGTCATGAGAATATTACTGCCGGGTAATCTTAAGAAAAGTTATAAGGCAGACAAATTTTGTAATTCATAAAAGTTTTCTCATTTCCTCTCTGGGAATATTAGGTCCGTACACCCCATAGTCAAGTAAAAAAGTTATAGTTATGAAGGTGGTACATTCAGTATGGTACAGTACGAGTAATAACACTGTTGCAAACCCTCTGTTTTCCAAATAAGTAGGCAATACAATGGATGATGAGGACCCCGCAGTAAATTGTCTGACATTTGTTAGTACAGACAGTGGTTCTGTGGTTATGAAGTATCGGATTCAAATGGGACAGTTACCGCAAGTCAGAATTTTCATCAAGTTCAAATTTTTCCCCTGAGTCTCTTGCAACATTTACAGTATCACCCATTTCCGCATCTGGAGTAAGCATACTGACCCACTACTGAGTCTTTCCCAACTCCCTCCATTCGAAACTTTTCTTCCGTCTATGATGCAACAAGCTCATCATAGGTCGTGACGCAGCCTTTTGAGTAGCCATAAATAGGACGGTCTGCACATTCAATTCGCTTGCCCTTTAAGATCTTATGAGATCCGTTAGTTGCTACTGCATTAGATCAGTTTGTCCTCTACATTCTTAGTCTCTTCAGCACAAAAGGTTTTATTCAGCTGATCATCAGCACTACTATAGACAACTAATCACTTTTTTTTTTCTTTTTTTTTTTGTTGAAAGTTTGAACCCGTTCATTTATTTTCGATATAAGTTGAATCAACTCCATACTTATTTACATCTTTGGAATCATAATTTCGAAAATCATTAATTCTTTTATTCGAAACCTCGCTAGTTGTGGGTCCGATTTTATTTTTCAATGATAGACATTCGCAAAGATGGACGTTCCGCAGTCTTCGTCGATTCCCGGACGAGAGAACGTAACTTCATTCCAAGGTTGCACAATTGACTCGAACAATTAAATATTTTACAAGAATATCCATGTGCATTTTTTCAAAAAAAAATTTTTGATTTTTGCATGAGATAAGAGGAAAAATTCCGAAAATTTTCCGTTCAAAATGCCCAAGATTCTCCTTCTCAAAATGCAATTTGCGAGCGGAAATTTGGCAACATTGAAATGTAGTTACGTTGCTCTTCGAGGAAAAAGTTCCAAGTATTCTGATACTTTTTAAACAATCTTCCCGTAGCTAGTATGTGTTACTTGGAGCACTTGTTACATTTTTACGGCAAAATATCAAACGAGTAATTTACAATTTTCTTGGACGAATGCGCAGTCGGATTACGTCTCCTGGAATCGACATCCAAGCGTCCGGCGTCCGTCCGACGAGACATTACGCGACTTTACGGGCCGGCCCCCCGCATACCCCGCGTCGCGGTGAAAGTGACCCCCGCCCCCACACCCCCCCCCCCCACCACGGTAGGTTGATCGCGATACTGCTACGCGCTGCAGTCGCATTTTTCCCGCGCCGAAAAACGCTAATTAACACGGAAGCGACGACGGCTCGGCATTTCGATTTAATCAAATTCGCTTGACATTCGATCTTCTGCCTCGCTTCGGCGCATTTGCCTTCCAAGGTTGCCAAAGTATCTTTGCGTGCGTTCTTGGTTATCTATTTTGTAGAGTATTGCAAGCTGATCATTGAAATCGATAGACAAATCGATAGATGAGGAAGACGTAGGGGTATTGAGCAATCCTATTGGCTAAAACCGGCGGTTCCCCTAGACTAAGGGGGAAAATAATGGACTAGTTTAGGGTCTCTTGTCGGTTGCGTTAGTTAGTCTATTACTTTCCTCCTTTGTCCATTGCAACCACCCGCTTCTTCCTATAGAATCCCTTTATATCCCCTTTTATTTGTCTTCTTTGTCCGTTGCTTTGTCTAACAATTTCAATAATCAGGCCGCTGGGGAGAGTATTGTCATACTCTGTGCAACTAGTTATTTCATAAGTTTTGGTCTTTACATGGAGCTCTTTTTTGAGACAATAGTAAGCAAACCCCGCTTAAATGAATTCGTATCATCGAGCAACAACATGGCTTGAAGTTATCACAGAATTTTCTTTATAAAGAGTAGAAAAATCACTGAATTTTTAAAAAAAAAAAAAAATGACGCCCAGTAGTTTTCGATGTAAAAAATAATGTATGACAGGAAATCTACAACGCCACAAACCGAGATTCCCATTTTTGCGTTTTCACTATAGATTTTATCATTGCCAATTTTTAAGGGTTTCTTTTGCAGTATTCCAGACGGAGATTCAGTGTAATGACATTTTTCTTGGACCTTTTAGTCTTGGCTAAATGATACTGCGTGACAAAAAACCTGCACCCTTGCACCCGCACCGACAAAAAAAGGCTATGTCTTTAAAATATTTCCACCCGAAGCCTGGAACAGAATACGAAGGCTAGTTACGATCTGTGTTCCAGACGGAGAACCCCCTTGCGTAACGCTACTTCCTGCATCGAGGAGCATTTGAATGAAACACGCGTGAGTGCCGCGTCAGTGATCTGGATCGGCCGCGGCGGGCCGAAATAAAAAGCTAATTACGTTTATGACACTTTCATCCACACGCGGCGGGAATAGGTAGCTTTTATGATCTTCACATAGTGGAGCTTTACGATCGTCCGAATGCGACTGGTCCTCACACTCTAGTCGTAAAATTAGATCACTCGAAGCCGAAGCGTAATGATGGCGAGGACCTGGACCCCTCGAGACGAACTGATAAGCTACGAGTGAAGAAAAATACTATCTCGTGTTTGAAAGAGTGAGGTGTGCTCGATCGTGGAAGTTCGCGAAATGTTGCGTGAGAACTCGGTATGTTTTTCTACCGGTTGCCTAGTATCGAGCATTGCTCTCGTCTATGAGATTTTTTTTTGGGCGGGGGGGGGGGGGGGGGTAGGGCGAGTCAAAAAACATCGACTTTCGAATTTCAAAAACGTATAGGGGGAAAAGTTGCGCCTAGGCATCAACCTAAAGTGTGCCAAAGCGTTCCTCGAAAAAAAAATTTCTTGGGGTGCCTCTCCTGCAGTTTGTGTCAAAAAATCACGTGATTCATGCTGTTTTTTCCCGATTTCATCGCACTATTTAAGCATAATAAAGATTCGCTAGAGCCCTGAATTTTGGAGCATTAACTCACTACTAGTAGTCATTTAAGGTGTACTAATTAATTTTTAAATCAACATATTTTTTGTGCTCCCCACATGCCCTTAAAAATGCAAAAAACGCGATTGCGGCCGAATGCGCTTCGCGTATTTCAACGATTTTATCGATTCTTTTAGGTGACTTGGCATCCACGCAAAAAGTCAATTTTCGGTTTTTAGGAACTATTTATATAGATGATAAGGGAAAAATATTAGTTTTTTAAATGCGGGCGGTTTTTCCCCGCTTTGCGAGCTCACAGTTAGGCCGTATCACTCGATTTGGCCGAAATCACATCGATTTTCGCTATTTTTTTTGCACGACTTGGCAAGCGTGTAAAAAATCGGACATTCACTTTTCGTAGACTCTTTTCATAGTAGAATAAGAGGATATAATAATTATTTTGCTGGGGGATGTTTTTGTACCTCTGCGGAGCCCTTAACAAGCCAGAAAAACACGATTTTTAGCGACTTTTCAGCTATTTTTGACGATGTTTTTCAGGGACTTGACAACCGCGCAAAAATTTGACCCTTCAATTTTCAGGGACTCTTTTCATGGCAAACTAAGATCCCGTAAAACGTTTTTTGTTTAGGTCCTTTTTTGTACCTCCTCAGAGGCAAGAAAAAGATGACTCGTGACACCCATTCATCACTATAAAAACCTTAAATATTTTAACTCTTTTTTACGTATTTGAGCTGTAATTGATACGAAAGTTCATAAAAATATTTCATTATTAAATTTTAGTGATTTAATTTATTATTTATTAAATATTATTCATTATTATTATTAGTTTTATTTAAGTATTGTATCTAAATATTTAATTCATTGCAGGTTTAATTTGTTACTTTACCTGATTTAAATTAAAATTAACAATGATAAAGTAAGAAGTCTTTTGATAAATAAACATTTAATAAGCAATAAAAGTTAGCTATACGTAAAAAAAGAGTTGAAATATTTAAGATTTTTAAAGTGATGAATGGGAGTCACGAGTCATCTTTTTCTTGCCTCTGAGGAGGTACAAAAAAGGACCTAAACAAAAAACGTTATACAGGATCTTAGTCTGCCATGAAAAGAGTCCCTGAAAATTGAAGGGTCAAATTTTTGCGCGGTTGTCAAGTCCCTGAAAAACATCGTCAAAAATACAGTGGATATCGGATATAACGACCTTGAAGGGACCAGCCATATTCGGTCGTTATAGCCGATAGTCGTTATAACCGATAGTGGAATTTTTACGCACGTACCCTATGTTGAAGAGCTGAGAACAAGGCTGTGCTGTAGGTGGGATTCCAGGGCCCGGTGAATTTTGCTGCTGATTCATTATCTCTTCAGTAACACCTTTGTTTATTAGCTTTATCTAATTTTATGTGAATTGAATATTTATATAATTCATTTATTTTTTTATTCTAGGACTAATTTTAATTAAAACACTCTGCTTGAATTTGTAAAAAGAAGGTATTTTATAATATTGAGAATACATGCACTACACACTACATTATGTTTGCAATACATATGCGCAATACCGAAGAAGTATAAAACTTCTAATTTGAATAATAGTCCGTGATTTCTTTTTGCTTCACAATCGTGTTCGCGTACCCTTTTTGTAACGCTCTATGGGCCGAGCGTAAAGTGTGATAAAGTGGAATCGTTCCATTCTGGGTTCAAAATTAGGAATTTTTGAACAGTTGTGATGGCTTCTAGGGCGTCTGGAAACGAGATCCTCTCCTCTTCGGCCTCTGTTGCTGTCGCTCAGGTCGTTATAACCGATCACCACATCTGTTGGGACGCGAAAACTCCGTCGCTATATGACCGATATGTCGTTATATGCGATGTCGTTATAACCGATACATAAATACATTGAATGAATGGGATTTCAGCCGGGACCGACCAGTTTACGTCGTTATGCCCGATATGTCGTTATAACCGATGTCGTTATATCCGATATCCACTGTAGCTGAAAAGTCGCTAAAAATCGTGTTTTTCTGGCTTGTTAAGGGCTCCGCAGAGGTACAAAAACATCCCCCAGCAAAATAATTATTATATCCTCTTATTCTACTATGAAAAGAGTCTACGAAAAGTGAATGTCCGATTTTTTACACGCTTGCCAAGTCGTGCAAAAAAATAGCGAAAATCGATGTGATTTCGGCCAAATCGAGTGATACGGCCTAACTGTGAGCTCGCAAAGCGGGGAAAAACCGCCCGCATTTAAAAAACTAATATTTTTCCCTTATCATCTATATAAATAGTTCCTAAAAACCGAAAATTGACTTTTTGCGTGGATGCCAAGTTACCTAAAAGAATCGATAAAATCGTTGAAATACGCGAAGCGCATTCGGCCGCAATCGCGTTTTTTGCATTTTTAAGGGCATGTGGGGGGCACAAAAAATATGTTGATTTAAAAATGAATTAGTACACCTTAAATGACTACTAGTAGTGAGTTAATGCTCCAAAATTCAGGGCTCTAGCGAATCTTTATTATGCTTAAATAGTGCGATGAAATCGGGAAAAACAGCATGAATCACGTGATTTTTTGACACAAACTGCAGGAGAGGCACCCCAAGAAATTTTTTTTTCGAGGAACGCTTTGGCACACTTTAGGTTGATGCCTAGGCGCAACTTTTCCCCCCTATACGTTTTTGAAATTCGAAAGTCGATGTTTTTTGACTCGACCTAGGGGGGGGGTCGCACTAGGTGGTTTTAAAATCGTCTATGAAAATGTAATGCAAGGTTTTCCAGTTGTGCGTGCAGTTGAGCGATTTTACGAGGCGAATGTTATAAGCTCCCTTGTTTTCTCTATGTTGATGAGAACTTTAAGGCTGAGCAAAGTTTAGAAAAAGCGATCAATAAGAAGTTCATATGGTGGAGGCGTTTAGGTCCTTTTACTCTGAGAAACATACTCATACATGCACTGTCTCAGCAATACTTGATGACGCTTAAAAGGTCACTCATTACATTTTGACGTTACATGATGCGAATTCGAGGTACCCTATGGTGCAAATTGCGGCGATAGGTCATAGGTCAACGTCACGTGCCAAAAGTTCACGGTCACTATAGCCAACCATTTACGTCAGCCATATACTCGCAATTTGGCGGCAGCAGACGGATTGGCGGCGCGAGAGAAGAATATCCACCCGGTGTCGCCAACTAGAAGTGATTATTTGTATTCTCTTAGAAACGGATGAATATAAAGAAATCTCTCGAAAGAAATGTGCCGATTCATTCTGTATTCAGATAACCGGACATTGAGAGCAACTTCGCTTACTTCCCAGCTTTTGTATGCTGTTATGCCGTTTGGCGGAAGCCAATGAAGGGTCAGTGCAAGACGCGCTGCTCCCACTGGATGACGATTGGCTACCGTCATATAGCGGTAGCCAATCACTATCCAGTGGGCGCAGTGAATCTTTCGCTGATTCCTTATTGGCTGCCGTCACAAGTGGATTTTCAATATTCGAATAAACGAAATGAAGTACCGCATTGAGAGAGAACCTTTATGAGAGAGATATTCTGCCAGTGTTTAACGTTCATGGGGATTTCTATAGAGTCAATTTAGTTCAGTGACCTTTTTTTCTTTTTTTTGAAAAGATGAAAACTTTGTGCAATATTTTAAAAATGAAGATTCTAGGTAATCTTCGGAACATAGTTCAGCCGAGTACTTCACTTGTTCTGTAAATTAATCATTCGTTATATTCTCAGGAAAAAAGTATGCGCTGTCACTGCACCCTGAAACCATCTCGTCAGGTAATCTGTTTGAAAGAAGTTTCTGAAATCCTTGAAAGAAGCTGGTGGAATCCACAATCAGAGGGTTTCATCAATGTGGCGATTCTGTCCCTTTATAAGCGCATTCAAACAAAATAAACTGGAGAACTTAAGCTCGGAGGCAATAACATCGCAAAAGTTTGCAATTATGCTGCACATACATGTTACTGCATACTCTCGCGGTGTTGCCATGTGGTGAGTACTATGAGCGGAAACCGGTTCGAAGGAAAGTGAACTCGGTTACGCGCCAGTAATTTCACCGCGTAAACGTTGCCAATTTCTTTCAGAAATACTCTTCCAATTCATATTAAAATTTGGAGGCGCGAGTGAATTTCCTCGCTTTACACGGTAACATCATACTGAGTTCGTCGCTTGTGTTGCCAGATTTACGTAATCATGGCATGTTTAACACGTATTTTTGAGCGGAAAAGCTTATATTTGTCTGTAGGTGGCAATAGACCTTTGGTGGTGAGGAATCTGGATCCATCCACACTTGCTGTACGTGCAAACGTGCACTCACTCTCATGGAGACGTTGTCGCTAAATTAGCCAGCAATTTTTTTTCTTTTCGTTTTATTCTTACTAGTAGCCTGATCATTGTTAGAAAGAAAGTACAGTTTTGGTTATTCAAAAAATGAATTGCTGATCAAATTACTCGTTGTGTTAATGCCATCAGCGTCGTGTCCTCCTTATTAGGTACACCCGAACGTGTTCGTACCCCCAAGAGATTACGTAAAGCACAATAAGTAGAGCCCTTGCCCCCCCCCCCCACCAAATTATCATTCGTTGAAATGCTGCTCAAACATCTTCCTCTTCCCCTAAAATCACGGATGTGTTGTTCTTTTCTCCTTCTTTCTTCCTTCTCTTGGCGCTTCCATGTCCGCACCTACCTTTCATCCATTACATAAATGTTCACCGCTATTTATGTCCACTAAACGTTAAGTCCATGCATACTGCTACTACCTTCATTCTTAAAAACATTTCATTCATGAATCAAGTCATGAAAGAGAACAGACTCCAGGAGCAGATAAAAACATATGTTCATGTGTACACTGTACGGATATGATAAGATGAAAACCAAAGCGGGAGCCTAGGAAACGCTCCAATGCCAAATTAAACATTTTTCAGTAACAGATGCAGTCAGAATTGAAAGTCCTCTTTAACTAGTTGTTTCGTGCGCCTTCAATCTTGTAGGATACTGTGCAACGCCTCTGACGCGAAATAGTTGCTTACTTAAAGCGTTGCGGCGCGGCAGGAAACTAGCGTGACAAGCGCATAGGCCCCTACAAACCTAACGGGATACTTCAAGCGTTGCGCAATGCGTGAAGTATCCCGTTAGGTTTGTAGGCGCCAGTGCGC
The DNA here is from genome assembly GCF_918797505.1 of Bemisia tabaci. Taxonomy (NCBI): domain Eukaryota; kingdom Metazoa; phylum Arthropoda; class Insecta; order Hemiptera; family Aleyrodidae; genus Bemisia; species Bemisia tabaci. The sequence continues at coordinate 37,904,874 of NC_092795.1, forward strand.
GTTCTGCGCTGCTCCGCTTTGTGTTAGGCTCTAATATTTAAACTCGCGGAGTCAGCGTTTTTCAACTCATGATTTTGAAATATTTGCACTCTCTGCATTGATTATTCCCCTCGAAACTGATGAAACAGAAATATGTATTACTGGATAATATAATGTGTTTTTCGTAAATAAAATAGTGGTTCTGTGTCAAATTTAATGATTTCCAAAGCATTCAAATTTATTATTTTATGTTTTGGGCTTTTACTGTGCTGCAGCGTGGTGTAAACGCAACTAGTTAAAGGCTCAAAATTGGACGTATTTGACTCAAAAAGGTCGATGTGCAATTATGTTAAAAACAAAAAATTGTGTGGTTCTAGTTTTTTTTCCTCTTTTATTAATTTTTGTATAGTTTCTTTCATCACAACTACGGCTTATTCATATCGATTTCATTGCTTGGAAAAGGTTTTACAAATATTTACCATACGTCTTAAAAATGTAAATGTTTTTAAAATGAAGTAATCAATTTCATTAAAAAAAAGAATGTACATTTAAGGCATATTTTATATCGGAAATTTCAAGGATAAAAATGAAACCAAGTATTTACCAAAGACAACTTGAAAAGATGAATCAAAAGAAGAATTTAACATTTCATTTAAGATATGAGTTACGATAACAACACCTCACTCTCTCCTAATTTTCTCATTTCGATATTGTCAATATAATTTTACACACGGACTAAAATATAACGCTTGAATTCGATTTTAGTGGACTTTACTTAGTGGACGTTTAAGTAATGAACTTAACAATAGTATGGGCTTTAGAACTGTGGACGTAAAAATTGTGGACGAAAAGTCTGTGGACGTAAAAAAAGTGGACATAATGTCCGTGTACCCTATTGACACCGCCTAAAAACAAACAAAAATTACAACGTACCTAGTACAATTGTTTTCCTTCATTTTTTTCTCTTCATTTTAAATTGTTCATAAGGAGTATTTACAGTTTTGTTCGCTGTGAGGTACGTCGCGCGCTTGCTTGAAGGCTCATGTCTGACTACAATGACAAAGTCAAGATGCAGCATGTGTCTCAAACAATTGCGATGCCTGCATGAAAAGCTGTGTCGGAAAATATAATCTTTGTGTTCCATCATGAGTTACCATGGAAAAGGCTGTAAACTCTCCATACGCGAGCTGTCTTTTGCACGTAGCTTATAGCACCTGGACAGACGCGCTATAACTTACGTTACATTTACCTCGAGTTTTAATGCTAATAAAAAGATCGTAATAGTAAACAGGAGCTAATGTACCAAAGAACGAAACAGTTGCAAATATGTACGTAAGTATATTCACTGTTTCCCCTCGGTGTATCCAGGAGGGAAAACGGTTGTGTACACCGGCGTGGTTGGCAGACTCCATAATGTCCCACTTTCTTCGAGTACCTACCTCCGGCTCTTCCCGCATCCCGATCGGCCGTTTGGCGCCCTTGTGGCAACGGAGCTTAGCCTTGATCTTGGAGACGGGAGAGGGGGCGAGGAAATGCGAGCAACGAGCAAGGCGTGTAATGACCCGCTCGTAACCGGCGACGTGCTTGAAAGCGAAAGTGCAAGCTCATTTCACCCGAGATGAAGCTGTGCCGGACGATGGACGAAGGTGCGGCCCGCGGCCGGCAGGTGAGGTCGGTTCCGTTCGATATTCGCTATTACGGCGGATGATGTCATCGCTCGGAATTTTTAGTGCTGTCCACTCTCTGCATCCTAAAATGGACCAAATTGAACCAACAGGGGCCTGTCTAAGGATATAGGGAGAAACTCGTGGCTATTTGGATGCTAAAGAGCAAGAGGTCTATTCTGCCGTGCTGAGGAAGAACGCCGCATGAACATTCGAGAGTTGCCAAATTTCTTGTGATAAAATTTTCATTTTTTAGGAAAGTTATCAATATTTTTCCTTCAAATTTTCAGAATCTTTAGGTAAAATTGTGAACTAAATTATCTGAAAAATTTAGAGGGAAATACCCATAAATTTACCAGGAAATTCGCGTTTTATGAAAGGAAATTTGGCAACGCCTGGAGGTTCATGCGGCTTTTTCCCTTAACACGGCAGTATTTGGGAAAGAAGTTGGCCCCGATCGATCGAAGGTCCCGCTGGGAAAAATGACATTGTAATCTTGAGGGGAATTTGACCCTTCACCCCCCTACCCTGTCTCACTTCCATCCTTTAGGATGAAAAGGACGGAAGTTCAGCAATTTCTAATCTCTTCTAGATTAAATGATTGCATTGGCAAGACAAGAAAATAGTGAAAAGGAGCAAAGTAACTAATTTAAATTAAAAATTAAAATAGAATAAAACAGAAAGTTTTAGCACTTTAATGAGGGGTTTTCATCGGAGATTGGGGTTTTGAAGCTAGTCGTCGTAAATTAATTCAATTTGCGCTGAAGCTTTTATCTCTCTTTTTTTTTCTTTAGTCTTAAATGTTATTTCAATTCTCTCTCTGTATATATATATGTGTAAGTACTTTTTTTATTTTTTTAATTTTTTTTCCGAAATTATCACTTCATTTTGAAAGCATTTATATTTTTAAAACGTGACAAATATTTGTAAAACATTTTCCAAGTGACATTAATCTTAATGAGCCACAGTTGTGCCGACAGAAACTGCAAAAATGATTCAAAGGAGGGGGAAAAAACCAAGAAGCACGCAATCTTTAGTTTTAACCCATTTGTACATCGATCTTTTTGAGTCAAATACGTCAAATTTTGAGCGTTTCGTTGCGCGTACACCTCGCTGCAGCACAATAAAAGCACAAAATGTAATAGAAAAAATTAAAGTGCTTTGGAAATCATAAAATTTGACACGGAACCACCAATATTTAAAAAACACATTATATTATTATTCTCCTTTGATGAATTGATACATATTTTTTCTCCATCAATTTAATTGAGAATAATCAATGCAGAGTGTGCAAACATTTCAAAATCATCAGTTAAAAAACGCTGACTATGCGAGTATAAATATCAAAACCTAAGAGAGCGGAGCGGCGTGCTGCCAGCGCGAGAGGCTCACTGGCGCCTACAAACCTAAGTGGATACTTCACGCATTGCACAATGCTTGAAGTATCCACTTAGGTTTGTAGGCGCCAGTGCGCGTTCCGCGCTGGCCGCCCGCCCGCCGTGCGGCGGCGCCTGAACCAACTATTCCACAACAGAGGTGTTGCACAGTATTATACGAAATTGAACGTATTAAGAATGGCAGGCATCCTCTAAAAGTACAGATCTTTCCTCGCAAAATAAATCAAGATACTTATCGTACACTGGGAAAATCTAAGAGCCTTTAGCTGAGGCAAATGTAGAGATTTATCCGGTTAAGGTATAACAAGGTGGGAATCTCTTGAAAGGTAGGTAATTAAGTCCTGTTACACCAAAGAGGTGTAAAGAGTTTTAGTGAATTTTGTCTTATGGAATCGACGCTCCCCCATTTTTACCAAAACTCTCAACTATATATTATTCTCCGTTGGACCAAACAGACAAAACAAAAAAACAAGTAAACCCTCATTCTTCCAAGACATTTTACATTTTCATCCAAAAACGTCGTGAGCCATTGTCGTTTGTATTTACATGTGGGCCGATTAACTATGGGTCTCAACTGGCACGTGGACCAAAACTCCCGTGCCAAAAAAACGCGTGTACGTACATTACTGGAAAAAACAGATGCGCGGACAGTAAATCGTTGACGAAATGTCCTATAACCCAAATTTTCAATGTATTTCCGACTGAAAATGATTCAATTTTGAGTCGAAACGTCTCAGGGTTTTTTTAAATTGCGTATTTTAGCCTTGTTTCCATTTTCCCCTTTGTTGGTTTTTTTTTTTTTTTTTTTTACTGGCACCATTGTCTCGGGCTGCTCTATAAAAATTTGTAGCTAACATTAATGTGCATGTGCTGCTGTGGAGGCTGCGAACTGGCGTGGCGCTTTTAGGTGCTTCTGCTTTCCCGAGATGAATTCAAGAAACGAGCGCTACTCTCTATCGACGTCGCGCGGAACTATATCGACTGCCTCTCTGTAAGCTAGCTCAGCGCGCGGACTGCATTGGAAGCTCTCACAACTGACTCTCAAAGCGCGCGAAATTTTAAACTGACTCACATTTAACACTACGCTGTAGCCGGAGAGTAGTTTCGGAGCGACGCATATCTATAAACGATCGGACACAGCTATTTATGATCCATCACTAAACTTATTGCATCTCTAAAAGATGAAGGCGTTTCTTGCACTGCGGTTGGTTCGTCAAATGTAAGTGGCCATCGATAAATTACGTTAAGCTCTAAGGGAGGGAGGGGGGTGAAGTAGAGCCTTACGCCATTTTCTTGTTGGTTGTTTCTTGTTTTTTGTTTGGTTGATGGGCAGGGACCTAAGTCACAAAAGCGTTACAAGGGGGATGGAGGTTCCAAATGCCAAAAAAGTGCGTTACGTAATTTATGAACACTTCCTGACCAAAATGTTCGTCCCCAGCTTTGGTAACTCCTTAAACTTGCCGGCCAGGTTGGCCTAGTGGTCAGCGCGTCAGACTCTAAGTCAAGAGGTCCCCGATTCAAATCCCGGTGTTGGCGTCTAATTTTCACGGAATTGACAAGTAGATCTGCTGAAACAGATTCTCTTTGTCCCTAATCCCTGAAAATTGGAAAAGCCTGGAACATGGAGATTCCACGATGTCTACGGACACTAAACATTGTCTAAAGTTGGCTGAAGGTGCTTGACGCGAAGCCATTAAACCAGCAGAAAAAAAAGAAAAAAACTCCTTAAACTTCATGCCCTCGGTAGACGAGAAAAGAGACCCTTGTCCTCCTACGATAATTATTGGGTAGGGAATAGCATAATTCGTTTTTTCTGCCCTGTCGATTAAATGAAAAGCTAAAACTGATCTATTGGATACGATGTCCACCACCGGCAGCATGCAAATTGAACATGTTGACTACTTCCTTCTTAATAATTTACCCCTTTTGTTTCCTCTGTTTCAGGTGTGCCTCCTGTTGGTCTCACTGGCCTGTCACGGCGCCCTCGCCCGTCACCCGGACGACAAGCGCCCCAGCAGGCCCGTCCGGGAGAACCGGGACCACCCCCCGCGAGGAACCCGCGACTCCCACCGAGACCAGAGCCGCCGCGAGTCCCAGATGTCAGCCTCCTTCACCAAGCGAGAGGAGCCACCCAAGCACCTCAAGCTCGTCCAAGGGGGAGTCCAGACTTCCTTCCCGTACCAGTTCGTCAACCCGATGGTCCCGCCCTCCTTCGCCTACTCGCCCGGACTGCAGTACTCCAACACGGTCCACCCCTACACACCCCACCTGAACGCCCCCTACGACGCCTACTCTGCCCCTAAGGCAGGCACCTCCCCCGCCCCAACCGTCGTCAAGTACGAATTCCTTCCTAAACCGGCATCCCAGACTGCGCCAGCGCCTGCCTACTCCCAGCAATCCTTCTCGCAGGGTCACTCCCATGGCCACTACCCTCAACCCGCGCCCTACCCCCACCTCATCCCCACCCCCGCCCCAGCAATGCTCCTCGTCATGGCCCCGCCCCACCCAGGCAACCCCTACGGTGCCCTCATGCTGATCCCCACCCAGAACCAAGGCGTCTTTCCTCAACAGCCGTTGACGCTTATCCCTGTACCAACTGCAGTTCCCTCTGGCGCTGGATTCCGTGGTCCCGTCGCCTACCCCACCGTCGCGCATCCTAACCTCATTCCCGTTAGCTTCAAGCCTATCCACTACCAGCGACAAGCGTACCCGCAGTTCGTGCATGCGCAGAACTTCGGTCAGAACTACGCGCCCAAGTCGATGAGCCAGAGCGCCGGATCGCAATCTGAGGAGACGCAGATGTCGGAGACGAACCCGCAGATGGACATGACCAACGGGCACTCGCATAGTCAGAGCAGTACCAAAGAGCAGACGTTTGGCAACAAAGTACCGAATTTTAGGCCGATTTCCGTACCGTCGTAAGGACGGTATCTGGAGATTTTGCTGGCCGCAATGAAATGCTCCGTAAAAGGAGAGCAAAGAACATGACGTCCTCCCTCAACTCTTCGCAAGCAGGGGTGAGGATCGTTTCATGGGTGTAGATGAAATGCGTCCGACAGGAATAGTTTGTTTTGGTTAATACAGCAGCTTGATTTTTCAGATTTTTGTAAAAGTCAGCCACTGAAGATGAATGACACACACTTTCTCTTTATAGAAAAAGGGGGGAAATATACATGGTGGAACTCCAAACAGGAAAAAAAAAACAAATACAAAAACATAACTTACCCTTTAAGGACTGGCTCCACCTGTTTTAAATTTGATCATTTGAATCGCATGCGGGATTGCGGGCTTTTACTTTTGATTGATGTCACAGGAACCGATAAATCGTAAAATGTATCGGTATATTTATTTTTAAATTGTACATCCACACTTCGGACCTCATTTTTGTCTTACAGATCATGCACGTTTAAAAAAAAGTATGGGAGAAGAGAGCTCAAATTTTCTTGTAAAAACTTTCCCGGACGCATTTCCATCTGACACAATACATTAATTTTCCTCTGAAGTTGAAACAGGGGTGAAACTCAGCATTTTGTAGTGAAGAAAATGTCCGCTATCAGCACATAAAAAAACCAATGGTTTGCTAATATGCTGCATATATCGATTGTGTAGAATTGATTCTTCATCATTAATGTGTTTAGGCTACGTTGCCATTCAGGAATGATAATTTGTAAAAATTTGAAACTGAAATGTTGAGGACTTTAAGAAATTAGGAAGCACGCCTATCTTCGCAATCAAGAACAAATAATGCGTTGGGTGAGGATAATTATTGGTATGCGGTAAACAGTTACGTTAGTTATGGTTATTTTCTCTTTGAGGACGATGGATCCCACAAAATCAATATTATCATCACGTAGAAAATGATAAAATACCTCAAAAAATTCTACCTAGATATATCCTGAACTCAACCTATATTTCCTCACGATGATGTATGCACAAGGAAGAGTTGGTGATTTAGGACATGCACTTTATGCGTCACGGAATCTGCGTGGGAAAAGTTTAACGGTCTTGAAGAAACTAGAATAAAACTTTACCTAAGCGTTGCATGTTTTGCAGAAAGTTATGACAAATTTTTACCAAAGTTGAAATAAAAACTTTAATTTCCTATATCTCTCGAAAAGATTCTCCTGGTGGTTTACCAATCATTTTTCGCTAATTTATTGAATTATTTGTACCTAGATATTTCGTTGGAATGTCGATCTTCTCAAAACAAACGCGCATAAAGTGCGGATTTAATAAGGATGCCTCCATCAGTTTCGAATGTTCATCACAGATTCCTTAAATTAACATTTTCTTCAGTTCAACCGTCCAACTTAATTCGTCCTTTTTTAACTGTCTTCGTTTCTATAGCCAAAGTATACACAAATAGTCCAGCCCATCCTATTTGAAAATTCAAAGCGTTAAAGCATAATGTTAACCATTTTATTAATGTAAGCACCTCAGCACCTGAACCTGTTCCTTTTTCTTGTTGATTTTTACCTTTTCTCTTATCTGATCTTTCCTTCTTGTTTTTTATATTTTTTTACTCCACATCAAATCAAAATGTTTAACATTTGTTGAGTCTTCAAAACAAAAAATTGTTTCAAGAAGATATAAAAACATATTCTGACTTGAAAATAAGCTGCAGATCCACATCCAGTTCCTGCTAATTACCACATAAGTTAGCTTATTTTTAGCTCACTATCAGTTGAAGCAGATGTATTGTTATAGGAGAGCAATAAGTTACAATCTATTATGTTTACTCCGCTCTACCTTCCAGCACTTTTTAAGCTAAAGGGCATACCAAATTCTTTAGTGTAAGTTTGTAATTGTTGTTTTATTGTCTACATTCAAATGTTTCCTTTTTATATTAGATAATTTAATTCTGTAAATAAACCTATTCAAAGTTATTTTATAAAGAATTTGCTTTGTTTTTTTTTTTTTTTTTTATTTTTTCCTTCATTTCTAATTACAAAAAGCTTGCTTCGCATATTTAAAGTTACTCGTGAACACGTTGAAATTTATAACCTTCGTTTAAACATAAAAGCTCTTTGCCATACCTAAACGGAGAAGTGTAGACACCTACATCCAATAAGCACAATAGTAATCAGGGGCCGTATCGCGTGCAACGAACACTAGATGAATGTCAGTGTAACTCCTGACTGCAACTATTCGGACTCAATGGATGTGCGTGTTGCATACGCACAGATGTGAAGGCGTTTTGCAGACGCTATCCGCGCTCAGTGGAGCAAATTAGTAAGCGGAGTCATAAAAAACGTGGAATCATTATAAGGTCTCATCGATATTAATGCGGAACGTAGAGGATTGAGAGGTAGTTTCATCGATTTTTTTGTATTTCCTTCAAGATGCATCCTATTAATAATGTGAAGAAATTAACATCGAAATTCTCAGTTTGCGTCGAAAACTTCAAGTCCAACCTCTCTGAAAGTCTCGTTTTATTGTGTGATGGGCTTCAATTCGTGTTTTTTAAATGAAGCAGTGCCTTCAATTCTGCAATGCCTAGGAAAAACGCCGTATGAGCCTTCAGGTGTTGCCAAATTTCCATTGATAAATCGCGAATTTTCGAGAACATTTATGAATATTTTTCTTCCAATTTTCGAGATAATTTTTTCCGCAATTTTACCTAAAGTTCCTGAAAATTTTAAGAAATATTATTCATAACTTTCCTCAAAAATGAACATTTCATCGGAGAAAATGTGACACCTCTCGAATGTTCATACGGCGTTTTTCCTTAGCATTCTTATTTACACTCGAGGACTTCTCTTCGGCATGAATAAATGCTCTACTAATCATGCTCAGCACATCGCGATATCAAAACTGAAGCACAAAAAATACTCGCATCCTATACCTGTATGCAAATATTCGTGCGTCAGAGATATTCGTAGTCTAAACGAAGAATTGAAAGCGTTCTGCCATTTTGGATCCTTCCAGTAGAACCCGCCGCGCCGCACAGTGGATCACGTCAATTAGAAAAGTCGGACATGAAATTTTTTACTAAAATTGTGAATTTTGATGTTTATTTTGTCACATTTTAACTTTTGAGGGGTGCTACAAGAAGAAAATTTCATGAGGAAACCAATGGCACCATTTATAAAATTTCTAAGTTTTGATTTAACGGAAGTATTAGCATTTAAAGTTTCCAAATTTTGCCCGACCTCTCTGAGTGATTCAATCCACTGTTTGAAGCGGTGAGTGTCTACGCAGTCAAAACGCCTGCACTTCAGTGCGTATGTAACACGGACATCCATGAAGCCCATAGTTGCATTCAGGAGTTATTATGAAATGTGTAGCGTTCGTCGCATACGAGTGCACTAACTAAAGGCGTTTTGCTTGTTTTTCTAACGCCGTGATTTTAGTTCAGGGTTGCATCTTGTGCCATTGTAGTAAGCTACCACTGATTTTCATGGTGGCATTGTCAATTTTCCGAATCATGATTTGATTGGTTAAAGCCTCAACGATTCATGAAAATGAACTAAGATCTTTTTAAAAGAATGACAATTCATATTACCCCTAACTCCTGAATATTCTAACTTAAAGTTCACAAACTAATATTATCATATAATTAAACAAAATCTTTCGTTTGTTAATTTACTAAAATTAATTCATTTTTTTTTAACTCCAAAGATTAACGTTTATAAACTTAAGTTACCGGTTACGTTGATCCACACGAGTTCTTCATCTTTATAGGGAAATTTCAGGCATATAATAACAATATCTCGGCGAATTTATAAGTGGCCCACTGGAAAAAAGACAAATTGGATCTAAAGTCCAGACTCTTAAAAACATCGACAAGAAAAAATACCTTTGATTCAATCAGATTTAAGCTTAAATGAAGAACCAAGCCTCTTAATTTGAGCGGATTCCTTTTGATTTAAGCTTAAATCTGATTAAATCAAGAGTCCTTTTTCTTGTCTATGTTTTCAAGAGTCTGGACTCTAGAACCAATGTGTTTTCTTTTCCAGTGTGGTAGCGAGTGACCTGACCTAGTGCCGGACGAGAATATAATCATATTTCACTAATTTGGTGATAATTTCAATTGCATTATCGCATTGGTAAAAATAGGTCAGTATTATGCCTCAACACCCCAATTCGTGAAGAGTCTCTTATTCTTTATCGTTAACACACTGTACCGATAAACTCAGGGCCTCCATGCGGCGTGTATTTTGAGACGCAGCCTGTTCACTAGGCGTTCATTTTTTTCGGAAAATTTCCATTAGAACTTTTTTCCATGTCACCACGACGTGAAAATGCTTTCACCATAATCACGATCTTCGATATTGCCACATCAGCAGCTTCGCCAGAGGATATAAAAATGGAGAATGCATCACTTTGTTAGCTGAGCTTCAGAAAAAGCGTGCAGCACAGATTTTGATTAAAGGCTACGTAAAATGTAAATGAAAGGTGCGACAAGTTCATTCTTGATGCAAGAGGGTGAACATCAGACAGAGGTTTTTTTCCATGAAACGTGCGTACGCGCGTCTACTGAATTTTATCCTCCAAAACTCAGTGGTGTGTTCTGCCTCCGCAGTACTTTTTGAGTTTAGTTGATAAACGTTATTTGTCCAGCCACTATGTATTGAGCAAACTGTAGCTGTGTTCCAGGTAAGTTTTATAAAAGAGTGTAATTTTTTTCATTACTGATTTCAATAGTGAAGGGGCCCGTCAATCTTTTTTTATCCGTCTCCACCGTAGACTTTGAGATAAATGCGCCCATTCTTTGAGGTGTGTATTTAATTTGATTTTGATCGGGAAATGCGCAAACTGTCACTGATATGATCTTGCCAATCTTTCCGTACGTCCAAAATCCTTCTCAAGGAGCAATGTTTCACGGTGATCATCATGTTTCGAATCCCGGTGGTGGTGTCTAATTTTCACGGAATTGACGAGTAGATCTGCTGAAACAGATTCTCCTCGACCCTAATCCCTGAAAATTGGAAAAGCCTGGATCATGGAGATCTCACGATCACAGACACTAAACATTGTCTAAAGTTGGCTGAAGGTACTAGACACGAAGCCATTAAACCAGCAGAAAAAAAAAAAAAAAATCATCATGTTTAAAAACTCTCAGCTTTGGGCTGAAGTAAAAGGATGGGAAAAATTGTTCTTGAGTCTCCATTCCATTTTTAGAAGTTCCTCTGAGTGAAAAGGTCTTATGCCGTAGATTAAGCATCTTTCTCCATATTTAACTCATCGCACCTCCTTCCATGTCCCTGTTCTCTCTGTACGTCACCCTTACATTATCTTCGTATTTGCTTCTCCTATTCCTCTTCGCCATCGGATGTTACGAAGCTTTATCATTATAAAGCTTCACCTTTTATTAAAAAAATAAGCTGAGTGGATAAATAATGAAAATTAGGATTGGGGCCTATATTTTCCAACAATTATCTTATACCAGCATAGTGCTGTATATTTTTCTTTGAGGGATGGATATAAACAAAGTTTTTTCAGATGATCATCTCATCTAAGACTACATTAAGTCTCCGGATGGATGAATCCCTGAATCAAACGCAATAAATCTCATTGTATATTTCTCTCCGCATCAGAAATTTCAAGTGCACTTTTTCAAGCAATTGGGTGGCTCCGCAATCATTCAACGCATAATCAAAACTTTCAAAATAAAATTGAGAGCTCGTCAATAAGTAATATTTAAGCTCATTTTTTTTATAACGCGTCAGTCGAATCCAAATAAATTTACGCACCTCTAGACTGCGGCAGAAGATCCGCCATCTTAATTCTCGCATTTACTTTACATGTAAAGGTGACGTCAGTCAATCTTCTGTCGCAGTCTAGAGTAGAGTCCCTTTATACTGAGAGTCAAGACAATTCGGCTCATGGATGTCACAAACGGGAATAAAGATTACAGAAATTGAACGTTTTTCGTAATCTTTGATCGGCCCATTCTCAAATTCCTTTCTCCGTTCCTCCTCTCATTCCGTTTGTTCCTTGCCGAACCCGTGATTCCCTGGTCCATTCCAGATTATAATCTTTGCAATTGGTAAAAATGTAATCTTTATTCCCGTTTGTGACACTGTGGAGGCCTAAAATACGGGAACCAATCAGAAATGGATTCAAATTGTCTTGACTCTCAGTATAAAGGGACTCTAGTCTAGAGGTGTGTGTTATTTGTCGTGGACTCTACTGCTAGTAACGCCAGGAAATAGGGTTAAAATCATAGGAAAACTGGAATGAAACCCGACTCCCGTTCGCTTACATGGAACAAGCAAGAAACTGAAAAATACCATCTCCTCCTTGCGACCGTATAAGTTCCGAAAATAACGATGTTCATTAATGATTCTCATCTCACCCGCCATGTTTCTACCATTGCGGTTAATGAATTAGGTACTAGATTACAAGATTACACGTGGCAAAAACAGATAGAATACGTGGTCTGTCATGATTGCTTGAAACTGCACGCTTAAGTATCGGTTCCAGTTTAAACATATGACTTCGTTAAACCTGGTTTTCACATTCAAGACAATATGATAATTATGATTGTGTTTCTTTGCATAAGGAAGATTTAAAAAAAAAAGCTGGATGAAAATTATAGTACCTTTAAATTATGCCTGCAATGCCTTTAAATTCAGAATCGAGTGGATTTGCAACATTGTTTCAACCGCTGTTGAAAAATTGTCGTCAAATGTTAATTACCAAATGAATTTTACAAGAGTGTTAAAAATCGAACAGTGCGAACTGTACAATCACATTTTTTTCTTGCTGAATTTATGGAAAAAAAGAAAGAAAAATAGAATTTGCTAACGTATTCAAAAACTTGTATTTTGTATCCAACAGGCGATATAGAGTAACCTATTACTGCTGAATCTTTGTAATATTGTAAGCGTTGGTGGTTGTACAGCACCTGTAACTGAAAATCTATGATTATTCTGGAGATCCTTAAAAATAAGAACAATTATTTTTTGAGTATGCAATGCTTCCAGAATTTTTGAGAACTGTGCAAATATAATACACGTGATTATTTAAACTTTTCCCATGAAATTTTAGATACATCGGAATGCGAGGTCTATTACTGCTATGGGCTTGCAACGTTGCCCTTGCTTCTACCGGATCGTCTATTGGAGATCTGACAGAACAGGCGCCGACTGCTACCACCGAGCAAATTATTTTACCACGGATGCTGTTTCGGAAACGTCAGGGATCAAGTTCTAGGTCACCATCACCCGCGAAAAAACGTGCAAATCGGTCCGGACTCAAAAAATCCACCTCGGTTCCCGTTTCACTAAAGGATTTTCAGAACTTACCTGATAGTGCATTTCCACCAGACAAACTGACAATGGCTTTGGCTAAAAATCCCCCGTCTCCTATCGAACCCAAACTTTCGGAAAAACGCAAGCTCCTTAAAAGACCCACTGAAAAGTAAAAAAAAAAACTTATTTCACCACCTTTAATAAACGATTTATGGATATGACACAAAAAAACAAAGCAAAATTAGTGGAGAACAAGGCTGAAATTACTCAAACGAACTTGGGTTTGTCTCTTGGGTTTGTTTGTGTAATTCTAGCTCTGTTCTGACTAATTTTGTTTTAAATTTTGTGTCATATATGTCGTGCTACCATAGTTTCAAAGTTTTATTCACTTATATGAATAGAAGAAACAACTTAGTTGGCCCGAAACATTGACAAAAAAACAACTTAAATGGGGACCAAGGCCGCACTGATGTGGATGGACTTAGTAGCATTTTTCACCAGTTCTTCCTTTCGGGCCTAGATGGAGCTGGAACACCTATGAGTAATCTCTGTTTCGATGTGCTTTGTTTCAAGTTGCACTTGCTCGTTTATTTTGGTTGCACTATCAGTCTCACAATAAAAGCGGCGAGGCTCATAGTGTCCGTCGTTCTAATTTTCTTTGTTTTTGTCGGTTGTAAATGCGGGTGCGATCCCTGCGAAACGTCCCGGGCTTTTTATTTTATTTTATGTATTTTTTGGGCGCTTCTGGGTACCAGATGCGCCCTTTCCAACCGTTCGACTCCCCCGATGTAACATGTACTATACTACATACCGTTTTGCCTTATGGGTAATGACGCCATTCTGGTACACCCGGGAAAATTTGATTTTTTTCTGCATCTGGTATTCGTAAAAGTTTTCGTGAAATGTTTTGCTTTTAAGCATAACAATCTCGCACGGACGTATTACCTGGTTAAACTATTTTGGGGCTTCGTTATGCTTAAATGCCTCATATTCGAGGTTGTAGTTTCAGATTGATTCGAAAAAATAACGAACAGTCGAGTGATCTCTTCATTTTAGTGACGTATTACTGTGCTATTTTGTGATTGGTTCATTTTCTCGGCGCAGCATCGTCAAGCAATCGTCAAGCGTCAGCTGTTTGCGGCTCTGGGTTGAAGGTTTAAGGTTGAAACAGATTCCACTCGGCCTTAATCCCTGAAAATTTGAAAGCCTGGAGCATGGATGTGCCTAAATCCCATGATGTCTAAGGACAATAAATACTGTCTATCGATGGCTGTAGGTTCCAACGGAATATAAGCCACTAAACCAGCAAAAAAAAAAAAAAAAGGTTTAAGGTTATGTCAGAGAGAATAGAAAGTTAGAGGCCCGACTCGATGCTAGGTAATTGAAACAGATGCGCTCGCAGCGCGCTCGCTGGCAACGTACGCAACTACTATTTTCTATTGTTTTCCAGAGACTAGCGGCGGGTATGTTGCTGCCGGATCACCTTCAAGTAGGCAATTTGTTATACATCGTCCGTCCGCAATACTCTCGCTTGGCCGTATGAAAACGTTCCTCGCATGCGCAGTGTTAAAGAAGCGCCCTCCAACGCTTTGGCGTTGGAACTGCTTGTTTTTTCTTTTTTTTTTGTTATTTGTGGCCTTAGTTCTGATTTAAGTTCTTTTTTTGTCTTCCATGAATATTTATATTGCTAGAACCAAGTTAAATGGTAAAATTATTGGTCATCATTCCTATAATTTTTGGATTTATACGGGTAAACTCTACATTCTGACAAGATTATAGTTATTTGTCTCAACGCATTAAAACAAATATTATCGCCCAAGTAATTAGAGACTATTTTTTTACATATATTTCAGTATACTCAGTATTATTCAATAGAATTAGCATTCAAAAGTAATCTTAGGTCAGAATGCTTAAATTCGCACCTTGTCTAGTGGTCCATAGATAACCACTTTCTAAGGCATTCAGCACTTTTACCTTCAATTTGAAGATCAGTCCGAAAGTGATCCTAATTGTTGAAAAAGTGGCAATCATATCTTCAGAGATAACCAACTCGTTGTCTCCCAGATTGAAGAACGGAACTCTAATCCAATGCTACGAAATCGATCGAAATGATGAATTTTAAACGAGGGAATATGACCGTGCAATTCCCGTAAACATTTTGTAGATCAAAAGAGGGTCATTTTGTAGGGTGTGATTAAAAAAAAAAACAATGCAATTTTCATAGTTAGAAATGTCCGAAATTTTTTTGCTTTCCTCGCTTTATACAATTGGAGAGTGAAAATTTTGCAACCTGAAAATGAAGTTATATTATTTTGCCTTGGAAACGGCGATCTGTACGTTGCATTTCCACAGAGGTCTTGAAGCCTCTAGGTTGTATCACATAAGCTATAGCCTCCATCTTCCTCCTGCAAACTCTAATTATTGTAAAATTTCCTAATCAACAGGGCGCAACCTGATATGTCAGATTCACCCAAAAGTGGCTTCAGCACTTATAGGCACATGGATGAGGACTACTGGTCGAACCCTACTGATATGAAAGCGGTGCGTTCAAAACTGGAAAAGTGGGTGCCCGGTACGAAACCAAGAAGAAGATATGCAGGTCGTCACAGTGACAGCGAGACACCCTCTCCACCCTCACCACCCTATTCAAGAGGCTAGCATTTTTATTGTGCTTTTTTCTTTTAAATTGCGTGACAATTTCACCAATTTTATCCTGAAATAACTAAAACCTGGAGCTGAACGTTATTCGATGTGTAAACAGAAATTCTAACAACTTGAGTATTAGTGTTACACATAGCGTCTCAAGCATTTTGATTGATCTTTGGATCATATACTATACATTATCGCAAGTATTTATATGTTTTACCTATTTCAATCACAAAGTATTAATAAACTATTTATAAGCCCTGGTTAAATTAGAAATAAAATACATAAAGTCTAACATTCCACGTCTTATACTTAGTGTCCTCTAAATTTGGTTTAGTGGGTATTATCTTACATTGTAGGTCTTTCAATTATTTTCCGCGTTTATTTTTCTTCGGTCACTGATTGAAAAGTTCTCAGTGCAAGATGAGGATAGACTGATTATTCCTGAACAATAGAAGCTTATTTCAGATATAAATGCACTCTTTAAACAACAGTCCAGTATAATTTAAGTTCCTTGAATTCGGGGTTTTAAGAGTTTAAACACTTCCCTCGACACATGAACAGCGAGGTAAAAGTTGAAGCCTGATACGAGGCTCCAAATCCAGATCCACGCGAACTCTAAGTCCGTTGGGTCCATCAAGGGTAAAAAGTCTTAAATGAAATTCAACCAACGTGAAATTCACACAATTCGTTGCTTAAATACTTGAAACTAGTATTTACTATTAGTAAAAGTCAAAGATCCATCTCTATAACACAACACAGCTCAAAGATATTACTTCCTGCGAGACAATAAACCTACATTTCAAAAGGAGACAACAGTTATGATCTACTGAGACACAACAACACACCGCTTGATTTATCAGTTTTAAATGTAGGAACATTTTTGTTTCGCACACGAAGATGATAAAGAAAAAAAAAAGAATTAACAGCATTGATAAGATTTGTGAGCTTTTATGAGCGAGCCCCTCCTTTAGAACACAGTCGTTTGTATTATCAGATCAGCCACTTATCTACTTTAATCGATACTTTTTATTTTAGAGTAAATTACATGATTTTGCAAATGTAATGTAATCTACGAGGAAAAATCACGTGTCAAAATTTTAAAACTTGTTTTTTGTCATAATTGGATGAAAAGGGGTGTAAATTTTTAATGAAAAAGGGACGACCTCGATTATTCCGTGAAACTATATTTTTAAACATTTTTTTTATCAAAATATGTAGAGCGTTTAGCTTCCCAAAGCACTTTATAAAAATTCAGATCCGACTAAACGATTTGCATTTTAGATTGATCCTCTTATTGCCACGTTGCTCTGCACGCGTATATTGCATACATTCCCGCATGACTTCAAAAAACCACCCTTGTAGGCATGCAGGACAAGAGTGCACCCCTGATAACGTGCATTTTACAGTGCGCTTCTTTGGCCATCAGAGTGAAAGTGTTTCGGGTTTGCTTCCCTCTAACAAAGCTATCACGAAAGCCTCATCGATGGCCTATCGAAGGGTCTCGACCGATAATTGGACTATTTCTGTCAAATGGAGCTATGTCCATTAAGACATGAACCCCGAAACCCATAAGAATACATGCATAACACGGCTAACGTTATAATATGCCTAGACAGAAATACGTCCAATTGTTGTATGACGGAGCTAAATTGATCGATACCATTCCACACACTATCGATAGAAGGTTCAATAATCGAACTACTCAATCCGGTGAACGGGTTGTGGTGATTATCCAATGAGACAAATTATACGTTCTTCAGCTAATTACCCGCAACGGGAAACACACATTGTCGTGGTATGCTAGTTCAATTCTTCGGTATCTATCCAGTTATATCCGTTTGGAAACGTGTTTCACTGTTAACTGCATTCCATCAACAAATTTGTGTGGTATTTTTGATGTATTTCTTTTGTCTTCTATGCTAAAATAGTTCCGATGATAATTTGTAAGTGCTTTCAAGTGTAAAGTGAATGCTGGAGTTTCTTGTTAAAGGAGTATAGTCTGGCAAGCTGTAAGATATTCAGCGGTCGAATTAATTTTCGCGTCTGATGTGACAAATTGCACTGCTTCAAAGGACTCCATTGATCTGTGTATGCAACATGAGAGTTTTAAATATTTACTTGTACGTTTAAAGTAAAAAAAAACAATATGTTTCTTGTGGCAATCTGGTGTTGGCACGCCCAGTGCTGTGATTGAAATGAGGATTTATATCTGCCGATACTACAGAAAGTGATATCGTCTCGAAATTTGATCTTGGTGAATTATTGACGGCGGCATATTTTGAATTTAAAGCAGTTCCAACGTCACCCGCAGAATGAAAATTGTAAGTTCACTTTTTAATCAATTTTTTTTCACAGTTAAGTAAATTTTGGAAACGAGAACAGTCTTGCTTTTGCGGCAATAACGGTCGTTAAGTATACTTTTTTCATGGAGAAAAAAGTGAAAAAGAGGATAAATTAAAGAGGAAGGAAATATAAAATCACATAGGACGTGAACTGGGGGCTGGGCCAGCTAGGTGAGGGCTTTTTTTTAGGAAAAGGGCTGGTGTTCCAGACAACAGGTGATATCAAAATGAGGCCGCTCATACTGGTAAGCATTTAATAAATATTTAACAAGAATGACAATCTCAACCCTGGAAAACGCAAAAATCCAGAGATGAAGACTTATGTGTTTTTAAGGGAATATTGTTTACATATATGCGCTTTTAGAATATAAATCAGAAATTCGCGGAAACAATACCTGCAGGCTGATTTTTGAAATTGATGGACAAAACGATAGATAAAGAATACGTAGGTAGTATGAAGCTATCCTATATTGGTTGAGATGGGTGGATCTTACAGACTAAGTGGGTAAATGAAGGATTAACTAAAGGGTCTCTTGAAGGTTGCTGTTAGTTCGTCTATTACCTACCTTCATTGTCCATTGCAACCACCCGCTTCCACCAATAGGATCCCTCCATATCCATTTTGTCCTCTTGGTCTACAATAGTGTTTACGAAATTTCCACAATCAGCCTGCAGTCCATTTTGGAAGCAGTTAACTGTCATTTTTGCCTAGAAATCGGGATTTACGGGTAAATCACTCTCAATATTTAGTCGCCACTTGTGTTTCTTATTGAAGTCATGATTGTCTCCCACAGGATTTTAAACCTCTGCTCTTAATTCTCACGACGTGCCATGCGATGACAATTAGCCTGCATGGACAAGACACGGCGACACAAGTTCGTTCCGTTGATGCACCACCCAAACACCTAGATGGCGTCCTGCTTGACAGAAACCTGATTTTGAACCAACCGACGCAGGCGCTGTTATGGTCGGCCCTGGCTACCGTGGTTCCCCTTTTTGGACGTATTGTTCGCGTTGTGCCGTATGTCGCCACTGGTGTCAACACCATCACTGGAACAATTAACAGTGGCATTAGTGCAGGTGAGTGTGGGAATTAGATAGAATAGCCCTCCGTAAGACTGGAACTGGATTGAGTAACATTTCTCTCCAAAAATGGCATGATATACGAAAAAGAAGCATTTTAAAAAAGTAAATGTATAGTTATATACGGGCAGTGTTGCACGGGTGAAACGAAAAATATGAAATATTGAAAATTTCCGTGGAATATTTCATGAAATTTCACCAAGTTGTGAAAAATATGAAACATTTACAGGGGCTGGGTATGCATTATGCCTTAAAAAACACTATAACCACCGGTCGCCTTTAATTAAATTTTTAATTTAATTTCGAAATATATTTTTCATATATTTAGGAAATTTCAAGATTTATTTTTCATGAAAAATTGCAACCCTGTAAACGAGTATTATCAGTGCAATTCCCTGAAATGTAATTAAAGCTTCCTCCATATCTTGCTGAACTTTGGATACGTAAATGTAACAGCATCTGAGTGTTGGTAGGTATCACCTCTAAATGAAGGCGCTTTTTAATCGTCTGATTATAAGTAATCTAATGATTCTAATGCTAAATTTTTTTCTGCAGCTGCTTCACATGTCATGAGAGTATTTATTCGTTGTAATGTATTGTCTCTGAAAAAGTTAACGTTACCACCCGATGACGGTTATCAATGCTACTATGGCTCTAAATGTACGGGGTTTTGAGCTCCGTATTATGAAAGTCCATCAGTCGACACCTCTAATTCCTGTCGTAGGCGCTCTCAAAAAAATTTCCGAGGATGAAACTTTTTATTTTTCTCTTCAAACGTTTTAATACACGCATGACTCATGAATTTGCTCCCTGTTATAGTGTTCATTTTCTATAATACGCGAACTACAAAAGAAAAGTCATTTTCAGAGAACTTCTGTGATCCTTCTACTCTAGCTAAAGAAATTTCTGGGAAAATTTCAAATATGATTTTGGTTTGGCCTCCTTTAAAAAATAAAACAGAGGTAGATGTTAAAGCGCACTTCCACAGAGATACGCATTTTTTTTTTTTTTTTTTTTTTTTTAATTCATCGTCCTTAGGTATGGATGTCGAAAGATTATTTATTTATAAAGAAACTACAACAAGACACATTAGTCGTTTGGCTAATCGATTTGAAACAAAATATCAACTGTAATAATGTCAGTTGTTATGATATTTAAATTTGCAAGTCAAAAATATCCTTGTTACAGATATTGATATTATTGTACATACGTATGTACATATGTAATACGACTGGTTGAATTTCTCTATATATTTATGACTATTTTTATGTTTTGCTCAGACGTTTCCAACATAAATCTTACAAATGGGACAAGGTGCTTCATTCGAAGAGTAAATTTACATAAAATTATACAATTATACTTCCTATACATAGTGAAGACACTAAAGGCAGGTGAGAGCTTCACAGTTCAATTTATTGTTATTATTTCTTAATAGTTTATTATCATTAGGTGACCAAGTCGATTTTTTTATATATACGAAAAAGTTCTTTTCGACGGATTTTTTTCTTCTCCTATTTTTTCCACTTATGTTTTAGGATTTGCCATTCCTATCGAGGATGAATTTGTAAATTACGGAGGTGAATCAAAGAGCTTTAAAGGTATCAACATTCAGCAGCAGCATAACTGGACGAAGATGCCCCTCCGAAGAACGTCCAGAAACCATTTGTGAAAGGAAGAGAGGCGTGTATAATATGAAAGAAAAGCTACCGAAATCATAACATGATTGCGAACTGACTTTTCGCTGAAAAAGAGATTGGTAATATTGTTTTTGATGAGATCGGGAGAGGGAAATTGCTCGGTAATTTTGTAAAAGGACTGCAATGCGTAGCCTTATCCAACATCAGTTTGATCCTTTCGATGATAGAAAATTATTAAAACAGACGAAAAAAATGGCGATTCAATTTTTATTAATAATTTCACTGAGACAAGCTTATGATCCAGGTTGATTTTTAAACGTCTGAATCAATAACTTTTGGAAGCTCTTGAGTGTTTCGGATTTAGTTGCGAACTGTTGATGTGTGAATGTGTTTACTTTAATTTGTCCGTGACTTAAATTGGCTAAAAATAATGAATGAAACAATATCCAAACAATAAAGTTGAATTTCTAATTTTAGTTATGTGTCTTTTTTATCTCTAAGATTATCATTTTGCTTTTTAGGAAGCAACTAAACTTCCAATTAAAACTTGTCTAGATACATATATTTAAAGAAAAGAAATACTGAAAGATTCTGCAAGGAAGCATATACAATCTAACAGTGAAGACGGAGTCTACCATACAGGATTGCAAAACATTTTTTAAAAAATAATAAAAAAATTAAATTGGGGGAAGAAACTTACAAAATTAGGATTTGGACGTAGGAAATTTTAAACGCTATTCAAGCAAAGGTAAATTTCCCTGATTCCCTGAAAATAACCGAACATGTTAATAGTCAAGTAAAAATGGCACTGATATATTAGCAGGTAGTCACTTATCATTTCATGAAAGCTTGTACATCCGACTGATTTTGATTGTATGACATTTGGAAAAAAATTAAAGGAATTGCAAATGCTGCGATCAAAGCTGCACATATACTTACACACGTGTTCTCAAACAATTGCAAAATTTGAGGGAAACCATCTTATAAAAAAAATTAAATTAATTTTTCTCGATTGTATCAGTATAAAAACATCAAATTTAAAAGAAAAACTCCCCACGCATAAAATATTGCTAAAACTTTGGATGTGTATAATTGTATTGTAACGCCATCCAAGTATAAAGAAAAGTATCCTTGCTGACTGGAGGCGTTTTTATAACTCGTCTTCTTGATCGTTCAATTTTTACAAGTTAGCTGCTCTTGTTCCTGAAATATTCAGTTTATTCTTGGTGATAGGGACTTTTTTTTTTGAGGGTGGGGGGGAGGCAAGTCACTACTTGACAGTAGTGACGTCAGCATGATGCCTAATTTATCGAGCTTTAAGCACCGTAAAATATTTTACAATTGTAAAAGTCTGACATTTTTACTCCTTTTTGCAGAAAGCAACCGATAAGCTATTACCTCACGATTGGTTGCTTGATTTCCTGGCAAAGGGCCTCGGCGAGAGTTGACAAGGAAAATGTCATCAAATTAATCGTTCATCGTCATTTCAATAATGAGGCGGAATCGGATGTATACTTCAGGCTTAATTTAAGACTCTTACAAGAATAACAATCTGATACAAAATCGTCCTAAGGCTGTGATTTGAGTTCTAATGGAGGTCCAATTCAATTTAGTGAAGTAAAATAGACGGAATAATTTTTTAGAGAGTCTGCGTAAAATTTAACATTTTTCGATGATTTTAGCATCTAATTTCGATTTTACGATTTTATCATTCATATGCTTCAATTCATCTTAAGAATTTGATTTGAACTTCGAAGTATAACAAACCTGAGTGGACACAATGAAGAAAATACCATACTCAGAATCGTTGTATCATAGTTATCACTTTATTTTCTTTGATTTTTTCTCTTTTCATTGTCATTTAAGTATCATTTACAAGTTCAAAAATGTTTACAATATGAGAATCATTTCAATATAACGCTAACAACTGTTCAACAGATTTAAACACATACAAGGCTACTTGTAAAAAAAAAAAAATGCTACTCTACTGAATAAGTCGATTTTAGAAAAAAAAGGATATCAAGATGGACTGGAATTGAATAACAAAAAGACTACCAGCTCTGCTGGTTTAAAAACAATTTCTGTATAGTGGAACACGAGTACGCGATTATTACGTCATGGCTATGTATTTTGGGATTATACAACACGCAATTTTGAGTTAAGTTTAACATTCTAAACGAGTAACTATACAAAATGCGATAGTGGGTTTTTGAGAAACCAGCGCACCTCCAGAAATTACCACATAGCAGCTAAATATTCCCAGCCCAATAGTCTTACAAAAATTTGAAAAAGTCAAGCAGGTTATCAATCTCCTCAGAATAAGAATCATCATTATTCTTCATTTTTACGTACAATTGAGAGAAAGGTGGGCATCGGGTAACATTTTGAGCCTCTCTAAAGGTACTGAAAGACACGCCAATTTTGAAAACGGTAAAAAAGTAATAAGATAAAAAAAAAACAAAATCAAAAAACAAGTGAATA
This sequence comes from Bemisia tabaci, assembly GCF_918797505.1. Classification (NCBI taxonomy): domain Eukaryota; kingdom Metazoa; phylum Arthropoda; class Insecta; order Hemiptera; family Aleyrodidae; genus Bemisia; species Bemisia tabaci. The sequence goes on from NC_092795.1 coordinate 37,928,305, forward strand.
AATAATAAAAACTACTAATATTATGTACAAAATCGTTTTAATCGGATGTAACTGCACTGGCTAGTCATGAAGTACCATGCCATGCATAAGTGAAAAATTTTAATTTTGTCCAATGGGAAGCGAATGCTTCTGCGTCAGAGATTTATGAAATGAAAACTCTCTTTTTTTCAAAAAGAATGATTCTGTCCACTACTTCAAAAGATATATCACGGTCAATTTATGCATTATTTTATTCTTAACGTACAAGACATAGAAGTGAATGGATGGTGCTTGGACTTAGACTTTAAAAACCATGAAATGGGGCTTAAATACAAGATCTTCTTAGAAATATTTAAACGGATCGAAAATAATAATAATGAAAAAAAAACTGAGAGCAACTGACAGTTGTGTTACTTTCAATATGAAAACGCCGAGCTCAATATCGACTTATGTACAAATTTAAAAACTGAAATTATTGTCTTTCATTCATATAAAAATTGGTGAGTCAGTGAAGAATACGAGTAAAAAATGCTAAATTTGTAGAAGATGTGCGCATCTAGAGATTTCAACATTAGCTGTTGAATGAACCCTGTTTAATTTGTAAAGTTTTCCATTGATAGGCGATATTAATATATTTGAATGTTACAACAGCTTGAAAAATGTTTCAGCTTGAGCAAGTGTCTCGCTAGATTTAGTGTCGAAAGGACAGTGGAAAAATAGTGATTTGCACTTAACTTACACCTACAATAATGAAATACAATTTAAGTTATGATACGTGTGCGGAACTTCTAAGGAATGAAGTCATTTATTGCTAGAGATAGTTCTCTGATGGTTTACATTAAAATGAAACTTGACAAGTAAGTACTTTGACTGGGCTTCTCATAGGAATAAAGTAATTGATCTAAGTAGAAATGCAAACGTTCTTCGTAACATAAAGACTGTATACACAAATACTTTAAAAAATCAACTGCATTGAATAAAACTCGATTCCCCACCATTGATGTTGTGACCCATTATTTAGCCTCTCCCGGTAGCTCCGATTTTTTAAAGGTTGCCATTAAAGTAAGGAATAAACGCCCATTAATAGGCGTTCTCTTCATAAAAGGACCTTTTTAGCAACTCATAAAGTTGGCAAATGGATATAATTTTTAAGAGTGGGAAGGCCTCTCTGAAAATGTTGATATAAATGAGTATGAAAAGCGGGAAGTAGTCATGGCCATTTTCTTTCTTTTGATCATGAAGCCATAGGGCCGTTCATAAAATGTGCAACGCTGAAAATCAGATTTTTTTTTTACTTCCCCCTCTAACTCGGAATGCACGCGGTAAGCAGGTGTTTTCCCTTAAAAGAATTATGTGACGCTTTTGTAAAGGTTGTCCCCTTCAAATTAGCGTTTGGTGATGAATTTCGGATGAAAAATTTCCACCGCCCGTCAATTTTTCATCTTAAGTAGATCTACGAATAACATCGCATAAATACGAACGAAGCGTAGCGTTCTGTAACGCGTTATGTAAGCCTGCCCTCCTCTATCTAACGCAACTATAACGCAAGCGCAGGTACCCTTCTCTCTCCTCTCGCCCCCCAGAGCGTTATACCATATTTGGTGGACGGCCACTGAGCAAGCTAAAATAATTAAGTGTGATAAATTCAGAGCAATAGTTTAGGTTGGATGAGCTAGCTATTTTCTCCACATTAACTTATTGGAATTATTAAACATATTCAGAAAATCATGTTTTGAGTGGTTAAAATAAGACAGCTCAGATCCCAAACGAGTGCTGTAGAGTTAACTCAATCATAAATCCCAAATATATCCCCACAAAACCAGGAGACAGCTGTTTCACATGAGCTCGATCAAAGAGCAACACACAATTCTTGTCCTGCAGGCCGATTATTGACATTCTATGTTTCTCGGGTGGACACATATGACTTAGCTTAAATTTCGCAGTGTGATCGTTCGGCTGCGTCTTGTCACTGCTTCGTCGTACCTATATGCAGCCTGATTGATGAAACTTTAACCGGCTTTCGTGGCACGATAAGCCCTATCTGCGCTGTGTAATATATCGATTTTCGATTCTTGTCGTGCCGACATATCAGTCGACATATCAGCCGACATAACAATCAGGCTGCAGATAGAATTGACGACAAGGTAAAGGTACCTCTTGATTTCCCAATGGCATGCCGTCGATTCAACTCGTCATAGGCACGACAGAGCGATAAGATACAGCCGACCAATCACGCTGCGCCATGTAGGTAAGCTACCAATGTACCATCTACGCCCGACAAAAACAAAATTCCAACGATCGGCAGCCGCTGCTTCGATATATTCAATCTAGGTTCGTGGAAATGCCTCCCATTTGTTACATCAATCTAACGAGAGGGTTCGATGTTCGTTTAGACAGTGTTGACTCTTGGAGGAAGGCAACTTTACATGGACTCCATCTGCTCGGTGAGCTCAAGGATAGGGCTTTCGCTGACTGGCTGCATGGGGGGTGTCACACTGGGGCTCCAAGAGTGTGCATGCGTAGACGGTTTGTATCCACTTAGACCCAAGTTTCCACCCGATTGCTGGAAACAAAAATATATCGATGAGGCTAGAGACAAAGTGCATTTGACTACATCGTAGAGCATGCCAATCAATAATTCATTCTTCTTTTTCGGAAAATATTGAATCTTTTTGTGTAATACAAGTTTGTTTTTAATTTCTCGGGAGAAGACACCCTCTGCGTTTCTTACGAGGAGGAACCCAATGTACATATGACCCTCATCGGTGACCTATCTCGTGTCATTCTTGAAATATGAACTTACCATATAACGATGGTGAAACTGCAGAATTGCGTATCTCGGTTTGCGGCGCTGCAGACTTCCTCTGCCGTGCTGAGGAAAAACGCCGTATGAGCCTTCAGGCGTTGCCAAATTTCCTCCCGCAAATCATGACTTTTCAGGAAAATTTTCGAATATTTTTATGTCAATTTCTCAGATGATTTTGTTTGTAATTTGATCTACAGTGTCAGAGGATTTCAAAGAAAAATATTCATAATTTTCCTCCAAAAGAAAAATTTTATCGAAGAAAATTTGGCACCTCCTGAATGTTCATATGGCATTTTTCCTTTGCATAGCAGTCCTTTCTTACTTTATCCTCTACATGGAAAACTGCCGAACGTCATTTTTTGAAAATCTCAGTGATTTTTCTTCTCTACATACATAAAGTCGCTTTTATAGCGCCGCCTCGCGCTCTGCGACGCCCAATCGCCATTGCCCCCTATCCTCCCAGAGATCATCAGGCAATTGGCACCTTCTGATCTCCTCCTCCACCCCTTGCCACCAACCTTTCACAGGACGTCAACGCCGTCGCCTTCCGGGAGGAACCCAATCGAAGACCTGCTTTTCTTCTCTTTATGAAGAAAATTCAGTGAAAACTTCAAGCCGTGATGTTGCTTCGGTCTCCTCTCAAAAAATAAATTAGTAGCGGAGATCTTGAAATACCGCAACCGAGATACGCGTTTTTGCAGCTTCACCGTCGACAAATTGTTTCGTCGTGTCATGCACGATAGCTTGTTTGGTATCCACCATCTCCCGCACTAATTTTATTCTTTCCGTAATAACCACCTTCAGAAACTGGAAGTCTGAAAACTCCTCCTCCACCTCACTCAGAGAACTCGTTTCTGAACCCATTCTGACTCCCAGGGGAGATAGTTACGACAATCTTACACAAGCCATTAGGTTAATGTAGTAAATACGAAAAATAAATCATGCAAAGTTTTAAAAGAAATTAAATAACACAATAACATTTTCAATAGCATACAGACTTGCAAGTACACTAATCATGTGCTTTCTTGAAGAAACGAACTCATTTTAAGTTAGTCAAACTCTGGAACTCATAAAAAATGTTGGGCATGATGAGCTACAGGTGTAAATGCACTCAATTAACACACAAATTTACCTCTCAAAAGTATATTAATTTTAAAAAATGTAAAGTAATTTTTAAGTCTGCAAATCATGTATATTTCATGGACTTGTTACTTTACTTACCTCAGAATATCTGTTGGCAGCGTCAAAAAGGAATAACGGGATTCGTATTACACAATCGTTTCGTTTGATCGTAATATTCAAAGCCTAAAATCTCTGAATGTTCTTAATTTCCTCCTGTAGTATCTCTTTAACACGTATTTTACCTATTTTCTTGTGACGTTTTAAAAATGAGGTTCCATGATCGAAACGTGATCAGGTTTAGATATAATTATGTACGTATCCTTTCCCTATTTAGCAGAATTCATCCCACACATAAACAGGTAAGTTGTTAAAGAACATTTTCAAATGAATTTCACTCGTTGAAAAAATCGATCGGCTGTTATATAGTCGGTTGTTGTCTACCTGGCGGCTATCTAAAACGAGCAGTAGATGGCAATAATTTTTTTTTGAGCATAGATCATTATCGATGCTGATTTTAATTATTAAATTGTTTATTCAAATTGGCCACCTAAGATTTTCACGTAATTGTACATTTAGTTTTAGATTTTCTGAATCGGCAACAATTCTTAAGTACAATAATCCTCAAATTTTTAAATTAAATATAAACTCAAATCCTAAAACAAAGAACGATACAGCCATCTCACGGTCTCCTTTCACAGATTTCTCGACTAAGTTGCAGAGCGGTAGGACTAGTTGCCTATCTACTAGTTTGAAGGCTTTCAACACAGTGCCGAATAATAAGTGCACTCCTTGATCGAATTTGAGGTCTTATTCTGTCAGTATTTTCCCCCTCTCTTGGCTTTTTTAATGCTTTTTTTTAGCGATTTTAGCTGTTACTTGATTTCTACTGAATGTGTAAGAACTTTTCTTTTTTTTTCTTTTCCATAATTTGAAAACTTGTTCACAAGCGGTCGTCTGGTTATGGAGCCGCGTAGCGTCACTTTGATTTGAAGCATCTTAACCTCTTTTTTTTTTTGCTTGCTTGCTTTTTTTTCTATTCATGTATTGTATCTTGTGCTTTATTATACTTTAAGTTCAGATTTTAATTTTTGAATCAATTAATTTATGAATACAATTTTTCGACCCTTCGCTTATCGAGTTGTTTCTCAACGTTACTTAATTGTATTTCTTGTTGAAGACTAGACTATACTATCGCTTTTTTTCACACGCATAATTTTGATAGTTGTGATTGGTTTGGCCGGAATTTTTTCCTCGGAGAATATTGAATGCCATAATATCGCGTATGATGATGATACGGTTTCACTTTACCATTATTAAAAATACAATTGAGTCCATTCCTCGCGACTGGTTGAATTTCTTTTTTATCCATCGTCTGATCCTTTGAGACCTAACTGCTTGTATCTTCTTCTTTTTTGTTTCGTTTTTGAATTTAAAAAGAATCAAACACCTTAGTGATTGATTCACAATTCACATGTGCAAATGTTTTTCTTCGTCGTATCCCATTTGATTGATTCTCTGCAGAATATTATCATGATCACTGTTCGTTTGCTATATTTTGCATTGATTACCTAAAATTAAAATATTTAGAATGTTCTGGTGAACATGGGATGTGTTATTTTTGAGGAGTTTCATTCGTACGAAAAGTAAAACGCAGCGATTAAATATAGTCACAACGACTTCATAACTATTTATTTATTGAACTTTTGATTGCATTTCCTTTAGTTGGTGTAAAAAGAAAAATAAGTGTAAAGGGCATTAAATACTACAGTGATTACGAGGTACAAAATAATTGAACTAAGCAAAACAAAAACAACAAATAAAAATAATACTCATTTTGGTATGAAGAAAAGACATGCAAGCATACAGAACGAAAAAATCAATCAGAGCCACGATGATGATAAATGACACGGATATCTACATACACAACAAATTAAAACGATAAGCTAAGGACAACAATGATATTGAGGTCATGCTTTCAAGGTATCTCAATGTCCAGATATTATTGTCCAAAGAGTATGCTGATAAAAATCAATGAACTTCTTTTGAAAGATAGATTGACTATGATTAACTATAAATATCTACATTTAATAAAAAATAAATAAAAATGATTATCACGTCAGTCGCAAATTCTCAGACAGTACATTGCTATAATCGATGCATTATGTACGATGATGGTTTTCCAAAAAAAAAAACCGGTGAAGAACTAATTTTAGAAACAATTTCATCAACTGTAATGTCACGCACCATTGAATCGGGTAACGAGAGAAAAATTAAAAAAGAAGCTAATTTACCAGCATGATATGAAACAAAATTAACTATAGTCAATGGGAAGTATAATTTAGTATGGCTACACGGGGAGTGGGTTTTAAAATCAGACTAAATGGACTGGTTTCATGTAAATCTGTACAGGTCTCTTTATTAGAAAATTAATTTACAGTTATAACAAAAACAACGACATCGATTGAATGTTGAAGAAGTCTAAAATTGCAAATGGCTTACTATCGGGCTCAGCATCAAAATTCTAGAGACTTTAACTTCCTTCAAAAACTCACTTTATTTTGGTGAATGACCTTTAAAATAAAATTTAAATTGCTGAATTTCAACACTGATATATTACCGTGCACCGTGCTACAACACCCATGCTAATAGACAACTACCTAATGGACACATGGATACGGGAGGTATCCTCGTGCCTACATCCAACGGGACAAAACACTAAAACTCTATTTGGGGGCTACCTGGTTCCATGCAAGGACTGACTGAGTCGTGGCGAAGATGGGCTGCTGCCACAGACTGCTGCTGATGAGCAATTCCGTCTCGTTCACCGGGGGTGACGAACTCCACCCGGAGGCAAAGCGAGGGGCCGGGGAGTCAATCTGGCAAGAGGCGAGCGAGTTAGGAAGACTCGACCAGAGCTGCTCGTTACAAGAGTCGAGGACGTTCTGGAGCGCGCCCTCGTCGTACGTCAGTTGCTGGTAGGGGGCGCCACGGGACGGGGACTTCAACCCGTTTGTGCAGTCCTCCAGGATGGTCGGGAAGTCCTTGTCGGAGCCGGCCTGGATCGGCGGCACGATCTGGGTCTGTTGAGCGAGTTTGTAGGAGGCCTGACGGAGCATCTGTCTTCGGGAGAGGCCGATGGGTGAAGACTGCAGGATGTTCTGCACCGGGTTCTCGATCGAGGACGACTGGAACGCCCCCTGCTTTTGGAGGATCTGCCGTTTCTGCTGGAGCAGGCGGTGCTGGAAAAGCTGCTGGTGCAGCGTGGTTTTCCCCACGTTCGGCTCGATGTCGTTGGCTGGAGGGAAAGGCTGGAAGTTCTCGGGGACCGACTTCTTCGGCGTCGGGAGTGGGGAACGTTCTTGAGCCAAGGAGCACCAAGACGACGTCAGGTCTTTCTTCTGGCTGTACTCGCTGTGCTGTTTCTGCTTCTGGAGCAGCTCCTCTTGGGTCAGCGAGGTTTGATAGAGTGACTTGAGCATCTTGTGTTCCTTCTGGACCAAGTTCAATTCCATGACGCCTTTGGTCTTCCCGGACTCGTTGAGCTTCTGGCTGTTGAAGGCGACCACTCCGCCGAAAGTCTGCCTCGAGGAGGTGTCGTCGCCCTGCTGCGCGACCAGCCCGTCGGAGGCGCGTCGCCCCTCCCGGAAGTCGACCGGCGACCGCATCAAGCTCCGAGACTTGAAGTTGGTCCCGTGGGTCTGGTACAGCGACGGGGCGTGCCGCCTGTAGCTCGTCACGCACAGGTTCGGGTGGATGGCAGACGTGGAGATGACGATGTTGTCCGAGATGGTTTTTGACATCCCGGTCGTGCAGGACGGCAAACTACAGGTCAGAACCGGGTGATAGTAATCTAAACTAGTGTTGTCGACCGTCGTTGAAAAGGAGCTCGAGCAGCAGGATAACGAATCGTCGGAGCTCAGATGTTGCGAGAGACTCTTCTGAGGTTGTTGCATGCCGGTGTAGAGTCCGCTGCTCGACGAGGACGACGCGTAGGAGAACCTTTGATTGGCGGAAACCGGCGACTCCTCCATGTCAGTCTCGACCCCTTCGTCGGTCGAGGAAGAGTACTGCTGCGTCACCGTCTCTGGCTTCGAGTACGGGTGACTCCCGCTCATTTCGTAGCGGTAGTTGGCGACCGCGGCGAATTTGGGCGCCGTGTAGGAACTGTCGTAGAGTCCGAGGATCTCGTTCGTGATGTCGGTGCCATCGAGGCTATTAGCCGGGAGGGGCTCCCGGAACGGGGGATGCTGATTGGTTAGCCGCGGGTAGGCCTCCTCCGGCCGAAACTCGTGGGTGGCCGGTAGTAGCTCCGGCGGGTTGCCTAGCCGCGAGGGGTCCACGCTGGTGATGACTCGGGAGTTGGCGCTCATGTCGACCAACTCGGACGTGGCCGGGAAGCGCATGGTCGAGTCGTGCGACAGGAGCCGGGTGTTGAGGTCCAGGATGTCCTGCGGCTTGGAGTCCAGGAGTCGAGTGTCCTGGGGGAAGAGGATGCTCTTGGGCTCCTCCTGGGGCGGAAGGCGGATGGAGGACTCGAGGAAGGACTTCCGGGACTCGGCCGTGAGGAGCCCGGTGGAAGGGAGGCCTGTGAGGTTGAGCTTGCGCATGGCCTGCTCGGCGATGGTGCTCGGGCGGCGCTTGGCGGTCTGGAAGTCGGCCAGCTGGTGTTTCGGCGTTGCTGGAGCCATCGGACTCGGCGCCGTCGGCTCCTGAGGTAGGGTTCGTTGTTGGCAGCGGAGCTTCTCTAACAGCAGGAAATAGATCGCGCAGTGGTGGTCGTAGCTGCCTTTGCGCAGGGCCTGAAACACAAACAGAAAAGCACGGATTAGTGAAGAGATAGTAAACAATTACTGGAAGGTATACCTTGTCACAAAGAGTATACGACAGTGACCAACTCCAAAAAGCTTCCTTAGATCTGATTATACACTGGAAAAAAAAAAAACACATTTGATCTAGAGTCCAGACTCTTGAAAACATTGACAAGAAAAAATACTCTTGATTCAATCGGATTTTTGCTTGAATCAAGACGAAATCCGCTTAAATTAGGAGGCTTGGTTATTGATTTAAGTTAGATTCTGATTGAATCAAGAGTCATTTTTCTTGTCGATGTTTTTAAGAGTCTGGACTCTAGATCCAATTTGGTTTTTTTTCCAGTGTATGGAAACAGTCGCAATTATTGGTGATCCTCAGACGCTGAGTTCCCCCATGTCTTACGGTCTGTGGAGGCCTTGACATTTGAGGAGCTGTTTTTAATACGGCGTGGTCCTGTTAACAAGATGACGGAAGAGGGGCTGCCGAAGAAGATACTTGATTGGGTTTCTCCTCGGCAGAAACGAAGGGGACGCCCAGTGAAAGGGTGGCGACAAGGGGTTTTAGACGAAAAGAGGGAAGTGCCGACTCCCTGGAGGGCTTTGGGAGGATAGGGTGCTTTGGCGGCTGAGTGTCGTAGAGCGCCAAAGGGCGCTATGAAAGCGGTTTATATGTATGTATGTTTTTAACGCGGTTCCATGATAACTTTTGCACTTCAAAAAAGTATGAATCGGAACTCCTGCGAACTATGTGGTGGGCTACCGATAAACGATAAGGAGATCCATACTTTCAATAAAAAGTGACTTGTATTCCAAGTAGGATTTTTGATCAGTGCTCTCCAGGGCCCTACGACTAGATGTGACTAGCCTATCTTCCTCGGCTAATGGCGCTTTATCTCATTTGTGTGTGAGAAATGAGTTTTTAAAGAAAGCAGAGACGCAATACCTCAAGATCACCCCCGCTATTAAATGGATGGCGTCAGTCTATAATAGTTTACGTTTCCTCATAAAGTTCAAGTTATTCCCCGAATTTTTTATATTAATAAGCATTATGCGGCATTATCAAGGATAATCTCTAGGATTTGAACACTTTAGCTTCAAATCCCACCGGAACATGCCTATGACCTTCTTTTGCATTTGTGTCCCAGGAGAGGCATAAACGGCACACATTTTGTAACCCCTTAACACCCCTATGAGAGGGATTCAACCCTCTCTGAAAGTCGCGGCAATCTCAACAAAGCGCAGAACCGCATTTGACTACAATTCCGCCTTCACCTTCCACGCTTAATCTCGTACTCAAACATTCCTTCCCGAGTTCAAAATAACAATTACCACACCGACTTCTTTATTTGCCAAGCGTGTGGCGCGGAAGGCCGCAGGGATTTGCCAAATAACGGCGACTGCTCGCGCGGAAGTCCCTAAGATCGCAGAGCTCGGCGGAATATTCGGCAGCGCTGCTTGGAAGTTTTTCCGGATTCCACGCTCCATTATAAATCCGTATATCCGTATGTTTACGCCGACCATAGTCATTATCATGTGCGAATGTCGGAGCGGGATATTTTCGACCCGCGGCGCGGCGCGGCGGCGGAACAGCTGAGCAAATGCGGGTGAGCCGGGTGCCAGATCGGGAGATTCCCCATTGTTCGCCCGTGAGTCGATAGAAAGTGGGTGAATTTCGGATTGCGATCGGCCAACGAGCACGGTGAGTCATCGGCTGTGGAATTTCGATCCCGCGATTGTTTCCGACGCGCAAATGCGAGCCGCGGAAGCGCTCGGCAAAACCGTCAAAAACAGGAATAAAACATCAACAACATGCGGAACTTTCCGCATGAGGCCGTATGGCCTACTCAAAATTTAAATATTGATATAACCAAAATAAAATGACTGCCAAAACGAACACTGAAAAAAAAACACATTGGATCTAGAGTCCAGACTCTTAAAAACATCAACAAGAAAAAGTACTCTTAGTTCAATCAGAATCTAGCTTAAATCAGGAACCAAGCCTCTTAATTAAAGCGGATTTCGTTTTGATTCAAGCAAAAATCCGATTGAATCAAGAGTATTTTTTCTTGTCAATGTTTTCAAGAGTCTGGACTCTAGATCCAATGTGTTTTTTTTCCAGTGAATGACTGTGCAGAGGAGGAATCCTTTAGGGAAGCTCGAGATTCTTTCCGTAGTAAAAGTGAATCAGCCTGATTTCAGGCTATATTTAACCTTAACTACCCTGAGTCAACCACCCCTGACTATCCTGAGTCAGACTTATTCGAGCTGACATCGGTCTGACATCAGCCTTAATCAGTCTGACTCAGGGTAGTTTATGAAACATAGCCTGACGTCAGGCTGACTCACTTTTTTCAGGTACAGATTCTGTCACTTAGATAAACTGATTAGTCACAAGTTGGTGATCATAGGTTTTTCTGTGTAATTTGATCATGGTTCCTTCACCTGCATTGATGCCAAGGGAAGAAATGCATGAGCATGAGAACAAAGCTTGTGCTTAATGAAATAGAGACTCGTTTTCTATAAAATTGAGAAATTGATCAAATGTGTACCTTTCGATTGAAATAGTTAGAAGGGAAAGCTAATTAAAAAACTGAATGAATAACAAGGAAACAGGAGGTCATAAAAATGCGTATGAGACCAGAATACTTATGGTCGATCGGGATTCGCTTATCCGCGGACACCTAATATGCACCTGCTACAGTTTAAAATGTCGGAGAAAATGTACCTGAAAATTTCCAAGTTAACGATTCATTTGAAGTGCAATAAACTCGTATGAGCTAATTTAGGGAAAAAATCATTCTCGAACAACGGAAAAGTTTAAACCGATGTGTTGTTATTTAGGTACCCACAATACTGATAAAATTTACTATAGATCAAAAATATTCAATAAGGGCAACAAAGTTATACAAATTTACTGTCTCTAGAGGGTCATTTAAAAATCTTAGCAGGGTACATTTAATGGTTCCTGTCAAGTCTAAAAAAAAAACAGCTGAATAGGGAAATCATGCTATATGCACTGGAAAAAAAAAAACACATTGGATCTAGAATCCAGACTCTTAAAAACATCGACAAGAAATAGTACTCTTAATTCAATCAGAATCTAGCTTAAATCAAGAACCAAGCCTCTTAATTTAAGCGGATTTCATTTTGATTCAAGCAAAAATCCGATTGAATCAAGAGTATTTTTTCTTGTCAATGTTTTGAAGAGTCTGGACTCTAGACCAATGTGTTTTTTTCCAGTGTGTGAAAATAAAATTTTAAAAAACGCCAAATCTAATTTATCTATTTATTGATCAGATAACGCTAACGTCCGGTAATCCGGCAACGTCACAAAGGTGACGCAATATCGATCGGCGCATCGCGGTCTGGATTCCGAGCCGTGATGACGTCACTCACACTCGCGGGGCCGATGCCCCGCGAAAAATACCTGTTCCGATCCCCATGTTTGCTGATCGCCCGGCCATTAGCCTGTCACGCCGAGAAAGACGCTTCATTATCCCTACTGTGAACCCTCATACCCCTAAAATTATTCAGCTAAACTATCCTGAACAGTTTGTCGGGTTTTTCGGTTTTTTCCGAACAAAATTTACCTACACTTTGCGGATTTTTTCCTTGTAGATATATTCCTTCCTTTTAACTATTTTCTCTGAGAAAATAAAATAAATAAAAAACAGCGATGCTTCTCAAACCCTCTTTCTCCCAGTGAGTAGTTAGCTTGCGGAGAACAATGTATGATAGCTTAGCCAATAAATTTGGACTCAATCAAACATTGTAACAACGAATTTTGGCACATTCTGATTTTTACGACCTTTCTTGGAACTCAGAAAGTGAAATTAGTATTTTGTATTCTCATATTAGAGAGAGTAATAGAGGTTTTTACTTTAAAACATCATGTATAAGACAGTAAATAATCTTCAGGCTAAGGGTCACAGGCCTCGTGTCCGGGGGGAAAGCGACGCGACGTCGCGTCGAGCTCTCAACTCGCAGTCTGAGGCTGAACACTGGAAAATCCGAAACGCCTTCATTTCTTACTGCTTGCAACACGGACATCCATAAAGCACGAATAGATGTATCAAGGCGTTGTCATCAATACCTAATCGCGCGCGGATCTCTAAGTTGCTGAATTGACTGAATCGGTTAATGGGCAGTGATATTTTTTCTCTTTTCTTACTTTTCCCTCCTCTTTTGTGCAGTATTACTTTTGCCTCTTCGATTCTTACATTAAAAATACTACACCAAAAATGATAAAAATTTCTTGAGTATACAGGTTTTTTTTCCAAAAATACAAAGATGTTGACCAAGTTCCAGTTGAAAATTAATGTACCTACTGGATTCTTCTGATTATGTCTCTAATTAATTTTTCCAATACTATTTCGCAAAAAGCTTTAACTCCCTAGTAGAAATTGATTTTTAGATTTTGTTAGTATTTTCCCTTTACCGTACTACAATTCTGTGTGTTGCAAAAATATATTTTTCATTCCCCTTTATCAAAGTTTTATACTTGATGAAAAAAATTGTTGGGTTCTTCTAGGCTCATCTTAAATTTTTGAAAGAGTCAACTCTTATTGAGTCTCGTGAGTGTACTCGCGTGCTGACCTATTCCCCAGTGTGAAAAAGAATTGATTGCCGTATTCATGGGCATTGGATCCTCATTTTTGAAGTTTTACTGAATGGGGTGTTTATCACAGCGGAACAGACGGACGGCCTCGATCACTGGAGAAAATGAGGTATTGAATTGGAAACTTTTGGCCAAGTCTTATTGACACAGTGCTGCACATTCACACAGAGTTAACTCGGTTTTCATAATGTTGGGTTAGCGGAGGAATGAAACACACTTAACAGCTTATAAATTGGAAGTTCTTAAAAAAAATTTTCAATGCATTTTCCAGCACAATGATTCTTCAGATCATCAGGTATGAGGATGAAAAAGTTTAGGGAGGGAGTAAAGACGGTCAGAAAATGTATAGCATTTTCAGGAGACTTTTAAGTCTCTGCATCGAAAAACAAACCAATTTTTTCGAGTTTGACGGGATATGTGAATTTTATAAAAGTTTCATTGAGACAATCAAAACATTTTAAAACACCATGGAATTTCAGTTTCCTGAAAAAACATGTGGAAAATGCCAATTGGTTTGAAAAGCATCTGGTCAAGTTTCAAAGACACAAATTACGTAAAAAATGAAAAAGACTCTTCAGAGATCATGCTAAACGCTAGAATTTCATACCTGTTTCTGGAGACAAATCTTTAAAAAATCTCTAAGCTTCACATCTCACCGGCAAAGGCAAAATTTATTCCGAGGATTACTACTATTATCCGCCTAATCATTTTTTATTCTAGCGACTTGCCCATCATTCTCTTGACTGATGAATGTGGGATTGAAAAGTTTGTAGAGCAAGTTGATAAAACTGGGTCCTACGCGTTAGACGGTGGAAATAATAGGGACGGTGATCAAACTTGCGCGAAGTTTGAAGAATGTATACGACAAATGATTACAGTCCACCTGTTTTTTCCCCACATCCAAAGATGCGCTTTCGCGACTTGGACATTGAATTTGACACGTCTAAGTCAGTGGCGACGCGTGAATGATCGACTATTGACTTTCCCCATGAAGCTATGGTACAGAATCTATCATAGCACGCACACACTGTTTATGGATCCTTTTTCATGGGTTTAAGTGGCACATCAATCGACATATCGCAAAGCACACCACGCCACTGGTGTGAATGGAATTGAATGAGTATTCCAGAGTACCAATAGTTCACTTCTTAAACTCACTGGTCGTTGAGTAAGTACCTTTTTTGGTGTAATTTGATCACTTCATTCATCACCCTGCATTGGGAGAAAAAGTTTGATGATCTTTGGAAAGTGATATACGTGTGAAGTTCAAAAAATATGTTGTCTCTAAAGCTATTTTCCTGGGTTTACGAATGGCGGTGAAAGTGTTCAATGAATGATTTAGTGATGTTAAAATAGTAGAAATTGGGAGTCGGGGCTTACCTCTCTAGTGCGAATGACGTCTATGCCGAGGCTTTTCATCAGTCTTAAGATTTGCTCGTTGGGCTCAGTTTTTGAGTCGGTGCCGGCGCTCGGAAGAAGTCGCGGCGCCTCCTCCATCATCCATCGATGCCTCTTGATCTGCTCGATCGAGAACCGCTTCGACGGATCTAGCACCAACATCTTCCGGATCAGAGACTCACAATCTGAAACAGAAAAATCCACAGTCTTAATCTATTGTCTTACCTACTCAACATTGCAATAATTAACTTCAAAAATGGACACGCTAAGGGACTGAAACAACTTTAAGGTTAATCTTCAGCTGTAATTCCGAAAAAATCCACCACGTCGCGCTGCTAAAATCCGACTCCGAAATCAGTGATTATTTAAATATCACAATAGGTATCTTAAATTCTAAGACTCATAAGTTCTAGCAGCATACGTCTGGAATCCTTAGAAACAAACGCGAGCTTTGAAAGTCTAATAATAAAAGCTGTAAATTGATCCCAGTTTCTCTTACGGGATATCTGTAAGTGCGAGAGAGACAGCTCACGGTGGGAGAGAGATATCTGCCAACTGCTGAGAGCGATCAAGCGCGATTGGTTGCATCAAGGTCATCATGCTTAACTCTACTTTTTTCTGGGATCAAATTGCAGAGCTTCAGAAATGACTTTTCACGTTGTTTTTAGGGTCAATAGGAAGAAGAATGTTATGGCTAGAACTTACAAGTCTTCGATTTAAACAGAAATTCCTTCAACTTTTATAAAAGCTCAAGGACTCACGTGGAGCTGTGCGGACTCTAAAACACAGCGGTGGCGCCCCCTGCGCGGAGAAATTTCTTACTTCACGCAGCTGTAGATAAACCGTAAACGTAGCAGTGCCTGCTGAGCAGCTGGCTGTGACAGTGTGACGCACACTGAGAAAAAATTATGGTTATAATTACCACATTATAGTGAAGTTCAATATGAATCTTAATCAGTAGTTGCCATTACCAATAATAGAGATATTTTTACCATTAAATGGTACTTTTACTACCGCACTCTTTTAAAATTACGATTGCTCCAATAAAAAAATCACTATTATTGGTAACGGCCGATACTAATTAAGAATGCCTGTTGAACACCACTAATATGGTGATTATAACCATAGTTTTTTCTCAGTGCACTTACAAAGTTCGGATCAGAATTGTTGCGAAAAATCAAAAGCTCCGCTTTTTCCAGTTCTCAATTTGCTAAATTTGCATTTCATTTGCGAACATATTTGACGTTTGAATTATGTTGGGCACCGTGTAGTTCGTTGCCTCGTAAGATATTAATGAGGTTAAGCGCGAGGGCAGGCCCTTTTTAAGAATGAATCCGCGGGCTGTCTTTATGAATGAAACGAATTTACGCACGCAGGCTTACGTTGTCAATGCATAAGTTATCCTCTGAATTTATCAATAGAGACCCGAGTGTAAAAGTGGATTTTCATCTGAGATCCGGCATCGTTGATTCGACTCGCGTGCGATACGTCACGGCCATTCACGGACCGCAGTTAATTGGGATTTGGTAAGAGGTGTCCGTACCTCTGAGCACAACAATCGATGGCCGGAGCTGCGGACTGATTATTGAAATTATATATTGATGGAATATTGATGGACAAAGCAACAGACAAAGAAGACATAGAGAGTAAGGAGCGATCCTATTGCGGTTGAAATGGGTGGTTCTCATACACAAAGGGAGAAAATTATATAGACTAACTGTTGGATCTCTCGTGGTTGCCATTAGTTAGTCTATTACCTACCTCCTTTGTCCAGTGCAACCACCCGCTTCCACCAATAGGATAAGTCCATATCTCTTTTGTCTCCTTTGTCTAAAGTTTTGTCTATTAATTTCAATAATCGGCCCGCTGGATGGCCCTCCACCCCAGGTACAAATTTTTAGAGCTTAAAACACAAAATATTTTTAAAAAAAACCGGTAAATTTTGGGTTATAGGTGCTTTAAGCTAACCTCCAGTGACCCCACTTGTTGATATTGGCACGAGAAATCATTTTGGAGCCCTGCAATCAGGTATAAAAAAATGACTCATCGGCGAAATGAACATCGCTAATGATCATTCCTAAACCCCCCCCCCCCCCATGAGCCCACCCTGAAGCAATCGGAGACAGTGGCGCGGCGTGGCGTGAATAGCGATTTATCGATTTTTATGCATTTAAACGTATGGGAAAGGATCGATAGACAGGGTGTTCGCAGCGAACACCTTAATAATCGATTCTTTACCATAAGTTTAAATGGCATACCAATCGATACATCGCATTTCACGCCACGCCACTGATCGGAGAAACATCGTGGCACCGTTTGACATCCGAGACAAACGGACGCCACCACTCATTAAAAGCTCTCATTACTTGGATCCGCGGTACCTCGGACGTAAGAAATCCCACTGTTTACCCTCTCGATGACGTCTGCACTCGCTAGCTGTCAATACTGTCACCGTATCTGCCACATGGTCGTAATAAAATGTTTGGCGCCTTGGCGTCGAATCGCGACGGAGAAGGCTTTAATACGAAAGTGAAAAGACTTTTTTTCTTTTAAGGACGCTTGGTTTGAAAAATAAATACACAAAAGAATTCAAAAGTCCTACAACATTGCATTTTACGGAGGCTAAGGCTTTAATAATAAAATATAGCAACACTAGAAAAAAAAAAAAAAAACACATTGGATCTAGAGTCCAGACTCTTAAAAACATCGACAAGAAAAAAATACTCTTGATTCAATCGGATTTTTGCTTAAATCAAGAACCCAGCCTCTTAATTTGAGCGGATTTCCTTTTGATCTAAGCTTAAATCTGATTGAATCAAGAGTTTTTTTTCTTGTCAATGTTTTCAAGAGTCTGGACTCTAGATCCAATGTGTTTTTTTCCCAATGAACGTTTTTTTTTCTTTCTCTTTTTGAAGGGACGCTTAGTTTGAAAAATGAATGCACAAAATAATTCAAAAGTCCTCTAACATTGCATTGAGGGAGGTATACATAAATGAAGTTTTGTTAACTTTCACAGTACATTATGCAAACTTGATTATATAACTAGTAAAAAGACTTTCTTCGTTCTTTTGTGTTTTGTCACTTTATTAAGTGTGATTCACACGCGTTTTCGGCCCTGATTAATGATTCCGAACTTAAACCAGACAATAATTATCATTTCCGACCTTTCAGACCATCATCATGTCGAAATTGTATACGTGATCGTGAAACGTAAACTTGGGGGGGGGGGGGGCATCGATATAATACGTAATTCTGGAAAACGGATTTTTCTACTTCCCTTAAAATATCAAAAGAAAAGGCTTCCGGGAAAATCCAATTCTCTTCAAAAGACTGCATCGCGTATTGTCGCCGATATTTGCATTAATTAAGCATGAGAATGTACCATTTGTCACAGCTCCAACATTTTGTATGCTTCTGCTCTTTAATTAGTTCTATTTTAAATACCACCATTATTTCATTCGAAAAATACACGCGAATTGTGCAGCACAGATAAGCTGTTAGCCTTCCGGGTTGTTGCAGTTTATCAACGCTTTATCGATACGTTTTCAAAAAGTTACTTATAAGAGAAGGGGTTTTTTGGAGGATGACATGCAGCGCTATTCACGAGATAAGGCGGTTAGAATTTAAATATTCGCCTCTATTTGTCAACGATGGATATTGCAGGTGGGCGACTGAGCTTTAAACGTTACGTGAAAGTAACACCCCTTCTCTCGCCCCTTCCCCTTTTAACGCCACCCATCCCATGCCCTCCCCAATCTCCCCGTGCCTCTCAAGGAAGATGTGCACGTATGTGCCGGAACGGATACAGCTGAAATTAATTTGATAACGATCGAGGCTGGCCTTCGTCAAAGACCAATATTTGAACAGACGGACAAAATAGCAACTAAAATAGAAGCCCCGTCGGCGAGGGTAGGGGATGGGGCGGAGATTAGTTATAGCCAAAGATTTTGAGCTTTCGTGTTGTGTTTTCTTTTCTTTTTTCGCGCCGCGTATTGACGTACCTGTGTTTGCGTCAAACCACCAAAATAAATCCTTTTGTCCCAGTTCTTAATTGGCGTTGATGAGTGCCTGGTTGCCTCCGTCAAGAGGCAACTTTTTAGCCCGGAGACACATTTTCACCCAATAGGTATCGATAAGGCGCAGAAGTCTATTTCTGAGGCGCAAACAACGTTAAAGGTGGATTAGTTAAAAAAAATTCAATTTTTCATAGTCTCTGCGAGGGCTATGTATCAAAATCGTGAGCCTCAGTATATTTATTTAATTGATGATTGATCTCCTTGCTTGTGGTGTAAATTATTAACTCATGTCGGAATCACGAACGCCTCTCCCGTAATTATACCCGGGCCAGGTTTCAATAGAACAGTATTGAAACTCAATTAAATCTTGAGGTTAACATGCACGAGTGCTCCGCAAAATTGCGAGTCATTTAGTTTTACACGAATCACAACTTTTAAGTAAAGTTGATGATTCGCAAAACCAGTGGCATTTAATTTGTCGCTTCTCAGGCGAAAGAGCGTCACTATATTTCAACGCTTTGCGATTTCCACTTTCAAATTGTACTTGACAAGGTTACTGCCGGACGTTTCTAATTGCAAATTTCACCGATCGTTCTTCTAATATTCCTAAGAACCAGCAAAATTTTGGCCGAAAACTGCATAGTCATACTCTGATTTAAAAAAATGGGTTCGGGTAAATTAGCGGTCTTGGAATGTAGTTAATCATTGCGCCTGAGGAACACTAAATTGAACATTTACCTGTCTAAGGCACCCCCAAAAAGGAAGAAATAGTTAGTTAGTTAGTTAGTATATTTTAAGACATTCAGCGTCACAGGCTATTAACGTCTTTACAGAGAATTTTGAAAATGGGAGTATATACGAAAATTTAGATTTTTGAATTAAGAGAGGTGGAGAGTTTCAGAATTTTGGTAGTAATATTGGGTTCATCGCATAAGCGTCAAGAGACTTCTACATAGATAAATACATTGAAGCCGCTCTTACAACGCTCTTCGGCGCTGTACGACACCCAGCATGCCAAAGTCCCCTATCCCCGAAAGCCCCTCAGGGATTTGGCAGTCTCTCAATTCCTCTAAAACCCCCTGTCGCCACCCTTTCACCGGGCGTTCCCTTCGTCTCCTCCCAGGAGGCACCCAATCAAGCATCTTCTTCGGCAGCGTTAAAGAGACTCGACCTCCACAAATATACACTATGTTTTGAATAAAATTTAGAAGTTACCAGATATTGGCAACATTGTACGGTTAGAGGCAAAATAGGGAATCAGACGAGGGAAACATTGAATCAGCGGAGAAATGGAAGTAAAATGGGAAATACATTCATATAAGAGAAGCCTTTGGACCTCCTCGGTGCCGCGGATGCAAGGCTGAGCGCTCCGTTTGCAATCACTTTTAATCACCGGGACGGAGCTCCGCCTGCCTGCCTGCCTCGGTCGGTAATGATCTAATTTATGAAAGGTAAAAGCTGGATAGACTAATTAATTAACTTCGAAAATCATCGAACTCGGATCGTACCTCCAGTCGCAGGGTTGCAATGTTATCGTTTCCGCCTGCGCCTGCAATTCATCAAGAGTTTAAATTGAGCTACCGCCGGAACTGAAATACATACCGTCAACAGAGCATGGTTGCTTAGGAGTACGCGGAAAACTTCCGGTCAATTACACGCCGAACAGCGCCACCAATAGATCTGAGAAATGATTCTGGAGACATAAACCAGGTGGAGTAACAAGATATCCTGCTAAGCACACTCGTTCTGCCGTGCTAGGGAAGAACAGCGTATGAGCCTTTAGACGTTGTCAGATTGCTTCGATAAAAAACAAATTTCCTGGGAAAATTTTGAATATTTTTCTTCAAAATTTTAGGATGGTTTTTTTTTTTTTTTTTTTTTTTTTTTTTTTTTTTTGCAAATTGATCTAAAATATCTGACAACTTCGAGGAAAAATATGAGTGACTTCTCTCAAAAATACACCTCACAACTTCCTTCACACTTACTTTAAGGAAAAGTATCCTTAAATTTACCGCCGAAAAGATTTCCTTATGAGTTAATAAAGAAAATGATGTTTTCTTGAAGAAAAAAAGATCCTTTTATAAAAAGGAAAGTCACTTACATCACGCAGAAACCCGTTTTTGTTCACCTAATTTATTCTTGATTCAAAATAAAATATTCGTGACGGCATACTCAAGAATGTTCCTTCATCTCTATTATCTCGACTTATTTTGCAAAGAAAGTTCCGTACTCTTAAAGGATGCCTGTCATTCTTATTGTTGGTTTGTTGAAGAGCCTTCAATTGCGTATAATACTGTACAACGCCTCTATTGTGAAATAGTGAAGCGCCGTGGCACGTGGCACGCTGCGGCGCGGCCAGCCAGCCAGCACAGAACGCGCATTGGTGCCTACAAACCTAAGGGATACCTCAAGCATTGCGCAATACGTGAAGTATCTGCTTAGGTTTGTAGGCGCCAGTGCGCGTTTCGTGCTGGCAGCACGTCGCATCATGCCGCTTTATGCTAGGGCCTATTATTTAAACTCACGGAGTCAGCGTTTTTCAACTCATGATTTTTATGTTTGCACACTCTGCGTGGATTACTTTAATTTAAATTGATAAAAAAAATATATGTGTGAAAGGAAAATTTAATGTGTGTTTTGTAAATATTAAGGCGTTTCCTTGTCGTATTTAATGATTTTCAAAGCACAGTAATTTTTTCTTTTATATTTTGTGCTTTTACTGTGCTGCAGCGTGGCGTGACCGCAACCAAACGCTCAAAATAGGACGTATTTGACTCTGAAAGATCGATGTACAAATGGGCTAAAACCGAAGATTGCGTGCTTTGCGGTTTTTTCCCTCTTTTGTTCATTTGTGCATAGTTTCTTTCGACACAACTACTGCTCATTGACTTTAATATCGATGCCATCGCTTGGAAAAGGTTTTACAAATATTTGCAACGTTTTAAAAATGTAAATGTTTTTAAAATAAAAGTAATATTCCGTTTTAAAAAAAAAAGTATTTATAAGGTTTATTTTTCATCGAAAATTTTAAGGATGGTAATAAAACCAAATATTCACCCATGAAAATTTAAAAAGATTGATCAAAAGAAGGAAATAACATTTCATTTAAAAAATGAGTTGCCACAATAACTCTTCCGTCTCTCTCAATTTTCTCATTTCATTATTGTCAATATAATTTTACATACGGACTAAAATATGACACTTGGACCAAGTCACTGTTGCTTATTTCACGCGTAGACGTAAAATAATGGACAAAACAAGTGTGTGGACAAAAAATCGTTGACGGAATGCCCTGAAACCGTGATAAAGGGACCAATAGACAAGGTCCGAATTTAAGCATTCGGATAAATGTTTCTTTTTCAAAATTTCACTATTAGAACACGACTAGGGGCTTATGGGGCTGCTTCGCAGCCCCTTATTTTTCCTGTACACTTTTCACTTTCACATGTTTTTTTTTTTTTATTTATTTTCATTTAATTTTCTGTTTTGTCTTTGAATCGGGTCTAATTATTTTTTTGAGAGAATAAATATAACAAATGTTTTCAAAATTTGTAATTTTATTTAGTAAACTTTAAACTATAATTTTGTTTTAATCTTCATACAAATTATTTTTTAGGTTTTACATTTGTTTTCAAACTAATTTTTAAAGAAGATCTTTTTTTTTTTTTTAAATACTTTGCTTTTTTTCGATTAAATTGTTGATTCTTCTTTTGCCATTTCTGTCCTGCTTTTCTTCCTATATTTCCTACAACTTTGCTTTCTTCTTTCCTCCTTTTATCTTTTCTTTTTTTGCTTCTTCTTTTTTTCTTCAGTAGCTGTTCCTTCTGGTTCTTCTTCTTTTTCTGCTCCTGTTTTAACTTCATCTAATTTTTCCGCTTTTTCTTCTTCGTTTTTTCCATGTTCAGTCTGCTTTCTGGTTCGGTAATAAACTTACCTATATATGGATCCTTGAACTTTAAAGCAATAAGGTCCATCAACCGGAATATCAATTCGATTTGCAGAGAAAGAGGCAAAAGCAACAGCACTATTATAATTTCTGATATGCTTTATGAATTTTGAGAATTATAAAAATAAATGATTTCAAATCGTATTTGTCCGAATATCGGTAAAGAAATTAAGCCATTTTGGCAGCAGTTATTAAAATGACCATTGGACATTTACCTGAAAATGGCGAGCATCACAATGATGACAAATTATATTCATTGAACCGACTGAAAATTTGGTAACAAAATTTTCATCAAAGTTCTGATCATCAATTTTATACTTCCGAAATGAAGAATGAAACTTTGATTTCTATACTAATAACAGAGTTAAGTTCTTGCTTCATAACGAACATGCGAAGAATTCTGGAAAACGCGACCACGTTTTGGAGGACGACCGCCTCGGTCATTGAAAATTCACTCATAACACTGTTAAATTTAAAATTAAAATTAGTAAAAAATATTATTATTTTAACAAAATCATAACTGAAAAGTTCAATTTTTAAATTAAAAAAAAAATAAATCAGAAGAAAAAGGATGAATGAAATGGAAATTAATAATAAACATATTTATACACATTGAAATGAAACAGCGTGAAAGAGAAAAAAAACTTGGAGGTTATTGACTTAATGAGGAAAAATTGGCAATAGAAAAAGATGGAACCAATCATGAAAAACCGCAAAAAAAAAAAAAAAAAAAAAAAAAACGCGGGAAAAGAAAAATGTAAGTTGATGGCAGTTGAGTGTTGAAGTAACCTCACTTAATGATGATTGTTGAATGAAAACAGCTGATAAAAAGACATCAAACAGTAAAGTAAGTGCGTAGCAACAAAACTTTTCCGAAAAACAAAAAACAAAAAACCCCACTTCCCCTCATCCCATTTATGAGTTTTTAGGGATTTTAAAAATCGGGACGAACCCCAGAAAATAATTTATAGTTTTCCGAAGCGTTTGAGAACAACACTTTCAAATTGAACAACGCCCTCGCAATTAGTACAGTGGTTGATTCACAATTTCATTCTATTTTTCAAATTAAATATTTAAGATTTGCGAAACGAAAATGACATATATATATATATATTGACTCTTAACAAAAGTAAACATGTCTATGACGCAGGCAGGCAGTGGTCAAATTAGGCATTTGGTTAAACGTCTGGGCAAATAGTTAAATATTCGTACTCAGACTGTAATTCTGATTATTTTGCTAACTGCAGACGACATAATTATTTGATCACATGGGAAAGAATTCTCAGTAAAAATTTGCTTCATCTAATAGATAAACGTAAGTTTATTCTAGTTCTTAAATGCAAATTTATCTCTAAATGCTTAAACCATTCACCGTAAAAATTTCGTGAAAAGCAGCATCTTTTGAGATTATAAACGAAAAAATAAATAATAAGCGAACATAGAACGGGTTGCAGAAAAAGTTTGCTCGTGCGTAAAAAAGCATCGTAAACTCATCGTATAAATGAATTTTCCCCCGGATGAAATATGTTTCCATTTAAGTCCAAAACTTAGTGATTTATTTCTCGTAATCATTAAAGCTGTGGTTGATCCTTCAGACTCATTTATATCGGGGTTTAATAATCATCAAGGTAACAACCTGACCCCTGATAAGTATCCTGTTTCAATGTTTGTCTATGACTATGACTACAACTACTGATCCTTCTCTATAAATTGTGTATGCATAAATTTTCCAATAAAATTAATTTATTTGAACTGACACGAGGGCAGGACCCGACGAGAAATTGCCAAATCCCAGCAACCGTGGTGCTGGCGCTGGGACCTATTAATGTTACGTGACGCATTGCTGAGGTTCAAGAGACCTGCCCTCCGTTGCGCGCGGGAGGGGGGCCGTAATTTTTCCGACGGCAATTAATTAAAGTGTTGGAATTTCGTTTCAATTTTGCGCGAAAATGTTTGCATTACTAATTATAGGTGCCGCGCGCGCGCATCCGTCGCCGCGGCACGAGTCGCGCGGAGTCGTCTGCCGACAAGCGTCGTTGCCAATATCAGGAAAAGCTCCTTGAATCATTTAAGAATTTCCTGATACAATGAAAGTGACGAGAAAATTTACAGGGCGGAGCTAATCGTTCCTAGGGATATTCTCGCTCCTGAGACATTCTCAATGAATTAAACATGTAATACAGGTCAAGTCAGGTTAGGTTTTTTTGGGCGGAGGGGGAGGAATGCATTCATTCTTCGAAAGAGGATTACCAAATTCTCCGTGGAATTTTCGTAGAATATATATATTTAAAATGGGTGGAAAAAATTTCACTGAAGTCATGCGTTGGTTGTTCTTTGCGCACGTAAATTCGTGAAGTTCCAGATGGAATGACGTGCCGTATTCTAGGTTCATAATAAAATTTGCATACCTAGGAAACAAACGATACTCGTATTGAAACGATTTCTTGATACTTTTTCAAACTTTTATAAATATTATTTATAATTATATACTCCTATATGTCTCACACCAAGCATTCAAAACCAAAAAAGTGACTGAAATATCAATCCTAACTCCTACTTTTCAAAATGTTTTAAGGTAGATGAAATCGAAAGAAAAAGTTTGTAAAGCTTGGATAAGATATTTTTAATATCGTAAGATATCCGATAATTCATGAAAAATCATATACCATTACTTTGCTTTTGATGCACAAAAAAACCCCTTTTGAAACAAATTAACCGATACGTTTAAACCGGACCCTTGATTTTCATCCCCTTTAACATCAACTAAAATAATTATGGTATGCTTCAATATAAGGGAGACACAGAGGGTTCTTCACTGCCAATAAAAATGTTCCAATGTTTGCCTCTATTTTTGGTCTATATTGGCGAAATGTTTGGTGCACTTACAACGCAGTCCGTTCTCTGCTCGTTCAGGGCGACTGTTACGTCACAGTTGCGTCATAGAAAATCTAAACTTAGCTGACAGTTGACTATCTGTCTTTTTGGATTATTAATACCAGTCGCGAAATCGCACGGATTCGCCCTCAGTTGAGCGCCCCCATCCCCTCCCCTTCCCCACTCCCACTCACCCATCGCCACCCACAAAACCGACCGAGTCTCAAGTCTCCCAACTGAGCGAGGTTGGAGGTTGGTCATTTTCTCGAGAGAATTACCAAGGTATTTTCAAAGGAAAATCCCGATATAAAAAAAAATATATATATAAATAATTACGGTATCGTTTGGTGGCTATAATAAGGATTTCCCAAATTTCCTCCTTTAGCGATTGTACGTTTTCAAATCCCTCAAGGCTGCGCAAGAGGAAAAAATAATTGGCAATAATCGATAGTGTATTTTTACTTTCTCCCTCTCCTCAGGGACAGAAAGGAATCCTCTTATCACATAGCCCAGAGTGTATTGGAGACAGATGATTGCTGTCAGGGGAATAGTCGAGAACAAGAAGGAAGTCCGGTAGAATCGGATAGTTTTCTCGCTCAGGTTAGTGGTATAACTGGGATTTGACTCAGCCTGACAGGAAATATTGGCGAGTAATATTTTTAAGCATTCGTATTTATTGTTTGCAGTTTTTTTTCTTCGTGCCATAAAAGTAAAATTTTAAATTCAAATAATACTTTAAGCATTGTAAGTCGTGAAATGAATGATACCCTTGGATCAAATGTGTCTCATAGATCAATATTGTTCCCTCTTTCATGAGTCTTTCTTGAGCAATTTTCCTGCATAGGTTTTGATAATGTTATAAAGTTTGCCTTTATGCTGTTATTAACAAGTTCATTTTAAAAAGGCCCTCTTATTTTCATGTTGAATAGTAGATGTAAATCTTAATCAATTGATTTCGGGTATATCTTGTGATTAGGAGGGAAAAATATGTAGATATACATTTCGGTACATTCCAAGAGGAGAAATGATCCAGCCCAACACCACGAGCAATGCACGACATGTAAAAAATTGCTATTTGGGGGGAAGGGGAGAAGATTTCACTGGGCTACGTATAGAATAGAGAATCAATGAAAATAGGAATGAGATAATTCTGCTCAGCATTAATTAACTTATGAGCGAGAATCCAGGCTTGCAATACAAGAGAAAGGCGGATCCATCAACCAGAAAAATCTCAACTGTAATACTTATGCGATCCTTGATATCCTTTCCTTCAGTGAGAAATTCTCTGCAAATGCGATTTCAGACTTCAGAGTTTAATAAAACACATCCCCTGCTCATTAATATGCGTATTTTAAACGCGCTCCTCTTGTGAGCGTGCACGACTTTCAAACTCAAAATTTTAGGGTTCCACAAAAAGTGAAAACTCCCAACTTGAGATTAGAGGAAAAGCGGAGAGTTGGTGATGATGTCTGAAGGCGCAACCTTTATCCGGAGACCCCTCTCAAAATGCTCTGCTCTGTTTGAACACTCCTCTGCTTGGCCTTTACCATGCCACCGTGTCACCCCGCCTTCCACTCGACCAGCGAAACATGATTAATAAATCTCGCTGACACCGTAACAATGTACACTGTATGTGGCCGCCATCCACCATCGCCACTGTGCTGCCGTGCTAAGGAATAACGCCGTATGAGCATTCGAATGTTGCCAAATTGCTTCTTGGAAAATATTTATTTTTGAAGAGACTTATGAATATTTTTCATTGAAATTTTCAGACAGTTTAGACCAAATTACGAGCAACGTTTTCTGAAAATTCGGAAGAAAATTATTCATGAATTTTCCAGAAAATTCATGATTTTTCGAAGGAAATTTGGCAATGCCTGAAGGCTCTTCCAGCGTTCTTCCCTAGCGCGGCAGTGTGGCCTTCCGGTCCGGGAATCTCAGTAAACTTTGTCACACTTCCCAACAAAATCAATGGGGGTGATATCACCCAATTTTGAAGATTTACAGCTCATATAATTTTTTGCGTGCAACCTTCATGAGTTTAAGAGTGATTAATATCATAATTTATTATTTATAGAGAATACACATGCAAAAAATCTGGAAATCGATACATTGATCAATTAATAATACACTGGAAGAAGTCACTTGATTCAAGCAGAAACACTCTTGGATTGAACGTCGAGAGGATTTTTTCATGAAAAGCTGATTATTTAGAACAAGCCGGTTTCTTTTTATAATTAAGGTACTATTTTTATATTACTTAGCATTATTCCTTTGGATTAAAGACGGTTGCAATCCTATTTTTTCATGTTGTTCCTTTTCTTTCCTTTCTTCACTAAAATCCTATTTTTTAAAGAAGTATATTTGATTGTATCTAAACCGCATTGTGGATTTCTTTGCAATCCATCATTGAGAAAATATTATGCTCTGAACATAAAAGAAAAACATTGAATATACTTAAGACAACTTTGGGTGTACTCGAGTGTTAGTTTGTATCAAATAAGCCCTCTGTTTAAAAATAAAAGCTACAGTTGAATTCATTTAACGTGGAGTCGCTTTTATTAAATATACCTAATTATGGTTAGGTTAGGTTTCCTATGACAATAGTATCTCTCTCCATACGCTGAGTTCTAATGGAATTTCGCTGTTTCGAATCATTCGATTTGACCTGACGCGACAAACATGGTGGTCGTAGCTCCCACGTGCGAGATTTGAGGGGTGTTTCCCGGAAAATTTACATAGAACACGAGCCCATTTGAGGATTAAATCCGTGGGCGAAGAGACGACGGAGAGAGTTGGGACTACCCGGAAATCGGTTGATTCAACATCACGGAATTTTGCGAAAATTTTTGCAAAAAAGACTAAAGAAGTGACCCAGGTGTACTATGGGTGGCGAAATTCTGATTTCGCTTCAAAGTGTCTAACTTAGGCTCGTGGTTCAGGCTTCTTTGAGATTTCGGAATTTTTCCATTTTCATATTCTTAATTAATTTATGGACTGCATGTAGAGTTTGGTGCCAGTATGAATGTCGCAGGCACCTAGCAATCTATGGCATTCGCAGTAGATTAATGACTGTTTCGATAAAAAGCGGCGTAATGTGCATTGGCATAATAGTAGTTTGATGCGTAAAAGGCCTTCCAAAGAATGATCACGGTTAGAAGCGCGCCTTCATTTTTTGTGATGCCCTATACGCTTTGTCACGGAGTTAATTTAGTTGCCTGTCCGATCCAGACCCAACTAAGGTCACAGATTTCAGTTTACGCTCTCCTAATTATGCCTGTTAACTTCCTGGTTTCACGGAGAAACACAATGGTGCCCCTGGTTTTCTCTGAAATCAACTCCCAAGCTCAAAAAAAGCTCTCAAGTTGAGGCCAAAATGGAGGGGATATCCCACCCTACCCTGAGAGTCCACCTCTACATCAAGACGAACTTTCCATGCAAAGATAGGGAGCAAATACATTAGCAGTGATGCCGTATTTTCAGTTTTAGAGTCCCCAAATAAAGTGGCAGCCCTGTCAATGTATTTGCTCCCTATCTTTGCATGGAGAGTTCATCTTGACGTAGAGGTGGACTCTCAGGGTAGCGTGGGATATCCCCTCCATTTGGGCCTCAACTTGAGAGCTCTTTTTGAGCTTGGGAATTGATCTCAGAGAAAACCAGTGGCATCGTCTTGTTTCTCGCGAACTTTTACATAAGAATCAACAGTCAAATGGCAAATTCCTCACACACGCCACATCTCCATTTTGCGATAAATTGAGGCGTGACGTGATCATTAAAATCGTGGCTCGCACTGAAAAAGAATTCTCGACGTTTTTACCAAGCTTCGTTTGTACCTTTACCATCTCACTTTTTTACCAATTATTGGTAATTTTACCAAGACAGACTGGTAAGCTTACCTAAATACCGGTATTTTTACTGTTTTTTTTTTTTTTCAAGTAAAAATACCGCTTTATTTGGTAATCAATTCCTGGTAACTTTGCCCTTTTATCTCGGTAATTCTACCACAGTCAATAAAAATAAATATTGGCGTTTTTACCAAGGTCCAGTAAAATTACCGAGAAAGTTCAATAATTTACCGAGATTTCTCGGTAAAATTGCCAATTCCATAAATGGTAATTTTACCAAGAAAAAACTGGGATCAAATAGAACCCTGAATTTTTGGTAATTTTACCTTTTTCTTAGTAAATACACCGAGATTTTTTTTTCAATGCGGTGGGCCTGCTCCGTCTGGCACCACGGCCGAGGAAAACATTCCCAGGCCGGAGACGCGGAGTACACCTGCACACGAGAGAATCGGAAGATTAATGCGGTAGATTGCCGGCAACGGCAGGCCGCGATAACTGCGGCAATAAGGAAAAGCCACAGTTCACGCGCCCGGGAGACGACGTCATGCAAAACGACACCGCGAAAGTAAAGACGGTTGCGGTCATTGCCACGGCAGGAGTCGAAAACCTCCGCCTCGTCCCGGTGAAATTCGAGACATGGAAGGGGTCAAACGAATTTTGCTCTGTCTAATCTCATCGCTGGAGAGGAGATGACAGACTGATACACCGAGCTATTCGTTGCCTCGGTCAAAAGTTGCGTTTTTGGTCGATGGAGAATTCGCAAGCAAATTTTTAATCGCTTCATCCGAACATTGGCGGATCTAGCAAATTGGCAACATTGTCTTTTCTCCATTGAAACTTATGGAGATATATCGATTCTTAGAGGGGCCAGGTGCTCAAAAAAGGATCGATTATTTAGCATGGGTTTAAATGGAGGAAATCCGGTGTTGCCAAATTGCTGGATCCGCCTCTGCATCCGAATGTGTTTGGAGAGCTGATTTTGCAGTATTTTTTTATGATTTTTCTATGATATGAACACATGTTTTTTAACATATT
This sequence comes from Bemisia tabaci, assembly GCF_918797505.1. Classification (NCBI taxonomy): domain Eukaryota; kingdom Metazoa; phylum Arthropoda; class Insecta; order Hemiptera; family Aleyrodidae; genus Bemisia; species Bemisia tabaci. The sequence continues at coordinate 37,958,755 of NC_092795.1, forward strand.
AAATCATTTGCTATATCTTCTCGAATAAGTGTTCAATTTATAGAGAAGCCTCGCGTTCAGATACAGGAGAACACCATAAACACGATTCCACGATTTCCACTTAAACACGATAGGATATTCATCTTTCAGACACCTGCAAATTCTCCATTGCACCGATCAGGCTCTCATAAATTGTTGGCATTGGTGCATTGAAACCCAGAATGACGTCATCTATAAACTGTATTCTACAACAACCCTCAACCAGTAAGAAGACATGGCAAAGTATCAAACTGATTCCGAAAAACGTCAAGATATTGAACTTCTTTACTGCCGAACAAATTAGACAGACAATACCTATCACCGATTGACTTTGGTCAGAGTATAGTCTAAAAGTAGATGAATCAAAATAAGAAACATTTAGAGGATATGCTCTTGAGATTCGTCGTATCTTTCATAGTGCAGTTACTGTATTAAACAGCCTCATGGATATGTTTTGCACTGCAGAGATTCTATTACATTTAAAATAAGCTGAAGAATCTACGCCTTGTTTTTTGAGTACGAATGTAAAAACCTCCCCCTTCAGTATTTATTGAGTCGAGAAATATTCAAGGGTGATAATCCGAGGGTGAAGATCATCCGGATTTTTCTGAGATTCGGAAAAATTAAATATAATTTCGGCAAGGCTGTAAATTAAATTTTGTCAAAGGGGCGATAAGTCGTCAGAGAGGAAATAAATCCTCTAGAGTATTTTTCTGCGTGCAGACACAGTCTGACATTGAAAGGAGCCAGAGAGACGCCCGCTCGTAAAAGCGGGGGTTGGTTAACCTTGAGGCTTGCGGTCCTGAGCGCAATTCAAAGCGCACGTGATACGATAACAGGGTGAAATTCGGATTCCACGCCTAAATGGGATCCCAGCTTCCCTTTAGGATGGTCGTCTAATAGCGGAGAGAACGAAATGAGTCCTTGAAAAGCCACGAAAATATTACCATCCCTTGAACGTGATTATTTTCACACTATTTGAACTCATTCCGCTTTTGGAGGTCTCAAGCTTCTCATTATTAGGTCCCCAAGTTAAATAATTTATAACATTTTCCTAGGAGACGCGATGATAGTATTTTCTAATATCTGAACGCATATGAGGACTTATCTGTAACAATAGCGGATGTGAAAAATTACCTTTTTCGAAACGCATTCAAAAAACTGTTTTGGCATCGAGAAAATTAATTTTGAGAAAATACTTGGGATGTGATCTTCGAGATCTGTACATTATGCCAGAGCCAAACATATCAAATTTTTGTGTGAAAAAAACAGTTTTTTAAGCGTGTTTCTAAAGGTTAATTTTTCACAACTGCCATTGTTACATATGTGTTACATACCTCATATGTTAAGGTCTGACTAATGTCACTGAACGAGACCTTATAACGATTCAATACGATCAAATGTGTGTCTAGCCGGGAGAAATATCGAGATAGTAGTGAAACCCACTAGTATCCAAATTCATTGAAAATGTGTCTCTGTACACGTGCTTGGTTATATTATGCTCATTTTTTTTCTACCTTTTTTTGTCTCCTTTGTTAGAAATACTACCTGATAAAAATTAGCTAATTAAGTACAACGCCACGTTAGGTAAAACAATTATTATGTTAAGTAATGCATAGGAGCATGTCGATCATCTTCAGTGCCACGAATACGCTTTGAGTGATCTGAATTTATTGATTGGAGGAGTTCAAGAGCGTATTTCTTGTTGCATTGCGCAATGCTTGAAGTATCCCTTTAGGTTTGTAGGCGCTAATGCACTGTTCGCGTTGGCCGGCCGCAACGTGGCATCCATTTGTTCATAATGGCGCCGGAAAAAATGGTTACTGAAAATGCAAAAGGAGAGAGCTACATTCTGGTGGTTTCTTTTTGTGGGGTCTCCTTTGCGAGACAAGAATTTGGGAAAGAAGAATCTTGTTATCTTTTTCTTTCTGTCTTCTTTTTTTCAAATCAACCTTACTCAATACCTACACACGTAGTCCCTCCCTAGTAGCAGAGCCATAGAAGGAAAAGATTAAGATTATGTAAGAAAGTAATTTTTTTTATATAACGCATGCATACGAAAGTGTTAAAAGTGAACATTTTTATGTAACCATTATATTAAAAAAAGGTCATAATTTTCGTGGGTTTTTCGCAAACATACTAAAATATCTTCTAATTCGCGAAAAGCTCACGAAAATGATGACCATTTTTTTATATAATTGTTACATAAAAATGTTCACTTTCAACACTTTTGTATGCATGCGTTATATAAGAAAATAAAAAAAACTTGTCTATAAAAAAAATTACCTAATCTAGCTTTTATCATTTTTTATATCACGGCCAGATCTGAAGTTTGATTTGTTTTCATAAAAGCGTTACATGTTTTTTATATAAAAGTACCATTTAGATAACAGATATGGTTTTTTTTTTGTTTTTTTTTCAGAAAAGCAAAAATTTGTTCTGCTACTACGGCTCAGACACGTATTTTACCACCTCACACTTCCATCAGTTTTGCGTCATTATTGTCCCACTCAAAAATTTCGCTGATCAGCAATATTACACCCTCGAAAGTTTCGGTCTGATTTTTCCAACTCTTCTTCCAAAAATGGAACGCGTTTGCTATCAGTTGCCCCTCCCCCCCCCCCCACCACCCCCGGCGAACCACCTCGACGTGTTGATAAGAAATCAGAGTGAACGGACCACACAAAAGTCACTTCACAGAAGTGAGGGGACGAGTACGTCATTAGTCCCCTGTAAAAGGTATTATTCAGCTTTTGAGTGAGGAAAAAGCTTCAATGGTGGCTTCCATAAAATTCAACACAGCTCCACCCGCATGCATAGAAAATTGATGCGGCGCGAAACTCAATTCCATAATTTATGAACATATCCCACAGCTCATGACTTCGGGTGCTCCGGACGGCAATAGCAAGAAAACGCCCGTTCGGCGGCGGGATACGCGGGGTGCGCAGGAGCTCGGCGAGTAGTATCAATCGTGACGTCAGGAGTTGCGAGGCTATGACGCAAATCCTCCACCCTCCCGCTCTCTCTGCCACCCGCAGCCGGAACTACCCCTCGTGTTTGCCGCTATACTCCCCACTTTGCACTCCTTCGTACCCGACTCAGAGACAAGGTTGTCATTACGGCTGTAAAATGACCGAAGCTTGCTCGAAAAATACCGATATTTTTACAATCGTTCACACCGAACTGTCAATGGAATCGGGGTGTAATATAAGTAGACGTTGAAATGTAAATAATTACATTGTTTATCTGAGATGCAGTTATGCTTCCTCATTCCACTTTAATTTTTCTGCCTCGATGAACTTTCAATAAATTTAGTCAGAAATGCTATATGACCAATCATACGGAGGGAATATAAAAATTCACTGACCTACTTTTACAAGTCAGTAAAAAAAAAATAAAAATCGCTTTATTTGGCTGTAAAATAAATGACTTTAGGACATTTTTTAGGTGTAATTTTTCTTGATCATCGTATTATCTAACGTTACCATGTAAATAATGCAATTCGTTTAGCTTTAGTTCTAAACTATATCGATACAGGGAAATACTTGTATTAGTTACGTTGTATTTAAATAAAATTTCTTCAAAAAAAATTGTGTTGCTCTACAGTATAAAATCATGAGAGTAACGCATGACTTGTAACGACGTAACGCATAACGTCTGAGGCGCGAAGCACTTCGGGGAGTTACCATGTAAATTTAATGCAATTCGTTTAGCTTTAGTTCTAAACTATATCGATACAAGGAAATACTTGTATTAGCTACGTTGTATTTAAATAAAATTCCTTCAAAAAAAATTGTCTTGCTCTAGTATAAAATCATGAGAGTAACGCATGACTTGTAACGACGTAACGCATAACGTCTGAGGCGGCACTTCGGGGAGTTCGATCGCGTAAAGGTTAGGGGGCGTAGCCCCCTAATTCAAGGTAAAGTAAAGGTAAAATTTCATTCAAAGTAATTTCACCTACTGCCTTCCCCCTTTGCCTAACAGAGCCTTTTCATTATACTCATGTACTAGCCATGAAAGAGAAAAATTTAAAAGACTATATAAAAGGAAATCAACTGGACACGAATCATACCATTCGTGAATTACAGAAATCATAAAATTTAACAAATCCCAGAGTAACTTAAATCGCTCTTGAAGGGTCTAACATACCCTTGCCAGTTTATCTCCGGAATCATGAGCTCGCAATAATTTGTGAGGCTTGGCAACGTGAAGGAATGTAAACGGCTGAAGGGGGTTGGGAGGGGCGGAGGAGTCGCGGTTTTCGCCTACCAAGAATTCGCCTGGTCTGAGAAGGTGGAAAAAAGACGCGGCGAGGATGCGGGAGGGAAGCGGGGGAGGTGGATGCGCCCGGGGTTTCCCGCTTTCCCTCTTCTGCAACTTTGGATGCCCATTTCCCGGTCGAACTTCGCCGCGGAAAAATGAGGGCTTCCGGTAGGGGGCGACGCTTAGCACCCAACTTTTTTGCAAGATTCTACGCATGGGGATATTCTTATGATTTTTTGTCGAGGATCAACCATAAAATTGAATAGTTCCCATGGTATTGAATACTCACACATGCTCACGCTTTTATGGCATTTCAAGTCGTTTTCTTTGAAATAAGAAAAAAAGCCATGTGCTGACTTCTATAGTTTTACAGAATTTGTTTTTGGATTGAGAAATTATGCAGCTTAACACTTCCATAAAATATGGAGTTGGATGTATAGCGTTGATTGAATTGACTCAGAAAAAAAAATCTGTTTTATTGAAAAAAAGTTTTTTTTTTTTTTTTAGATTAAGCGCACCGTTTTGCTCATTCTTGATATTATAATTTTTTTAAATAAAAAAAATGCCCCTTTCAAGTTACATTAAAGACATAGGCATTCATATTTGTTTGTTCCGAACTCTAGGATTGAAACACACACTAATTGTACTGTAAGAGAAAAAAAAAGTTCCATATTTTTGGTTATAAAGTTTTTTTGGAAGACTGAATAATGTATGCCAAAATAATTTTCAATACATGGAATAATTTTTTTTTTTTTTTTTTCGATCGGGGAACTTTTTAAGACAAGTTGCGGAACTACCAGGACATAAACAAGTAAACATTCCATAGCTTACCTGAGCTCATAAAATATGGGATACGAAACCGGCCGGAAAGGACTCGATCCCTCAAACTATGCAGTGTAGAACCATCAAATGGAAGAGCACCGCACACCAGCACATACAATACTACCCCTAAACTCTGAAACAATAATACAGGACCTGATTAGCTTATTCAAATCTTGCGTAGAAAAAAAAACGACCAAGATAAATAAATATTAGAAAGAGAAATATATTATTTATTATTTTTTTTCCAGTTGAAAATGAAATTGTTACTATTTTGAAACGTTCCGTGTTTTGTTTATCCTTTGTTGTTTTTTTTGCAGCCTTTTTCCCAAATTAAGTTGTTAGTTTATCAAATCAAGAGGCTTGGTTTTCCGATTCAAGGAAAAATATGATTGAATCAAGAGTATTTTTTCTTGTCAGTATAAGCATCTGGACTCTAGATCCAAGTGACTTTCTTTCCAGTGAATGAAAAAACATAAACAAATTTTGAAAAAGTTCCCTCTTAAACCGTCGTGGAAAGTAAAAAAAATGAAACCTTCGCTTTTACTCACCCAAATATCTATTTCGGGTCCGATATACTTCTTGCCCTCGAACACCTCAGGCGCAGCATAAGGGGGTGACCCGCACCACGTTGCTAGCTGCTCTCCCGGGGTGTAATAATTGCTGAATCCAAAATCAGCAATCTTGATATTCATATTAGCATCCATTAGTAAATTTTCAGCCTGTTAACAAAATAAGATAGAAAAACGCCATTAAAACCATGGAAATGAATTAATTAGGATGATTGTAAAAACCCTCTGAGTTTGACAATGAAGTCCGCATGAATGCGGAAGATGATTGCGAAAACGATAGAGGGTTGACGGTGCCAGGAATGTTGAGTAAGATCTACAGGAAAACTTTGAAAGCTAAGATCGAGGATGAATGGAAGTCTCATTAAGCGGATGAGCGGCGGGGGGAGAGAGAGTTCAGAGCGGGTTGACCATTTGGATCGCATTTAGCAAAAAGGAAGCAGCGCGATTACAGTGTTGTAAAAACGTTGCTTCTTCATAAGTATCTAAACATTCTCCCATAGCAAATAGTGTTGGCTTCCCACCAAAAAGTTGTTGATTTTGAAGGAAAATAATTGGGTAAATGTTAATACTGTACATATAGTAAGTATTTTTAAAAGAAAAGGATAAGTTGCACCATTTTGAAAACACTGTTCTCACGCTGGTTCCTTTTTGCTGAATGCGATCCCTTTGTTTTGTGTATTCCAAATTATTGAGAAAATAATGACAGTAGAAAAAAACGGCATTTATTCTTAGTTTTTGTTAGATTTATTGTTAGATTTTCAGGAAACCCATATGAGAGCGTGCCGTTGTTGCTGAAGCTCTTGGAAGCCTTGGAGAAATCTGGTTTAAGTGGGGGACTTAACAAAGAAAGTAAGGGGTTTTATAGTGGCGCTTACGCTAAAAATCAGTATCAAAGCGGGAGATTTTGTCGCTACGATTGACGCCATTTGAAGAATAAAGTATGACAGAAAATCCACAACTTCGAAAACCGAGATACCTTTGCGAGTTTCGCCATCGATATGCATAGTTCCCCACTTCGACTTTCGATGGTTCCCCATTTGAAGCTATTGTAAAGAATCGATTAGTGAGGTGTTCCCCGCGAACATTCTGTTTATCGATCTTTTTCCATAGGTTTAAATGACAGATCAATCGCTATATCGCAAAGCACGCCATACACCGCTGAACGGCATACGATTAAATATCATCCTTTTTCGAGGGTTTTTTCTGCACGTATTTTATTCTTGTCCGCAATTGGCTGATTTGACTCATTTGATAGTAGCTGTCACTGGAGCGCTGAGACCACTCAATAGACAGATTCATGAAATCCTGAAGTGGGTTATGCAACGACGCGTGCGTAATTTTAGCCCAATCAATTAAAACAACGACGAATAAAAAGAGCTGTCGCTAAAAATTACTCGATCAATTCATATAATACGTCTGAATGCTGTTGCCGGTTGGCAAAACTATTTGTTTCTCGTCGAAATGTCATGATAGTCTCGACATTTACTCTGAAATGTGGCATCTCTCGGGGTGTAAATAAGTCAGCCGCGAATCTGCTTCATGAGTGACATAATTGACATGTCTGGTACTCTCGGAAGAATAGTCGCAAGCTACAGGGTGTATAAAAAATGAGAATACCTCAGGAGCATTTACAAACCACTTTCAAATCATAAAGTTATTTTAGATTTTTCCCCCGTCCTTTGAGAAAAGGCATTATTCGATAAATTCTGTAGTTGGCCAAGTTGACCTGGCAGTCAATACGCCTAACTCCGGGTCAATGGGTTTGGGTGCAGATTTCAGAGATTAAGACTAATTTTCAGGGAACTGGTGAGGTGACCTGCTCAAAGAGAATTCACTCGTCCTCAATTCCTGGAAAATTTAAAACTTAGCGCATGAATGTATTCTGCCTTCTATTCTTCACGCAAAAGCGTAATAGTTGGTGGTAGGTCTCCTACGAGTGTAAGCTATTAGAAAAATCCGAAATTAAATTCGCTTTTAAATGTACAAAATCAGGGAGTCAAAGTTTCTCAAATGTCACTTTCAAATGGTTAGCCATTGTAAAATCCTATGTACTTTGATGAACTCGTATCCTCATAAGCTGACCCTGGCACCTCTAGTTTCAATTGCTGCATACTCCCTAATAAGATATCATCAAGCGTTAAACAACCATTGCTTCTAAGACCAGCGGGTAACTTTTTATACCCTCTGTCTATTTTACTTTCCTTCTATTGATATAATTACATCGATCGGAATGTGATGAAACTTGAAACATTAAAACTTGAAGGGGATGATCATTTTTTGAAGATCTCGAAGTCATCCGTGAAATATACTGAGAAAACTCACCGAAAAAAAGTGAAATGATCTAACATTCTGGGTGTAGAAAAAGTGCGCGAAAACTTAAAAAATGTTGAATCACCCGCTACAGCAGTTACTTTAGCAATGCCAAGATGTAAAACTAACTGCTGTGGCAGGTGATTTAGCGTTTTATAAGTTCTCGCGCACTTTTTTTACATCCAGAATGTTAAATCAAACATCACTTTGTTATCAGTGCAAGTCTTACCAGACACCCTATACTTTAGGAAATGACAGGTTTTCAGGAGACGCGTTGTTTAAATCTATGCTAGCAAAAATATCCCATCGATGATTTTAATTTCGGTTTATTTTTGATGAGGATTCTACGTCCGGGAGAGAGACAGTTCAATTTCAACCTCTATATTTGGACTTGGTCACCATCCCGCTATCCCGCAAATCGCACGTATGGGCCCCGCCCACGGATTGACATGATAAAAATACCATCGATTACACTTGAATTACGTTGGCCGTACATCCCGGTAGCTCTCCGCTTCAAATCATGGATGATTGCAGAAACTCATTAAAATAGAGAAGGAGGGACCGCGCGTCAAGCATTTCATACGCGGAGCACATTCTCTGAGTTTCCCAATCGGATAAAATTAATGTCACGATTGCGTGGTAGAAACATATGGAAGAAATACAATTATTTACCTACCAATTAAATAATTTTTACAAGAAAAAACACCAGGAAACGTGGCCCGAACTGTATGTAACAAGTCGGTGATATAGTGCTGGGTCCACACTATTGCGGGGACAATAAGGCCAAAAAGTTAAACAATTTCAATTCGCCTAGTCAAAAATGTTTTATGCAAAATTCATTTCTTATTTCTTTTTACTCCAAAAAGTAACATATGACGAGAGGGAGACAAAATTACGTAAGAAAACTTCTTTAAAACAATTAATTTGCGATCTTTTTGTTCACTAAACGAATCAGTAATAAAATAAATTGTTGGAATTGCCGTACAAATTATAAAAATGAAAATTAGTAAAAGTCGATCAATGAATAGAGCCCCAAGTTTCTCGTTTATTTTTGCAAATCAACATGTGTCTAATCAGCATTCATAAATAAAATCATTCAAATTACTCCAATAATATTGACAAGCAAATGAAAATGTAGGACCGAAGCCAAAAACACCTGTGGAAAAACCCCGATACTTTTTGCAGCTACTTTGCTCCTTCATCGATTGGTGTAACTTCACACCGGGTAATTAATTATTGAAAAATTCAGATAATGCCTTCATTTTTTTCTTCTTTTTCCATTTCAAAGAAATATTTTCACTCGGAAGAACATACCGCTACATAAAAGCCTGAATCCTCCATCGCAAACCTCGCGAACCCAAAGCATCAGAGAAAGCCCCTTCACTTGTTTTAACTGATAGATCAAGGGACATTTCTTTCAGACGACGCAATTTTGAATTTTAATTGAAGCGTCTCCTCCCCCTTCTTGTGAAGATTCACCGCTCTCAATGAACGCCTGAGCCCGATTGCCAGTTATACAATTAATTTATTCTACTCTGAAAGTAACATAGGGTCAAATTGGGAGATTGTGATTTTTAAAACCACTCTGGCAAATATGTTGAGCAACGGTGTCGATTTTAACGTCTAACTCACTCATAGCGTTGTATTTCATCGACAAATTTCCAATTTTCTCGACGGTTTGGTGATCTTGAGCGCCCCTTTGAGTGAAACTTTTTCGCGGAATCGTCCCGGAAAATCAGTTGGCGGACTGGTCCGTTATCTTGGGAACGCTCGTTAAGTGTTATATGGGGGAGGTGGATGGGGGGGAGGTGGATGGGGGGGGGGGGGGGGGAGGGAGGGTTTGATTGGCTTGGAGTATCCGGCGTTGTCAGTAACAGTCCTAAATTTTAGGTGCAATGGGGGTTCTGGGAAAATTCTCGCGGGTTTTACAGATGTGCTCCGGTCCGTAAGCTTTGCGCCTCGCCGAGCTTAAGTCTGTTAAGTTTAAATTTCATCAACTGGGATTAAATAATTAGATTTCATCAGCCATATACTGATTCTAACTTCAAATTTAAAGATTCCTCATTGCCGGTGAATTTCGTCGTGTGGACACATAAAATCAAAATTCATTGATCAAGAGTGCAGTTCATTAAGTACATTGGATCTAGAGTCCAGACTCTTGAAAACATTGACAAGAAAATATACTCTTGATTCAATCAGATTTTTGCTTAGATCAAAATGAAATCCGCTCAAATTAAGAGGCTTGGTTCTTGATTTAACCAAAAATCCGATTGAATCAAGAGTATTTGTTCTTGCCGATGTTTTAGAGTCTGGACTCTAGATCCAATGTGTTCTTTTTCAGTGTATGCAACCGTTAGTTAATTAGGTACAAGGAAAGGAAAAAATAAAAAGAGCTCAGCGACCAATGAGAAGCGACTTCTGAACCTCCCTTTGTCGGTCCTAGATTGCGCTGTTTGAGGTTCCTAAGTGCCCGTACACCCTCACGTGCGGAAGATTTCGTTACGACACCATTAAGCAGCCGTAAATTGGATTGTCTGCCGACCGTGTAATGGAGCAGTCACTGCCAACTTGCGGCGAATTTCCCGAATTCCCATTGGGAAGGAGTGGGTAAAAGGCTATTTTGTTAGAAAAGTGGCATCGATGTCGCGCTGCCGCGGTGCATATTCGTATCGCATCAATCGACGATGAATGTCATATCCGTAATGTATAATAAACTCCGTAAACCTATCCCACGCCTTACAGCCAGCCATACATGTTGCCGATTGATTTTTAAAGTCGTTGGGACAGCAAGTCGCTCTTGCATGTATCGGAGGAACCGAAATCTCGAACCGAAAGTTATTCAAATGAACAATACAGTAACTGCAAGACCTGTAGAATCAATTATTCAAAATCCAATGACTTCTAAACAGGGTGTTTACTAGAACAGGCTGGCCAAAAATCAGTACTTTTACAGTTTTACAGTGCTTTTTCAGTACATTCCCACGAAATTCGGTACCTCCTCAACAGAAAAATTCAGTACTTTTTCGTCCCTTTATTTGACGAAATTCGGAAAATTTCAAGATTTTGTTTTTCTCGCTCAAATTTGCGACAAAAATGAAGAAAATTCCGTACTTTTTGGCGGGAGTTCCGCACTATTTCGGTACTTCCGGACCGTCCTTAAAAAATCAGAACTTTTTCCGGACTTTCCGGAAATTCCGTACTTGTAGACACCCTGCTAAAGCATCCGTCGGCTACGAAACACCGGAGGGTGAGGTTAAAGTAGCACAAAAAATATACGAAAAAAGATAGAGGTACGAAACAAAACGGGTTGCTAGGCGCCTTTTCTTTCAAAACGAAGCGGCGTAGTTACAAAATAATCCGACTTACGAAGAATTGCGTGAGACGTGAGGTCAAATTTAGGTTCTTCTAATGGAAAATTCGCAAATCACGCTGGTTTTGTATTAACAGCTATTCCGTTTGAAATGTCAAGACAGCCTGAACTTTTCAAGTCACACCCACGGTCCCCCCGAAACGTGATCCCTTCAATTAAATCGCGAAGTTTGTTCGTGCCTTGGAAAAACGTGATTTGGCCGAGAAAAGTTTCTCACCGACAACGGATTTAACAGTCGAGATGTTGTCTCCAGATTCGACGGAGGACCACTCTTTTAGAGGTTACACTTGTTAGCAACTGCTTGACATTTTGACCAAAGCTGCGGAGATCCCCAAGGTTTGACTCGCTCTACTTAATGGAATTAGTGAAAATACCCGTTACCTTAATAACAAGGTTAATGGGAGTGTGTTTTCCTAAATGAATGGGAAGAGGAACTCCAAAAATTACGCAGTATGCAATTATACATCAAATAAATTTAAAAAAGAACAAACAATAATTGAGGGGTTTGGGGGACAAGACTCGTAAGTGCAGTTTTTGCTTTTTCGAGAGATATATGTTTGAAGTTTCGAAAGTACATGGATCCTTATGGCGGAAAGAAAGTTCAAACTGACTTCTTGATGCCTAAAAATTTGAATTTGGGAGCCATTTTTTCACGAAACATGCTCTAAGACTAGTTTTACTTGATATCATTAATGCCTGAATTTTTTTCAAAAACTGCACTTATGCGCCTTGTCCTCCAAGCCCCTCAATTTAAGTTTACAGTTATAGTTTTAAGTTGAAAAAATCAAGCAAATCATACTGGTTGGGTAAAGTTCAAATACCCTAGCTGGACTTCCTTAACCATACCACTGATATCATTATTATAGGTCCATCCAACTCACACCAATGTTACGAGAAACATCGTATCCCTTTAATGCATTGATACAAAAAATAGGTATTTTTTCTGAAATTTGATATTCAAATTCAGTTGGCTGACTCTGCGATTAGAGCGAAGAGCACGCAAGAGAGTAGACTGGCGTGACAATGTCGCTGGCAGCGATCTTTGCGTCAATAAATTACCTGTGAATGCACGTTGATGACGCTCGAAGCTCATCATTCAGAGTGACAAATTTTGACAGCGCCATTGTCAGAAAACACCAGATCCCAACAAACAGTCATCACTGCGAGGTCGGCCAGACGATAATTTCGTTACTTTTCGTGATAATTCATTGTTCGCGGAAGCGAGTGACGCTCCCTTGTCTTCTTGACGTTATACATCGAGATTTCGATTACTTAAAAAACATGGTGAAAAAAATTGTAAAGGAAGGTTTCAGTTATTTTGAGTTTCTCTAAAAGTTAGAAAAACTTACATAATGCCCTTTTGATCTTACGATTCCAAATATGCTTACCTTAAGATCTCGATGAACGATTTTTCGATTATGGCAGTACTCGACAGCGGAAAGAATTTGCCAAAACTTCCGCCTGGCAGCGCTCTCGGTCATCCTTCCATACCGCGCGATGTAATCTGCAACAGCAATGAAACTCCTTAATTTCAATTTTGAAAAACCTAACGATAAACGGAATTACGGAAAACACTACATCTTACCAAAGCATCCTTAATAAAAGAAGAAGACACCAAATTGAAAAAACAATAGGGTAAACTCAGCCAAAGATAGGAGAGACGTGATCGGGCTTCGTTTTTAACTTTTCTTCCGAATCTGAAAGACACCAAATTGGCTGCAAAGAGCGGAGCATTGCGAGTTCACGCCTCGCGCCATAGCGCCTTCAATTTTGCGGACGCAACACGGGCATCCATCAAGCACGAATAGTTGTAGCTCCGCGCCGTCATCAAAGCGCGCCCTTTCCCTCGCTCTATTTTCTACAGTATGTTGGTTTTGTTTGTTTTATTTGAAGTGGCGCTTAACAAGGCTTTACCCCCCCCCCCCCCTTACAGTTCTTCTTACTTAAGCCTCTACACATTTAGGAGTATAGGGGTGCAATAGTTTGGACACCTGATGGCTGATTTTTGATAGACAAAGAAGACATAAGGAGTATGGAGCGATCCTATTGGTTGAAATGGGTGGTTCTTATAGACCAAGGGAGAAAGAGATGGATTAACGAAAGGCTCCCTCGATGGGTTGACATTAGTTAGTCTATTACTTATCTCTTTTGTCCATTTCAACCACCCGCTTCTACCAATAGGGTCCCTCCATCCATATCCTTTTTGTCTTCTTTGTCTATAGCTTAGTCTGCCAATTCAACAATCAACCCGCTGGAGTCAATGGATGCACGCACATTGAGTGATGCATTATTGTGATCACGGTATGCGGCGATCCTGTCAAAGTCATAGTTCACACCAATTCACCTTTTACAGCGGAATTCTACTCCATAATTATCCTCTTGTTCCCGCTTTCCATCACAAATGACGAAAAAAGACACCTGCAGTAGACTTGACATTTCCCAGCGTACATTTTAACAACTCAATATTGTCACGCACGAACACGAGACCGCCGGCGCGGCGCGGCGCGACGGGCCACACGGTTTGAAAATCCGTGGAGTAAATGTCATAGGGGACCGTTTCCTCTCAAAGAGGTTATAAAAGGGCAGTTCGTTTAGACTCGTGAGTTAGGATATCCATGTATGCATGGTGGCCTATACAGTTCATAAGAGCTATTGTGTCTGGCGTATTTTAAAAATCAAATTACAATACAAAATCGAGGAGGTCTGCAATTGGGTCTGACGGAACATGGTAAGGTTCGCTGGTGTAGAGAAAATAATGAGAGTCCCTATAGGAAGACCACGGGTTAGGAGTAGATTCCTGGCAGCATGGGTGACCAGATGCCTGATGGATTCACTGTGCAACTATAGTTAGCACTGTCAGAAACTCACATTGTATTGGCTACTAGATTTCCAGGGGATCGTATACATTTATCATATAATAAGATAGGCTAGTGCCCATCATTACCATTTTACTTTGGTAAGGCTTGGCTACTTTGTGCTTTACTTTCCATATCAACCAAAATGATGGGTTATTTTTTTTCTCAGTGTAGAATCGATGGTCTTATTACATTTTATGTAAATGGAAGAAAAATAAGCAGTGTTGCCAACTGGTAAGAACCTCCACTTGTCTTTAGGATTATTCTCTATTGCATCTGGCAAAAATCGTCCATCATCATAACCGTATCGAGTCATTTATCGCGTGGGATTTGAGTTGCATCACGCGAAACACGCGAAGAAATGCGGAAATCTTGGTTGATTCGATGCAGGAATGTTTACGTCAAACTCGGAGCTCCATCAATTATTCATTTCGCGGTAATCATCATCGCAACGCGAGCGAACCGAGGAAATACTTGCAACATTATAATCGCTCCCGAGTCTAGCAACGACGTACATACCCAAACTACATATGGGTTCATGGAGTACCGTTTGATTCTGACCGAATTGAGTCTCATCGGAAGACGAAGGAGAATCAAAAAGGGAAGAAAATGAAGAGCAGTACAATTATTTTAAATTTATTTGAAGCTGGCGAAGTCTGATAGATTGTGGACTTTCGACCTCTAACAACCTCTATAACGAGAAAAGGATAATCCCTCAAAAAAAGATTAAGGACTCAAGATTATCGGTTCGATTCGATTGAGCGCATCATGTGTAAGAAAGCCGATCAACTCCACCAATGACAAATATCCCTGCTGCTTTCAAGAGCCGCTAAGCGAATCGAAAATCGATGCAAACATCAAATATTTAGATCCGTCCGTTTGTTGTCACAAGCTTTCAGAGCTAAGAGAGTTGCGGCAAGCAAATTCTGCGAGTATTTGCACAGTAAACTCGTTGCAAAGGCCTCGTGGGAAGCCCGCTGCGGGTGCTCGCAAGAAATTTGCTGCGAGTTCTTGCAAGAAACTTGCTTGCGATTCGCATTTAACTGCCTTTAAATATTCGCAGATTAAAAATGATCCCAAGCCTCCGACGTTCGGCGATTACTCGAGCGAGCAAATTCGCCGGGGCAAAGAGCCCTCGCGAGCACTCCAGCAAAAGGCAGGCGTCATGCTGCGTTGCCACATCATCCCGAATTACCACGGTTTACGAAGATGGTTTCAAAAAGATCGTTTTCTTTTAAAACAAACCTGGTGACCTGGAAAATCTACATCGCGCACTCTGAGGGATTAGTACATAGACCTTCAAATTAGAAAACATATTTTTGACTCTAATTTAATGATTTTTGGAATTTCTTGGCCTTGACTTCCCCACAAAATGGTGTGGACTCAGCACCATTTCTCAATCCTGTTACATGCACATTCCTCTAGCTCCCGCTCCTCATCGATGGCTAGTTGGAACTAAATTTAGTTGAAAGTAGCCAATTTTTTTTTTTTTTTTTTTTTTTTTTTTTTTTTTTTTTTTTTAATTAGGGATTTGTCTGCTGCATGAGTGCCGTTGGAGAAAATGATTGTTGCAAGACAATTTAAAACCAACGTCATGGCTAACTAACAAGCAAACTCTCTTTTTCCCCATCACGAACTTATTACATTTTTGCTGAGCTTTGTCCAGTCGATATTCATTCAGACCTATTTTCATACGTCACGAGATTCGAGACGGATTTTTCCGTGAATTATTGCAACCAATTGGAAATCTGCTCATTGTTCACACCCAAAAACCGTGTTCGGAATTTTGATTGACGCAGTTGTGGAAGCCAGTAAACATAAAAAACTCATTTTCATCGGCTCGTTTCGTGTACGTAACACGCTGACGCTTAATTTTACTCCGAGCGCGAAAATGATGACACCTATTTATGCAAAGTTATTTATTCCCGGGTACGCAAAGCAGGCTTTGACGTTATATCGGCTATGAATCATTCTATACCGCGTCGATTCGGCGTCAATGCCGCGGGGCACCGCCGCGGTTGGCGCGTGCGCCTGACGGTTATGCAACTCCGCCGGCTGCACCGGTCCGCCGATCGATCTACGAGCCCGCGCGGGCCGAGGGACGTTCAACCCCAACTCCCCCCTCCTCCTCCCCGGCTCCTACACTTTCGACCCCCAGTGGCGTGCAGAGCCTCGTAGTGACGAGTTGTAGTATACTACGGCTGCAGCCCTGCGACCCGGCCGGTATCCCGCGCCGCGCCCAGCCCGGCTAGGCAACATGCGTCACGCGGGCGTGTTGCGAGCTCGGGACTTCCGGGCCAAATCTGGGCATGCTACCCTTCGCGTCTCCTCAGGCCCCGGAATGCGGGCCTCGCCCAAGGATGGTAGTTGAATTTTTTCGCTCATGAGCGAAGGTACAAAAATGTGTGCATGGTATCTAACTCATTATGAAAAGAAAAAAAATCTATGACATTTTAATTTATGATCTAAATTCAAAATAATTTTCTATGTGCACTGGAAAAAAAACATTGTATGTAGAGTCCAGAATCTTGAAAACATTGACAAGAAAAAAACAAGCAGTGAACTCCAACACAATGTGTTGATAAGGCGCGTCATTAACTCGCACATATCAACCCCTTTAGTTTTCGTTTACAGAGATTTCAAAAAAGGCAAGCAGCACAACAAGAGAATTAACGATCTAACAGTGCAAGGTCAACGAGGCACCTTGACGAGACCGTGTATTGTAAATCTAGAAAGCTATTCGAACAAATTTAAGTTTTTTGATCTGCCTCAAGCAAAATCTTATCAGATTCTTGAAGAAAAGTGCTACGGAAAAATTTAAGCGAAGAAAGGAAAAATTCTGTCGAACTCCTAGAAGATAAAGTCGATTTAAAGGTATTTTTGGGCTAAAATACCCAAATCACCGGTATTATAAATCCCGTTATATTATTGAAAAGAGATTTATACTCGATATAAATGCAATTGTATTAAATATGTCTTGATTTTTTTATTTTAAACGTCTTTTCATGCAAAGAAGCTTAACCATGCCCATGCTTTATTCATTCATGAATTGAAAGTAAGCAATCCACATCCCGAAAATCTACCGATTTGCCGTGAAAAATTGCAGAAACTTGATATATCAGGTCGATGTACCCACTCTTTGAATTTACCAATCGATTTAGTGAGTGCACGTATGTGAAAGTCAAAATGCTATAGTCATTTTGGGTGCATTCATTTTTCATGAAACAATTGTAAGTAATTTCAATCCCGAAAAACCATACATTTTCCGTATAAAATCGAAAAAATCAAAATATGTCGACTCCCTGACGTGAAAATTAAATTCTACGTGTGAAAATACTTATGTATCGATATGCTGAACAGAATGCCCGCCTCTCCTCGTAATTTACAAACCGTTCCTATACTCATCTCAAAATTTTTCTCAGAGCTTTGTGTTATTATCAGCTTCCATTTAAACCCCGGTTTGATGGCCGAATCGGCTGCCCAAAAAGCGAGCCATTTTTGAAGGGCTCTATGAGAAATTCGTGATATTATCAGCTCTCAGGAAATCACCCAATGGGTAAAATTGCTGGTATAAATTTTCGAGAGCTTAAAATAATCGTATTCAAGAAACTAAGGCATTAAACTATGGAGTCAATTTCGTTTTAATAATGTAACGGGATTTACTTGTCTTCAGGTCAAAACTCATACAAGGAAGCCCCTTGCAAGAGGCTAATTTTTTGTAATTTCACTCAATTTTTTCTCCTTTTTATAATTGAATTGCTTGTCACATTCTGAGGTCAATCATATTAAATTGTAATTTATACATTTCTTTTTTTTCCCCTTCATTTTATTTTTTGTTTGGAGAAGTTTTGTTGATTTCTTCGGATTTCGAATACTGTAACTTCTCTTCTATTTGGCCGATTTTTATGAATGAGACCTCTTTTAATTCGTGTTTCAACGGAGAGTAAGGAAAAAATTGCTAAAAACTCGCGAAATAATTTTTTCGAAAATTGGGCGAATCCTAGCGTGACGGTGAAATGGTTAATGAAGCGTAAGTAATTGGGCGAGGAGCTGAGGATCCCGGCCTAGCTTGGCGACCGTCATTAGCTATTGTTCGTCGAGACGCCGCGCCGACGCAGTGATCAGGAGCGTGGGGAAGAGAGGGGTAAGTGGATTCCTGTATGAGCCACGTTTAGCTAATGGTCTAATGAGTCTCGAGGCTCATCACAGATTGCACTTACACAGATTGCACTGTATTTCTTAGTTTTAATAAGAAATAAAATATAATTCTGTAAAATTAGTAAATAAATACCAAGACAATTATTCAGGATGTCAAAGACTGACTGAAAACTTTTTATTAACCTCATATGATAAAAATATTATTATCAGCTGACACTGACATTGTTGTCAGATGAACAGCACTATCAGAGCACGGGTACCAACTTTTGAAAAGTATAACAGAGGTTTGGAGATCTGTCAAAGCAACGTTCTGAACAAAGCGGAGGAGTTAAATTCTCATTCCGAGAGTGCCGACCTGCTCAGCCATCCTCGAATCAATTCGCTTGATTCTGCTTATATATGCATATTTTAAATCAGCGCGTCGTACTCTTAGGCTTTTTTTAAGAAAACCAAGTAACGTAGACTCTTGGTATTCACTGCACATAAACTAGAGAGCCCCAGAATGAGAAACAACTTTAAATCATAATTATTGACGGATAAATAAACTTTTTACACGCTTTGGAAAATCTCAGAAGTTCGCGGTAGTCACTTTTCGGTAAGGAACTAAGGGACTCGGTTATTGTATCGAGCAAGGTTCGAAACGATCGCAAAGGCGGTATACTACGTATACGCGCCAATACTCTTGATTCAATCGGATTTTTGCTTGAATCAAAACGAAATCCGCTTAAATTAAGAGGCTTGGTTCTTGATTTAAGGTAGATTCTGATTGAATCTGATTCTGATTTTCTTGTCGATGTTTTTAAGAGTCTGGACTCTAGATCCAATGTGTTTTTTCCAGTGTGCGATTTTTCAATAAAAAGTATGATATTTCCTTGTGTTTTTCTTCGCATGTAGCTGTATTAGAAATTACGCACGCACGTTGACTCCCGCAGAAAGACCAGTGGCGTAGCGTGCTTTGCGATTTATCGATTGATCTGCCATTTAAACCTATGGAAAAGGATCGATAAACATGGTGTTTGCTACGAACATCGTAATTATCGATTCTTCGCCGTAGCTTCAGATGAGAAAATATCGGTAATCGATCATTCAAGCCTCGCCACTGAGGAAGACAAATGCACGGCGACAATGGTAAAGTGGCCAACAGCTAAAATTCACTATGTTGTAACATACTGCACAAGTTATTGCTAACACTTTATCGGCACTATAAACATTTTTTTCTATACAAATTAAAAAAAAATTCAAAAACCGATTATACTTAGATGACTTACTTTTTTATTATTCTTTACGCACAATGGCCATTCACACCGAATTTTCAACTTTTCCATACCAGTCCAGTCACCTGAATTTTGGACGGCCTGTTCGAAATGGTCATTGGGCGTAAATAATCATAAAAAAGTAAGTCATCTAAGTATAATCATTTTTTGAAAAAATTTTAATTTGTATAGAAAAAAGAGCTGAAATTCAGCTTCATGGTCAGAAAAAGGAGAATAAGGGTAAATCGAAAAATACTAAATTATCAGCGATAAGAAAAAGAAAAGAGAAGGAATTTTATGAATAAAGAGCCCAGTTTTCGAGGTTGGAGCATTTCTCCCTGAGCCAGCATTGTGTGAGGTCACGGAACCACAACTTACGAAACATTTTCCACATAATACTTATTTTCGTGGAAAAATCTGCATACAATACGGTGCCGTGATTAAGACATAAACAAACTGTAAGCTGCGTAATAGCAGGCACTGAAATTATTGTTAAAACGAACCTTCATCAAAAACGCCTTCTACGTAAACGTAACTATGTCTTATACTACCAATACTACCATGCTATGAAAAACTCCGTTTGAGCAAATATCCTTGCCAGATATGCCCCTGTTATAATTTGATAATTTTACAATTTTATATTAAATTGTCACGAAATATAATTAGCAAGCTTCCCACAAAATCCGTAAGATATTTTAGGATATCTGGCGACATTCAAATGTACCATGCCGTTTTTTCTTCGCACGGCTGAATACAAAAAAAGCTCGCAACCACGTCGAGCTTTCAGTGATTCCTCCACCATTAAATCCACCTTTTGTGTCATAACCTATGGGATCGTATGTATTGGTGACCGACACTGAACCGTTATCTGAAATGGTCTCCATAAAAATTTTAGTGTGATCGATACACTCAATTATATATAGCGAGGAGCTATATTTTCTTTATCAGCCGTCGCGCCTGAGTCCTGAGGTATTAGCGTGTGAAAAACCACATCAAACATGCTCTTCAGAGGAATTTTATCACGTCGGTGAAATTTACGTTGCCTTTCCTACCCGCATTTCTTTACTCTATTACTTCCGTCACTCTGCGAAAACTTATTTAAAACCTGAAAGAATCACCCTATCAATTATAGTATAAAAATAACAGAATTTACAGACTTCAAACTTCAGTAATGCAGTGAATAAGATGCATCGTCTGCAACTCCTGCATCATGGCTTGTAAATAAAGTTCCATAATAAAGCTACCATACAGTTTTCAATGAATCTAAAGGTACTATTATACTGTTCAAAAGATGAAAAGTCTCGAGTGAATTTTTCATCCAAAAGGTATTTTCATGAATGCCGGATTTTCATGGAGATCCGCAAAATTCATGAAAACAGGCCAGGGCACCCTAGAAAAAAACTTTCACAAATGATGGAAAAGGTGGTCAGAGAGTTTATAGCAATGACAAGGTGAAATCAATGTAAATCTATGACTCACCGAAAATTTCGCCTTGACTAGCATACTCGGAAACGATGTAAATCATACTCTTCGTCTCCATGACCTGGAAAATAAAATTTAAACGTAAGAAATAACATGTCAGGGATAAATTTTTACGCACAGCCTAAATTCGTTGAAAAGAAATTTGGAGTTAAATTAGAGAGAGCACAAGTGAAAGGAATTGCCAAGTTATCAAAAAATCGCCGTAGCCCTGTTTTATTATGCTGAGAGAAAATCAAAAGCTAATACAGCCAGAAGATGGGAGAAACGCTACCGAGCCGTGTTTTTTTTTTAAACTTTCGAATTAGACAATTAGAGTGACATCTCACTAGCAGCATGGAGCGGAATATTGCCAGTTCACGCCTCACGCTTTCGCGCCTTCAATTTTGCGGACGCAACACGGACATCCATCAAGCACGAATAGTCGTATCTCTGCCCCGTCATCAACGCGCTATCTTTTCCTGGCTCCGTTTCCATATTGTGTTGGTTCCGTTTGTCTTATTTATGGCGTTGCTTAAAAGGCTACGAGAGCAAAACAGCCGAAGATAGGAAAGTCGTAATCGGGACTCGTTTTTTAACTTCACTCCAGAACCCAAGCGAAACCTCATCGGCAGTATACACAGCGGAGCATTGCAATTTCACGCCGCGGGCCATCGCGCCTTCAATTTTGTAGATGCAACACGGACATCCATCAGGCACGAATAGTTGTATCTCTGCGCCGTGATCAACACGCGTCCTTGCTCTATTTTCATCCTGTGTTTGTTTACCTTTGCTGTCTTATTTGTAGTGGTTGCACTGGTGCAGGATACCATTATGATGGTAAAATTTCATATTTAAATGTAATAAACGCCAACAAAAAGATCATTTTATTTAAATAATAATTGCTACAAGAAAATGAGCACATTGAACGAAAGTTTTTTTTTAACTTCCCCACTTTCAAAATCTGATATTTACCATGTTTCATTGATTTAGATTTTCTTTTCTTAATATTTTCATCCATGTTTAATGCAGCCTCTTGGCTATGAAATCAAATGTAGGATAATTATAAGTTTTGATGAATGATTCAATGCTTACTTGATATAGTTTAATGATATGTGGGTGATCCAACTGCTTCATGATATCTACTTCTCGATACACCTTCTCCAAATTGACAGAATCCAGCTGGGACTTATCGATTATCTTGATGGCAACCTGGAACAAATAAAATGCAACCAAAGGTAAAAATTTGCAATGACCAAAACCAATTGATGACGAAAATTAAAGAAAACAAAACCTTGGGTTTCAGTCATTTTGACTATTCATCATAATTCATTTCTCAATTGAGAAACCACCGACAACGTAATTTTTTTAAAGTTTCTAAGATTTTTATTTTCTGCATTTGAAAAAACGTTTTTATTGAAAATTCAAAACAGGAGTTGGCTAAACGGTCTTAACGCGGGTTAATATCAAACATAGAAGCAGTTCAAAACTCATGAGCATCCTCCCGGAAGACACTTTTGGCGCACATGAATTCATGGTGAGAGGTAGTAATGCGAAGTATTCTCTTGTCTTCCTTCACCGAAAGTGAGGCTTGATGAAGGAGCGGAGGGACCTCCGAAATGACGTCTTTTGAAGTTACGGTGCGGGATATATAGCCTGACCTTGTCTCGCGGGCCATCAATTGATTGAGAAACGGTGTCCACTACCCAACCATAAATTGTACCGACTTTTCAATGACTATTGATTGGCAGGTTGAGTGCTAGCAGGAAAAAACAGCTTTTTATGAGGAGAAGATACTGGAGGTGCGGACGAACTGAACCCTGCTACCTCAAAGTCCAGTGTCAAATTCATTACTGTTGAATATACAACTGTGACTCAACAGTCCATAGTATTCTACCTTTTCTCCATTTATTTAACTTCATTTTCGTCTTCTTCACCTCTTTCTTTTCATAAGGTCATCATTTCACTTCGCAAAAGTTTTTTTCTTAACGACTGGGTGTTATGCCGTTTTTCCCACACAACGTATGTAGATTAGTTTGACTTGAAAAGCTAAACACGACAGGTAAATGCATCATTGCGGCATACACCTCTTATTTTTCCTTGATTCTCATTTAAATGCTCATTAATAATGCTACAATTCTAATGTGGTCAAATATTGCAATGTTTTTATGGTCAATCAGATACCAAATGAGAGTTTAGGAGATAATCGAGAGCAAAATATCTACCGCTTTATACACTGTCAGTTTTTTCTCCTTGAATAGAATATCCTAAAATTCCGAATTGTGTTTTTTTAAACAACTATGTTGTATAGAAGGAATCGAAGAAATGTTAGAGACTGTTGGCATAACACAGCTCAAATAACATCAGAATAGCCTTGTGTCGATTTGAAAAAAAAAAATTCAAAGTCATCGAGGGGACCTCTCCCATCGATTCAATGGAAGATTTCCGAAATTGTTTACCCACCAGGTCTAGTTTCAAGTGCTTGAACCTTGTCTTACATGGACATATTTCAAACAAAAAAGTTATCTCCATTGTAGCATGACCCCTGTCATGCCTATACGCTTATAGGACTCAGGGCCCCTTACATACTAGATATAGCTCCCTTTGTTTTAAATACGTCCAGTCTAACAGGATGACGCACACGCAAAGCACTCAAAGAGTCTGGGATTACTTGGATCAATAGATATCTGTAACAGCTTTATAGGCTTACAAGCTACGCATTATTACAAGCGCTCTTGGACATGAAAATCTTGTAAAATCACTTCTGGTTCGAACACTTAAAACGCCGATTTTAACACCAGGCTTGTTTCAGGAAGTTAAAGCATTTACCTACGTGCCTAATGCTAAATGCCAACTTTGCAGACAAAACAGCTCACAGGGATCATGAGTGTAGCTCTTAGGCCTGGTTCCCCCACAATTTTAAATAGTATCATCTCTACTCCACCTCTAAAAAATTTCCTAAGTAGTAAATACTTTTAGAGGCAGAACATTTCGTCTATTTATCGCACGATACAATTGGAAAAAGAAAAGAAGTTTCAGAAGTTTTTCCAGGATTATTGTGAGGGTTGAACTTCAACGGCCAAATTATGCTCGAGATTAGCCGTAACAAGATCAATGGACTTATATAAGATTAATTTTCCAAAATTTACCGAGAGAGACCTTCGAAATTCTCATTCATATTGAAAGGGCCTAGACCCCTCATGAAAAAGTGAGGGCTAGGCCACCGCACCACCCACAGAAAATTGTTTTAGCTACACTTGTGATAGTCGAGGACAGTTATAACTGCAATTTTCGCGAGTTCTTAATCAACAATTACGAAAATGAAATATTAAGTCATCTCAGAAAGTCAATATAAAAATCGGGAATATGATACGAATGATTGGAACAATCTACTGGACACCTGGAATTAGTATATCTATACTGCCGCGCTAAGGAAGAACGCCGTATGAGCATTCGAGAGTTGCCAAATTTCCTTCGATAAAATGTTCATTTTTGAGGCAAGTTATAAATATTTATCCTTGAAATTTCCAGGAACTTTAGACTAAAATACGAACAAAATTCTCAGAAAAATTTAAAGAAAAATATTCATAAGTTTACCGGGAAATTTGTGTTTTATAAATGGAAATTTGGCAACGTCTGAAGGCTCATACGGCGTTTTTACTTAGCACGGCAGTATATTTCCTTGCGGATAAATCGTAACTCGGAACACGACTCCAAAACTGCAAATCGCTGCGCGCCACCATAGATGAGGAAATTATGAACTGCACAATACAGCAGAGTGCATATTCCTTTGAACACGCCGATGACTCTGTCCTATCATTCACTTCTCACATCTTTTTGACGTGCATCAACACCATCTCAAAATTCCCGCAATGCACCTTGATCAATACCTGTCGATATTCCAAGCCGTATACACCGAAATAGAAGGGCATCATTAAGCATTTACACTCTGCAATCTTCACTTGATGGACTTTCTGCACATGCAACCCTCTTCGAGGTGCACTTCGGGAAACTTTATGGCAATCAGGCTTACGACCCGTGCTGCTAATTTACTCTTAAAAACGGATTTTCACATGGACATATACGGAATATTTCAAGATTCTGCCTTGAATTGACAACAAGGCTGGCGATAGGTCAGCAATATTGGTTTGGAATTGATCAGTTGGTGGAAGAAGAGCGCATAAAATAGGGCGTGTGCTCTTTCTCAAGGTCTGAGCCGTAGGGACGAACGACTTGATTGAATAAATCCCTAGAATGGATTGATAGCCCCCCACGAGTCTTCCACAAAACGCTCTGATGGGGGTCAGGAGAAAGGCCCTATCTTTCAAGGACAATTGTTTAGGTAAGAAGGATTATAAACTTTCAAATTAGCACTTGAAATGTGTTAAGGAGCACGTGCGCATCAGTTATTACGCTCTTTACAAGCTTTAGTGGGGAATCAATGAGAATCTTCCCATGATATTTCCCTGGCAATATTATGGGTATGTTGCATGCAGGTAATACAGCCGTATGGATATTGACTTTTGAGCAAGAAAATTGCACGAAAATCACGTTGGTCGCGTTAAAAAAGTCTGAAATCCGTTCCTATGGACGCAATATGCGTAGTTGAAACACGCTTTTTGAAATTTCCGGCGTCTGGGGGTGGTTTCCAACAACCGTATCTGATGATGGTTTCCCATTAGTTTCAGTTGCGACTTCTGAATGAGCTGAGTGTGTGAGCACGCATTTAAATCTTCAATTTCTGCTCGTATGAATAGGGATACCTTTTTTGAAGGAAAAGAAATCAACAAACTGGTAAGCAATTCTGCCGTGCTAAGGAAAAAGGCCGCATGAACATTCGGGAGTCGCCAGATTTCCTTCGATAAAATGTTTATTTTTGATGAAAGTTATGAATATTTTTCCTTGAGATTTTCAGGCGCTTATTTAGGTAAAATGGCGAACAAAATTACCTGAAAAACTGGAAGGAAAATGTTTGTAAGTTTACCAGGAAATTCGTGTTTCATCCATGGAAATGGCAACGCCTGAAGGTTCATACGGCGTTTTTCCTTACACTGGAAAAAAAAAACACATTGGATCTAGAGTCCAGACTCTTGAAAACATTGACAAGAAAAAATATTCTTGATTCAATCGGATTTTTGCTCGAGTCAAAACGAAATACGCTTAAATTAAGAGGCTTGGTTCTTAATTTAAGCTAGATTCTGATTGAATCAAGAGTATTTTTTCTTGTCAATGTTTTTAAGAGTCTGGACTCTAGATCCAATGTGTTTTTTTTTCCAGTGTAGTGCGGCAGAATTGAATTAAATTGGGGTGTGGCCTAAATGGACACAACAAGAATAACGAGAAGAACATTATTGGCCCTTACTTTCCCTTGCATTCATCTACCTACATATATCGAAGATTTCATTTGAATTTCCCGGGGATTTCCAATGACGTCCTCCGATTGGTTAATGAAAGGACCACTTAGAATGCAAATCGACACGAACGTACACACAAAAAAGGCCTTAGCTTTTTTTTGAATGTAGTAAGATACAAACGAGTTCTAAACGGACAAAATCACTGTTCTGTTCTGTTCTGTTCTGTTTCTGGAGAATTTTTTTTTTATTTTAACCAAACCCTTATCAAATCCTTTATACAAAGCACGATGAAATCTGGCAACGAAGCATGTCAGAGCGCCAATTGAGCGTGACAGCCGGGCATGTGGGCAGGAGCCGGGTCCGGGGTGGCGAGTCTTAGGGTCCCGAATCTGAGCTCGACTCACAAAGTGACGTAAATGAATGACATGCCCCAGAGAAAGGGTGGGCGGGGGAGGGGGTGACAGCAGGCCGGACGTCAGAGCTAGAATGAATCCTCCTGGTTGTGCTGCTTTTGCACGCTCCCATTTTATTCCCGCATAAAAGCTTGCACAAAAGCTCCCGAGCTCGGAGCCGGCGCTGATGAGCAGGATTGTCGGATTAAAAGCCGAGGGGAAGTCGAGTTTCATTGCAACGGTGGAGTAGTGTGAAAATGAGGTGTCCCAAATTTTCGAAAAAACCAATGTCGAGTTTTGCAAATTTTAATTTAATTTTAAGATAATACAAACCGATAGCCCGAATAATTTAACTAGGGAAAAAAAACACTAAAAAATGGGTAAACGAGGCTGAAAAAACAGAGACATGCTAGAATTTACTCTATGCCTGAATGATAACCTCGCTTTTTCTTGTTATCTCCGCAAATGGGGGTTTAGGGGTCTCTTAAGATGTAGATGATTTATTTTTTAATTTTATTTTTGTTCCCTGCTCGAGAAGGAGGAGAGAGAGGGGGGGGGGGGGGGTTGAGACCACCCCGCATTATCCCAGGTTTTTTATGTCTCTGTTTCTAGTCTTGTTTACCGATTGTTTTGTGTTTTCTCTGGTTCAATTTTAAGTTCAATAATTAACATTTGCTAACCGATTCTCATCTGAAAAACGACGCGAAAGAAGAAAAAAATTGTGAATCACCTCCAAGATATGTGTTTTTGTAATAACCTCAATTCCATCAAATACGCTATGGATGTAACGATGGTATGCGCTTGTTTTCCTCTTCTGAGGATAAAAAAGAGATTGAAAAAGTGGGAAATAAAATATGAACGTATTTCAAAAAGACGTGGAAATCAATGGCGTCTGCCGAGTGAAAAATTACAGCGGCCAGAATGAACACAATAGAAGATGGAGATTACGGACGTCACAATTTTTCCTTCAATTACTGCGATAGGCCACAAAACATTCTCCATGCATCAATTGTTATCTATTCGAGAAATTCCTTCTTGTGTTGTCTAAAATACCTTCATATAAATTATTAAATTATGTTTAATTGCGCCTACGGTGGCTTAAATTTTAGTTATTTTGTCAAGCAAGTAGTTATGATTAATGGTAATAGATATAATACATACATGACCCCAACCCAAATTGTTTAGGAAAAACTGAGCTTCCTTGCGTACAGTAAACATTCATAGCCAAAATTCAAACACTCAGGAAAAAATAAAAAAAAATAATGATGACATTTTTGATGCAGCACACTGGCACATTTACAACTTTTAAATAAATAGAATTTTATACTTTACACGGTGTTAAAAATTCTTTTGCGTGATACTATGATGTTAATTCCTGGTCTTGAATCGTGAGTTGCGTCATTTATATTTGAATTTTTATTCAAATTAATTTTTTCCATCATTGGCCAATATTCCACCATTGCTTGACGCAACATCCCTACATAAATTCAAGTTAACTATGATGTTGGTTAACAAAATTTTTTTGAATAATCATAACGTTATTGACTTTGATGTATACGTAACAGAACAAATTGCAAACGTGATATATTTAAAAAAAATAAAATAAAAATAAATAAATAAAAATTAAAAAAACTTTGAGTTGAATATCTCCCCTTTTTCGAATTTTCCGACGATTAGCTATGAATAAAACGAAAAAAAGAGAGAAGGAAGAAAATAATAATAAAAGAAGAAGAAGAAGAAAAACAGTATATTTACACAGTCAAGCTCATTCTGAGTTTCTGACCTAGTTACTTTCATTCGTCCGCCAAAAACACCCTCGCAGGACTGGTAAATTTCGAGAGCCGCTTCGCAACATGGTTGCCGACAGTCCCTTCGCAAATATCACCCTGTTCATCAAAGGCGCGACATCATGGGCATTTTGCCCGAAATTCGGCGACCCTGTCTCCGCTTCTCGGAAGAGGGATCAGTCTCGGGAAACTCAGGAGCGAGGCGGAGAGGGACTTCAAAAGCGTCGCCGCGCCGGTAAAGTCGAAGTCCTCCTATCGCAACTTTTCTGGGGCATTTACAGAATACCAGAATACGTCCCTCCCTCTCCGCCGTTGGATTAACGAGTGACGTCAAATTGAGATGAACGACCCGAGTCTCGGAACTTAAGAGCGTTGCTCCGCGAAAAATGAGACGCCCATTTGTGTCTGAGCGCAAGGGTCGTAAAGTTTTGTAAACGACACTGATCACCTGGCTAACCTGGCTTCGGGGGGCGAGAGAGGACCGTGATTTTTGGGAGAGGTAGAAGAAGGAAGTCGTGAGTTTGAGGACATATCGACGGTGTAAGTCGGCAATCATATAACTCGTTTGCGGTGTCTGAAAATCTCCGCCTCTATGTTCTTTTTTTAAAGGAGAACAAATTGACATAATTTCTTGAAGTTTTTGAAAAATTTTCTTCGCATGGAGCAGAAAAATCACGACAGTTTTAAAGAATTTCCGTTGAGTAGTTTTCCGTTTAATAAGTAAAGTATGATAGGAAGTCTGCGACGTCGCAAACCGAGTTATGTGATTGCCGACTTACACCGTCGATATGCTATTACTGCCGTACTATGGAAGAACGCCGTATGAACATTCGAGAGTTGCCAAATTTCCCTTGATGAAATGTTTATTTTTGAGGAAAATTATGAATATTTATCCTTGAAATTTTCAGGAACTTCGAAACAAAATACGAATAAAATTCTCTGAAAATTGGAAGAAAAATATCATAAATTTACCAGGGAATTCGTGTTTCGTCAAAGAAAATTTGGCAACGCCTGAAGGTTCATTCGGCATTTTTCCTGAACACGGCAGAATAGCGTCGGCTACTTATATGTATGTAAAGAAAAGTCTTTTACATCAATCGAAAACCCACTTTGATTCATCAATTTTATTCTTGGTTCAAAATAAAATCTTCGTGACGGCATACTCAAGAATGTTTCTGCGTAAATCAAGTCACTTTTTTCTTTAATGCAATTCAAAAAGTATGCTAGAAGTCATTAAATTCGGATGGTAGGACTTGGTGAGTATTTGGACAACCGCTCTCTTTTTGTGCCGTAGTATCTTGATTTATTTGGCGAGGAAAGCTCTGTGCTCTTAAAGTATGGCTGTCATATTTAGTATGTTGGAGCGCTTTCAATTTCGTATGATACTATGCAATACCTCTGTTGCGAAATACCTGCTTGAAGCGCCGCGACTTGGCGCGGCGGGCGAGGGCGACCAGCGCGACACGCACATTGGCGCCTACAAACCTAACGGGGATACTTCACGCATTGCGCAATGCGTGAAGTATCCCTGTTGGGTTTGTAGGCGGCAATGCGCGTTTTGCGCTGGCGGCACGCCGCGCCGCTCCGCTGTCTCGCTCTAATATTTAAAATCGCGGAGTCAGCGTTTTTCAACTCATGACTTTGAAATTTTTGCACTCTCTGCATGGAATTTTCTCATTTAATCTGATGAAAAAAAGTATGCATTAATGATATGTATTATAATAAAGTACGGCCCATTGAGATTGATATCGACGCGATCGCTTGGAAAAGGATTTACAAATATTTGCCACGTTTTAAAAATGTAAATTTGTTTAAAATGAGGTGATATTTTCATTTACAAAAAGAGGAAAAAAGCACATTTAAGGTATATTTTAAATTTTAAGGATATAAATAAAATCGAGTATTTACCAATGACAATTTGAAAAAATGAATCAAAAGAAGAAAGTAACTTTTCATTTAAAAAAAGACTAACCATAACAACACCTCCTTGCCTCTCAATTTTCTCATTTCAATATAATTTTACACAAGGAATAAAATAACAAGCTTTGACCAAGTCACTGTTGCTTATTTTCCGCGTGGAAGTACACTACTGTACAAAACAGTTACACGGACAAAGAATCGTTGACGAAAAGTCCGGAAACCGAGGGGCTTAGGACCCAAAAATGGCGGTGCTTTTTTTTTTTTATTTATGAAGATGGGCGGGGGGTCATTTCCAATTTTTGACGGCCATCACCGACCACACTTGCTGCCATATTTACCACATCTACAATGATTTTTCTCGAAAATTGCACATGATTAGCCGTAAAACTGTGTAAAAAAAAGTCGCAATAGTGCATGTGGGTATATTCTCGTTGCAACAAGCAGAGAAAACTGCATGTTTATAGTCATTTTTTATTACATTAAATTATAGCGTCCGCCATTTTTGGATCCTAGAAGGCTCCATTCAGCCTCAGATGGCTGAGCCAATCAGAGGTGGAAACCGAAGTGGCCATACTCTCCCTATTAAGGTACTCTAATATGGGGCCTCCAGAAAGGGAAGAAGCTGGTAAGGATGAACGACTACAATGAGGACCGAGTGTAACAGAAAGGAACCAAGCCACATCAGCTATTGCCAAGTTTAACCGGGCAATTCAATTTTTTACGAGAGAACGTTTGTTCGGATTTCTTTGAAAATTTTAAGGAATTTGCTTCGCGCCTTTGAGAATTTTCACTGAAATTTGCATGCAAATCCAAGCAACCGTTTTTATGTAAAAAATTAAATTGCCCAATTGAACTTGGCAATAGCTGATGTTTCTTGGTTCCTTTCTGTTTAACGCGGTCCATGAATACAACATCAACGATCATCGATAACCAGGTCGTGGCTGTGCCAAACCGTCGACCCATCCCATCTGTCTTCGTCCTCGTCTTCGCTCGATTCAAATTTGATCGCATTTCATCGGCTGTCATCGCTGTGGTTAAGCTGATGTGACTCCCTTTCCACTTTTCAGCAGCTCCCTCCGTACATTGGATGATCCCTTTCGCACCCAACAACGATGATATTGATCCGACTTCAAAGTCGTCACAGTAGGCTCAAGTCATATTTGATGTCCCGACTTCTTGTATCTGTCTCCATCGGGCTCTCCGCGGCAGAATCGAATTTCTCTTCGTCCGATTCCCGATGGCAGCATCGAGGAAATGATACAAGGTAGATTAAAGTGGCATTGCTTTACTTTCTTCTGCTGAAGAGCGGGATAGTTAGGATGTATCTATCCTCTGATGGATGGAATTACTGGGGTAATCTTTTTTATAAATTCAAGGAAGAGAGATGAAGACTTGAGATGAAGGAGGTGAAAAGAAACAAGAGGGGAAAAACACTGAAATAGGAGTTTTTGAATAGTCCACTAACGAAAGTTTATTAACTAAGACTACCACTGCTGGCTTTATGGATTTGCTTCAGTCTTTCAACAATACTTTAAACCGATGGATTTGTATTTTGGCCCTTTTTTTTGGAAAATTTTCCCCTCTCGCTCTTCATCCCTTTCTTCATCTTGCAATCAGGGATGTCAGAAAAAATAAGTAATAAAGCATAGTGCCACAGACAAACGACAACAAAAACGTAAAAAAGGCATGTTTCCCAAGCCACAAGACTCTCCTGGCAACCACTGCTATAAAAAAAACCCATCAAAAACTTTCAATTTTGAAGAAAGGAACTCTTTATAAAGCTAAAAATTTACGAAGGAATAAACTCTTTCAAGGTATATTTTATCACTGTATGCCATTCAAAATAAAGCAAATTTTAGTACAAAGAAGTGCTAAAATATGCATTTCCTTAACACTTTAATTTTTTTTTTTTTCTAGAAAAATGCTAAAAACTCTTTTGAAATAGTTTTAAAAACGTTGTTTTCTATTAAGAGATTTTGTGCGTACCTGAACACCGGACGTCAATTATGATCACAATAATACAAAACAAAAAAAGATGTTCCTCCATTGTGAATTTCAGCATTTTTGTAAGGGTTTATAAAAGTGCTCTTTAACAGTTGACGCTACAATAGCCAGAATTCTATGATCGAAAACTCTATCTTCCCTCCACCTGTTGATAAGTGGTATTGGAACACGTATCTTTTTTCCACATTATTTTAGAACTTTTCCCTTTTTTTCTATTTTATCGTGCCTGAAAGAGCGACCTCCTTCTAGACGGAAAAACCGACTGGATCGATAGCATTAGCAGCTAGGTTTGACGTCAGATTGCCGGTGAGGCGGACGCGTTCTCTCGACGCAAAGTTGCCAGATTGTGCGATAGAACACGGATATTTTACATGGGTTTAAAGGGGAAATTTGCTGATTTTTCAGCACTGTCCGGCAACAATGTCTCGGCGAATCCATCGGGCGAATCGTAAGCGGACAGCGCTGCCGTCTGCCACGAAACCGCCGAAAACTCCCCAACCTCACTTTTTTCGCCATGTAAATTTTTGCGAACGACAATCCCGCGGCAACACCAGTCACGACAGGCAATTAACGTCACGGCTCTGACGTCATTCCTCCGTGACGTCTAGTCTGGGCTTTCTCTGAGAAACGAAAAACCCCCGAGGCCCGGGCGGATTTCGCTCGGCGAACCCGACGTGATACTCGGGAGTTCATGTAAATGCCCACCGCCAGAGTTCGCTGCATGTGATGGATGAAGCTGATGCACGCAATTGGGAAAGAGGTTCCAAAACGAAATTCAGGTAAGACCCTGAGCAACCTTCAAGAATGCCGTCGCACTATTAAAGGGGTAGGAAGAGAGGATACATAACGTCGTTTCCCATGACGAAGGAACGTAACTCCATTCCAGGGATAACGCAAAGCTGCGGGTTCAGTGGCGTGAATTGCGATGTATCGATTGTTTTGCCATAAACACCCTGTTATCGATCCTTTCCCATAGGTTTGAATGGCGTAGCAATCGTTTTATCGCAAAGCTCACCATGCCACTGTGTGGGTCTATTATGCACGGATCGATTTACGTCAGGCTTGCATTTGCAGAAACGAGTATGGAATCGAAGTTCGATCCGTTATTCGCCTCGCTGTGGGAATTGTCGTGAGATATCGATTCGAGAATGCAGCGACGCGCCAGTCGTGCTGATGTGGAGCTTTTCGTCTCGCCTGGCTCACCACCCACGTCTGAGGTCTGACGTCCGCTGCCCTTCCCTCCCCCGTCCCCCCCCCCCCCCCGATAGAATGTGGGCGTGAGGGGTAGGATGGGGAGGAATGGGGTGGAGGTGCGATTGCTAACCTACCCCAAAAATGCGCGGGGAGTCCTTGGAGCCGGCAAGGGCGCCGCGCCCGCGAGCAGGGCCCCCGTGATTGGTCACGGTGACGCCCAAACAAAATTGGTGAGCGAATGCCGTGAATCAACCCTCGCAACTATTCGAGGTTTCTCCTACACTTTGTAGCCATCGGATCTCAAAATCCAATAAAAGGCTCTGTCTCAATGGAGATGTTGCATGTGTGAGGTATTTGCGATTTGACTATCGATTCATATGTTAAAGTTTGCAAGAAACACGGCGATGCCTATGGTTTTCTCTGAAATCATCTCTCAAGCTCAGAAAAAGCTTTCAAGTTGAGGCCAAAATGGAGGGGATATCCCAAGCTATCCTGAGAGTCCACCTCTACATCAAGACAAACTCTCCATGCAAAAATAGGGAGCAAATACATCAGCAGTGTTGCCGTGTTTTCAATTGTAGGGTCCCCAAATAAAGTGGCAGCCCTGTCAATGTGTTTGCTCCCTATCTTTGCATGGAGAGTTTGTCTTGTTGTAGAAGTGGACTCTCAGGATAGCGTGGGATATCCCCTCCATTTTGGCCTCAACTTGAGAGCTTTTTTTGAGCTTGGGTGTTGATTTTAGAGAAAACCAGTGGCCACATCGTGTTTCTCGCGCACTTTTATGTAAGAATCAACAGTCAAATCGCAAATTCCTCACACATGCAACATCTCTATTATCAAAATGAGTCGTTTGTATTATGGGATGAGTCTGTTGCACTCAAGAGAAGCAAAACAAAAGGGCTAACAAAAAATAAGCTAACAAAAGGGACCGAGAGTTTTGAGATGCAATTTTGATCTTTTCAGAGAAAAAATAACCGTCACAATATTCTGATGAAGCATACGCCCTGCCTACTTTTCTGGGCGCAGATACCAGGTTAATTTTGTAATAACACTTATTTAGGTCCCAATAACAAAACGGCATTATTAGTGGGGCCGATTGAGCCTCTAACATTTGAGTAAAGTTTTAGCTACGACTAAAAAATACCAAGAATCCACAAAGAATTTTGTAAGGGTACGAATTATGTATTCTCCGTGCTAATTCAAGTTTCGAAGTTCTAAGATTCCTCAAACGTTTCATTTGGAATTGGAATTGAACTTAATTTAAGGTGATCAATTATTTTAGGTCCTCAAGCTTGGTGTTGGGCACATATTCCTCTTTATCAATACAAAAACGATGAATAGTCTTCATTCCTTGTTCAACAAAAATTGTTGGGTATCTGATCAATCCTGATCTTTCCACAACCACATACAGGTTTGAGATTTCATGGCAACATCGTTCGTTTCTCATCACCACTCGCAACATTAAATGAGCATCACCTTCATTTTTGAAAAATCGAAAAATTCGTTCCACCTATAATTTCCGAGTCTCTTCTCTTTTCAGTTATGACGCAATGACGTCAATGTTACGCACGTTGGTACGTTTCCTCGCACATTTCCGTGCGCCGTTCGGAAGATTCTATGCATGTTCCCATTACAGCTCTGTCAGTTACTCTACATTGCTCCGATTATATGTATAAGTAGCTCTAAAAAAATTGCCCAGGTACTAATTTCGTGATTGGAGCTTACAGGTTTTTAAATTTCCTGCTGAAGCTCCCTTACAGACGCGTCACTGTTTGTTGAAACTTTCCAATCAATCAGAGAAAAAAGGGAAAACTGCGCGGCTAGGTTATAATAATGAAATCGAATACGCGTCACTATTTGTTGAAACTTTCCAATCAAAAGGAGAAAAAAGGGAAAAACTGCGCGGCTATAGGTTATAATCATAAAATTGAATAATTACGCGTGACTATTTGTTGAAACTTTCCAATCAATACGAAAAAAAAGGAAAAATTGCGCGGCTAGGTTATACAGTCGAACCTCGATAACTCGAACCTCGATAACTCGAAAACCTCAATAACTCGAAGAAAATGTCCGTTCCCTTCCGCAGAAGGCCAAAATCCTCGATAACTCGAAAAATTTGTTCCGTTAACTCGAAGACATTTGAGGCTCATTTGTACCTCAGTAACTCGAAGGAATCGGCGGTTTAACTCTATAACTCGAAGGCAACTACCATGTGTCAAATATGTACCTCAGTAACTCGAAGGAATTGGAGAAAAACCTCTATAACTCGAAGGATGCTTCGGCCCAGATAATCTCAAGGCGGCCGCAGGCAATCAGCGGTGGCAGGTTAATCAGTTTATCATCAGTTAATGTTGTGACGCGTTAAAAAAAAATGCGCAAGTGTTCCGCGTTGAGAGTCGCCCAAAAAGTGAGCATATTGGAGGCGGTGAAAAACAGAGGTGCGAAGACAAAGGAACAAATTGCAAAAGAGTTCGGTATCCCACCCAGCACCCTCTCAACGATATTAAAAAACGAGGATGTTTTTTCTGCTTTGGTAACACTTGAAAATGAGGTAGATAGACACCGTTTGCAACACTTGCAGCAGAGCAGAATAACTCAGTTTTTTAAAATTTAATTCTTGATCTTTGTGTACATATTTTTTCCAATAATAAACCATTGCCCTACCCCAATCGGACGTGAGGTTAAATATTAGTTCCTACTTTCATTCCCCAATATTCCCTTATTATGATAACGTAAAACAAATAACGGTTTTTTTTTTTCTAAATTGACCTAGCACCAACCTCGAACCTCCAACCTCGATAACTCGAATTTTTCATCTCCAAATCTCGTTAACTCGAAACCTCGATAATCTCGAAACCTCAATAACTCGAATTTTTCATCGCTTCCCTTCAGCTTCGAGTTATCGAGGTTCGACTGTAATCGTGAAATCGAATAATTACGCAAGGACAAAAATTTTTTTTGAACTTCTGATTGAAATTTTTTTTTTTACAAGTATCGATTCCAGCGACTTTCCGAGAAAACAAATCCCTTAATTCGCGTAAAGTGAATATTCAAAAAGCTGATAGAATAATAGAAATGTATCAGGCGATATCAGATTATAAATTTAGCTACGAGTGCAGCACCGAACTCACCTCAACATGAACTTGATCAGAAAACTTCAAAAAAGCGAATGGTCAGAAAACTGTTCATGAGCTATACCTTATTACTTATTACATTCTTACTATGCATACTTCATTATTATAAACTTCGACGGAAACCAACACCACGCACCTTACGAATGGGGACGTGTGTGTGCACCCTTAAAAAGCTTTGCTCTTTCAGTTTAGAGTTTTCAATAGAGATCGAAGAATAAGTAGAAAGCGGTTTAGTTCATTTTGTGAATACTGGGGGTCATATGACGGCATTTCTATGCAAACGGTTAAAGAGCTGAACATTGCAGATTGAAACTTTGAATAGTTTTTTCCTTTTTAGACTGAGTTTTTTAACTAAAAAATTCTACCTATCGCAAAATGCTTAAGTCTGCCACCCACACTTTTCTAATGTTTCCTAGATATGATGTCTTTTGAAGATGACCTATATCTGTTAATTTTCCACTTATTTTCGAGAAAAAACCAATTAGTTGGGTGTAAGCAACATGCCATCTTGACGCGCATGGATATTGTGCGTCAAACAATATTCCTTTTCCGTCCTCATTTCATGCTGGTGTCGATGTCCTGACGCACGGCACCGGGTTTGATTCCAGCTTGCAGATGTCAATTTACGCACGGCAAAAATGCCTAAATTGGGATTCACACAGTGGTGCCAAATAAGAAGAGAAAATATCATACTTAAACGGACTTCTGTAACGCATTATTATCTTTGAGACATCGATTTTCACCGTCGCAACTGAAATTGTCGAGATTTCTCTAAACGTTATTATTTTTGAGGGTTTGGTCAGTGTTTTTTTGGGAAGTCACACAAGAGTTCGGTGAAAATTATGATGCCGCCATCATCTATCGTATAAGGTTCACCTACAGTGAGACTTAAGTATGAGGTGAGATCTACATGAGAATCTCGAGATGTCTCTACGGAATGCATACTTTGAACATGAAATCGTATTATTCCACACATTCTAATTCAGTACAAAGGGAACTCTTAAGATGCTATACTTGAATCAAATTCTAAAATGGTGCAGAATTTTTGGGAAACCAAGGGTTTTACTGATTTGTCGTGAACTTGAAGTTTTCCCAAACCGCAGCCAGATTGTTGAAAATTTAACTAGCTATGCCGGCAAGATAAGACAAGACATAGCCCTACCTGCGCCGTGTAATCTATCGATTTTCGATTCTTGTCGCGCCGATATAAATTTCAACAATCACGCTGCTGAAGTGAAAGAAACTGACTAATTCTCACGAGAAAAAAAAATGAAAATCATAAATTCGCTTGAAAGTTGTGAAATTCCACGGTTGCAAAATATTTCACCCTCCTCTTCGTTAAGAAAAAAATGTTGGCTTATCTCCGCATCGCGATCTCTCGTATTATCAGTCGCAAGCCTAGTTAAGTTGTAACGTTTCAAATTAATACTCAAAACTCATTGTTACATTCATTGTGACTCAGTGTGACTCATTGTGTGCACTGCAAAAAAAACCCCTTGGATCTAGAGTCCAGACTCTTGAAAACATATGGACAAGAAAAAATACTCTTGATTCAATCGGATTTTTACTTGAATCAAAACGAAATCCGCTTAAATTAAGAGGCTTGGTTCTTGATTTAAGCTAGATTTTGATTGAATCAAGAGTACTTTTTCATGTCGATGTTTTTAAAAGTCTAGAATCTAGATCCACAGTGTTTTTTTTTTTTTTTTTTTTTTTCCAGTGTACTCATCTGGGTTAAAAAGTCTAGAACAAATGTCCTCCAGAACGATTTCTGCAGTAGATTTTACGCTGCGATTGAATTTAGAATCAGCATATTTTTTAGTGTAAAAAAAATCAGGTAGTATTTTGAGATCTGTATTACGATTAGAGACAAATTTTGACTTCTTATAGGACCTTGAAATAATGATGTCATTGCCATATTTTGCCATAGATCCAATGTGTGTTTTTTCCAGTGTGGTCTTGAAAAAGGGGATGGGGTCAGTGGCGTTTTCCTCGAGTCCGCGGGTCCGACGAGAGAATGGGTGGGCTCCGTTTGGCAACGGAGCTGAAATCGGTGGCGTAACTGATGACTCGCGTACGAGTCGATGCCGCGGCTATGACGTCATAGTTGCGATGGCGCACGCACATTTTCACCTCTCGCCAAGAGGTGACGAACGAGAGCCTTCGGCCCGCTGTCAGGAGCATGCCAGCCTCGCTTCGCCGATCCACCTTTCAATTCGCACGGGCTGCGGGCTCCTTATTATTTTCCTCTCGGCAGAAATTGCGGTCGACCAATGGGAAACGATCATCTCTTCCCGTGAATAGGGCCTCCATGTTAGTAACAACTGTTCGAATGAGCCATCACACATAAGAGGTACAAATATGCGAATGAACTTTTTGCAGGTAAAACCACGAAGAGCAAGCCTAAAAAAGTTTGGCATTCACTCCGTAACGCACAAAAGTCGCACGCGTTGGCCATGTCGCACGACTTTTCAAATTTTCCGCATTTTCGCACACTTTTTTCGTGGATTTGGGCGACGATGTTTTCCCACAGAGAAGGATATGTAAGAAAACTTTACTTATAAAAACGAACGATCTGACAATCTATTCCCGATCTTTTACTTGTATTATTTATGGTCGTTTTATGACATTTGTTTTTGCCTTATTTTATCATGTACTGGAAAAAAAACACATTGGATGTAGAATTCAGACTCTTGAAAACATTGACAAGAAAAAATACTCTTGATTCAATCAGATTTAAGCTTAAATCAAAAGAAAATCCGCTCAAATTAAGAGGCTTGGTTCTTGATTGAAGCTTAAATCTGATTGAATCAAGAGTATTTTTTCTTGTCGATGTTTTTAAGAGTCTGAACTCTAGATCCTATGTTTTTTTTTCCAGTGTGTAAAGAGAAATTTAGACGGAGATCGATCATAAGTGAAAAAGATTAGTCACAGTTTATGAGATTGGTTGTGATTTTTTTATTCGGTTTTTTGCATTTCCTTCGGGCAAAGCTGATTGCCAGCATCGAATAAAACTGACCGCGAAGGCGCGAACTTTGAAAACGCGGGATATGGAGCACGCAAATTAAGCAGGATTTTTGTGCGATTTCCACTCTAAAAATTATATTCATTCATCTTGATCTTTTGAGAACAACAATCCCATTCTTCCCAAAAATAAGTGGTAAGAATGTCCGCCAGTCTCTTTGCCTACTGTTTTGTGCTCTTCTCAAAAAGATTAGTCTAATTGAGGAATTAAGAGATTACGTACTGGAAAGTTTTAGACGCATACCGTCCCGTAGATGGAAACTTTCTGGCTGTCCGTAATCTAAAAAACGTGTAAAAAACTGTCTTCCATTTGAAGTTTAAAGAGGTGTGCAGAGTTAAGGAAGAGTTAGAGTTAGGAGAGCGACACCAAAGCGCCTTCAATTATTGTGCATGCTACGAGGACAACCGCAGAACACGAATAATTGCATCCAATATTTTTATAAACCTTAATGATGGAAAAGGGTCAACGCAACGTCTCTAAGTAAACATGAATGTTCCTGACATAGTGACTCCTCATAAGTGGTCACCAAGAGGTGCAACTGAAATAACACAACTGATTTACGTTATTAATTGCTGAGGAATTTGGGTAAATTAAGCAGACTTGGGAAAACGTTTTCTACACTAAAAAGCTTCATGAATGTAAGAGAAGTAAAAATGATTAATAAATGAAACATTAAAATACTATTTTTGTGTGTTAACAACAAGGATAAGAAAAAAAGAGAAAAAACATGCACCACGGAAATATTTTGTAAAATCAAAATGAACTTGCTCGTTCCTTGTTTCTATAATGCAAAAACCACGTCCGCTGCCATGATAAATATACTCGTAAATATTTTTATTATGCCATCAGATATTGGCTGTAATTTTTTAGCATGACACAGCCATGCAGAGGCAAAGCTATTATCCCAGGAAAACGGCTTGTATATTGCAAACTCTGAGGAGCCATACTTGGCTCCTGATGATCTCCCACTGGTTCATGAAACAAAAAAACTTTGCAAAAAAAATTGCACGTACGTATCATGGTGCGGTTTGCAAAGAACAGATGGTCCAGGCTCAAAACTTTTAATTATTTTTCCCCCTTCCGTTTTTTCTGTCGTGAGAACAATCACGAAAAGGGACACATTAGGTTGTTTTGGAACAAAGAGCAGCTTCTGGTAAAACACGCCTGACGTATTTTGGTGATATAGTTTTTCAGCCTAATGTTGAATCCACAAAGGTTCCATGACGACGATTTGGTAAACTCAAAAAACGCGCTGTTTTGAATTCATTTTGCGGATTTTTTACCCAAAAAACATTTGGAAAATCTATTGGCGAGAGCATGAAACCACACAATTTATTTAAATACTTCATGAAAATATTCGCTGAACAATTAGATGTAGAGGAAAGGGAGGATTTTAGAGCGCATAACATAAAAAGAATCTTCATCAATACTGATCCTCTACTTAATGCGATCATCTTGAGTCTCAATAAAATATTATACTGCGGAATCAAGACCCGCTTCAACCGCTTGAACTTTAGAATTTAACGTTTAGAATCGATACAGATTTTCGATAATTATATCGATAAATATTATATACTAATATCGATAATCGATGATTTTGATACCCACACCGAAAAAAATAATATGCTGTTTTAGCACCTAGGATGCTGAAAATGTGTCTGGTGATCTCAAGATGCTGCCTTAACTGCCTACAGAGTTAAAGTTGCATTCACAGGATGTAAAGTTAACTGCGAGGCCAGTAAGGACAACAACTCCGGATCACCAGACACATTTTTAACATCCTAGGTGCTAAAACAGCATATTATTTTTTTCGGTGCAAGTTTTCACCCGTACACTAATTACAACTTTAAATATTGGGTAAAATATGCACATCAGGTAGAAATAAAACCAGAAAATTCTATGATGAGGATTTCACCACAAATTTTCTTGATAGAGATTATGCCGTTTCTTTTTTATAAAAGACTTGATCGGCAATTTTGAAACGTTTGTATGATGATGGGCGTATCAGTTAATCAGATGCTCGTCTCTCCAATTTCAAGATAGATGCAATAACGCTTAATACGCTACATTTTTGGCATTGTTCGATTTGTGTACAATTGTCAACCAATTTCGCAACACCACTCTATTTAGTGCATTTATCTGGTATTTTTGGAAATTTCCCTCCTTCCATGCAAATTTTTCCCACTCCAACGAAATTCTGCCCGTCTCTTCGTTGAAATGTTTCTAAAATGTTACTCCTGTTGTGTACCACCTCGTTGGATAATGGATTTCATAGAACGTATAAGCGTCAATCTAAAAAAAAAAGCTCTTAACGGTGACGCCATGACTGCTACAGCCTATTGTTAGACCTCACCGATTCTAGGGTATGACGTCAATGTGACAAAAAACTCCGTATGTAAAACAGTTAATGAAAAATCTCCTCTTCGACACGACTCTCCGACGTGACTGTATGCAATACATCCGTAAGGAAAAACGCTGTATGAACCTTTAGGCGTTGCCAAATTTCCCTCGAAAGAATGCGAATTTCCTGGTAAGTTTAAGAATATTTTTATCGCAATTTTTCAGAAAATTTTGTTCGCGAATTCATCTAGAACTCCTGAAAATTTCGAAGACAAATACTCAAAACTCTCCTCACAAATGAACATTCCATCGGAGGAAATTTGGCAACTCTCGAATTTTCATACGGCGCA
Organism: Bemisia tabaci; assembly: GCF_918797505.1. NCBI lineage: Eukaryota > Metazoa > Arthropoda > Insecta > Hemiptera > Aleyrodidae > Bemisia > Bemisia tabaci. Next base: position 38,001,334 of record NC_092795.1, read on the forward strand.
GTGGATCGAGTCATTGGAGTGGTCGGACAAAATTCAGAAATTTGAAACGCTTATAACTCCGTTTATACAAAACTTTGAGGTCCTAAAAGTGGTCTATTGGTTTCCTCGCGGAATTTTCTATAAAGAACCCCTTGTAATGTAAAATGTGACGAAGTAAGTAGGTATCAAAATTTGCAGGTTTAGTCAAAAATTTCAAGTCCGACCTCTCTAATCGACTCGATCCACTGTGCGGCGTTTATCATCCTCAGCACGGCAGAATAGTCTATTGCTGGATCCATGAAAGTCAAAAATCGGCGAGGGTGTATCAGTGTGCAGAACCTGCCATCGCCCCACAACCCACCCTCAGTATTAACGGCTCAATTTATTACTTCGCTTAGAGGCGATTAATTCTATCGGATGATCGACGTCTAGGGTGCTGCACGGTTTCCGAAAAATAACCCACTTCTCGAACGGGATTAGAGGGGAAGCATGGCGCCTTTTAGCGCCCGTACTGCGTCAGCCGAAAATTCCGCACCGAAGACACCATCAATCATCCTCAACCCATCACCCCCTCCTCTCTGCACCCACGCGAGGAGCCCCGTCTTAGCGTCTTGGTGAGCCGAAAATATGTTCAAGTTCGCGGGTAACATCTCGATTGGCGATTCTGGAGTCAAAGGTGGAGGCTCCGATCCCTTCCCGAAAAAAAGCGGCTCGAAATAGAAATGCACGTGACCGAAGTTATGCAATCGCGGTTGCCATCTCGGATTCCTATTCAAGACCACGTTCGGGGCTTGGATTCAAAGCTACGGAACCTTAGGCGCGTCTGGACGCGGCGTCCTGGACGCGGCGTCTAGACGCCGATAAATCTGTCTAATGATTTTTGCGCGGGGACGGCACCTTAGCGGCGAAGAGACGCTTCGGAAAACGCCGATCGAGGACGCTCCGATCTGTCGCGAACAGATCGGAGCGAAGACGCCGAGAAATTCCGCTCAGTCCGCTGCCTTTCCTACCGATTTTTGAATGTGTTTAGTTCGACAAACCACGAATCGATCACAAAGGCCGTGAATTGATCGACAAAAGCGCGAATCGATCGAAAATTCCGTGAATCGATCGACAAGAGCCGTGGATCGACCGACCCACCCGTGAATCAATCGACAAAAGCCGTGGATAGATCGACAAACCTGTGAGTCTATCGACAAACCTGTGAATCGATCGACAAACCTATGAGTCGATCGACAAGCCTGCGAATCGATCGACAAACCTATGAGTCGATCGACAAACCTGTGATTTGATCGACAAACCCGTGAATCGATCGACCAAGTTGTGAATCGATCGAATTACGTCGATTGGTTCACGTTTTGGTTTTTCGATCGATTCATGTCGATTGACTAGATACCGGTTTTCCTTTTAATTGTCAATCATTTCTCGTCTATCGATCCACATTTTTTGTCGATCGAATCGACACCCGTTTTTTAGTAATTTGTCCATCGATTGGTGTCGATCGATTCACGTTTTTATTTTTCGGTCGATTTTTGTCGATCGAATCCACACCCTCCTAAAAAAAAGCGCGTACAGCCATTTTCGCGGCCCAGAGCATACTGTCCGATCAACGAAAATTCGAGAAATTGACGGCGGACAGAGCGGAAAAAATCCACGGATTCCGCTCCTAAGGTGCCGTGCTCTAAAATGTGAGCGTCTTCTCGCCCTCGACTCGGTAGCAGCATTTTCCGCCGGCGTCCAGGACGCCGCGTCCAGACGCGCCTAAGGTTCCGTAGCTTCAAGGTCTGGCGATTTTACAAAGCAGCGCCGTGACCACTGCCTGGAAGACCTGCAGGATCCCGGCAAAAGCATGAGCTCATAAACATGATATGTCCGCGAACAATCAGTCTGATGCGACTCTGTGTTCGTTATAAGAAAATATATTTCTAAAAAATAAGGGGCCTTCCCTAAACTACGTAACGCTTGGGGGGGGGGGGGGGGGTGAGCGTTACGCTAGTGTTATTACGTGTTAAAGGATAAGGGCCTATACGTCATAAAAGCGAGGCAAGGAGAGGAGGGGTAAAAAATACTGATAAACGTACACCGATAAACAGACTCTGAAAAACATCGACAAGAAAAAGTGCTCTTGATTCAATCAGAATTTAGCTTAAATCAAGAACCAAGCCTCTTAATTTAAGTGGATTTCGTTTTGATTCAAGCGAAAATCCAATTGAATCAAGAATACTTTTTCTTGTCAATGTTTTCAAGAGTCTGAACTCTAGATCCAGTGTGTTTTTTCCCCAGTGCGTCCCATACCTTCACAGCGCCTCTTATTTTAAAATTTACCGAGAAAAATAGGGCCTTAGCTCAAGGCGATACAATTTTTTCCTGAAACTTGTCCGTCTGGCGTCGCTTGACTCGTTACAGTCGCCTCGACTGATTCAATTAAAACGCACTTTGAGAGCCGTGTCGCGTCGTGTCGTCACTATTCACCTAACCGTTGAGGGCGGGCGATGATCGATGGACGTCGTCGTCTTCTTTGCGAGGTTGCCAATCGCCGCGAAATCTGGGCATTCGCGCCTGGGAGTTGGAGTAAATTTCTCTCTCATTGGCAACGTTGCCTTGCCGGGGCGGAAAAGTTCCGACTTGGCGGGCTATTTCTATCCCTTCGTAATTGGTTTGCGCAACTTTCCCCTTGGTCCCTCAGCCCAGGAGCGGACCATCGGAATAGAGGGAGGCGAGGCTTAATTATGCAAAGTATACCGAAAGCCGAGCACACAAAGTCAAGATCAATGATCAAAAAGAAATATTTCACTCGCTTCTACGTATCGGTCCATGCTTTTGGTTGAGGACGTCCCTTCATGTTAATGTGGCCACAAAAATAAAAAATGAAATCGGAAAAATTTAAAGTTGAACAAAAACATAGACATGGACAAACGTAGACTTGCGTAAGTAAGTCTTTCACTTCGTAAATATTGCACGTTAACTTCTTCAGAAGAGCACGTTTAATTCACTTCCCATTTTTCGGAACGGAAAATGAAGAAAAAGTGTAGTATGCTTATAGTTTTCTGTTACATTTGCGGGTACTTTAGATCAAGTTGCATATAGGTGAGAGGAAACACAATGAGCAAACCCGTTGCGTTGCAGTCGCGTAGCGTTGGCCGGATTTATTTGAGAAGTCCATGGCTGCCACCTAGGCTAGACGGATCGTTCTTCCTGAGAGGTAAGCAAGTTCGCCGCGTCGTAGTGAGACTCGAAAACCCTCGATGAGTGATCACCCTCCACACGAATGAGGAATACCCACGCGGGGAAACTGGACTGGAGACCCTGTGACCTTTGCCGCTTTGCCCTCATTCTGCGTGCCGTCGGTAATTGCATAGGTGCAAGTGATGCATCGCCACTTTTCACGAAACTTGAGAAATGAATGAACCACTCCCCTCCCCGCCACCTCTCGTAGGTAGCTGTTTTCGTTGCAGTGCACTTTATTGTGATGGTCTTAACTCTCTTCCCGTTTAATGGCATCGTCTTTTTTCATGAGGAGCAATCTTTTCGGAAGTTGGTCCCGCTTCAATTCGACATTGCGCTGACCGCTGGCTGCCGGCCGGCCATGCACGGTGAAATAAAATGGCGAGTTCCTACTTTCCACGGTTCGGACTCAATCACGAATTTCTCTCGATTACTCGCTGATGAAAAGGGCTTACGGTGGGGTTCAAAACCCCTATTTAACACAGAGAGCGTGCTTTTTCTTACAGTTCAGAGGACAATACTGCCGTGCTAAGGAGAAACGCCGTATGAGCCTCTCGATGTTGCCAATTCTCGTTCGATAGACGACGAATTTTCCGAGAGACTTTGTGAATACGCTGCATTCAATTTTTTGGATAATTTCAGTCGCATTCTTTTCCCGTTTAAGAGGAATTTAAAGAGAGGCAATAACACGAAAATCTCGATGGTAACATTAACAAGGTGGAAAGGTTAAGAAACTTTTAGCTGCTGAGGGTGAACGAAATAACGCTTCAAAAAAGATCATCAAGAAGAGCTTTCTAGCGTCCATTCAGGGAAGACAAGTTTCTCGGGAGTATTTTGCAATATTATTTGTGCAAACATTCTTTGATGCAAAGGCGTATTCGTGAAAAAGACTTAAAAGATAATCAGGCGCCATGACGACATCGCGAGATTTTCCTCATGAAAATCGTTCACATCATCATTCATCGTGCGTTTTTTTGTTGAAGGATTCTAAAACTTAGCATTCAAGGATATTTATTGCAAATTGGTAACATTTGGCGAGTGTTGACAGGGGTGGTCCAAAGGAAAGACGGCGAAGAAGGTAAATATTTAGACGCGGCTTAGTCTGACGCGAATGACGCATTGCGTGTTGCCTGTTGCTGTCTTTGAAGGGGTAAGACCTGAGAACGAACATAGAAGGCGAGATGTGCCACAAACGGCTTCCTATTCATTTTATATTTACGGTGTTGCTGGTCTTGTTAGAAAGTTTCTCTCCAACATAAAATAAATTCTAAATTTTACTCAAGGCTTTTTGAAATGTTACCGTGGCAAAGGAATGTTCAAAAACATGAACTAATAATCTTAAGTCACTAACTTACTCTCTTTATCAAAATACCTCGATCGATTCGTTCACAAGATACACAGAGTCCCTTCATATTTCGAGTTAGGACAATGTGAATCCATTTCTGATTGGTTCTCGTATTTCAGGCCTCCACAGTGTCACAAACGGGAATAAATATTACATTTTCACCAATTGCAAAGATTATAATCTGGAATGGACCGGGGAATTACGGGTTTGGCAAGGAACAAACGGAATGAGAAAAGGATTGGAGAAAGGAATTTGAGAATGGGCCGATCAAAGATTACGAAAAACTTTCAATTTGTGTAATCTTTATTCTCGTTTGTGACTCCATAAGGGGAGGTTGTCTTAACTCTCAGTACACGGAGAAAAAAACTTCGTGCGTGGGACCCGAAGTTGAGGTCATATGGATCTCTGAGGTTTTCGGATCACGTACCTAAAAACTTGAGGTCCAGCTGCCGAAGTTCGGGTCAGACATCTGAAGTACTTAGATACATACTGAAGGGTTCGGGTCACACATCTGAAGTATCCTAAGTACTTCAGATGTCTGACTTGAACTTCGGCAGATGGACCTCAAGCTTTTGGATGCGTGATCCGAAAACTTCAGAGCTCCATATGACCTCAACTTCGGGTCCCATGCACGAAGTTTTTTTCTCCGTGTATAAAGAGACTCTAAAGATATAAAGCAATCGCTTTTCTTGAAGTTGAAGCAAATAATTATTATTATTACCATAAACACAGCTAATCAGCGTCTCGAGCGCATGAATATGGTTCATAAACATCTCCCATCCTTAGGATTCTGCCGCGGGACCGCCAAAAATCGAACCCGCGGTCACTGAGCGATGAGCTTGGACGCGGCGGTCAAGCGGCCAATTAATGAATTCTTGCCGTGGCGCGGGTCAAAGGACCCACGACTTCGCGACGCGGGAGTTGGCACGTCGCCTCATGCGTGACACCCCCCCCCCCCCTCTCCTCACCCATTGACCCCTGCGTGACGCTCCCTTTACACCAAGCGCACGCATGTGCGGCACTGGCTCAACTACGTCACGACAACGAAAGTGCGAAGTTATTGCCGGTGCAAGGTTTCCGACCCGAGACTAAAATATTGATCTCGGAATCTGAGGTTCGTGAACAATGTAGAAATGCTGAAGAGGCATATTGAAATTGAGAGAGTTGCGTAACCTACACGAGAACACGCACATTCTTCACTGGCAATGAGGTTAGTACATGCGGGGGAAAAGTCCTGCCTTATTCCTTGACTCTCGCATGAAGGGCTCACGTTTTGTCTTAAAGGGCAAAACACACGTAAAATGCCCATGAGAGACAGAACTTCCCATTGGATATTTTGTTATGTGCAGGAGTTACTAATCCGAATGTAATGATTTGCTGAGGACAAACGCTGCACAAAAATTCAGACGTTGCCGTTTTTTTTTGTAAAACTCGGCTTAAATGGAAAATTGTTGGTAATTTTACTTAGAATTTTGCAATGAGTGTTCACTGTTTGTCCTGGTGTGCGGGAGGATTTCCATGAAAAATGTTCATAGTTTTTCCTAAAAATGCATATTTTGATTTTCACAAAAAATTTAAAAAATAGCTGTGCCTGAATGTTCATTTGAGGTTTTTCCTTACTACGGCATTAAAGCAACAAAATAATATAAAGAATGGCAAAATAAAATTTCTCACAATTCTTATACAACTTAAACACTTTTCGTGCACCGTTTTTTTTTCTAAACATGTTTCTTTTTTGAGGAAAGCTATGGATATTTTTTCTAGGAATTTTCAGCAAATGTACGTGAAATTGCGAACAAAATTATCTGAAAAATTGAAGGAAAAACGTTTACAAATTTTCCCGAAAATTTGTGATTTATTAAAGGGAATTTGGCAACGCCTGAAGGTTCATACGATATTTTTCCTAAGCATAGCAGAATACGATGAAAATTTTTCTCGTCCTAGAAAACAATTTCCATCACCTTCGTATCGTATTTGTCTGCTTTGAGAACTCCGATCGGACGAGCATGTGAGGTTATTCCACTTCAACAAGATTATCAAACAAAATTATCTAGAATATTGGTGGAAAAGCGTTTACAAATTTTCCCGAAAATTTGTGATTTACTAAAGGGAATTTTGCAACGCCTGAAGGTTCATACGATGGATACCTAAGAACGGCAGAATATGATGAAAATATCTCTCGTCCTAGAGAACAATTTCCATCACCTTCGTATCGAATTTGTCTGCTTTGAGAACTCCGATCCGACGAGCATGTGGGGTTATTCCACTTCATTCCCTGTCAGATATCATGAGATGGTATAATTTGGCACTCGAGCCTGGACCTGGGCTCCGAGGGCATTGGGTTTCCGCGAGCATAGCCCTGGCCAAGTGCATGCAGTGCGAGCGGGGGGAGGGGGATTTTCTTGGGTTGCCTTGGCAGTGGCGAACGCCGAACAGACAGCCGCGACGGGTGAGCGGGGTCTCAGTGGGTCAAGAGCGGGAGCCAAGGACAGACGCCCGCCGACGCCGAAGCGCCGCGCCCAGACGTCCCGACGCCACGCCGAGCCGCGCCGCCGCCAAGCTCACGGATTGGCTCCTGGGCCGCATCCGATATTCCTTAAACTTAAGAAACTCTTGGATATTTTTTCAGCTGCGAAAGTGCTGCTTTTGAGAGGGATGCATAGATGCGGATCCAACAATTTGGCAACACCGAATTTCCTCCATTTAAACCTACGCTAAATAATCGATTCTCGTCGGAGCACCTGGTCCCCTCAAGGATCGATACATTTCCATAGGGTTAAATGGAGGAAATCCGGTGTTGCCAAAGTTTCTGGATCCGCCGATAAGGATGTAGGTGGGAACTTTCCCGGAAAACTTCAACAGAGAGATTCACGCGCAAAGTACTCGCCCACACTTTGAGGGGCAACCGGGAACGTTCCCGAAAATGTTCCTAGGAACTTTCCCGTTCCCGGCGTTCCCGGAAAACTTTGATCTCGGGGCCTGGAAAGGACGGTCTCGGTCTGCTGATTTCTGGTCGATTGTGGGAAATGTGCTTTCCACGAAGCTTTTCCGGGTGTGAGTAAACAAACATGGCTATTATCAGCGTGCGAGTCTCGAAGGATTATCGCCCGCTTTGTGTCCTCGTATGATGACGTCATCGCGCATAAATTACTCTGTTTTTTTACGATCAAACGTAGTTTTTTGTTACAGAAATCATTACGTCCCGTGCATCCTTTCATAATCACAAGGTTTTACCTCTATTTAGGTAAATTAGCCTTCATTTTGCAATCAGGAACTACAACTTCTGGATCACTCGTAAAAGCGCATACATCTGCAAGGAAAGGAATGGTACATACTTTGTTTTTAAATTGAGCCAGAAATCGTAGTTCCCAATTTCAAAATTTAGCCCAGTTGCAAGTCCTGTAGAATTGCCATTTTCTTTTTTTAATCATGACTGTAAGAGCTTTTGGAGAGAATCTGAACCTAGAATCGATCAGAAAGAGGTGCATATTTCCTGAATTGAAAAAATACTTAGTCATACTCATTCCACATAAGTGCACTAGGAACCGGGCGGACACATTTCTCAAAGAACGAGAAATCTACATAACTTTCCTTGGAGTGAACACCCTAAATCTCATTTTTGTAAGAAGTTGTCTCACTTCATCTCTTCGCAAACATTTGCATACCACTATTGTGACTTCTATGAGCCCGCTTTTGCCTATCCTACGTACTGAAGGCGGACTACTGTCTCATCCGTCGCTCTGAATGAGGATAACACGCGTTTGACTTTACATGGGCCCCATTTCGCCTATTCTATGCTTTTGACAAGCACCTTTGTATCTCTTCTAAGGTATGTAGAATATGTACCTAAGAAATGTATCAAAAGCAATAAGACTTTAAAACTCTACATTAAATTAGGTTAAAGTAAAAACTACGCTTCATGCTGCATTTAAAATGTATAACTTACAGGTTCTTTGCTTCAGGGGATTGAAAGCATACTCGAGGATTACACAGTACTGTATTCTCACCTGTAACAATTAAATCACACATTAATTCGACTGCGAAAGTATTAAATCACTATAAATATGAAAATCTTGAAAATATGTAAATCTGTCGTTGCAAAAAGTTCTTTGTTAATGGAAAATGACCCCCCCCCCCCCATATTTCAATGATATTTTTCAAATGTTGTTATTTGACCGCGAAAGAAACTGAAAATTACGTTCAAGGGGTACAGGATTCTTAAAATTGGTCCGCGAGTTAGAGCCGCCCGCACCTCCTTCAGGGGAGTAGATACCCTCTCCCTCCTCATTTTTCCAAATGTCGCCTCTCACAAAGTTTCAGCCCACGCACCACCACAGTTCGGAAAGTTCGAAAGTCCTCAAGAGAGTACAACGAAAGGACACTCACTACAACACAGAGACAAAAGTATCGCCAAATATTCTAACACGCATCCTCACCATGATCATGCGACTTCCTAGAGTTAAAAGCAGCAGCTCACATTATCAAAGTATCATGCTGACCAATTTGTGTCGATGAATGAAGTATTCAAAATAATTAAATTAATTACATTATTTTCTCCCTCTCCGACTGCATCCCCCCTCTTTCCCACCGCTTTCTCTCCTTCTCTTGTAGTGCAGTGCTAAAAACTTAATCACAGTTGAAGTTCAAATGTCATAATGCAATTTCCTTCAGGTTGCAAACGTTTCTGAAATCACTGACCTAACAAAGCCAAAAAAATCCAAAGAATTTCAGGTAAACCATTCTTAGCTTCCCATGAGGAAGAGAATTCGCGTACTGTTAAAACGCAACCTAGAAATACCTTCCGCATTTCACCCAGTTTCGAGCTCTTGATAAACTAGTACATTCCAGTACGTTCGCCGCAGAATTTCATCATAACGTGATATGAAGCGAACCAGACAGGTCAAATCGCAAGTTGAAATGCACAATTTTCTTGTGGATCGAGAATAGAAATTTTTGATACCGTTCAGCTTGTGACTCTACCACGATCCGAATAAGAAAAGATGCAACTCTGTGCAGGTGTCTGTTGAAAAAAAAAAGGCTGGCCCTAACGGTTGGGACTTATCAGTTGCGTGTATTTTTTTGGACCCAACCCGTCATTTTCCCCGGAAAATTTGATCTTTTCCAGCATTTGAGAAATGAGTTTTCACTCTGGAAATTTGGCAAATGCGTGGATAAGTGCTGCATGTCTTGCTTCGAGTTGTTATTCGCGTGATTCTCGCACTCTACGGGCATGCGTTTTGTGCAATGTCGACAATTTAGCGATAATTGAAATAATTTTCTTTTCGCTTGATGACTTAGGATGACCACATGCAGAATGCATTGTTTTTACGTTGATTTAATGGACCCACCAATAATTATTACTCAGTTTTAGAGTGCAGGATGTCAATTTCTGTACATTTTGCGGCGGAACTATCAATCGAATCCGTTGTCATACAGAGTATAGAAGAATTGGCACTAAAAAACTGTGGCTCCCCTCTCCGCCAACCAAACGAGTACTTCTCTTCTTTCTACACAGAAAAAAAAGAATTAGAATGGTCCCTAGATTTCCAATCAAGCACATGGTTATTAAAAGCCAGTGTTCTCATGATTTCGCTTTTTATAATCGTGATATAGAGAATATCCCTCTAAAGCTTGAAATGAAGACGGCGAGTTTCTAAAATTTGAGCTAAATGTTTGAAGTGTCACCGCATCGAGACAGGCCCTTCTTAAATAGTTCTATATTAAAGTGGATCTTCGTGGATAAATGGCATATTGCAGACTTTGTGAAATTCCTGGTACTGTATGTATACCTGCGCTTAAGAAACCCGTTGACAAGCTGCAGAGATGGAAACGCAAAGAGAAGAAAACCCCGACAAACTGACAACAATCGGAGACAGTGGCGACTCGTGGAAAGCGGAAGATTAGGTTTTCGCGAGGCGCCTCACAGTGGACCGAGTCAATAAGAGAAGTCGGACATGAAAATTTTTACTAAAACTGCAAATTCTGATGTTTCTTCCGCCACATTTTAAACTTCGAAAGGTGTTTCTGCCAGAAAATTTGACGAGAAAACCAATGAAACCTTTTATAGAACCTCAAATTTTTGTATGAACGGAGTTAGAAGCGTTTAAAGTTTCCAAATTTTATCCGACCTCTCCAATTGACTCGTTCCAATGTGCGTCGTTTGTGATAAGCTTCCGTACTTTGCCCCACATTGGAACGACGGAACGTGGCTCCCTGAGCTCCTGGATTCGTCGCTCCACTAGCTTAATAGCGTACCTTCAGTCCCACGTGTGAGCCCTGTTCTCCAAAGGAATCCACGATTTTCGGGGCTCAAATGGAAATGAACACGAGCCTTCACGTCAGAAAAGCGACGAAATGACGTCGAGGTGAATCCAACGGCCGAGCCCGATTTTGCTCAGCTTCAAGCTTTCATCTATTAATGCACTTTAAGCTGAATTAAAGGCAAAGCTTCCTCCAAAATTTTGACACCTGCAAAGCTCTGACCTGAGAGCCAGAAAAAACGTGTTCTTAGCTAAAATGCTGTTGTTTTTCACAGCTTTTATTTTTAGCAAAATTTCTATTGATAAAAAGTATGAAGTAGAAAGTATGATAAAAAACCAAGAATGAAATCACTAAAGTTTAAAAAACTCAATATTTCCTTACTTACGACGTTTCGGAGGGTCCGCTGCCCTCCCTTTTCAGCGGCGATGGTCGTAGGACTCTGTTAAGATTTTAAATTTTAGTGATTTTATTCTTAGTTCAAGTGTACTTTCCTTGTTTTTTAGCCTTATTTTCATGATCACTTTGTAAAAAAAAAAAAACACTGCCAAAAAGTAAAAAAAGGGAACTTAAGACTTATTATAACTTTAGATTTTAGCGGTATGAGGAGGGATGGAGAATATTAAACAAGAGAAATGGAGACTCAAAAAGACGCAGCAAAATGTTTTTAAAAGAACTTTCATGCGAGAACAAACTACGCATATTTGTTCCTGATGCTGGGATGATAAAAACCGATTCTTGGTCATACGGGCATTCCTAATCGACCAGATAGAGTAAATCCAATTGTCATGTACTATATAAAAAAGAGGAAAGGCGTCATAAAAGATTTGTTCTACGTTCCATTTTGCGGTTAATGTTTAATCATGCAGCAACTCGCTTCCGTAACGGCGCTGTCTCCCGCAAAATAGTGACGGCACAACCGAACGCGAAATACAACTATTCGTGCTTGATGGATGTCCGTATTGCATCGTAAAAATTGAAGGCGAACTTGCTTTCCTACTGGTTCAGTGAACAGTTAACACTTACTAACAGTGCGATGGACGAGTTGATCGAACGGTCAAATGTAGCTATTCGTGATCGACGGATGTCGGAGTTGCATACGCAAAAATTGAAGACGAACTGGCGTTCAAAACTAACAAATCAGGCTTAGCATGAATATTAGGAGGTATGACTTTCCTTAGAGGATCCTATTGATAATTGAATCAGATTATACGGTGGGAATGTCAACGAAACAGTTACAATAAAACGTGTAACGAGTGATTATTTCATGAAAAGCATTAAATCGATGATAAAACTGCAAGAATGCGTATATCGGTTGCGGTGTAAAAGTCACTGCAAATGACCTTTGGAAATACCACGGTTACATTTTCAATGCGACTTTCCTTTTTGATTCACGATCAGTTTTATTACCAGGAATAGAGAGATGACAAAAAACTGCATTACCACGTCATTCAAATACAATAGTTCACTGTGAAGTCACGCGATAAGGCCATTTCGGGTTTCAGATCATCAATTCTGGTATGATCGTAATCAATCTCTATATCAACGGTGTAAGTCCGCAACCACGTTTTTCGGTTTGCGACGTCGCGTCGCAGACTTCCATCATACCTTATTTTTTAAACGGAAAACAACTCAACAGGAATTCTTTAAAACTGCCGCGATTTTTCTTCTCTGTGCAAAAAAAATCTTCGAAAACTTTAGGGAATAATGATGTCAATTTGTTCTCCTTTAAAAAAAAAAACAATATAGAGGCGGACATTTTCAAACACCGCAAACGAGACACATGGATGCGAACTTACGCCGTCGATATGTGATAAGTGCATTTGAATCCGCGATCAACGTGCAATTCCTGTGCGATTCAAGTGCGGGAAAACCATCGTCAAAGAGTGGATGTGTCAAATTTTCAGACAGATATCAAAATGACAATACACTTACGTGCCTTGAAGCTCATCTGGGATAGGAAATACACCGCTCCATTCCGGAAATGACCCGCTTTAGTATTTAGAAGTGGAGGGACGAGGAATTCTTGTTTACTTTGCCAGAGCGACGGCGTTCAATTACCCGAAACCCTTAAGGTGCAATGCAATTGACCCAAACCGTGCGGTGGGCTAATGCTAATTGACTCGCTGCTGAGTTCGATTCCGACGTATACAGGTGCATTCTTTTTATTACTGCCCTAATTCGATGGCTAATCCGGCAGGCAGCGTCGCGCGCCGCGCCGGAGTCAGGCGCGTTGACTCCACGCGCGTGACCCTCGTGGGTTTCGCGTTTCGGTCACTGAAAGCGTCACTTAATGCGATTAATTAAAACAATTTCACGGTAGCCCGCACTTGAAATGAGCTCGCGAATATATTTACGTTCCAAAGCGAATTGCACCGGGATTCGATTAATTTTTCGATTGCGTGCGTCGTGTTTTTGTCTCGCAATTTGAGAGTTACTTTTTGGCGTGATGTTAGAGTTAGTTAGTTAGTTAGTTAATATATTTTAAGACATTCAACGTCACAGGCTGTTAACGTTCTTACAAAGAATTTTGAAAATGGTGTACATATGAAAATTTAGATTTTTAACTTAAGAGAGGCAAAGAGTTTCAGAAGTTATTAAAGCAACTCAGACGCCCTAGACTTCATATATACATTTGGGCTGGTCAAATTTCCTCCGGTGAAATACGATTTTTTTTCCGTTTTAAATTTGTCAATATCTCTGTTTGAAATTTTCGGAAAATTTTCCTTGCACACTTGCAATGGTACATTTTCACGTGGTCAGAAAATACATACACGCTAGTCAATATCTGCATGGGCAACGATAGAATGATGAATTTCGACACCTAGTTTGGTGTTGGACTGCAAATTTGAATTTTCGTACCCAGTGCCTTTAAATCAACTGAGCGGCGTCTTAAATAATGGCCGCCAAAGTCTAAAAGACCCTGTCTATTGTAATTATTCTGAGTGGGCATTTTATCAAGTCTCTAGAAGAATATTCCTGCATAGCTCTGGTCAGATCATGACTTGGATTTCTGTCAAACGGAACTATGTGCATTAAGATATGAGCCTGAGACCCATAAGAATATATGCACAACAGGGCTCACGTCATAATGCACCTAGACAGAAAGACGTCCAATTGTCGAGCAAAAACAACAAACCTTCATGGAACTTTGATTGGAGTCGGGCGGTTTGGCTTAGCGCGGTAGACTTGGGGATCGTTGGCTTACGTAACGTCTCGAGCGGTCGGGGGGTGGTGAGGAGGAGGGGGGAGGGGGCTGTAGAGGCCGCGATGACGCGCAAAACCGCAGTTTGAAATTTCACGCGCTCGGCTCTACACGACGCGACCCGGGAAAGAGCCACGCTGCGCCGGTCGAGATCCGAGAAAAATTAGAATAATAAATAAGAATGGGCCCGAAGCAGCGTCATCGGCACCCGTCGACGCAAATCACGTCGAAAGTTGCCATATTTCAAAAAAAGTTCTCTCCCTTGATATAAACTAAAAATATTAAGTAGGAAGAGGAAAAGATCATAACAATACGGGGGATTTCTCCATTTCTCAAAAAATTTCAATCAACTGCGGGCATATTCACCTGAGAGGCTTATTTAACCGAAAACTAGCCGTCGCACAGTGGATCGAGTCAATTGGAGAGGTCGGACAAAATTTGGAAACTTTACCTAAACACTTTTAAATCCGTTTATACAAAAATTTAAGGTTCTAAAAGTAGTTTCGTTGGTTTCTTCGTGAAATTTCCTTCTAAAAGCACTCCTTATAGTTTAAAATTCTACGGAATAAACATCAAAATTTGCAGTTTCAGTAAACAATCTTACGTCCGACCTCTCGAATTGACTCGATCCACTGTGCGTCGCAAGAACTCTTTACGAGTCATAGCATTCAGGTAAGATGCTTTAACCCTCAAAATCTCCACGAGAACGTCGCTCATACGGGCCAACGAATGATGCAACTATTTCGACGCGTAGAATCGATTCTTGCCTATTCGCGGGAATGAAGGCGAACTGCGTTTTATGAAATAAAACTACGGACATAGTTCGCCTTTGAATTGGGTGGAGGGCAAAAACAGCACCAAAGTGTTAAATCAACTGTGTTGCAATACCACTAGCCAGTGACAGATTGATTCGCTTGCTCTCTTCTAACAAGACATTAAATAAAAAGTCAAAGGCACGGAGCCAGTGTTCGAAACTCACCTTTGAGTTTTAGGAGCCATGTGGCGCATCAAGCCTCATTTTTAGGCGCCATTGAAGATTTTTTAGGGGCCAAATTGGCTTTTTGCCTATATATTACGGCCACATTTAGTGAAAAATTAGACGCAAGATGTTTTCGTAACAGAACTAGTAAGTAGCTGTAACTTAGGGAAGACAAAAGCATTGAGAGTGAAATCGTGAAGAATAGAAAAAGCCTTCACTTGTAGTGCTGAAAATTTCGAATAATCACCTAATTGAAAATTCAGATTTTTAAGGGGCAATTTTTAGGGGCCACATTTGCGCAGAGCCTTCATTTTTTAGGCACCATGACCGATTTTTAGGCGCATTTGGCGCGTTGGCGCTTGTGAGTTTTGAACACTGCACGGAGCGAACTTGTAAATTTTTAGAATCAGTTTAGAGGGAAAATTTCGGATGTTTATGCAACTTGGCAACGTTGATGACGGGTGCGATGCGTCCGCGATTGCGGAAAAGCCGAGACGAGCGTCAGACGTTACCCTAGCCGTCCATGACGTCATCCGCGCGGCCGCGGCAGCGGCTTCTTCACCGAGTTTTCCGCCGGGGGTAGGCGAGGTGGACGGCCGAAGGGGTGGGTGGTGGGTGGGGCGGGAGTAGGGTAGAGGTTTTCCAACCCCTTTGTTTAATCCCCGAGATCATCCCCTGCGAAGTCATTGTCCGACCTCGCTACTCTCTTGCACAATTTGTAAGGCGTGCCTGAAATTCACTGACAATGGGAGAAAAAAGACTATCGCTGCAAGCGGCTCACAGTGGATCGATTTAATGGGAGAGGTCGGACATGAAATTTTTCACTGAAAATGAGAATTTTGGTGTTTATATCGGCACATTTTAAGTTTTAAGGGGTGCTTCTAGAAGAGAATTTCACGGAGAAACCAATGGAGACACTTTTGAAGCCTCGAAGTTTTGTATAATCGGAGTTATAAGCATATAAGTTGCCAAATTTAGTCCGACCTCTCCTATTGACTCGATCCACCGTGCGGTTGCCATGGACCGATCATCCCTAATGTGCGGGAAAATCCTTTTAATTTTAATCCCGTAGCGTGGCGCATGCACTTTAATTCTTGGAAAAATAACAAGTTGCTCTGATTTCTTTCCTTTTTAATTAGTTTGAAACTGCATTGATGATTTGTGAGATCGTAGTGTGGAGTTTGAGAGGGGATTAACCTATGGACAGGCCAGGATTAACCAGATGGTCGCGTGTAAAATTTCGCACGTTAAACCTTTGACTCACATTATGTAAGCCTGGAGTCCATTAGCAGGCGCATAAAAGAGAACGAGTCTAAATTAGCTAAGTAAACATCGATGATGAAACTAAAAGAAGTTTATTTTACTGAAGATGTCTCAAAATTTCCCCTTACACTAGGATATTTTTGCATGAAATTTTCAAAGAAAATTATTCGATAGGCTATAGGAAAGATCATTCCTGATTACCTAAAAAGTGTTTTTCTTCGTTGCAAAATACAATGGACGGGAAATTTCGGACGTCACAAACCACGACGCTAAGTTCTTACCGAATGTATGCATCATGTAAGTATCGCGTGGTAAATATTAAAATGGTATCTATTATTTTCGTTCCTTTTAGATTAGTTTCCGATTTGCAGTGGTAGTTGGGGAGGGGGGGCTGATTAGATAGACAAAAACTGACTTGCTATTAACAAAAATATTTTGTGGTAAACGAACATGTTTAATACTTATTCATGCTCATTTTCTGAATTGACTACAGAGCGATGATACTATGGTATCATCGCTTGATTTTTCGAGAAATTTGAGGGAATTTGGTTGTCTATAACACGATGTGATGATACGGGTGTGAGTACTTTCGAATGCGTCCACATGTAGAAATTATCAATTTTCTCTACTGCGTGAACACATGCTTTCACACAAAAGCTCTGGCGACACTGTGTTTATCTTTGGGCAGCTCCGCGATCTTGACGAAATCATTTCGGCACAAAAATTCAGTGCCAAAGACAAACTATTCACAATGACGTATTCGCGGGCCGAAAGAGTATGACGTGGAGGTCACTATTCCAAGATCCCGCATCATTTCGCGTCGCGACGTCAGACATGTCACTCAAATTGTTCAATGAACATTGTTGATAAACATTGAAGCGACAATGATGCTCATCTAGCTTCCTCAGGGCCGAATTTCGTCGGGAGAAACGAGTCTACCGGAATATACCTACGACGATCACAAGTCACTTCTCCTATGGATGTAAAAGCTTCACGGTGCATCTCGAATGCAAGAAAACATCTCACTTTGAGAATATTAAGATCCCTCTTTGACGCAAGTATAAATTTTGTGAGGAGAGCCTCGAATTATAAGACTATACCTAAATCTCTGCAGAACAAATGTACTGGCGTTGAGATAGTTGGTTGCAACAGCAACCTTTGTTAACTTAAAAGCTGGGAGCATTTAATAAAGGATTTACTTAACGTTGTTTAATTTGCGAAAAAGTTACCCCCTCTTCACCCGCTCTCTGGTGGTGGTTACTTAGCAAGCTGCAAGACTGGAAATCTAGGCGGAATTCTTGACGATTTCGGGAGCGCATCTTAAAGTTTGGACCATTATTAACTCGAGCGAATAACCCGGCGATTCAAGTTTTGGCTTGAGCTTTGCCGGCTCAACATTGAAGTTGAGTACGAACAGTTTAACCGCCCCCTTAATTCATTTACGCCTACCGCATTCAGACCCACTTAAAACGAAATCGTGAAATTCTCGATGTGAAAACACGTTTTAGAGTTTCTCCGGTTGATTTAAAAAATTAAAACGTTGGAGAAAAAGGGGCTGGATGAACAATTGAGCTTAGACATAAAGGGTGCCTTGTTATGTGTAACGCGACGTGTACGTGCTACTGAATACTTTAACTCTTGTTTTAACTTCAACTTTATCAGTTCGTTCCTTCTAATATGACAGTGTGCTGCGTTATAAAGAATAGGGGCGAATAGACGCAACAGTCAACAGACACAAGTACTGTCGTGCTAAGGAAGAGCGCCATATGAATATTCGGGAGTTGGCACGTTTCCGTCGATAAAATGTTTATTTTTGAGGAATGTTATGTAAATTTTATCCTCGAGATATTCAGAATTTTGAGATTGAAATTCGAAGAAAATCCTCCGAAAAATCGGAGGAGAAATATTCACAAATTTTCCTGAAAATTCGTTTGTTTTTCGAAGGATATTTGGCAACGCCTGATGGCTCATACGGCGTTTTTCCTCAGCGCGGCAGAGTACGTGATCATGCGATCTTATGGCCAATGCTCTGCGTGATGCTAATTCAAGACGTCACCTTGGCTATGCTCGTGTGATCAAGAACTTGTGTACGCTGCGTACGTGACAAAATTTCACCCTTAAGTTACACGGTCGTCAGATTTTAGGGACCGTAAATAAAAGTCGCTAAGGTCCTACAGACAACGCGAGTCTAGGGTTGCCTGACACGTGTCCAACAATTGAAGGAGAAAATAAGGGGAGGGGGGGTCACGCGGAAACTGACGTAAGGTAAGATTGGCGTAAATCTCTAATTTTTTTTTTTTTTTTTTTTTTTTTTTTTTTGAAAAACCTGAGGGTTGAAAAATATTAAAATCCGCGCAAACATTACCTTCCTACGTTCAATAACAACCGAGATACCGTGCTTTGAAAATGAGATTTATGACGTCATTTGCCGCTGTAGTGACATCCTTCGTTTCTTCCACCTTACTTTCATACGAAGTTACACGTCGAGAAACCAGATCAAACGTGCGTTTCCCTGACTGACAAAAGCGAGGTAGAAGAAACCGAGGCTGTCACTGACGCGGTGGATAACGTCACAAACCGACTTTTTGAAAGCGCGATAAGTCGGTTAATACTGAACGGAGAAAGCCGCTGTTTGGACGGATCTCATTATTTTTAGCTAAAGTTCAAGAATCAAGCATCAAATCCTGTGACCGGCGCAACTGACCTATTCAAACGGTTAATTTGTTCCCCTTTTTCTTCATATGTGATAAACGAAAATAACGTCCTTTGCTTTGGCGTTTTCACATTACGTTTTCCTCGGACCTAAAGGCCAGCGACCACCGATTATGATTGGGCGAGAAAATAGGACACAGTGAGAAAGCAAGGAGGCGGACGCGGCATTTTTACCTGCGAGTCGTTGATATTTGTATCTGCGCGTGGGTAAAAGTGAATGGCGGTTGGGATCGAGAAAGTGTGGAGGAGCAGGAAAACTTTTTCGCATTTTTTTATGGAATGACGCGCGGCATCGGGCAACGGACGCACGCGACTCATCAACATACTTCGACCTTGTGCATCGATGCCAAGTTCGTACTACACCCGATTGCAAAAAAACTAGGCTCAGATATGACCTGTCCTACGAATGAGTGAATATCGTGCTTCAAACGCTTTCTAGCTGTATATTCGTAACTCAATGAATAATGGAATAGGATTTAAATAAAATTCAAAATAAAAATTGAAAAAAGCTTTTTGACTCGCAAAAAATAATGATGTCTCGCCGAGAGCCAGTTTTTAGGGCCGGGCGCATTTCATATTTGTTTATTTTTTCCACATTAGTTCTCCCATTCAGCTGAATGCATTTAGCAAAATCCCATTTAGCAAAATGTTTTTCAGCTGCGTTCAGACGTTTAGGTTTGAGCGTATCAATTTGACCTGTGAGTAGAATAAACTGCTGACTTGAAAAAAAATAAACTGAGCTCCTGTTTAAGCGGCTTACGTGAAGGGATGGAATTTTCAGAGAACCCAAGGAATGTAAATTTAAGTCGATTCCTCAAATTATCAGAATATTCTTGGTATGACGTATTTCAAAAATCGACGATCAAACTCTAAAATTAGAGATCTTTCACACTCTCTATCTCTCTCCCTCTCTTACTTTTGATCTCGCTCTTCCCATTTGTTCGCTGAATTTGAATTTTTTAATTGGCTAAAACCAACATGATCAACATTTTCTCGAGACACTTTAGATCGCACAAATTGTGTTAACTTGAGGGGAAAATATTTCGGGTGCGTCTACATTTCATGTTGACGTATATCCTGGAGCTTTTTTTGTAACAGCAGAAATTAGCGAGTTCTTACACACGGAAACTAATTGGGATAAAAACTGAGAGAGGTTGCAACAACTCATGTAATGAGTTTGACCTGAAAGTTTATAAAAACAGTGATTAGTTTTTAAAAGCCAACGATACGTCAGCTTATTTTCAGAAAAAAGTCTCCACCAGCTGACTTACATAAAAATTCTCAAAAAAAAAGTCATGAGGACGCGGTTATCTGAGGTGCTGAGCACTTCAGATTTGAGGTTTTTACCTATTTTTTTGCTGACCAGTGTTTTTATGTATGCAATCCGGGGACATCGAACGAATCAATGGGAATGTTATAAAGGTTACTAATGCCTTTGAGCCATTTTTTTTTTTTTTTTTAAATCAAAAAGCACTCTAAATTCTGAGGTCTTAGTGGGCTTCGGAGAAAGATCCTAATAGCCTAAGTTCGGGATTTAATTCGAAAATTAGGTATATTTATATGAAAAATTCCTATCTCAAGTCTGTTTATATGGTCAACAAATTACAATTTTTTATTATTATTTTTAATATAAATTATTATAATGAAAAATAAAGTATATATCGACGGCGTAAGTCTGCGACTACGTATCTCGTCTGCGGTGTTTGAAAATTTCCGCTCCTATTTCATTTTCTCAAAGGAGAAAAAATTAAAATCATTCTTTCAAGTTTTCGCAGAATTTTTTTCGCATAGAGAAGACACATAACGGCAGTTTTTACGAATTTCCGTTTAGTGGTTTTCCTTCGAAGAAATGAAGTATGACAGGATGTCTGCAACGTCGCAAACCGAAATACGTGGTTTGTGGTTTCGGAATTGCGTACCGTCGACATAAAACCCTAAAAAATAATTTATGATCAACCGATGTTTATTAATATGCATTTCGTTAAATATGAAAATTATTTCGTTCATTTTGGAGGACTTATAGTCGGGTGAAAAATAATAGGATTAAACTACTTATGGAGCTCTGTTCCGTAATAGGAATGGGAGTATTATACGCAGTGCCAGCACAAGAGGAAACTCTTCGCACTGGAAAAAAAAAAACACATTGGATCTATGGAGTCCAGACTCTTGAAAACATTGAAAAGAAAAAATACTCTTGATTCAATCAGATTTTTGCTTAGATCAAAAGGAAATCCGCTCAAACTAAGAGGCTTGGTTATTGATTCAAGCAAAAATCCGATTGAATCAAGAGTATTTTTTCTTGTCGATAATTTTAAGAGTGTGGACTCTAGATCCAATGAGTTTTTTTCCAGTGTTACATTTGGGGAATTATCCTTTGCCTACTAATAGACAACAAAACTCATATTACATTTCTTAATGGCTCTGAAGGTGCTTACTACAATTAAAAAAAAAAAATAATAATAGTGATAAAAAAAACAAAAAAAAACTTTTTTGTGTCCAACCGCAGGCCGAGATACCATACAGCTCTTTGAAATTGTCTTGAGACATGGCAAAGTGGCGCCGCGACGCCGACGGATTTTCGTTTACGTCAGCGGCCGCGGTGGAGGGCAGGGGGGAGGGGAGGGAGATGCGTCGGTACACCTATAAAAACCCGTTCCCGTTTCAATGTCATCACCCTTGATCGCGTTGATTTGTATATATTTATAATCAGCGACCAAGTTTCGGCCAACTTGCGCCAGCTGCGGCCGCGGCCAAGTGGGCTTACCTGCCTAAGTCACGCTCTCGTCCGCTAACCGCACAAACGGAATTTTGTCAATGTCTGATGATACTGTACGAGCCTCGACAAAACAAACACTTTTTAGCGATTACACTGGAAAAAAACCACATTGAATCTATAGTCCAGACTCTTAAAAACATCGACAAGAAAAAGTACTCTTGATTCGATCAGAATCTAGCTTAAATCAAGAACCAAGCCTATTAATTTAAGCGGATTTTCGTTTTGAATCAAGAGTATTTTTTCTTGTCAATGTTTTCAAGTGTCTGGACTCTAGATCCAATGTGTTTTTTCCAGTGTATTTAAAACGCCGCGTCGCGTTGACCGCACTGTGTTTGACGCAATGCGTGAAGTATTCATGCAGTCTTGTAGGCGCTAATATGTGTTACATGCCGACTGTCGCGCCGAGGGCTTCTCCTATCGATTTTTTGTAGATTAGCAACCCTTTTTTTTATTTTATTTTAAACATATGTAGACAATATGCAACGTTCAAAGATAATTTTTCTGTGCGATGATGGTTACAAGACAGTTGTGGGCTAACACGTCTGATGTCTATTGTGAGTCGAATAAAGTATTTCATTCCATTTTCAAACTATAATCCGGACCGAGCTGTTCTCTTCAGAGGACAGCATTACGACATCGCGATAGTAACGTTATGTGTGATTAAACTTTTCACCTGTCTGAATAAACACTCTAAGTGTCGGATTGAGAGTTAATAATGTTGGTTTCCTAGGAAAGTGAAGGAATTTGCGGAAAATTAGCAGCCCTGCATTAAGCTTCCTCAGTCAACTGTCCATTTGCTAATGGAAGGGTTAAGTAATGACACCTTGCTCCTTACCTAAAGCCGATCGATCAATAAAGACACCGCAGTGGCGTGCTTCGCGATGTATCGATTGATCTGCCATTCAAATCCATGGCAAAGAATCGATAGACAGGTGTTCGCATCGAACATCCTCATAGTCGATTCTTCCTCATAGCCTCAAATGGGGAAAAATCGAAAATCGATCATTCACGTCTCGCCACAGAAAGACACCGTGAGATTTTCCTGACTGAAAGCGCTAAAGCACATCGAATCAGTCTCAGAGATTTTTAGGAAATGTCTTATACCATTTCTGAGGGAGCTTATAGGCAAATGAAGATGAAAGACTTCATTTTTGCTTTTTTGAAATTGGAGAAGTCTAGGGTAACCTGGAAATTATTTCTAACTTCCTTTTTTTTCAATCACTTCATGATAGATCGTTCGCTGCCTCAGTAAGTCATCGATGTCATCAATGACGCACATGAAGCAACCGGTGCGGTGCAAACTTTTCTCATCACTAATTGATCAAAAAAGAGTGGAGGAAACGACTATATATGCACTAGCGCGATGGCACCATGCAGATGCGCACTTACTCAAAGGTCGACACGAGTCCTGAATGCGACCAGTGAAAGATCCCACGAATATTCTTCAGATTTTTTTTTTTTTTTTTTTTTTTTTTTGGTTTCTTTTTTTTATCAATAGAGAGAGTTACGCTACGCTGACACTGCGACTGCCTCCTCCCCCTTTTCCTCGTAACGCAGCGTAACGCAGGGTCACACTCCATCCCCATAGAGCGTTACGTATCTATGAAAGCTCCCTATGCGTTACACGATATACCTGTGACTTTCTATTATAGAGTAAGATTTGGATTTCGAACAATCGTCATTTCTCTTGACGGATACGCAATCACCGTTCAAACCTTCAGCTGACCAATAAATATCAGGTCAGGTTATTTATAACGATTTCAAACCCCCGCGTGATTTATTTTCAATTATTCAAGAGCGGGCCGAAATGTGAGGAGTAGTAAACCGGGAAACCCCCTAAAACTTGATGGATTCGCGATTCCTTCGTGATGACCCAGTTTCTTGTTCCCTTTTCACACGTGACGTCGCGTCGGTGGTCACAATGCCAAACTGACCATCGTCCTTTTTCTCTCTCGATGGGTGTTGTAACGGTGATGTGCGCGGGCGAAGTGCTATGATGTTTGCTTGCCGATCTGGATGTAGCTTCTGTGGCGCTGAAATCGTCGCTCTCCTGACACAAGGACGTAACTACAATCTGCGATGAACCCTGTCGTCCATACAACTCAGTGCTTTTCCGGGCTCATCCCAATGCGTGGTTACGCCCTTATGTGAGCCGAGCGGCGAAATGATTTACGGAAGTGGCGGTCACTCATTGAACCGGAAACGGGCGGCGGGAGGGGGACCCTCGTATCCGGCGACAGACAACGCGTGTGTGACGCACGTGAACGTTAACGAGGAAGTCTTTTTTTCCTCGAGCAGGATTGCCGTGACGTCAACGCGTTTCAAGGTATCGAACAATTGGGACCGGTGCAGATGCAAACGAATCGGTGCGCGGAGATAGGAGAGCATCGCGGAGTCCGCAGCCTCCCGGTCCATTGTCACGTCGCGACGTCGCGTCGCGTCGACGGCGTCGCAGATAAAAAGACTCAATCGAGACCCCTCGACTTCACGTCCTGCGGGAGGCGTCTCGGCACTTTCGCCGTGGTTGGGCCGTCTCAACCAAAAGTATGCCTATATTCAATGGAGCTCTTTCACGTATCAGAACTTTGCGGTTTAAGTATTGACACCTACGTTAAATTTCGCAAAAAGTACGTTGGTGTCAATGGTTTCCTCTGAAATCCTTTCTAAAGCTCAAAAAATGCACCCAAAGTTGAGGCCTCAATGAAGGAGATATCCTAAGCCACCCTGAGAGTCCACCTCTCACTGGAAAAAAAAAAAAAAAAAAAAAAAAAAAAAAACACACATTGGATCTAGAGTGCAGACTCTTAAAAACATCGACAAGAAAAAATACTCTTGATTCGATCGGATTTTTGCTTAAATCAAGAACCAAGACTCTTAATTTGAGCGGATTTCTTTTTGATCTAAGCAAAAATCTGATTGAATCAAGAGTATTTTTTCTTGTCGGTGTTTTCAAGAGTCTGGACTCTAGATACAATGTGTTTTTTTTTCTAGTGCTGTATTGTCAAATTCACCATGCAAAGATATTGTGCAAATACATTAACAGCTGGTGTTGCCACTTTGCTTGGGGACTCCGAAGTTGGAACCACGGCAACCCTGTTAATATATTTGCTCTCTATCTGTGCATGGAGAGTTTTGACTAGTTATGTAGAGGTGTGCGTTCAAGCGTGGGATAACAATTCCATTACGGCCTGAACTTTGAGAGCTTTTTTTGAGCTTGGGAGTTGATTTCAGAGAAAACCAATGGCACCGTCGCGTTTCTCGCAAAAATTGTCAACAGAATTAGTATTTAAATCGCAAATTTCGCACCCATGTAAGTGCTCCATTGAAAAACTTCGGATCAGCCAGTCAAGTCAAAAGGCAAATTACTTACATTTACGAAAGTTAGAAACAAATGTGCATTTACATTTGACAAAAATCCTTTCAACCTGTAACGCTACTACGACATAATTGGCAACAAATGCAACAAAGGGCGGCTCTCAAAAAGTTGGCAACACCCCCGTCCTTTCAGCGTCGCCGCAATTTCTTTTAATCTTAGGGGTCCTGCCTGGACCCGGTGTCCATACTCGTTCTCCACAAAGATGCTCGATAAGTCAACGGCGCTAATAATAATTGAGTCCTGTTTTGATGGTTGAATCAAATAGATCAACCGGCTAAAAATACCATGAAGTTTCCCAAACGCTAAGTTCTATGAAATACACTGACGGAAATAGGGCCCTTTTCAAAAAAAAGATGATTGACGGCACCCAGGTAGTGTAAACTTCGGCTTCCTCGCATGTCCCCTACAAAAGCTAGAATTCAGCCGCTCACATCTGAATAACTGAAATCGGCGGGATAGAGAAATTGAGTTCGCCTTCAACACGATGGATGCAATTTGAGCGTCTCAGGAGTTGAAAAAGTTGTATCACGCTCGAATGTAGGTACAAACTTGTGTTTGGAGAGACCTGATGATTTTTGCTGATACATGGGTTCCCATGCACATTTAAAAATCCGACTCTTGGAACTAAGACCATAGAAAATTACCCGTCCTCCTCGCCATGAAAGTTAAGTTTGAGTTGACATGATAGTTGCTGCACTGTATCCTTACGGTCAATAGGCAAGATTCTAAAAGGGCGGAGAGTAGCTATAATCGCTCGAATAAGCTGCTAACATTTTTTGAGACTGTGGGTCACAAATTTTAGACAACTCTTATAGTTGGGAAAGAAGGAAATTGTAATAGTTGGGATTCATACGTGAAAAAGACTGACTAAAGCTTACGAGATTTTTAGGTCATTCAGGTTAGATTTTCATCAGGTTAGTTTCATTTTAGGTTTCATCTTTCTCACGGCAAACCTAGTTGTTGGTGAAAAAAAAAACACACATTTCCAGCGAGGACACAGGAAAGCAGAAAACACGTGATACGAATCACTATGAATTTTGTAAATTCAAGAGTAGATGTCCGACTTTGCTGCTATGATTGACGTACATTCCGGAAAATTTCGCCTTTAAAAAGTTTAATTACTGTTAGTTGATTGTATCTCTTTTGCGCACCAGACAAAAATCGGTAATTTTACCCTGGTGCTTTCTTCAGGTAACAAAGCTGCTCCAGATTCCTTTGATTACAGCGGAAACAATAAAGAATGAGTTTCGGTTGTTTAAACTTATTTTTAACATCGTCTAAATGTCAGAGAGGAGTTGTCCTTGTGCCCTTTCCCTCAAGAGACTGAAGTTTCATTCATACAAAAACACAGACGTTCCCTTGTGTCCTCTGAGAAAAGTAAGGCATCTTTTTTTATGGGGCAGCTAATATTATTTGTGTCGGTGTGTCAATGCTTGACGCAGTTGAACCGACGTTCAAAACCATAATCCTAGAGCGATAGCACTATAATAAATTTAATAACAAGTTTTCATACGATTTACGTGGTTACCTTTTACAAAAGAAAGTTAGGTAGTATTATAGACTCATAAGACTCTTCAAAAAAGTTCATGTAATAAGCATAAATCTACCGTGTTTTTGGTACGGGGAAAAAACCATTAAGCTCAACTGAGCATGTGAGGTTCGAAAATCCACAAAAGAGCGTTTTGGACGGATTTGACTTTCAAAACTTACTTTGGCGGCGTCCGATTCTACCACAGTGAAGCATTTCTATCCTTCAAACTCTGGTAAAATTGTATCCGCCATACTGTGCTCACTAAGTGCTGCTGTACCAGCACCTATTGGATTTTGACCAGAGCTTGAATTTCTTGGTTCCAGAACGTTCAGCAAAGCCAAAATTGTCATTTCGACCCCCCCCCCCCTCCAAAAAAAAAATGAAAGAGCATTGAGATCCTAAGTTTGGATCTAACTTGTTGAAAGTAGTGTTTCAACGGGAGGTGGAAGCAGAGGTGCATCACCCCAGCTCCCAAACACTACATTTGCCACTAGCTACTTATCTACTAGTTGCTACCTCAATAGAAAAGTATGGGAGTGACTTCCCGGCCGGGTTATGGATCATAGACCCATACAAGTAAGATTCTCGAAACCACGATGATGAATTCACGATTCATAAAGCCACACTTTGGCCACTTTTGTGAGGAAGTATAGATCTTGCGAACATTTTATAAGTCGCAGGGGCAGAATTTTGTTGCCTTCCACCGCACTTAAATACACCTGGGGAGAGTCTCGACTGCTACTAAGTCCAGCGGAGCTCTTCAGGTCCAGTTACACGATCAAATTGAGCCATCAAATTGGGCCTCTCATTGGTCGCATCCTCACCTCAGGTCTTTTTCCACCAATCAGAGCTTCAGTTAGATGGCTCAATTTGATCGTGTAACTGAACCTTTCTGATTGGCCGGTTGCGCGGTTTGGCCTCATCGATTGATGCTGCACCTCCAAGTGAATGAACCGGCAAAATTCCATCCCGGAGTCACGGCGTTGTCCTTTTCCCTCCTACAGAATTGGCCCGAAGAGCAATATACTGGGATGGTCATAGGTGCGGTTCTTACCTCTGTCTTTGTGATGCGGTGCTTTCCCAGCTTGACGACGGCGAAGTTCCCCTTGCCGATCGTCCGCTCGATGTCGTAGAACCCGACGCGGATCGCCGTTGTCTTCCGCTCGGCCATGTTCACCATCTCTCGCGCGCCTCCAGAACAGGCAGCATCTGCCGAAGCATCCCCTTCCGGCGTCCAACCGCAAGTCGCCCCGCGGCTAGGGCCGCCACCCCCCGACACGCGCCCCCATCATACTCCACGCCACTGACTACTTCGAGCTCCACTTCCCTCGTCCGACCCAACAGTCTCTTCGGCCGACGATCACCTCGTCATGCACCGAATACACTCTACCACTTCCGACAATCGGTTTCGACCACTTTATCGTCTACTAAAGATGCAACTAGACTCCACGAGAGTATCAAGTATATACTTTGAAACCACCTCTCGGTCTACAATAGAACGGACTACACGTTGTTCAACTCAAAAACGGTGATATCACGAAGCTGACATGTGTCGAGCGGTTAGCATGGAGCGAATTTAAATTTAAAGAGGCGGTTGAGTGGTGCCGGTTGCACGCGCACGTGACACTTGGCAAAAATGTTCGCGTTTGAGTAGCTCCGATTTTTTGCCGAGATCTGGAACTTGAGCTTTCCGGGACAAATCCTCTAACGATGAGTGTAGGCTTTTTGGAACGGATAGCTTCCTTTACACCGAGCTTCCGGGAAGCTGGGAACGTAACAAATGCTAACGGACCGGTGTTAAAATGAATGAGCGTCAGCGACACTTGACACTCCTAGAAAAAACCGGGGTGTCCCGGAAAAATCTCACTCGTCCCGAAAAAAACTACTTAGTAGGCACACGCAAGTGTACGCTTTTGATACCGATCCGAGAATCCGTCATCGAAGCAAAAAAACCGCGAGTGCACCCACCAGTCTCGACTCCAGAGTGGCTCCGAAAATATTTCACCGGTCGTCGAAGCACCACCGCTCGTTTGAGCCGAAACTTATCTGAAATCAGTTTGTTCACAGTAGAAAAAGACAGCTGACCTGCTGGAATTCCCGGTAAAAGGTGCACAAAATCAGTAGACACTCAATGTGACTGTTATCACTAGGTTTGGCGCGGAAAAAACACTAACGAGGCAAAGTCAAAGTTTAGGGAGTGAAAAACTTAACGGTGTCAGTATCTTCATTCCATAACTTCCGTATTCAATTTCGGTCATTGTCACTGGGAGAGTGATAAGCACATGATGAGCCGGTAGTGAACGATAACGAGATTGGGAAAAGATAAGAGAGATAAAAAGCAAGGGTCTCCGTCTGAAGCAGTTTGAGCAAAAACCACCGATCGGTTCGGAGGTGAAAAGCGGAAATTGTATGGGATTTCCGGGATTTTCCGAGGGTTTGGGTTGAGTCGGCGCGGCGTCTAGACAGGTCCCGGCCCGTGGCGGTACCGGCGGCGGTGGGGTCAGGCGGAGCACTGATAGCGGCAGGTTGACGGCTCGCGCGGGCCCCGGTTGTCGTCATTCGCGACGCCGGGCGCCCCGCGCCGGTGCTGCCATCTGCCTTACTACGCGCAAACCACCGAGGGCACTCAAATATTCACGCTGATGACGTCAATTGTTTCCCCTCGTTGCCGTCGCCGGCAGTGGAAGCCTTGTGTTCTATATCGATTCGAGAGGAGGTGTCCGGGAATTGGCGATCCATCTAGCAACCGAGAAATTACTCCAGGTTGCCCCGACTGGATGTTTAAATTTTCTGCTTCACCAACGAGAGACATGATGCGGGGAGATTCT
The DNA here is from genome assembly GCF_918797505.1 of Bemisia tabaci. Taxonomy (NCBI): domain Eukaryota; kingdom Metazoa; phylum Arthropoda; class Insecta; order Hemiptera; family Aleyrodidae; genus Bemisia; species Bemisia tabaci. The sequence continues at coordinate 38,030,811 of NC_092795.1, forward strand.
TCTTCAAAAACACTCGGACACACATTTTCCTTGCGACTGCACGGAAAAAATTAAAGTTCTGATTTAATAATGCAATTGCTGAAAAAAGTGACCGAAACGTTTCAACGTAGATTTTACAACAAAAAGTTACTACTTTAACCACAATTGTAATCTAATCTTTGCAATGTTTTTGTTGTAAAATCTACATGAAGCACTGCAGTCACTTTTTTTAGCAATTGAATTGTTAAATCAGCAATTTAATTTTTTCCGTTTGTTCACAGAAAAAGCATGTTATTGTCGCCGGATCATAGAGGAGTCTCCTACGCATTTTGGGGCAAAAACATGCAACAGGAGTTATGAAGTCCTCCACTTTATTTTTGTGTCAAAAGACGAAGTTTTGAGAGAAAGCCCTTCAAAATAGTCGAAGCATAAACTTGTCGGATTCAAATGTGAGTGTACGCATGGGTGGAAATAGGGGGCCAGCTGGGTGTTCAGCCTCCCCCCCCCCCCCCAAGATACCTATTTGTATTTGGCCCCTCTTAGAAAAGTGAGGGATTTTGCCAAGAAAGTGCGTGGCATATTTTCTGTCTTCAATATTGTAATTGGATACAATTTTCGTTGGAAACATTACAAGATTGCTCCTGTGGCTACTAAATTTTTCAAAATTTCCCAGGACTTCTTTTGATACTTGGGAAATTCCCTTACCCCTCCTTCATAGGTGGGAGCGTTCTGTACCCAGGTAAAAATTGGCAGTAGAATCTGTGTTCCAAAATACCATAGACTTAAAGCCGGCTGTAAGATTTCCAATAGCTTCCGGAGCCGGCTGTATAATTTCTTTTAGCCTTTTATAGCCGATGGCGCACACTGTGGTATTTGACCGAAAAACCTGGCCAAAACCTCAATTTTAAATTTTTTTTTATTGGAAAACCAATGTGATATTCGAAATCTACACTGTTTTTTACCGTGGTAGACATGTACGTACCATTTTTCGAGTGGCTCAATTTCCCGCGAAGAGACCACGAAGTTACCTAATTCTCAGCGATTATTTTGATTTGTTTTGGCGCGCTACTCGTCGATCAGTTTACTTCAACTGTGCGGCCATAAAAGGGAACTTTGGCGATATGCAACACATTCTTAGGGGTATATTCTACACAACTAACCACAGTATTTTCGAAATTTCCTTTTTTCAGTGATTTTCACAGGAGGTTGAAAAGTGATGTAAAAGTAAACGTTTTTTTCGAAATTCAGAGTCCGATTTCTTTTTGCGCTCAACTGCGCTCAAGCGGTTTAAGGCGGAATGTTATAGTCCAAAGTGGGTATTTTCAGGATTCAGGGGTGACAGACTGAGGAAAACTGAGGAAATTGAAATTTTTGACCTTATAGATGGACTTTTGAGCGATTTTTACAAACATGAATGGGAAAAATTATGTCGATACTAACGACTGAAATTGTATTTTTCCAACAGCTCTGACCCATTTAGTACCGAATTGGGTGATATTTGGTCACGCAACCTGTTTCTCTGGCCCCTACGCCCTCGAAAGAGGGATAAAAAAAATAATTTGAAAGCGGATGGGAGGGTCACTTTAAAGTCTTGTAAAAGTGTTTAAACCGTTATCTAACAATTTCTTCGTGCATTATCCTTGAGTATAGACATATTTATGCCATGTTTTCCTTTTACAGACAAATTTGAGTCCATGCGGCCGCGGGGTGGGGCTTTAAAAGTGGCCCTCTGGCACCATGAAATTAAGCTGAGAGGCACATTTGAAGCCTCGTAACAGTGAGATATGTGGTTTTGTTACGAATTTCGCAGTAAAGTGCCCTCACTTTGAGATGTGGACCATGGGTGAGGAAGGTACCCATCAAAATGAATCATTTTCACAGGTGCTTTCTGCCCTTACGTTGGTTCTTATTATGATAAAACTCATTTTCATCTTATAATTTAACCTCATATCATCATATGGAGGTCCCGGCACTTTCATACTAGCACTAATTTTGATTCAAAACTGTCAAAAATCTAATACCTAGAATGATTCATATTAATTTTTTGGAGAAATGTTCAATTACTCCTCAATGTTAGAGATCGGCTGTTTCGTCAAAAGTTTTGAAGTGACTTACGCTGTTTTTAAAAAAAACCATCAATTATGAGGTAATAGAAAGTCCTTATTTCGAAAAGTAGACCATGGGTGAAGGAGAAACTCGTCTAAATGCACCGCTTTAGTCAGATACTTTGCGTCCTTTTAAAGGCTTTTTGGAGGGCTTCTTGCACCCTCTTTAAACTCTCCGCAAATTGTCATATGATGTGTTGGGTGGTTAAATTGTGCATATTATCACTAAAGAAGAAGTACTGATTGTAAAATATTTTTAAAACTCGGCGATATCTGGTGATAAATAGTTTTGGCCAGCTTTTCAGGTCCAATACCACAGTGTGTGGCGACTAAGCAACAGCCAGACGATAAAGTTTATGCTAAACGTTACTAAATACGAATACTAGGACTTAGTTAGTTTTTGGACCACTGCTCTCTTTTTGTGCCGTACAGTATCTTGATTTATTTTGCGAGGACAGCTCCGTACTTTTGATGGATGCCTGCCATTCTCAATATGTTGGAGCGCCTTCAATTTCTTATGATACTGTGCAATACCTCTGGTGTGAAATAGTTGCTTCAGACACCGTGGCACGCTGCGGCGCGGCGGGCGGGCAGAGAGCGCGGAACGCGCATTGGCGCCTACAAATCTAACATGGATACTTCACGCATTGCGCAATGCGTGAAGTATCCCTGTTAGGTTTGTAGGCGCCAGTGCGTCGCCGCTCCGCTTTGTGTTAGGCTCTAATATTTAATCTTGCGGAGTCAGAGTTTTTCAACTCATGATTTTGAAATGTTTGCACACTCTGTATGGATAATTCCCATTTTAATTGATGAAATAAAATACGTTTTAAAGGAAAATATGATGTGTGTTTTGTAAATATTAAGGTAGTTCCGTATCAAACTTGATGATTTCCAAAGCACACGAATTTCTACACAATTTCTTATAGCCTTTTATAGGCAATGGCGATAAAGTGTAAAGCCCGGCGATAGGAACTATAGCCCGACTGTATACTTTTCTATAGCTTCGTATACCCCGGCTATATGATTTGCTCCGCTTTCTACATACAGCCAGCTATATGATTTTCAATAGCCTTCTTTAGTCGGCTATAGGAACTCCTATGGTATTTTGAAACGCAGCTCCTATCGCCAATTTTTATCAGGGTAGATCCATCTTCGTCAGGAGTCTTCACTCCTGACGGGATCTGGAGGGCCTGATATATCAGGAGCCATGTGACTAGCAGAATTTTTTGGCTGTAGTAACATACCAATATGGAATCTAATAGCTATAAATGAACATTAGCGTGCCATACAGCTCGTATGACTGATACATCTTCACGAAACGTTCGAAGAAACAAGAAGTTTCTCCCTTCCTATAATTCTCTTTCATTTGTTTTCTCCTTTGTGGGGAGGAGCCTCTTCTCATCTCGAGGAATAGGAGAGGGGCGCAATATTTGCAAAATGATAAAAAAATTAGAATGGAAATTGATAGCCACGATGATGGAGGCTGAAGACCTTATGGTTAAATTCATGGTTATCGATACTGTTTGATTGGTGGCAGGTTTTCGTGGCTACCAGAAATAGTTTAAATCATATCACGTATTAAAGTTATATCAGAAACGTTTAATTCCTTTCCCCGTTTATTAGCCCTTCGCCCCCAACACACAGTTGCGTAGACAAGGGGGATTCAGGGGGTCTGGACCCCCCCCCCCCCCAGCCTCGTCCATTGTACCTCTTTTTGACCTTTGGAGGGCAGGCATAAAATATTATCAGGGACCTGCCTAATGTAATGTAAATTTACCGTCACGTTTTTGAATGGACACCCCCCCCCCCTTAAAGAATTCCTAGCTACGCCACCGCCAACACAATAAGGTTTCGACCTCTTTCTTATCCTATGCTCCTCTGTCTCCTTTCCATTTTTTTTCACTAACCCTTATCGGTAACTCCACTCAGTTGCTTGAATTTCTCCGGTCCAACTTGATTATATTTTCTTGGTCACATGAATTTCGTTGAAGTTTTATTATTGGCGAGGAAACACGTGTTTGCTCGACGCGGAAATAGAACTGACAATAAGCCGGTTTATTTGGTAGCCATCAGTCAGTCGAATGAGTTTAAAATTAAAAATATGAGGGAGAAGAGGGGATGGCATTAAAAATAACCGCGACCAAAATAGCGCGCCCCCGCCGCGCCAAACAGGTACGCGGATTGAGTTCGCGATCCCAGTTTTCGCGGGCACTCACCGCGGAACACGAGTTACTGACCCGGCCAAGGCGATGATGGTATCTAGCTTTCGCGAACGCGACGACTCGTTTAAAGCGCCTTCAGACGACCGGTTATACAATTTGCGCAGCATGCGCGTTCCTACCGCATGCGTGGTTCATGAGGAGACCGTGTGCGTCTGTACGTGTATGTACCATGATGTAGAGTCCCTTAATAGAGAGAACTAGGGGGCTACGCCCCCTGGCCGCTACGCGGCCCAACCCCCTGAAGGCGCTCCGCGCCATCAATGGGCCGCTTCGCGGCCGTATTTTTACCCTCCTATCAGTGTTAGTTTTATTTCCCCCCTAAGAAATTACGCTATGAGGTATACCTTAATTTTAACCTTTACTTAAAATTACTTTAAAATTAAAAGGACGCGTTTTGGAATGACTGGTTGATGAAATATTGCAGTAAAACAACGAAAAATGATAGTCGGGTAATAATTAAGGTAGTATAAATTGGGGACCGAACCCACACCGAGTTAAAAGTGGACTCCTTCGACGTCTTAGACGACTCGGCCACCGGTCCATGTGAGGGCTCCTGCGCGAATCTTGTGTAGATAAGTGTAGAGCTGATGCGCATGGCTACACAGCTACTGCGCAACCTCCTCGACCACTGCGCATCCTCCCGCGCATAGCGGTAGCAGTACCGGAGCATTCTGTGAACTCACTCACTTTTATAACGTGATTTTAAAAAAACCTGGGTCCTTTTTCCAAAATCTGATTACAGCGGGCTCATCTAGGGCCTATTACCTGTCGATTGACGCAAAAATCATGGAAATCGGCTGGGTAGAACGCTCAAACGAACTATGACAAAAAGTATAAATTTACATTGTTTAAATGGGAGAATTCGCAACTTTACCACGTAATATAAAAAAACCTGTGCCATATTTTGAAAATCTGAAAAGAGTTGGCTTATCTAGAGACAATTGCCCGTCGATAGCCGCAAAAATCATGAAAATCGGCCCGGTAGAACGCTGGAACTAAGCGTTACCAGTTCCGCAAAATTAGGAGGTCTTGGAGCTTATAGTATAGAGAAGATTGAGACAACGTGGCTTGTGGATGTCACAAACGGGAATAAAGATTACACAAATCGTACGTCTTTTGTAGTCTTTGATCAACCATTTCCGAATTCCTGTCTCCATTCTCTCTCTCTCATTCCATTTGTTCCTTTGCCGTACCTCCAATTCCCCCGACAGAACACCCGGGGAGAATTTCATGAGCCGCCCTGCGCCATCCACAGCGCGCATGGCGCACGACTCGCCTTTCATTTTTACACTTTATCTAGCGTTGAGAGTTCACTAATTACTTCACACGACCAGTGTGTAATTTTAAAAGTCGAAAATTAAACAAAAATGTTAAAAAAAAAAATATTACGAAAAAAAAATATATGAACGAGTTTCTCCGCCGGGGAGCTCTCCCCTCCCCCCCCCCCAAGAAATCGTTCACCGCCCGCCCGCCGGGAGAGCCGCGGCGCGGCGTGCTGCTAGCGCGAAACATGCTCTGACGCAGCCTACAAACCTAAGGGCTACCTCACGCATCGCGCAATGCTTGAAGTATCCCTTTAGGTTTGTAGGCGTCAGTGCGCGTTTCGAGCTGGCAGCACGCCGCGCCGCAGCGTTTGACTTTACTTGACTTTACTTTACTTGGCGATTTGGCCCTTACATTTTACCCAGAAAATAACTCACAGATTCTTTTCTAAATTTCGATTATCATTCATTGACGTTAACTGCGTAGCCCGTTTCCTAGCCAACGTTACTCTTGTAACGTCATAAACGTGAAGTCGTGTTCTAAAATCCTTGCAGCCCAACGGCTTTATCATACAAGTATTTCACTCATCAATTCTCGCGCAGTAACAGGTTTTTTTGACTATTTAGACCGCGTTAAGCAGTAAGGAACCAAGCCACATCATCTTTTGCCAAATTCCATTGGAAAATTTCATTTTTTGCATGAAACCCCTTGTGTTGATTTTTGTGCAAATTGTATTGAATTTTCTGCATAGTATGAAGCAAATTCCTTAAAATTTTCTAAGGAATCCGCACGAACGTTCTCTTGTGAAAATTAAATCGCCCGATCAAATTTGGCAATAGCTGATGTGGCTTGGTTCCTTTCTACTTAACGCGGTCCGTGTATGCATAGTATGAAGCAAATTCATTGAAATTTTCAAACGAATCCGCACAAACGTCCTCTTGTGAAAAATTAAATCGCCCGATCAAATTTGGCAATGGCTGATGTGGCTAGGTTCCTTTCTACTTAACGCGGTCCGTGTATGCATAGTATGAAGCAAATTCATTAAAATTTTCAAAGGAATCCGCACAAACGTCCTCTTGTGAAAAATTCAATCGCCCAGTCAAATTTGGCAATAGCTGATGTGGCTTGGTTCCTTTCTGCTAAGGTCCGTTTATGCATAGTATGAAGCAAATTCATTAAAATTTTCAAAAGAATCCGCACAAACGTCCTCTTGTGAAAAATTAAAATCGTCCGGTCAAATTTGGCAATAGCTGATGTGGCTTGGTTCCTTTCTGCTAAGGTCCGTTTATGCATAGTATGAAGCAAATTCATTAAAATTTTCAGAGGAATCCGCACAAACGTTCTCTTGTGAAAAATTAAAATCGCCCGGTCAAATTTGGCAATAGCTGATGTGGCTTGGTTCCTTTCTGCTAAGGTCCGTTTATGCATAGTATGAAGCAAATTCATTAAAATTTTCAAAGGAATCCGCACAAACGTTCTCTTGTGAAAAATTAAAATCGCCCGGTCAAATTTGGCAATAGCTGATGTGGCTTGGTTCCTTTCTGCTTAACGCGGTGCGTTTATTTTGCTTTGCCAGGGCGTTTGAACTGGATTCGCAGGCGGAGGAAATGTCGCTGCGTGGAACGACACTTTTCCCGCCTATTTCTGGCCCGTTATTGCTATAAAAGGACGAACTGACGTGCTTCGGCGGCCTTGCCGGGTGACTCTGCAAATGTCTTCGATGTCGCTTATTCATTTCGGTGAAAAATATGACTCCTCGTGCGATCCATCAACCCTGTTCAGAGTCACGCCGAGCTGCCAATTTTGATGACGTCAGAAGCTCGCGTGAAGTGGACATCGCGGCGAGATGAACTGCAAATGGGTCCCGGTGAAGAGGAGGGGCGGAATACCTCTCCCCACGTGAGACACCTTTTCGCAGCTGCTAATAACTTGAATGACAACATCAAACGCAGCCCAAAAAAACAAGACGGCATTCTAGAAAAAAAGAAAATTCTTTACTGAAAATTTCCTGTGCGTTTTACAATATTAGTGAGCATTCTCGCTCCGATGGTTTCACATTTTGCGTATTTCATACTTCATTTAGCTCGCCGCGCTCGATTATGCAACCAGCAGAACTGCCGTGCTGAGGCAAAACGCCGTTAGGGACCTTCAGACGTTGTCAAATTTCCTTTGATAAAATAAGGATTTACAGAGAAATTTGTGAATATTTTTCCTTCAATTTTTCAGTCGATTTCATTCGCGGCCGGATCTAAATCATCTGCAAATTTCAAAAGAAAATATTCATAACTTCCCCCGAGAATGATACTTTTGTCGGAGGAAATTTGGCAACTCTCGAATGTTCATGCGGCGTTCTTCTTCAGCACGGAAGGGAAGCCTCCCCGCCTGATTACGCTTGCTTACAGGACTAAAAAAATCGACGACAAATAATCAAAAGACCTATTGAGCGAGGATTGACAAATAAAAAGCAAACGTGTTGGGCCTGTCCATGAGAAACCGGAGGAAATAGAGGAGAAGGAGAGGGAGGACTCTGCTAAATGTTACATAGATCAGAGTTGAAAAAGTAAGTACCTATTGCCGTGTCTGTGGGTACTTAGAAATTCAACTTCAATTAAGAAACAGCTAAAAGGGCTAGGCAAAATTTCTGAGAGCAACTATACCTACTCCTAAGCCACTCAAATTGCCTGATCAAGTGTTTGAAGGCAAACAAGTCGGAGTGCGGGATCCGCTCTGCACTTTAACAGAAGAGCACTTGACGCCAAATCAAATATTTTGCTTAATATTTTTCGAAGAAAGTAACATTTCTAGGCTACGTATTTGGGTTAAGTACCAATGAAAACAATTAGAAGAGTTCTGCGTATAGCCTATACGAAACTTACAGGGAGAGTTCAGGTATGCACTGCGAGTGTGTTGTACGGGGAGAGGTCTCTGAAAAGAGCATACTTTTCCTTTATTGTCTCGTAATATCTATGTATGTATGCGTATGTCGTGTGTTACGTTCCGATCTCTGACCATATAACTAGGAAAATTAGCCCGATAATGAAATTTCACGAGGGAAAGAAGAAGATAAGGAAATTAGAAATCACTGATGGACGCAGTTGTGTGCTTTATGAGAAACTATATCGACGGTGAAACTCCAAAACCATGTAGGTATCTCGTTTGAGGTAATTCGAAATCTCCACTCCCTTTTTATTTTTTGGATGAGAACAAATCAACATTACTGCTTGAAATTTTCACAGATTTTTCCTCAGAAAAGATAGTAATGAGGGTTTAAAGCATTTACGTTGAATAGTCCCCCATTTAAAAATTGAAATACCAATGATAGGAAGTTTGCGACCATTGGCGGACCTAGCAAAATGGCAACATTGCCTTTTCTCCATTTAAAGCCATGAAAATGTATCGATTCTTGGAGGGGCCAAGTGATCCGACAAAAATCAATTATTTAGCATAGGTTTATTAAATGGAGGAAATCCAGTGTTGCCAAATTGCTGGATCCGCCTCTGTTTGCGACGCCGCAAACCGAGATACGTGGTTTGGGAATTTCACCATCGATGTACGGATTAATACACGAATAAAAAGGAACTATGTACATAGGAAATGTGGGTCTCATAGTTTCTCTTGATTTAATCTGTTTGAATATGGGTTCTTTTTTCTAGCATGAATTCGTTCAGATATTCATGAGAAATACTGGAAAGAGCCTTTTGTCTCGGAGATGGGAATAACATTGCACGCGACACGGGACCGGCCCAAAAATTCAATGGGCAGGTTGAGGATTTTACGGGGCATGGAAATGGTGTCAACTATGCCCTGAAGAGATTTGCCGATGGCCGTTTACGTCATTCCATCGCTGACAAGCAGTTTGACGCACAATTTCCCGAAGTGAATTTCCGAGCGTTGCCAGCTTGCTAGCAAAACAAGCCGAAGTTGGTGAGTTTTTGCTTGGGTAGAACTGAGAACTTTTATGGACCGCATAGAACAGGGTTGCCACAGAATTTAGAAAATTTAATTCCCTGACATTTCCCATATTTTTCTGACAATTGAAGATGTGGCGGATGGTTAAGAAGGCATAATTCAAAATACTTTTCAGGCAAACTTTGTTGTTCGAAACCTCAAACCCATTCTAGAAAGCAACTAAATGAAGGTGATTTAACAAATTTTCCCTGTCATTTTCGTCATTTTCCCTGACAATCCCCGGTTTTCCCTGACAATCCCCGGTATTCCCTGATGACTGTGGCAACCCTGATAGAAGGCACTCCTTCAAGAAGAGTCGGGGGAGACACGGAGAGGCAACCGAGAGTTTGTTTGAGGGACTCCCCGAAAAACCTTGAAAATTAAGGGATTTTCGCAAGCAGCAGTGATCGCGATGAGTTGCGATTTGATCGGTGAATGTATCGCGATTTCATAAACGTGGATTTATTGAAATCTTATTGAAATCTATCTCCTAAAGGTCAGAAGGAGATAATAGTGGACCTTCTCACCCATTTGTCAGAGAGGAGAGAGCTCTGGAAGGATCTTCTAAAAAATGCGAGATTATTCGGATCACATTCGGCAATGAAAGAATACGTGAAATTATGGGCGTCAAAAACAGCATATAAAGCATGACATTTTCACGATACATTTTGTCTGCTATGGTCATGTGTGAAGGATGCCATGATGATAGGTTGCCTACGGATAACTCAGAAAACGTTTAACAACACTTCGGCTGAGCTCAGCCACTCAGCGGATAAATCAGCGGTTGCACTTCTGACTTTAACAACGCGTCTTACACATAGTACTGATGACCAGGGCCGGATTAAGGGGGTGGCCACATAGGCCATGGCCCATGGCGGCAAATCTATAAGGGGCGGTAAATTTTGCAATTTTTAAATGTAGGTATAAAAAAATTCGGATTTAGAAAAAAAAATTACAAACGAGAAAAGGCGTCAGAATCTCTAATTTTCTGAGAGTAAAGTAATTTCTACTTTTGTCGTCTTTCAGTGATACAAGAGACAGCACCTTTAATTTATTAGTCGAGTTAAGAGAGAAACCAAACACGCAATTTGGCCTGGCACGGCGCGACTTACCTAGAGAGAAACCCTAGTAGCATGATTCACTTTCCCCTTCCTAACAAACGTATAAGGAATTAATACCGGTTATATAAGCACCATTTTAACTAAAGTTTATATATCGTGTACATAAGTTTTATATAAAATGCCCATGAAAATAATTATTCATATTTTCAGAAGATAACGTTTATATAAAATTTATATAATTGAGGAAGGGTTTTTATAAATTTTCTTTATACGCATAGTATCCTTTTGCTTAATTTGCTTAATATAACTGTTATATAAATGACCTGAATGACTTTAACGTAAACCTATCTCATTTTCATGAATGATGATGATGATCTCATTTCAATGAACACCCTCGACTCTCAGACTGCGTGGGATAGGTATTATTAGAGGTACTAGTGGCTCCGAGACGAGTTAAAAGGGGATATTTCGGCACACAATCCGAGGAGCCCTGTTACCTCAGTTGGTAGCGTGTCTGGCTCATAACCCTGCCCAGTTAGACAGCAATATTTTAAAAATATTTTAAAAATATTGAAATTTAATATATTTTTAAAATGTTTTTCATGTATTTTTAAAATATTTTCAAAAGTACTTTTGAAATACAATCAATGAATATTTTTAAAACATTTTAAAAATATATTAAAAATATAAAAAATTAAAATTTTTAAAATAATATTTTATAATATTTTTGAAGTATATCATAATTATTTTTGTTAATATTTTAAAAATATTATTAAATATTATTTTAAAAATTTTGATTTTTTTTAAAATGTTTAAATTAATTTTATAAAAATTTAAAAGAAAAAAGGAAATGATATAAATAACATAAATACATCGACATAAATTCAAACTAGAAAAAGGTTCAAATAATTAAAACTGGAAAAAGACGCAATTATAAAGTTAAAAAATAGAGAGAGAGAGAGTTAAAAAAATAGAGAGAGTTAGAAAAAATGATGGTTAAAAATCATGATAGTTAAAAAAAGAGAGAGCTAAAAAAATGAGAGAGAGTTAAAAAAAATGAAAATGAAAAAATTACATCATGAAATAAAAAACGATAAATAGATAAATAATAAATAATAAAGTCTGGTAAAATATCATAAGAATCCGTCAATAAACAAACATATTACGGACTCAGAGGCCTGCGATAGTTAAGAGATTAAATTTAGGGGCCCATCCATATCAAGCCTGGCTGGTCTGGTGGTAAAGTACTGGACTTCGGATAGCAACTCCATCCCGAGGCGTGGGTTCTAATCCCGACTAGGACGCCGCGGATTTAAGGTATGCATCACAACTCTACGATGATCCACCACCTGGTAGTAACGCATATGTAAACTTGCACACTTCATAACAACTGGAGTGCGCTACCAGCCAGGAAGAATAATGAAAATTCATTTTATACACTCTTTGAATTTGGTTATATAACTTTTATACTAAGGGTTACATAATAATGTAAACTTTTAACTAAAAAACTTTACATCCATTACATAAACAATGAATATTCTTTAGCTTGTGGTTATTTACGGTTTATACTTTTAAAAACAAATTTTTTAAATAACTCTGCTACTAGGGAATGATGACGAGGACTTGAGATGAAAAGGAGAAGCCCTCGGAGCGGCGATCGGCATGTAACACATATTAGCGCCTACAAGACTGCACGAATACTTCACGCATTGCATCAAGCACAGTGCGGTCATTGCGGACAGCGTGAAACGGATAGCGCCTACAAGAATGCATGAATGTCATGCATTGCGTCAAACACAGCGCGATCAGCGTGAGACGCATAGCGCCTACAAGACTGCGTGGATACTTCACGCATTGCGTCAAAGACAGCACGGTCTGCAAGGCGCGGCGGCGGAAGTTAATATCATTGATCCACATTTATGTTTGTTCATTCATAATTTTTTCGTTCATTTCTTATGAATGGAAGGCCTTGTCGCCTTGTCCACACAGAGATAGGTTTACGAAACTTAGCTTTCGCGCCAAGTTCCGTGAACTTATGCTGGTAGTGTTGACAGGGTTTTCCCAAAAAGTGTGTTCAACACCAGTAAACGCGTCTTATGCACCCCTCCCCCGCTGGCACGTTCATTTGATGGTTGTCATTGATGTTTCAAAACGAATTACCGGCCCTGCCGATGACGTAAATTCTTCAGCAGTTTGTGACGTAAACTAGATACAAACTGTGTTCCTGGCAAAGACATAAAGACGTCCGCTCGTATCTAAAAGCACGGGGAAAAAGTGAAGCTAGGTTCGGCGCTGCGCGCTTGTGTGAGTGTGTAAATGAGCGCGGGAATCCATGGCGGCAAACGGAAATTTGATTTGAACTTGTCCTCTTGATTTTTGCACATTTCTTCTTCGAAACGTATTTTAAATTCCTAAAACGAATATACTAAGAAAGTTCGGTCTGCGTCCTAACATAATACACCTACTTTTGCTCGGTAACAGGCAGTAATCTCAGATAAAGTTAGTTTTTCTTCTGCTCATGGTGGTTCTGCAGGTTCAAACAGGCCGTTACAGTTCTAGATCAACGTTACTCCCAAATGAAATTAATCGGTCGACGACGGACGGAAACTAACCTAGAGTTAAAAAAATATGAGTTTGTACCTGAATTTGGGCAAAAATCAACCTAGAATACTTTGTTTCCGCAATTTTATTTAGTTCCCGCCCTACATTTGAATTTCAAACTTGTCCCGATTTCGCCGCCAATCCTCTAGCCAATCGTAGAGGTGGTTGAAAAGAAGCTTCATTTTTTGCTTTTAGCCCTCCGTCTTTATTATGTCTTTGGTTCCTGGTCTCTGAACAGAGACAAGAGACCCTCCACTGGCCTCCTAGCGACAGGTGGAAGATTTTACTTTCGGGGATTCAACAGTTTCTTATGGACAATTATTAGGGAGCAACAGTCATCACCTCAATTTCGGCTGTTGACCTACCTACATGGTCAATGATGAGCTTCGGGTGACGTCATGCATAGAGAAAAAAAAGGAGGTGTTTGCATTTCGGGCATCTTGGAATTTTTTGATGACTTGATGACGTAGGTGGGTACAGTGTGAAGGGGACGTCTCTGTACCCAGCTGTACCCACCTACGTCATCAAGTCATCAAAATATTCCAAGATGCCCGAAATGCAAACACCTCCTTTTTTTTCTCTATGGACGTCATGAGCCAAACAAGTTTCGCAAACTTCGACCATTTTCGACTTGTTTGCGAAACGAAACTGCCAACACGTTGTTAAACATCAACCATGTAGGTAAGTCAACAGTAGAATGCTGAAGTCCCGAAAGTAAAAGCTTCCACAATGGCCAAGATACTAGTGGAGGGTCTCTTGTCTCTGTCTCTGAATAACAATAACAACAATACAGAAGTGAGGTTAGATTAGGATTATTATTCTATGCTATGATTAGGTTTCCTTCCTTTTCTTATCAGTATTCGTGCTGTAAATATTTCTCCAATCTTTTAATTTCACCATTCTACCAACCTACCAGCGGAATGTGTTTATAATAATCCTGCCTCATGTCCGTGAGAGTTATTATTTCCAACTAATAGAATTTTCATCACCAGAGTAAGGAAAGAGGCAGCAATGATAGCTCTCCGGACAGGATATCGTGCAGTTTCTAACCGTGAGTTTTTTTCAAGACTTCAGAATCATTTGCTTCTAAATACTGTGTCTGTAGATTATTGTTATTTCACCCAATCAATAAAAAAAAAAAAAAATTACTTAGCTTAATGTATATGAGAGTTTCAATGCAGGTTGAATACTTATTTCACAATCTAAATCAAGATGTGTACATTAGCTATGCCTAATAGAGCACTTTCACTGCGCATCTCTTACTGCAAACCATGGAATGTGCATTTTGAATGCGCAAGCGCATTCAAACTGAACGAGACAATTCGTACAAACTCCTACCTCTTATCAGAGTCTATGTCAAATAAATTTACGCACTCTTAGAAAGCGACAGAAGATCCGCCATCTTAACTCTTACACCCACTCTTAATGTCAATCTGAAGATTGTAGATCTTCTGTCACCCTCTTAAAGTACGTAAACACTTTGGGATCGACTGTAATCCCTTTTCTATTCTAGTTTGACACAGATCTGAAGAGTGTGCATTCACACAAGTTCTGTAACCAAAATTGTTGTTTTGCTTGGTTTTCATTTCCATCTTGCTCTGTGCCCGTATTGAGCAAGTAACTGGTGTGCTTTTGCTGCCTCTAGACTTTGCAGTGAGTCTGGTCTGAATTTTTAGACGCTACATTTGCCCAGTATTCCAAGTTCGTAGGTGTCAAAGTCTCATGTTCAGGCGCATTTTACGCATGGCACCCAATGAAGTTGGAACACTGCAAGAAACAGAAGAAACTTAATGTTCAGCTCTGGTCAAAACGCAAATGAACTACCAGACTCGCTGTCACTTTTAGACTTTGTTCTCATATGTGACCGTATCTGTAAGAAGGGACCTCGTCCTCCGCAAGAAAATTTTCCTTAACTTCCTGTAAATGCATGGAAGAAGATAATGCAGAAATTTTTGGGTAAGTAAGTTTGACCTTCAAATCTAAAAAATTGAAAGAGATATCAGTCCTGAGCCTGCAAGACTTAAATTCTCAGGTTGTAGAAAAACGAAGTTTTACTTTTTGCAGAAAATTATCAAAATTCTGTGCAGATAAGGTCCCTTTGCACAGAATCAGTCTTATTTTTCGTTAAATCCAGAAAATTTGACCTCCTATCCTGCAAGTAGTTTCAGTGCTCTTACTTGTGCATGCCCATCTTAATCTGAAGTCTCTGAAATTTGTTCCAGTTTTCAGTCATGCCTCACCTGCTCTGAGCTCTATCCATCCAGGGCAGTCACTTGCATTCATTGGGAGCAAAACCGTAGCAGAGCCTCATAGAAGCATTTTTACGTTCGCCAGAAGCCTATGTGTATCATTGCAGCCACTCTCCAGTTTTCTCCAAAGCTCAGCTGTCTTACAGGAGTAAGTGTAGCATATACTGTGTACGAACCACAACTTATCACATATCAGAGAAAAAATCAAAGATGCATTTATCTTGATTAGGAAAGGTCCGCTAGATAAGGTGCGAATTTAAGCATTATTATGCACATGTGATACCATTAAAATTCCACGTAGAAGCTTATTTTTACAATGAAAGTGATCAAAAATATACCTAGCCTGATTTAGGGGCTTTGAAGATAAGGCGCATAAGTGCAGTTTTTATTATTTCGAACAAAAGGAGTTTGAAGTTCTGGATTTTACTTGGACCTATACTTAGAGTGTTTCAAATACCTTCAAAATTCACAAGCGTTTGTCTCGCACCTTCATGAACATCTTCTGAAATTTTCAGCTCAGTTGAGCCAAATTGAGGCCAGCAGTTGAGCTTAAAGTGACGGTAAGTCGCACTTATCTTGCATCTCCTCCTCTAAATGAAAAATGCACTCATCCCATTGCTCAAATTATTATCACATTCTATCAAAACTGTTGTAGTGCACGATTTGATCAAGTAGTCTCTTTTGTAATTGGGAAATCCAAATTTTTTGTAACCAATGCCAAATTAAAACGTTCATATCTTGGTTTGGAGTGAATCTCAGTACTTTTCCTTGTGCACATGGTTTTGTTCGTGAAATTTTGACATGGGAACCTATATCAGAATACTTAAATTCATACCTGTCTAGTGTTCCATCGGCAGCAAGTTTGCTGAATTGTGGTCCTTTAAAAATTGAGCAGCCAAGATTTTGGGAAACTGCCATTGAGTTGCATGGTTTTCCAGTCTAATCATTGGTATACTCTCTTGAAGAAGTTTTTGTTGTTGATTGATTTTTGGAAAATCCCTGAAAGTATCTTTAAGTAAAGAATTCAAGGTACTTACCTATCACTCTAAAGATCATAGGTAAGAGGAAGAAGTAAAGACCCCATTAAAAAAGGAATAAAAGAAAAACTAATGGGGAATACAATTGGTGTGGGTTTTTTTTCTAAATTACAGAAACTAAAATTGTTATACAAGCTGCATCACAAGAGATATTTGTTTTCAACTCAGTGGCTGGCAATTCCGTTTCCAAGGACCACAAACTTGAGTCATTATTTCTTCATAACATGGCTTGAGACTTTATTGCTTGCTATTTTGCTTTCAATCAGGTCAAGGAGAAATCAAGGATGCTCCAGAATTTATCACCCATATAGACCTCATACGAGAACGCAACTCTTATATGGTCCTAAAAAGGGGAAACCTCGAACCGAAAGGGTTGTCCTCCACAAATTCTTTCGCCTGAGATGGTACGTAGTTGATACCATAACTTTTGTATTTAGTATGAAATTGACAAGTACTCTTTGTTACTTCTATATGAATGGAGGTGTAAGTATTTTGCTGAGAAAGAAAATCAAAGTTGCCGACAGGTGACTTTTTTTTTTTCTTCTTTTAAAACATTGATTGTGAACTCAAGAGACTACGTACTTTGATTTTTAAGGTTGCGGTGTTCTTTTCATAATTAAATTTTCTGACTGACAGCCACAGAGGTGCAGAATATTCCTCCAAAGAGCAAAAATTGGTCGCTATTTTAGCCTTAAATTCCCTCACTAGATGTATACCTTAGTCAAAAGTTTACAATGGGCCAAAGAATTTAAAAAAATCAGCCCTCCCTTGTTTTTCCTTATTTTTTGCTTTAAATGAAAAAAAAGAAAAAATATTAAAGTTAATGAAGCATTCTCATACATCAAGTTCAAACAGAGACTCATTTGTATTTTCTGTATCCCTGGATAGTCAATCTTCGCTACACAAGATTCTGTAGGAATTTGCTCCATCAACTTAGAATCCACTTTGACGCATCATGCAAAAATGTTTGGTAATATTCCCCAGAAATAGTAAATTATGGGAAAAATTCGGAAATTTTTAACATCATGTTTTTTTATGTTGCAGGGGCATGTGGATTCGAACAATAGCTGGGCGACACAAGCGATTATTCGGAAAGAGTAGAGAAAACAAAATTCGCTCTACACGGCATGTTATGTGCAATGCCCAGCAGTGTAGACTGCTTGATCAGATGACCCACGAATATTGGAAAAAGCCAAAATACTACGTTGATGATCCATATGAACCTTATCATAGCAGAGAGGAATTTCCATACACGCGTATGAAACCGGTACCGTGGCCGTGAAGCGGAATCATCGGATAATAGTTGGTTCAGTACTGTTTTATACCCTAAAGTTGCATATTGTAGTTGAGAACATACATTTTCATAGTTGTTTGTAATCGATTGTATGATTTATTTACGTGATTGCTACACCTTGAGTCAAAAAAAAATCTTCGCAAAATCTTTGGGAAACAAGAAAAAGACATCAAGTCTGTGTAAAAGGAGAGGTATCAATGAGAACCATATTTTGGCCCACCTTAGCTGAATTTCCTCATTTCTAAAATTTTGTGCTAATTTAAGGTCTAAATCTTATAGCATTCATCCTGATTTGGTTATATTTGGTGCCTCTTCAGTTCTAGTATTGGCCTAAACATGGGTCTGGAGGTCTATTTTGGGGAAAACTGTGAGTTTTGCAGGCTTTCGAATCCATATTTGTCCCAAAAATTTGCCTCGAGACCCATATTTACTTCAGTAATAGATCTGAGAAGGGACTGTAAATGACCAAATTATGATGCATTTTGTGAAATATAGACTCTCAATGAACAAAAACTTGTAGAGTTGAGAAAATTCAGACAGGGTGGGTCCAAAAAGGGCCCATTTCGATACTCCTCCTTTTCTTGAATATTTGTGATCAGATTTGTGAAACAGGACCTTAGCTTCTGGGAACTTTTTTTATTTAAACCCTTGCAAATCTATTAAGGGAAAAAATCTAAAAATTTCAGCAAAAGTTCAGGGTGTCCCTGGTCAGTAAAAACCGGAAAACATCGGGAAATTTGATGTCAACAGGAAAATTGATAATGGATCAAAAAATTCAGAGTGTGTCAAGTATTTTGTAACTACATCAAAATACTTAGCTCATGAAAAAGTAAAATATTTTATTTGATTTATTAAATATGTTGGTTTGTAAAATCAAACCAGTGTCAATCTTTGCACCAACAAATCAGGAAATTTCTTTTAAAATATCAGGGAAAATCAGGATCATCCAAGATGGAATTCCAGTAGACACTCTGAAGTTTGACAAACTAATTGCGGCAGATACAAGAGTCGTATAGACGGTATGCTGGAATTGTTTCACCAAATTGTTGTTACCAAACAGCGTATCTCCTTGAGGAAAAATTGTGCTAGAATGAGATTTTTCCCTCTGCACTGAGGTTTCCAGTTTTCTGGATTTTTAACGCACGTTGGCTAAACAATTTACTGTCCATACTCTGAAGTTTGATCCTAAAATCTCAAAAATCGAAGGATACTTCAGTCCGGAACTTCCATAACATAAATTCTTAGATTGTAAAAAACAGTTTTTACATATGTGTTTACAACGAGTCATGGAATCTTATCCCCTAGAAGGCAAGGTCCTTTTTTATGGATCTGGTCACATTTAAAGGCAATAAACGAAGAACCAAAGTAGGTACATATCGATGTCAGTTGAATGAATTTCGCCAGATCTGTAAATTTAGCTTTCCTCCTAAATCAGTGTTAAAGAATCTGTTGTTGAAGACTACTTCGACATATTTTTCTAATAAAAAACGAATTTTTAAGGGAAAACTATCGAAACGATTAGTATCGAATTTGAGAGTCATTTCCAATCATAGCTTTTGCAATTTTTCAGTTTCTGCTGTGGCAGTTGCCGTGCTGGAAAAATTTAAGATTCCGAGTGTTTCATCAGATCTCTACCTTCAAATTTTCCTATTTCTCAGATAAGGGTAGCCTGATTTTAGATTCGAGAAAAACTGGTCTGACTGACTTTGAATCTGGAATTAGCAGTAGCTTCTCTTTTATATCAAAACCTTGCACTTTTTTATGGACAAAATTTTTCATGTCATAACTCTGGAACATCCTGGTTGGCGTGCTTTGAAAAAGAAATTTGATTAGCGTAAATGAAATAACTTTATTACAAATGTCTTTAAAAAATAAGTGCATAACTCATATTATAAATTTACAATGACCTCAATCGAGGAAATCACAGACTAAAATTAATTGATCGGTAACTTTTCATTCGATTTATTTTTCCATGTCTTCAAGAGTGAAATTTGACATGGACAATATGTACCCCAAGCACAGGAAAATGTGTTTATAATGTATATAGATTTCAGGCAGGTTTTCAACCCCGAGGCAAAAGTTCTAGAGAGTTCCCAAGATGAAAGGTCGAAGCCCAAGTTTTTCTTTTTCCTAATCCTGGAACCAGAAGTCAGAACCAGAATCCAAGAATCATTCCGGAGTCAGAATACCCTACCCTTATTTTGCTAATCTGAATAACCTACCTTACAATTTATTTGATTTTATATACATCGTCCAAAAAAAGTACTTTTCAGGGATGGACAGGGAGGTGGGATGGGGACACCGGGAAAAATTCTGGACCCCTGGTCAATAGGTACTTAAGGTGACTTTTGACCGATTTGCCTCCATCACACTGCAAGAAAACATCCATTTCAAAGATAAGAGACATCTAAACGCTATACAACTATTCGCGCAGGATGTATGTCCACATTGCGGATGAAAAATTGAAGGCGCAACGGCGTGAGTCGTGAACTCGCAATCCTCTGCTCAATGCTGCTGGTGAGATTCGGGAGTGAAGTTAAAAAACGTGGCCCAAACGACTCTCCTGTTTTCGGTTGTGTTACTCACGTAGTGCTTGAAGCACCACAACGAATGAGACAAACGGAAACAAACACAGTATGGAAATGGAGGGAGGGCGAGGATGCGCGTTTACGTTACGACGCGCGACGGCGCAGAGATACAACTATTCGTACTTGATGGACGTCCGTGCTGCATCTGAAAAATTGAAGGCGCGATGATGCGAAGCGTGAACTCTCATTGTTTCGCCATACGTTGTCAATGAGGTGTCGCTCAGATTCGGGAGAAAAGATAAAAAAGAGGCTCGAATAATTGATTTTTTCTTTCACCTCAGAGGTATATTAGTTACTTCCATACGTTCAATTTTGCAATTTTTATTCAGTACGATACCCGTATGAGGGACTGTACTCAGTATACTGTCAAAGGTTTAGCAATCTTGCGGACCCCATCTGGTAGCAACCAGTGTTCGAAACTCACAGGCGCCAACGCGCTAAATGCGTCTAAAAATCGGTCATGGCGCCTAAAAAATAAAGGCTCTGCGCCAACGTGGCCCCTAAAAATTGCCCCCTAAAAATCTGGATTTTCACAGGAAGTCACATGAAGAAGGAAAAAACAAATCTATTCGAATTTAAAAAGCTCAGAATTTTCAGCAACACAAGTGAAAGTTTGCTTTTTCTTTTCCTCACTATTTCATTCTTGGTGCTATTGTCTTCCCCAAGTTACATCTACTTACTAGTTCTGTTACGAAAACATCTTGCGTCTAACTTTCCACTAAATGCGCCGTAATATTTAGGCAAAAAGTCAGTTTGTCCCCTAAATATCTTCAATGGCGCCTAAAAATCGGGCTTGATGCGCCACATGGCTTCTAAAACTTAAAGGTGTGTTTCCAACACTGGTAGCAACTGCCTCAAAGGGGGGGGGGGGGGATGGAGATGGTCACCGGCTTCATAGCATATGAACCACCCATCAGAGGGGCAGACAGGACTCATAGCTGTGGTGAAAGCAGCATGTCTAGGAGACGGTACTCCAAAATCAAACCCTGGTCCTCCAGGTTGGGGGTTGGGGCATCGGGCTAACTCCCCGATACCCGGAAAAAAGCTCAACATTAAAAAGCCTGACGAAAATAGCCTCGGTGAACATGGAAAAAAACGAATTTTCCGACGTAAACTACGAAAACGGACTATGATTTTTGGGACATGGAATGTACAGGGCATTTCTAATAAATTGACAGAGGTTATATCGGAGGTAAAAAAGTGTATTGTGGATGTCACCGTGTTAACAGGAACGAAAAAGAAAGGCACAGGATCAGAAAACTTGGGATGCCATGATCTGTTCTATAGTGGTGTCAGTAAAGATCAACGCGCATAGCAAGGAGTCGCCATGACTATCTTTGTGTGGACACGGCCTTCCGTTCATAAGAAATGAACGAGAAAATTATGACAGAAGAAACAAAAATATGGTTAAATAATGTTTTAACTCCCACCGCCGCGTCGCGCTGGCCGTACTGTGTTTGGCGCAGTGCGTGAAGTGGGTATTCCTACAGTTTTGTAAGCGGTGTTTTACGCCGACCGGCTGCTGACCGCACTGCGTTTGACGCAATGCGTGAAGTATTCATGCAGCCTTGTAGGCGCTAATATGTGTTACATGCCGACCACCGCGCCGAGGGCTTCTCCTTTTCATCTTTCATCTCAAGTCCTCGTCATCATTGCTCTCTGCGCCGCGCCGTTCCAGGCCAAATTGCGTGTTTGGTTCTCTCTTAATTAACTTGATTAATTAAAGGTGCTGTCTCTTGTGTCACTGAAAGACGACAAAATTAGAAATTACAATACTATCAGGAAATGAGAGATATTGTCGCCCTTTCTCGTTTGTAATTTTTTTTCTGAGTCCGATTTTTTTTTTATACCTACCTACATTTAAAAATATGGCCAAATTTGCCGACATGGGCCGCGGCCCATGTGGTCACCCCCTAAATCCAACCCTAACTTCCAATTGTAGAACCCTGACATATCAGTAGCATGTAAGCAGTATTACTTGTATGAGCGGCCCGGCAGCGGTGTTTATACTTTGTAGAAGTGGCGACGTTCGTTAAGCTTTCTAATCCGGTATATTTTACCGGCAGTAGGTACTATACAATCTAACCGTCCGCCTTCAAAATTGCGGATAGGCAATATAAGCGGCTTCAAGTAGTTGCCTAAGGCTGCTTTCCGACGTTCGTCCGGATTATTCCAGACCACTAATTGGACGGATTAAACCTGAATCAGCATACCTAACAACAAAACATCCGCAAATTTCTCCTTTCATCACAATACAGCTAATAAAACATTTATTTGAAAAGTTACTTTGAATTAAACAAAAAGTTCCTGTGTTCAAAAATTCAAGGCATTTTTTTGTAGAAAAAATAAGAACGAGAGCAAATTAGGCACCATGTGATGTAGTTTGATAGATTCTGAATTCATGAAATTGACGTACTGCTAATTAATGGCTTTTCATTGATTTCTCCTCCAAAATCACACCACTTGACGAATCCAAAATTTACGTTTGGCAATTTGGACATCCACATTTATTCGGTCCCAGTTATAGTTTCACTTCAAGTGTGAGTGTTTTGGGTGCGTAATATAATTTATTTGCATTCAAAAACTAACTTGATTGTCACTTAGATTTTGGACGTAAGAATAGAAGGTGCATGCCTACAAGAAACAAGCTAAAATGGTTAAAAAAAATCAATTAGGTCGTTCCATTTCAATAATTTAACATCTCTGACCGGGTAAGTAAATTTTTAAAAATTTCATGAAAAGAAAAAGCATATTTCAAAAAGTAAAAATTTTACTTGACTGCGAACAGTTCAGATGCAACAAAACAATTAATTTGTACAGTAGGTAATACAAAGTTTGTAAAATTAATATCACTGGTATGAAAAGAAGGATATTTACATTTTAACAAATACAGTTACAAAAAAATAGTTACAACAAGATTATGATCATTTAACTTATTTACAGTCAAACAGAAATTATACCTAACAATAAATAAAAGTTATGCAAAGAAACTTTCAATAATGTCTAAATTATTTTACCGGTTATTTCACAGACAACCAAGAGGAGGAGAACATAAAAAGGAGAAAAAAAGCTTGAAAGAGAAAATAATTCAAAACTTTTTCCTTTGCTAGACATATGAATCATGTACGATTTCTTATGTTACCGGAAAATAATAAATAAATAGGCTGAATATAATAAATTGATTGATTAATCTTCACTAATGAGAGGGGAAGATTTAATCTCGCACCTTGATGGCATTTTTTAGTTGGGCTAAAACTTAAAATCAATCTTCAATGAGAGATCTTACAAGAGGAAGATTCACGAGATAATTATGCCTCTAGACTCCTGTTACAAAGCTGAGACTGTTTAATTTCAAATACAGAATCACACAGATCTGGAAGAAACAAGAAAGGGAAGAAAATCTCAGACACAAAATTTAAGATTCCAACATATTTCAGCACTGAATTTTAGACAACTGTTTTCTTCATTAAATTCATTACGCACTTAGATTTCCAAGAGAGTTTAGATAATCAAGTGAATGGCTACATGATGTAAAGAGACTAATCGATCAATGATTACGTGGTAAAAGTGCGTATGAAAAGAGATTATTCTCCATCATTCACCTATTCTAAAAAAAATTTCCCACAAAAACCTCCTTTTGAAGGAACTCTTGATTCCACCAAAATTTAAGACTTTATGAAAAAAAAACCAGCTGTAAACTTTTAATTCAGCGCTAAACAATATGAAGGAATCACATTTCACTTTCTTTTTTTTTTAAATTGCCAACCTGTGTTGCTAACATTTAAGGTTGGATAGACAATAAATATGGTACTATAAATTGATGACAAATGCAAGTTATTTTTATCAGAATTTCACACAAAAGATCGAAAAATATTTTGATCCAAATTCTTAAATCTGTAATTCTGAACAAGGAAATCAGATGGTTTCTGAGGAAGCACCTTACAGGAGTCCAACCTGACACAACTTTAATTAAGAATCTATGTGAGAAAATTGGAATTTATGACTACAGAACAGCTGAAACAGCATTCTTAAAATAGTTAAAAATCTATGCCACCATAAACAAAATATAAGGCACTATATTTTCTGAGATGTTCATGCTTCAGCTCTAATAGAACACAAAATTTGTAAATGAACCATTAATTCAAGCCAATTTTACTGCTATTGCTTGCAGAGATTGAATCGGACATTAATTAAAAGGAAATCAGGTGTGAAAGTGCATCACAATTTTGAATAAAATGATGCTGCCACCCATGGTCTATGCACTCATTTTTTTTCTTTCTTTTGATTGAGTGATTACAAATTGCAATTACATGGACGTCAGGGATGTTTACCTAAGGGACATCAACTTTTATTGACTAACATTAAAAATATGACTGAGTACATAAACTTGAGATCATTAGATCAAAATACACTTCAATATGTATGATCACTCAACATCAATACACTCGAATACTTTTGGTTCTACAGGAACAATTTCAATATCCGAATCAGAATCAGCAGGATTCGCTGAGCTTGGTTCAGATTTTATTTTCTCATGAGTTTCCTTACTTTGCTGTTCCTTTACTATATCTGTCACATCTTCTAGTGTTGCCTGGGAGTTAGACTGCCCTTCTTGCACGAAGTCTGATTGTGATGACACAGTACTCCCACTCAAGTTGTGAACTGAACGTGGTGACGGTGGTGGTGGTATCAACAAGTTCAGATAGTCATCGCAGATTGATTTTAATTCTACAGAAAGATCGAGCTTTCCTCGATTATTCCGTACAAAACTTAGTGACCTGTAGATCAAGGGAAGGAAATTTTGATGTGCATACTCAAAAAAAGCATGATAATTGTTGACACCCGGTATCGAGTTAGGTTTGAAGTAGCGCATGAAGGTAACTTCAACACGAGTTACCCTGTCTATGGGATTGAAAAAAAATACTAAAAAAAATTGTTCCTTTGACTGCTGTTCAGAGCTTTTAGAGCTCATCTCTTTTTGGAATATTTTAGTGTATTGGTATATTTCTTTTTCAAATTCAGACTTATTTTTGAGCTTGTTTGGTAACAAAATTGACTTCATCTCCTTTTTTAGCTTTTTTCTGTTATGAAATAGAACTGATGAGCCTTTGCAATACAGAATTTGACACCAATTTAGATTGAGCTTCTTTCCAAACTGAAGATACTTTTTATTGATGACTTCATCAGTGCACTGATTTTTTGAACAGACAGAAATATCGAACTGCCAACATTTATTTAAAACCATTATTAAAGCCATGAACAGGTCAGTAATCCACAGGTGAGGGTCCGTATGTAATTCACTTTGTTCTACACCTATTGTGTGACAATAGGATTTTTTGAGCATTTTGAGTGTCTGATCTACAGTCATGGAAACTTGCTTTTGCCCTGTCATAACATACGCGTTTCCCTCTGGTTCTTTTGAATCCTGTCCCTGAGTCAGTTTGGGAACTATCATATAAACCTTCTCTGTGACCAGAATCTGTGTTGCTGTTTTACAACAAAGTTTAAAATGATCTTTAAGTTTAGGCGACATACATTTGCCGATGTTGAAGGTCAGTTCAATTGGATCTTGCAAACAGAAAACAAAAGACCGGTCAAACATGAAGTCATTAGTCCTTGACATACGCAGAGTTTGAGCCTCTCGAACAAACTGTACCATGCTAGGAGGGAGATCAGTCAAGTTTTCAAAGTTAGTTCGTGGGATTGTAGTGCCTATTATTGGACAGATGACATTTTTTCCATAATCAAATGTTAAGTAATAGTCAAAAAATTCAATTAACAACTGACGAATGGATTTCTCTTGATATGGATTCTGAAGCAGAAACTGCTCTCGGATTTCACTGACAGTTACATGGGGTATATTGAAAAATGAAACATTCCATCCCATGTATTGCATATGCTCAGGTGAAAAGCTGTTTAAAAATTCTATTGTTGGTAGAATATTCTGGACTTGTAGGAAAAAGATAATCATCCAGCAAAGACAGTAGCTATTCATCTTGTTACTACCTACCAACTCATTCTTTTGGCCCCAGTATTTGAGAAACATTATCATGGTCTGAAGACGTGCATCAAAAAGAAGCAAAATTTTAATTAAAATACTATTATAGACGCCAAGACGGGACTTGAAGGAGATATCACATTGGAGCTTAAACTTTTTATGCTGGGCTCTAATCAAAGGAGTTCGGGCACGAATGATGATAACTTTATCGAAGCAACCGGATTTATAAAGCACCTTCCTGCAATCGTTCAGAACTAATTCTAAGTCTCTTACAACTCGTCCTGAAAAGAAGAGATGACAATTATTAAAATAAGCAAATGTAATGAGAGATTAACCTTTAATGAAGCCTCCTCTGGATAAAAAATAAAATTTTCTTGATCTCAAATTGCTGTGTGGCTAAGCAGGCATAGAATCAGTTACAAAGATAGAGTTAGAGATAGAGTTTCATAGATTCAGTTTCAATGTGGTTTTAGTCAATTGTTGGTCATTGATGGCTCCTTGCCAGGTTAAAGATTACTCAAACTGCAATGCCAACTCAATAAATAAACCCTTTGCAAAATTTTACTCCAAGATATCAAGTTTCAACAAAGTTGAAACGTAATCACAGTATCCTGATTGTTTCTTTGATTTTTGATTGAGAAATATACGTCATAGAGGGAATTAATTTTTAGGTATATTCCAAATAAACTTGATGCAAAAGCACTGAAAGGCTTCCTGGACTGAAATAAAACGTTATGCGATTTTTATAGTGTGATATAGAAAATTCGTCACAGATTTTAGAGTCCATTCACCCACCAATGCATCCTCAAATCATATTTTGAGCTAGAAAAAAAATGGGCTTTTCGAATGAGCATACAAAAATACAGCAAGTTCTTTTTTTTACACTATCGCACTTGACCTGCCATTACATCACCTGATACAATTTAACTCAACCAAATCGAGAATCAGCTGTGGGTCCCGAAAATTCCAACCCTCTAAATCAGCCCAAAAGCTGCATTTCTCTCCCCATGAGCTTTAAAGCAGTTAGAGACTAAGAACATTTGAATTCTCAATCAAAATTGCTGATAAATGGACACACATGATGGAAAAAATTTTCTTGCCCTAAAATGTGTTAATTATTAATTATTAATCACACAATTATTAATCAGTTGCTGAGGTTATTCGCATTGCATTTAGCAGAAGGGAACCAATGGAATTACAGTGTTTTCAAAATGGTGCAATTTCTATGCCACTAAAATACTGAAGATATGTAGGAGGACACAATTTATACCATCATTTTCCCTTGAAATCAACTATTTTTTTGGTATAGGAACAAAAACTATTTTTTTGTCATGCATGATTTTTAACACTCTTTAATTGCGTTGGTTCTCTCCTGTCCCAAAAACAATGAAACTTGGTTTTATTTCCTGAGAACTTCAAGGAATATTTGTATTTTTGGCTCATGTGAGAGTGCTTACATCCCAATTCAAGATCCAGAGGAAATTTAGCACCTGCAGAAGTTTTTTGTTTACCTTTGCTCAAACATACTCTATTCTGAGTCAAAAAAATTAGTATGAATAATTAGTATAAAAGAGAAAAAAGAACAAAAAGTTGCAAACAGGATGCTGCATTGTCGTTGATGGTTAAAAAATAAGTAAAACCATCACTTCATTCCATTGTGAAATCACAGGTTAATATTGATGCCACCAAAAAAATGTCTGTATGATACTAAAAATTCCTACATTTAAATACATAGGAGACAAAAGAGAGGATTTCAAGTTTTCAAGCCATCACTTGATCTGCAGTCTCAATTTTGTGATGGATAAAAGCAAAGATTTAGATCTCACTTGTCCCAGTGCTACTTTCCTCTGGTTACTCCAGTGCAAGCCCTTCCTCCAGAAACTTTTTCAATGATGACCAAGGTACAAAATTGCGCATTATATTAAGATAGATGTTTCTTCATCAAAATTTTACATGGAACATAATTTAAGCAACGTAAATTACTGAGAGTAACATATAATCAAGATATTACGTTTTTTGATGTGTAACTTTAAACTTACCACTAGATCAAAACCATACCCTACTAGAGTGAAATTGCATATTAAACATTACTGCGACAGTCTTTGCGATGTGAAAGTACAGCAACTACAATCTCCACACTATGAGTCAATTGGCCTGTTGCAAACTTTTGCTAGAGCAAAAATGAGAGTTGTTCCTTACAAATAATGTCTCAAAAATCTCGATGAGCGCATTGGCAAACTCTGAAATGCACTCCTAACTTCACAATCTGCGTGAGAAATTTGCGTTTTTTTAAGATTAACGCTTCAAAATGGATACTACAGCACAGGTGAAAATTTCGTTAGAGGAGTCGTTCCATTCAATCCCTGCTCAACATGGCCGATGCTTCCGCACGCAACTTGAGGAGAGCACGAGGTCAATCAAGGCGGATATCTAACAACGTGAGAAAAATGTGAATGTAAACACGCCGATTGTTATCAGGTGGTTAGAATCATCAAGCTTTGGCAGATTGGCGTTGGCTATATTGAATTTTGCGTAGTATCCTTGTGAGCAGGGGTTGGATGGACCCCTCCAAGGGAGCAGAGGTTGGATTGGAGGGGTTGGACTCCTCTAACGAAATGTTCACCTGTGCCATGGTCTCGTTTCAAGCGGGAAAATCGAAAAAACACAAATTTCTTACACAAATTGTGAAGTAAGGAGTGCATTTCAGCCTTTGCTGATGCGCTCATCGGGATTTTTGAGGAACTTTCTGTGAGTAACAACTCTAATTTTTGCCCTAGCAGAAGTTTGCAACAGGCTCATTTTTGCGCATTTTTTAGACTGTGAGCAACTCAAGGTGGCGAAGGGACTTGGCTTGATTAAAATGCCAGCAGGAAATTCAAATATTACAAGATCAGTGCTGAATAAAAACGTTAATATATTGGTTAAAAGTAAATGTGGGTAATATTCAAAGCGCAAAACATGTTCTATGTAAAATATTTAAGAAGTACCCAACTGATGGCCAAAGTGAAAACCCTTGTGTATCTGTTGCGACGTTATAGACTGATGTTGTATTCCCTTTTTTCTTAGGAAAACTAGTTGATGTAACTTTTTAAAACTTCCTTGTTTTTTCTTCACTATTGGCAGAATATTCTGTATAAATATTAAGCCAAGAAGTTGGCTTGAATCTCCTCAAAAATAATAATTAACGAGCGGAAATTTTGAGAGACTCCCAGGGAGATATGTGGTATTGCACCTTGGCAGTCGATGCATCAGAAAGCTTACTTTCAAACCTCGTCTAGTGGTCTATTCCTTCCCTGTCTTCAGATTTTTTTTTTTTTTTTTTTTTTTTTTTCAAGGATTTGATGCAGAATGAGAAACAAGTTAAAATAAAAGTAAAGCATTTTCTTACCCCATTGGATACAGATATCAAGGTCACTTCCGTCCCAGCAAAGGCCTGTGAAAGATGAACCAAATAGATAGCAATTGTACTTGACATTGAGTAGCCCTATTGCCCTTCTAACGTCTTCAAATACCTCTTGGTATTTGTACTGAACTAGGGGCAGAGTTGCTTGGAGCTGAGTGACAAAATCTATTATTTGATCATCGTACATTTTATCGTCAATTTTTAAGCGTGGACTTTCCTTATGAGGAGAATCTTGTAGAGATGCTCTGGAAGTATTCTGCACTATATTTGTGTGGTTGAGAGGAGATACTGAACAGCTCCTGTCTGGGAAAGGAGAAAAACACTATCATAAACTGAACCGCATGAAGTAATCAGGAGTCAAAAATATGATGAATAAAAGAATTATGATAGTAAAGATATGATGTCTGTGTATGAAATTTTCATTAAGTTTTAATCATAATTATAATTAAAATTATTAAATTACTTAAGTAATTAAATTTATTTTATTAATTCTACTTTTCATTATAATTGCAAACCTTTAGCAGAGTATTAAGATATTTCAAGAATGCGTCAAATTTGTAAAGCATAACAGCTCAGCAGGGTAGCACAGATAATGTAAAACACAAGGAGAGATCTTCACAATTAGCCTGCGTGCATCCCTTTTGGTAAGTGGGAATATTTAACGATGTAGGTACTATTCAATTTTAAACTTGTGATTTTAAAATTGTAATGTTTTCTTGAGGGTTGAAATGAATAGCATTCCCTCTAATAGAGTTGTTCACGGTGAATTTGATGTGTGTAACAGCAATGGAAGTTGTAGTTTGGCAAGTCAAGTTGGTATATTTTGGGCTACGTCTCAAATGCAAGCAATGTTGATGATGCTCAAGGAGTATTTAAGATATCCAGAGAACATATGGGATCGCGAAGCGAAGTCAATTATACCAGGGCATCACTGGCTACGCTCAAAGACGCTCGGACAATGTCAGATAGAAATCAGATGTGTGGAAAAATTATGCCTGTTTGTTGATGATTCCCATGGAGCGCTGATCATAGTCTGGCACAGTACAGGATTGCGGTGCAAAGTCAGCCATACCCTCTATAATGTCATCATATTATTTGTAAAAAGACAGATGCTTTCTCTGACTATTTATTATTACAGGGCTAAGGATTGCAAAACTTCATCAACAGTTTTGCTTTTCAAGGCCTTGAAGACAACAAATTTCATTGAGTGGTCCTGACAAAGGTCCTGATAATTTTATAAGAATTTAAAACTGTGAGTACTTCACTTGAGATTGTATTTTCATTAAATTGACTTGAGCTCTTTAATCAAAATGGTGACTAAGGATTGACTTCATGACCAAACCCTTTTTTTTATCTATTTCTCTCTACTGCCTAAACTTGAATGATCCCACTAGATCAGTCAAACTCTTCTTTGATTAACTTGCTGGATAGGGCTGGAGATATGCAATGTGCTGGCCGAGAGAATCTGCATTGTGACTGACCTCTGTGTTTAGACCATGAAACTCGTCATAACAGATCAACATAGTGACAGTGAACTTTATGAACACAAGTCTTTGACTAAATTCTACAGTTTTAGAGAGATAGGTTTGAACTTACCTTGAGATGTTGATTTGCTCCTATCAGTAGTCTTTTGGGATTTCTCAGAAAATTTATGATGACTAATATCAGCAGACTTTTCAGATACTAGTGATAGGCTTTCTTCACTGCACTTGGATGTATCTTTCTCAGGAGTAGATTTTTCTTTTATATTAGGAGTGATCGAGGAGGTTCGAACTGAACTCTGACGTCTATCAAATTCTGGGCATTCACCATCTTCTAGTTCCTTTGGAGTATTTTGGTGCTCAAAGATTTTTAATAGCTTCTCTGCAGGACTTAGCTGTGCAGGTTCCTTCTTTTTACTAGTCGACAGCTGAGAGGAGCTTGTGTCTTTAGCTGTTCCATTTCTTTCCAGAGGTGGAGTTGTTTCAGGCAGTGAGCTTGACCTTGAGGAACTTGGTCTTACATCATCAGATTCTGTACAAACTTTTTTATTCGAACTCTGGCTGGCAATTGAGGTTTCATGACTAACTGAAAATGTAATGCAAAAATGTTTAAGTAGGTATTCAATCTGGACCAAAAATAGACTGACGCTAAAAAAGAAATGCTTTAGTGCCCTAATATGCTGACTTAAGTAACTTTTTCATGGAACTGTCCCTACTATCCTAACTACTGAGGCCAAAGAGACTTTTATCACTTCTCTCTCGAGCACTTTTGGTACCCTTAAAATTACCCACGGCTTTGCCGATTACTCTTGCATTACTCGTAAAAAAAAGGATTTACTACATTCAAGATACTCACTATGTGAGCAATCACTCATGATTGGCAGCCCCAGAGGTTATCTACTACAGTGATGCTTACCTAGGTACCATATTTTCTTTGATCTTAATTTGATTCTTTGATAAGCGTTGTCCGTTGAAAAATCAGTATATGCTTACCTAAAGAGGACCTAATGCTGTACTTCTTAACATGTAGTTTTGTGCCATTCAAGAGGGGTGATTTCTTGAGTACAGCATCAACAGCACCAACCTCTGCATATTCTACCAAACAACCAGCCTCATACTTTGAGACCTTTGTCAGGATCAATTGCTTAATTTCTCCGTACGGTCTGAAAACGTCCTGAAGATCATGGAGCGAATTTCGCAAGGAAAGACCCCTGACGTAAACAGCCTGAGAAGGGTCATGAACGCAAAATGGTCTGCGGAGCTCTGTAGCTTCTGTGCTTGCCATCATGTGGTCCTTCGTCAGAAAGTGGGCGTAGAGATCCTGTTCATTAGAGAACATTACATCACAAGTCTCACATGTTGCTGACTGTTTCCGCTTGTTTGTCGGTGTTGTTGACTCCATGATATACTAACTGAAAAGAAAACATATGATTAGGTAAACAACAAGAAAAATTGGAAAAATAAACTAAGTGGGAAAAAACTGATCAGACAAAGCAACTTACTTGGCCATAAAAATAAATTCGAAAGTGAATCTGAGGATTTATCAAGTTCTACCAGTGGCACAAATGGAAGCAAAATCAATGCTTTAATGCATCAATTGGTAGTGGCGAATCCACCATCCGTAATTTTAATTATTGTGATTACAGCATCAACAGATCAGTTTTAGTATGAAGTTTGGTGATCTTATAATATCTCTGATCATGAAAAGAAAACCATTATGATTTTGTTTTTGATTGATTTCCTCAAGTCAAGTGTGTCCTCAGCATCAGTATTGGACATTGAAAGTACCCTACCTAAAACTCCAGACGTTTTTCTGATTTCCTAACCTTCCATGGAAATACTTTTCTGAAAATGCGGACACTCTGGTTAGATCAATAACACTGTTTTCTTCAATTCTTATGCAACAATAAGCCAAAATGAAGTGTGTAAATTTATAGAGAATTTAGAAATCTACAACACTTCATGGTTTGTAGTATAATTATTTGGCAATATTGAGCTGAAAAGCCAACGATGATGTGCTTCCTAATTTATGCTAACCGGTAGAAGTAAGGCAAAACTTGTGGTCAGTTGATCGGAATTGATTTAATTGCTCAATGTTTATTCACACAAAACAATCAAGGTGAAGATGTCATCAACTTCTCAAGTTGGCAGTGGTCTACTTACTTTTGATTGTCACGCAAAGTAGGCCAATTTATGAATCTGCGTATGATGGCAACATTGCTCGGGAGCATTCTGCCGTCAATCTTGGTTCATTATTGGACGACTACGTTGCGGATACATGAAAATGCAAAGTAAACAACTGCCAACTTAGCTGACAGTAGGGGGTCATTCCATGTCAACTCAACGATGTTTTGAACCTTGACCTCTCGGATCATGTTCAAACTTGGTGTGCTGCAAGTTCCTATTGAAAAAAAAAAATATTCCCCAAATTTTAGGTCATTTGGTCGCTCCGTTGATTTTATATGGAATTTCAAAGTTTGAAAAAATTGAGTTTTTTTATGACCGATAAAACTTTGAATGGCTGTTACTTTTCAATGGTTCATCCGAAAAACTTGAACTAGGTATTGTTTTGAAGCTTAGAGCTTCCTCTTTAAAAAAAAATAAAATAAAAAAAAAATTGAAAAAAAAAATTTGGAAAATTTTTGGAAAATTTTGAATTTTCAAATTTGAATTTTTCAAAAAGGTCATTTTTTAAAATTTTGATTTTCTTTGTAGGTAATCCTTACATAATCTTAAAGTATTTTCCAAAGTTTCATTGTGGGCCGCCAAGCGGTTCCTGAGTTATAGCAATAAACGTACCGTAATCCCTCTTAAAATCCATCATATGTACCTACTATATATGGACTGCATTTGGCAATTTGGAACTATAAATTCTAGCCCAGTTTGACAACAACGTAAGTGCCATTAGTTTCCCTATGCACTTAAGTGTTTTCCCAGAGGAGCCAGAATTTATAGTTCCAAATTGCAAAATGCCGTCCATATATAAGTCATGCATAAGCCATGCATAGTAGGAACAGATTCCCTTAACATGGCTGTTAATAGTTAATAGGCTCTAAATAGTGGGAATAGGATGTTTTCATGGATGCTCATTGTTTATTATCACCTTTTGTAAAATAGATACTTACAACATCGGAAGGGGGGGGGGGGGGAGGAGAGCGGGATGCCTGCTTGCTCTCCACATGAAAAATGTTTGCCCTGCCTCAACAGCAAATTTTTGCAATTTTTTGGATTCCTCTTCTTCTCTCTTTTCCTCCAGTGAAATTCAGAAAAATTGAACAATGAGCATCCATAAAAACATCCTATTCCCACTACTTAGAGCGTATTATCTATTAACAGCCATGTCAAGGGAATCTGTTCCTACTATAGATGGCTTATGCATGACTTATACTTTGTAGGTACATATGATGGATTTTAAGTGGGATTATGGTACGTTTATTGCTATAACTCAGGAACCGCTTGGCGGCCCACAATGAAACTTTGGAAAATACTTTAAGATTATGTAAGGATTACCTACAAAGAAAATTAAAATTTTAAAAAATGACCTTTTTGAAAAATTCAAATTTGAAAATTCAAAATTTTCCAAAAATTTTCAAAATTTTTTTTTCAATTTTTTTTTCATTTTTTTTTAAAGAGGAAGCTCTAAGCTTCAAAACAAGACCTAGTTCAAGTTTTTCGGATGAACCATTGAAAAGTAACAGCCGTTCAAAGTTTTATCGGTCATAAAAAAACTCAATTTTTTCCAAATTTTGAAATTCCATATAAAATCAACGGAGCAACCAAATGACCTAAAAATTGGGGAATATTTTTTTTTCAATAGGAACTTGCAGCACACCAAGTTTAAACATGATCCGAGATGTCAAGGTACAAAACCTCGTTGAGTTGACATGGAATGACCCCTGCCGTGGATAAACCGGAATACCGACGCGACGGCTGCGCGCGAATAGAAGCGTATTTATCTCCGATTGTAATGTTGCGCACATCAACCGATGTCTTATTTTTCATCGATGTGTTTTATGAAGCTTCCTGTAGTTTTCTGAAGGTTTTCCGGAAATTTTCTGAAATGATTTAAAAATAAAAATCATAGAAAGTTTGGACGCGTTACTCTCGTTTTTCCATTTTCTTCAATCAAAAAACGAATCAAGTACGGTTAAATTTTTTGAATCGTTATAGTTCAAATACATATTTCAATCTATACTATAAGCTCCGAGACCTCCTAATTTTGCGAAACTGGTAACGCTTAGTTTCAGCGTTCTACCAAGCCGATTTTTATGATTTTTGCGGCTATCGACGGGCAATTGTCTCTAGATAAGCCAACTCTTTTCAGATTTTCAAAATATGGCCTAGGTTTTTTTATATTAAGTGGTAAAGTTGCGAATTCTCCCATTTAAACAATGTAAATTTATACTTTTTGTCATAGTTCGTTTGAGCGATCTACTGGGCCGATTTCCAAGTTTTTTGCGGTAATCGACGGGTAATTGGCCCTAGATAAGCCCGCTCTATTCAGATTTTGGAAAAAGGACCCAGGTTTTTTTACAATCACGTTATAAAAGTGAGTGAATTTTCAGAATGCTCCGAGACTGCTACCGCTATGCGCGGGAGGATGCGCAGTGGTCAAGGAGGTTGCGCAGTAGCTGTATAGCCTGCGCATCAGCTCTACACTTATCTACACAAGATTCGCTCTAATTCCGTCAAGACAAGCAGTGGCCGAGTCGTCAAAGACGTCGGAAGCATCCAGTCAGATCATGGTGTGGGTTCGATTCCCACATCCCGATGAACTTAATTATTACCTGATTATCAATGATCGTTGTTTTACTGCAATATTTCATCAAGCAGTCATTCCAAAACGCGTCTTTTAGACTTCAAAAAAAAATGTGTTTCTTTATTCATCAAAACCAAAAAGTATTATATTCTAAAAGTAAAGTATATCTCATATCGTAATTTTTTAGGGGAAAAAGAAAACTAACACCGATAGGAGGGTAAAAATAGGGCCGCGAAGCGGCCCATTGACGGCGCGGGGCGCCTTCAGGGGGTTGGGCCGCGTAGCGGCCAGGGGGCGTAGCCCCCTAGTTTAAAAATAGTAAAAAAGGGCAAAAAGTGAAAATAATGACGCGTATTCTTAGGTTTGCGGCGATTTCCGCGTTGCGACAGCCAGGGAAGGGAACGCGGCTGCGTGATCTTCGCAGTGTGACGCGCCTTCAATCCGGCTGGCTGCAACATGCCTACATCCGTGGTCGAATAGTCGTATCATTGCGCCTGCCTTGGATGAACCGAAATACCGACGGCTGCGCGCGAATTGAAGCGTATTAATCTCCGATTGTAATGTTGCGCACATCTACCGATGTTTTATTTTTCATCGATGTGTTTTACGAAGGTTCCTGTAGTTTTCTGAAGATTTTCCGGATATTTTCTGAAATGATTTAAAAATAAAAATCATAGAAAGTTTCGACGCGTTACTCCCGTTTTTCCATTTTCTTCAATCAAAAAACGAATCAAGTACGGTTAAATTTTTTGAATCGTTATAGTTCAAATACATATTTCAATTTAAAAATAGTAAAACAGGGCAAAAAGTGAAAATAATGACGCGTATTCTTAGGTTTGCGGCGATTTCATCATTGCGACAGCCAGGGAAGGGAACGCGGCTGCGTGATCTTCGCAGTTTGACGCGCCTTCAATCCGGCTGGCTGCAACATGCCTACATCCGTGGTCGAATAGTCGTATCATTGCGCCTGCCTTGGATGAACCGAAATACCGACGGCTGCGCGCGAATTGAAGCGTATTAATCTCCGATTGTAATGTTGCGCACATCTACCGATGTTTTATTTTTCATCGATGTGTTTTACGAAGGTTCCTGTAGTTTTCTGAAGATTTTCCGGATATTTTCTGAAATGATTTAAAAATAAAAATCATAGAAAGTTTCGACGCGTTACTCCCGTTTTTCCATTTTCTTCAATCAAAAAACGAATCAAGTACGGTTAAATTTTTTGAATCGATATAGTTCAAATACATATTTCAATTTAAAAATAGTAAAACAGGGCAAAAAGTGAAAATAATGACGCGTATTCTTAGGTTTGCGGCGATTTCATCATTGCGACAGCCAGGGAAGGGAACGCGGCTGCGTGATCTTCGCAGTTTGACGCGCCTTCAATCCGGCTGGCTGCAACATGCCTACATCCGTGGTCGAATAGTCGTATCATTGCGCCTGCCTTGGATGAACCGAAATACCGACGGCTGCGCGCGAATTGAAGCGTATTATCTCCGATTGTAATGTTGCGCACATCTACCGATGTTTTATTTTTCATCGATGTGTTTTACGAAGGTTCCTGTAGTTTTCTGAAGATTTTCCGGATATTTTCTGAAATGATTTAAAAATAAAAATCATAGAAAGTTTCGACGCGTTACTCCCGTTTTTCCATTTTCTTCAATCAAAAAACGAATCAAGTACGGTTAAATTTTTTGAATCGTTATAGTTCAAATACATATTTCAATTTAAAAATAGTAAAACAGGGCAAAAAGTGAAAATAATGACGCGTATTCTTAGGTTTGCGGCGATTTCCGCGTTGCGACAGCCAGGGAAGGGAACGCGGCTGCGTGATCTTCGCAGTTTGACGCGCCTTCAATCCGGCTGGCTGCAACATGCCTACATCCGTGGTCGAATAGTCGTATTATTGCGCCTGCCGTGGAAGAACCGAAATACCGACGGCAGCGCGCGAAGAAAAGCATATTTATCTCCGATGTAACTTTGCACACATCTACTGATGTTTCATTTTTAATCGATGTGTTTTACGAAGCTTCCTGGAGTTTTCTGAAGGTTTTCCGGAAATTTTCTGAAATGATTAAAATATAAAAATCATAGAAAGTTTCGACGCGTTACTCCCGTTTTTCCATTTTCTTCAATCAAAAAACGAATCAGGTACGGTTAAATTTTTTAAATCGTTATAGTTCAAATACATATTTCAATTTAAAAATAGAAAAACAGGGCAAAAAGTGAAAATAATGACGCGTATTCTTAGGTTTGCGGCGATTTCATCATTGCGACAGCCTGGGAAGGGAACGCGGCTGCGTGATCTTCGCAGTTTGACGCGCCTTCAATCCGGCTGGCTGCAACATGCCTACATCCGTGGTCGAATAGTCGTATTATTGCGCCTGCCGTGGAAGAACCGAAATACCGACGGCAGCGCGCGAAGAAAAGCATATTTATCTCCGATTGTAACTTTGCACACATCTACTGATGTTTCATTTTTAATCGATGTGTTTTACGAAGCTTCCTGTAGTTTTCTGAAGGTTTTCCGGAAATTTTCTGAAATGATTTAAGAATACCAATCAAAGAAAGTTTCGACGCGATACTCTCGTTTTTCCAATTTCTTCAATCAAAAAACGAATCAAATACGATTAAATTCTTTGAATCGTTATAGTTGAAATACATTTTTCAATTTAAATAGTAGTCCAGTACCAATAGATCTAAAAAGGGGGGTATGAATGCAAGAAAGAGGTCAGAAGAGGTTAAAGCTGATTTTTATGTATTTTTGGTCGCTGAATCCGAATTTGATGCTTCCCACCAGATCCGCCTTGTGCATTTTCCGGAAAAGCCGGAAAACTGCCGAAAATCACGTTTTTACGCGCTTTTCCGGGAATAAATAGCTTAATATTCGTCGGAGCGTAAAATTAGTTATGAGCCAAGTTGTAGCCGAGTAAATTGCCGACAACATTGAAAGGGACAAGTTTTCGCTAGGACTTAAATTTAAGCCACCAGAGCCCGCGAAAGTTCGAATTCGGCCAAAAATCACGTTTTCTCGCGCTTTTCCTGCCATAACTCCCTTAATTGACTTTTAATTGAAAAAGTCAAGAGAAATGGAGTTTAAGGTAATCACATTTTGAACAAATTTCAATGTGATATTTTTCGGTATGATTCACTTATCGGCCGCTAGAGCGCGCCGAAGTGCAAAAAACCCCTGGAGGTAGGCAATTTCGACGATTTTCTGCTCAAATGCGATGATATCAGCTATTAATTCACTGTTGATACGCTGTAAATTCAAAATCGATGTATATTTGTAAAACAAATGATTAAAGGAATTATTTTTCCTAAAGTAGAGCTCCCAACCTCAACCCCCCCCCCCCCAACCCCCAACCCCAAGCGCTACGGCTGCGTATATACATAATATTGAATCAAGAGAACTTTCTTTCTTTTTAATTCTGAAGAATAATTTCAGGGTTAGGTGAGGACAGTGGATTTGATGTCAATTTCGGATATTTTGATCAATCATAATATTAGGTCACACGTGAGAATCATATTTCAGCGAAATATTAAGCCTTGGTCTGGAAGACATTCATAAACATCCTTCCCTCATTCGTTTTGAGAAATTTTTGACAACGGTTTTTCGATAAGACGCGGGATATTCCTAGTGACTCAAGCGTGTCAATGAGTCACCAAGAAACAATTATTTTTTTTTTTTTTTTTTTAATAAATGAAGAAATCCCAAGTTCAATGGAAGATATAAACGATTTCGGCCGTGCCGCCGTTATGATGCAATGAGCAAAGCATATACATTTTTTTGACTCTTCATCTTCTTTTCTGTGTTTCACAATGACAATTTCTAAAAATGTTAAAAGGCCTATAGGGGACAATCGATTGGGCATTCCCCAGGAAATTATTGATGGGAGAATATTTTTCAGTTTTGTAGATTTTGGACCGAATGTATTCAGAAATTAAGGTGGCATCGTGTTCATCGCTACTTTTATTCGGGTAAAATGCGTCCGGAAAAGGACTTGAAAACCAATATTTCTGAAATAAACTACAGAAGACTCTCCAAGATCTTGATATAATGATGTCACTCTCATAATTTTTCATCAACTCGTGTTTAGCAGTTCTTAAATCAGGTTTATATTCTCCCTTAAATTCGCCTATTAAGTCTGTCAACATGAATTGACACTCATTTAAGTATAAAGTCAAGTAATCAAAAATCTGTCGCATGACCTCGGAAATAAGCTCTTCATACGACCCTTTCTTACGTGAAGTCTCCGATTTAGTCACAGGAAAAGACAATCTTATAAACTTTAAATTACGATTCGAATGATACCTGGCTTCCTCTGCGACTAAATCCTCCACCTTGCGTAATTTTGACGCAACATAGCTGAGCACCAAGGATTCGTTGTATGCATAGTACACAATAACCGATCCCGCATATTTAATGCAGTTACACTTATCACAATTACACGTCCATGCAATTGAAGTTTATTGTCTTTTAGCTTTACATTAGCAAGCATACTTTCACCACAAAATGAGCAACATCGCTTAAAGTCAAATTCTGGCTCATCGGAGTGCACTTGTCTCAGCCTGATTGATCGTTCCTGAATTTTTAGCATCCGCTTCAAATGAGCAACGATTGATTTTTCATTCACATATTCTTTTTGACATTTTTATTGCTTTGTCACTGTAGCGAGGGAGACAATAGCTCGTATTTTTTTACCTTTTTTTCTAATACCTGCTCTCCAAAATGAGGGCAAGCCTTTTCTCTCCTACCAACACTGGTCTGGCTGTTTCAAGTGCTTTCTCAGAAATGAGATACCAAACTCATCACGTATTATCGATATGGGATATGGCGCGTAAATTAACGAAAAATTCTGACATAGAAATGATTCAAGTTAGTGGAAAACGCAAGGAACTATTGAATTCACACGTGCACTTAAGCTTGAGATGAAGTATGTTGAAAGACGGAGATTCGACATAGGCTGAAGATTAGGAGCTGATCAGTCTCAGATTCCCAGTGCCACAATTTTGACTTAATACCCTCAAACATGCGTATTAGTAGAGGCTGGCCGAAATATCTAGGCAAGATGTTAGATTTTGCATGGTGTATAATGAATGTTTTCACCCTTTCTAGCTTTCCCTCTCCCCCGACCATGGCTGCCTTTTCACTTTTCACTCATCGCGCCCGCCACAACCCGCCGTTAAAACATGCCCGCGCGCTCCTCTACCTGCGATTGTACTGCAGCACTCCGCGAGTTTAAAGAGGGCTTTCCCGGCATTATAGGAGTGACCACAGCTGTTTCCGCCAGGCCAAAGAGATATGGTCAAAACTGAAGATGATATATATACCTCTAGGCTCCAAGTTGGACGAGAGCAAAAAATTTGATGTACGCTGATTTTATTTGCGACCTTGTGCACACAGATTTCATCCTCCATGCAATGCTACAGATTCACTCTTCAAAGTTGCGAGCGGAATAAAATCTCTATGACAAGTAATAAACGAGATACGCGAATCAAATATACATATCTGTCATGATACGCCAATATTTTCAACATATGCTGCTAATTCATCGCATTTGAGCAGAAAATCGTCGAAATTGCCTACCTCTAGGGGTTTTTTGCACTTCGGCGCGCTCTAGCGGCCGATAAGTGAATCATACCGAAAAATATCACATTGAAATTTGTTCAAAATGTGATTACCTTAAACTCCATTTCTCTTGACTTTTTCAATTAAAAGTCAATTAAGGGAGTTATGGCAGGAAAAGCGCGAGAAAACGTGATTTTTGGCCGAATTCGAACTTTCGCGGGCTCTGGTGGCTTAAATTTAAGTCCTAGCGAAAACTTGTCCCTTTCAATGTTGTCGGCAATTTACTCGGCTACAACTTGGCTCATAACTAATTTTACGCTCCGA
Organism: Bemisia tabaci; assembly: GCF_918797505.1. Classification (NCBI taxonomy): domain Eukaryota; kingdom Metazoa; phylum Arthropoda; class Insecta; order Hemiptera; family Aleyrodidae; genus Bemisia; species Bemisia tabaci. Next base: position 38,072,695 of record NC_092795.1, read on the forward strand.
CGAATATTAAGCTATTTATTCCCGGAAAAGCGCGTAAAAACGTGATTTTCGGCAGTTTTCCGGCTTTTCCGGAAAACGCACAAGGCGGATCTGGTGGGAAGCATCAAATTCGGATTCAGCGACCAAAAATACATAAAAATCAGCTTTAACCTCTTCTGACCTCTTTCTTGCATTCATAAACTCCTATTGGTACTGGACTATAGAGTAAAACAGGGCAAAAAGGTGAAAAGTAGGACGCGATGCGTTACTCTCGTTTTTCCATTTTCTTCAATCAAAAACCGAATCAAATACGATTAAATTTTTTGAATCGTTATAGTTCAAATACATATTTCAATTTAAAAATAGTAAAACAGGGCAAAAAGTGAAAATAATGACGCATTTTCTTAGGTTTGCGGCGATTTCCGCGTTGGGACTGCCAGGGAAGGGAACGCGGCTGCGTGATCTTCGCAGTTTGACGCGCCTTCAATCCGGCTGGCTGCAACATGCCTACATCCGTGGTCGAATAGTCGTATCATTGCGCCTGCCGTGGATGAACCGAAATACCGACGGCTGCGCGCGAATAGAAGCGTATTTATCTCTGAGTGTAACGTTGCACACATCTACTGATGTTTTATTTTTAATCGATGTGTTTTACGAAGCTTCCTGTAGTTTTCTGAAGGTTTTCCGACAATTTTCTGAAATGATTTAAGAATACCAATCAAAGAAAGTTTCGACGCGATACTCTCATTTTTCCAATTTCTTCAATCAAAAAACGAATCAAATACGATTAAATTCTTTGAATCGTTATAGTTGAAATACATTTTTCAATTTAAATATAGTAAAACAGGTCAAAAAGGTGAAAAGTAGGACGCAATGCGTTACTCTCGTTTTTCCATTTTCTTCAATCAAAAACCGAATCAAATACGGTTAAATTTTTTGAATCGTTATAGTTCAAATACATATTACAAATGAAATATAGTAAAACACGGCAAAAAGTGAAAATAATGACGCGTATTCTTAGGTTTGCGGCGATTTCAGCGTTGCGACAGCCAGGGAAGGGAACGCGGCTGCGTGATCTTCGCAGGTTGAAGGGCCTTCAATCCGGCTGGCTGTAACATGCCTACATCGGAGTCGAATAGTCGTATCATTGCGCCTGCCGTGGAAGAACCGAAATACCGACGGCAGCGCGCGAAGAAAAGCATATTTATCTCCGATTGTAACGTTGCACACATCTACTGATGTTTTATTTTTAATCGATGTGTTTTACGAAGCTTCCTGTAGTTTTCTGAAGGTTTTCCGGAAATTTTCTGAAATGATTTAAGAATACCAATCAAAGAAAGTTTCGACGCGATACTCTCGTTTTTCCAATTTCTTCAATCAAAAAACGAATCAAATACGATTAAATTTTTTGAATCGTTATAGTTCAAATACATATTTCAATTTAAATATAGTGAAACAGGGCAAAAAGTTAAAATAATGACGCGTAAGTATTCTTAGGTTTGCGGCGATTTCCGCGTTGCGACAGCCAGGGAAGGGAACGCGGCTGCGTGATCTTCGCAGTTTGACGCGCCTTCAATCCGGCTGGCTGCAACATGCCTACATCCGTGGTCGAATAGTCGTATCATTGCGCCTGCCGTGGATGAACCGAAATACCGACGGCTGCGCGCGAATAGAAGCGTATTTTTCTCCGATTGTAACGTTGCACACATCTACTGATGTTTTATTTTTACTCGATGTGTTTTACGAAGCTTCCTGGTGTGTTCTGAAGGTTTTCCGGAAATTTTCTGAAATGATTAAAAAATAAAAATCATAGAAAGTTTCGACGCGTTACTCCCGTTTTTCCATTTTCTTCAATCAAAAAACGAATCAAGTACGGTTAAATTTTTTGAATCGTTATAGTTCAAATACATATTTCAATTTAAAAATAGTAAAATAGGGCAAAAAGTTAAAATAATGACGCGTATTCTTAGGTTTGCGGCGATTTCATCATTGCGACAGCCAGGGAAGGGAACGCGGCTGCGTGATCTTCGCAGTTTGACGCGCCTTCAATCCGGCTGGCTGCAACATGCCTACATCCGTGGTCGAATAGTTGTATCATTGCGCCTGCGGGTCATTCCATGTCAACCCAACGAGGTTTTGAACCTTGACCTCTCGGATCATTTTCAATTTGGTGTGCTGCAAGTTCCCATTGAAAAAAAAATATTCCCCAAATTTTAGGTCATTTGGTTGCTCCGTTGATTTTATATGGAATTTCAAAATTTGGAAAAATTGAGTTTTTTTATGACGGATATAACTTTGAACGGCTGTTACTTTACAACGGTTCATCGGAAAAACTTGAACTAGGTCTTGTTTTGAAGCTTAGAGCTTCTTCTTTAAAAAAAAAATTGAAAAAAAAATATTGAAAATTTTTGGAAAATTTTGAATTTTCAAATTTGAATTTTTCAAAAAAGGCATTTTTTAAAATTTTGATTTTCTTTGTAGGTGATCCTTACATAATCTTAAAGCATTTTCCGAAGTTTCATTGTGGGCCGCCAAGCGGTTCCTGAGTTATAGCAATAAATGTACCGTACTTAATCTCTCTTAAAATCCATCATATGTACCTACTATATATATAAGTCATGCATAAGCCATGCATAGTAGGAACAGATTCCCTTGACATGGCTGTTAACAGTTAATAGGCTCTAAAGAGTGGGAATAGGATGTTTTCATGGATGCTCATTGTTTATTATCACCTTTTGTAAAATAGATACTTACAACATCGGAAGGGGGGGAGGAGAGCGGGATGCCTGCTTGCTCTCCACATGAAAAATGTTTGCCCTGCCTCAACAGCAAATTTTTGCAATTTTTTGGATTATGAAGGCTTGGCGGCCCACAATGAAACTTTGGGAAATGCTTTGAGATTATGTGAGAATCACCTACAAAGAAAATCAAAATTTTAAAAAATGCCCTTTTTGAAAAATTCAAATTTGAAAATTCAAAATTTTCCAAAAATTTTCAAAATTTTATTTTCAATTTTTTTTTAAAGAAGAAGCTTTAAGCTTCAAAACAAGACCTAGTTCAAGTTTTTCCGATGAACCGTTGAAAAGTAACAGCCGTTCAAAGTTATATCGGTCATAAAAAAACTCAATTTTTTCCAAATTTTGAAATTCCATATGAAATCAACGGAGCAACCAAATGACCTAAAATTTTGGGAATATTCTTTTTTCAATAGGAACTTGCAGCACACCAAATTTGAACATGATCCGAGATGTCAAGGTTCAAAACCTCGTTGAGTTGACATGGAATGACCCTCGGTACCTCTCATACGTTTGGACAATCAATCATTCTGAGACCGGGTACATTTGTGCAAGCATTGAACTTCAAAAGTGAATACATAAGTATTTGATCAAAAATTAGACTCACCGCTTATGAACAAACTGAGATTTGATACGTACAGGCTACACAAGTTTGGTGCGTATAGGAATGTACCTGTTACAGTGGACTCTCGATAATTCGAACCTCGATAATTCGAAAACCTCGTTAATTCGAAGGAAAGTCCTTTTCCCTTGAAAATCTCTCGATAATTCGAAGAAAATCAATGTATTTTTCTCCCTTCGTTATTTCAAAATTTTTAAGCTAGCACGGCCCTCTATAATTCGAAATTGCGACGAAAATTCTCTCTGTAATTCGAAACGTGGGAAGTAAATATGGTTCTCCCTCTATAATTCGAAATAAGACGGTACATTCTCTCTACAATTCGAAGTCAACTGTTTATGTACCTGGCCGGTGTCTGAAAGAGCTGATAGGATTGTCAAAATGTAAACAGTTAATTAATAATTTTAAAATTAAATATAAATAATAAATACTTAATAATAACTTAGTGTAATTTTTACCTCCGTGAAGAAATAAACTGATATTTTTGGTTCCTTTTGACGTAAATCCGTCCATTTGCCTCTCTACAGTCGAACCTCTCTAATTCGAAATTTCCTCACATGAATCTCTTTAATTCGATCTCTCTCTATTTCGAAACCTCGCTAATTCGAAGAAAAAGCCGATTCCCTTCAATTTCGAATTATCGAGAGTCCACTGTACATGTTAGTTTGGCATGGCTACAGTCAGTTTTAGCCAGATAACCCATCATACAGTTCTGAATCTACGGTCATGTTGTTTTCAACTGATTACTCTTGAAATAAACCATTACACATGGAAATTCGGACGGAGGACAGTCATAAATATGTACCTTAAATCAACCTATCTTGAAGCGTGGGTGAATGTCATGCAAGTACTCTTTCTTGGTGAAACGAAGAACACTATATGGCTGGCTCCGATAATCAAGCACTCTCAGCTTGTAACTTCGTAAAAAATTGGTTTGGAAGCATGTAGTGGTAATTCTAACCTCAACAGAACAAGCATGATCAATGAATTAACAGCAAAAAAACTAACCGATAGTGAAAAAATTTGAACGCGTTGCATGAAAGATGGCAACCTGACAAATCACATAGAAAGAAAACACACAAAAGCGTAACACGATAAACTTATGGGATTTACTGATCTGATAAAAGCAAACACATTACGAAAGGACACCCGTTGGCGTGAATGAAAACCATTGAAAACAATGCAGAATTGCAGATCGGGGTGTGAGTGTGCGTACACTGTGTGGGAGGGTGAGCATGTGTGTGTGCGAGTAAGAACACGGAATATTGCATTGCTGGTTCACCCAGCAACCTTTTTTGAAGGTTTTGCTGTTTCAGAAGAAGGATTTTGCGTACTTCGTTCCTGAATCCTGACAAAGGAATATGAACTTAAAACAAACTTAGTACGGTGGTGCCTAGTTACAGTTCTTATCTTGCTTATCACAATTTTTGACACTATTATATGGAAGGAAAGGTACTGGAAGGACTGCTACATCATAATTAAATGTTGAATTAGTTTAATTGACGCAACAAGGCATTGAGAGAGAAAAAGGGGTGGGCCGATTATCTCTCTGTTTTTCTTTCCACTGTGACTACTTACTTACAAATTAGACTAGTTAGTTTTTATCACTACCATACTATCATTCGTGCACATTCAAATCATAACTTCTAAACATTTTAATTATGTTGGTGCAACTTTATAAAGTACAACTTCCCAAGTTTCAATGAAGTTTTTTTAAGCGAAGTTGTGAGTCGTGTGTGTGAAGCTCTGTCATTTTCTCATCCATCTCACGCAGATTTTCCTTATCAGCGGAATTTCGTTTTTGCGTCTCTTCTCGACTAACTGCGTGCGAGTTTTTAATGACTGACCTCTTCATGTTTTGTATTTGAATGCCGAAGAAACTTCCATCGATTCTAATAAGTCTACGATTGTCACGAAATAATTCTTAGAATGTTCATCACCAATACACACTCTGGGAGTGTTTATCAGAGGATAATTTGCAGAACTCAGCTATTGATTTAGAGAAGTAAGTACTGTTCTTTTTGGGTCACAGGACAGTCAGGAGTTTCAACTATCATGAGTGAAATTTTCTTTTTATGGTACATATTAGCCCGCAATTTCATCATTTATGCACGTCATGTGCCTTAACTTAACTTATGTGCCTCAAGTAGTCTGTCAAAATGATAATTTTTGACCAAGGATACCTGGACAGGTAGATATGCTGTTATCAACTATGGAATAAATAGACTATTACTTAGTGACTGTCTTTGAGAAATTGGTTGTCTGGAAAATTAAGGATATGATTGTTGAAAAGGTACTTAGTCAGGTATTTGGTATTTTTGATCAATGTATTGCTAGATAGACTAAGAGCTGAGGTAAGCCGGTCTGTGAATCAAATCTTAATTGACACAGTTCAATTTTTCATCCAACTTTTCCTACAACTCAATGGGATGAAAATGTTTCCCACTTGAATTAGGTACTTAGTAAAAAAAATTGTTCTAGAAATTGGGAAGTAAAGTTGAGCGGTAATAAGCACTGTGTGAAGTGGGCTCAAATATTACTCAGCGCTTCTCCTTTCAGTGCAACCACGATAGAGACCTCCTGGTTCAAAGTTATTTATGCTGATTCACCAGCTTCTACACTCAGCATGACCCTAATGAAAATTAAGGTTGTAAGACAGGTGGCTTGGCTCCCTCCTTAATCTTACTTAATGCGCACCTATATTCTTTAAAGAAAATGATGACCCATTGTTATCACTCAATATGATTCATGACTACTCTCCTTTAAAGAATAGATGGTGACTTTGGCTCTCTTCTGTTAACAAACTAGATGGCCACCTATCCTCTAAAATTTTTAGCAGACGTCCATACCACTCTATGTCCTGCACAGTATTATTTTCAACCTTTATTACCCAAATTAATGATCATTTTTATTACTAACACAGTCTTCTTTTATGGAAAATAATACACAAATCGACGGTGTAAGTTGGCAATCACATAACTTGGTTTGCGACGTCGTAGACTTCCTGTCATACTTTATTTTTTAGATGGAAAACTACTCAGCGGCCATTCTTCAAAACAGCCGTGATTTTTCTTCTCTATGCGAAGGAATTTCTGCATAAACTTCAAAGAATGATGTCAATTTGTTCTCCTTTAAAAAAATAACATAGAGGCGGAGATTTTCAGACACCGCAAACGAGTTATGGGATTGCAGATTTACACCGTCAAAATATATAAACGCATTACTGTAAATAAAATAGTATAAATTGAATGAAAAGTACCGTAGTAGGTATACTTTCTTCAGCAGATAGGTATCTATCTTGAATTCATTAGCCAATCAAGTGTCTGGCGCTCTCACCATAAACATAAAAGCTGTAAAATATTATTATCGTACACCGACCTTTCATTTGTCAAACCATTGAATGATCAACTAAGTAGTAAGTGACCCATCTGTGAGTACCTACTCACCTGTGTGTAATTAATTCTTAAGATATAATTGGCCAGTCATCCTAAAATATTTGAATAGTATCACAAACCTAATAATGCCAAGAATAAAATCACTAAAAATTCAAAAACTCAAACTTTCCCAACTTAATTATTTGTCTGGACGACGTTTCTGTCAACTGATCATGTAACTAATAAAATGTTTCCTCTTTTTTTTCACCAGGACAGATTGACTGGCAATGCATTTTGTAGCTTATCTTGTTTTGAAGGTATTATAAACATTCTTTTAGGACATGAAAGCACAATTCCCAATCACTTCATTTTCCTAGTCTGAGGAGGCATGCAAGTTGCGTAAATTTAACCTTTCATCAGTTTCATTCATGTAAGTAAGTAATTTGTTTTCCTCCTTTTAGAGTTTGTTTTTATTTGTCTTTGTGTATTTACCCTTTTTTTTCAAGTTTGCACGAGCTGTATAATACAAAATCATTACTTTTTTCTTGCTAAACATCTTATTCTGAAGTCCAAAAAAATACTATTCTAAGGTTTATTTTGATAGTTATACATTTCATCCCCCCACCCCCCTATTTTATGAATTTGAAATTAGGTTGTATCTTGTCTATACAAATTTATTTTTTTGAAGGCAACATCTCCTTGGATGCAAACTCTAAATGTTGTGCTCCCCACCCTCTTATCCCCTGAATTTCTAAAATTGAGTATAACTGTGAACAATAGCTTTTACGAAGGCCACAGCAAAAGACTGGTAAGCTCCTCAATAAGGTCAGCCCTGCTCTTACCCAATTAAAATGATGGAAGTGTAAATGACTCTTTAAGAACGACCTGATTGTTTAAAGTTCAAGCATTCATATGGCTTCGTTCCTCTGTGTGGCGTGTTTGCTCGTATCTTTCCCTCAAGCTTGAAATCTAATTATCAGCTTGAGATATTTTGGTTGTCAGCAAATGAAGTTAGTCCTTTTCCTGCCACACACATGCATCTTTAGTTGTGCTGTTCCAAATTGTATTCATCCTCTTTTCTCTCATCTATTTCATGCTTTTTGTGCCAACCTACCTTCTTTTTCTTTGATGGACAGTTCCACTGAAGATCAAGAATCTGAATTAAGTGCTGAAATATTTCTTTAGAACGTTTAATTTATCCTGTGTTTCTTCCATTAGAATAATTTTTTACAAATTTATTTTGCTGCTTATTTTTTCCGGGGACCAAACAAGAGAGGGGGAAAACCAGTAATTTAAAAAAGAATGGAGTATAAGTCTCTCTGAAACAAATGTTTTTGAATTACTCCCTTCTTTGTACACTAGAAAATTAATCTGAACATACTTTCAACATTATGCAAATTTTAAATCACTTAATGATGTACTGATAATGCAGTGGCATTGGAAACTATTTGATTATTTGTATGTGAGAAACATGAAGAAACAATGGGGGCTTGTAAAGTTACGGATTTAGAATAGCAAATCTTAAACTCGTAAGTTTGAGCAGCACCAATAGAATAAAGTGATGGGGTTTTCTCCTCTTGCAGAGAGATTAAAACTTTCCAAAAATCTAAGAATTGAAATAACCGAACAAAGTCACTTTGTATAAACTTAAAATCTGGTTTTTTCGTGACAGTATAGTTAGATCCCCTCTCCTAACAAACAAGAGACATAAGAAAAACGTGAAAAGAGGAAAACTTGTTTAAAAATTTAAAAACAAATGACATTCTAGGAACTTCTACTAATTATATCAACCTCCAGAAGTTGGCGAGTAAAGGATTAAAATTTCACGAATACAAACTATTACCAATGAATATGTCTCCCAGGTGGCAGTAATCTTCGAAACCTCTCAGTATTTTCCCAGGCAGTTTAATATTTATAAAAATTCCCTTGTAGATTTTGTTTTCTACTCAAGCTTTTGTTTTTAAACTATTTTTTTATCCTTCATGGTAATCCTTGGATGGTGACCACAAAATGCACTCATACATCCTACATTTTTATTTTTGCTAAAATTTCAGCTTTGTCTTAATTTTCCTGTTTGGATCATATGCACCAGAATGATTAAAGCTATTTTTATCCATTGTGCAGCATTGAGTCACCAACTCGATATTTATATGATATGTCATGTACTCTCCCAGTAACATAGCTCAGATAATTCTTGAACCCCCCCACCTTTGTGCTTGAAAGAATTTGATATTTTATACGGTGGTGTGGCATCTACTCATCAAGGCACAGTGTTCAACTCCATTTATGAATTTGAAAGATGGGCAATCTAACCTCCTCTTCTCAATTGGAAATTTGCAGAAAAATTGATAATATGATACTGCCTCCTAAATCATGCAGTTGCGTTTACGGTCAGTCAATCTAAAAATTTCTCTACCTTATAGTTCTTTGAGATACAATTCTTTAGCTGTTGGTTTTATTCAATTGCGATATCCAAGGTTTTTTTTTAAATTATCATTAAATTTTACATTTATTGTTCATGAGAAATGGTTTTAAGAAGATATTGAGTGTATACTTATTCTTTGCCCAAACGAGTTGTAAAAAAACATGAAGTACAAAGCATTTTAGTTCAATTCTGCCATGCTCAGAAAGAACACTGTATGAACATTCGAACATTGCCAAATTTCGCCCAACAAATCATTAATTTTTTTTTTATTAAAATTATACATATTTTTTTGAAATTCTCAGATATATAGATTGAATTGCAAACATAATTACCTAAAAAATTTGAAGGAAATTATTCAGAATACATATTCCCCATGAATTTGTAGTTTCATCTCCTTGTTTTTTTCTCTTTCATAATTTTTTTTATTTTTTGTTTTCCAGGTAGTTTAAATGAACGAAACATGGGTGGGGCGCTGAGCCATTTTTTCCAGTCTGGAAGCGCACTTCTTTCAGCCAATCATCGAGGTTGTTCTGACCAGACAAGATCTAAAATTCGAGTGGTTTTTGATGCACTAAGAGCTAATCCTAGAGTTACTTGTCAAAGACTTCAAGGTCTTCTCTCGCAGATACCCAAGGTATTTATTTCTAATGATAAAATAGCAGGAAACAATTATTCTACAAAATGTTGTGCTTAACATCATCTTATGACGTGTGGTGACTTTGGTGTCAGGGCAAGCTGTAGCAACTATGGTCTCATTGGAAGTCTTAGGAGTATGAGATACCAATTCCTTTCCTCTAGAATAAGAAAGGGCTCATTGAATCTAATCTGGCCCCTTTTTTTAAGTCTATTTCCTTTTTTTGGCATTTCAACAAATGGTCACTTTAGTTTGATTAGACTTGAAACTTAGATGAATTTTTTTGTGATTAATAGCATTTCTCATCCACAGTAAGTAAATACAATTTTAATTTTAGTTTTCCTGAAATTGCATAGAGCTTCAAAGAAAATTTCTATGAAAGTTTTTGAAGGAGGGACTTCATATTTTTTTCATAAGCTCATTATTCGTTAGTCAATACAAGAGACAAGAGACGAATCACCGTCAAAATCTGTGAAGGTTGCAAACGTTCATGAATACGGCAGTTGCAAGATCGAAGCATTGCCTCAGGAAGGAATTTTTCTAATGTATATTTTATTGAGAAACGTGTTTCTTTTTAAAAGCACAGAACAGCTTTTTTGGATGGAAAAAGGAGCTTAAAGCCCAAGTTATAAATAGGGTGTTTTTCACTGGGCTGAAGCTTTTGGCATCATCGGAGGCAACAAACCACGGTTTCAAACACCTAAAATCCAATGGAACATGACAGCCATACAATTAAAATCGTGAATGAAAGGTTTCATTTCAAAAAACGACTCAAACATTCACTTCAAAGAGCAATAATATTACAAGCACAGTCAAGATACATATCCTTGTCCCAATTGTGATCATAAAGTAAATAAACAAATGTCAGTAAAATCTGTCAGGGTGGTCAATTCTTCTTAAGGCGCCACAAAATCCTTTTGCAAGATATTTTTTTGTTTGAAACTGAGTTGGCTTTTTGGCAACTTTGGAAGTCTTTTTTTCAACTAAAACTAGATGAAATGGAAAACTTGAAAATGTTGGCATTTTTATTTTTTACATACATGTTAAGAAAGAATTTAAAAAAGAATATTGTGTGTCAGCCTTATTTCCCTAAAATATTCAAAGTATTTCTTCCTAATCGGTGGAACTTATTTTTAAGTTACATAGATGTAAACGAGCAGAAGATTTTTTGAAAAGTTTTCAAGTTGATTCAATTTATGCTGGATGTGACTTTTATTTATTTTGTATTTTTGTTTTTATTTCAGAATGAAAATATACTGCTGGTTCATGATGAAGAGGGTTATAACTTATTGCAAAAATGTGTAGGTCTGAACAATGTTGACATGGTGAGATGGATCCTGTCAAGAAATGTCGATCTAAACCGCGGTGCTTGTTCATTCCCCCTTCACATTGCATGTTTAAAAGGGTCAGTATGAAAATAATTCTTCTGGTGTTTGAAATTTTAGTGATTAGAAAGTACCTAGAAGCTGGAAGCTGGGTAAGTGGATTATGCCGCATCATTGGAAAAGGAACCGTTCCTCCTCAGATAATTTTAAGCCTTTAGAAAGTCCCTCAGAAACTAAAAGCAAGGGAGAAGAGTGTAAAAAATTTCATCCTCATATCTGGCCCAGGATACTGAGATTTGCACTCCTAACTTTCCCTCATCTTGAGAGAATTTTGTAAAAAGGTAAAATGTATATGCTGACTGTACACCAACCAATATTTTAATACAACTAGACTGTGCAAAAAGGTACACAGCACCAAATAATTCTAATAGTGACTGAATATGAACTAATAATTCAATACGCTTCGAATGTACAAAAGAGAGTTCTTTCCCCCAATACAAAGTATTTCTAGTAGATTTAAAAAGTTTCCAATTTTTTCTCAGGACTCTGAGAGTTTCCTAATTTTTAATGACAGCTTCTGAGTTAATTCCAGTGTAATGAAGAACTTTACTTCGTAGGAAATCAATCTGTAAAAGAAAATTAGAAATTTTTCAAGAGTAGATGAAGAAACAGCAAATTCAGTAGCAAAATTCTAGGATTCCTGCTAAAATTTACAACATACTTATTATTTCTAATAGTTGTAAATTATTTGAATCGCACATTGTTTATATTTTATTCGAGGCTAATCCATTCCATTTATATAAATACAATAAATTTGGATACATATCAGTGGAAAAGAATGAGCACCATGCTGCACCACTTAATTTTGTGCTCTTGAAGAGCTTTATTATTTGCCTCTAATGAACTCTCCAATTTCTCTCTTTCTAGATACTTAGAGTGTGTAGAACTTCTTCTAAAGCATGGTTCTAGAGTGGACGTTGAAGCACGAATGTGTTGGCCACATTCTCACAGCCCTAACTGTGAAGAACGAGGGAAACAGTGTGAAGGTAAGAAAGTTTTGTGACTTAGATATACCAGAAAAATCTTAATTATCAGGATCATTTGGGATTGGACATCATTCTGATACTTAAATTTTTGTGTATTTTGAAGAATCAATATGTGACATCGAAACATCACAAAATAAACAACCAAAGCATAACATTAAACATGAAAGCATTTTAATGATAACTTGCATCATTCTTGGTGAAAATAAAGTCAGAAATGAATGACTGCATCTTCGCACTGTTTCTCCTTTAATGTGAAAATACGAGCTGGCTTAAAAAAATTTCAGGAACCTTACCTAGAAAATTTTAAGTTCCTAAGTGCTAAGTTGAGCATGTATTTCTTTACAAGTTGATAATCATGTATTCATCTACAAATTGAAGACAGTAAAATGGATAAAAAAACATTTTGTGGACCAACCAAAAATCTTGTTTATTAAAGACAAATCTAAATGAGCTGAAAGACGTGGTTGACAATATTTAAAGTTTGTTAATGCCAATTTTGCGATTTTATGCAACCTGTTGAGTGTGTATACTTACAAGCATGAAAATATAGTTCTGTTGCTGTTTTGCAGTACTTTTGTAGTTATTTTGAATTATTATTGCAGAAAAACTCAGTTAATGAAAGTAAACTTGGATTATCTGATTTAAAAACTGCTTCTAATTTTAATTCCTTTAAATTTTATCAAAATTTTCTTAGGGTACTTCAAAAATATCGTGTATTCAATCTCAAAAAAGATATTTTCCCCCTGATACTTAAGCATGAAATGAATGATTGAAATGAGCTAGACTCCAAAACAGTGATGTAAATCCCTCTTGAACTCTTTTGTCACCTGAAACAACTCTATTATCACCCCCCCCCCCCCCTAAAAAAATATTACGTAATGGTAGCAAGTTTAAGGTGACGAAAGAACTTAATAAAGAAATTTGGGTCCTTGGAAAAATAAAATAAAACCTTTAGTTCCAGGGACCTTTAGCTCCTCATGTCCTTTAATTAGACTTACTTTTTCTTTTCTTTAGTCACTAACTAACTTTTTTACTTCCAAATCTTTCAGATGTTTATGTGAATGACCGATTAAATGCTGAGAGAGGAAAAGATAAAGTACAAAATGCTATCTGTTATGCGGTTGATGGTGACCAGGTTAGTTTCTTCACTTTTCGTTCAGCGCACCTACTTTTTTTTTTTTTTTTAAGAAAAGGCATACTATTCTGTTTACTGCTACAGCAGCTCGCCCAATCTCGGTTTGGTCTGCTAGCTGATTGTGGAAAAAAAGGTTTTTTTCCATGGAAAACCATGAGAGTACTCCGTATCAAATCTTGTCAAAAAATGTTGGGAATGTATGGGCCGGGCTGACGAACGAAGCGCCAAGGGGCGTCAAGGAGCCAAAGCAACTAGCAGAAACTCTGCCATCAGGCATCCTGAAGTTGGGCTGTGCTCCTTAACCTCGTGCTATTGACACATTCCATATTCCCGCAAGGCTCAGCAGCCGTCTGACGGTAGGTCAGACTTCAGCTAACGGTAGGTCTTTTCAAAAACTGTGGCAGACATTGCAGAGCGCGGATGTTTAGAGCATGGCCATGCCCCCCACCAAGTTAGACTGTGTTGTTTCAATCTTCTTTGATAGGTAGTGCTGATGTTAGGAATTGAACCCATAGTCACACAGAGTAATTACGGTTCAGCTGCATCCGTATGGCACTTGGAGTTATAAGTATAGTTGAAACTATAAGCCGCCTCGGTTGCACTACCTCTGAAACCTGTTGTCAGTAAAGAGTGTTTCTTAATTCATACCAAAGGGAGACAATCAATTTATGATGCCCTTGGAGACTTCAGCTAGCTTGTCGTGCTCATCGACTAAGCTGAAACAACTATGGTAAATCACAAGAAGCAGTAGGCTTGAGATTCAAATGAAGCGGGTACACATATACGCTTTATAATTCATTCAAGAAATAATTCCAATATTCCACTAAAATTTCTACGTAATAAAATCATTCATCACGAATTTTGATTTACTAAGACATGTCCAAATTTTTCTTGACCCATGACAATTACCTTGGGCACTTTGTATTATTTTTAAGTTTTTCTACAAGCTTTAGTTTTGACACTTTATTGAATCATTTTCAAAGAAGTCAATGTCTTATTTTCTGGGTTTTTAGGCCAATGTCTTGGAATGCTTGATGCAACAAAATGAAGGTGAACATTGGTTACCATGGCAACAAAAGAGGCCTCTTCTGCATTTAGCAGTTGCGGGAGGAGCATGGGAATGTGTCAAACTTCTGGTCACTGTTCGATCAGATGAGATAGGAAAATGTGTTGATGAATACTACCCTCTGCATCATGCAGTTTTAAAACCATTAAAATTTTTAGCTTTATTATCAAGGTATGCATCTTTTATGCTTTCTCTTACTGTTGTGTATGAAACTTGTAAATTCTGATGAGTCAATCACAGTTGGAGAAATATCTCACTATTCGGAGTGCTCAATGACAGATTGTTGCAATCTTAGAATCTATGTAGAAATCTCTTGCTGGGAAATGCAATCCAATTTCAGAAACATCGATTTTTCTAATAACTATTCACAAAATAAAAATAAAAAAAAATTTAAAAACAGTAAGTTTCCCTTTGAAGAATATGTATGTTTCTATGTGTAATATATGTGTATCTTTAAAAGACCGTTAGAAAGTGTTTCCTCTTAAGCTTAGCTTAACCTTTTGCTCTTGAGTGTCGACTTTCAGTTGACAGAATTGATTAACATATGTGAAATGGTAAAATGATGTGCTAAACTCTGCAGGAACGTACCTTAACTATCAAGGATCCATAGCTTGGTTTTTTCTGTTGGAGGTTGCTGGCAGTACAATTTTGCCGCCTTACTACACTTTAATCTAAGCAATTCAGGCCGAGAAGAGATTTTTTGCCACCTTCATTTACATATTGTGTTGTAGCCAGCTTTTGTGCTCAAGTATAATTTTTTAGTCTTTTTTTCATCTCTTTATTGACTCCACTCAAGTTTACAGAAAGTACAGGAAAGGCGACCCCCTCTAAAAGAATTCAAATGCAAAAGGTTTGGCGTTTCTTGTGTTATCTTCCAGCATAAAAATTTTCTTCATGAAGATAATATCTCTACCTAACAGCCTCTCTCAAATACCATAAAAGTACAGTGAATTCAAACTATGATAATTTTTCAAAGTTTTGAGCTTAAGCCTTAACTTTTTTTCAGTAATGGGGCTGACCTGACGGTAGTCACGCCAACGCAACAAATGAACGCTTTACACTTAGTCTTTCTTCTTGGTCGTAAGAGTGCAGAAGATACCCTTGCCACTTGTAAACTGCTCCTAGAGTCCGGACTACAGAAACAGATCAACGAACCTGATTCATTGGGCAACACACCTTTGCATGGCTTGATTGTGAGGTATGCTATTGAGGAAGCCAGGATTGCATATGACACAGAGATTCCATGGAACAAGTGGGATGTTCTGCATTTGGTAAGCACTACAAATCCATTTATTTTTGTGGGGTGTTTCGTCTTGTCAGAATTATTTACTCTCAAGCATCAGTTAAGTATAGAAATCTATCTCTCAAATCATACATCGTACTGAGTTCAACAGATAATTGGAGGCTTCTGAGGAATTCAAATTTCAACGCTCATTTCAAGCATTTTTCCAAAAGTAATGATAGATCTCAATTATTAAAAGTCCAGTGCACCTTTCAGTAAAGCTATCGGTCCTAAAAGAACCAATGATGGCCATGTGGCAATGCCTTAACGTGCAATATTGTTGTATGCAAATAACACAGTAGAAAAACAGCTCTTCAAACCTCTCATTTTTTTTTTTTTTTTTTTTTTTTTCCAGAAATACCAGGATATGTCTGACATATTAGGTGCCTGAAAAAGTGAGAATACGGTAACTTCACACTAAACTAAGTTGAGAGTATCTGTCATTGAAGAAAAAAAGAAGATTTGAACCTGAGTACCCATGAGTTATCCAAGAGATCTTGCATTCTGTCTAATTAACTAAGCATTTCATGTTTGAAATTGGTATTCAGTCAGTGATACGGACATTTTTATATATTCAATGACTAAAAGAACTACTCAAGCACTTAATCCAAACAAGTATACCTACTAATTTATCTCATTGATCGTTTCAGATGCGGTTTCTGTTATCAAAAGGTGCTCAACCATCAATAAACCAGCCTGGAAACAGTGCTTTGGCATGCGTTCTGAGGCACGTAAAGGATTGGGAGTTCCGTTATGAACTTCTCAACATGCTTTTACAAGAAGGAGGGAATCCAAACAATGTGGGCAGGGACGGAAGTGTCCCACTGATGGTCTGTCTAGTACCTCTAATAAACAAAGATCCTCTTCATCACCTAACCCATACAATGAAGGTTTGTGTTCAAAGTTTCCTGTTATTTTTCCATCATTTTAAAGAGAATATATGGGCTCACAAGAATTTTTAGACTGGTGACAAGAAAGTGCATTGTTTAATATTTGTACCATGTACTCATCTAGTGTTATTTGTGGTTGATTTTGCTAGTGCTCAGGTTCACAGAAAAGTTTGAGTGGGATGCGAGAGATTGATGCAAAATCTACCTTTTTTCCCTCTTTATATTTGTTTCTCTCATTTTTGGAATTCATTTAATTTCAATATTCAAAAGAGGACAATAACATAAGGGACATTTTTTCTAATTCAAGATTGAATGGCACTAAAGGGTTTCCTTGAGTCTGCACCTCAGAATCACCAAAACAGCCTTGATAATTGAAATATGACTGATTACCGACTTCGAAAACCTATTTTGACATGAGTTTTCTCCAACGAAAACAATAAGAAATCTACCTACTTATCAGCAATCCAATCAACCTCTCAAATCCGAATGTATTGCTGTGGATTAAGAAAATAAATACTTGTTTTTTGAATTTTAAGAATTTCAGAACTGGAATTGGGAAAACCGGAAAGTGTCCGGGAATTTTAAAAAGTCAGGGAAAACCTTGAAATATCAGGGAAAATGACAAAAAAGTCCAGGAAAAATTGTTGAGGCACCTTTATTTGCTTTATAGAAAGAGTTTGATGTTTCAAACAAACAAATTTGGCATGAAAACAACTTCAAATTATGTCTTTTTAACCGTCTGGCATATTATCAATTGTCAGGAAATTGTATCAAAATATCTCAGAGAAATCAGGAAAAAATCGGGGAATTTCATTATCCAAATTCTGTGGCAACCCGGAATTTCTACTTTTCAAAACTCTTCTACAAAAGTTGAAGTATGCACTGCAATGGTTACCACAAACCTAGTATAATACATAAAGTATCATCAAAAATTAATTTGTTTTCTTTCATCCTCTCTCATTGAACCATAACCATCTTTGCCACTCTGTTCTAGGTCTGCTACCAAAATTGTGTACGTATTCTATGCAAGCACGGAGCAAATCCCAACTGCACAACGCGGTCAAACCTGACACCTTTGCATGTCTTAGTGTTTTCAGCAAATGAAAATATGGAAAACGGAAGGGGGTCTGATGAGAATGAGTCAAAAACTGTACAGAACATGGAGTTTATACGAAGCCTGCTTGCAATTTTACTTCAGCATGGATTAGACCCTAATATTCGGTTTTCACCACGTACTCAGCACATTCTCCAGTCCATTCTGGATATGATCCAAGCGTCACGTCAGCCTTCTGAGCTACAGCTTCAAGAGGTTTATAGGCTCACTCTTATATTTTTGCAGGTTAGTACACTATACCTTTTCTTTAATTTTCCTACCTAAGATGGCGAATATATTAGAGTTGCAGTGGTGTTGGTCGATTCTTGAACGGCAGCTTCCCAGACAGATTTAAAATCAAATCTGCATTAGAATAGACAAATCTTCAAATTTTTAACAACACGGAAAAAAAAGAATTGCTGATTCAGCAATTCAATTGCTAAAAACAGTGAGTGCAATGTTTCAACGCAGATTTTACAACAAAAAAATGCTACTTTAACCACATTGTAAACTACTTTAACCACGGGGGTGGTTAAAGAAGCATTTTTTGGTTGTAAAATCTGCGTTGAAACATTGCACTCACTGTTTTTAGCAATTGAATTGCTGAATCAGCAATTCTTTTTTTTTTCCGTGAAGCTAAAGATTGTAAAAGTTGTGATCTGTATTGCCAGGATGGGTGGATCTTCAAACTCAGGTCACCTCAAATGTATTATCATCAGTAAATAATACTGTGCAAGGAATGTTGTATACAAAGCAATTGAAGATATCTATAGAAAATACAATTCTGATGCGTAGCACCGCTCAGAAGAAAGGAATAGTTTACTTTAAAAATAAGAAAGGCATGTATTTTTTTTTTTTTTTTTTTTTTTTACAAAAGTTTAAGTTAAAAATAAAGTAAAAACTGTAAATTAAAAACTTTAGGAAAATGAAAACTTCAAATTATAGCAATGAGCATCTACACGTCCTCTTTACACTACCTTCCGAAGTACATGTAGCAAGTATTAATGATCATATTGAATGATGAATGGCCTTGTTTATTTATAACCTTATGCTTTTTCTTCATAGTATGGTGCAAATCCTGACTTACGAATTCCGCTACTCGACCCGGGATGCCACAATTCTGCAACAGCCAATGTCCTGTTACGGACCCTCAGGGGAAATCACTATGTCCTCTTCTACTATGTTACTCTAATTTTGCGGAAAGAAGAATTGCTTCACAAGTCCTCCGCAACATTTGCGTCCATCATCTGGCTGTACTACTTCTCAATGAGTCACCGTGAGCTTTATGATTGTTTGGGTGGTCTGCTCAAAGCCTTTGAAGCTGGTGTCCTTCCAATGCGTGCAACAGCATTGGTTAATTTGTTAAAGGAACTGTACACAAGACCGCGATCTCTAAAACAGATTGCACGACATCATGTTTACAAGAGCTTGGGTCGCAAGCCCGCCATGCATGTTAACAAACTGCCACTTCCCAATGCACTCAAGGAGTATATTTTAAACTTTGAATTTTAATTCATCATTGTGTCTCTTTTTAATGAGAACCTACAACTTTGTTCTTCCTCTTTCCTCGCAAAAAGCTGGTTTTCATCAGATAAAGCTGCTGTATTGTTTTACAACAGTCATTTCACTATTCCACAATAAACATCACTATTAACGAAGCCAATTTTTCTGCCCTACATAATTTGTTGTTATAGCAAATTAATTTACGCTTTCAAGTTTACCTAAATAATTTTAGGAAACTAAAAAGTTAATCATAAAAAGTGTGTAAATATCCAAAGGCAAAATTTTAAACATTATAAGATAAATTCTCAGTCATCCCTTCTTGTTCATGTACAATATGTGAAAAGCACCAATAATTTGTCTCAAAACGCATTTTAATAGAAATTCAGGCAGCCCAAACTTATGATTGACTATGCTGATTCATTCAATTCATTTGTAGTCTGAACCAGAGCAATTTTAAAGAGATATTTTGGTAGCTTTTTGAATCATAATTTTCTTATCAAGAAATAGTTTTTAAATGAAATTTCATGAAGTCTTTCAAACAAAAAAGTAAGGAGATGTAATCTCATGGAGAAAGTATTTTTTGTGAGTTTATTTAAGACCAATTTATACAGATATGTCATTCCTGTGGCCAAACTTTGGTGTGAATTGACACCAGGAAGTCCAAATGCAATACATTTCTTACCGGATCATTTTGCAATGAGCTTTGCAAAAAAATGTACAGTGACTGATCCGTGTGAACCAGTGGCGTGCGCTGAAATTTTGTTTCTCTTTCGCAAATTACCTTGCTATCCTTTGAATTCACAGGTGCGATGGAAACAGATAAGGCAAGCTGCAGCTCGCCTCTTATTTTTTTTTCTTACGTATGGGCTCAAAGAGCATACAGGTAATGTGCAAGTGAGAAACAAGATTTCAGCGCACGCTACTGGTGTGAACTGGTCTTGGTTTCAGAGACCCTCTTCCAGACTTTTCCCATTGTATAATAAAAGAATTGGACAGACTTTACTGCATTTTTCTAAAATACTCATCCACAATTAGGAAAATGTCTTTACTAGTCCTCAAATAATTTCTTATGCAATCAAATGCAGAATGCGAGGGACTAGAGCTCTCTCAGTGATGAAAACTGTTGGTGAAGTTGATTTTGGGAATTTTCTGAGTTTGCAAATCAGATTTTAGACCAAGCCTAGCGTACAAAAACAGGTTCCTTTTCTTGTATTCTCACCTCCATTGAAATTGTAAATGAGTCTGACTACGTTCATTGAATCAAAATGTTTGCCAAGTCCACAATACTAAGTTGAGCATGTAGAAATCAAGAAAAGTCCTCAACAAAAACTACTAAACAAAGAATAGATTCCTAAGCTACTTTTTTCTTTTCTTTTTTCTGACTCTTCTCTGTGTCTCTAAAGTGTCAATGTTTTACACTCTGCTCGAAATGTTCTCAATTGAGGCTGATTTTGTTTTTGCCATTATTACGTGTAATTACTTTCAGAAAAGGAACAAATCAAAATTTTGTTCAAAACCTTACTTATTCAAGTTTTATCGTTGTCTCTGTTATGTTTCTGTTTTGAACTTTTGTTTTTATTATTGTTAATTTAATTTATTGACCCAGTCCAAGTTTTTAATTATCCTCTAGTATATTCGAAAACTATGGCTGTTTTTTCAGTTCTAAAATTACCTGTAAAAACTAGAAAGTAAGAATGAACCACAATACATTGTACCTAAATTTTTTACGTTAGATTTTTTAAATTGGTGTGAAAAGTTGTTTTCAATTTTATTCCATCGACAAACTTGTCTCTTGTAATTTTTGTACATAAATTTATTATTTACATCAATTTTATATCTGTGTTTTTATTCATCATTCTTTTTACACTAGCTACAAAACCTAGAATAAATCGTCATTTGGGTAAGATCCTGAGAACCATGATAACTTGACCCTGTGCCTGCACTACCTGAGTTGAATGTGCCCAACAATTTTTTGTGCTTGTTTCATTGGTCTATAGATTCATGGATGTAAATTCGCTTTGCAGTGCCAATAAGAAATGCGAATATTTTTGTCTGAAACTGTTTCAACAAAATGTTTAAGCAGCACTGAAAAAGTGAACAAGTATTGTGAAATAGTCTCTTACAAATAAATTCGTAGAAAATTTCGTATTGGCACTGCAAACTGATTCTGATTCAACGAACCCAAAGTAATGCACACAAGCTGAATTTTATGCTTGCCAAAAATTTTGTGATTTTTTTCTTGCGCAGAAGGAAGGCGGAGGGATAAGCCATAGGATGCACCATGAGGCTAATAGGTGACATAAATTGTATTAAAATGAGGCTCGATGGTCTCAGTTAAGGAAAATCATCCGGTCTTCGCAAATATCAACAAAAAATTGAAATACCTTTTTCGATCTTCAAAGCCCATAATATTTGTATGGACTAATGTTTTATTCCATATCTTTCAAACATTTTTACCACGACTTGCTCACAGTTCACTTCGTGAGTCCTCATACTTTAATTCGACAGATTTGACCAGAATTATGTCAACTACATTAGTAAAGGCCTATTAACTTCTCAGGTTTTTTTTGTAAAAAACCAAGTCACATTCCCTAAGAGAAGGTATATTCATCATAATCTAGGCTTAACGAAAGTTTGCTGTGTGCGGGAGAGGGGGGGCCTCGGGAACATCTGATAAACAGCCATGAATTCGATCAAAATAGCCCTTAAGTAAACCCTACAGTGCAGGGGGAGAAGTGATTATCCACCTCAATCGACATTACTTCTGATTTCGGTCACAAAGTTGGTGCGAGATTGCGGCAGCCGGGACCATCACGCGCAAAATTGAAATTCGCGGGTAGAGAAAGCGCGGCACAAGTAGTTACACATTTATTCCCTAGAGAGCGCTTTCATATCAAAACAATTTTAGGCGGGATTTCTGGCGCCAAATTCTCATTCTCCTCGTCTTTTTCAGCCTTCTGCTCCTCGAAACCTTTGTCCTTATATCTTTGGCCTGCGGTTTGATTTGGTCCATCAACGTGCCCGTGTTTTCTAGTCTTTTTGCTTATCTCTCTTGAATTTTTGTCTTTAGTGTGTCGTGTTTAATCTATAATCCTTCAAAATGTTCGAAGCAAGATTAGTTCAAAGTTCCATCTTCAAGAAAGTGCTCGAAGCCATCAAAGAGCTTCTCAATGAAGCCACCTTTGATTGTTCAGATTCAGGGATCCAGCTACAAGCCATGGACAGCTCTCACGTCAGTTTAGTCTCTTTAAATTTAAGGAGCGATGGCTTTGATCAGTACAGATGTGACAGAAACCTCTCAATGGGCATCAACCTTGCCAGGTAACGCGCTAATGATTCATGCTTTCAGCGCTCAAGTCTTGCCCATGTCCACACCTTATCTCAACATCACCACCTGAAGATTTATCTCTCTCACAATATCTCTGCCAGGAGCCAGTTGTACATCAACATTTTTTCTAATATTTCCTATCCTCTCCAGCACCTAACTAACCTCGCACTTATTCACTCAAGTCGATTCTAATCTCCATTGTCCATAAGCCCTCATGTCCCCTCTCAGTTAATGGAAATCACATTGGCTTAATCTGACTTATGTATGAATGTAATCAATGTGATCATTAATTTCCGTAGTCTTCAGAAAAGGACCTCATCCAAGAATGCTGATGAAATTGCGCAACATCGCAGCGAAACCTCGCCGCAACAAAGCATTGAATTTTTGGAGGGAAATCTCTCGTTTAGTTGCATTGAGCGCTATGTAGCCTCATTGTTGCAATTATTTCTGGCTTTGTTGGCCTGATGAGACAGGCGTAGGCCTCTTTGCTGTTATAGAATTGATTTTCCATTCCCAGTCAATCTGACTGACATTTGATAACGAGCAGTGTGCACTTCACCTTATCTCGACCAAGTCCCGACTCATCTGCCCAAAAGTAGAGTTGAAGTCCAAGTTATTAGTTCTTTACCATGACTTCTTAACATAATCACTGATGATCTGCTACCTTCATTTAATTATAAGAGTTAATGAAGGGTAGTCACAGCACCCGCTTGTAACCCCTACCCGCGAAAGGGGCTTATTTTACCTCCATCTTGTTTATTTCTCTTCTTCTGTCTCAATTTGATGGATTTGCTTGTTTCTCTTTTCAGCATGACCAAAATCATGAAATGTGCTGGTAATGATGATATTATGACCATGAAGGCGCAAGATAATGCTGATTCTGTTACATTCATGTTCGAGTCTCCCAACCAAGAAAAAATGTCAGATTACGAAATGAAACTTATGAACCTCGATCAAGAACACTTAGGAATCCCGGTAGGTTTTGCTCTAAATCTTATTTTGTTTACACTCATTTTTGTTTTGCGATCTTCTAATTTGTAAATAATGATCAGGAAGAACCAGGGAAACAGGAAATCCGAAGGTCAGGGCAAACCTGAAAAGTCAGGGGAAAGGGAGAAGAAAGTTTTGTAGAAACGATAAGAGTGACTTGACCGACCTTATCTGATTATATTATAAATAATGCTGTCTTAATGGAATACTAATGAATTAAGAATATGGTTTTGGAACCTCTCGATACTTGGAATTAAATTGCTAAATTGTGTGAACCATCATGTAATAAGGATGTTCTCCATTTATATACTATCTGCCAAGAAGTAGCCATCACACAGGGTGCAGAAACTACCTGACTGCGTAGCCTTTCGGCTACAGTTCAGCTGTTTGAAGAAAAAATAAGCAGGCAGTAGAATTTTGTCGTCTCTTTGATTTTAATCAATACAATTTTGGGTGAGTGTGCTGGAAATTTTTAAACCCACAATTTCATGTGCTTCCAAGAGGGAAGTGCACTGTTCACAACAAATACAAATAAGCAGGCACATCTCCATTAGAACCTCCAGTTATCGGTCACTAACTATCAGCAATAATAGCAGCTGAACAATTCGACAGTGTAAGTTGGCAATCACATAGCTCGATTTGCGACGTCGCAGACTTCCTGTCATACTTCATATTTTAAACAGAAAACCACTCTACGGCAATTCCTTAAAACTGCTGTGATCTTTCTTCTCTGTGCAAAAAAAATTTTGCATAAACCTCAAGGAATGATGTCAATTTGTTCTCCTTAAAAAATAACATAGAGGCGGAGATTTTCAGACACTGCAAAGAAGATATGTGATTGCGGACTTACGCCGTCGAAGTGTTCTCATTCTTGGTGCAGTATATCAACTTAATCCTGATCATCTTTTTGTTTTTCTTGTTATCTTGATACTTTAGGAAACAGACTACTCTTGCGTCATCAAGCTTCCATCTGCAGAATTCGCCAGGATCTGTCGAGATTTGAGCCAGTTTGGGGAGTCTGTAGTTATCTCATGTACAAAAGAAGGAGTTAAATTTTCAGCAGCTGGCGACATCGGCTCAGGTAATCATAAAATATTACACCCTTTGTAATTTCTTTAAAATTCTGATTTTCTTGTTTAGAAAAAGAAGTCTTCAATTAATCGTATCCAAGATAATGTTTGGCAAATTCTAAATTATCTGAAAGGAAAGAAAAAGACAGTCTCGGGCAGTTACTGTTAACACACCTAATTGTTTAAATTTGTTGGACCTTTTTGTCCTAAACGCAGTTTCATAAAATCAAAAGCACCACAGTCGATTAAAGTAGGTGTCTGAAAATTTACTCCAATAATTTATCAAATTTCTTCGTGAAAGTAGGTTACACTTGTTCTATCTCTTTTTTGTTCTCTAAGTTTTTTTCTTTTTCTTTTTGCAGCAAATATTAAACTAGCACAAACTGCCAACGTTGACAAAGAAGATGAGGCTGTCTCAATTGAAATGCAAGAGAAAGTATCATTGACTTTTGCTTGCCGGTACTTAAACTACTTCACGAAAGCCACTCCATTATCACCGCAGGTATGCTTGTTTCCCATTCTGTAATAAATTAAACACTCGATACGTGGCTCCAAAAATTTCGACAACAATTTTATGAAAAATTTTGTTTAAAATCTTCAGCTGTTGCAGTTGAAACACTGCGTTTTTATGCGAAGAGTGATCATGAGGTTGATGTTTTCTCAATTTTTTGGACCAAGGCACTTGTACATATACCCTTACCTCTCCAAGCTGGAAATCTCTTCAACTACCGTCAGTGTCATAGAAAACAAGAAGATGGGCTCCAATTTCAATTAACTCTTCTCTAACTACTCTGATTTGAAGAGAGAATGAGCTCTGCAATCAAGTATTGCAGATCTCGTCAATCAATCAAGATTTCAATGAGTTAACAAAGAAATGGTGAATGGAAGAGGTCAGAAAGCAAACCAATGGTCAAATACTAATGTAATAAACTGAGAAACTACGCAGTGAAAGAAAGTTCTGCTTTGATCTAAGTCCCTGCCAATGTGGTGTCCACTTGGAGAAATGCAGAAATTTTCCGACCCTGCAAAAAAACTTACAGATTTTTTTTTCTCTTTCTCCCTCTCATACTTTCCAAGTTGCCAGGGGGAACAAATTATGAATTCTGGAAGTAAATGGGGGAAGACTTGAAACTTTGTGTACACTTGTAATAAGTTCATAGTTTGCCCTGAACAGATTAGCTATCTTTTAGAATATGACAGAACTTACTATCTATGGTTTTGCAACGAATCTAAATGTATAGCCTCTGTTGATTTCAAGTCGACCAACTTTTTTTGGTATATTTGGGTGCCTGCAGGTCCTGAATCATTCAAATTTTCAAATCAGTTTTGAAAGTAAGAAAAATTCCAAACATTTTATTTCAGGTTCAGGAAATTCTGAAACTCTCGTGTTTCTGCATTATCTTTTCATTGGGAATGCAACTTGCACAGGGCGTCAAAAGAATGTTTTAGTCAATTGCAGCGAGATCATTTGCTATTTTCACCGTCACCACCAGACCTATCTAAACCACCTCTTGTTAGTTGTTGCTTTGTTAGAGAAGTGACAAAATTGTCCTAGCAATTTGTGCTCAACATGCATAATTACCTTATTTCTAATCTAGGCTAATTATAGAGATCGTTTTACTAATTTCTAAAAAAACTGCCATTCATGCTCTACTTCCATCCAGTCAATTTCAAAATCAATAGTTCAATAGTTATGCAGTAAGCGAACAGACAGTTGCTGCAGGAAGGGTCTAAGGATCAGGAGAAAGACAGTAATTTTATTTGCAAAGCAAGTAGACACCCTATCCAAGCGTCACCTGTTGTATGGTAATGAAATTTTGCTAATAACTCAATAGTGGTCTAGCTTGAGTTGAGGTGACGGTAGAAAAGTTATGTGAGGGAACAGATTAAGTAGTCTGTCCGGAGCAAATTTCCACTCTTGAAAAAATCTCAGGTCCTAACTCATTGCATAAGCCATGTCATTACTTAATTGAGAATATTAATGTAATTCAGTGTAAATCCAACTTAGTATGAATCTGCGTTGCTTTATCACAAGCTTCACAATTCACTACTGACTGAATTGCTGCGTTGGCAGGAACCTAATGACTTGAAACTCATAAAATCTATCTTTTTTGTAGGTCTGTCTGTCAATGTCTGCTGAAGTGCCTTTAGTCGTTGAGTACAAAATTGGTGAAATTGGTCATATTCGCTATTACCTAGCCCCAAAAATTGAAGAGGATGAAAACAATTAAGTGTAATTGCGCTCCAAACATTGTAAGCGTATATTTTTACTTTTCTTCAAGTATTCAAACCAGATTTCAATGTGAGGTGTACAGTTCCTCCTCAATTTCCAATTTTTTGTCCACAGCAGTTTGCCCCAGTTCTATTCTGCAGACACTGCACTCAATTCTCATTTGTAAATATTTTTATTCAATTTTTTACATGTATTGCCGTCTTAGTTAAGTGTCAGACAATTGCACGAATTTAGTAATCATGTAGGTAAACATTTGTTTGATTTGCTTCCTACCTCTATTTGTACTTGCTGCATCACAGAATACTTGAAGTTGTTCAACATCCGCAATACTGGCAACTATGCAGCTGGTAGTCAAGTACATTCTCAGATGAAAGATAAAAAAAAGTCTGCACGTGTATAAGTCAGTCCAGTGGCTATTTATTTTTTAAAGTTTGTAGCCCCGTCAAAAGCGGTTGTGTCTAACTTTTTAGAATTTTATTTTTCATAGACACATTCTTGAATTCCTATCACCTCAGCTACTTTTTGCAAGATATTCTTAAAAAAATGTCTCTGCCCGGTGTAAATGTATTTTGTTATTTTTTATACGCTCGGTGAATAAATTTTCATGAAAGTATCTTAGTCACCTCATTTACAAAACAAAACTTCTCTATATTTTTATGAGCTCATCTAATTCTACCTCGGAGCTATTCATTATCATTTCATAATTTTGCTGAAAAATCTTACTATTGTCTTTACGATTACCTAAGCCAAGGAAGCAGTACAAAAAAAGAACCATTAGAAAAAGATCTTTATTCGATTCATTCTTATGAAGAAGAAAAAAATATCTGTATATTACAGTTCAGCATGCACTTACAAAATAAGTATGAATGATAATAAATATCTAATAACTTGAGCCATCTCAGACTAGATTGTCAAACTGATTTGCTTTCGATACTGATTAAATTGGATAAAATTTAACACTTGGGAAATAAATATCCTTCACAGACAACAGTGCTATCTGTGCCAATCGTATTCATGGATAAAATGTATAAATCAAGTTTAAAGTTAAGAAAATTTTTCATGAAGAAGTGATGCCTTATTAGATATTGCTCAAGGAGGCAGTTCTATAGACCTTTCTTGAATAGAATGTTCTGAAATGTCTTCCTACATTTATCTCTTGTCTCGTAGGAAACCATTGGTTTCGCTTAGCTTGATAAAATTCTCAGAAACACATGTGGAAATGTAAATTTGAACAAACGCCTTTGATTTCCTAGCTAGAAGGAAAAACATCATAAATGGACGTATACTAGGAGTTGACAATCTATCCTGAAGAACAGTAAATCTCTATCAGAGATCATGTGATAAATCTCAAGTATAATAGTGTATTCCAAAAGTATCACTTTGTGATACATATTCTTTAAAATGGATGACAGTTCAACAAGTTTTAGTGTTATTTACAAATATTACAAAATTGAAGCATATTTTAAGAAAATAGGGATTTATTTTTGAAAGTAAAAAGTCAATTATGTACAAGAAAATGAGACAGGAAACGAAGAGTCGTAAAGTTAATTGATTAGTTCGAAGTTCGTGTTCAAACTTAGAATACTGAATCACCAATATATTGGGTGTTAGGAGTGAGAATTTTTGGAAGTATGACAATATCTGATTGGTGAGTGACCTTAGTATTGGACGTCATTAAGCAGAACAGATCTATTTATAAAGGGGATTTTAAGACTAATGTATGTGACTAGATCTGAGGAAAGGGACTATATCTTCCTGGAGATAATTTTCCTTAACTGTTTTCTAAAACTCAAACCAAGTCTGTCTACAACCGATGAATTTTTGTCTCGTAATTTCAGGACTCATAGCTTTCAGGGCCAATCTTGCACCAAAATTTTCAGATTACCTCCCTCCATACATTTGAAAAAAGTTACGGATAATAAGGTCCCTTTTATCAGATCCGGTCCCGTATAGTCAATTATTCATCTGTGGTATATGTGCAATTTTTCGAAACTACTTTTGTAAATAGATCTGTCCTGTCGAATGATGTTTCATCAATTGCACAGTCTTATTCTTGACCATTATTCAAAGTGGAATTTTGCTTGTGATATTCAAGTTTAGGACATTCAACGGAATATCACAAGTGAATTTTGATTTTTCATGCACCATTGATTTTTTTATTTTTTTTTTGCATTTCTTTCAGCCAAAATAAGTTATTTTAACTATTCCATAAAATTGAAGCATTTAAATAGCTTTCTTTTACATAGGTGATCACTTCCTGAAAAGTTTCAGCAAACATAATTTAAACACTCTTGTCACATAATTATATAAACTAAAATTGCAATGGCACAACCATTTGATCATGAAGAGTCCTCATGTGCCTCAAAAGATTGCTCTTGACATTAAAGCCCTTCTCACAGTGTTCACAAATATATGGTCGCTCGCCTGTATGGGTACGACTGTGTATGAGCATTGATGCATGTGAGGGAAAGGATTTTTCACAGATAGGACACCGCTTCCGGCTGTTAAGAATACGTTTTCGCCGTTGGTTTAATGACGCTAGCATGGCAGTGGACTGCTCTGAAGCTGGGGGTTTTGACGAGTTATTGCTCATAGCTAGTTGTTCATCTGTATGTGATTCCTGGATGTGTCGCACCCAGTCACCTGGCACGGTGAACACCTCTTGGCACAACTCACACCGAAGGGGTGGAAATTCGTTTGAGTCCTCTGCTGTGCCATCCTGTGAACAATATTTATTAATTTAAATAATATATATTTTTTGGCACTTACTACTCAGCACAGCACTATCATTTGTCTTACCTCGCAACGCTGCTTGGTTAATGTCAGTAATCAATCATTATATTCAAAGATCATGACAAGTCAGATGATACCTGGAAAAGTTAGGAAATTTGCTGTGGAACCTCAAATTTTTCCATCTCAAGCAAAACATAGCATTTTCTTAATTTCAAGAGACTTTGAATAGACTAAAAGTTCTTTGTGAAAATAAGTTTTACAAAAAGTAATGCCAGAAAGAAGCATTGAAAAGTCAGGGAGTTGAATGTTCTTAAATGCTAAAATGTCTAAGATAAGTCAGGAAATTTCGAAATTCAAGAAATCTTGTCAGCTTATCCATGAGTAGATCAATAGCAAAGTTGGAAATATTAATGTCACATGATTAAACGTATCACAGTATTCACTGAGAAAAACCAGCAACTGTTGAGAGAGGCTGATGCCAAGGATGGTTAAAAATACAAGAAATAAATAGAGTTCTCAACGGCTAATTTTTGCAATTGAAGCCATCTTTGGGCAAGATTCTGGGGAGAATAGAAAGGAAGCGTGCGGTTCTCTCATGGTTGAAAAGCTTTCTCTGGCATCTAGACCAATTCAATTGTTTTCTTAAATTTTTGCTAAAATATGAGTTCAAGATTTAAAATATCTTTTGTAGTAAATTAATACAAGTAGCCATTTATTGAGTTCCAATCAGAGTCCTTACCGCAGAAGATCGTTTATTCCTTCGCTGTGGTACTTCTGATGCGGGGTGAGTCTCGACATGTCGCACCCAGAGGGCAGGTGTGTTGAAAGTCTCCCCACACATATCACAAGTTAAAGGAGCATAAAATTGATGGGACTCCTCTGCCTCATCTCCGTCATAAATTTCCTGGAATTTCAAATGATGGAAGTTTAACCTCTCTGAGAAGTAGAAAAAGTACTTGCAATGTCTCATGTATGAATGTACTAGTTCTAAACAATGCAGCTCCTTATCATAAATTCACGTTATGAAAGTCCGTGAGTAGATGAATTAAAAACTTCCGTGCCAAACCATTAAATTTTTTTTTTTTTTTTTTTTTTTTTGGCGTAAAAGCTAATTTTTAGGTGACTTAGCCACAAACACTCTGGAAGTGAAAAGTGACATTACAAGTTTAGTGTAGGTATGTATTTACCGCAAAACTTGAAATGTGTTCCTTTGTGGCTTAATGGCTGAGGATTATTTCATCATTAGTTTAGTGCACAGGCAGTTGTCTATGTTTTGTTTATTAAGTTGAAGTGTGCTCAGTTGTTGTTTGTAACACTTCAACTTACTCACAGCTTTCTTTAGGTGACTCTGGTAAAAATATTGTCCAATAATTCCATTTAACATTTTAAGCTTGTCTCTACAATTGATTTGCTTTGTTTTATTAGTAAAAAAATGTAGTAAGTAATTTTCACTGTATGTGAAACAAGTCAGCTGAATAATTATAGAGTCTTTGTGCATTTCAAGCAGAAAGAATTTCTCATAACTTATTTTTTTATTACATTTTTTCAGACGCTAAAGAGAGAAAAAAGGAGGCCAGAAGTAAGTGTCTTACACTCTGTCAATGGCAAAATTCCTTTATCAAATCATTTCTCGGCAATCTTTAAAATTTTCTTCACAACATCATCGATTTCTTTAGATTTCATTGATTTATTTTTGCAAACTATTTTTCTTTTGAATTTTACTGATTAAGTATCTTAGCTGTACTTCAAGTGATTCATGGAAATTTTCATGAATAAAGTTTCGATCATAATATAATACTTTCGATGAATTCAAAAGGAGTATGATGCCCAGAGGTTAATTTAAGTTGTATCTCTAAATATTTTGCAAAAATACATTTAAAATTCATGCGTATCAAAGTAAGATGCTTCGCACATTAATTATGTACTCACCATTCGTATTTCACCATCTTCCCCAGAAATCCTCCCATCAGAGTCATTCCATTCAATAGGCTCCTCCTTTATCATCAGCTCAATCTGCATATTCTCCGCCACCCCTACAACCTGCTCAAGTGTAGGTTCCTTTTCCTTCTCGTTATCCTTGTTGCTCTCCTCTATCTTTTTATTCACTTTTTCATTTGCCTCTTTTCCTTCCTCGCTCCCTTTGTCCATTGGCTTCTCTGCTGTCTCTTCTTTCTTCTTCATTTTCGTTTTGTCTTTCTCTACAATCACTCGCATGTTCTCTACATCGGAGCCATCATTTGACAAGCTCTCAGTCCGTAACTCTTTTGTTGTTTCGTCTTTCTTACTGCTCTCTGAATCAGACTGGTTGGAATTACGTCGCTGCATTAAGATGCCTTCACTTTTCTTTTGTTCTCTCTTCCCATCAGCCTGATTGTAGCATAGTCCTCTGATGCTTAGAAGTTCACCAGCTTTTAAAACACTACTAAGTTGGTCGTTGCTAACAGTTGCTTCTCCACTGTACATGTACTGGAGCAGAATAGACAGGGTCTGGTATGTTATTTCTGTAGGTAAAACAACAACTAAGTTAGAGCCAGCAGTAGACGCTGGCCGCATGTTGAATAAATGACTGAAGTAAGCACTGCAAGCAGAGAGAATAAATCGATGGGCAGAGAGACAGCGGCCGTCAATGGTCACAAGAGTCACATCAGCAAAGGAGAGTGAACGATGCAAACTTGCCACGGAAGAGTGCAAATGGACACCATGACTATGCCATTTAAGTTGATAGTTCTCCGCAAAGTAGTTTGTCATCTAACAACAGAAAAAATTTCATATTTGTTCAATAAGATTAGGCAGAACCTGGAAGTGAAATATTTCATATTGCAGAATGAATTTAAGCAAGAAAAATCACTCCTTTTAGTCAACAAACAAGGAATTCGATATGAAAAAAATATTATTGTTGCATAAAGCATGATCAGGTGTGAGTCCTCCCTCAACAATGTTTCCATTGAATCTTGCCATGATTTTTACTTTACAGATCCAATGTATGAGTCTAATCATTGGACATTATACCTAAAAAAAAAAAAAAAAAATTGATTTGCTCGGTATGTCAGCTCAATTTATTTATACAGTCAAGCTGTCGGACACTCTTAAAAATTTGAATTTTATAGCGTAGGTCTTCAAAATATATTTGAGTCCAAAATAGTCGATTTCAATTAACCAGAAAATTAATGAGCTTTTTCAAAATGAAAATTTTAAATTAGGTAGTAAAATAAGAGAGAAAAAGAAGAATGCTGTTTACCTCCTCTCACCAAGAAATTAGAGAGGGAATTTTTTATAATATTTTTCAGGACCGATCAGTGGAAAATAAGTAAACAAAAGGAAATTCATGAGTAAAAATTCACAAAAAGTCATGAAAACTCGATTTTTTCCACTCCAGGTATTACTCACCGTTTATCTTCACGCTTTTTCGCAGGTACAAAAAGAAAAATACTTCCTCTGAAGCTTCGCACCCAATCAGGAGGTGTATTTCGTAATCAAACTTTTGATTTTTGCAGTTGCTCGATCCCGAAAGAAATTTTGTCAACACTCACGACGGTAAAAAAAACTCACAACCTTCCTCTCTCGAATCCTCCGCACAGTCCTCGTCAATTAGATCCATCAAACGTCCCGAAACAACTCCGCACTGCAGGAAATCCCGGAAAACTGCACTTCCGTCGGGAGGTACCAAACACTCACGGGGCAGTTAAGATCCCCGTTCACCCGCGCTTTGGTCAGTCACCATCCGCAGGCCTCCAGAAGCGAAGCACATGTTGACTTAACTAGGGGTTAGGGACGCGATTTTTCGCTCGTCAATTCGAAAAGGAGCCGAAACGACGGAGATTTCACCCGATCAAAAACGGAAAATGCCAATCGTGGAGGCGTCGTCGGAATCGTGTGTCGTTGAAAAATCGATAGCTGATGCGCAAGCATTTTATCGATTTTCGAGCGCCACCGCCACCGCGTTATCAGTGGCGAGAGGGAGACCGCTGAAGCGGCGCGAGCGAGAGGGAGCGAGGCCGCGTCGCCTGGGTGCGAGAGGGATGAAATGAGTCGAGGGAGGTGAGGCCATGGGAGCGAGTGAGGGATCCCACCGCGGGAGCGAGAGAGAGGGAAAGAGCGCTCGGCCAATCGCTATCGCCGAATCGGAACCCCCATCGGGCCCGCAGATGGTGAGCCACGCTCGTGCTTCCGATTCCAATACGCTTCGCGCTCACCCTCCAACCCCGCTTTTTTATGGATCCACCGCCGATTATCGGTGTGTTTTTTGGCCGGCCCCAAATTCTCGATTCGCGTCGAAGCTCCGCTGGAAAACCGCCCCTGAAAATAACCTCCCCCGCTGAGCGGTTTCTTAGGATTTTACACCGAAAAGACGCTCGGCAAAAAATTGCGATTTTTCGTCTGCCACGCTTGTTGGTGTCCATCTTCTGAGGAAAAACAGAAAAAAAAACTTCCTCCAAAAATAACCCGCGCACAGGGTGTCTAAAAGTCCGGAAATAGTACTGATTTTTAAGGGCGGGCTGGAAGTACTGAAAAAGTGCGGATATTCCGCAAAAAGGTCCGGTATTTTTTCTTTATTTTTTGTCATTTTTGTCGCAATTTCAAATTATTGAAATTTTTCTAATTTCGTCAAATGGAGGTACTGAAAAAGTACGGAAGTTAGCTGTTGGAAGAGGTACGGAAGTTCTCGAGAATGTACTAAAAAAGTATACTGTAAAAGTACTTATTTTTTACCAGCCAGTTTTAGTAGACACCCTGCGAGTACCTACAGCGCCAGCCACTATGACTTCTCCAACGCAGATGACTTAGGTCCACACACGCCGTAGTGTTTCGATCTATTTGTGGCATTCCTAATTTCTTTTTAATCGTATATCTTTTAAAAGAAAAGTGACATAAATTATTATTTTATCACAAAATTGTGATTTTTTAAAAAAGAATTCCAATGCCAATAAAATCCCCGTTTAATGCCCGATCATGAGATATTTTTTTCCATGGGCGATTTGCATATACATATGGCTAAGGAAATCGGCAGCTCGCAACGTAAACGTTTCGCGATAACGACTAGGTACCCAATCTTTGAGTCGTCAGACGAAAGAAAAGAAGGATTTGCTGCCCCGTCTTCAGCATGCACGTCGTATAATTTCTTCAATTACCGTATAGTTACTTACGCAATGCCAGTTCCCCGGTAAAATAAGCAAAGCGGAGAAGTGACGTGGGTTCTAATGGAAAACTTATAGCTGCCCGGCAGTGTAAAACGCCTTCATTTAGCCGAGTATGCAATGGACAGCAGTAGAACACGAATAGTTGCCTATTCTACTCCGCGGCCCAAGATACGCGCGTCACTGTGGTAATGCGTAATGGGCTAAATACCTCTGTGCCAATCATTGTAAGTTCGCATTAATTATAAATCAGTAGACGGACCACGGACCGAGGAGCTAGAAAGTGCAGGTACTTACTCATACTTATAGGGTACGATTTCTACATTTTTCCTAATGAATTAAACGAGAATAATCAGGAATAGGTGCCGATGTAGTCAGGCGAGCACCTAATTTTCGCATGAATAGGCCCCATTTTATTTTCATTTTTAATATTAATTTACTTATTTCTTTTTTTTAAAATTTTCACGGAAAAATTAAATTGCTGATTTAACAATTCAATTGCTAAAAAAAAGTGACTGCAATGTTTCAACGTAGATTTTACAACAAAAAAATGCTACTTTTACCAATTTTGTACTCTAACTTAACCACGGGGATGGTTATAGTAGCATGTTTGTGTTGTGAAATCTACATTGAAACATTGCAGTCACTTTATTTTAGCAATTGAATTGTTAAATCAGCAATTTAATTTTTTCCGTGTTATCAAATACTCAAACCACCCTATCTGTGTGTAATGACCAATTATGAATGCAGTAAGTAACACTTTTTGTTATCACAAACGAAAAGAATCAAAAGCGCTCCCGGGCTTTGGATTTTTCAATGCCTGGGCGTGGATACAACTATTCGTGTTCTAGGGATGTCCATCTAGCATACACAAAAAATTGCAGGCGCTCTAGTTTTCTCAAGCACAACGCATGGCTGCGATTGTAAGTTCTCAAAGGTTTTCTACGTTTCATTTACAATCGCGTTTACCATATGAAGTCATCGAAACTCGGATGAGTCGTGTAGCACCATGGCAGTCTTGCCATATGGTAAAAATTGCGGAAATTCTATCGGCAGTAATTTGCGGATTGACATCCGCAATGCCGTCGAGGAAATTTTGTTGGTGGAAATTTTCCACCATTTAGCAACTCTGCTGTCAAGAAAGACGGCTCATTTTTTAACTCCGAAGATTTCATATAGTATACTTACTCGATGTAAATGCAACGAAGAAAAACCTAAGAACGAACGTTCGCAGCCATGCTTCGTGCTTGAGGAAACCATAGCGCCTGCAACTTTTCGTGTATGCAACACGGACATCCCAAGAACACGAATAATTGTATCCAGACCTAGGCATTGAAGGATCCAAAGCCCCGAGAGCGCAGCGCCTTCAGTTTTTTTCGCATGTGATAACAACATGTGTTGCTCATTGCATTTATGCTTGGTCGTTACAGACATATAGGGTGCTTTGAGTATATTCAATCAAATTGATAAAAAGAAAGAAGTAGGTATATCAATATTAAATATAAAAATAAAATTGAAACTATGAATGCGGCAGTTGGATATTCCCGTGACTTTATCGGCACCTTTTATGTCGTATTATTAATTATTTTACTACCTTCCGTAAGTGGCAGAGTTGTCAAATAGTGCATTTTGAGGGATCGTTTCCGGCTGATCTGTCATGCCGTTGCTGTACCTTCTGAAGAAATTCCGTCTCTTTCGAGCACACATTTAAGTGTAGGATTCATACCCCCTGTGTTCAGTTCTCCAGATCTCACCAAATCTCCAAATATTCCTTCAAAGATGCGCAGTTGGCCTCCTCAGCAACCACCAATGCAAGTTTGTAATTTTGCTTTTATTCCTCTCATTTTCACAAAAATCAGTTAACTTGCTTTTGATAATGATTTGTTTCATAAATCTGTTCCTTACCTATACTTCTATTATCAAGAGAAAGAATCGTATTGAAAAAATACTTATCGGAGTTAAAAAAGTTAAAAAATACTTATATACTTATTATGTCCAGAGAATGGCAGGAGACAGGTTGCCGAAGAAGGTCCTTGACTGGGTTCCTCCTGGGAGAAGACGCAGAGGGCGCCCAATGAAAGGTTGGAGGGACGGGATTGAAGCAGAAATGTTGAGGTGCTCAATCCCCCAAGATTTGTGGTTTGAAAGAGAGCAGTTGAGGTTAGGAGTCGTAGAGCGCGAGGGAGTGCTGTAAAGCGACTTGTATGTATGTATGTACTTATCGGAACCATTTTAAAACTTACAATTAGTTGTTGCTGCGAAAAAAAAAACTATACTATGCATAAAAAGAGCATACTATATATGCTCTGGTGGCGTAGACAAAGGAAGGGTCGAGGGGGTCTGAACCTCTCCCCCCCCCCCCCCAGCCTCATCAATTGTACCTTTTTTACTTTTGGAGGGCAAATATAAAATATTATCAGGGACGTACACACAAAAAGTAAATTTACCGTTACGTTTTTTAATGAGCCCCCCCCCCCCCCCATTTAAGAATTCCAAGCTGCGCCTCTGACCACATGAGATGACCCGGGCACTAACTTACCTGAAAGGTAGCCTTTCCCTTACTGGCAGGTAATCACGATCTCCGCTCGCGTTTCGCGTATCATCCGTTTCTCCTTGTCGCAGCTTGTATCGCATTGCGATTGCCTGGAGAGATTGCCTATAGGTAGGTAAGGATGCATGTCTTACCTACTTGATAAAATCGTTGGCCTTTTACTACAATTTTGGGATACTTAGTGAGCTAGACTAACCGACGAGTCAACTGTCGGTCTAATTTCATTACCTACTGCGTGATCAATTCTCAAAAGCACCTACGTAATTTCTCCTGCAATTTTACCTGGATTATAACGCGTTATATCCAAAATCTAAGCTCAGATTCGGATTCCTCGTGAAAAATCGATGCGATATTATGTATCTTTTATCAGCATAGCATGAAGGAAAAGAGGTTAAACGACGCGCACAGATTCTATCACATCGCCCTTTTGAAATATGCCGCCGGTCGCCCGACGTATAACCGAACGGGGAGCTAGGCGCCACTGGCGCTAGCTAAGCGTTCGGTTTCGTCCTGAAGAATTTCTGACGATAAATTCTTATTCTTCCTTCTCGCCACTGACCCACTCAGCAGCTACCCATGTTGCCAAGTATGTCTACGTTAAGCCTCTTTCCTTCACGCCACGCCAGGGTATGATACATGTAATGGCATCGATTTTTCACGAGGAATCCGAATCTGAGCTCAGATTTTGGATATCACGCGTTTTAAGTCAAAGGAGGGGTATTGATAAGGGCCTTTTTGCCCCCCCCCCCCCCCCTCAAGAGTATGATACATGTAATGGCATCGATTTTTCACGAGGAATCCGAATCCGAGCTTAGATTTTGGATATCACGCGTTTTAAGTCAAAGGAGGGGTATTGATAAGGGCTTTTTTGCCCCCCCCCTCTCCCTAGAAGGTTTTTTGCCCCCCCCCCCTCCCCTAGAATCTGGAAATGTATACGGGTTTTCCAAGTCGACTCAATGTAGTTGACGGAAATAATCATGATTTTGTCCATATAGGCCATCTGGATACGTGTCAAACGATTGCGCGCCGGAACATACATTTGCAGTAGTGCAGGCGCATTTTAGCGAAAATGCGTGTTTTTCTATCACTCCGAGGCTTTGTTGACACCGAGCGCATCGTCTAACTAAAACGAGCTTTTGATATGTTACCAAGGAGGCTTCAGGACACATCTGACCCTGGTTTATGGCTTTAGTCAGATGATGCGCTCATAGCTAAAACTTTTTCAAAAGTCGACTGTTAAGGGACATCCGCAAAAGTCTGAGAGGAACACGCCTTTCCAACTGTATGCATGCTACATATATTATCGAGGGCAAAATGCGTCTAAGTAGATTTAAAACTTCAAAAATTTCCCGAGGGAGGCCCCTCGGACCCCCTCCCCCCCCCTTTGTGCTGGGGGTCCGGGCCTTATAACTGGCCCGAGATGGCTTGTGGCGGGCCTGGGTGGTGATAGAAATGTTTCGCATAATACAATATACAGTGTGTTTAAAAAAGACTGCATTTGATTTTATTCCACTTTTATATCTTTTATCTGTTAAACGTATTCCGAAATGTTTACCCACCTTAAAAAAGTACCGATACTTGATTTGAAAGTTTGAATAAGCATACTAACTCCAAATTATAATCTAGCGTGGGGTACGTAGTTTGGGCACTTTTCCGGAGCCGGCAAGCCCTTGCGCAAGTCTGTGACGTTCTCGCCAGAGTTAGAAGTGTAAATACTTTTTACGAGCGGAGGGGTCAAGATCACGGTCGGGACGCCGCGCAGCGAGTCAGCTCCCTGCCCGGGGAACGAAAGCCCGACAGCCGGGAAGACGGCGGGATTATCCGGGAACGTGAAGGGATTCCCGGCTCAGGTGGGCATCCTTGACACACATCCACCCCGATGCCAGATGATCAGCGCCCGCGGCTGATCGGGCCTTCAGAATATTGACATTTTCCTGAGTGACGAGACGACCCTTTACGCACGTACATGGAGCAAGCCTCAGCGAGATTCGACGCCACGCGGAATTTTCCGCGGTGCTGTGATCTGGTGGCTCGAACGGAACTACCCTTAGCACCTGGATGGGCTCCTTTTATACGAATGATAAAGGTACTCTATATAGTATAGTACAGCGTCTATACATACGAATGAAATAATGGTTTGTCGAGCGCAGATGCTTCGAATAGGTATCCAATTATTCATATTGAATAGTTTTGAAGGAACCCTCGTTGTTTTTTTTTTTTGTTTTTTTTTTTTTAAAGAAAATACCTAAAACAAACAAAAAACATGCCTTTATCGTGCATGAAAGAGTACCTACCTACGTATAGATTTAAATAAAGAAGAAGAAAAAGTACTCTTTGCAAACACAGGTACATCCACACTTTTTTTTTCCCCCTACGTAAACCTAGGTGCAGGGTGGGCCTAGGGTACTGACAAGTGTTTATACCTTTGGAGCACGTACTTATGAACTTTTAGAAATGAAAGATTCCGGTTCGGACCAATGCTCACGGTGGAAAGGGACAGATTTTTTAAGGGGAGCTCATTTTTTAGTACCGCCAAGAATTCCCCTCTCCCACGCATTGGGGACGACTCAAAATTTCCACCCCCCCCCCTTTTTGACACATCAATTGTAATAAGATAAAAAAGGTTATGTCCGCTCAAACTGAAGTTCAATCAAAATTTTCGTACTCGGCTATTCTCGATCCAAGTTCAATCAGGACAAATTTTCAAAAATTACTAAGTTCTAGTCGAAAGATCGCAAAGGGACCGTCTACGGATTAAAGTCGTAGCTCTGCTATTGCTTACGTACCCAAATTATCGGAGGACATACTTCTCGTCATTTCGCAAGGGGGAGGGGCAAAGACATTAGGGGGCTTGGAGGAGCGTCCAGTTTTTCTTCAGTCCGGAAAGGCAGTTCGCCTTCAATTTTTTGAATATGCAGCACGGACATCCTAGGAGCACGAATAGTTGCATCTCCGCTCTGACCCAACTGTAACTCGTCCGCCGCCGAGTCACTCAAAAGCCATGATTTATTTCCAGCTTTCGTAATGAGCTCCATAGTCTTTAATATAATTAAGGAATAAAAATAACGGTAACTCGTCTACCCGACACGAAAACAAAACGTGCCAGAGAATCTATAATGTCGCTAATTTGGGTGTGCGTTTTCTTAACTTTAGAGTCCACACCAAATAAATTTACGCACTTAGACTGCGACGGAAGAGCCGACGTCTTGCTTCTTGTTGCAATTACATGTAAAAATGACGTGAGACGATTTTCTGTCGCACTCCCAAACTTCTTTAGTGTGGACCTCAATAAATTTCTTTTTCGGGGACGAGGAAGGGGGGGGGGTACACTTTTGCCAGTTTGTTGTGACGATATTTACCCACAGCTCACTCGAAGGTTAAACGTAAATCAAATCTCTAAAAATGTATTATGTGAAGGATAGTGAAACGTAGGTGAAAAGCGCCTGCCGGAAAAATTAGGTGGAGCACCGAAAGTTCACAAAGTCTCCTGTGATAAGAGTAAATTGCGTAGCAGCTGGTAGACAGCGCCACCGTCGTAGTCGCTCCGAGCATTCTGTATTCATTCTATTGATCAAATTATTTCCCTTCTCACGCCTCCCTTCTGCCTCTGCCTATCATACCTGTTATCATCTCGTTTTTCATTTCGGTGCCGTTTGACGTTTGTTTGAAAACTCCGCAGGCCACGCTTATTTCTTAAATCCCTCGGTTTTTGTTAAAACATCAATGATATTGCAATCGTTGCAATGGAAGGTAAGAAGTGCGGTTCCCACAATCACTATTTTACAAATCATTCACGCACGCTCTTATCATAAAAATTACCGTATCATTGTATTCACATTCGGTATGTAGTTTTTCAGTGGTGCTTGTCTCTGTTATCACTACATACAATTCGACTGTTGTACTCTCCCTTCCTCTGATTTTCTCACTCAAGTTTTACTCATTATTTTCCGTTTAAAATTTTCAATCATCTTTCGTGGAAATTTATTGATTATAGCTGTCAAGGAACACAAAATTTCTGTGACACCTGTCCATGGTCAAATTCCAGGACCTCCAATTACAAAGTTTACCCCTGACCTTGATGTCAATTGCCAGCTGTTCCTAACTGTCCAAATTCCATTGATCAATATTAAATATCCAGGAATTCAAACCTGAAGTAAATGGCAAATGCTGAAGTGAGATAAAGTTCCTCCTCATTCCCAAGGCCAACGATCACCCCTCATCGATCCAGCACCGGTCTTCGAGTTGTCGTTCATTCAAATTGCTGCAATGCCCGGTATTAAGCACTTGAGATGATCTTTTGTTTACTTAAGATTCTTTTACTTTCCCTCCTAAAACTGGTGCATTTTTCATGAAGCATTTCCGGACCAGCATTCTAATTAAATTTACAAAATGCCTGAGTTCATAGAATCTAACCTCTTTCCTTCCTTCGACATGCACTTATGTTTCAAATTGGTGACTCTGACTGATGAGCAATGAATAGCTAAGGAACATTGTTTGTTGCATCATAGCACCAAAAGTTTATTGATAGCACAATTTTTTTCAAATGCTTTCAATAGTGGAAATGAGGAAGAAAATCAAAGTCTAGCCTGCCGACAGGATGCAATTCCATTTCCTTGCTTATAAACAAATACAAATAAATGGGTTCTCATTTGATTCCTCAGTGGATTCAACAACAAGGAGAAATTGTCTTGCTTGCATTCTGATTGAGATGAATGCACTTCTCCTTTTGACATATTTGATGGGCCCTTGATAATGATAGTTTTGGACTCATTGAACTCATTGAGAAGGAGGGGGGATTGGAACTACATAATGAGGAAGTACGGAGCTCCTCAGCATCTTGGCGGAATCCAAAATTGATTATTCTTGTATCTAAGGGGAGAAAAATGTCTTTAAGCCACTTTTCATAGATAAACCAAACGAATTAGGGGAGAGCGTCCTGTCCAGTAGTACTTACTGTAATTTGTGTCAAGCGAGTTTGGATTTGCAGAGTAAGGGCAAAAAGGCGTTGCAAATAATGGATTACCTAACTGTGGTGTACTGTATCACTTGAATGCTGATAAAACATGAATTCAGTATTGAAACGTCCAAGTGCTTCAGCACCTATGCTTTTTTTTTGCATCCTTACCTTGATCCAATTGTAATAGCATAAATTTATTACTTTTCTTTTTCAGGTGGCAGCGATAATTTATCGGAACTGTTCACCGAACTGAGCTTAGCAGTTGACCAAAAGTCTGACAAAGTCTCTGTAATACTAGATAATTTATGCTCTAAAGTAGATAAATCTCAAATACGTAAGTACCTAGCGTTCATTTTTGTATTTTTTGTTTAACATTTTTGTCCTGTCACCCAGGTCATCAAGAATCCTCTTCAAAAATCAGATTTAAACTAATTTTCGTAAAATTTGAAGCCTAATTACAGACATCAGATATTTTTCTGGAATAATCAGAATAATTCTCTGTATACGATGATACAACCATAAGATCACCTACTTGAAAAGAATCTGTATCTGTATCCATCTAAGTAAGGTATCCTGTCTGAAAAAATGCATCTGAGGTTCTCTTTTTTTTATTTATTTATTTTCTTTTTTCATTTTAATTCTACAATCCACTAATCGCACGTTCAGTAATTATTTCAGTCATTATTATACCTAACAGAATGGATAAACTTTCTACAGATATATATGGTGCAAAAGTATATGCTTTTGATACTTAGGTACGTATTCTATTTTCTGTAATTATTTTTTCAAAACTTTGCCAAGCAGTTTATTTATTAGATAGTTTTAGAAGAATTGAAACCCTTGAACTTTGTTTTCTGCATAGTTTTTACAATTTTATTTATTTTTTTTTCAGCCGATGAATTTGCCTCAGATTGCAGCTCTATATTCTCAGACCAGCTGCACTCTCTTCTGGGGTGGTCTTCATCGGAGACTGTCACCAAGACTGCAGATGTCATCGCATCACTCGCAAAAATTGAATCTACGCGGGTTGCGCTGACAAAACCGAAAATTGCTGCAGCCTTATTGGAGGTTCTGAAGCAAAATGCTGGCCTGTCGAGTGATCAAAATTA
The DNA here is from genome assembly GCF_918797505.1 of Bemisia tabaci. Taxonomy (NCBI): domain Eukaryota; kingdom Metazoa; phylum Arthropoda; class Insecta; order Hemiptera; family Aleyrodidae; genus Bemisia; species Bemisia tabaci. Next base: position 38,115,967 of record NC_092795.1, read on the forward strand.
TTTGGCCATGAAGCATGCAAGTCGAGCTCTAGGAAATTTGTGCTACGAAAACAGTGAGTCTTGCACTTTCTTTTCTCTTTTTGTAAACTGCTACAAAATTAGATGTTCGAAAGTAAAATTCTTTCATCTGTAGACTTTTTTAACTGTAACTTAAGGGAAAGGAAGGACAGAATGCTCGTCATCCCCTCTTCTACAGTAATTTTAACTACATAGTACATACAATCGCTGGACTCGAGCTTTTTTGAAAATTAGATGGTATCTCACTCTCCTCCTCCTCCTCCTCCCCCCCCCCCCCTCCAAAGAAAAGAAAACCATTTCAGCTTTAATGTATATTTGTTTTTTATCTTCTGAGGAAACTCTCCTATCTTCCTGTGCCAAGAAACTTTTGACAAAGCAATTTAAAAAATGACATGAAAATATACTCTTAATCTCCTTAAGTAATTTCAACTGCCCTTTAAGATAAGAAAAAAATATGGTTTTTCAACTTTTGTAATCCAACTGCAAGGCAAACTTATATTTAGCCATGAAAAAGAGTTTGTAAAATGATTATTTGGAAGAAAAAGAAAAAATATTTTTCAGGCTTTACTGTTCCAAAATCTGTCAAAAAGCCTAAAATTGCGGATATTTGTTAATTTAAGCAATTTTTCCCACTTTTTCTAAGATTCCATTTCCAATAATGAATTATCGCTTCTCGGTAGATACGAAGATGAAATTTGTAAAAGCGATTTTTGGTCAGACGTGTTCCCCCTCTTTCATGCGTAGGAATGAAGCATAAAACTCTGAACTTCTGCAATTTGCAATTTCTACCCCCCTTCAATTGACACCCAATCTTTTTCCAGATGAAGGGCGCAAATGTGTAATGGAGCATGATGGGCTGAAAATAATCCTTCATGCAATTGAGAGCACTATCAACCTTCCAGACAAAGAGTTGTGTTATTCTTTAAGAGCATGTGTGGTTGGATTGCTGTTGAATCTGATCATGGGTCAAACAGACCTTTATCCAGAAGTGAGTATTCTAGAATGTGTTCAATCTCTGTTTTTTATGATTTCCTCAAAAATTTACAAGCTATCAATTAATGAATTCAGACTTTTCAAAAATGCTTGTGACATCTCCTAAGGCATTTGCCTTTCTGAGAGGAAAAGCAATTCTCATAATTTATGTAGAATATTATGAAGCATTCATATGACACAAGTATCCACTTCTGAAACAGTATTCCTTTTTTAGGTCCTTTCCAGTCCCTCTTTTAATATTAAAGGCCTCTTGCAATTTTGTGAAATATATTGGGTCCAATAGGAGCCCTTAAATTGGCTTAAAAACTTTAAATGTTGGCTGAACTCAAGTAGAACATCCAACTGTTTTCCATGCTTTACTTCCTTCAATCTTAAGGTAACTAATTGGAATTCACATAGATACCCAAACAAATAACAGGAGGTCATGTAGTGTTGCATCTAAATTTTGATCAAACATGGCCAACTCTTCTGATTTTCAATACTATCTTCTTCCTGCAGTCCAACTCATCTAATCTTTGATTTTATCCTCTTTTTCAGCTCATCAAATTAGGAACTGTGGAATTATTAACAAAAATTTTAGAAGCAGGTGCTGAGCAAGATGAAACTGCAGCCATACATGTTCTAATGATCCTTAGCCTGTTAGCAGAGTCTGTAAACGGTGAACCACTGCTAACCAATAGGTTGTGCTCTGTATTAGTCAAAACTTTAGGAAAATCCACATCTGGTGAACTTAGTGAACTCTGCGTAGAGTTAATTCATGGACAAGCAGAAAATAGTAAGTATCCTATTAAACATGATATTCCTTATTACAAGGTTGTAAGCCGATTAGAACTAGATTGTGATAGAGTTTTTTTATACCTGTAAACAAAATCTGATGGTTGGCCCTTTTAGTCGATGATCAAAAACATTTTGAGGAATCTTTTGGTTTCAATTTAAAGCGCCCAATGTTCAGCATTTAATTCACTAAATCTAAGATGGTCAGTTTTACTAATTCTTCCAGTCAAAATCCAGAATGTTAGGATTCCACTATGCTCTGATCCAGGTGCATTTATATTTTGTAAAAGCCATGTTATAACTTAAATTGCTTCTTTTCCACAAAAAAGACCATCAGCATTACCTAGCTTGATCTTAAAACTTGAATTTACTTCTATTTGTTGATCATTTTGCTGTCAATTTTTCCCCCTTGTTGCCTTTATGTACTCATTTGACTTTCCTACTTTGTTTTAGATGAAATTCGCTTACAACTCGCCAAGTGTGGACTTTGCGAATTGTTGATTCAACTGATGGAGGAGCATAGAGCATTAGTCAATGATGATGAAACGAGAAATCTATTGAAAATGGCTTGTGATCTCATTATCATTATTTTGAATGGAGGTAAGCACAATTCGCTCCTACTTTTACAATGCATTGGTAAAAGTATTCAATTTTAAATGGCTACTTTTTACACTTCCTCAAAAACAGTCAGAGCCAAGAATTATTGTTTTTTTTCTTAAAACCAAAGCTCATTAGAAGCTTAGAAATTAAGCTTTACAAGGATTGATTGTTTTGATTTATCTTATTCGTGTAGAACTTTTCAAAAAAGAAATCGAACTTACCCAAAAAATGTTGAAGTTGTCTCAACTTTTTGAAATCATGCTCAAATTTTGTCTAACAACTACTCACTAAACATTGCTTAATTTGACGATCACATTTTGGCGCAGCTCACATTTTGGGCGGATACAGAATGAAATACCAGCAATTCATTCTAAAAAATTTCATCTCCTCCATTCATTCTGTCCTATTTTATATTGATAGGTACATTCATGTTTTTTTTTTTTTTTTTTTTTTTTTTTTTTTTTTTTTCCTTTCTTTTTCCTTTCTTTTTCTACAAAATAAGATGATACATTTCATAATCTGTCATGCTCAAACGTTCAAGAAATGATTTGTTGAATTTCCCCCTGCAAAGGAACTTTCAAAAATTGTAATTTTAAAATATTTGAAGAAAAAAACAGCATCCTTAGAATGATGTCTGCCGTAATGCCTGTGCTATTCTGCTATTCTCCTAAAGAGCAATACCTTAATTTTAGCCTTGATATCTCCAATCTTTGAATAACTGCTCGGCGCCTGTAATTTCTCAGTATAATGTTTTTTGGCCACTTTCAAGTTTTTCTGCATCGACATATGTTGTTATCAGAGGAGTAAATTTTCATACTTTTTTTCCTTTATATGTGTGTGTATGTGTATTTACTGCATAAAAGAATTGATGACTTCTACGGTATTAAGATGGAACACTCAGATTTTTACTTTAATGTTTCATTTTTCAGATGATTGTATGCGTCTACTGTATGGGGATGGCAAAGGAAAAGTGTTCCTAGGTTTGACCCAATGGCTAACCTCAACTGATGATGATCTCCAAATCACTGGTGTTTTGGCAATGGGAAATTTTGCAAGAACTGGTACGATTCCTTTTCTTTTTGTCTCTCCTTCAAAACACTTACCTTAGCTGCTTGCTTTGTTGGCAGTAATAAAGGCCTAAAATGAGAGACTCCCCCCCCCCCCCCCAATTCGACAAGAGTCATAAAATTAATACCATTGATGAAGTTAATTATGTTTTAAACTAAGTAAATTATATAAAGGAACTTCCTAGGTTTTTTTTGTCTCTATTTTTAGCCTTGTTTACCCATTGTTTTGTGATTTTTCTAGGTAAATTATATATTTTACCGTGCAGTTTGATACTTAGCATTTGGCAGATCGATGAGAGTAAATTACTGCAGCTAACTAGAAATTTTAAAGCTTGACTTTTCTTGTAGATACATAATCTTTATTGTCTCATAATATCAATCAAATAGTTTTTTTTTATCTATCTTTTGGATCTGTGTTGCAGATAATCATTGCGCTCAAATTGTGGCAGCAGGTGTAGGAAAGAAACTCATCAGCATCCTCTCAAAGAACAACACACCCTCAGGTGACATTCGGTTGCAACATGCTTTACTCAGTGCTCTCAGGTTAGAGAAGAAAACTGCATACCTATTTTTTCATACCACATTGCAAACCGTCATTTCTCAAGATTATTCATGTTTGTTTTTTAAGCTCCAAATATAAATTTTACCTCATGTCCTCAATTTTAATTCGCAATCGGTATTTTCATTGCTAGCAAATGAATGAATAGAATAAATAATAGATGTACAACTTACTCAGTACAATAACTATAATAGTGCTTGACAGTGTTTATGTAGGATGTATAACTTATCTGATTTTTAGTGAGCAAGTATAATAATATGGCCTATTTTCAGGGACTATAAAAATATAAACAAGATACCTCAACATTAATTTTAATTTGATCCATTTAAGAATAAGTAAAAATCACATTTTTACCATAATTAATGAGAGGTAATTAATTTTTTAATCCTATCATCAGATGCTTTTACCTTTTATAACTGTTTTCCATCAATAGGTATTTACTTTTTGAACTCTCAGCAAAAAAAGCTAAAGTTGCTTTCCACCTATGTTCTTTTTAACAGAATTAATTTAACATCCCTACCTTTAAAGATTATTGAGCCATTTCGTCCCTGTGTTGACCCTGCAACAAGTGAAGAGGAGCAGCTGTTGCATCCCTGATCTGGGATGACCTTGACACACTGTGGCTTGAAGTGGGTCAGGTTCACCTCTAATAGGGTCAAATGGGAAGTAGCTCAGCATTCACCTGAGTTCCAGAGGCCAAGCTTGTGTTCACAAAGTGGATTTGCCTCTCCTCCACCCCTTGCCCATTTCCCCACCCTCATTTCCTACCTTTTTTCAAAATCTTCTTTTTTATATTTGGAAGTGGGTTGATCAGACTTGTTATCAATGTCTAGCAGCAATTTTGTTTCCACCCTCCGTCTGTATGAGGAAATTTTTAAACAGATGGAAACATTCGTATTCAAATTCGGCTGAATCCCCCCACCCCCACCCCACCCACCTACCTAGTTTTGCTGCTTCCAAATATTACTGCATAACACCTTGCTTCAAAATTTCAAGGTGTGAAAGAAATTTCCATCCATGCTGTAGGGTTATCACATGAGAAACTTTCAACTTATTTATTTTTGAACAAAAGAGAATGTGAGGTGCAATTTGGAAAAAAAAAAATTAAAAAGACCGAGTATGTTAGTTTGATATATACTTTATAACTTTCCGAGTTTATGTAATTTACCTTCTCATACAGAGATACTTGTCTGTAATTTTTTTTTTTTTTTTTTTTTTTTTTTTTTTTTTTTTTTTTTTTTTTTTTTTTAACCAAAGTATGTTATAAAAATTTTGATTTTTGATTTAACCAAAAATCTATTAATACCGTACCTTCCATTTCACTCTACTCCACTTCAATATATTTTCACTCTCTCTGTCATACCTATGTGATTTCCCTTTGCACTTTGATCATTGGTTAGTTAATTTAATTATTTTTCTTCCTCTTCTTCTTGAAAAAACTGTAATTATTAGAACTGTGCATATAACATTGTGATTTAAGCTGATCTTAGTCTTAATTACTTATTTTTAAGTATGTCCAGTTTTAAATGAGGCTGAGATCAGTCCAGTAGGTCGTATATTTGTTAAGTTTCAGCACCAGTTCAAATCATTTTGGGATACTCAAGGGATCAATGTATGGAGAAGGTTATGAGTAGATTTTACTGTACCAGCCTCTTTAAATGTACCAAGAAGGTAAAAAAAACAACAATCAAAGCTCTTCTGGTTTCTTTCAGGAATTTGTCCATTCCTGCTCAAAACAAACCAAAACTCATTGCGGACGGTATCATTGATGTTGTAATGCCAATGTTGAACATCCCAACCTTTCCTGTAGTCTTCAAGCTTCTTGGAACTCTCCGCATGCTGGTTGACGGCCAAGGTAAGCTGAAAGGTCTCAGTATACCTACCTAATCTTCAATTTTTAGGATCATTTCGAACTTCAAAATTTTGCTCGATTCTTATTCTATTCAGAGTGTAGACATATTCCTCTGAGCCCACCAAATGTTGTGTTTTGTCTCATAATCAAGGACTATCGTATTTTGTCTCTTCATAAGTGCTTCACCAAGTCTACTTGGATTTGTAAATTTTAATAGGGGCTCGTCTCCAGAACGTAATCGAAAATTAATGCCGTTTTTTCTTTCCATGCTTTCGTACAAGCTCAATTAATTTTGACCAAAAAAAAAACTAGAGACTCTTGACTTTAACTCAGTTGTATTTGCAATCAATAATCTAGCATGAAATCAACAAACATTAGAACTCTGTCGTGCAAAGGAGCAAGAAATAACACTGAAAGCTCGTGAAAGCCAGATGCACTCCGGCAGAGCATCACCGAGGCAAGTTGCGGCACGGGAGAATACATTTTGTCAATCGGATGCTTGCAATTATTTATTTTTTCTTGTTTGCCATTCTTAGAAAAATATATTTACCTCCTTAACTGTTTCTTTAGAACTAACATGATACATTTTGTTCTTACAGAGAGAGTAGCTTGTGATTTAGGTCAAAGAAAAGATTTACTCAAAAAACTAGTGGAATGGACTGGAACAGAGGATCATCCTGGTGTACAGGGCGAAGCTTGCAGACTTTTAGCCTGGTTAATAAAAAATAGCAGGTAAAATAGTTTTATATTATCTCTTCTTCCTCTTCCTCCACTGATAAAGCTTTTAAGTACCAAGCAACAAACCAAAACAACAGTAAATACATATATTAGAGGTTTGCCCCAGCAATAAAAATATTCAACTATGTGTAGAAGAAGAGAGCCAACTTTGTGTCCATCTCTTGGCCTATCTCTTGATTTGAACCCAACGGTTTATCACAACCATATAGCACACAGTCATGACCACAGTCATTATATCTACCTTTCTTTACCAATAAGTCTCTCTAAGAAAATTTTAAAGTATGAAATAGTGTGGTTTTCTAAAAATATCATTTTGGTGAATAAGAATATTACAAAATATTACATCTTCAGCCGAAGACATAAACGGTAATACATAGGCTGTCCCAAAACAACAGACAGTAAGGCTGTAATTCGGGAACTTCAATAGATATCAACATGCGGTTTGTGGGAGGTGGTAGCTTATACTCTTAGCTCTTAAACGAGCCTAAGTTGAGCTAGTTTGCTTAAAAACTCAATGAGTTATATCAATTTTCCCGAAATGTGTAAAAAATACAGAGTCAATCGAAAATTCTAGGCAGTTAAGTCAGAAAATAATGAATATATAAACAGAAAAATAGGTGTGTAAATTGCTGCGTCATCTGGACATTGTTTATCTTTGAAAAATATTATATTCTTATTTTATTTCTGCAGAGATCGAGAAGTGATGGGCCGAATGGTTGCTGCAGGTGCAGTTCCTTGTCTAGTCGGAATGATCACTGCGGAACACACTGTTATGCAAAATGAAGCTTTGCTGGCGCTGTGTCTGCTCAGTGCCATGCGACTAGCCGATGCCGAGAAGAGCTTCATTCAGGCACGTGTCGGTGAAAAAATTAACACTCTAGTCAATGAAATGAACCCACCGCGAGAAGTATTTATGATCGTCGTTGCCATGTTGTGTCAGTTAGTTAATTCAAGTAAGTATCCTTTTAAATATAATCTGAGCGGAATTTTATCAAAGATTGATTGTTAGCCTTTATCTTTTCATGGTTTTCTTTCCCCTCCAAAGTATCTATTTTCTTTTCAGCTTTTACCCTGTTTTTTTTTTATGTGTCTTTAATTGTATTATGTTGGGTTGATCAAATTTGTTAGTTGAATATACTTATACCTATTATTTATTTAGCCAATGCAATAATGCTCTCTACTTTTCCAGGTGAACTTATCCTACATCTCCGAGAAACTGGCGTGAGCAAAACCATTGGTTCCTATGCTTCATCACGAGAGAACATGAATGACACTCTGGATCAAGTTGCAAGTCTGATTGCGCTCTTCGACCCAATGTTGTAAGCTTTCATGATGAGACTCTCCTCAAATTTAAGAGACTCTCTCTCTCTTTCCCTCATGCTTGTCTGTTCCCAATCCATGCACCGATTGGGGTATTTAAGTGACGTTGATCAAGCAAAGAGCTCTGAATGTCCCTCGTAGTTGCATTGACTTAACACTGATGCAGACGCAAGTACTTTTGCATGTGTGTTTATGTACAGCAATGCTACTGCCAAGTGATTCCTCTTGGGAAAGGTGCATTAGGCAGAGCTTGTTGAGGATTGATTGAACATTTCTAGAATGTTCTATGACGAATCAAGTAGATGCATGTATAAATCTTCCCTCTCTCCAGCCTCTCTTTGAAAGAAATTTTATTTTTTTCTTTTGAACAGAAGCCTGAGCATAATTTTTCTAAATTTTTCAGTGAATAATTCAATGGAATAAGCTCTTCAATGAGAATAAAAGACACAATTAAAATGAAAACCTACGAACATATGTAAAATTGAAGAAGTAAAATTTATGAAATATTCTTAAACCAAAATCAGCAGTAGAGAATAGATTATAAGTATGTAGGTTTTTTTTTCCTTCTTTTTCCCCCATTCCAGGGAAAATAAAAACTTGCATGCACGGCGATTATTGAATAATGTGATTTACATATTAAAAGGTTGAGATTGGGCTTTGTCTTGTCTTGTCGTATTGACCTAGATTCAATAATGGGGCCACAAGATCTTTCATATTTTCACTTACAAAAAAAAACGCATTTGTTTCCATACCTAAGCAAGAGGAAGTAACAAGAAAACTCCTTTGAGCAACTTTTCTCTTTTGAATAAATAGTGATAATAATGAAAAATAATTTGCATTTACTAAACCTCAGTTTAGATTTGTCCAATACTAAGAAAGGGATAAAAAATAATTTTCTTAATAATTGAACGTCCTTACATCTAACAGTCAGTAAAGAACTTAGAGGTTATAAACTTCTTTTCATAAGGAAGGTTAATCTTTTTCAGAGATCATGCTTAAAATTTACAATGAGCTGAATACTCCAATTTTGACCAGTTTTGATCGCCGTTTCTAATTTTATAAAGTTCTATTCTTTTATTTTTGCAATGCAATTGAAAAATTCATCTTTAAATTTTAAAACAAATCATATATTTAATTTTCTTTTTGAATGAAATCTTGGTGAATTCTATGGGGTTTTTTTTTCAAGTTACCTTGCCTGACAGTCTTTAAATTTTAAATTTTATCAATTGTTACATTTTTTTGTTCCTTTCTGATGTATGATGTTATGATGATATTCCTATGATGATGTATTTAAATTGAGAACCTTGGGAAAGGGCACAAAGGCAAGTACTTTTATTGTGACTGAGTGACATGCATTTCAAGTCATTGATATCCACACTACAGTCTAGGATATTTTGACTTTGTACCATGATTTGTTTTCCTTAAAAGTGGGGTTCATGCTCATTTTTAAGTGCTGGTCATTTAAAACAATGTTCCCCAAGTTTACGCGAATTAATTTCAGTTATGCTTTTACATTAATTATTTTGAATTGCATCGTTTAAGTCCTGGCTTCTTTGCAAAATAACCACTTAATATTCCTATCCTTCAAGAAATGTGTCTTTTGCTACGGAAAGTCTAAATAACGACGCAATAAACAGAAATCTATTTTTATATCATTAAATGGTGAGTAAATAATGTTCTACAAAATAAACAAAAAAGTGGAAGTGCTTAAATCAACAGAGAATTTTATTTTTGTAATTTTATTACAAAGTGAATAATCTTTACCCAGCTTTGCAGTTACGCTTTACAGAGAGTATATTTTTGCATTTTTTCCAAACAGCAATGTTTGGAGCAATTTCTTGCTTACTTCAATAGTAGAGACATATTTTCATCTTAGGTGTTCTGTCAAAACCTCCTTCTGTCCTTATATAGTATTGAACTAATGTATTTCCTTATGTTAGTGTTGCATGCTTGTGACTATTGTATCTTGATGTGTCCTTGCTGTCAGTTATCTGAAATCTTTATTTACTTCTTCTCTGGCTCCATAAATCTGTTATGTAAACTATCTAACCTGCCAGAGGACTCCTTTATGCAGCAGGAGATTTTTATGTTTAATCTAAAAATTAAAATCTCTATCCTTCTACCTTTATTTTTGTGTTAATGTCTCTAAATTCATGCCTCAATATAAAAAGAAGTTTCCGAAAGAAAGTATGATAGAATTTGGATGAATTACATATTTCCCTTAGTGACTTCCTTCAAGAGGGCGAGCAGATAGCAACACGAGCTGTTACTGCTTTTTGAAGTAACAGGCCTCGAAACCTTCCACTATCTGAAAAATGAAAGATGAATGAGGTGAAAGCTCTTAAAACTCATGAACTGCAGGCGTGCAGGGCCTCTTAGAATCTGGTTTTTTATGTCTAATTGTAATTATTTGGATCTAACAAATGCTCCTTCTGTGTATGTACATATTTTCCAATTACCATTCATTGTTACCACTTTATTCTCTGTATTTGGCTCTCCTCCTAATGCAAAAATGTTTTATAAAGGCTTATTTGAATAAAAGCTCGAGCATTTCAATCTTTCAATGAGCCTTCAGACAGGGTGTGAATTAAAGCACTATGTAAGATGTTTTTGCTTCAAAATTTCATGAAGAAAGAAATCTACGCAATGGAAAATCTGGGATCCAACTCCTTAACAAGATATTGACATTGGTCAAATGGCAACTGTAAAAACGATGTTATTTGTATTATGTAACTACCATTTGATCTGTGTTGAAAATACTTTTCAATACTAATAAGTATTGCATTCAAAAGTTGATTTCCAAACTTTGCGTTGCGTTAATAGTTTTTTACATTAGATTTTAAAGAAAAACATTGTGAAGTTTTTTCCTGGTTTAGACCGTGTATAGTGGCTCATTCTGAAGATAGGTAGACATACTGCTAAGTCCTTTAAAATGCAGGGATAAAAATAGCACTGCACAAGCACATGCTATGGCACTTTATTTAACAGCATGACAGATCAAATGTTCTCAGCGAGTGAAAAAACACACTCAAGAAAATAGATGAAGAATTGGAAATGTGTTGTTGTCATGTACCTTTAATAGTTTTAAAGGAAATAAATGAACTAGCAATCATCATTGCTATGTTTCAGGAAAGTGATAAGTCCGTGATAAAAAAATTGCTGAGTTGAGAAAATCTTTCTCTATGATTTCATAGTACATACCTTTATACTCTTTCCACTATTACCTTTAGATAAAAGGTACCTTTTATGCAACCTTTAGGATTTCGTATTTCTGAATTCACTTTTATATTTATTTTTCCATGCCATTAAACTTAAGCTTGTAAGACAGTAGTGCTTCTCTTTTGAAGCTTTTATCGGTGCAAAAAACTTTTTCAATCATACTTATGCTTTAGGTTACAGGGTTAATATATGAAGTATGAATAACATTTAAGGACAGAATGGCTTTAGCTTTGTGTCTAATCTCTCGATTGTTGGAAGTGCATTTCAGTACTCTAAACGGTGTCTAACTTTGTTGGTTGTCATTTTACTAAAAAGTTCCTGCTATGAGTGGAATAATTTACTTTTCTAAAAAGTTCAATCAAAACTCTTGTACACATGGAAAACTGACTTTTCCTACTCTCAAAGCATGCTGGTTTTTGTTGAAAAATGTTTGAAATGTCTATTTGAGGACGACCCCACAAGTTTATAATATCTGAACAGAGTTGGTTGTGGTCATCTGAGTGTCTAAAATTCTCCTAAAGTGTTCTCTCTAGCATTTAAAACTTGATTTACGTATAATATAACTTAATTTGTCTTGTAGATATCTCTTTACGTGTTGCCTAACCTGCCATATCGTAGCTATTTTTTTCCTGGAACTATATGAAGTAACTTCTAGATGTACGATCTTATATTCCTTTTTTCAATCCTTGTCAGTCTTGTGTACTTTTAACTTTATCAACTTATCACATGTAAGCGAATCATCAAAGATTTCAGGGGATTTTCAGTCTGAGGTTCTCATTCAAAGAACTTCTGGCGTTTTTTCATATCCGACTTAATATCTGACAGGGTAACTGTTATCTTTCCTACACAAAGACTGTTTTTTCGAGGAAAATAGTTTGTTTGTCACTTACCTCTCGACTAAAAAATTGACAACTTATGTATTAAACTATTGAAACTGAATCAATTTTCCCTGAATTACTTTTACTTACAGATTTTTCTACCGTCATCAGATTTAATCAATTGATAAAATTCGCCGACTGAGCTGGGGTCATTAAATATGTGATTTCAATTTCCATCCGTTTTGCCATACTTTTATGGAGATATTTTCAAACAATGACGTCAAATTAAGCATACAGAACTTTATTAGGCAGGGTCTATTCTGTTGGATTTTTACCATTCTGTAAATGACCTGCTCCTATTAATTACTCAAAATATTCTCCGTGAAACTTGAAATAATATTTTTCAAGAATGGAAATTTGAAAGTTGTCAAATCAGAGTTTCATTTTGTAATTTTGAAGGTTTAAATTTACTTCTCTTGAGAGAAACCCCTCCTCTTTCAAAGATTTCATCCAGCATTTAGAACAATGTCCAGTATTGATTGAAAGAGAACACGAACACTCAAATAATAAGTTGAGTTTGGTAGACAGATGGGGTAAAATGATGAATGGAGCTTAAGTAGCTTTTAATATCTGAGGCTCTATGCTGCTGCCTCAGTCCACACGAAATAAGATCATCCTCTTTTAGAGTGAGATGGAATAGCTACTACCTATTTTGATTCTTATAATATTTCTAGTTTCTACAGTAGACCTCTAGTCGCTCTCTAAAAAAGTATAGATGTATTTTCTGCTGAATTTATCGCAAGTTGAAAGTGCAGTCCTGCCACAGACATTGCTCTGCCCTGTCTTTTCTCTTCCACTGTGCCAGCTGTCGGTTGTGATATTGCATGCTGAGATTATTTTGCTTGTATCCTAGGTAATTTTTTTAATGTTGGTCCTGGCCCACCAACTTCAGGCTGATGTATCTATATCCATCGTGATTCTTCAAATCGATCTTAGAGTGTTTGTCCTCCGTAGCAGTAATTTTATCAGTATTTCTTTACACCCACAAGCGAAATCTTCATTTCCTCATTTCATCAGGAAGCCCCCATTTTTAAGATAGAACAAAAGGAAATAGTTATCAAGGGGGCCAAATGAGTAGACTCTATCCCATAATCTTTTGTAATTTTAGTTTCACCTAACTTTTCAGGTTTTTCACTTCCTATATCTTATTTAATACAATTCTTGGTTGTTAACAAATAAATATTCTATCATTAAGACTTCTACAGAGGATCCTGGTCATTTTGTAACATTGTTGCCAACCTAGCAATCCCTTTTGTATAAGGTTTAATAAATATTCAAATACATTTTGTTCCAACTCTACCTTCATGAGTATTTGAAACAATAATCATACTTTAAAAACGTTTATTGTCAAAAAAGGAATCATCTGACAGTGATTTTATCCAGTTTGTTCTGTCCGCGAGGGGTCGCAAAAAGCGAGAAAGGTGATATGACCGTTCAGTTATACTTATCAGTGTCATTGAAAAAAAATGTAATTTTTCAAAAAATTTTACTTTCAAATTTGGAAATCATGTCTGAAACATGGCTGACAATCTGAACATTTTGTTGAGGTTTAATGAAATTAAGAATATAACGCAAGATTTTGCAAACCTGTATCAGTTCATGTATTATATTACTTATGACGTATGGTCAACTGAGCCTGAGACTCAGCGATAAGATGAAGCTCCCTGTCTAGTTCAAAAATTTCTCCTGTACTCAGTCCTCTTCAGCACTTGTACGCACGATGTCATAAACTAAGCCTTATTATCATCGATATATACTACTATCTAACGAGGTGTTATTTTTTAATAATCCATAATACCTTAACAGGTTATGGGCCCAGAGTGAACGTGACCATCATGTGAAAAACAATCGTGCCGAAAAATCACGAGAACGACGAAAATTTTAGTCAAAAATTACGGGCGACATAGTGCCAACGGGCGACAAAGTGCCAACGGGCAACAAAGAGCCAATTTCGGGCAACATAGTGCCAACTAATTCGACGAAAAATTTAACGTTCGTTTTTGTGATAAAAATTTCGGGCAACAAAGTTTTCGGCCAACGAAATTTTTCGGTCAACACAGTGACAACTAAATTGAAATTTTTTGGTCAACACAGTGACAACTAAATTGAACTTTTCGGTCAACACAGTGACAACTAAATTGAACTTTTCGGTCAACACAGTGACAACTAAATCGAAGTTTACGTGAAACTAAATTTCCTGAAGAAATACTGTATTTTCTGGGCAAAATCGGTGCCAATCAATTTATCGGTGCGCATCAATACGCAAAACAAAAATGTCTGAATCGCACGAGTATCAGTTATTAGACATGCGGGCCGTGGATAAACTCAAAGGAAAATCAAACTATGAACTTTGGAAGTTTCAAGTGCAAATCCTTCTGGAAGAAAAGGGCGCGCTGAAAATCGCAACTGGAGAGGACCCTAAACCTGCAGCAACTGACAGACCAGATGACACAAAGTCACAGGAAGCCTGGACAAAGAAGGACGTCATCGGTAAAAGGATCATCTTTACAACACTCGAGAAGACCATCATGCCATCCATCATGTCGTGCAACTCCTCAGCTGAAATGTGGGTTCGTTTGAAAAATTTGTATGGTAGGAACCAAGAGGAACAAAAGCAAGAGTTAATCAGAGAATTTTTCAGCATTAAATTTGAAAGAGGCACGCCTATGACTCAACATGTGAGTAAAATTCAAAATATCTTTGCTCAACTTAAAGCTGTTGATCAAACAGTTAGTGATGAGATGCTCATGTCAAAAATTTTAACTACACTCCCGGAAAGTATGGAAAGCTTTGTAACATCATGGGATGTATTGTCCATTAATGAGAAAACGGTCGAGAGATTAGTCTCCAAACTTCTTTTGGCGGAGGAAAGATTAAAAACATCGAGTGAGTCTGGCGTGGCTTTTTCAACTAGTTCATCCTTAAGCTGTTATCGGTGCCATCAAGTCGGGCATTTAAAACGCAATTGTACAACAGTGTTAAAATGTGAAAATTGTGGTAAAGGTCACCTGACCCAATACTGCAGGAACAAGAAAGGTGAAAATAGTACTAGTACTTGTAGTATTTGTAATAAGGGAAACCATTCAACTGAAAAATGTTGGCATAATAAGGCCAATCAAAAAGGTAATGCAAAGAAAAATAAGCAAAACTCCAAGGGCGAAAAAGGGGTAGCATTTTCTCTTAATAAAATAAAGACCGATGGTGTGGAGTCTGATGAGTGGATTGTTGATAGCGGGGCCACGAGCCATCTCACGAATAATCTAACTGACTTGAGTGACGTAAAGAATGCTAACATCGAAATCGGTGTTGCGAAGAAGGGTAATAGTCTAAACATAACAAAAATTGGCCAAGTGTGCGCCGATGAGTGTTCGCTAACAAAAGTTCTATTCTCAGACGAAGCAGCAGGGAATCTTTTGTCAGTGAAGGCAATAACTGAAAAAGGTGGAACAGTTCTTTTTACAGAAAATGAAGTGTTAATCTCCAAAGATAACGTTGAAGTTCTTAAAGGAGAAAAAGGAGATAACGGGTTATATACAATAAAATTGCATCCTAAAATCATCGATAAAGCTCTTTCAGCAAATGTTGTAAATGATGCATGGATGTGGCATAAGCGATTGGGGCATATAGGTGCTCAAAATATGTGTAAACTTTTAAAATTGAGCGAAGGAATGAATTTACAGAAACAGCAGGTAATTGAAACTATTAAAAATTGTGAAGTCTGTATTCTCGCGAAGCAGACCAGATTACCATTTGAAAATGATAGGCATAAGGCTAGCCGACCTCTTGAAATAATTCACAGTGATGTGTGCTATGTAAGCCCACCAACCTGGGACAATAAACAGTACTTTGTAACTTTTGAGGATGATTTTTCAGGTTTTGTCCAAATTTACTTGCTTGGTGCAAAAAGTGAAGTGAGCGAGTGTGCCAAGGAATATGTGGCTGAAGTTGAGGCAAAGTTCAACTTGAAAATATCTAAACTTAGAAGTGACAATGGCGGAGAGTACGAAAGTACCGAATTTAAAAAGTGGTGTAAAAATAGAGGTATTATACTTGACAGAAGTACTCCATACACGCCTCAGTTAAACGGTACCGCTGAACGCCTGAATAGAACAATTTTGGACAAAGCCAGAGCAATGATTCTAGAATCAAAACTTGATAAAGAAATGTGGGGCGAGGCAGTTTTGGCTGCAACTTATGTTCTTAATAGAAGCCCTAAAGCAAACAAAGAAACTACTCCTTTTGAGTTGTGGTTTAACAGGAAACCAAATTTGAAAAATTTAAGAATTTTTGGCTCAACTGCAAATGCAAAAATTTTAACCAGATCAGGTAAATTTGAAGAGAGAAGTGAAAAGCTAATTTTTGTTGGCTATTGTCAAAATGGGTACAGACTCTGGGACAAAGAAAAACGTGAAATTGTGTTGAGAAGAGATGTGAAGTTCATTGAAACTAATTCCCACGCCGCGGAGGATGATTATTCATCCATTATTAGTGAGCAAAACGAAAAGGACGACGCAATCTCGAACGAAAATTCTGAGCGTGAGTCAGAGCATACGGGAAGAGGCAAATCGCCAAGTGTTCAGGAATCGGATTTCGATGGGAACCAAAGCGAGAGCGAGTTGGATGATAAAGACAGCGAGTCGAGTGAGTGGCTACCGGAGTCGGATGATGATGACGAAGACCCGAGCGCTCCAGAAAATCCATCAGGGGACCGTCGCTATCCTGACCGCCCGCGACAACCGCCCGTCCGATATCCAGAGCAAGCAAGTTTGGCTGATCGCGTCATTCCTGGGTGCTCGGGTTCACCTGACCCTCAAACCTACAATGAGGCATTAGCTTCTCCAGAACAGCATAAGTGGCAAGCTGCCATTAATGCTGAAACAGCAGCGTTGAAAGATAATAAAACTTGGGTTTTAGTCAACAAGAATGAAGCTAAAACTTCAAAAATTCTCTCAAGTAAATGGGTGTTTAGAACCAAAGAGGATGGTACTAAAAAGGCCAGACTCGTAGTACGGGGATTCGAGCAAGGAGACATTGATTACGGGGAAATATTCAGCCCTGTTGCCAGCATTAGTTCTATTAGAACACTTTTGGTGTTAGCCGTTGAGCGTGATATGAACATCGCCAAATTTGATATTAAATCAGCTTTTATTAACGCGGAGCTTCAAGAAAGTGTTTTTATGTACATTCCGCAAGGCTTGTGTTTATATCTATTCATGTTGATGACGGATTAGTTGTCTTTAAATGTAAAACTGAGCTTGACAAGTTGATAAATTTGTTAGGTAAAGACTTTGATATCAAAACAGAGGTGAATCCAACTGACTATCTTGGTATTGAGATTAAGAGAGGGGTGAGTTACATCAAAATATCTCAAAGTAAATACACTGATAACGTGTTGAAAACTTTTAACATGTATGATGCAAAAAGTGTCGAAACTCCAATGATTCCTGAAAATGTGTCTGGTAATATTTTTGAAACTGGAGAAAATCAAATTGAGGTGATCAATTTTCCGTATAGGAAAGCTGTAGGGTCACTTTTGTACCTAAGTAATAAAACTCGACCTGATATAGCATTTGCGACAAACGTCGTGAGTAGGCATCTTGACAATCCGGATAAAAGTGATGTAATTAAGGTTAAAAGGATTTTACGGTACCTTAAAGGTACAATGTCTGATGGAATAATTTTTGAAAAGAGTGGTACTTTAAACTTAAACGCGTATTCTGATGCCGATTATGGCGGGGACTTAGACACAAGAAGGAGCACCACAGGGTACGTCATTTTTATTGGAAATTCCCCTGTGTGCTGGTCATCTCGTAGGCAACATTTAGTTGCCACTTCCAGTGCAGAATCTGAACTAATGGCTGCATTTGATTGCGTGAAAACACTTGCTTATATGAGAAATCTCATGCTAGAATTAATTGATGAATATAAAGAAAATATTCTGTATGTAAATCATAACCGACTATTCATCGATAATCAAAGTACTATTAAACTGATCAAAAATGGGGTAAATGGTAAGAGATCAAAACACATGGACATAAGATTTCATTTCATTAAAGAGAAAGTCGAGAGAAACAAAGTGGAAATCAAATATATCAGCACAGATCGTCAAATTGCTGATATTCTTACAAAACCTTTGCAGAAGATCAAGTTCAATTTTCATAAGCAAAATCTGGCATTAAGGGGGTGTGTTGAGGTTTAATGAAATTAAGAATATAACGCAAGATTTTGCAAACCTGTATCAGTTCATGTATTATATTACTTATGACGTATGGTCAACTGAGCCTGAGACTCAGCGATAAGATGAAGCTCCCTGTCTAGTTCAAAAATTTCTCCTGTACTCAGTCCTCTTCAGCACTTGTACGCACGATGTCATAAACTAAGCCTTATTATCATCGATATATACTACTATCTAACGAGGTGTTATTTTTTAATAATCCATAATACCTTAACACATTTTTCCTGAAAATCAGTCATCCTCAGGGAAAATTTGTTTGCGACTTCGTCTTCTCTTAATTTAGAAAATCAGGGTAACTTTATAGTAGGTCTTGAGTTTGAAACCCAAGCATTTAGCACTTATGGCATCAACCAATAATTGAAGGAGGAAAGAAAAACATAATCCAAAAAAATCCATTTATCTAAACCTCACTGTTTTTAATTGAAATGTTTTAAAATTTTATGAATTATATTGATGTTTTTAAAGTGTTCTAGGTAACTCAAAATTATGTGACCAACTCCTTTGGTGCGGCGAAAATATAGACAATTATTATTTTCCTCTTCTTTTTGACTTGTAGCATTGCTTTGTAGCAATTAGATTTGGGTCAGCTGATTAATGATCAGCAGTTATCTACTGCTGAAATTTGTTTTTTAAACCATCATTCGAAATTTTATAAAAGTAAGTTTGACTTCTCACTGCCAATTAAATATGGAATTTGAATCGTCGAAGATTCTGAATCAGATCCTCTTCAATGCATGAAGTGTATTCTCAAAAAATCTTTAAGGAACTTCTTTTTCAAATTCCGTATGTTGACTCGTACAGTTTTAGTTAAGTATAAATCCTATGTTGGTTGGCAACTCTGTATCTTAATGGTAATTCCTCCCTCTGTGGGTGCGTTCCTCAAAAAAATAAATAGAAAAAATGATTAATTAAAATGGAGCATATGTAAGTAGGTATTTCAATGGTGCTGTGCTAGAATTTTCAAATCTAGGCTTGAAATTGCTCTCTATTTTGTACTCATGCGCTCTAGATTTTTTAAATTGTTTATTGATTAGTTCTTTAGTTTTTCCACTCTTTCCAGTCTTATGTATTTTAATTAAGTTTATTAAAGCTTTCCTGTCATTTGTAGACTGAGAAAAGGCACATGATATTTCTATTGGTACATTCTATAGTATTTTAGGATTATTTTCCCTAATTTTTTTCTCATTTTTCAAATTTAGCCATTCCAGAATAATTTCCTCTCTACAGATTGAAATCTTTATCAGTGTATTGCTATTGATAAAAATTTGATGATGTAGCTCTCATTTACTAATGATACGGTTAGGTATCATTCTTAGTACAAACCTATCTCACTTCAATCCGGGTTATGAGCTTCTTTCTTTTCTCAACCCAGCCATAGCGAAAACTGAATCAATCTAAGAAAAGGAAATTTCGCCCTTGTGTCTATTCGCTATTCAAAAAACTGTACTGATCCAGCAACAATACGATCTCTTTTGGGGTAAAGTCAAAAACATTGCTCATTTTATGAATCTCCAACAACAATTCTTGTCTTAAAGCTGCCAGTTGATGAAGTAGAATCGTGCTGAGTGAACAGCATTAGAAAGTCATGTACCCTGATCATACAAAACATGTGCCAGTACAAAAAACGAAACTTAAAAAATGTTAGACAACAGAAAACTTGCCATAAATGTTGTACTGGATGCAAGATTTTTAGCTTAGAAGCTTTACGTAAATTCAACTTGAGATCGAGTGTCCTCTGTCTTCTATCACTTCTAAATTAAATGGACATGAAGTAGGAGCTAATATTTTCCTTTTTATGAAAATAATGTGAATCAGATGAGATTCTATTGTTGGGTTGAATTGACTGCATTAGTTTATTACCACTCGTGTTTTACTTCCTCCTTCTTACCTTTGAAAACTGGGAAACCTGTAAAATTGTGTAGATTATTGATGTATAATTTTCATTATTCTCTTAAACTGAAACTCACAACTCTACATGTCTCTTAAAATTCTAATCTACCAATTCATCGTCTAGATCATAGTTAAGAAATATCATATGTAAACAATTTAAGGAATAAATTGTCGAATACATTCTTTTAAAAATCAGTCAATTAGCATATGCTATTTATTGCTACCCTGCATGCAAAAATTATCTTACTGAAATAAAAAATAGATCAGCAGCAGAATTAATTACCTAATGTTGTGTACGGGATACTTGACCAAAGCAATAAACAATGCAAATCTGTCGGTATACATCGTTTACTCAAAGTTCGCCTTCAATTTCAGCACGTAGGCAACATATCCAAGAAGAAGCGCAAATAAAAAAAATAATGTCTCGTTGAAAATTGCCCACTTCACATTGCTCCATAAGCTTTGATCGAACCAACAATGGATGTTTTGAGCCTTTAACTAATATCAACCACTTCAATTTCACCGTCTATTATGCTGCATTAAGCCGAAATCATACGCTGAGTGTGGGGGCTGAATGTGGCTTGAACGTGGAGGTTCATTGGCCCGATGTCTGAATTTTGCACGTTTCGCACGAAATTCAGCGACCATCGGAAAATGTCGATTTTTTAGGAACTATTCGAATAGATTTGATACAAATCTGAATGAAAATAACTCGAATTTCCGAAATTTCAGCTGTTGAGGGATGACCGTTGACTTCCACATTCAGCTGCCGAATTCAGCAGGCGATTCCGGCATATATACGGAACAAAAATACTAGGGGGCTTAAATAATTAGGTATCTGTACATTCGAATTTACCGCTCACTTAACTTTGATTGAGCCAGTATGGAGACTCTGCGCCAATCTAATTACAGGTATTGCTCTCTCAAGATGCGCCTTCAATTTTGCCACGTAGGCAAATACCTACTGGAAAGCTCGAATAGTTATATTCGATAAACTAATTAATCTTGCCCTCCCGCCACGCGCCACTCGCCCAGTGCAAACGGCCAATTAGCGTTAAGCGCGGGAAAGTACGCGATTTGAGGAACTCACTTTGACAAGAAGGCGGGAAAAATTCAAATCTTATGAAATATTTCACGCATTTTCCTAAGACACGAGCTACGCCAATGCAACTTGGAACAATTTATTTCAAGAGAAGTCGCAGAACTCACATCAAGAATTACGGTTCCCGCGCCACTTGTCAAGTGCAAGGCCAATCAGCGTTGAGTGCGGGAAAGCACGGGATTGGTGGAGATCACGTTGATCGAAAAGCGGGAAATATTTAAATTTTAAGAGATATTTAAGACCACACAAGCATTGCGAGCCACGAAGCTGCGTTGATGAAAACAATGAATGATCGTTTCAGGGGAGGCCACGCAATTCGCATCCAGAAGTATGCGGAAAAACGTTGCATTAATATTCACTACCCGCGTGGCTTTGCCGCCGTTCGTTATAAGTGTAACGGCCAATCAGCGTTGAGCGTGGGAAAGTGCGCGATTGGTGGAGCTCTCGTTGAAGGGAGGGCGGGGAAAATTCAAATTTTTTAATATTTCAGTAATTTTTACCAGACACAAAGCGCCGATGATAATAACAACGAAGAATTCATTTTAGGAGACATACGGCTAGCGGAACTCAAAAACATTCTTAACTTAATATTTTCGGAAATGTGGGTTGGTTCCCTTCTGATGAATTCGGTCCATTTATGACCCCAGATCAGTTTCATGCAGTTCTCTCTGAATATTTAGTATTTCCAGCTTAAGACGCACTTTCATCTACTGCATCATATTCAGACATTAAAATACGACTCGGTGACACCCGGAAGGTATACTTTAGGTATACTTTAACGAGAAAAAATTTCTGAATGAACACACTGAGATTTTAAAAATCTGCGCAACAATTCTGGAATGGTAAAATATGAACACTCCCCGGCTGTTAATGTAAAATCCCCGGGACGTTAAATTAACAACCCCCTGCTAAAAATGACGAGTAGGCTATTCAGAATTCGCTAACTCACATGAGTAGAACTTCCTTCTAATTATATGAATAGAAATCCTACTCAAATGAGAAGAAATTCTACTCATGTCACTAGAATATTCTACTCATAAGAGTAGAAAAATTCAACTCATATGAATTCAATTTTTTTCATTTTTTAGAAGTGCTGCTTCTGACCAGGAGACACCGACAGAGCAGTATGTAAATTTGAAAAATAAAAACATTTTCTTCTTAGACAAAATAATTACAAACGAGAAAAGGCGACAAAATCTCTCATTTACTGACAGTATAGTAATTTTGTCTAATTTTGTTTTTGTCGTCTCTTAGTGCTACAAGAGACAGTACCTTCAATTAGTCGAGTTAAGAGAGAAATCAAACACGCAATTTGGCCTGGAACGGCGCGACTTAGAGAGAAATGATAACGAGGACTTGAGATGAAGAGGAGAAACCCTCGGCGCGGCGATTGGCATGTAACACATATTAGCACCTACAAGACTGCACGAATACTTCTCGCATCGCATCAAACACAGTGCGGTCATTGCGGTCAGCGTAAAACGGATAGCGCCTACAAGAGTGCATGAATACTTCACGCATTGCACCAAACACAGTGCGGTCAGCGTGAAACGCATAGCGCCTACAAGACTGTCTGAATACTTCACGCTTTGCGCCAAACATGGAAGGCCTTGTCCATACAGAGATAGGTTTACGAAACTTAACTGTCGCGTAAAGTTCCGTGAACTTTTGCTAGTAAAGTTGACAGAACTTTCCCAAAAAATGTGTTCAAAACGAGTAAATACGTCTTATGCACCCCTCCCCCGCTGGCACGCTCACTTGATGGTTTTTATCGAGTTTCAAAACGAATGAAAAGGGGGCGGCAAAATACATGCAAGCGGCCCATGGTAGGTGAATCCGGCCCTGCGGTGACTAGTTTCTGATGAGATAAATCGGACACGGTAGATTCAACGCTGAACTCATGTGAGTTGAAATCTCTAGTCATATTATTTGGAATCTCTAGTCATAGAAGTTAGCGAAAACTGGATAGAGGAATTCTGCTCATATGAGTCAAATTCTACTCGCATAAGTTGAAATTCTATTCATATGACTTTGATTTTCTACTCATTTGTACTCACCATTTTTAGCAGGGCGTAACATTCTTATCAACATCCCAGAGTCAGGCCCGCCACATCCCATCTCGGGCCCTGGTACCAGTTTTAAGGCCCGGGCCCCAAGCACGGAGGGGGGGGGGTGTCCAAGGGGCATCCCCCGAGACATTTTAGAATTTATACGACTAATCGGACGCATTTTGAAGCTTCCATAAATAATTTGTCCATCAATTATTTCTGCGGAATAATTATGTTCTTTTTTTTTTCTTTCTACTTTCAGCACAAAATACTTGCGAATTGTTGCATTCAAAACATCTGGAAAATTTTTATATTTTTTTTTTTTTTTTTTTTGGGGGGGGGGCATAAGATACTATTTTCAGTTCTAAGCGGGTCAGGCCCCCCTGGACTCCCCCTTCGTTTGTCTATGGCAAGGGAGTTGAGCCATGAGCCATTGAAGTCGAGGATGCCCAGACTGGAGACTCTTAGCATCTGACGACGGAAGAAAATGAAACGCAGTCACTAATAATATCCCTCTGTACTGAAAATCTTGAAAATAGATAGAAATTTTCCTAGAAGTATACTTCTTTGAAAATTTAAGAAGAATTCTACACTGCCCCAGCGTGTTTCTGAAAATCTATTTACCTTTTGCGAAATTTTTAGGGTAAATTTTTTACTTTTCCTTACGAAACAAGGGTTGCAGGTGAATTCGTAGTGGTTTTTAACGGGTAACACGGGCCCCGGTATCAGGGACCCAGTATCCCCCCCTAGGAGGATTAAAATTAAACAAGTGGTTAGAAATGGAAACAAAATAATATGAACTATGCAAAACGATAATCCGGGTATCGGAACTTGGCTGTTTTGAAAACGCCTTCAAATGCGGCGTGATACCTTACACATTCCGGAGAGTTCAAATAGTTGTATCATTGCGCCTTAGAAATGCGACGAAAGATTACAATTGAAATAGCCTTCATGCACGCTGGCCTTTTCGACTTCCGTTAACATTTTTGCAGTCATGAATGCGCTTAAGTGCGCACTATGGTCTGGGGGCGCCGAATTGTGGCCATAAATCAGGAAATGATCAGAATATCATGAAATTTGGTGTACTTATGTTTTTTGGGTCGCTGAATTCAAATTTGACCTTAGTTTTACAAAATTCTTAAATCCAAGATGGCGGCAGGCCCTTGAAACCAAAAAATTAGAAGAAAAGCCAAAATATGATTAGAATACCAAATTGAATGTCAGTTTAATGTTTTGAAGGTTGTCTCACTATAATATGAAATCTATTTTTCAATGATCAAGAGGTTATCAAGGCAGAAGCCCCCAAAATACGTATTTAATCCAGAAAAATAAGAGGAGAAGAAATGATTGAAATTGAATCAAGTCAGTACTATGTTTTTCGGTCTATTGATCCTGACTGGAGCGTAAGTTAAAAAAATTGCACATTCAATATGGTGATATTCGTGTCAGCAAGACATATGGCATTAGCCCTTTAGGGCGCCCCCTCCCCGAACCAAAAATTGTCCCTAAAAATTTTCATTTCAAGCGATTTTTTAAAAATAATTTACTCTTTGATCATCAAACCCTGCTAGCAAAATTTTCTAGATATACTCAATACTACTTAGACCTAAATAGCTTTGACATTCTTATACTCAATGGAGGCTGTCAACCATTCTGCTCTGATTTTCATGGTTAGAATTAGGTATTATAAAGATTCTAGGCCTAATGAATCGTGGCCAAAAATCCGATTTTTGAAAGTACGAAAATCTGGCAATCGAGCATATGATCCTTACCTACATCCTTTAGTAGGTGTGAAATGACCTATCAAATCTTATGTAATTGTTTTTATGATCAGATATATGGTGGCGAACTTCACATCCTCCGAGGTAAGTAAAGAAACGTGAGAATTTAAAGTGCACGTTATCGTGTATTGCCTTGTGTCGTTTTGTTGGCGTAGATCCCCGATCAAATATGGAAAAGAAAGGTGAAAGTAAGTACTTTTTGATGGTTTAATCGTTTTTAGTATTAAGATTAATTTTATGACCACCATGAGACTCCAAAGTTTTGTCCTAATTTAGGCAAAAAATTGCCTTCACCTTAAGTTTTAGTTATCACTAACACGAGCTAACACGTTCTTATCAGTGCAAGAATGTAGCTCATATGTTCCTCTAACAGGATATCATAGGTTTTTTTGCATCTTTTTGCCTCTGGGGCCTTCAGACTCAGACCCAGATCAGACCCTAAAACCTTGCGGATTACCATTCTCGGTGAGCCTAGCCATGGAATTAAACTCGGAACCTCTTGATCTTATAGCCAGCACTCCAACCACTACGCACCACAGCGGGCCGAGTTAATAAATTTGTATTATGTATACAGGCTGAAGAATAAAAAAAAATACCCAAGTTTTATCCACCATTTGTCATTTTTCCGGAGAAAATATTATTTTGCTTAAAAATGAGGTTTTTTGCAAAAAAACTTTATTTTCCGGAAATCTGGCAAGTGCTGGAAAAAAACTGATATCATTTTCGGATTCAGCAGCCAAAAATACATATGAATCACCCTATATCAAACGTTGACCTTGTCTCATCTCTCTTATCTCCTTCTGCAATGAAATCAGATTGCGCAGAAAATCGTATAAGTCCCTCACTAAAATGACCAAAAAAGGCCCCAGAGGCAAAAAGCGGCAAAAAGCGGCAAAAAGCGGCAAAAAAACCGATGATATCCTGTTAGAGGAACATATGAGCTACATTCTTGCACTGATAAGAACGTGTTAGCTCGTGTTAGTGATAACTAAAACTTAAGATGAAGGCAATTTTTTGCCTAAATCAGGACAAAACTTTGGAGTCTCATGGTGGTCATAAAATTAATTTTAATACTAAAAACGATTAAACCATCAGAAAGTACTTACTTTCACCTTTCTTTTCCATATTTGATCGGGGATCTACGCCAACTTATCACAAAGCGACACAAGGCAATACACGATGACGTGCACTTTAAATTCTCACGTTTGTTTACTTACCTCGGAGGATGTGAAGTTCGCCACCATGTATCTGATCGTAAAAACAATTACAGAAGATTTGATGGGTCATTTCACACCTACTAAAGTATGTAGATAAGGATTATATGCTCGATTGCCAGATTTTCGTACTTTCAAAAATCGGATTTTTGGCCACAATTCGGCGCCCCCAGACCATAGTGGTGCGTTTCAGCTAGAATTGTATTTAGCAAATGGGTGGTTTTTATAGGAGGATTATAATTAAACAAGTGGTTAGAAATGGAAACAAAATAAAATGAACTATCCAAAACGATAATCCGGGTATCGGAACTTGGCTGTTTTGAAAACGCCTTCAAATACGGCGTGATACCTCACGCATTCTAGAGCGTTCAAATAGTTGTATCATTGCGCCTTAGAAATGCGACGGAAGATTATAATTGAAATAGCCTCCATGCACGCTGGGCGTGTCGATTTCCTTTGACATTTTTGCAGTGGTGAATGCATAGCTGAAGTGCGCCCCAGCTAGAATTGTATTTAGCAAATGGGTGGTTTTTCTACGAGGATTAAAAATAAACGAGTGGCACGGAATATAACAAAAGAATATGAACTATGCAATACGATAATCCGGGTATCGGAACTTGACTGTTTTGAAAACGCCTTCAAATGCGGCGTGATACCTCACGCATTCCGGAGAGTTCAAATAGTTGTATCATTGCGCCGTATGAATGTGACGGAAGATTTAAATGGAAATAGCCTTCATGCCCAGAGTTGTTGCACAGATTTTTAACATCCCAGGATGTTAGTTTAACAATTTTCACCGTGATAGTCATCCGGCAGCGCTGGAGGTTGCACGCGAGTTTCAGCACTGGAATTCGCAATTTTTCATCTCGGATGTGCGACGAAAAATAATTAAAATCTGAAAGAGGATGGCACTCCATTCTAGAAAAAGGAAGGCGTCGGATACTAATAATGACATGGCGGTTATGCGAGTCATGGCGGTGGTCACAGTTAGTCCCCGTCGGGGTCCGCGGTTCCATCTCGGACACCGCGCGAACACCCGCGCAGCTGCCCGACCGGTCGCCGAAATCCATCTAGAAACTTGCCAGTGATAGGTGTTTCTGGGCGAAGCGACAACGCTGCCTGTGCGACATCATTATCGGCTGCGTCATGGCAGATGCTGGGCGCTGCGCTGATTGTCAAGTGCGCCCACTAGCCGAGTGACCCAATCACCCTCGACATCTCAGTCGGGTCAAATCGATTTTTCCGCCGGGAAAGTCGAGTGGGAATCCAAATGCACGGCTGTATTGACGGACTCGTCATGACCCGTTCCTCCTCGGAGAAAAAAACTTCGTGCATGGGACCCGAAGTTGGACCTGAAATCATTGCCATCTACCCTCTCACTATTGACTTCCGGGAAGTGCAAGCTTTTTTTTTTTTTGGATTCCGTTGGGCTCAGAATTTCCGAGAAAAATTCTTAAAGCTGAGCAGTAAATCCGAAGCTTGAAGGTCAGAGGCGGATCAGTTTAAGCAGTAGGAGAAACGAAGGTAATCAGCGTAAACATTGACAGAGGCGTTAGAGTAAACTTGAGGCGAGGCACTCCTGCCATTAATTATCCAATATTTTAGAATTGATGACGACAAGAGGCCGAGTACCGATTCGCACAATCCGTGCTTACGAATTCATTCAGGCACTATTACTCCATACTAACCTCCGTTTCTTTAATATTCGATTCTTTGCTTTGATTTTTTGTCCTAGATAGTAAACAGCGTAGCAGTCCTCTTGAAACCTGAGAAAGACTTTGTGCCCTCATCACTCTTGCGTTTTTACTTTCTTATCAATGTGAGAGCAATGAAAGGAGCTAAAATATCTGAATGAATGTTGATAAAAAAAATTGCAGTGAAAGGCTTAAAAAAAATATAATTGGCTGCAGGTAAAATAATAAGACATGTGTTTGATTTGAGAGCTACAAAAAATGAGCGACGGGAAGATCGCCTTCAAATCAAAAGTTAGGCAAAATGGGGTAATACAACGTACGAATAGTGATCTCTTCGATTCCACTGATATGAGTCATTGGCCAGCCTCCTCACTATAACCGAGGGCCAAAGACTATGTTTGGAGAGATGTCTTTGGTTGATAAAGAAATATGATTTTGGTTTCACGGTCTCAGCAGAGCCCTCGCAAGATTCTTGGAAATACCTAATTAAGTAGTTAGCTGCGTGTAACTTTCTACGCTGGAAACTAGGAGTTTTTCTATTTGCTTCCTATTTTTTTCCTTTAAATATATGAACCCGTATCGATTCTTCTTTTTAATGAAGTTACCGACTAGAAAGAAAAAGAAAAAACTTTTAAACCTAATATTGATGACGAAAGACACAAAATTCGTATATATCTTCATTTGCGACGTTACAGATTTACTGTTACAACTTCTTTCTAAATTAAACTGACGTTAATCAGCCCTCGAAATGTTCGAAATGTTAATCTCCATCATGCGCGAAATATTCTATCAGAATTTTAAACAATGGCCTCCTTTGGTTTTTCTTTGAAGACGTAAAACAACACGCAGGGAAGATGGAAACACCGCAATCTAGATACGTGTTTCGCAACTATAATAATCTTCGTTTATTTTGTCAACTTTTCCCCTGGCCGTTTACAACTTCAATAGAATGTGGAAAATTATACTTTACAATTTGATATAGGTATAGAAATTGTATTTCCGCAAGTTTTTTTGATCATATATCAGGCATTCTCCTCGACGGATTTCACTTTTTTACCCCTCAATGCCAGAATTATTTTGAAACCGTTCTGCACCCGGCTATCCGTATCTACGTATCCCAAGCTGCAGGCCAATTGTTGAATCGTTATCGAATGACCTTGATCGATGTATAACATTGATAAGATAGGGCGAGTTATCGATCAAGGTCATTAGATAACGATTCAAAAATTGACCTTCTAGTAAGAAAGTAAATTTTTCGAGTCAATTTTGCAACCCTGGAATGAAATTACGTTCCTTCGTCAATCACTTCTACGAAAACTCATACGAAAGAACGTAACTACATTCCGATGTTGCCTTTTGCCTCGCAAATTGCATTTTAACCAGGAGAACCTTAGGCTTTTCCAACTGAAAATTCCGCTGATTTTTCTTCTGATCTCATTCTAAAATCGGAAAAATTTTAGCAAAAAAAGCGCAGGCACATCTTTGTAAAAAAATCAAATTGTTCGAGTCAATTTGGCAACTGTGGAATGAAATTACGCTCCTTCGTTCGGGAAAGATTGATCCGCCGAAGCTTAAACTGCATTTTCAAGACAATTCGCGGGTTGCACAGCGCTGTCACCAAAAACAATGCAATTATTTTAATGATAGAAAGTACACAGGCCGGGAGACTGCAACTACGGCGAAGTCGCATTCGTACACGTGAACGCCAACCACAGCGCTTACGCATCGCTCTACGGCTTTTTTCCGCACTTCACTTTCCCCCGCGTGATGCCGGCATTTTGCGACTCGCCGCGCGCCCAGCACTGCCGTCCTAAGGAAAAACGGCGTATGAGCCTCCAGGTTTTGCCAAATTTTCTCTGGCAAATCACTAATTGTAAGATAAATTTATGAATATTTTTCTGCAAACCTCTCAGTAAATTTTGTTTGTAATTTGGACTGCATTTTGCAATTTGGAACTATAAATTCTGGCCTGGTTTGAAAACAACGTATGTGCCATTAGTTTCCCTATGCACATAAGAGTTGTTTCCAGATGAGCCAGAATTTATAAGTCCAAATTGCAAAATGCAGTCCATTTGATCTAAAGTGTCTGAAAATTTCGAGAAAAATATTCATATCTTTCCTAAAAAATGAACATTTAATTGAAGGAAATTTGGCAAGAAAATTTGACTTTTTTCAAATTTTTAAAAAAAAAGAAATTTGGCAAGAAAACTGATAAGAACAAATACTGTTGATTCAATCGAATTTTTGCTTGAATCAAGAAGAGATCCGCTGAAGTTAAAAGACATGGCACTCGATTCCAGCAAAAATTCAATTAAATCAAGGGTATTTTTTTTTTTTTTTTTTTTTTTTTTTTTTTTTTCCCAAATTTTGCCAGAGTCTGCACTGTGGGTCCAAGAGACTTGTATTCCAGTGTGCTGTAGTACCTACGTCACTTCCGTCAAAACCTTGGAAATATTTAATTGCTCTCATCATGATTCGAGGGAAAAATTCGCCTAAGTATGTCATCTTTTGTTAAACTTTGACCTCTTCTCGAATGTGCGCACTTTGGCCAGCACAATATTTATGAAGGAGCCGCGGCGGCCCTTTCCTCGAGCTGGCATTTTGGTCGAGCGGCCTAAATTCCGGGCGGCAGCGTGCCAAAGCACCGGGACTCTCCGCCCTGCCCCGACCCCCAGGCCGCGGGCCCCAGCGGCTCGACCATCAGAAGGAAAAAACGGAGCCGGAACCGGTTTTGAAAAATGTTTCCGATATTGATAATGCCCACTTAAACGGATCATAAACGAACGGCCGATCGCCGTTTAACGTCCCCTGCGTTTTGGCCCGGCCGTTGCGTTGGACGATGGGGTCGGGCCCCTCGCAGCGTTTTTGGATCGTGGACGCAGCATCATTTTATCCTGGGTCTATGCTCCCGTCCTCGAGGAATACTCCGTATGAGCTTTCATACCTTGCCAAATCTCCTTCAATAAAAATCGAATTTTTAGGTAAACTTGAAAATATTTTCCTTGAAAGTTCGTAGAAAACTTTACCTTTAATTTGGACCATATTTTGCAATTAGGACTTACAATTTCTGGTTCATCCGTAAAAAATGAATGTGTATAGAGGAACTGATGGAACATACGTTGTTTCTAAACTGAGCTAGAAATTTCAGTTCCAAATCGCTAAATTTTGTCAATTTGATTTGAAGTATACGAACATTTCAAGGAAAAATATCCATTGCTTCCCTTAAAAATAAAAAATTATTTCAAAACATTTGGCAACCTCTGAATATCCTTACGGCGTTTTTCGTTAGCATAGCAGATATTCACCCTTGGAGTGAGATGTGTGAGTGATAAAACAACGGTTTTCTCCGAAACAAACTCCAAAGCTCAGAAAAAGCTCTCAAAGTTTAGGCCGTAATGGAGGGGAAATCCCACGCTATCCTGTCACCTCTATGTCAAGCCAAACTCTCCATGCACAGATAGGGAGCAAATACACTAACACGGTTGCCACTTTGTTTGGGGACTCCAAAACTGGAAACACGGCCACCCTGCTGAGGTATTTGCTCCCTATCTTTACATTAAGAGTTTAACTAGGTATAGAGGTGGACTCTCAGGATAGCGTTGGAAATCCCCTCCATTACGCCCTCAACTTTGAGAGCTTTTTTTAAGCTTCGGAGTTCGTTTTTGAGAAAACCAATGGCACCATCGTGTTTTTCACGAAATTCGACGGTAGGAAAAGTACTTAAACTGCAAATCCTTCACACACGCAACAGCTCCATAAACCCTCAAAGTTGCAACGTGACCGAGAGGGAATGAAGACAAGTGAAATGTTTATTGAACAGTTAGTAAGTATCTATGGAAGCATGCATATACATATGTGGCCGAGCGGAGGTGAATTCCAGCGATGGCTCTTTTAACGGGACCTTACGGTGGCTCCGTTACCGCGACAAACCGCTGCCTCCTGCCCTGAGCTCTCGCTCTCGGCCACTCAGCCTGTGTGTCTCTATATCGCTTGCCTGAAAATTCGGCCCTCATCTCGATCGCAGCGGAGGAAGATGTTTTTAGAAAAGACTACACACAACAACAAACGATTTTAATGGATCTGGTCATTTTTTCCTCCTTAACTTCACTATTCTTTCGTAAATGTTATCTTGTCATTTTTCATGAACGGCGAATATTTGAGTAACAACCGGTAGCGGAGGAAGATGTCCTTAGAAAAGACTAAACACAACAACAAACGATTTAAATGGACCTAGTCTTCTTGTCTCATTTAATTTCACTATTTTTTCGTCAATTTTATCTTGTCATTTTTCATGAACGGCGAATATTTGGGTAACGACAGGTGGTATACGTTAATGGAGAATTTGTAGATGTCTGAAATTCGGTGAATTTTTCATTTTAGATGAAACTAAGAAGAGGACTGAGCACGAGGATATTATTGGTTTCAAAATTGAACAATTATTGGCGGAAATATAAAAAAATAATCAAATCTGCTAAAATAGGTACATGTGTTTGAATAGAAAATGCCACCAGATGACGTCACAAGGTGGTACATATTTTTAATTTTACATCTATTTTTCTACAACTTCCGATATCAGAAAAAAATTATTATAAGAAATACTATAGATTCAGCTCATTAAACTTTCTTAAAAGAGGCAGTACAGAATGTTCGTGCAAATTCTCAATTCAGTATGAGAAGAGGCTTTCCCCCACGATTTAGCTTATGTTGGAGCACTTTTTGAGGCTCCAATATTAATTTGAGTATCTAAATAAAATTTTAATTTCCTGAGAAATGCAAGCTCTCGATAAGAAAATGTTGATTTCCTCAGTCGTTTTTACTCACTAGGACGAACGACTAGAGTCAAACACGTTCTGTAAGACATGTTTTACACAGAAAAAAATGGATGGTGCTGACGACAGAACCTTTTGTTCATACGGCTCCCACAGTTTCTTTGTTACACTTACAGAACTTTTCTGTTGTGAGAACAGAACTTCTGTCGTGGGAACAGAGTACTCTGTTCCCACGACCAAAAGTTCTGTAAGTGTAACAAAGAAACTGTGGGAGCCGTATGAACAAAAGGTTCTGTCGTCAGCACCATCCATTTTTTTCTGTGTAAGCTCATGAAAAAGTCGTTTTTATTTTCCAATGTGCCGATCGATTCGATTATCGACTTGAGCTGAAATCGCGTTTTTGGACGAGTAGACAGGTCGCGTAAGGTGTAGAACACGTGCGGGTAAAAGTCTGACATTCCGTCTAAATGCACAACTTTTAGCATAACTTCAAGTGGATTGTATAGTTTCTCCAGATTTTCCAAATACTCTCTTTTTTTCTTCCATGTAACTGCATTCGAAATTCTGTCGTCTTCCTCACGAATAAAGTACGTAACTCCATTTCAATGTTGTCAAATTTCTCCTCGCAAATTGCAAATTAACCAGGAGGATCTTGGACATTTCTAACTGAAAATTTCACTGATTTTTTCTCAAATTGTATGCAAAAATCAGAGGAATTTTGGATAAATAAGGCACAAATACATTTTTGTGAAACAAATCTATTGTTAGAGTGAATGTGGCACACTTGGAAAGGAATTACGTTCCATTGTCAACAACGGCAATTTGAGTCTTTCTCAGGGCAATCGCGAGTTTTTCGCTGATGGATGGTGCAGTGGCACGCGACGCACAAAAAGTTGCCACTAAATATTCGAGAGTTTGTTCACAGACACAATTTTTTGCATTTTTTCACGTGATTAATACATTTTCACGTGAAAAAGTGTATACAAATCCCCCCCCTCCTCCCGCAACATTGCCACATTCGTGGCCGTAACGAATCGCACTCATTGCTAATTGCGTTTTTCGCCAACCTAAGTTACAGGGAAAACGCAAATGCCTTATTATAGAGATCTAAAATTTGTCAATGGACACAACTTTTTGCTTTTTTTCATGGGTTTAGCACATTCTGCAAACATGTTTTACAAGCTCTTCTTCCTTCTGCAATATTGCCACATTCGCAGCCGTAACGAGTCGCGCTCATCGCAAAACGCGTTTTTCATCGATCAAACTTACAGGCGAAGAACAAAAACATGCCACTAAGGATCTTAAAATCTCTTGTATGGTTCAGCACGAGCAAACTTTTATGTAATAAGGTCTCCAATCTCCATACAAATCATGTAATCTCTATAAGCAACTCACGTTTTTCGGTACGCCTACTTTTCTAGCGCTGCGTTAAAGTCTCTGAAATGATTCCTGAATTTAACCGTCTTAGTGATCGCTCGTATGGTTCAGCATGAGACAATTTTTAAATGATAAGGTCTCCATGCGTTAAGTAAACTCACGTTTTTCGGTACGCCTACTTTTCTAGCGCTGCGTTAAAGTCTCTGAAATGATTCCTGAATTTAACCGTCTTAGTGATCGCTCGTATGGTTCAGCATGAGACAATTTTTAAATGATAAGGTCTCCATGCGTCAAGGAACTCGTGTTTGTCGGTACGCCTACTTTTCTAGCGCTGCGTTAAAGTCTCTGAAGTGATTCCCGCGTTTTGTATAAGAGCGGTGCGTTAGCAGCAAACAATTCCGATACATTTTTTTCGACCCTCCACGAACCATCTGACTTTCACCTAAATTATACAAATAGCTTCATATTGATATTGTATATATTCTGTGCCATTCACCTAAATTGTTCATGGGAGAAATCTTAGACAATGATTCCCTCAGTATCTATTCCAATGATCGAAGATACTCGAGTATCAAACGTGGCGGCAAGGCAAGGCCGGTCTGGAGTATTTGTTGATGAACAGCACGTCCAGTTCTACACGACTGGAACAAAACGGTATAGAAGATTACTTACCTCTCGAGGACTTAATTTTCATATTTTCGTCTGGTGCATCAAAACGATGTCTGGTTGGATACGAAAGTAGCCGCCGGTTTACACAATGTAGGAAAATGCAGATTCAAAGAAAAATGCATTGTTAATTAATTCCAACAAAATCGCCAAAAAAATTTGGCCACCATTGACGTCATCTCACCGTCGTTTTGAATCTTATTTTAAGTTTCCTATTTGACTCCTATCAGCTCACTTGAACTTAATGAACTTGTGTGCGTACTCTACGAAGAGTTCCACATCCGTGCTAAGGAAAAACGCCGTATGAACATTCGAGAGTTGCCTAATAGCCCCGCGGATACAACATGTATTTTTTAAGAAATTATGCGAAATTTTATTGACATTTTCAGACATTTTAGGTATGTTGCGAATAAAATTGTCAGGAACATTTGAAGAAAAATAATCACATTTTTTCAAGTAAATTCAGTTATTAGTGAAGGAAGTGTCTGAAGGCTCATTCAGCGTTCGTCCTTAGCACGGCAGTGCAGAGGTGAGACTCAAGAGAAATCCAAAAATTGAGTGCCGCGTGGCTCATACCGTAGAAACCTCGAGTAGAGAAGAGGGATTTTTGGCCAAAATAACGCAGGGAGTCAATATACACTAAGCAGATTAAAAAAATCGACATTCAAATAGTATCCAAATTAACATGAAAATGTCTAAATTTTACAACTTTCCAGGAGAAAGCCGAATATCCTCATGTTTGCCTTAAGTTAGGTTTAAGTCGGCCGAGCAATATATAATGCAATAATTAATGCATTGCAGAAGCGTAAAGTATCACATAAAAAAGCACAAAAAAAGTTTAAAAAAATAATAAAATAAAAGCACAACCGCAGTCAAGGGCATCCGAGTTCATATTTCCCGAATGAAAGGGAAGTCTAAAATGAAAATTGGGTGAGAACACCCATGACTTTCTCACCATCCGGTAGCTTTTGTACGTACTCCTTTCTGCGAAGGGTGAGAAGATCCAAAATCCACTCCTTCATTGGTATGCATGCCCTTCCCTGTCGCCAGTTGGACATTTATCCAAGCCACTCTTTACAGTCAGTAAAATTCCTACGAACTTTTAATTTGTTGATCTGATGCATCTCTTATTTTTTGATCATTTATTCAAGTATTGATGTTTGTATTTAAAGGCCAAAGCTGCGGAGTCATCAGAGTTCATGGGCGCTACGCGTCCCGAGTTTCCTTTCCATTCTATTTTTTTTTTTTTTTTTTGTCGGTCTGCGCATGCGTGCAACGGTCTTTTCTCTTTATACGTCGGCATCATTCTGTTGTTGTCGATCGGCTAACGCAAATCTGAATTAGCGCATGCGCGTACTCTGATTTTGCGGCTACTTGCCAGCGACAATGAGAGAAATATTCACGCGCACGTCTCAACAGTGTTGCCAACTACATTTGATAAATAAAATCTGATGTATTTGAACACATTTTCATTCATGTTCGCGTCGCTCGGTGGCGGCGAAAACACCATTTTTTACTTTATTTTTTCTATCTTAAAATACTTCACGAGATTGCAACGATGTCAAAATATACAAAAATCGATGGGATCTCAGCTGAGCTGACAACAATGGCTATAGGTGCGCAGTGTCACTCAATGAGCACGTTTTCGGGCGATGCACTTAAAAATTAGATCAGTGGATCGGAGGACAAAAATGAGATTTTGTGGACCGCATAATTGGACGAATGAACCTCTCTGTAAAGATCTGAGAGTAAAATAAAAGTGTCGATACAATGACCGGCCTGTTTGGACCTAACTGTCAACAATCCGTCGTAGACGTTCAATGCTGGCCATTTGTGTAGTAGAAAGGGGCATATCAGTTTTTCGCCGACGGATTGACATCGCTACAATCGATCTGCCATGGCGTGCAAAAAATAATGATGTGAGACCCGCGCCTTCTTACCGCGGTTGATTTAGGTTCATGGAAAAAACGGTTTGCATCGGAGTTACGAGCAACAACCCTAAAAAATTTCAACTCCCCCCCCCCCCCCCATTGGAGAATGACAATACTTTCTCTACCCTAGGGTAGTGAGAAAGAAAAATTCGTAACCGTATGCACTATTCGGCAGCATTTTTACCAAACGTCGTCGCTAACTGGAAAAAGAAGAACATTGGATCTAGAGTCCAGACTCTTGAAAACATTGACAAGAAGAAATGCTCTTGATTCAATCAGATATTTACTTAAATCAAAAGGAAATCCGCTCAAATTAAGAGGCTTGGTTCTTGATTTAAGCAAAAATCCGGTTGAATCAATAGTATTTTTTCTTGTCGATGTTTTTAAGAGTCTGGACTCTAGATCCAATGTTGTTGTTGTTTTTTTTTTTTTTTTTTTTTTTTTTTTTTTTTTTTTTTTTTCAGTGTAGGATTCGAATGTCTAGGTCCATTGGATTTGGAACTTGTGACCCTACGGCGTTGTAAGGATTTATTAAAAATATAAATCTAAATCTAGGGAAATGAATGGCACTCATTACTACTATGCTACCGTGCTTAGGAGAACGCCGTATGAACCTTCAAGCGCTGCCAAATTTCCTTTGATAAAACACGAATTTCTTGGTAAACTTATCAATATTTTTCTTTCAATTTTTCATGTAATTTTGTTTGAAATTTTTTCTGAAGCTCCTGTGAGTTTCAAAGAAAAATATTCATAACCCTCCTCGAAAATAAATATTTCATCGGAGGAAATTTGGCAACTCTCGAATGTTCTTACGGCGTTCTTTCTTAGCACGACAGTATGGGGGAGAGTAAAAGGAAAAGATCGCCATGATGTCTATCTCTTAAACGTTGAGTCCATGGACGACTCCGTTATCTGAATTTTCACTGTAAATTTTTATGAGGCTTCAAAAATTTGATTTCATCCAGGCCATACCACTTTGGAATAACTCCATTACACATCATGGATCAGTTTATCACATAAGTTCATAGATATTACCATAACAGCTTTCCAAAGACCTTGATGTAGCAGTGCATCGTAGTGGCGAATCTCATCCTTAGATCACGTAGGTATATCTCATGTGCTTGCAACTTTCGCATCCACTACGAAATGACTGATACCTATAAGTGACCTATGAATACCTTATAACTGACAATGAGACGGATAGCTATTTTCCCAAAATGAAGATGTGTTGTCATATGAACTGCACGTATTTATGCTAAATGAAACTATGTGGAAGTGGACAGATGGGGTGTGCTCGTTGGCGGTTAAGAATGAATGGGATATATAAAGTCCCAGTGACGTCAGCGGCAACGACGAGAGAAACGAAGATCAGGAAGGCGGTCTCTAACTCATGAGCCCTGCCCACAACGCTTTTGTCGCATGCCCACGGCTCACAAGTTAGCGCCCAGTTCCTTTTGATTTACTTGAAAATCCCGCTTCTCCATTTGCTCAAAAGGAGCTATATCCATTTTTACATTGTTTCTTATCCAGCTTCCACGAGCACACCCTATCTTTCCACTTGCACATAGTTCCTTTTAGCATAAAAACGTCCAACTGTGATCCTCGTCAAACTGAACTTTCGATTCAGTCGATCGCGATTTCTCAAAATGAACCAAACTTCTTGCCGTTTGATTATACATTTACCACTGCCAATTTCTGAATACAGCTTCCAAAATCTTACCATAAAATGCAACCAACCCAGTGAGCAGGAAGTTCCTCTTCCAGAACTCCACTCCCAGGTTCCTTTCGCTTGAAAAACGTCCATTTTCAAAAGTGCTTGAGAGACCGAAAAGCTCCGATCGTGGAATTCGCGAAAGCGCAGGAGTCGAGTACGGAGCGACGGCGGTTGGCCGGGGGGTGGTGGGGGGGGAGAGCTCGGCCTTTTTTTCGCCGTCTCGGCGTAGAAACCCGCGGTCTGAGGGTGCAAGCCTCGGTGCGACGGCGGCGACGGCCGACGTGGCGGGGGCATCAACACCGCGCCGGTTACCGCGGTGGATGGCATCGGCATCGGCGAGTGAAAGTGGTAACGTAACTGGTAAAAGTTCACCGAATAATTCAGACACAGACGCGTTTGCGTTTACCGCACCGGTGCCGATGGACGGTGCTCGGCCGACACCGCCGCCGCTAATGAGACCGATCGCGAAGCAAGTGCTCGCATTCCTCCATCCCCGCGCAAATGCCCGACGTACCTCCCGGGAGCCATGCTCGCCTCTCCGCCCGCTCACTCGAATTTCCCCCAATTTGGAGCCTTTCCACGTGGCGAGCAAACATCTTGGAGGTCCCATGCATACGGCGCAGCCGATGTATATTTCTGAGCTCCTGCTCTGACCCAATCCTATGTATCTGTCGCCAGGCACGTAGCCAGAGGCGGGGACCTTGGGAGGCTCAAGCCCTCTCTGAAAGCATAAAAAGGAGGGGAAAACGAAGAAAAGGGGAGACAGAAAATACAAAAAGGCGAGAAAAGAGGAAGTTTTTACTTTCAAAATGCGTCGAAATAGATTTAAAATTTCAGAAATTTTCCAGTTGTGTTCAATGCAACAATTCGCAGGTATCGTAGGCTGACAGTAAAAAAAGATGCGTCATTTTTTCGCAGAAATTGATGGAAAATATGCGTCACGGAAGCCTCAGAATGCGTCCAAATAGAATGAAAATTTCCAAAATTTGCCTCTCTGAACTGGGAGTTATTCCATACCCCCCTAACTTCCCCCTTAGCTGAGGAGGGGGGAGGAGAACCTTGCTCACCCAACCAAGCCCCCCTCGAAAAAAAAATCCTGGATACGTGCCTGTCTGTCGCAGGCAATTAGCAATCGCCGGTAATTTACAAGCCAGTGGTGAAGAAATGAAGAAATGAAGAAATTCATGAAATTCAAAAATAAAAGAACATGATTAGAGTGCTAATTACGTTGCCTATGATGTGAATAGACACTTTTCCATCCTTAAAAACATGGCAGGAATGTGCACACTAAGAAGATTGTGTAGTGAACTCCGTGACATTACTTGGGTTGGGATCGGACAGGCAACTAAACTAACACCGCGACAAAGCGTAGAGTATTACAAAAAATGAAAGCGCTTCAAGCCGAGCTCGTACTTTTGAGGACCACAACCATTAAAAACTGCATTATGCCGATGCGCATTACTACGATTTATTGAAACAACGTGTGAACTGCTTGCAAATTGCCGGCGATTGCTAATTGCCTGCGACATACCTATCCACGATCAAAATGGGACTTCGATGCAGTG
Organism: Bemisia tabaci; assembly: GCF_918797505.1. Classification (NCBI taxonomy): domain Eukaryota; kingdom Metazoa; phylum Arthropoda; class Insecta; order Hemiptera; family Aleyrodidae; genus Bemisia; species Bemisia tabaci. Next base: position 38,155,971 of record NC_092795.1, read on the forward strand.
TTATCGAAATATTACCTTCTGAATTCAGAAGCGCATCTACTTTTATATCTTCATACATTGCAAACAGAATGTCGAATAATGTATTTGAATACTCTCTTTGCAATCTTTGCCGATAAAAAAGTGGAGATGCTATTTTATTTTAATTCAAAACGCATCATAATTGCATCGACGTCCCATTTTTATCGGTTCATTTTGAGCCTTTTTGTTTACGCAATATATTCTGGTAATTTTTATGTAAATTCCTCGGCAAGTTTGATCCAATGAAACAATTTGTACAATGGAATATCATTTTAAAAGAAGGTAATAATTATTAAATGTGTGCCAAAATAGGGAATGTTCCCCTCCGCAGAATCAGTTGTTGCCAAATAGTGCTGAAAATTCAGATGTCTATATTTAAGCTCATGTACAATATCCATATTTTATTGTACAATCTGGAAGCCTTGCCGCAGCTATTACTAACACACTCTCACACAATGACTTGAATGACCAGGAATGCTAAGTAGGAATATGCTTTGAGGGTGCCATGGCAATAGGTACGCTTCAACGAAGTGTCAACCGAGGTGTTGCTACGAGAAAAGTCTATAGGCCAAGTAGGGCCGTTTAGATGTTCATAGAGCCTTATAAGGCTTTATGAACACTTCTCTCGTTATATTACACTGTTCCGACAAGAAGATCCGTGGCGTATGATTCCTGATGATGCAGCAGCGTGAGTTGCTCATAGTCATAAGCTGCCTGAGTTGCTCTCCAGCCGAGCAGCTTTCAGCGACATTCGTGAGGCCTGAAATCGAAAGTGAAAAATGGAAAGCACACGGTGATGACGAGAAGGAGGGGGGGGGGGGATTGACGAGGAGACAATGAAGAATGGAACTGTTCCGGTTTTTTATTTGGTTATTTTTTCTCTCGTCAGTTCCTTATGAGCGTCTCAGTTCCGCTCTGTGTGCGATACCGCTCCGAGCTCCGATGTTTCCTAACAAGTCTCGGCTTAAATGCTCGATTATGGCCCTCTGCTAGAGCTCAGCGGGCTGATTGTTAAAATTAGTAGATGAAGCTATAGACAAAGAGCACAGAAAGAAATAGATGGTGCTGACGACAGAACCCTTCGTTCACAGGGCTCCTGCAGTTTCTTTGTTACCCTTACAGAATTTTTCTGTTGTGAGAACAGAACTTTGGTCGTGGGAACAGAGTACTCTGTCCTCATAACGGAAGCTGCTGTGACTCTAGCAAAAGAAGTGTAGGAGCCCTGTGAGCAGAATTATTTTTTTCAGTGATGATAAAAAGGATATGCAGGGATCCTGTTCATTCGTGCTAGGGAAGAACGCCGTATGAGCCTTCAGATGTTGCCATATTTCCTTCAATAAAAGTCAAATTCACCGGGAAAATTGTAAATATTTTTATATAAATTTCTCTGATAATTTTGTTTGCGATTTACTTTAATATATTTGAAAATTTCAGGAAAATTATGCTAAACTTTCCTCCCAGATACATTTTTTATTCGAGGAAATTTGGCAACTCTCAAATGTTCATGTGGTCCTTTGCGCGGCAGTATAGGACGAAGCGGGTGGTTGCGATGGGCTAATGTGGTTACTTGACTAATTAACGGAAACCCATGAGAGACCCTTGAGTTAGTCCATCATTTTCTCCCTTATTCTATAAGAACCAGCCATTTCAACCAATAGGATCGCTCCATGCACATTATGTCTTCTTGGTTAACCTCTTTGTCTATCAATTTCAAATGTCAGCCTGCAGAACAAAATAAGTGAAATCGCACAATCGATTTGATATTTGAATGAATTAAGGGTGGATTCATTTCCATCGGAGAGGAACAAAATAAGGCAACTCTTTTTTTCTAAAATATTTTCGGGAGATAATCAATACGTTTGATGATTAGAGAGCGCGCAACTCGTAATAGTTTGGTGATGGAATGACCATAGAGGGACGGTCTGGCAAGGGGTGCTGGGGTGTTTCAGTACCCCAGAAATTCCGAAAAGTGGCTCAGGGGACCCCGGCAGGACACCTGTAGGTATCCTTAAATTTTGAAAAACCCACTTAAAGGAGGACTTTTCCTCGGTTAATGGGGGTCCGGGTCCCTCTCGAGAGTGGGGGGGGGGGGCGAAAACCTATCAGCACCCCAAGGAATTTTCGAGCTAGACCGACACTGACCATAGAACTAGCTACGTAACAGAAACTGCTGTTTTGTGCGCGAGAAAAGAAAATAGTGATGTTTACACTCACACAAACATCATACTTACCCATATTACGATTTGCGCTAAAGTTCCCTTGTTTGAACTGTATGTTTTACTCATGAAGTGACGCCGTTTCCTTATCTCTACCATAAACTCAATCATCATAATCATCAGGTCCTGTGGAATATCACTCTACTGCTAAAAATGTTCAATTAAGTCTGCAGTTTCCGAGGAATGCGGTTCAATTTTTTCCGGGTGGATCTCAAATAGATAGTGGATTTTTAGAGTTTTTGCGCGTGAATAAACATACAAATACGGAGTGAGTATTAGATTATTTAAATGCAAGAATGTGCAGCCTGGATGCCCTGTACCTCACATCATTTTGCTGTGAATAGTGGTATGAACATCTCCTGTGGTCTCGTTTGAAGTTAACCGCGCTTTTTTTCCGTTTGTTTCAGAATTTTAGAACCGTACGCATTCACGAGCCTGACTCGGCGATGCAAGTGAACTGTTGTACTGCTAACACAGAAGCAGCTCGACTGCAAGGGGGAGGGGGAGATTTCTCCCTAATTACAGCTAGATCAGTGGAGTACGCCGCCGTGCTAAGGAAAAACGCCGTATGAACATTCGAGAGTTGCCAAATTGCCCCGGATAAAACATGTATTTTCGAAGAAAATTATGCGAATTTTTCATTGACATTTTTAGCCATTTTCAATTATAATGCGAATAAAATTGTCAGGAGCATTTGAAGAAAAATAATCACAATTTTTCAAGTAAATTCGGTTTTTATTGAAGGAAATGTGGCAACGTCTGAAGGCTCATACGGCGTTTTTCCCTAGCGAGGCAGTACGGCCCTTGGCGCAAGAAAGGCCAGTGACCAGACGTCGCGCGTCGCATCGCGTCGCGTCGCTCCATTATGACGCATTTATATTACAATGTAGCTTGCGGTTGCCTTCTCATAAGAGAAAATGACACTTAAGCTGAGTTCAGCGAAATGGAGCCAAGTTTGTTGGAAGTCGAGGGCCCGCACCGGCAAGAAATTTAGTCGGCAGAGTTCACGGCGAAAGCCAAAATCAAGGTCCCTTTGGTTCCTTTCTATGGATTGAACATGAAGTACATTAGGTATAGAAATCTGATGAGAAGGAACAGTACCTGTACTACACTGCCGTGTTGAGGAAGAACGCCGTATGAACATTCGAGAGTTGCCAAATTTCTCTCGATAAATTGTGTATTTTTGAAGCAATTCAAGCATAGTTTTCCTCGAAATTTTCAGATGTTCTAGTTTAAATTGCGTGCGGAATTTTCATTTCGAGGAAAAATACTGACAATTTCCCCAGTAAATTCGGTTTTTATCGAAGGCAATTCGGCAACGCCCGAAGGCTCATAAGACGATCCTCCTTAGCATGGCAGTACAGGACCATAGAGCACTAAGGGGTTCATGCGTGGAATTAGGAGGCTTCTCCCTCAGAAATCAACTTGGCCCCCTCCCAAGAGATGTAAGGGATTTTGCCATCTAAGTGCATATGACAATGCATGGCATACCATTCATCTTTGAAATTATAATTCGATACATTTTTTGGCAAACAGCTAAAAATTGCTGCTGAGAAGACCCAATTTTTTAATATTTCCCAGAACTTCCTTCGGAACCATGCATCTACCATCATTTGTAGAGTAAGAACATTTAGAGGTCAAATCTCGAGCCGAAACGCCTTCAATTTTGTGGATGCAACATGGACATCCATCAAGCATGAATAGTTGTATCTCTGCGCCGTCATCAACGCCCGTACTTTCACTCGCAATGTTTCCATGTTGTGTTTTTTTCAGTATGGCTCATTTGTAGTGATGCTTCAAGGCTACGTGAACAACACGGCCGAAGACAGGAGAGACGTAATCGAGCATTTTTTTTTTTTACTTTTCTCCCAAAACTGAGCAAAGCCTCATTGGTAGCATACACATGGGTTTCTATGCGTGTATATATTGGTTTCCTGAACAAGCATCCCCAGAGCAGGAGAGAATCTACCTCTACCTGGTAGCAAATTACGTGAAACCTTATAAACTCCCTGCTTTTCTCTATCGGACTTTCTTTAATGTGTATAGTACTTATCCAGTATCGTAAGTTTGCATACTTATATTCACGAGTGCGAGTAATAGGTATCAAACCTTTAGCAGTGAATCAAAAGTTCGAACGAATAGGCGGCTATTGTATCGATCACTTACAACTAGATACACATTCCAGTTCAGTTCTATCATATTCCAATGTTAGTGTGTGAACTACAAATAAAGGAAAAGTCAAATAAATAAAGAAATCAGCAGTTGGAAACTAGTGCAAAAATTTGATAGCTGAGCTGCTGAAGGAAAAAAGCGTAATTATCTCTTTTTGCAACATTTCTAATCTTCACCTATATACTTCCTTCTGTTAATTATTTTATTTCTTCATTGAGAATTTGTATTGTAATTTAGAGCCTAATAAGTCTTATGTACTGCTACTTTTAATCAGGCCCTCCACATTCCATCTCGGGTCCTGGTAAAAATTTTCTGGCTCGGGCCCCTAGCACGGGGGGGGGGGGGGGTCCGGGGGGCCTCCCCGGAAAATTTTTGAAATTTTAAATCTATTTGGACGCATTATGAAGCTCTTATGATGGAGATTTTCCATCAATTTCTGCAGAATAATTGCGCCTTTTTGTTTACTTTCAGCACCAAAAACTTTCGAATTGTTGCATTCAAAACATCTATAAATCTTTTTTTGAGGGGCCAGATGAAAATTTTCAATTCTATGGGGAGCCGGGCCCCCCCTGGACTCCCCTTTCGTACGTCTATGGCAAGGGAGTTAAGCCATTGAAGTCGAGGATGCCCAGAAAGGAGCCTCTTAGCATCCGACAACGGAAGAAAATGAAACACAGTTACTAAAAATATCATTCTACATATACTCAAAATCTTGAAAATCTCTAAAAAAGTAAGAAAAATTTTATAGTGCCCTAGCGTGTTTTTGAAACTTTATTCACCTTTTGCGGAATTTTTAGGGTCATTTTTTCACTTTTCCCTACGAGACAAGGGTTACACATGAATTCGTAGTGGTTTGTCACCTGCGTCACGGGCCCCTCCAGGGCCCGGGCCCCGGTACCAAGGACCCAGTATCCCCCCCCCCCCTTGTGGCGGGCCTGCTTTTAATTTTTGTAAACAAAATTTTTATTGTTTATTTTTATATTATATTTTTTTTATTATCTTATAATTTTTAAAGAAACTTTACTATCAGTTTTATTTGAATTTTTCTTAGAGTTTTCCTCTTCGTGTTTGTCTCTATTCAAGAAAATACTTCGTAATTGGAAATCGTGAAACTTCGCAATGTAGGTACACATTTTTTTTCTTTAACTCTCACTCTAAAGTCGAAACTCCCAAAAATGCAAAAACTTCCGTAAGATTTTGAACGACATTCAATCACATAGTGTCCACCATAATTTCCCTTTTCACAGGGCAGTGACATTCCATCCCCGTAATACACCCATTACGCATGCAGGCGTAATTGATTCAAAATCAGATTCGGACCTCCGCATTAGCGCGACCACTTCCATACCGTTACGATCTTGTTCTGTTACTCTTGCCACTTTTTTCCTTCTTCTTTTACCCTCTGCCTCTGCCTCGGCTTATTTTTAAACCGTGTAATCTGTGTCATCCTGTCACGTCATTGGTCCCCTGGCGCGGCGTGCAAAGCGACATGACATGCGAAGTCCTTGCAGGTCGCTGGACTAGTTAAAAGTAAATGGACATCGATCGTAAACACTCTTTAAGATTCACCTCACCAAATTTTATGTGCCAAAATCGACGATAAATTGTAACTATATGACGAGGGCTTTTAAAAGAAACCAAACCGGATCATTATTGCAGGAAAAGTATTTTAAAATCACCTTACAATATTCTTGTCTTGTCAAAAACTTAAAACTTTCAAAAGACTAAGCATTTTATAATTAACTGACCTATACGGCGTAAGGAAACACTCATCAAATTGATGAAATTAATTTTAAATTTGTGCTTTAGAAGCTATAGCTTTGTTTAAAAAAGTTCGTTTCAAATCTTACATTTTTTGTTTCTTTGTCACTGCTTCTCTCCTTTTTTAGATTTGCAAAAAAGCAGTCTCTTTTCCTTTCAAATGACAAAGCATTTTACAATTAACTGACTTATACGGCGTGAAGAAACCCTCCTTAAATCGATGAAATTAATTTTAAATTTGTGCTCCAGAAGCTAGTTTAGTTTTAAAAAGTTCGTTTCATATCTTACATTTTTTGTTTCTTTGTTACTGCTTTTTCTCCTTTTTTAGTTTTGCAAAAAAGAAGTCATTTTCCTTTGCTACTTAGGTACTCTATTCTTGAATGTATAGCCAATATGAGTTCGTTCAGTAATTTTTAATGCTTGTATTCTTGAAAGGTAGAGAGAGTACTTACAGTTAGTTCACAATAATTTTTCTGGATTCTTTTTCACGTGGTGGTGTACGTTTCAGGTGTACGATGGATGCATTAAAACTTTCTGAATTCAACTCATTAGAGAAAGGAAAAACCAAAATTTACTCGCGTGAAACCGAGCACTATACATCCTTGCGGTATATTTTACGATGGAAGAATTTTCCTACTTGCTGACTTTTTTTTTTTTTTTTTTTTTTTTTTTTTTTTTGAGAGAGAGAGAGAGGACTAAAAGTGTTTCGTACCTCCCTGAGGAGAAAGGAAATGTGTTAAAACAAGTTTCAGTTATTTGCTAAACAAATGGGTTTTTTCAATGATTGATTCGGTCCTTGATAATTGTGGGGTTTTCGCTATAGTGAGGAGTTAGAATTTAATGTTGAGAATGTGTGCCAAAATGTTTAGTGTCCTCTTTTTGCGTGAACTTCAGAAGTTGTTGATATGTCCAACGTGTTTTACGTGATACTTTGACAAGGAAACATGTCTTGTGGAAATGTAATACTTACCCTGTCTTGTGGTTCATATCGATGGCCAAAAGCGAAACCATGTATCTCCATTGCGGTGTTTCAGAGTTTCCTCTTTTATTTTACTTTTTCAAAGAGAAACCAGTCAACTTTATGGCATGAAATTTTTACAGAACATTCTACTAACAGAGCAGAAAAATAAAGGAACTTTTTAAGAAATTACGTTTCCTATAATTATTAAAAGAAAAAGAAAGGATGACAGGAAGTCTGCACCATCGCAGACAAAGGTAAATGGTTTCGCCTATAGCCATTGATATGAAGAAAATATGTAATCTCACAACGTTTCAAACGTAATTTTCAAAACTTAATTTCGAGACTCGCGTTAAAATCCTATACGTTTCGAGAGTATTTTCTGTACCGATTACTAACACAGGATTTTTAGAAAATGAATATCTCTCCCGTCAAAAAAGTCAATTTTCCACCTAAAAATCGACAGCACCGGAATGGCACCGTCGAAGACGTGAAGAGGCATCCCAGCGCAGCCATCGGTTAAGAGAGCAACTACAAGATGCCGCGACTGGGATGGGTAGACCCCCTCTCAGGTGCCTCGAAAAGTAGGTCATTATATATATAGCCAAGTTCATGGCAACGTTCTTTCATGTTATTTCATAGTGTCAGTTCGCTTTGTGACCAGTGGTTTTAACCTAAACGCAGGTACGTTCCTAGAAATTTTTCCCTGGTGTTTGGCGCTTTGGGGTTTTTTGAGGAGCTCTGGTCCTCCTGGTGGTGTTTTCTCTGTGTCTGTTGGGCCCACAATTTAAGTTTAACCTGGGCTCCTTCGTATTTTCAAAATTTAAAAGTGCACATGTGTGATACCGGCTTGGAAGTTTAAGCTCCCAGAGCTTTTTTTTCTATCTTTTTGATGAGTTAAAGTTCTTCAGCTGCGTAAGAGTAATTTGATTCAAAATTTTAGATTTTTTTCCATGCGTTAAAATTATTCGTTACTTATCCAGAAGGAAATCATAATACTTCAAAGTCGCTGATAAGGTCCTATAATTTTTTTTTCAAACTACGTTCTACCATAAACCATGCATCTTTCATACTTTTGTGATCAATAGGCTAAAATAAAAGTTTTGAACTATGTACCGAATCTATGTTTTTCAGAACTTGGGCTTGTGCGTGGTTTTTTTTTTTTTTTTTTTTTTTTTTTTTTTTTTTTTTTTTTTTATGTTGTTATTGAAAATTTACTGTGAATTTGTTCAAATCCTATATTTTAAAGAGGAAAGATCTCATTGGAGGTCACGGTCCATAAATTTCATCATCGTAAATATTATTGAATGAAAGGACCGTGAGGAAATTGAAACTTTTGACAGCACATGAGGATCACTCTCTTAAACTTCTTTTGCTAGTCTTGTCCATCCAAATCAATTTTTGTCCCGAAATTTTGTTGAGTTATGTTTAAGAAAAATATTTATCATCTCCTTCTTTGTTGATTGACTTGTCTTGATCAGAAACTTTTTCATCGATAGTTTTATGATTTTCACATATGCAAGAAGTTTTATTTCTACTTCCACTGAAGTTGCGATCTTAAATTTTAAGTATTAAATTAAGTCCGTAAAAACGAGAGAATGAAGAGAAGAATAAAACCAGAAATTGGCGGAAAAGTTCGGCAATAAATTCTGATTCCACTGGCCCCGTTCTCTTGGCGATACAAAAGGAAAAGAAAGTTCCCCGCAAAAAGCGATTCTCCAATGTTGGAGATTCGTTCGATGTTGCCGGCTTAACTTTCCGAAGCATCTCTCTCTCTCTCTCTTCGCTCCGACATTTTTGATCAGTTCGCGTGAAGAAGAGATTGCTGTCTGAGATGCATCAATTGACTGATCGATGCAAAAAAGCACCTCCTTCTCCAGTAACTAAAACATTCTAATTTCTGTAAAATCAAGCTTAGACGGTAAAAGTCCTTTTGTTGTTATTCATGAAATTGCATCAGATCTCTAATTGTTGTAGATGGTAAGTAATTTTTAACATCCTAAAAGTGTAATTGTATTCCATATTTTCCCTATTGAGCGTTATTTTACTGGGCTTAGTTAGCAATTTATTGCTCTTACACAGGTTTTCTCTCGCGAAAAAAAAAGAGAAGAAGGGGTTTTTTGATGATTTGGGAATTTTCACTTAATTGTGTTAGTATCCCATTATTGCGTGGTAGTACCCCATTAATTGCAAGGTAGTACCCCATTAATTGCGTGGTAGCACCCCAATGAACTAGGTTACTAACCTGAATGTTGCGGTACTAACCCAAATGTGCGATACTGCCCCAACTTGAGATTCGGTACAGCCAAAATTAAATGGAAACGTCTATTTCATCCAATAAATTGAGATAGTACCTCAATTTTAGGGGAAAACCTCTACACTTTTGTTTCCGTGTTAACTTATCTCTTCTTTTCTAACGAAAATTAGGATCTGAAGAAGCTGAAATTTGCTACGTCCAACTGTTTCTACTTTTAAGATATTTCTCCTGAGGAGTATCTCCTCTTTTAATAGGGTGTAAAGTTTCAATTTCGGGATGACGTATTAACTGCGCAGAAAACAAGCATATCCTATCTAAAATGAACAAGTGATATGCAATGTATCAATATGCCACTCGTCAGTATTTCAATATTCAAAAAATTATGAATAGGAACGGATATAACTTGGATTTTCAGCACGATATATCAGCATGCTACTTTATTTGTAATCCCTCCGAGTCCGATGGATTTCGTTTTCGTAATTGTTTTAGGACACCAAATTGCACGCATTCCTAGACGTATGAGAAAATCTTGCTTGAATTTGGCAACAAGGTGAAAGATGGATTCCTCCTGTTGGAATTTGCTCAGACTCGTTTCGTGGGTGTGAAGGCCTTTTAACCCCGAAGGGAGGGGGGTTGTAGCTCTGAGGTCCTTCATTGATATCGCGTTGAATAGTATATACCTATTGTTCGTCCTGCCTGACAAGGTTTTGAAAAATTTGTATCGAATGAATTTCATGTTTTTTCAACTGAATCAACTTAACGCGAAAAGCTCTCAAAATTTAAATCAGATTTTACTTTACACACAATTGGGGGTTCATAGGTGTTTGCTGACAATAGCGCAAATGGTCCCATAGCATACCCTCAATAATTAGTACAATGTATTTTTCTCAAACATGCTTTCCGAATCTTCATCGGTGTACAAATGCACGATTGAAGATGGGAGTTCAATGCCTAACAGCCCATCAATATTCAAATCCGCATCTCTGAAGTTTTTGTCCTTAAACACGAAATCACAGATTAACGCGCAAGTTCTGATCAATGATCTTAATCTTACTCAACTTTTTGAATGTTTTCCATTCTAGCTTCGTTTATGACCTGATTTCACCAGCGCGCGTGCTAAGGAATCAATTATTCGAGCAATGTTGAAATCAGTTATTTAGACAATAAGTTCAATCATGAATGGGTTTTTGGTTCTTATTCCGATATCTAAACTACAGATAGGGTATGTAAACCCGCAATAATGCACCCAGACAACCATGTGATATTACATCACAGTGACTATGCTTGTAGAAAGGGGATATTCTGCCATTAATATAATGCTTGCTACGTAATTCAATTTTCTCACAAACATGTATTGAAATCTCTAAAGTGCTTGTTATCTAGATCCTGGAAATAAAATCTCCGGTCTTGAAGAGATACCCCAGCGGAGTGAATATTGGTGAACTCTTGCAGTCGTATTTTTAAAGAGAAATTTTTAAATGGACTTTCACCTTTGTGACTTAATTCGTTTCAAAAGTATCTGTACCGAAGTATGTGTGCTTAAAAAATATTGCTTACCTCTGTTTGGATGAATTGAATGCATTTTGCTTTGAAAAATCATTAATTAAAAAGAAAGGATTTAAATTTGCGCAAGAGCTTCATTCACAGTTGCAGTCACAATTTTTACTATGACATCATCTACCAAATCCATTTCGATCTAATCCAACTCTTTTTAAACCAAAATTTGAGTTGGAGACCTGAAGTCAGTATAATTAAAATAATTGGGTTCCAGAGTTGACCAGAAGTAAATAATTGGCAGCCATAATTTATGGAAATGCGCTCCTTTTTAAAATTGGTAACTGAAAGTGAGTAAGTTTTAATACATAAACCAAAAATTGAATTTTTGCCATGTTTACTCACTTTTCAGTTTGCGAGTTACTTCTGCAATCGAGCTTCTAAGTCCTGACCCCATACTGTCGTGCTAAGGAAGAACGTCGTATGAGTCTTTAGAAGTTGCCACATTTCCTTCAATAAAAACCGAATTCACTTGAAAAAGTGTGATTATTTTTATTCAAATGTTCCTGACAATTTTATTCGCATCGTAATCGAAAATGGCTACAAACGTCAAAGGAAAATTCGCATAATTTTCTTCAAAAATACATGTTTTAACCGGGGCAATTTGACAACTCTCGAATATCCATACGGCGTTCTTCCTTAGCACAGCAGCTTAGAACTGAAGATTTAGCATAAGATGAAAGAGGGTTCAATCAATCACTGGCAACTAGGATTCCAATTCAGTTGTTAAAGTCTCCCTTTTGCATCGAGGCTGAAACGAGGCACCTTATTTTCCACCGGCAAGCCGGCAACGTTAAAACACCGGTGCAGGAGAAATTATGTTTGCAGACCTGGCATGCATGATGGTGTTAATTAACAGATCCGTTTTCGAAAATCAATGAATCATCGCGTCATTCTCTGGGCGTGAGACTCAGACGATGCTCCCTGAAATATTATTAGACTATAGAAAAACGATTTGTATACAAATATGGTCCAAAAGTTCATTCTGAGTGCAGATTTCTGTTATTTTAATGAATTAACTGAAGAGTATACGAGATGTATTTTTGACAACATTCATGCATATTTTTCCTTGAAATTTTCAGATATTTGAGAATAAATTGCGCACAAAATTATTGTCTGAAAATTTTGGAAAATTATATCCGCAATTTTCCCAGTAAATTCGGTTTTTATCGGAGGAAACTTGGCAACGTCTGAAGGCTTACGGCGTTTTTCTATAGCACGGCAGTGCACCTACTTTGCGTAAATTATGCCTCCTTTAAATTTTCAGTAAGAAAACGTCTCTGATTACCAGTAGCTTCCGATAACACTGTATCACTGAGGACACATGCTCACTGCATAGTAATTAATTATAACGCTTGGTTTCCTTTTTCTGCCTCGGCAGAAGTTGACTTTTAAATGCACGCATCGTCTCTCGCGTGAAATGTTGATGAGTGGCCATGTTATGCACTCTCAAGTTTGAATTTTCAAGCGTGTTGGAACGGCGAAAGAGGGCCTCTCCTTCTGCTGCACGAATGCAAAGCCCCGTTCCAATGAGTTGAGCCGAGAAGAAAACTACCGAAAAATATGACGAGATAATAACATTAATAAAACGGTCCGATCGTGCTGAACCAAGCGTCAAATTCCCAATTAGCCCACCGGCAGAGAAGCGTCTTTATTAAGAGGCACCAAGAGAAATGATCTAGTTATCTGCTCATACACCAGCAAGTCGGTGGCGTGGCATGCTGTGCGCCACATCGATCTATCTGCCATTTAAAGCTATGGAAAACGATCGATAAATAGGGTGTTCGCAACGGACACCTCATTAATCAATTGTGTAGCATAACTTCAAATGGGGAAATATCGATAATCGAGCATTCACGCCACCACTGCAGCAAATTTCTTCTCAGTGCTCCTTGGCCACCTTATAACTGTAAAGATACTTTTAGCCTATAAAAAATCAAGCTCCTTACTTTATGTAAAATTCTATTTTGCACACTGATAAACCTAATTAATGAAAGTTCTGGCACATAGACCGATGAAGAACGACGTTTTGATATTTTCCAAGATAAAGCTTTCTCTCCCCTCTTCCATTACAGGGAAATTTTTCAACGAAGCCGTCCAAAAATTTCGCTAAATTTTCTTTGTGGTACCGATAAAATTTAGCGAAATTTTCAAAAAGATTCAATCAACAATTTCTCTGTAAAAAAAAAAATGGCGGCGGAAATTTTGAAACGTCGCATGACGCTTGTGAAACTTCGGCCGGCAGGTGTCGATATGGTTACCATTTTACTGAGATGTAGCTTACAGTGAACATTGTGTCTTTCCCTACTAGTTTCGGGACTTCCTCGACATTTTGCAGGTATCGAGTGCATAGGAATCCGAGTGATTTGCTTTGTTTCTAAAGACACTCCTAAACCTCCGAGGGTGACAGCCTTGAAATCGGAACGTGGAAGATAAATGATCATGTGAGTAAATGACCGGGCACTGGCAGGTCTGATGATTATCGGAAGGCTCGACTCCTGAAGAGCGTTCGGATTTTTGAGGGGAAAATAGGAAACGAAGAAAAGTGTCCTCGCCGAGGCGCCATGGTGACGCGGGCTAGGTTTTCACATTTGAAAGAGTGTTTTAGTCGACTGAGGGTAAAATAGGATTACATGATCAAATGAGCCACAAATGTGTCAAGAAATAAAAATCCTGGTAGCTCTCTTGAGATTTTTGGGACCTACAATCGCGCCCGTCTTTTTAAGTGGAACAATGGCAGTCCTAATGAGTGGCGTGGCGGTGATGTCAGATTTTGTGAACATGAATGGTCATTTGAGGACTCCGATCTGATGCTAATCTTCGAGTCAACAAAATGTAAGGAGTTGCCTTGGCTCAAAAGGATTCAGTTTTACATCGGCTGAGCTCAAATAGAAAAATGTTTTGGTGGTTGAATCTAAAGATTGACAAAACAGAATAAGATCGTCCTGTACGTCATGTTCCCACTCAAAGTATCCATGAAGGTATCGAACAAGAAAAATTAACAATTAATGAGCCTAACTGACTTTGACGTACCTTAATTTCCTTTCATATTTCATTTTCTTAATAGAAACCAAAACAGCATGATGCAGGAAAAATATTTTAATTTTAAAAATAGGCGATGAACTTGGTTTGATCTAACATATCCTTTGAAATGCAGGACTATACTCACCCACCACAGTCTTTCCGCCTAAGGGACTATTCACCCACACGTCTCCATCCTAGACTTTTTAACTCAAAGATATTAATCCACAACTCTTTGTGTTTTTTACCTACAAGAGTGTTCATCAAGTTAGAAAAGTTAAAATTGAGCGCAGATCTTACGGTCACACTTGAATATCTGGAAACTGAAATTAGGAATCAAGTTAGCCTTCGACTAGATGGATGCAATTTGAGCGGCTCAGGAGTTCAAATAGTTGTATCATGCACCTTAGATCAGTGTGATGTCCAGGTACGAGTGACTGTTGTAATCTTCGTGTTTTTAATTACCACCACAACGAAACGAAACCTTAGCAACTTTTACTCGATTCTCCCCGCTGAAAAATATTTTGATATTGATTTTGAGAAGTGTTGCAAAAGTGGAATTGAGCAACATTTTTAGCTCGACCTGAAAACTCCTTCTCAAAAAGCCATGTATACTACAGGACATGGGGGTCTGATCTGAATGCTGTGGGTCAATAGTTGTGATTGAAAAGGTCTGGGCGAATTACACTATACCGCCGTGCTAAGGAAGAACGCCGTATGAGCATTCGAGAGTTGCCAAATTTCCTTCGATAAAATGACTATAAGGAACGTTATGAAGATATTTCCTTGACATTTTCAGGAACTTCAGGTGAGATTTTGAACGAAATTATCTAAAAAATTGGAGGGAAAATATTCACAAGTTCACCAGGAAATTCGTAGTTATCGAAGGAAATTTGGCAACGCCTGAGGGTTCATACGGCGTTTTTCTTTAGCACGGCAGCATGAATGATGAGGCTGTGGGCGTGTAGTCCCGGCATTATTTTTGGGCGTATTTCGTCTCCAAATGTTGGTAATATTCTCATTCATGCTAAAGTATCAACTAGTGAGTTTTGATTTTGCGGATTAAGGCCCCCTTTTCCAGGGAAGGTCGCGTATGAATGGTAATGCAATGCAATATTCTGGACTCTACACTCTAGAATCGAGAGGCCACCACTCGGTACTCGGGTCCGGCCTGGCCTCATAAATTAGCCGAAAATGGAGACCCGGTGAAATAGCCGAATAATAGTGCGGATGTAGCTGCCTTGGACAAGTGCGTTGAAGAAGCCTCGTCACAGACGAAGTGCGCGATTAAGGTTATTTCAGGTCATTAATCAGGTTATTTCAGGTCGTCGTCGGGCGTCGCAGCCGATTTACAGTTATAATTATCGACTCTATCCTCCGGTCGGCCCGGCCCAGCTCGGCTCATTTGCATTTTTCCGCCCAGATTTTTCACTTATCGCGCATTTTTAGACCCACCAAGATGACTGCTATATGCAAAAGTAAAACCTACCTGTGATGTAGTACTTCGAAGAAGTGGCCTTTTTAGTACGTTACATCAACACAGGTGTCCTTTATCAAAAACAATTAAATATCTGCAGTCAGCCAGTTAGCGAAAATAATTTTTGTTAAAAGTAAAATTTGTATAACCGCTCTGGCAGTTCAATGAAAATGAGGATGGAAGTTTACATGATGGGTCATTGGACACAGTTTGAACTGATTCCTCTTCCAAATTTTACTCAGAAAACTATTAACACGAAGGGAAGTGTGAAATTCACTCCTTTACGAGAATTAACAAAATAATATGACATACAGAGTGGGAATTAGATCATACTGATGACGTCATGTGTTTTTTGCAATTCAACCAATGTAGATCGTAAACGCTTATACCCTGTTTAAGAGTTAGTACCCAGACTTTCAGCTGCGAGAGTTATGAATTTTTGAAGAGGAAACATATTGCGTAGTGCCTTAACTCATACCTTAAGACACATTATACCAACAGCCTCTTGGGAGTCGAGACTTCAGGATTATTAGAGCATTCCCAAATTGTTTGAGATTTAAATAAAATTGATGCCACGCACATTGCATATTCATATCTTCAGGGTCCATTCATTGGTAAATGAGAGCAATTAAAAAAGGGGGAGAATCAGTCCACATTATTTAATTTGCCTTTCAAATTAGGTCTGTTTGGTCGTATTCGTGAGTGCATACTGGTTTTTTTTTTTTTTTTTTTTTTTTTTTTTTTTTTTTTTTGCGGCCACTCTCTTCATACATGAGGGGCTTGGAGGACAAGGCGCATAAGTGCAGTTTTTGCTATTTCAAGAGATACGTGTTTGAAGTTTCGAAATCCTCATAGCGGAAAGAGAGTTCAAACTGCCTTTTTTTGCTTAACAATTTGAATTTTGCACCGAAAGAAAAATCTCGGTGTATTTACTAAGAAAAGGGTAAAATTACCAAGAATTCAGGGTTCTATTTGATCCCAGTTTTTTCTTGGTAAAATTACCATTTGGAATTGGTTATTTTACCGAGAAATCTCGATAAAATTATTGAACTTTCTTGGTAATTTTAACTGGACCTTGATAAAAACGCCAATATTTTTTATCGACTGTGGTAGAATTACCGAGATAAAATGGCAAAGTTACCGGGAATTGATTACCAATAAAAGTGGTATTCTTACCAGAAGAAAACAGTAAAAATACCGGTTTTTGGGTAAGATTACCAGTCTGTCTTGGTAAAATTACCAATAATTGGTAAAAAAGTGAGATGGTAAAGGTACCAACGGACCTTGGTAAAAACGCCGAGAATTTTTTTTCAGAGTGAGAGCGAATTTTTCACAGTGAGACTAGTTTTAATTGTAATCATAAATATCTCATTTTTTTTTTTCAAAAACTGCACTTATGCGCCCTGTCCTCCAAGCTCCTCATATGTCATTTCAGAGTCTTATGGTATTTTATCGTTGAATCAGTTGGCAACCTGGAAACTCCGCAAGCTATCCTTTTCGGGTGGCCGCGTCGACACGGCGCTGTGTCGGATGTGTCCGTTGTTTTTCGGGCACGAGGCGGAAGATATGACTAGCCTCCTAATGTCTTCAGATAAACCCCATTAGTCAAACCAGAGTGCGGGGGAGGGCGGAGGGGTAGCAGGGCTATGGTCAGTTCACACCCGGCTCCAAATCTAGGTTAGCCAGCCCGCTCGGATGATCGCGCAAGTATGAGCTTGCTCCTGTGCCGCTCCGCTCCAAAATTGACAGATTTTATGACGCCACACTGACAAAAAATTTCTCGGCGTTTTTACCAAGGTCCGTTGGTACCTTTAACATCTCACTTTTTTTACCAATTATTGGTAATTTTACCAAGACAGACTGGTAATCTTACCCAAAAATCGGTATTTTTACTGTTTTCTTCTGGTGAGAATACCACTTTTATTGGTAATCAATTCCCGGTAACTTTGCCATTTTATCTCGGTAACTCTACCACAGTCGATAAAAAATATTGGCGTTTTTATCAAGGTCCAGTTAAAATTACCAAGAAAGTTCAATAATTTTATCGAGATTTCTCGGTAAAATAACCGATTCCAAATGGTAATTTTACCAAGAAAAAACTGGGATCAAATAGAACCCTGAATTCTTGGTAATTTTACCCTTTTCTTATTAATACACCGAGATTTTTCTTTCAGTGCACTATTTGAAATCAGACAGCGATAGAATTCAGACATTTTGATCAAAAGCATCACCTGAATATTTCCATGTAATGATGAGTCTGTTTCACATTGGGTTATTGGGACTGACCATTCATGGGGAAGTTAGACATCAGTCCGAAATCCATACCGAGCTCTTGACCTCCTCTTGAGCACGTTGACTTAATTTTGATGTCAGTATGATCCACATGACGCACAGTGGATCGAGTCAATAGGAGAGGTCGGACTTTGAAAACTTTAAACGCTTATTACTCCGTTTATACAAATTTTTGAAGTTCCAATAATGGTTTCATTAGTTTCCTAGTGAAATTTTTTACTAGAGGCACCCCTTAGAATTTAAAATGTGACGAAATAAACACCAAAATTCTCAGTTTTAATCAACAATTTTATACTCAACCTCTCTAGTTGACTCGATCCACTGTGTGACGATCAAAATGTTGTCAAATGTTGACAGACTGAAGTCAGAAGAATTCGTTTCAGATAGTACTTTAGGGTCAACCTGACTCACTTAACACACCGAAGTTAAGCCGTGTGCGTTATAAAATCCTGTTTTAATTACAATCAATGCTACATGGGATAAATGTTAAAATAAACCATGATTCCTTCTTGTGTGGCAGATTATATCATTATGCGTGGCTTTTAAAGTCTCAATTTATCTCAAGGAATATGCAAAATTACATTTAAAATTGGGACCAATGCCTCCATTATTTTCATTTATTTACCCGCAACTAACCCAAGACGAACTCCATTCAAGCAAAATCGCTTTTGTGACATGCGCAACCGACTTGCGCAGGGCTATTTGCGTAGGGCTACTTGTGTCGCGCAGATCCAACGACAGGACACCTAGCAATCTAGATGTATTACGCAGATATGCTGTTAATGTTCATTTAACAACACAAATTTAACAACACAAATCTTTTTTCGTGCGTAAAAGTCAGCCAGAACGAAGAGCATTTTTCCCGTGCAGAAACTTGCAACAAAACGCTGGCAAGTCTCTGCAAAAGGCAATGCTAGGCAACCATCCCACCAACGACGCGGAGTGCGGAGTGGCGTTAGGCAGACCAACTCTCTCTCGAAGTTCTAGAACCCTGCCGGCTGATGGCAAACGTGAACTCCGACCAGTAGAAAACGCAACGAATTAGCCTCGCGGGAAATAACTGCTGTAATCAAACGTCCAACTGTAATGCCCTCCGATTATCGCACTGATTATTCGTTATTGGAGTTCGCTCATCGATAATACCGAAGGGATTAAGCTGTCATCTTCGGGTGCGATCCAGACTCGGAGCTTTCGCAGTTGCAGAGAAAGAGTGCGTGCCTAACAGTGTTGCCAGGAGCAGGGCACGAAAACTGTGCGCTGATCCTCTCTTTACCTGGAGACCGAAAATTTGTAAAAACGGTTGGCAAAATTAATGCACGCCCACACTGTTTCCTACCGCAATAATGCACCTCGACGGTGACTTAAACGCAAGGGTATGAAAAATAGAAAATCACCTTTTGTATCTTGCTTGTGTATCAATACAAAAAGGAGTTATAATCAACATTACCTGCGTTAGGTAACCCTTTTATTTAAAGAAGTGCATAACGAATATTTCCTACTGCAATAATGTACCTCAACGGTGCCTTAAATGCGGGGGTATGTAAAATAGAAAATCAGTGCATTTTGCATCTCGATTGTGTATTATAGATGCAAGGTAATTGACATTATATACATTAATCCTTTCATTTAAGGAAGTAAATGACGAACACTGGAAAAAAAACATCGGATCATAGAGTCCAGACTCTTGAAAACATATATTGCCAAGAAAAAGGATTCTTGATTCAAGCAGATTTAAGCTTAAATCAAAACGAAATCCGCTCAAATTAAGAGGCTTGGTTCTTGATTTAAGTTTAAATCTGATTGAATCAAGAGTATTTTTTCTTGTCGATGTTTTCAAGAGTCTGGGCTCTAGATCCAATGTGTTTTTTTTCCAGTGCATGAGAGTCACCATTGGTTGGGTCTGAAACCGCGACTCGAGCCCAGAAAAATCTATTAACTCTTTGTTGCATGAGCTAATCGTTGATTTTGGAGAGAAAATCTACATTGCGTATTATTTTTCCAACATTAGAGTCAGTTGAAATCGTTTTTTGTAGTTTTTTTATGTTGGGAGATCAGACGTATAATGCTCCCTAAAATCATTTCTTGCTTTGATTCATTTTAATGCTCCGGCATAGAAATAAAGCTGGAAACCATTTGCTGCTTTCATGCAACGCTATGCAATAAAGGGTGAAGGTCAGAATAATTTTGAGTTACAACGTTATAGGTATCTATATTTTAATAATTCGCCTGACATTTCACTTAAAACTGTAGGTGCGCGTAGGCTAATGGCTGCATGGTGTGCTCAAAAGATTATTTGGTACCACCTAAAATGCTGATGGATGTGTGACGCTGTGACGCGTTGCGGCATCGGGGAATCTATTTGGACCCGGCACATTGTTACAAAGTTCCTTTGCAAAAAGTCCCTTGCAGATTGAAATAAATCAGAGAGTGCTGAGGGAAAATGCATATAATTGCCCACCGAAAATGTCAGTTACTTCTCCTGGCCGACTGATACTGCAATAAAACGTTTTGATCCGCCAACAAGTAAAGTAAGGTTTCTCATCATACGATCAGCCTAGTCTCGTTTGTTGCGATATCATCATCTACCTATCTATTCTCTTCTGAGGATACATCTACGTCCAGTGGCGAGACGTGAATGATCGATCTCCGATATTTTCCCATTTGAGGCGATGGTAAAGAATCGATTATTAAGGTGTTCGCTGCGAACACCCTGTTTATCGACCCTTTTCCACGGCTTCAAACGGCAGGTCAGTCGATACATCGCATAGCACGCCACGCCAGCGACGACTCCGTGTTAAAAACCGCAAAACGTGGTCTCGAACGAGAGCCACTGGTCTGCACTGCGAAAAGAACCAGCCACCGACAACCTCACTCCTCGATCTATGATCGGCCAACTCCAGCGTTCAAAGCCCGGCAAAGCTGAAAGTGGCCCGTTCCAGTTGCGAGTTGCGAGCTGCGATTGCTCGCGCGAATATCGGAAATTGTACTCGCCGCCATTGTACAAATCATACCTCGACCTATCGAACCGAGTGCCGGCCGGCCGAGCCTGTTGGCGAGTGTGAACAGGGCTCGCTCAGACCCTCTTCCACGTTGCCTCCGAGTGAGGAAAATGAAGAGATTTCACGTGGATTAATGAAAAATGTAGGTATTGCCTGATGGTTAGGCAACAGGGCGTTTGTCCGAGTGCGATAGAAAACAGTTACTCGAGGAGGTTATTAACACGCAGTTGAAATGCAGACAAACTGGACCCGTAGTCACGGCCATGGCCGGGCCGCGCCGCGACGCAGCGGCTACTATTACCGCTGCGCTGTTGCCAGAATGAGCAGGCTCTTCGACACTTATCCCGGATGATCTAGAGTACCTTTATAGACAGAGTATGGTCATTCGTATCTTTCTACTATCGGAAAACTTTGCCGCTTTTTGATTGGTCAACGAGTTTTTAGGCTTCATGATGCTCTTACGGCCGTAAATAATCGAACAAGATGACGACTCACTGTAAAATTGATAAGAAGCTAGAATTTGACAAAAATGTCAATTATACAGCAGTAACAATTTAAACTAGCAGGAGGTTCTGACCCATCCTCAGCTGTTTATCGAGCAGCAGCTCTTTTTTATTTATTTGGTGTTTTCACTTCAGTTTCTGTCAATTTTTTTTATTTTAAACAATTTAAACTAGCATATCTACGAATAACACATATGAAAAACACATGAAATGACTGTTGAATCGCCTTTCACCTCTATCATAGGAGGCTGTAAGATGTGCATAACCTCAAACTTGCTTGCTGATGGCAGTCATCTTGTTTGTTTATTTACAGCCGTAAGGACATCGTGTCAGCCTATTTTCTCGCAACTAATGATGACAAACCGGCACAGAAATGGTCATACTCTGTCTATAAACTCCTGTACTCCTGAACTTGTATCTTTCATATTAACAATAACAATTGTAGCAAATTAATTTTTCAACTTTTTTCGCCGCACCCCACTAGTTAAGTATACTCCTAAAGTTTCAGATTTTTACGCCCACTCCTACTCACAGCTTATTGCACCCGTTTTTCTCCTTCTTTTTCTTTCCTTTTTTCTAATGATGCTAAAGAATCATGACGGCCTCAATGGATATACGCTTATTATCTCACCTACACGGAAAAAAAAGTTCTGCCATTTTAATCGTCGCGACTGCTAAAGGAACAGCCCTTGGCTGTTAAAAAACGGCACAGCATCCTGGCTATTAAAATAACATTACCTTTGTCTGTTATTATAACAGGCGCTTTGCTGTCACATTGACAGTTAATGAGTGTAACAACGACAGCAAAATCTGCTCAACCTACATCAAATAGTATGTTACACTGGCAGCGCAGCTGCTGGCGTAAACGCCGGTTCCCCATCAGATTGACGTTCACGCTGCCTTCGATTTAACAGCGGCCGCTGCTGTCGAAAAAGCAGCGTCGCTGTTCTCATGACAGCCAGTTCGTTCTTGAATTTAAATCCACACTGCTGTCGATGTAGCAGCGCTGCTGTTCATGTAAAAGCAAATTCGCTCTTGGATTCTCATTCACACTGCTGTTAATGTAGCAGATACAATGCCACGCAACTGTAAAAAAATCATGGTCATACTTACATGCTTATGTAAATAGCTGATAACTGCTTAACTGGTTTCAAGTAAATGATACAAAAACCGTAGATAATATTTCGGTCAAAGTAACATTTACAGACTAAATCAGTTTCACAATGAGTTAATTTCATAAAAATTTTAACAGTTTACCTAAATGCACAAAAACACTTCACAAAGTATTTATCTTTGCAGTTCTCGGTGGGGCAAAATTGGTCATGGCCTAGGGGTCGTCAACAAATTATGTGAGGCACGTTTTAAACCCTTCCTCTCCATCCGTTTTTTTTTTTTTCAAATAACCCAACTTATCATTCGCATCCTGGTCAGATACCGCACATACACTGTATTACACATTGAAACACTTTACGTCATTAAGACAATGTCACGTTGGCATCATCAATAAAAACAACGTAAGAACCAAACAGCAGATCATGCTTGTGAGTTAAAAACACCAAAAATGTATTATAAAGGGTTTCAAAAGATTCTACCAAGATTAAGATTTGCTAAATTATCACTTCATTTCATTTAAAAACAGCCGAAATTTCTTTGAACAAAAGAAAAGGAAAGTATAGAGGACAGGGCTGATGGTATAATCTACAGGAAACGAAATCAAAGAGCGCCTGCATATAAACATGGAAGGCACGCTAAAAATAATAATGGGATGCACTGGACGCAAACCTAAGTGAGTTGAGAGTGAGTGTAATGTCAATGGTAAAGTTGAAACCAAAAAACACAAATATACGGCAACAGAAATTCCGAGTTGAACGGATTCATGATGATGCCTCAAAAAATGGCGTCCGCCCGCAACTGATTACAGTGTGCCCAAATTTGCTTATATCGTAAGAGTTACTTTCCTATGGAACTAGTAATTTTGCAGATCGCGCACTGAGTATCAAAATTAATCACTTTCTTCGCCAAAATTCACTCGCAAACACAATTTGAGCACGATTTCGAAACGCAAGCGCAAGACTTCTCTGACTCAAAACCACTGACTGTTGAGCAAACGCAATCCCTTTAAACAGTGACATGGCCGCCTCAACGAACAGACTGGAATGCGAGAACAATGTCGAAGGAAGAAACAGCCGAACGCCAGGCCCGGGCGGTTGGAGTTCTGAGAATTTCCCTGACCGGGCCCTTTGTTAGGTCGGCGCGCAACCCTCGAGAAGGAGGGTGGACAGTGGCGGGTAGGGTAGGAGAGGTTTTCTGCGTCACCGCTCGCAGCGGGGCGATCGACAACTGTATACAACTGCGCATGCGCGCTGCGCCGACCGCGCGGGACTGGCTGGGATGGGATGCTCCGTGCAACGGTCAGCATTTTACCGTCAACTCGCTGTTAAATGAGAGGCTGTTATTTCGACACCCTCGCTGTTGCTTTAGCAGATTATTTCTGCGAATTCAACGGCCTTCAAAACATTAGACCAACACCTAGCACGAGTGTAAATTTAAAATCCAGACGAATGTCAAAATGACGTGTGTACTGTAAAATCAAAAGTCAGTGACAGTCATTCCAAGAGCTTCAGGAACCGTTGATTTAATGAACCGCACTGACGTTAACTCAGCAGTCGTGTGATGATGGAATAACATACAGAATGTTATTTCAAAAGCATCAATAAGATGTTGAGCTGACAGATTTGTACACTTTTGTTTCAACATACTTAAAATGTTCAATTAACAGTCACGACAACTAAAAGAACAGAAAAACGTCAAACAAATTTAACATTCAATGTGACTGTTAAAATGACAGGTCTTTTTTTTTCCGTGTATAGGTACAATTCAATTTTCAGTCACGGTTACGTGGTTGGAAGCATTACACCATTAAACATCCACCTCATCTGAGAATTATATCTTCCTCAACCTCATTACGAGTGCGAATGTGCTGCGTGATGTTTCGAGACATATCGTACGCTCCCAATCATAAAGTTGCTGTCTGCAGAATCAGGGCACTGGGTAACTAGCAGGAAAATCAGATAGCATAGATACCGTGTATTATTGAGGTATAATTTTCCTGCTTTGTGCGAGAACTAATTTTCATCTTTTTAATGCGTTCTTTGCTAATGAGTGCACCTCGGTTCAGGGGATTTTTCTTCAGCGAGATTCAAAAACTGCGTCATTTTATAAGCTTCCAACGGTAGCTGGGAGTCTTGGTTCTTTTTCCTCACCTTGCGTTAAAGTCACTCTCAGATGCGCATTGGACTTAAAACTGTCCGTATGCTTGCCTTCAATCTAAATTGACGCGTTAATTGAGAGGTTGATTCAAAATTAATTTGCCAACTGCGTTATCATATATTTATTGACTTTGAAAAAATCACTGACCAAAAGCACAGTGTAACAGTGAATGTTTTAACGAAAAATATGGATCTTCAACTTTTCACTAATTCAAAACATTCACCGGCCTCACTGAAAAATTAGACATTTCTAATAAATGGAACACCGTTAAAGTATGATGAAAATGGCTTGGTTGTTTTTCCTCGCTTTGCGTTAAAGTCACTCTCAGATGCGCATTGGGCTTAAGACGGTCCGTACACTTGCCTTCAGTCTAAACGTGCGATATATACGTGCGCAGCATAGCCCAATTCAAGGCACTGTGTGCAATTATCAACTCGTTGCGGAAATATTCCTCCTATCGAATGTAGATAGTGTTAACGGTTGCAGTCCATTAACGACTGAAAATACATCGAAACGCGACAGTGAATACTAATTTCATTCATAGTTACATTCAGCATCCGAACTGAAAAGAGTATTTTGGTGCGGCACTATCATCAAAGGTTTTGAACTGCTATTTTGCGTCGGCTATTTGCACACTTTTTTAGGTCGTTTTGGTTGCCACGCGATAAGCGTTCGAGGCTGCTACAATATTCAATAATTCATCCCATTCAGTTTTACTCTTATCCATTTATTTTTCCTTCCTTTTTATTCTTTTACTCGTCATTTTCTCTTAACGGGTCCGCACGTCCGACGGAGACGCGTGCGGAGTCTTTTCTCTTTCGCCGTATAGAAAAATATTTAAATATCTCACGGTGGCTTCCCACATTTTCATTTTTTCACGCTCCATCGGCGGATCAATTCGATCAACCCGTATCGCTGATCACCGCGCCAATTATCTGGTTTCGCGACAACGCTCGAAGCCCCAAAGCCAGAGTCGTCGGGGAACCCGGTATTTTCGGCTCCCGGTGCCGGTTTTATCCGCACAGGGTGGCAATCCTGGTCTCGGGCTGTCAATATTTGCGCGGGAGAAAAGGTTTGTCACTGCCATTCTTCTGCTAAGCGGGCTGCACATTGAAAAGCCAATGAAAGCATTTCATTGTTGGTCATAATGATTGCAGTTTTTGCGGGCGCTGCACGCCTGCAACGGATTGAAAAGCGAGATAATCACACCGCAGAGCCAGAGAGATGAAGAGTCTGAGGAGAGAAAGATTAAATCCGGGATCAAGCCCGGGACCAGCGCCGAATCGCGGTCTAGTTCCGGTATCGTTCACGTTTCGAGATGGATCAAGGTTGAGGAATGATTCGTACAATTTTAGCAGCCTATCTCAGTTCCGACGCGTTATTTTGCATAAGGAGTACATTAATTCCTTGCAAAGAGCATCGAATAAACTTTGGAAAAGCGTGTCTGTCATTAAAATGACCAATCAGAGCTCACAATCAGCCAGATCCTCGCGACTGAGATCAAATTTTGGTTGAATCCTTAAAAAACTTCATAATGATAAGCTTTATAATTTTAACTCGTAACTAGGAAATAATGCAATAGAAAGATATATTTGACAACCGTTTTCATAATACTTTAACGGTGTTCCATTAATTAGAAATGTCAAATTGTCAGTCAGGCCGGTGAATGTTTTGAATTAGTGAAAAGTTGAAGTACTCCACATTTTTCGTTAAAACATTCACTGTTACACTGTGCTTTTGGTCAGTATTTTTTTCAAAATCAATAAATATATGATAACGCAGTTGGCATATTAATTTTGAATCAACCTCTCAATTAACGCAGCAATTTAGATTGAAGGCAAGCATACAGACAGTGTTAAGTCCAATGCGCATCTGAGAGTGACTTTGACGCAAGGTGAGAAAAAACAACCAAGACTTCCAGCTACCGTTGAAAGCTTATAAAATGATTTAGATCGAAAAGTGACTCGAAAAATAAGGTCGTAATCAATAGGAGAGCAGGGCAGTTTTAGTGATAAGCCTGTCCCTCCTCGACAACGAATTTCTAGAATCATCTCTCTATAAGGCCTCTGATGGAAAAATTAAAACCGCGGAAAAAGTTTGTTGTCAGAATGGTATCGAATTTGAAGAGCAAGAGAAATTATTGAGATTAGGCATTCGGAATCGAATATCGTAAAAATATGGCAATTTACCTGACGATACAACAGTGCATGTTGAATCAACACTGGGTACATGTAAGGCTTCGTCTAACCTTGCGCAGATTCGCACAAAGCTAACCCAAAAACTCTTGATTTTCTCACGGACAGAGGCGAACTTAATGACCAAGGGCGGTAGTACCAATTAAATGCAGCCGCATCTCTCGGCCATAAAACCGTTCTTTTAATGTTAGAAGGAATGAAGATTACCCGCTTCCGTGATCGGAAACTCCTCAGACCTTACATCCATCGTTCAAAAGAAGTTGCGGCATTGCCACTGTGGCACATAGAGCCATGATCAACTGTTGAGGAGAGCACTGGTGCCTGCTAATTCGTAGAAGATAAAAGTTAGGAAAAGCAATTATGATATGCATACGGAAAAATGTCTTCGAAGAGGTGTAAATATGATATTTAAGACTGCAGTTATATACCTGCAGCAAGGAAAACATACTGATACTTTCCTTTGACAGAAGTTTGTTCCTTTCTGATGGATACCTTCCTTGAAGAAGTTCATTTTTCTTGGGATATATTTGTGAAGTAATATTCGAAGTGATGAAAATGTTGCAATTAGTCCCTGATGTATAACAAAAGAGGTTTGAAGTGTACCTATCATCCCCTCGTAAGGCTCATAATTTTGAAGGTAAGGGCAACGCCCACTTTCACATCCAAAAATATATTTTTTCTTCACTTTAACGTTGACTGAAGAAATGAGTAGTTAGATCAGCCCAAAACTATGCCTCACTCATTTTTACCAACATGGTATGTACTTGGTTTCCGTCTAGTTATTTCATATACCATACAGGGTGTACCAAAAGTCCGTCCCACCCCTGCTAACTTTTGAACGAATTGAGCTAGGGTAATGAAACTTTGGGAATGTTCCTATCTCAAAGGGGACCATCTTTTGGGGGGGTCAAAATTTTGGTCCCCCCTCAGGGGGGGCGCGGGGGGCCCCCAACTTTTTAATTTCAAATGGCAACCCCTATCTTGTGATACATCATTCGAAAGAGCATAAAAAACTAAGAATTTTGGCGCAAACCGCAGATCAATATCTTAATTTTTGACCGAGTTATGATAGGTCAAAGGTCAAATTTGACCTATTTTCAAAAAATCATAACTCCGGTTCAAATTATCGTAAAGAAAAAAATAAAACGGGAAAATCTACCAAATTGTGTCCGCTTTTAAGTAAAAATTGCAGAAATCACATCGCTGTAATTTTAAGGGGGGGCTCGGACCCCCAAATACGTCAAATCAAAGGTCATTCAATTTTCCCGCGAAAAAAGGCAATTTCCCCTAGAGTTGCCTCCACATTATCTCAGTAAGGTCAAAATTAGTTCAAAATTACGTTGGCAAGTCCCCAAATTTCGGGAAAAGTTAAAAAAAAAGGAAATTTAAACGGTCAAATTTAATCACCTTAAATTTCGTTTTTTTTTAACTTTTCCCGAAATTTGGGGACTTGCCAACGTAATTTTGAACTAATTTTGACCTTACTGAGATAATGTGGAGGCAACTCTAGGGGAAATTGCCTTTTTTCGCGGGAAAATTGAATGACCTTTGATTTGACGTATTTGGGGGTCCGAGCCCCCCCTTAAAATTACAGCGATGTGATTTCTGCAATTTTTACTTAAAAGCGGACACAATTTGGTAGATTTTCCCGTTTTATTTTTTTCTTTACGATAATTTGAACCGGAGTTATGATTTTTTGAAAATAGGTCAAATTTGACCTTTGACCTATCATAACTCGGTCAAAAATTAAGATATTGATCTGCGGTTTGCGCCAAAATTCTTAGTTTTTTATGCTCTTTCGAATGATGTATCACAAGATAGGGGTTGCCATTTGAAATTAAAAAATTGGGGGCCCCCCGCGCCCCCCCCTGAGGGGGGACCAAAATTTTGACCCCCCCAAAAGATGGTCCCCTTTGAGATAGGAACATTCCCAAAGTTTCATTACCCTAGCTCAATTCGTTCAAAAGTTAGCAGGGGTGGGACGGACTTTTGGTACACCCTGTATATTTTTTTTAAAAAAAATTCGTAAACCTTTGTTTAATTTTTCTGTTGTGCAGATATGACTTAAATCCAAAGAAGGGGTAATGGAAAAGTATTCGGGAATTCGAACTTTCAGAAATTGCATTTTTTTAGCCACGATGTGGCATCATTAACCTTCGAGGTTGTTAGTTTGTTTACTGTTTGCGTTGACTGGTGTGTCTGGTTATGGTTCTAGCTACAAACAACCAATGAGAGCCAGTGATCGCCGGTTGAACAACCGAAGATTACGGTGCATCAAAATCCTGTGTCTGATTTAATTTTCTAAAATTATAGTGTTTGCTTCTGAGGCAATCCGCAGCACGCAAGATCCGGAAATAACAGGAGAAAATTAATAGGAAAGAATAAAAGCAAGCACCTAAAACTCGCTGTGATGTGATTGTTTAAGACTTTTAACTACTAAACTCATTTCAACGAAGCAGGCTAAAAAAAAGTTCAACATTCAGCATGATCTCAGCCGTGGATATTCATGTCCAAGTTTTTACTGTTCGTCAGTTCCAAGCTCCGTTTCAGAGGATTAGAAATTTTTATGAAGTTACTTGTACAATTTAAAGAGAAAATTAAGGAACATACCCAGATACTACAAAACAATTCGATGATACCGTGCGAGTCATTGCAAAGTATTTGCCCGTGCCTAATAATTTGGCATTATTTTTTTAAAGAGAAAATCCCTTTACTTAACCTCTGAATATTATTTCTTTAACTACAAAAATGAATGAATTGAACAGTGGGCAAATGGAAAATGTTGGAAGGTATTTTTTGATTTGCATTATGGTACCATATCTATTCGAAACGCATGTTTCTTGATAAAGTTTTTTTAATCTGACATCAGAAGTTCTGGATCTCTTTTTCAATTTGAGTGGCAAACCAGTGCCCGAAAAAAGTACTGCTTGGCTGAGGAAGAAAGCTGTATGCTTATCCGACAGTTGTCAAGTTTTCCGGATAAAATGTATATTTTTAAGGAAAGTTAGGCATACTTTTCCTCAAAATATTCAGATATTTTAGACAAAATTGCGAACAAATCTGTCTGAAAACTTGGAGTGAATTCACAACTCTTACAGTAAGTTCATTTTTACTTTCTCGCTACCCTAGGGTAGAGGAAGTATTGTCGTCCTGCAAGGGTGGAAAAAAGTAGAAATTTCATCATTTCTGGACGTTTTAAGGTCCCAGAAGTCAAAATGCCATACTTGAAAAAATGTGTGTCCGTCCGTCAGGCGTCCCCCAAATCTGTGTACAGCGATATCTCAAAATCTATCTGTTCGATTTCATTCAAAATGTGCCGAGAACACCATATCTATGGTCTCTTTATGCACGTCAAACGATTTTGGGGTACGCTAAAATTTTGGGGGGCTAGGGACCAAGGTCCATTTTTTTAATTGACGGAAATATGGCAACATCTAAAGGCTCATACGGCGTTCTTCCAGAGTAGGAGGAAAGCTCTCTGCTCCCGAGCCCAACACCGGATCGGTGAATGTAACGCTTCCGACTTTTCATCAACGAGGTAATTTATGGCCCACCGCACCGCACCGCACCGCACTATTGAGTGTTGAAGTGATTCTGATGAGTCTGGTGAACACCACCGACTCCTCAGCCCCTCCGCGGTTGACAAATTTGGACGAAACTCGCGTTTTATCTACAGATGAAGCACGCCAAGTTCGGAATTTCCCTCGGCTGTCGACAATCGTCCACGAGTCGCGAGTCATGCTTGAGCGCCAACCTAAACCTCAAACGGCTCGTTAACCTACATTACGTGTTCTCCCTCCTTCCTTTTCCCTCTCACCGGCTCGGTGTCGTCGTTTTTCCGACGTACTTTCGTTCTTCATTTCCCACCCCGCGCCTCACCCTGAGACAAAAGACCCTCCACTGGCCTCATGGCGACACAGGAAGCGTTTACTTTCAGGGATTCAACAATTCCTTATGGACAATTGTAAGGGGGCAACAGTCATCACTCTTTTTTCGGCTGGGGAACTATCTTGAGCTTCGGGTGAAGTCTTGAGCCAAACAAGTTTCCCAAGTTTTGGTTTGTTTGCGAGACGAAACTCCCGATACGTTGTTAATCATCCACCTAGTAGGTAGGTCAACAGTCGAGTCCCAAAAGTACCAGTGGAGGGTCTCGTGTCTCTGGCCGCACCATACCACGTCAATTTAAACCCGTTTATTCCCTTACGTTAAAAATTATACAAAGGTTGGATTTTTAATCCTGTTTTTCCTCTCGGAAACTGCGAAAGCTCGGAATGAAATCAACTTTGCATTTAAAATAACTCCTCCATCCTTTGAAGACTCTCCCTCGAAAGGTTTTTGTTTGACCTTTTTCGAAGAACCCAAGGATATAATCGACTTTGGACAGAAATCAACCTTATGATTAATACTCTAATAAAAAAAGTCGGAGTTCAATGGGTTTGATAGTACACCATTGCGAATTTTTACATTGTATTGCTTAGCATCGATACCTGTGCGTTTGCTATGAATGTGAATATGCATTGCCGCATCGTCAAAAACCCATCTTTGAATTCAACTTTTACGTTATATTAGAGGCTTCTCCGATTACGAGACTTCAGTAAAACCATATTTTAATTCATTCCCTGAGCGCACGGAAGGAGCAACTGTTTGGGCGGTTCTTCCAAAATCCCAATACATCCATCTAATTTTTGAAATCAATATATTCACTTTTAATACGTTGAATTTGCCTGTTGTGAGGAAATGAACTTCCTATTTTAGATATGCAAACACACTCATTTTAAGAGTACGAGGCAACATCTATGAAGAAAAAAAGAAAACAGCTGATCAGGATCGTCTTAAAACAATACCTGTTTTTACAAATATATTTCACATACGATAAATATATACCAAACATTTATGCCAGATTCCTCATCAGCTCAGATTTCATAAATTTGGAGTGTGAGTGAAAATTTTGAGACAATGGGATCAAGTTACTTTTTTCATTCAATTTCACCGTCGATGTGTTATTGCTAATCATCTTCTTCACTCTAAAACTGTTTAATCCGCGCAAATCTCTCGTTCCTCAGCTCATCTATAAAATCATTCGTTCTTCTTTCTATGTAAAAACCACATCTCATCGTAGGCGCATTTTCTTGGTTCCACCCTGGATGAGAGGTCGGTTTTTCTCCACCAGCACGCCAAAGACTGCGAGGCGCACGGCGTCTTTTCTTCATGTTATTTTCTCCCAATAGAAAGTGGCAGATTAGTTGCATCGTCAACCCGCAGCGTCACACACTCAGACAGAGACTTCATTCACACGACAAACGCGTAAATTTATTCACAAAAAAGTTACTTCTCTCCGCTATGAATGAGCTCGGGGTTGCCAAGCGGAGATCAAATACGGTGGATACGCAATGTGCAAGTCAAGTTTTAAGAACCTAGCGTGCGTTGATGAACAAACTCATATTCGTTGTTTCGAGACATATAAAAAATGACCTACGTCCTCAAACAACGCTGCATTGATAAAAGTGGAAAAAACAGGGAGGAAAAACGGGAAACAAGGCTAAAAATACACAATTAATAAAACCTGAGACCTAGCGAACTAGCGAATCAATCATTTTCGGTCAACGGTGCTGGCATCGATGTACCTTGTTTGTTATCAATTTCTTCTTTTTCTCAGATCCCGGCCACCACCATGTAGGGCTCAGGTTTTTATAGTTTTTTCTTTTAAATTTTTATTGTTCCCGACTGAAAATGACTCAGTTTTGAGTCGAAATTAAAATCTCGGGTTTTATTAATTGTGTATTTTTAGCCTTGTTTCCCGTTTTTCTTCCTTGTTTTTTCCACTGTTATCATTGTCTTGGGCTGCTCTTAAAAATTTGTATCCATGCATTGATAAATAAGACAGGTTTCTACGAAAAAACAGCGTATTGGCCTCTTGACTCACCGAGACGAGTAGCAAGCACGATTTGGCATCGAGAAGTTCCGTTTTCAATCAGCCTCAATTATTCTTGACTTCAGAAACGCTACCTTTAAAAGTGTGGGTATATTCCCTCTGACCCGCGGCTGTGAATATGAGACCTGAGAAACTGTGAGAAAAGAGTTAATAAGGAGCCCGCGGAGACTTTGCGATCCTCTGATGCGCTGAGAACAAAAACTGTAAAGAAGGAAGAGAGGGGTCACTTCTTTTCTCTCTTATTTTTTTAATTTAGTGTTTAATCCATGTTTATAGTCCATATTTATGTACGCCCAGCTAAGGTTAATGGGATCGATTAACGCTCCTGATTCGCCAAATGATGGCTTATGGCCAAAATGTTGAGCGATTGGATTAGCAAACCTAACCTAATTTGCAATCTCTCGCTGAGCAAAGTGCTCTGCTCACCTAAATACACATAAATATGTGAATTACATGGCAATCGAATCAATTTTCAGATTAAGGGAGTTGCCTGTGACTAAGAGTGTCGGCCACCCGTTTGTTATCGGGACTTTAGTAGGACGTCATTTTCCTCGACCGGGGGTGGCTACCGCCACTCTTGATTTTCGTCTCTTGTCAATCATTAGGCGAAAAAATTGGGTATTGATATCCGCACTGACTCCTGCCTCATCCCATTATATTGCTTGGATAATCGATGCAGGTTCTTTGAAGTTTAATAGATTGCATCTATTAGGAACCGGAAGTACTTCGGTTGCGGATTGCAATGCTACCATGAAGGAAGCAGTTTAAAAAATCCAAAGGTGCTGTTTTTAAAGTGGCTTTTCAACAATGGAGAATGATTCAATACCTAAACGATCGAACAATTGCGATAAATTCTGAATGCGTGCACAAAATTTGACAAATAAAAATTTCAAACGACCTTCAAAAGTATTGTTTGATCGTGAGGAAAAACTATGTGACATATTCACTTGGGATATACTTTCGATTGGTGAAATTGGTATACACTGAAAAAAGTGCCTTGTCCGAGAAACAAGGATTCTAGTCCCCCAGACAAGACCGTCTTGTTATATTTGATCCACAAGGCATTCTTGTTCGTGGGACCCATACAGTCTTGTTCAGGGAACAAGACTTCCTTGTTGCATAAGTCAAAAGTCTAGTCACGGTAACAAAATTGTCTAGTTCTGGGAACAAGACTTGTCTTGTCACAGTATTCGGAAGAAATTAAAATTGCAAAAAAATGTCACAAATTTATATGAATTGCAATTTTTATATGAAAATTTAATTAATCTCTACTTCCTTCACTCCTCTTACACCAGAATTGTCCCATTCGATCTTTCAAATTTTACCGACCTGATCGGATTTGAACGCGGGCCCATCTGGTTATGGACCGAGTGTCTTACTGACCGAGCTATCCGGGCTAGTTGTAAAATGGAGCCGAATTATAAGTATAAGTACAGCCCACAGAATTACTTTTTCATTGTGTTGCTATCTCAAGTCTGTGGAATGCGTAGAGCATCAGATTGTTTGGTTTTTTTCTTTTTTACTATTTACCGTTTACGAAAAGGAATTTACACTCTACATTAGATAAAAATGGACAATTTAGGCCGGAAAAATGTGTTTCTTCAAGCAACGATGTTTCCTTTGTTCCGTGTTAATGATTCTAATTTTTATTTTTATTTTATATCATGATAATAATTAATAATATATAAATAAATCAAACGTTAAAAAAATAATTTTATAATTAGATACATTTGATTTTAAAACCTTACGCATGAGCGATTTATTTTTAAAAAAGAATTATAAACTTATTGTATTTACCTTGTCATTAAACATCCAGAAAAATTTTCGGGGAACAATTATTATGCGTAGTTCTTAAAATACTCTTTCAAAATATATAAAATAATACGCTCTCTTTGAATTTGACCGTTACTCGCGGTGAGTAGAGAATCTTGTCACAGTGACAAGACTATCGAGTCCGGTGGCTCAGAAACCTAGCATATAAAACAAGACTGGTCTTGTTGCATTAACAAACGGGTGTTGTTTCCCAAACAAACTGAGTTGTTTGGCAGACTAAAAGTCTTGTTCCTGAGACAAGGCAGGTTTAACAAGTTTATCTTGTCTCTACGGCTCTATTATTTTTTTCAGTGTAGGAAATCAATGGTCCTGCCTTTTTATTATGTATTTTAGCCTTGTTTCCGCATTTTCCTGTGTTTTCGATTGTCCTTAACAAGAAATATTGGCATGGTAATTACGCACTGGAGAAAAAAACTCTCGGATGATTCGGGGTTCAGATTCTTAAAAAAATGATAAGAAAAAGTGCTCTTGATCCAATCGGATTTTTGAATCACAGGAAATCTGCTTAAATGGTGAGGCTTGGTTCTGGATTGAAGTATAACTCCGATTAAATCAAGAGCACATTATATTTGTTAAGTCGGCTAATAGCTCAGCCTTTTTAATCGCATTATGAGTAGCCGAAAACCAAAAATCTTGTTAAATTAAGAGTATTTCTCCTTGTTAATTTGTTTAAAAGCCTGGACTCCGAATCCAAGAGGTTTTTTTTGCCAGTGCGGCGAATTCACTTTGGACTGAAATCTGGCAAGGAGGTGGAGATTTCCGGCGCGGTGACTCGAATAAACGCGGCGACTTACGGAAAGGAAA
Organism: Bemisia tabaci; assembly: GCF_918797505.1. Classification (NCBI taxonomy): domain Eukaryota; kingdom Metazoa; phylum Arthropoda; class Insecta; order Hemiptera; family Aleyrodidae; genus Bemisia; species Bemisia tabaci. Next base: position 38,191,233 of record NC_092795.1, read on the forward strand.
CGCGGCGAGCGATAATGCACGCAAAAACTCGGAAACGAAAAACGAAAGGAAAACGCGCGAGATGACGGGATTGTTTGTTTTTGCCGAAGCGAAGCGCGGTGCCGAGTGGTCAATTGTGGCTCCCGAACGGGGTCACGGGAGCGTGGAAATTGGTCCTCGGATCGGATCCATTGTCTTGCGCAGGTGATATCACTCCCCGGCCCGCTCATATCACTGCGGCTCCTTTTGCCTGCCTCGCCGGAAACGAAAGCTCCGGTAGCTTGTAAGGAGACCCGCTGGGGCTTCCGGAAGACTTCTCGGGGGAAAAATCGTGAAAAGTTATTAGAGCCTTGGTTTATCTTAGAGCTCGAGAAAATGCACATTACTAAAGTTTTGTCAGTGTTGATTCTCACGAGAAAACGCAATATTCAACCTTCCAATGTTGCCAAATTTCCTCTAACATTTTACGTTTTTAGCAGGAGAATTTGGGGAATTTTCAATTGAAATTTTGACAAATTTTTTCTCCAATCCTGTGGAAAACTCAAAAATATTTTGAGTGCAAACTAACTCAAAACTAACATTGTGCAGATATAATCTTCCAGTTTGAGTCAATTCTGGAAACTTGAAAGAGGAAAAAATTCTCACTTTGGTCCTCATAATACGTTCCTGCAGTCTAGTGGCGGTTTAAGACTTGGAGCACCGGGACACACTGAGGTTTTCATTTTGTCACATAGACGAAATGAGTGATTCTTTTCCATAGGTAATTTTCCAATTGTTTTTCGAGGGGGATTGTTTTATTGAAAAAACAACCCAGCAAAAGTAAAGGCTAACGCCTTGAATCTATAATATACACATTTTAATGTTGAAAATGTCCGCCTTACACTTCTCATCGCTCCTTATGACTCCGCCCGGATGTAGATTTCAACACAGGGATTTCCTTAACTTGGGTTTTAACCACACACAATAGACGTAACTGAAGTGTGCGTTGAGGTGTCATTGTGAGAATCTCGGAAATAAATGCTGGAGCACAGCTCATTCACGAGAGCATTACGTTTTACGTTTTTACTCGCGTTACACCGCTGCCAAGTTCAGTCTAGTAGTCAAATGTGCATTATTTTTTGTTTATATCTATAATTTTTTTTTTATAAAAATTTTTCACTGATGTAACCTTTTTAGTCACTTTGTCACATATATCGACGACGTAAGTCCGTAACCTCGTATCCCTTTGCAGTGTTTGTAAATCTCCGCCTCTATATTATTTTTTTAAAGGAGACACATTGACATCATTGCTTGAAGTTTTTGTAGAATTATCTTCGCTTAGAGAAGAATAATCACGGCAGTTTTAAAGAATTGCCGTTAAGTAGTTTTCCGTTTAAAAAATAAAACATGACAGGAAGACTGCGACGTCGCAAATCGGCACGTGGATGCGGACTCACACCGTCGATATGGATGAGCAACCCATTTGAAAGTTTAAGAGGTGATTGTAATTATTTTTGGAAATGGAGAGATTATTCATCTCAATCATCGTTACTTAAAGTTCTTTCGTGAAAAATCATGAAAACAATATTTCATCGCTTCTCCGACCTACGGACGTGTACTGGGCGAAATTTCGAAAAAGAGGGGGAGGGGTGGTAATTGGTATTTGGTTATCTGGAAGTACCAATATTTACCCTATCTAAAAGGTTATTAAGTAACCTTGCAGCTGACTGATTACTAAAATTGATAGACAAAGCAATAGACAAATAAGACACAGTGAGTATGGAAATATCTTATTGGTTGAAGTGGGTGGTTACTATGGACTGAGGGAGAAAAATGATGGACGAGCCATGAGGTCTCTCGTACGTTGCCGTTATTAGTCAACTACCTACCTCTTTCGTCCATTGCAACTACCCGATTCCACCAATAGGAACCCTCCATACGGTATGACAAAAGGGGTATGGGCCATACCCCTTTTGTCTTCTTTGTCTGCAGCTTTTTCTATCAATATCAATAGTCGCTCCTTAAAACATCCATAACTTCGTTATATACTGATCTTGAACTTCTGGAACATGCGAAAATTGATATTTTTTATGGCATTAAAACACTGAAAAAAAAAACTCCGGCCGTGGGAGCCGCAATTACGGGCTATATAGAGACACCGTTCGTTCCGGGCTCAAAGGCCGAAAATTCCGGCTGTTGGAGCCGTAGCTTCGGCCTCTGAACCCGGAGCAATCGAAGTTACGGCTCCAGTAGCCGGAATTTCCGGCCTTTGAGCCCGGAACGAACGGTATCTCTATATAGCCCGTAATTTCGGCTCCCACGGCCGGAGTGTTTTTTCCAGTGAATCCTTTGAAAATTCCCTCGGCGAGCTTCGTGTTGCGGGTAAACCTTTGCGGCGAGGCGATTCGACAACTCGGAGCCCGGTTCATTGACAGAAGGGTATCAATGACGGGAGCCAGAACGGGCACATCCGGGTTGAGGCCATTCGATGTTACATAATGGCCGCGAGTGTCGACACTCCGACAGCCTCCGGATCGGACGGAGACAGACTACTTTCCTAGTCCAGCGTTCGAGTCTCCGGACCCCGGAATCGATGACGCACATCGGTGACGCCCCCGTTAACTCCTTTCTCCCCCACCTGCACCACGATTCCGGCTCATGAGCAGAGCCACGGGTCCAGGAGCCGGATTCTCCGCTTTACCGGAAATCATCACCGAATATTCCCGAACTTTTGTCACGCAACATCTGAGCTTAATATGTATAGTAAATGAGCTTCTCGATAATGTGTGAATGGACCACTAGACAAGGTATGAATTTAAGGATTCTGATGCGTGATTCTTAACTAGAATTTCACGTAGAACACGATTTTTTCATCGAAAATTACTGAAGTCAACTCCTACCTAAGATATTAACAGTTTTATTTTACATTGGTTACGGGAAATTTGAATTGCACGGTGACGAGAGACGCAACACTCTATACGTGAGTCGAATCGCGCCCTACAACGGTTTCGGCAGACTTTTCAATCGAGCTGTGTTCATTTCCAACCCTTTATTGTTCGAAGTGTACGTGTAAGAGAAGCATCTCATCAGTCTGAACTCCAGTTTTGCTATTTCAAAAAAATCGTCCGATTCTCCTGAAAAGTCTACGCAAACTGCAGCTTGATTCGTGCATTTTCGCCTGGATGCAGAAGCCTCGCGTCCCTTTGCATGCAAAGTCTCCCACCAAAATCGAGCATTATTTTCCGTCATATGAAGCGTAAGATTCCCTGTTGGATAACCGACGAATGCGGAGCTTGATATTAAATCAGTATTTTGTCACGGGAAATATTTCTTTCACTTTTAATCTTAGTGTCCTTCCTCTTTCAAGCACGTTTGATGGGGGTGAAATGAGAGCTAAGTCACTTGAAATTTTTTGGTCATTCAAATGTCGTTGCTCACATGTTATTACAGTCACTCCAAAGCTTATCTGCTTCTGAGTCCAAGAATTGTACCCATATTTTTCCCGAATTTGACTCCATTAAAGAACCATCTTATCTTAAATTTGAGGTTAAATATGTTGACTACGTACTTTTAAAATCAACAAAAATTTTGAAGAGAGCTGTGTTATGTGCGCACTTCTTGTTTAATTAGAGACTGTTCAATTTCACTCAAGATCTGCAGCTTGTTTCCCACCATCAGATGTACTTTGAAAGGGCACTAAAGATAAGAGTTGAAGGAAAGCTTCATGTAATACATTAATGGTTCAACTTAGTTTGTTTTTGAATGTTTTTAAGTCAGTTTCCTTACGAGGAACGTTTCACTTTGAACAAAAGAGAAATACTGCTCGTTTTGAAAGTGAAAAAGACGCGATAATCGCGAATTCAGGCAAAAATGCATGTTAGGTAGATTTTTTAGTGTACCTCAAGTTTTCTCAAATATATATTCTTGGAAATAGAAGATTTTGGTGGAAATGACAAGAAAGGTGCAAAGTTTGTCTTACTTTAGCTTGAATCCCTTGAGATGTGAAACAAACCTGCCACTTGTGCACTCTTACATATAGTATGCGCTAGATTTTCATTAATGTTATCGCCGTACATAATTACTTTCCAGCAAATTCTTTTTTTCTCTTGGAATTCAATTTAATGGCAGCCTTTTTTCTCATTTGTTGCAGTGATTTCTCAGTGATCAGGAGGTTACGCAACATAAGTGTGATTAGAATTGAAAGGAGTCATCACAAATTAGAAGTAAGTGACAAATTTTTCCTCACTCTTAATGTAATTCATTATAGGTATATTCTTGACGGTAATCCTGTCGTCTTGAACTTAAGAACTGTAAGAATACAGAAATTCCCCCCTCAGACTCATCAATCATCTGATGAGTGCTATTTGACCCAAAAAATAAACTTAAGTGCAACTTCGGATGATTTGTCTCTGTCAGTTTGAAGCAGAGAAACTGATTACCGGACGCTCTCATCAAACTGATGAATTTGAGGAGTGTTCTGCTCACACCTTAACATCAAAACAAAATGAAGCTCTCCAAAAATGCAAATTGGAATTTTGGTATAGGTGATACTCACTGAATATATTGGCACGTAGGCAGTTGTACATTGAAAAAATAGAGAATTTGCACGTGTCTGAAATTTGATGAATTTTGTGTTTAAGTGAAAACTACGGAGTAAACTGATCACGAGGATACCCTTGGTTCATGAATTGAACAATTATTGGAGAAGATACGACAAAATGATCTAATCTGATAAGATACATGGGAAACGCCACCAGATGACGTCACTAGGCGGTGCATTTTCTCACTTTAAATATATTTTTATACTGTTTCCTATATCAGAAAAAATTATAAAAAATACTGTGAAATCAGCTCTTTAGGCTTTTCAGATGAAGCAATACATAATGTACATGCAGATTCTCCATTGACTTATCTGGTGGCTTTATTGAGATCTATTTCAAAGCGGCACAGTATCCCCAATGAAGTATTGAAATAAATGCAATTAATTTGGTAGTTGCTAAATTCTACAAATTCTCCAATCAATAAAAATATTTGTAAGTGAGACAAGTACTGATAGAACACACTGAAAAAAAAACCGCTTGGATCTAGAGAACAAATACAAAACAATTACAAGTAAAAGTACTCTTGATTCAATCGGATTTTTGTTTAAATCAAGAACCCAGCCTCTTAAATTAAGCGGATTTCCTTTTGATTCAAGTAAAAATCCGATTGAATCAAGAGTATTTTTTCTTGTCATTGTTTTCAACAGTCTAGACTCTAGATCCAAGCGGTTTTTTTTCCCAGTGCAGTAAAAATTTCAACATAATTTTACTCGTGTCAATGAACATATGAACGGATCGATACACGTATCGGTGCAAATCGTATTTACAAATTTGCTGTTAAAATCAGGAAAAACTGTTGTTATGCCGATCAAAAGTGGCGGTGGCGAATAATTTTGGCACAAATTGTCAGCAGCGCAGCCGGCGCGAGCTCACCGATGCTTTTAAAAGATTTCTATTCGAGAATTTCAAAAACGGGAATCCAGGTGATTCACCGGGTCCTCAGTGAAAGTTGCCGAGGGTAGCAAAGCCAGCAGACGTCCGTGGTAGTATGTGGATGTATCAACTGTGTGCGTGTGTGTGCGTCGCGGCTCCTGCCGCGCACAGTGGATCGAGTCAATTAGAGAAGTCGGACATAAAATTGTTGACTGAAACTGCAAATTTTGATGTTTATTCCCACACATTTTAAATTTTAAGGGGTAACTCTGAAAGAAAATTCCAAGAGGAAACCAATGGAACCCGTTTTTGAAACCTCAAAGTTTTGTATGAACAGAATTTAAAGGCTTTTAAAGTTTCCAAATTTTGTCCGACCTTTCTCATCGACTCGATCCAGTGTGCGGCGGCCACAGAGCACCGACCGGCGACCGCGTCTCCATGTGCAGCCACCAAGTTCATCGTTGCGTTACGTTGCCATTCAACGCAAAAACCTCGTAACTTTATCCTGCCCTTCCGAGGAAGAACGTTGTATGAGCATTGGAATGTCGCCAATATTCTCCCGCGAAAACATTGATTTTTAAGGGAACTAATGAATGTTCCACCTTAAAAATATCAGGTTCAGTAAATCATATTGCGAACAAAATAATTGGAAAATTTAAAAAAAATAAATAAATAAAATGGACAAGTTTGTTAAAAAATTGTATTTCATGCGAAAAACGTAGGAATGTCCAAATGTTCATACAGTTATCCTTTTGCACGGCAAGACTTTATCCCCCTCCCCTCCCCCCGCCCCCCATTATCGTGCTCTGTCATGAGAAGTTGTTTATCAGAAGCATCTAGGTACTTAAGTTGTGCACATTTTTCGCTGTGAGCCCTTCATTTTTTATTATTAGGAGCAAATAATTTGTTTAAGTAACGCATTTTTCTTAAATTGACCGAATCACTACGTTCTCAATCAATTTCGAATGTGTAGAACACTTTCACGTTCAAAACAAACTGCACATTTTTAAATTTTAGATTTTTCCGAGAATTCTCAGTTATGTAAGTCAGAGAATTTTTCTACGCAATATTTGCGAGAGGTTCAGAATTCCAATCTCGAGGGTAATTAACGATTTGCTCAGGCATCTTACGAAATGCCTGATTTGACTATTGACTTTAGGATACCTATTTCTTTCTTTTAGGATATATATTTTTATATATTTCTTTTTCTATTATTTTTTTTAGGATACAGACGTCCTACTTGACCGTGAATACTTCCTTTTGTAAATTTCTTAAATATAAGTTTGTATTAATGAAGAAAGTAAGAAATAAGAGACAGGAAATAAAGTATTTTGGTCACATATCTGGTTTTTGCGGTGCCTCCTGTGTTTTATCAGTTTCTTAAAATAATTTTTTAAAAGGAGAAGGTGCCTTCAGTTTTTAGTGATACAATACTACAACATGCGAGTTAATTTATTGTATCTGTTGAAATGCAATATTTGATGCTCATTGAACAATCGTAGTTTGCATTCCTTTGTTTGAGCTGTTCACTTTTCAAACGCAAGGGTGTGAAAGGTGTTCTTTGGGAGGTAGTTTATACCTTAAATGAGAGGATTTCCCCATGAATCAATTTATTTCGAATTAAACCTATGAGCTAGTCGGTTCAAAAATGTAATTCCTTCTCATCCCTTTTTATCAATCATTCCTCTTTTAAGTTTGACTGTATTTGCTACATTCAAAACTATATTTTAGCAGCCATTTTTTAGCTGATTCTGACTACACACTAGACGTAACGATCGCTTTCATTGAAACTTTTCTTCTTTTATTCTCGCGCTTACTTGTAACCACTTTAGATTTAACTGACCAACCGATGGGTCTGACTATGATCAAACTCGTTCGAAAGTGGATTCACGACTCTGATGAGCTCATCCAGCAGCTTGCAAAAGTCTTACTACAATGATGTATTCACACATCTCTTATACAGTCTACATCAGCTCCGTTTTCTCCAGGGCTGCCACTTCCGTATTTTCTTTTATTTCAGTTACTTAGGTGTAAAACCGCCCAGGTTCACATCGTTTTCATGAGAATTTAAGGTATGTGAGCTGTTACAGGAATAAAATAGTTAATCTTAGAACTATTACAGGGGGATTCAATATAGTTGTTGCAGTGAGTTACGAAGTACCGATTTAAATTAAGACGGTTAACTAGATTAGAAATAACATGGTAACTAGTTTTAAAAAAAATTCGAGCTACAAGCCAAAAATAAATTAAACAAGTAATATTTTAAACAACATGGAGATGAGAAATAATAAATATACTTGAAGCATTACTTGTTCAATTTATTTTTGGCTTGTTGCTCGATTTTTTTAAAAATTAATTACCATGTTCTATGCAGTTTAGCCAGCCAGATTTGGCATTAAATGTATTAGAATGAACCTTTTTATGAACCTCTAAATGAGTGAGCCAACGGACTTTTAGGGAACGTTACAATTTACATCATACCGATAATTGGATCGGTTTCTGCTGGACTGGAGTAAGTCCGAGAAACCATGAGCCCTAGCTCTCGTTGATCTCGCAGTGCGTTAGGGCTCATGAGTTGGAGCTTACAACGCCGTCTAACAGAAACCGATTCAATTAGAGTCGGAACATGATGTATTTCTAGAAGAGGTCGGATAAAAGCTCCAAGTTAAGAAATTAATCCAAACTTAAAGAAATTTTATTTTTTTATTTTTTCGGGTAACCATTTTTGGTCAATATTTTGGAGAGGAACTGATCGAAATAAGGAGTAGAAGAGGGGAACTTCTCTTAGCGAATAGCAGTAATACAGAATGGAGACTAGTTCCTTCCTGGTCTTACCAAGAAGAAGAAAAAAAGACTTCGTACTGCTTCTATTCATGAAATTAATCACTAAGTAGGGCATCGCAAGTAATTTCAACTTTTTCCCCCTCCAACAATATTTTTTGCGCAAGATTGTCAAGAACGCGGAAAAACTACACATTTGATCATACGTACAAGAAGGGAGAGCAGTGACTTTTTTCGACCAGCCGACAACTTCTGCGTTAAGCTCACCGGTATTGATGCATTGAGAACCGTTAAAAACGTTGCAAGCTAGACAAAGAGATGATCCTTCTTGGCGATGGAATTGAGTGTTTCGGGCAGGTGTGGCAATAGTGGAATTCCCTCACCTTTCGGTTTCGTTTAGAATCCAGCTCTAGCGGGCTCTTTCTCTTGGTGGCTCACAATCAGTTCTTTCCGTCCGGTCAGTCAGTGCGTGTGCCCGAGCTGAAAAGTGCAATTTAGTAGTGATCAGGAAAATAGTTTACTCTTGCGCCGAGGACTTACTCTCCGAATCTAACTCACGAAAGAAATCGTTAGCAAGTGATAATCTAGCCTGACATTAAAGAAGAAGAAAATATTTTTATACGTGAGTTTATCTAAATATTTCAATTCTGGCTCATGTATGCACAGTTATTAAGAATTACCCTTGTCGAGTCTTTTTCTCTTTAGGGGTGTTCATCGAGCTTTCCATGCTTCAATTCTCTCTTCTGCACAGAAACTATTCTCTTTTCCTGCGTAAGACGCTATAATAGAGCTGACTTAGCCGGATGATTAACTCTTAATTCACTAGAAACTTTCGAATTTCTTGAAAATATTTTTGATTTTACCGTGGAATGTGCGATTTTGAGTGAGGAAAAATGAAAGATGTTTCAGTTAAGATGGTTCCATATTGAAAATATGACGAAAAAAAAAAAACGTAACAGAGTGGGAAGCCAAATGAATAAAAGAAACAAAAATGCCTGGGAAGTTCCGGTTTTTTTTTTCGTGGTAAAAAAAAAATTATAAAGAAAAGCCTTATATTTTCTTTCATGCAGAATCAAGGAGTTATCAAAGTTTCAGAATTACGAGTAGGGCTCAAAATAATCCGATCTCTTTCATTTTTTTACAGATTAAATTTTACTGCTTAAAGATCCAAAAATACTTTAAATTTAAAAAAAAAAAAAATAAAAAAAAAGTGAAATTGCCATAATATCTTTCTTTTTGAAATCAGAGTCGAATTCATACCTGTTTTCAAAATTGAAAAGACGTTGGCGATCCTTATTAATAAATGAGCATAAACCCATTCAAGCACCTTTAGACACCACTAATACTCCTTGGCCCATCGACCAAAAGGTATAGAATTTTTTTAGAGTTCTAAGTATGACAGCCAAAGGACAAATATGCATTTTAGCCAAATTGCTATATGTTTTAGGATTACAAATTTACTATGGAATGGGCAGGTCCCCTGTTTTACTGCATAAATAAATGCAGGGTCACAACTTTCAAACGTTTTTCAACAACAGCTGTATTCTTCTCGAAGTAAATTATTCTAAGCCTTTGAAAACGCTAAAAATTTGACTGGCTGCACGGCAATATCTGTAATCTTCAAACCACCCATATACAATTAGGTAATTGTATTCGCACCTATGCCTCTGAAACTTGTTCACAGATAGGAAACTTCCCTCCAATTCTTAATTTACTGGATATATTTACCGCTGATTGTTTAGACAGTAGTGTACGATAAGGCTGGAGACTTTAACGCTGGGATAGAAAAAGAAAACTAGAGATTCAATTTAAATGACGGTATTCTTTTTCATGTATACTTTTCATGGACTCTCGCACTCCTCAATCCCTCAACCATATTGAAAAAAAGGGAAGGCTTTTTCTAGAGTCAAGAGTATTACAGCCAGAGGACTCATAAGTTTGAACCAATTTGTGGTATCCTCTCTGTAACGAATTTATGGGAGAAAGATTTATGTTTAAGAATTGTTTCATTGTACCGGTAAACGTGCGACACTCAATAGGCCTTGGTGATCTCGCTAAGAGCGTTCTAATCAAAACTGTACCTATCTTGAGAACTTCTAAAACATTAGAATTGCTCTCAGAAAAAATCATCCTAAGGAAAATAGTGGTGCACCGTGTAATTGATGCTAGGTTATACTCCTCTTAAAGAGCATCCGACTTCTTCCAGCTCAGGAGAGTATCTGATCCGTCTTTCTCAATACTTGAGAGTTGAAATCGATTCGCGGGCTCGAAGTGCAGAGCCTTGCATGCGTGGCTGTGAGGAATTTTTTTCCAGGAAAAAATGATCCAAGTTCGAACGGTTCTCATGCTCGAGCCTCGAAGAAAGTAGCATCGAGCTCTGAGCTCAGAGCACAGTGGGATGGTGTGCGCATCCAAGTGGAAGAATGATGAAAGCTCAAAACTGCCGAGTAAAAACACAAAAAGTGATTAAGAAGGTATACTTGATTTTCCCGAGCACACAATTTCCTTGTCCTTTCAGTTCGACTATTGAACGATTTTACACATGCCGTAAATTTTCAAATCAAAGGCCCCAATGCTTTTGACTGACTGGGAAAACTAGGCACTCAGTGTGAACGGACTGATTATTGTAAGCTAGAGAATATAGCATTTAATATTTTTCAACCCCAAACTGCGACAGAAAACCGAATTTAAAAACTTACAAATTGTTCATGAATGTTCCTTAGTAAAAAAAATCCCAGTTTACAAAGTTCCGTTTTGAGATTTGGTATTTATTCATCAAAGTAGAACTTTCAAGAGATCTCTAAGTTTAGGAAGATAATCTATTCAAAATTACTAAATGCGATTACAGACATGCGTGCAAAAAGACTCCACGGACTGTTCGAACCTAAATCCTAATCCTGAATACTAAATCTAAATCACCCCCTTAGTATATAATAGTAAACCATAATCAGCGTACATGACTCATTTTCACTGGAAGTTACAGAAAAAATAAGTAGATGATTGACACTTTTTTAAACCTGGAGAGATGAGGTTCATCGTAAGGTGCATGGTGCATCCTTTATAAAATTCAGTTTTGATTCTTCATACTTGTGTATCTCTAAGGTGCATTATAAAAAATATCAAAGTAATGTTATCTTCACTGGAAAAAAAAACACATTGGATCTAGAGTCCAGACTCTTGAAAACATTGACAAGTAAAATTACTCTTGATTCAATCAGATTTAAGCTTAAATCAAAAGGAAATCCGCTCAAATTAAGAGACTTAGTTCTTAATTTAAGCAAAAATCTGATTGAATCAAGGGTATTTTTCCTTGTCTATGTTTTTAAGAGTCTGGACTCTAGATCCAATGTTTTTTTCCAGTGTTCATAAAATCGCGCAAAACTTTTCGATGGCTCCTTCCGGCTCAAAATAATGGGACAACTGAACTGTTACACCATACCCGCGTCCAAAATCTTGTTGCTTGCGGCTCGATACCACCGTGCGATGGCAGACAGCGGTGGTAATGAATGAACCGCGGACCGGTCCCCCCCCCCCCCCCCTTAGCTGGAGCCGCGGCCACGGGCAAGATCAAGTGGATGTGGAAGAATAGAGATCAAGTGCAGGGTCCATTCACCTCGCCACTGCGACCAACCCACTAACGCACTAATCCCTCCGTTATGATACGCGGCACTGTTACGTTCATTAAAATAATGGACTATTTGCCGCACGCCTGCGGTGGTTGGGAGCGCCCTCTGATTATGGCACAGGCGCATTCCGCGGGGCTCCACCCGGCGCGCTGGTGTCGCCGACGGGATTGCGGTCATACCTCACCATTGGAGGATGGGTGGCATGTCTTGGAAGGAATCGTCCTTGCTCCGTGCAGGAATCAGCTGCCGTTGTAGCTGCGGGTATCTGAACCAAAATTGAATCGGTGAGAACGAAAACACACCAACTCGGAAACTCGCACTAGAAAAAAAACATTGGATCTAGAGTCCAGACTCTTAAAAACTTCGACAAGAAAAAATACTCTTGATTCAATCAGATTTAAGCTTAAATCAAGAACCAAGCCTCTTAATTTGAGCGGATTTCCTTTTGATTTAAGCTCAAATCTGATTGAATCAAGAGTCCTTTTTCTTGTCAATGTTTTCAAGAGTCTGGACTCTAGATCCAATGTGTTTTTTTTCCAGTGCGAAACTGCTCAATTTCCATTAAAGACGGTTAATTTACAGAAAGGTCATTGAAGTTAGCGCAACTGTTCCAACTTGGACATTTAAAGTGTCCATAACTCCTTGTATTTCGGCTGCAAAAATATTTTTCTTAAAGTAACTTTTTCACCTCCTATGAAGTTTTGTGTGTGTCTTGATTATTTTCATTTTTCTGAATTGGAGTGTTTTCGTCCTCACTGATTCAATTGTTGGCTCAGGCTCAATGGATCATCCGCACTTAATTCTATAATAATTTAATTTTGTTTCATGTTTCATTCGGTCCGATCGAGAATAAATAGGCTCAAAAATACCTACTCTTTCCATTTCTAACCTCATCTGAGAGTAGAAAAAATTACATCACATTCATCTAAAATCGAGTGTCTTCAGGAGACACACTCATCGTACTAGATAAAGTACACTAGAAAAAAAAAAAAAAAAAAAACATTGGATCTAGAGTCCAGACTCTTGAAAACATTGACAAGAAAAAATACTCTTGATTCAATCGGAGTTTTGCTTGAATCAAAAGGAAATCCGCTTTAATTAAGAGGTTTGGTTCTTGATTTAAGCTAGATTCTGATTGAATCAAGAGTACTTTTTCTTGTCGATGTTTTTAAGAGTCTGGACTCTAAATCTAATGTGTTTTTTTTTTTCAGTGTATGTCTGTCTATACAAGCTTCTATTTCTATAATACGTGACGATTGATGTTATTCAAATTCATTTGGAATGATTTCACTGAATTTTAAGCAGACTGGAGCTATGATTCGACCGAAATTTTCATACATCCGATCGATCTCAATCGAGTTGGCATCGGCGCTTAGTTACGTTACCGATTCCGTTGGTTTGAGAATGTGCCACTTCCTCGAAAAACGGCGTTGCAATTTGTATCGATTCCCACACGAAACTCCACGAATTAATTTTAAATTTCCGTGCAAAATGGCAGCGTGGCAGATGAGACTCGAGCCGAGACCCGCCCAACACGAAATATTGCAGCAATATTGCAGCAATATTGTCAATATTGAAACAATATTGTCATGTAAATATTTCCTTAAATACACTGCAGAAATATGTTGACAATATTGCTAAAATATTTCATGACAATATTGTACCAATATATTTAGAAAAATGTTTTAAATATATTTACAAAATATATTTATGTAATTACTTTTAAAACAGTTTGTAAAATATATTTACAAAATATTTTAAAATTATTTTAGAAATATTAGTTTAAAAAATATTTGTTTAATATTATGTTAAAAATATTTTATAAATATTTTTGTAATATTTACATTAATTGCTAAAATGGCAAAAATGGTTTGCGATTTCTGCAATTTGCTTTTTTTGCTAAAATGCCCACCCTCGTGGCGAGAACGACAAAACAATTTGCAAAAGTGGTAATTTTATTGTGCGAAAAACTATACTTTTGCGAAATTAACATTACTAGTTTATGCTATTATGGCTAAAATTTTTGCTAGATTTTCAAAATGTTTGCCAAATTAGCGTATGGTTTTGCTCTGTTTACCAATTATTTTGCGGAACTTACTAAAATCAATCGCTAGAAAAAGAAAGAAGAAAAGACAAAAAGAAGGGAAAAAAATAAATAACATAACATAAATACATCGACATAAATTCAAACTAGGAAAAAGCTCAAATAATTAAAACTGGAAAAAGACGCAATTATAAAAAACAGTAATTTGGTAAAGAAAAAAATGAGAGAGAGTTAAAAAAAACTGAAAATTTGTAATACATGAATAGGAATATGTTGAGTACAATTAATAAAGAATTTGAAACACAAATTACAGGATGAAATAAAAAATAATAAATAAATCATAAATAATAAATTCTGGTAAAATATTATAAGAATCCGTCAATAAACAAACATATTACGGACTCAGAGGCCTGCGATAGTTAAGAGATTGAATTTACGGGCCCATCTACATCAAGCTGGCTGGTCTGGTGGTAAAGTACTGGACTTCGGATATCAACTCCACCCGAGCGTGGGTTCTAATCCGACTAGGACGGCGCGGATTTTAAGGTCAGTAACAATTCTACGATCCACAACCTGGACGCATGTGTACATTAGAAAGAAATTAGTACAAAGACGTCTCCTAGAGTGCGCGCACACGGATATGGAATATGATAACCTCATCGCGAGTAAATATTTTTAAAATATATTATCAATATTACTTGACAATATTGCTGCAATATTGTCAGGGGGCGGACAACAAACTATTGCAGCAATATTATTTCGATATTTGTTAAAATATTGTTAAAATGTTTTTGACAATATTTCAGCAATATTTTTAAAATATTTCCGTGTTGGGCGGGGAGCGATCCCGCGGCCGCCGCACTCGGCAGGTCGCACACGCCCTCTCGCGTTGTGGTGACGGATTAACTAATAGCCCGGAAAGAAACCTGCACCGTTGTCGTTACCCATCGTTTTCCTCAGTCGAGCCCTGAAAAAACGGCGGTTTTTACGACGCTCTGGCAATGCTGGAGAGCTTGCTGGATGTGCGGATGTCCATTCATCAGCGAATAATTGTCGCGTTTGTTCCCTTTATACTTAGCACTCTTCTCTGTCCAAGACTTTAAGAAAGGCCACATCAGCCCGTGTAATAAAGCGAAGCATTGCTTTTCTTTCTTCGAACAAGGTGGA
Organism: Bemisia tabaci; assembly: GCF_918797505.1. NCBI lineage: Eukaryota > Metazoa > Arthropoda > Insecta > Hemiptera > Aleyrodidae > Bemisia > Bemisia tabaci. The sequence goes on from NC_092795.1 coordinate 38,206,283, forward strand.
TAAATTTCGAGCTACTCATACTAAGATTCTGGGAAAACGCACCATTGCCTCGCCAAGCAATTCGTGAAGATTTAGGAAGGATTTTCACAGGAGGCACGTAGTTTTCTCTCAAAATAAGTATCCTGCATCCCCTATTTTTTCCTCACGATGATTTTTCACCAGTGAACTAGCTCAATTTCTAGCACACGTCAAATAAAAGAATTACAATTTTATTTCCTTGAATGTCTACACACGCTATACAGGAAGGGTATCGGGGTGTACAGACAAGGAATGCACATCAGTATATAGGAAGGCAAGCAAGGCCATACTTTTTAGAAAAAGAATCAAATGTCAAAATCTTTTAAAAAAAGTGACAGAAACTTATGTGCCCAACAGTGCTGTGAAGGTAAAATTAAACACTGAGAGGAGAGATTAATAAGACAGACACTAGGAAAATTCGGCTCGCTGTGCCGTAGTATCGTTTTCGGAGGCAGGAGGCTATAATAGACGCATATCTCTTATGGACAATGTGAAGTTAGGAGTCTGCCGTCCGTGCTAAGCAAGAACGCCGTAAATCCAACAAGATTTTGCCGCGTTTTTTGGAACTTAACACTTTATAAAATAAAAACTGTTTTACCCATGCAACTCAAATTTTCAGGTTAAGTTCTTGATAGCATTTGAGAAAAAATTCTGTAAAAATATTTTCCCAAAGTTCACAAGTTTTTTTGCTATGATACATTGTTTCTAAAAGAATTATAATGGCGTTTACGGCGTTTTTGCGTTGCACGGCGGAAGTGTATTATAGACTTTTCCAGGGCGCTTGTCCCTTCCCACCGGACGCGGCTCACAAATGAGTGAAGAATTGGCAACAGCGGGCGGCCAATGGTTGGATGATGGTCTACAGACGGGAGGAGGGTGGAGAGGAGGGAGCTGGCGGCGAGAGTAGGTCACTCAACCGAAAAGCCAGCCCGGCGTCGGAGCGCCACGGAAGTGGGTCAGACCCGAGACATTCCTACGCGCAAAATGTGCAATCCGTACCACGATATCGTGCCGTGTGGAGTGACCTCAGACGGCGAGTACCAGCCATGATCCGCTATCCACGGGATTTCCGTCGCGTGAGTCGTGCCGAGCGAGGCTCAACCCGCCCGGGCCACTCGTAAAATTTGGGAACGCAGTTTGGATACCTACTTCTAAGGGTGTGGAGAATCTTAATCTCTGAATGGCGGAAGGCTTTTACTCTGCATTCTTTTTCTTTTTTGTCTGGTAAGACTCGGTAACTTAAACGCACGATAAGGGAAAACAATTCAAGTTGTCATGAAGATCCTCCTCGAAAATGCAAGAATAGTTTTTACTCAAAAGCCAAAGAGGCAACCATATACACTGGAAAAAAACACATTGGATCTAGAGTCCAGACTCTTATAAACATCGACAAGAAAAAGTACTCTTGATTCAATCAGAATCTAGCTTAAATCAAGAACCAAGTCTCTTAATTTAAACGGATTTCGTTATAATTCAAGCAAAAATCCGATTGAATCAAGAGTATTTTTTCTTGTCAATGTTTTCAAGAGTCTGGACTCCAGATCCAATGTGTTTTTCTTTCCAGTGCACGACTCCCAGATCTAGATGCGAATTAGACACCCTCTAAGAAGCTAGTAAAACGTATTGGTCAAGATATCGATAAGATCACCGATTCTGAAAATTTCAGAGTTTCCGAGAAGTAACTGGTATACTTTTATAATGACGATTTATAAAAGTTTCTATGATTAAAAAGTTTAACATCTGACACTACTTAATTACCGACTGTTGGATCTCTTCGTTGCGTCTCGGCTATGGTTGGTCCTATATTCAATACATACAGCTATTGTATTTACATCAATGCCTCTAAAACATATTCACGGCGAATAACCCCCCCCCTGCCCCATTTTTCTCAGGCCATTTACCTTTACCGTTAATTGTTTTGACAGTATAGTATAAAATTAAGATAGGACCGGAGACTTTAACGCATGGTTGGGAAAAAAAACCTGGCGATTACCTCTAACTGGCGCGGCGGTATTCTTCGTATTTATCACTGACTCTCATTCAAAAGTAACTTCTCGGTGATGTAAGATATACATGGAGCAATACTTAGCTTAAACCACGGAAAAAATTCTACACTGAAAAAAAGGAATTGAACCGGTGAGTTTACTTGAAATTTTTGTCCTGCACGGAGAAAAAAAACTCGTGCGTGGGACCCGAAGTTTAGGTCATATGGATCTCTGAAGTTTTCAGATTGAGCATCTGAACACTTTAGGTCTAGCTGCCGAAGTTTGGATCATACATCTGAAACTTCAGTTCTTACATCTGAAGTACTTCAGATGTGAGAACCGAAGTACTTCGGATGTGAGAACCGAAGTACTTCGGATGTGAGAACCGAAGTACTTCAGATGTAAGAACTGAAGTTTCAGATGTATGATCCGAACTTCGGCAGCTAGACCTAAAGTGTTCAGATGCTCAATCTGAACACTTTAGGTCTAGCTGCCGAAGTTCGGATCATACATCTGAAACTTCAGTTCTTACATCTGAAGTACTTCAGATGTGAGAACCGAAGTACTTCGGATGTGAGAACCGAAGTACTTCAGATGTAAGAACTGAAGTTTCAGATGTATGATCCGAACTTCGGCAGCTAGACCTAAAGTGTTCAGATGCTCAATCTGAAAACTTCAGAGATCCATATGACCTAAACTTCGGGTCCCACGCACGAGTTTTTTTTCTCCGTGTGAGATACTAATAGTGTGCTACCAAAAACACGCCGTTGCGGTCGGAATCCTTACATCGTCTCTAAACATGGCGGAAGGAACACAAAAAAGTTGCCAAATTTCCCCGATAAACATGTAGTTTTGACGAAATTTATGCATATTTTTTCTTGAAATTTTCAGTAATTTTAGATTAAATTGCGAACAAAATACACGGAGAAAAAAAACTCGTGCGTGGGACCCGAAGTTTAGGTCATATGGATCTCTGAAGTTTTCAGATTGAGCATCTGAACACTTTAGGTCTAGCTGCCGAAGTTCGGATCACACATCTGAAACTTCAGTTCTTACATCTGAAGTACTTCAGATGTGAGAACCAAAGTACTTCGGATGTGAGAACCGAAGTACTTCGGATGTGAGAACCGAAGTTTCAGATGTGTGATCCGAACCTCAGCAGCTAGAACTAAAGTGTTCAGATGCTCAATCTGAAAACTTCAGAGATCCATATGACCTAAACTTCGGGTCCCACGCACGAGTTTTTTTTCTCCGTGTAGTATGAAAAATTGGAAGAAAAATATTCACAATTACTCCAATAAATCCGTATTTTATCAGAGGAAATTTGGCAACGCCTGAAGGTTCATACGGCGTTTTCCCCTAGCATGGCAGTATAATACTCTGTAAAATAACATTATGTTTCCTCAACCGGAGCTCATTGACCGTTGTTACGATGTGTGTGCTCTGGTGTTGAGAACGCAGAGGCGGACCACGATTGAGGAAGATGGTCGCGACCAAGTTGACGGGGATTGGCTGGCACAAAGTTACGGCCAGGATTGGCGTTTCGGCCACCATCGGAGTTTCGGCCGTCATTTCCTCGACTGCGCTTTCACGTGTTACATCTTTATGCGCGCCCAGATAAAAGTTATTATGGAACAGCAGTCGTCCGTCCGGATCGGCATTTTCGGATGTCGTTTGGAGTCGACATCTGTGCCCTCGTCCAGGCCCCGGTCCGAATTGGCCGCAACTTACGCAACTTGACGGCAAGTTACATGTTGGCCCAGGCGTTTGAGTCATTTTTCGGAGAACTTTAAAAAAATTGAGTGATAAAATCAACTTTTTGGATTTTCGTCTTCTATCTATCCAGTGGAACTTTTCTGACGGACCTTAAACCTTCCTCATTGGAAAAAAACACGTTGGATCTAGAGTCCAGACTCTTGTAGAAAGTGACAAGAAAAAATACTCTTGATTCCATCAGATTTTAGCTTAAATCAAAAGGAAATCCGCTCAAATTAAGAGGCTTGGTTCTTGATTTAAGCAAAAATCGGATTGAATCGAGAGTATTTTTTCTTGTCGATGTTTTTAAGAGTCTGGACTCTAGATCCAATGTTTTTTTTCCAGTGCTGAATGCTCAGCGGGCCTATTATTGAAATTGATAGACAAAGGTTTAGACAAATAAGGCAAAAGGGATATGGAGAGATCCTATTGGTGGAAGTGAGTGGTTGCAATAGACAAAGGAGGTAGGTAATAGACAATAGACTAACTAACAGCAACCCATGAGAGACCCTACAGTTAGTCCATAATTTTCTCCATTAAAACCATGCATTTCAACCGATAGGATCACTCCATACTCCATATGTCTTCTTTGTCTATCGATTTGTCTATCAATTCAATAATCAGCCCGCTGGTCTAGTGCGACTATTTTTTAGTGGTTTGAGGCTAGATGTAAGCCAGCACAAAAATACACTCGCTCATATAATTCAGAAAAAGTATTAGTCGGTTTTTGGATGATGTCTCGTAAAATGCCTCATAATATAATGATACTCGCGCTATTTCCCTCAGGAATTTTAATAAAGCCGTCTCACAGTATGCAGATTTAAAAAATGCGGCACTAAGGAATTTCAGAAAAGAGGGGGGTTAGATAAGTCGAATTTGGAGACGCTATACAATGTGACATCCACCATGTTGTCAAAGGCTCCATATTATCAGAATTGTTAAGGCCAAAATAGAGGATAAATTCAACTACTTGACAACTTCTCGGTTGAGCAACTTGCCGCTTTTTATGAATGGAAAGTGAAATCACACGCCACCTGACACTTTCTGATCGGCGGGTGTCCATTAAAGCGCCTAACCTCCCGTTAAATTAGGCGTGAGATAAGCCGTTTTTCCGCACCGCTGAGCATCGGCTGCGTATGCGGCTTGGCGAGAAAGTGTTGCATACGAGGTGCCCAAGGTCAATGGGCCATCGCAGAGTTATTTCATTCGCGCTGAGTCGATCAAACTTGACCTTAAGTGACCTGCACGGTCAGATCCTAGCTTTCCAGCGAGGTCTAAAGCAAAAAGGTAGATAGTTGGCACCTAAAAGTCTATTTTTCATCTCGCCGCAGTCTCTCACGGAGCATTTACACTGGGGAAAAAACCACATTGGATCTAGAGTCCAGACTCTTAAAAACATCGACAAGAAAAAATACTCTTGATTCAAACAGAATCTAGCTTAAATCAAGAACCAAGTCTTTTAATTTAAGCGGACTTCGTTTTGATTCAAGCAACAATCCGATTGAATCAAGAGTATTTTTTCTTGTCAATGTTTTCAAGAGTCTGGACTCTAGATCCAATGTGTTTTTTTTCTAGTGTAGGTACTTCTTATGCGGGCAAATTTGTTGAACTAGGCATCGTCGTTACCACAATGGTAAATTTTAAGATATTCCCGACTTCCATTATCTCAATTGCCAAAAGTGGATTATCTTTGTCGTTTCTGAAAGTGTTTTCTCTTTAAAGCTGAAATATAGGACATGTACTGTAAAGTTAAGACCGGTTGTCATAACAATTTCTTACAGAAAACATTTTCTCTGGAATCATAACCAGGTTCTGAAAAATTTAAAATAATCATCATTAAAGAGATGAAGGTCAACATGTAGATTCTTATTAAAATATACTGTAGGGATTCAACAAGCTCACATTCACTCACATGTTGCCAACGTTCTTTATGCAGACAATTTACACTCAAGAGTATAGTCTTAAACGTGTTTCTTTTGAAATTCTCAACTTCGCTCTAAAAATTACCACCAAAATTCCTGAAGAAAACATTTACAAAGCTCCTGTAAATTTTAACTTTTTGGAGGAAATTTGGCAACGTCGAATGTTAATACGACATTTTTCGTTAAGACATCAGTGTAAAGTTCAGATGGAAGAGGTGAGTCAGCTGGCGGACGATACCCCCAAAAGAGATACTTACCAGTCGCGGCCATTGTGATTGAAGTTATGCAGGCATTAACGTCACAGCAACTCTCGCATCAAAAATTTAAGCGCCGCGCCGTCGCAGTCGGCATTGGGCTAGGTGAAACCTCCGTAATATGCCGCGTTTCCTTTTCATTCATATCCAGGATGCAAACGAGTTGATTGGATCCCAATCTAGACGCAGCATCCCGGCCTAACAGGAAACGAATAAGATATGGGAAGTCGCTGCAACAGTGAGAGCATATTTTACCAGAATAAATGAAGAATCACGTAGGAGCAAAACGGTACAAGCCTAATTTTTAAGAATCTGAGATAATGACATTTCTAGATAGTACTTTCAAGCAGCATCCAAATGAATGGTCAAAATCAGATTTGGATATTTATAAGGCCCCTCCCCCACTTGATTAAAATGTTTAACGTTTGAAAGTGCTGAGTTGCCGATAGTTTAAGACAAGGCTGAAGACTTCAACGCACGAATAGGAAAATAAATCTAAGAACCTATCTCCTAAAATTTTGAGAAATTTCAAATGGTAGCTGAGGCTCAAAACCAAAAAATCAACTAAAAAATCCTCATTGAATAATTTTCGATTCGCCTACCTTCAAAATAATCGTAGCCTCCAAATGAAACTCTAAAGTTACACCGTTAAAAGTTAGAATTAAAAGAGCATAGGTTAGTCCAAGTGGGGTTCATAATGATAAAAAAAAAAGTTCGGATAAAAAAGGGTGCAAATTCATTTATCTCTTTGAAAAGTCCACAGGATAATGTAGACTTTGAATTTTGCAATTGTCAAGTCTGTAAACTTACTACTTCAAAGCTGTACATAAAAATGCATTATACCAACAAAATTCTGTGTTTTTCACGGTACGCCCAAACATTTAGAATATTTTTTTTCGTGTTCTTAGGATCGCAGATTTCCAGATGTTTCAAATGCATAATTCTGTCAATTGTTTCCATCGAGCAGACCTTACATATTTGTATCCGAAGGAAGCTACTTTCCTTTTAACAAACACTGTTCGCACTGGGGAAAAAACACATTGGATCTAGAGTCCAGACTCTTTCCAGTGCGAGTCACGTGCGAACACGCCAACTCGCAAACCTTCTTTGATGAGCAATCGACTCTTTCTACAAAACTTTGTTCAAATGACTCAGAGCTAAGACCCACCTTTAAGGTGCCTTTCATTCCTCAGACAACTTTTGTGAGAAGATTCTCGAGTTCGCAGGAATTGTCACGTCGTCACGACTGCTCCGGGGGGTGGGGTAGGGGTGAAGGGGGAAGGGTTGCGCCCGGAGAGCGCGGCGTAACACTGAATTTGGCCACAATGGGTTATTGGCCGGGGCCGGTCTGAGTTGCGGCCACGGTCACTTTCACTGGCGCATGATCATGACCACCGTCGATCGTTAATCGCCTCGAATATTGTGCCGGCTACGGCCGACTGGGCACACGGTCGCACATGAGGTCGTCTTCCTCGCCTTTAAAGACCCTGAAACCCTGCAGATGAGAAAGATGAGGGATTTGGGGAACTTTTTTGGAGAAAAAGCTAATGTGTCCAGGGGCCAAATTTTGTCGGCTTTTTCACACGGAGTGCAACATTCATCGATGAGTTCAAACCGCACCACCGGCCAATCAGAAGCGCTAAGCCGGACTTAAGTGCAGTCGAGACCCGTCCTCAGTATATTAGTACAGTGGAAGGACCGACAAAATTCTGCCCCAGTTCTTAATCGAGTGCACAGGGAATGTACCCTTAGTGGCACCACATAATCCAAAATGTCGCCACATAAATCGTGTGAACTTCCATTAGTTCAGCTTTTTAGGTTGATTCGAGTCTCCTTAAACAACAATAAAAAAACAATTTAAAATGCGGGTAACAAGGCTAAAATTTCACGAATAAAACCAAAACGTTTCGGCTGAAAACTCAGCCATTCTCAGTTGGATAAATAAAAAAAAAAGTGGTAAAACATTTGAAATAGTACCTGGCTGTACCTTCTGAAACGAGAGTGTTGTTATCTTTATTGTTGTTATCCGAGGATGGCTGAGTTTTCAGCCGGAACGTTTTGGTTTTATTCGTGAAATTTCAGCCGTGTTACCCGAATTTAACTGTTTTTTTTTGTTGTATATCTTGTCACGGGCTGCAGAGCGTCTATCATATCTCAAGTCTCGTTAAATGCGCTCGTTTTGTTTGATTTAATTTCTGTTCGTTTGGAGAGAGGCAAAGGGTATTCAAAAATTATTATAAATGATTTTTCAAGTCTCTCCACTGTGCGGTCTAAGACGCCTCCTCATGAGTGCGGGCTCCGATTTTGCGATATTACGACCGATGGAGCGTAACCATTTCGCAGACGGACATCAGTGGCTGATGCCCATCGCTATGAATCAATTACAAGGAAAAGTTGCCAAACGACGTCACTTGAGTGCGACAATGGCGTCTTAAACCCGGAGCATCAGCCGGGCGCCATTGAAAGTGAAACCTCCACCCACTGATCGTTCGTCGAGAAAGTTCCGCTAATTTTTGGCTGCGGAGATGTTTTTGGAGGCATTTATAGTACAGTCTCATACATGGCTTTGCCAACAGTTTTGGCAGTGCTGCTTAACATGCATACAATTTTCTCCGTTTAGCCTGAAGATCAAATATTAGGTATGGATTACAATTCATCGTTTTCCGGGCGAAGGAAAAATTCTGCATTTTAATGTTGCAAAATTAACTCAAACATTTCAATTTTTTACAAGAATGTATTTACGCGATTTTTGTTCGAAATTGTCTGATTTTCACACGAAACTAGGCGAAAAATCAGGGACATTTTTCGTTAAAAATGCCGAATATTCTCTTGGAGAAAATTCAATTTACTGAAGGAAATTCGGCAACAGCGAAATGTAGTTAAGTTCTTTTGTGCGGGGAACGACGATTTGTCACTTAGTTGTTTCAGTTTTTAAAACCGTTAATATCTGTGCTTTCCTTTCGAAAAATAGACTATACTTTAATAAATAGACAATAATTTAATGTTTTGTGTGTTTCAGTATGAATCAACAACTTTTAGGATGGGTGCTTCTGAGCTTGATATCGGCAGCTTATGTTCTTCCCACACTGGCCCACCCAACAGACTCCATGGCTTTGGCAAAGAAGATAGCAGAAAAGCCCAATAGCTCGAAGAAAGTCATCCTCGAGGATCGAAACGATCTTGACGATGTCTCCACCAATCAAATTAGTCAAGTAAGTGTTATTTCATCCTATTGGTCCTCTTGATAAACTAAGTAAAATTGACAATATGGAGGTGGGATCGTATATAAAATTTACCTTGTCTAGTTCACTTGCATAACATTAATTGATCAACATAGGAAAAGTTCTGCGTTACTTTTAACGCTTACATACAGGGTGCTCTTAAAGTTCCGCACCATCCCTGTAACCTCTAAGGTTCCTGCCCATTTTAAGGGTTTTTACTTTAAAATTTTGGGGGGTGCCCAAAAGTCGTCTCCTCTGACCCAGGAGCACTCACAAAATTTAAAGTCTATATTTCAATTGGCTCTAAAATTCCAGGGATGATACCTGGTGTATGGAATTTTTAAATCTCCCTGTAAAATGAAAAATGAAAAAAAAAACTAATTTTTTGCTATAGTGCACGGAGAAAAAAAACTCGTGCGTGGGACCCGAAGTTTAGGTCATATGGATCTCTGAAGTTTTCAGATTGAGCATCTGAACACTTTAGGTCTTGCTGCCGAGGTTCGGATCACACATCTGAAACTTCAGTTCTTACATCCGAAGTACTTCGGTTCTCACATCCGAAGTACTTCGGTTCTCACATCTGAAGTACTTCAGATGTAAGAACTGAAGTTTCAGATGCATGATCCGAACCTCGGCAGCTAGACCTAAAGTGTTCAGATGCTCAATCTAAAACCTTCAGCGATCCATATGACCTAAACTTCGGGTCCCACGCACGAGTTTTTTTTCTCCGTGTGTGATTATTAAAAATGTATTTTGGCAATATTTCTAAGGAGAAAAAATGAATGTCTGACCTCTTTTTTTATCTTAATTATGTTGTCTACTTATCCGGAGAGCTGTGACAATGAAATTTCATTTCGTACTTCAAATGAAGAAATATTGATTTATCTTATTTTTTCTAATTACAGGCAGATGGAGGTTTCTCCTGGAGCAATATGTTGGGCATGGTAATGCAACTGCTCTTCAATCCATCAGGCTTGAACCAGCAAGTTGGACCAAGTAAATCTGAGGGCTTAGATACTGATCAGGTATTGTCACCAACGTTAATATTTCAAAATTGACTTATCACGATGACCCTTTTTTTTTCAAAAGAAATTATCAATGCATAAATCATGTGTTCACAACTGATTCTGAGCCACCTAGGCTAAAAATGCTTTGATTTTGGGACGTAATCCTTAAATTGCTCAACTTTTGCGAAGAAAATTTTCTTTTTCAATGCCCCTCGAAGTGAAATATGTCTTTTAAACGAACTCCAATTTAAGAGAAAGGGCCCTAATAAACTGTATAATATCTGTTTGAATACGCATCATGCATATTTCAATAGCATTTGTCGGCACAGCTCAGGTTGAAAGAAAATTATCTTTACCAACGCGGAGTTAAGAATAAGTAAGTACTTGAACCACTTTAATCAGTGCGTAACTGAACATCCAATTAAATCCGAGATCTATGCATCTCTTATTTGAAAGAACGGATTGATTAAGAGGCAGGCAATTCCACGCGGCAGACCAAATCAGACTTGTGCGTTAGTAAAACCGGTGAAAATTATATACGCGCTGTGTGAAATTCTGTTAGTAATTGAAATTAGGTTGCAATATTTCTCCGAATTCCTTTAATTAATCCAAATACTATATGTAGTTTTGAATCAAATGTTTTATTTTATTTATCCTGAGAGTTTAATTTTTTTGTTTACATCATTTTGTATCGATCACAAGCGAGATACAAAATGAACTGATATCTATCTTTCATACCCCCGCGTTTGAGTCACCTTGAGGTGCATTATAGCAGTAGGGAATGAGAATCGTTACTTACCTCTTTAAATGAAAGGGTTAACGTATATAATGTCAATTACCTTCCTCCTGTAGTGATACACAAGTAAGATACAAAATGAACTGATTTTCTATTTTTCATACACCTGCATTTAAGTCACCGTCGAGGTGCATTATTGCGGTAGGAAACTTTCCTTACGTATTGCTAATATTATGTGCTCAATCGGAAAACAAAAAAGAAACAGGAATAATGAGAGAGGAAGAAAATAAATAAACAGCAAATTATACTCAAGTTCTGGAGGCACGCGGAAGAATTTACTACCAGCGTACCCTTTCATTCAATGTAGTTGATGGAAAGTTAAAGAGGTCACATTTCTCAGACAATTTTGACTAAATCGGACTTTCGAATCGGAAGCTTACGGATACATTTTTAAATGAAAAGGAGTAAATCGTACATTAATTTCTCATATACAAATCAAATATAATATTTTGTAAAACTCTGTGATCAACTGACCATTAAGATTGCATGGATTCTAAAACCAAATTGAATACATAGTCTACCTGACGTAAGCCTACCTGACATAAGGGCGTAACTGCACTATGCAATGAACCCTGTCTTCCATACGTTTCAATGCTTTTCCGGGCTCATCTCAATGTGGAGTTACGCCCTTATGTCAGCTAAGCGACGAATTATTGGGTTCAGTGACTCGTTCTAACGTGGCCGGCCCACCTGGCCCACATTTGGAGGAGTTGTGGACCACGGTGGTTTGTTTACAAACCGAAACGAGTAACGAGTTTTCCGTGGAATGCGGGAAGCGGGTTCAGTCAAGATCAATTTAGTAGTGTGTGTCGCCCGCGCCATGTTAGACGTGGCCGTCTGTGGGAAGAGGCGGGGAGCTGGGATTAAGGCGCCAATTTGACTCGAAAACTAACATTGCTTACAGAAAGTCACTCGAGGAATCCTTAAGATTGTGACAAATCCGGCATCCTCGCGTAGATTCCGGGCGTCGGTCCACGATCCACGAACCGGGAACGAGGTCAAGGGAACGGCCGCCGCAAACACTTGATCGCTTTATCCACACCGCTCAAAGGGCCATCGGGAAAGTTACCTCGTTAAAAAAGACCCTGACGCTTGGGCTTCGTAAATAATCTTCTAAAATGCCTCAAGTTAATTTCGATAACAGTGGTAGTAGTCTGCATGTCATACTTGCAATCTTTGGGATCCCTTAAATCCTCGGAACATGGTGCTTTACATGAATTCTCAAATTCGTGAGATAGCATGAAAAGTCCTCCCTTAGGCCGTAGTAATTAGGATGAGAACAGAAAAGGTGTAGAAAAGGAACACACGATATGTGACTGGTGTTTGATCTATCGTCCACTGGAAAATGAAGTCTCTCGGATCCAGTCTTCAGCCTCTTAAAAAATCTGACAAGAAAAAACACTCTCGATTCAATCGGATTTTTGCTTGAATTACAAGGAAATGCGCTTAAATTAAGAGGCTTGGCTCTCGATTCAGGCAAAAATCCGATTAAGTCAAGAAAATTTTTTCTTGTCAAATTTTTCAAGGGTCTGGACTCTGGATCCAAGAGACTTTTTTCCAGGGCCTGTTTTTGAAATGGTGGCGCCCCCTGTGCGACCCAAGCTGGAGGCGGGAGTTTGTGCTGGCTTCATCTGATACCTTTCCAAATGGATGTGGTGGATAGTGGATCGGTGGATCTGTGGCGTGGCGTGAATTGCGATGTATCGATTGTTATGCAATTTAAACATACGGTAAAGAATCGATTATTAAGGTGTTCGCTGCGAACACCCTGTTTATCGATCCTTTTCCATAGGTTTAAATGGCATAACAATCGATACATCGCCACTGCGGTGGATCCTGGACCCCGACCCTGGATCCGGACCAATGCCGTCGCCACGACCTCACGCACCGGTCATCGACCCGCCGTTTTTCGAGTGCGTCGTACAACCGCAGTGTTGTCATCATCACTAAAAATGGACGTATGGACGTCTATTAAATCAAGAGGAACTACAATAAAAAACAATTTAAAAAGCGGGTAACAAGGCTAAAAGTTAATAAACAAAACCAAAACGTCTCGGCTGAAAATTCAGCCTTCCTCAGTTGGATAAATAAAAATATAAATAGTAAAAAATCTGAAATAGTACCTGACTGTAACGGCCTTTCAAATCGAGAATGTTGTTATGACCTAACAAACTTTTCAATTTGAGAGGTACAGTCAGGTACTATTATATATTTTTTACCATTTTCATTTTTATTTATCCAACTGCGGATGACTGAATTTTCAGCCGAGACGTTTTCGTCTTCTTTATGAACTTTTAGCCTTGTTACCCGCTTTTTAAATTGTTTTTTATCGTATATCTTGTCACGGACTACGGAGCATCCATCATTTCTCAAAAGGAGCCATATGTCCTTTCGGATATGAGCCCTGAGATCCCTGAGAAGTCATGCATGACAAGGCTCATGTCACCATGGATATAGTTCCTCTTAATTTAAATATGTCCAAATAATATATTGCAGCGCCTCCGGGTTAAATTTACTTACCAAGGAATTGTCACGGAGAAATTGTCACGTATTCCCACAAACACGGTAATTACTTAGAATCAACAGGAAAGCTCCCGGAAGCTTCCTCATTCTCGTGTCCGGTGCTTGACTTTTCCGGGAAAATTTTGTCCCTTCACTTTAGCCCTTTTGCTCGGTTAAAATTGACCAACTAAATAACCAAGCGATTCTTATCTACTGTGGAAGACTATTTTATTATGTGCATATAAAAATTGTATTACATAAACCAATTAACGTAAAAGAGTGACCATGACAAACTTGAAGTTGTACGAAACGTTGGCAATTGTATTTCGTGTATTTTAAAGATTCATCTAAAAAGTGAACTGATGAGATTATGAATAATAACTGTGCATAAATGTGGCAGGCAATTAGCGTTCTCCGATAGTGTGTAAGTGCTTCACGTGTTCTTTCGATAAATTGCAAGAAAGCCGGCATAATGAGTTTTTAACGAGTAACAACCCTTCAAAGATATGACATCATCTTGGAACGCCTTCATCCTATGTGATACTACACGCTTCGTCACAGAGTTAGTTTAGTTGCTCGTCCGATCTAAACCCAACTAAGATCACGGATCTCACTGCACGCTTGGATATCCAAAGCGTGGTTGTTATTTCCGTGTTTTTACGGAGGCCAACGTGGCTTTTTACATTAAGGGCAGAATAATCCGTACTCTAAACTTGATCCTTTATTTCTGAATTTTATTTTCACTGGTGGCTCGTAAATTGCCGGCGATTGCTAATTGCTTGCGGCATATGGACGTATTTCTGCTAGACGGAAGTTTGTGCATAAAGACATGAGCCCTGAGACCCATATGAATATATGCATAACAGGGCTCACGTCATATTACGCATAGTTATACGTTTGGTAGAAATACGTCCATATATTAATCAACGACTGAGAATGCTTTCAATCATTGCCAAAATGTGCAATAAATAATGAAGAACTGTAATTAGCAAACTGCGCGAGAATTCGATTCATCATGCGCATAGCGCATCCGTTATGTCGAGAGATGAGATACCGTACACGCATCAAGCCCTCAGCTAACAGCTTTCAATTAAGCATTATCTCGCCAAAGTAAGCTTAGCCATTGTAACTGACACTTTCATCAACCGCATGCTGCGATTAGGACCGCGGAACTTCTCGTACCTTTGTCTCTTCTGGGGGAACTTATTATTTTGCATCTATTCATGTTGAGCCGGAGTGTAACCTATTGTTCGTAGCTTTTGCGCACGCGTCTCTCTTCGTGGTTCGATAGGTATCGAGCCTTGTCCAAGGAGGAAAATTACGACAACTCATGGACATTAGACAGCAATCCAAGAAATACTTTTCTCACAAGATGAATTCGGGAAAATTTATTTTATTCGCGGATTAACTATACGATTAATAAGAGTGCCCAATAGAATTATTACACGTTATATACGTGTCTCAGAATATATGACCTCACTGAAAAAAAAAAAAAAAACACATTGGATCTAGAGTCCAGACTCTTAAAAACATCGACAAGAAAAAGTACTCTTGATTCAATCAGAATCTAGCTTAAATCAAGAACCAAGCCTCTTAATTTAAACGGATTTCGTTTTGATTCAAGCAAAAATCCGATTGAATCAAGAGTATATTTTCTTGTCAATGTTTTCAAGAGTCTGGACTCTAGATCCAATGTTTTTTTTTTTCCAGTGAAATCAAGCATGTTTTTTTTATGTCTTGAAATGAGGGACTTAATGCATCGTCGTGAGGTCAGCAAAAATTTTCCAATTCAACTTTTGACGCGACTTCCTAAAGGCTTTAATGGTTGTACTATCCCTTAATCAAAAGCTTCATTGACATTTGACGTATCGCATCCTTTCAAAAGTTTTGACGAAATGCACGTGATTTTAAATATATTCCGAGTCTTAAAAACATGTGGCCCAGTATTTTCCTAGCTCCTCCTGCAATTTTAGGAATCTATCAATCGTCGATATTTATAAATAAAACACTTTCTTTAAACTACGAACCTTTTTTTCCAGGGTGCACCAGTATCTCCATGGGCGAACTTCCTGTCTGTAAGTCTCAAAATTCTGACAGCTCTCCTCGGCGGAGGCGGCATCAACCAAAACGACGGAATTGACAAGGTTGATAACTCATCGCCCATGCAGGTAAATATTACAACAATTCAACACGTAAATATTAAAAAACTCAAAAATTAATATTATCTCAGAGCAGAAAACGATTGCGATTGGAATAATGTAAAATAATTTAAGGGCACTTGACGGAAACCAAAAAACGAAAATCTCCCAAAAGTGGAGAGCTCTCTGAAAAAGGACGCAGCCAATCTTACAAAATATAAAATTTGATTTATTGGTGTCACTGTGAAAAATGAGATTTTTATAAGCAATTATTTGATACGAAGTCACCAAAACCAAAACTTGCGGAAAATATAGTGTCTCTAAGTCCGCGAGGATTCCTAGTTTTGATCAAAACATATCTGTACAATTTAGAACGTTCCCTTTCTAAATGATGATCTTAGTAAGAGGAGAATTGAAATACTGTAGCAGCATAATTCTCTTGCAAAATGATAAGACTGTGGATAATGCTCGTCCAAAACTCAGTGTTGAAAACTTTGATCCTGATCCTTTTATTTTTACACTCCTTTTATATTTGTTAGTGGAAGATGATAAAGGACACTTCTCAGGAAAATCTCACCAATGGAAAAATGTCCCTCGTTTTGTTACTTGCGATTATAGAATTACGTGATAATGTTCATTCGTGTTATTGAAAAGTAGCAATATTAATTTATTAGTTACAAATGCGCAGACTTCGAATATAAGACTTGGTCTTCGACCCCTGAGTTTCAATGGAATGTTCAAGAAGAGAAAAGAGGTTGGCTGTTGTTCGAATGAAACAGACACAACATTTCAACTGGACTTTTTATTAGTTAGGAGGGCTCTTTATATTTTGAACATGATTCGTCATTCGAGATATGAAATAGTTTACAAGGTTGAAACAGAGATCATCTGTACATCCAATTAAACCGGTTACAGTAGTACTTGAATTTTATGCATGCTTTATCCAGTAAAGAAACCGATTTCTTCTTTATTCTATCGTTTTCTCAGCCTTGATAAAATGTAAAATGTAGTTGCTTATTTGATTGTTCTTTTTCACAAGTGTGTCCAGGAATTTCACTTCATCTTTACGTTTTACTTACATTTGTCCTTTTATTTCAGCAAATTACCTGCACATATAAATGTATGATTTTGCTCTTTTTTGTTGAAGGTAAAATGCCGGATATTCTTAAATGTGATATTATGTCTTCCTTTTCTTATAAAAAAATTCCTCTTAATCTAACATCACCCTGCAAAATGAGATAAAGGAGATTAAAACTTAGACTATTATGAGTAAGAGGAACCTTGTATACTAAAGCAGAGGAAGGAATAAGCATATCATCTTCTCCCCCACACGGTAAAAAAAAATAAAATCGATGTAAAGTAATAATAATTAATCGGACACCAATATTAAATTACCGTAATTTTTTATATTTACTTTCCTTTCGGACGTTTTTTTCTGACGTAAGAGAGGAAAAAGTGAGAAGAGAAATGAAACTTCCAGGTACTCCCTGCATAATTCCAATCATGCTGCAGCCTCTGCAAGCAAAGGAGCTTAAGAACATATAAGCCTCTTATTCATGGAGGGTTTCTCAAGTCACCCAAGTGAACCCTAAGTGCTAAGAAGAAAATACAAAATAAAGTCGGATTGCAGGTGAAATTCAATCAAACTGAAAATGTATCCGCATTTGTATCTTTTTAGCCCTCAAAAGAATTTATGTCGGAGGAAACAGCTTTACTACGATTAAGTTTCACTAAAAATAGCTCGGTGAGTAGGTTCCTCTTCTGCATTTGTCCTCACAAGCCCTTCAACTTTCACCATTAAAAATAACGAAATATTAACACAAAAAATCACGCCTAAAAAAGCATTGGCTTAGCCCCCACTCATTGTGACTAAGCAGAACTGCAAAAATAGTTCCAATCCAAAACCTTCTCCAGTCCAATCACCCACTGAACTGAAAAAAGAAAAAAATCACGGTTTGCACTGAGTGATAGTTTTGAGTCGCACATTTCAACACATAGCTTGCTTCATCATACACCGACAATTTTACCTTCAACACCCTTGTGTACCATATATTTCGCTTTTTTCTTGTACCATACTTTGTGAAATAATACAATTGCTTTGAGAGGGTTACATGCTCCACTAAGACTTCCTAAGCGCTTTTTTGCTGGTATATTGCTTGGAAAACTTCCTCGACAAATTACTACAAATTAATCCCAAACCTCTCTCTTTAAAAAAAAAAAAAAGAAAAAATATCGAGGAATCTCAACAACAGACTTGATGACATTTCAGAGGAATTAAACTTACTGAACTATGATGACAACCTACAAATAACATTACGATTTTCTCGTGTGACAAGCGTTTATGTTTTCTTTTCCATTTTTGCAATCTCGCATTTTTTAGTTTTTTTTTATGAAAAACAAAAGTTTTTCCGTGTTACAATACGAATATTTTTATAATTATTGACTTTCTAGGATGAACGGAATGAGTTATACTTATTCTTTTGAGGGGAAATAAACATTCCAACTCTTCTAGGAATAAGATGTACGATGGACAGAGGGTAATAATATTGATGATCAACAAATAGAGCGAGGGTTTTTTTTCTCTCTCCTCTCCTGAATGGAATGTAGTAAAAAGTATTATTTTCCACATGGATTTTATGAAAGATGGCCATCATGCCGCGCAATGCATCCTAAACTGCTCTCTTTTGACTCTCTTTATTCTTTAATTCGCGCGAGTAAAGGGTAAATATTTCGATTCAAACAGCAGCACTTGCTGGTAGTAAAACAGTGGAATGACAAAATACCTCTCTGACTTTGTATACTTGAGTTAATTAAGTGTAGTGGTCTTAGTGTCCAGTTGGTTCGCCCAGGGTCTGAAATTAATTTTCAATTCCAACGGTTTTTCGATGATCCAGTCGAATGACGAAAGAAATTGTCGTGATATTGGTGTGAGGCTCACTACGAGATCGATGGATTACACCAGATCATCTTCTTGCTTTTGATCAAATGAAGTTACAGAGAAAAATTTAAAAAAAAAAAAAAAAAAAAAAAAACTATTAGAATAATGCAAAATCTTATCGAACAGCTTATGAAATATAGAACTTGAAATGAAAAAAAAAAACCTGTGAAAATGAAAACTTGGCAATATATTGCAAGTTTGTCAACAAATGAGCTCGATCCTATCAACGGTGCTATTTTGCAGTACCTATCTCCTTCTCGGTGAGTCTCTTGTTGCATCCCGGTTGACTGAAGGCGTTTTTTAGAGTTGCCAATGAGAGAGAAGATTTGACCAGTGCATGAAATGCTAAAGGTAGTGTATCGTGGCTTCTAAAAAACTTCTTTTCTCTACCTCTGATTTCATTATTTAATTTCAAAATCTTTGAGACCTACTATTTTGTCACTAGGTCCTTTTTTAAATGAAGTTCCAAATTCAATAAAATCTTTCATATTTTATTTTACGTTTAGGATACATTAGCGTGGTTGCCACTGTCACTATTTTGTTCAAATTCAGGAGCTTTCTGGGAAGAGGGCAGGGCCCCTATCGAAAAATCGCGTCGTTAGAAAAACGTATTTGAAGTTTCCAAGAATGGAGGTTACAAGAATTCAAATGAAGTCATAATAATTAAACGGATTATCATCAAGGGGGAAAATAACTCATCGAAGTAACCGTATTTATAAGGTCTTAAGGATGTGTTGCGGCGCGCTGAGATGTTATCCAATTCGAATATCACTCACGAAAATGAAAGTAATCACGATTATTGTTCAGGAACGTCTATTCCTGTTAGTTTCAAAGTAGTATTGGTAAAAAACATTCCCTCACCTTTACAAAACTTATTGTTAATTTTAAAGGAGTGTCGAGCCGAGGCTTTGATGGAATCTTGACTTCCTCATATAGTCTCCGTAAACACCCCTGTTGGAGTCGTAATTTATTTACACCAATCATCAATATTAATGGGAGAAAGATAAAAATTGCTGTAAAATTAACAAATATATTTGTCGATGAGATAAATAAAAACGTTATACAACTTTAAAATAGTTTCCACGGGGTTCTAATACAGCGAGTCGCGAAAATCGCAATGTCTCTTTTAGTAGTGTGGTTAGCGCGTTACCAAAGCGCGTTATCAGAGAGCAACCCCCAAATCAATTGTATTATTTAGCAAGCAAAACTCACCCAATGGCAATTCATGGAATGAATGGAGTAAATGTAAATTCATAGGGCATCCTCGCAGCCGTTCTGTCGGCAGTAATGGGAACAAAAGACCCGGACCAAATATCCACAATGGCAAAACAGGCAGGTGAGGTAAGCATTCTCCTGTTCTCTCATACATTACTTCTCATTACAACCCCACGGTACTTCCTTACATTACTTTTTCACTACTCAACGTTTAACTTGAAACTCGGCTTTGGATAGTAGCAGAGGATCCATTTGAATTTGGTATGAAATCAATGCTATATTTTATGAGTAGTTTGACAGTATTAAATTGATTTCCGATTAACTGCATACAAGTGATCATGAAAAAACAGACAAAATAACCGGAGGAAAAGTATCAATTTGACAGACGTACATCGAGATCAATTTACCTACCTACTATTTTGAAAACGTGATCTTCGGACAGGAACAAGTGAATTTACTCAGTACTCGCCGATAGAGCCTCTTTATTCATTTTGAAAAATTGCTACGGCACGTTGCTTGAGAATTGCTTTTGTCTTGTATCAAGGCACTTAGCGTTTTTTTAAGCCTGTACATACATCGGGTGATTTTTTCTGGAATAAATTACCTTCAACGGCTGTTATTTTCATGAACTCATAACTATAACCATAAGGCTAATCTTTCGATGCGTTTTGATTCTGTTGTCGTTCATCAATAAGTTTGACAAGCTTGCTCCTAACTTCATAATCCGGACGCATAATATATTGGGGCACTTTTACGCATGGGATATTTTTTTTTGTACGTGACTTAACTAAATAAATTATATTTTAAAGATCGCACAGGATGTTCTAGAAATAGTACAACGGTTTCCTTGTATTCCCAAATTCCCCTAATACGTGATCATTTTTAAACATTTTTCCATCTCCATATCTGTATTACTAACTATAAATGCGCAGATATATGGTGATTGTATGAAAACGAACCTCCCTCTACAAATATGTTAAAACTTAAGCTTTATCAAAATTCTTTCTCGCTAATAGGATTTTAACGCGAGTGCCGTACAAAAATAAACTTCATCTTGTAAATGTAGGCGTAAGTCTTCAGAATTGGATTTCGATGATTTCACGATACTTGGGCAGCACACACTTCTTGCAAGCTTTCAACACTGTTTTGCTTTTTTCATTGCCGAGATAAGCTTCTATTTACTGATTCCAGGGAACTTAATTAGATAACTAAGTCAAATCTATAGAGGAATGCATGTTCGTAAAAAAAATCATAATTGTTCTTAATCGTCACATCTTAGCATAGCTTTAAAAAAGAGAAACATGTAAACCTCATGAGAAAGTAAAGCCACTGCTTTATACAAAAGATCCATATCAAGATACCGCATAAAGAATCAAATGCAAAGCTTGCACTTCGTACATGTTTCCGTTTCAATTATTATTCCTGTTGGAGATGCTGATCGCTTGTTTATATAGAAAATGGCTTTACATTTGATAATGTTTCCTGCCATGCTTTTAAAATGTCTCCAAGCGATTTTGGGAACGTACACTCATAAAATAAATTTAAGATCGACTTCATTATATCGCTTACAAATGCCTAAAATAGCGTGCATAAAACAAGACTAAGAGGAGAGGACTAAGAAAGAAGAATGAAATGGGAGATTGTTGAAGATTATTTAATCTCCAGTATATTTCAAGATTTTTCCCTCAAGAAAATGCATTGAATGCAACCTTTTTCTCCCTATTCATTCGTACTTAAAGAAGCGGTTTGAAAACGTCTTCTCAAAGTGCACCATACGAACATTCCACGTATGTTCAATTAGAGAATCGGTCTTTGTTTCATAATTTAGTTAGGTATTTTAATTTAGAATACCATCAATAACTCAATTATTCTATTTTGCTCACAGTTTATTAACATCGTAGTCAACCTCCTCGACGCCCTCAAAACGTCTTTCAGCCATCGGTCTTTGGCCGCCCGATCGATCGGAAAGAAGGATTCCGTGTCAGAAGCAGCTGTAGCCAGTCTTTCACTATTAAAAGTAAGAGCACTTTTTGACACCAATCAACTTTTTTTAAGATGGCCAGAACGCCTTCATTTCTATCTGTATGCAGTACGGACAGTCACCGAGCACTAATAGTTGCAACAAGCACCGACGGAAGGCGCCTTTATCAATGAGAATTTGCGTCCTCCTCCATATTTGTGTCTCTTTGCCTCAAATTTAAAACAAATTAATTTTTTTTTAAATTATTGAGACTCTTTCCTCGGAGGAATTCTCTACCTTTAAGACAACTTAATTGGGTTCAGTGCTTTTTGTGACAGAATTGGAGGAAAAAGACTGAATTACATAATAAAATAAGTAACCTAACTTCCTCTGATCATGATTTTTAATTCTCATTCATTATATGATGATTTATTCCTTCCATTTTCCATTTTTAAGGGATACATGAGGTCTATGAACACAATCGACGAAAAGTGTATGCAGAGATACATCTGTGACGCTAACAAAGAATGTTCAACTGACTTGTACGGATCTAGTGCCATTTACTGTCAATTAGGAACGTAAGTATCCTCATCATTGTCAATCACATGAACCAAATTTCGTGCTAACTATCTCATTCTCTAATCTAGTTTTTTTTTTTTTTGTTGGAGTTGAGGCCGTAATGGAGGGGATATCCCACTCAATCCTGGAAGTCCGCTGCTACATCAATTTCAACTCTCCATGCAAAGATAGGGAGCAAATACATTAGCAGGGTTGCCGTGTTTCTAATTTTGGAGTCCCAAAACAAAGTGGCAACCCTGTTTATGTATTTTCCCCCTATCTTCGCATGGAGAGTTTGACTTAACATATGGGTAGACTCAAAGGATAGTAAGGGGTATCCCCTCAGTTACAGTCTCAAGTTTAAGAGGTTTTTTTGGATTTTGGAGTTTGTTTCAGAGAAAAGTAGTGGCACCATTGCAAAACATTGTGTTTATCGCAACATTTTACATAGGAATTGTACTTGATCTTAGTACACATAATTAGTGCCGCACAAATTAACGATTAAAATTTTATAAACCGAGAAATGAACGAAAATTCAGCTCACTTGCACTACATACGAAACTCAAGTTTTAAACAAGGTGGATAAATGGTGCTTGGTCCACACCATTTTGCAGGGAAAACAATGCCAAGAAATTCCAAAAATTTCAGTTAGAGCCGAAAACATATTTTTTTTTAGCTCTAATTGAATCTTCGACTCTAACTGAAAATTTTGGAATTTCTTGGCCTTGTTTTCCCTGCGAAATGGTGTGGACCCAACACCATTTCTCCGCCTTGTTACATACAGTTCGGGCCACTTCTTAATGTTTTTTTTCACTAAAGTTTTAAATATAGTGCAGCCTAGCTAAACTGTCCAATTTTGATTTTTAATATTTGAATCTGTACTTTAATCGCAAGTCATGGGTGGCGGTTATCATCTCCGGACAAAGTCTAAACTCCGCAGAAGCGATCTGAGGAAAAGGCAGAGACAAGAGACCCTCCACTCGTATCTTGGCTATTGTGAAAGCTTTTACTTTCGGGACTTCAACCATTAACTGTTGACCTACCTACATGGTTGATGTTCAACAACGTGTTGGCAGTTTAGTTCAGCAAACAAGCCAAAACGAGTCGAAGTTTGGGAAACTTGTTTGGCTCATGACGTCACCCGAAGCTCATCATCCACATGTAGGTAGGTCAACAGTCAAAAGAGGAGTGATGACGGTTGTTCCCTTATAATTGTCCGTAAGGAACAGAGACAAGAGACCCTCCACTGGCCTCCGAGCGACAGGTGTATGCTTTTACTTTCGGGGATTCAAAACTTCCTTTTGGACAATTATTATAAGGGAGCAACAGTCATCACTCTTTTTTCGGCTATTGACCTACCTAAATAGTGGATGATGAGCTTCGGGTGACGTCATGAGCCAAACAAGTTTCCCAAACTGAGACTTGTTTTGGCTTGTTTGCAAAACGAAACTGCCAACACGTTGTTAAACATCAACCATGTAGGTAAGTCAGTAGTTTAATGTTGATGTCCCGAAAGTAAAAGCTTCCACAATAGCCGAGATACGAGTGGAGGGTCTCTTGTCTCTGATAAGGAAGCGTTGAATCCCCGAAAGTAAAAGCTTCCACCTGTCGCCAAGAGGCCAGTCAGAGACAAGAGACCCTCTACTGGCCTCTTGGCGACAGGTGGAAGCTTTTACTTTCGGAAATTCAACAGTTCCTTATGGACGATTATAAGGGAACAACAGTCATCACTCTTTTTTCGGCCGTTGACCTACCTACATGTTGGATGATGAGCTTCGGCTGACGTCATGAGCCAAATAAGTTCCCTAAACTACGGCTTGTTTGCAAAACGAAACTGCCAACACGTTGTTGAACATAAACCATGTAGGTAAGTCAACAGTAGAATGCTGAAGTCCCGAAAGTAAAAGCTTCTACCATAGCCGAGATACAAGTGGAGGGTCTCGTGTCTCTGAGGCCAGTGGAGGGTCTCTTGTCTCTGGGAAAAGGTGGCAGGCAACCATATTCCTGACACTTGCAAGAGCTCCATTGCTCGCGTATGAATATTACTAATTTTGTTTCGGGGTTGATTCCAGCTATGCTACGAGTCTGCTGATGCAGAAGACCAACGCTCTGCCGTTCAACAGCATATACAGCGCAGGGAAGCGAGGCCGACTTGGCGAAGACTGTCGCGCGGTTTACGAGTGCATGAACTGAGCTAGCTCATCTGAACGTGCCGTCGCCAACGATTTCTCGACTGTTAAGCTATCGCGTATCCTAGTCTAGCGCCAGCGTTGTCCAGCCACCGGATGTTAATTGAGTCAATGAAGAAGCGTGCCGGAAATCAAATTTCGTGCTGCAAAAGACCAAAACAGCTTTATTCTATCAAATCCCACTGACGAATCCTCGCTTAAAGGGTTCATTCTGTGAGATTTCACTCGGGAACCTTACTCGATGGAAAATCATTCCACATTTCACGGGTTCAGCTGGATCCTGTGTAAAAAACGAGGAGGTGTCAGCAAAGTTTTTTCGTCCAATACTTTTAGATTTCATGCGGAAGTATTCTAAAATATTCAAATTCAGCAGTTCGACCGATTTGATTGACGAAACTTCAGTGTTCTTGATTGAATCTAGCTATCCTTTTCAATGCCTATGAAGCAGTCAAAATGCAAATCTGCAGCACTTTATTGCATGATTTCGGTGAGAATGACAGTTTCGCGGTGCTAAAATTTCACAAACTACGCCGAAAATTTCAAAATAGGTCGGAATCACCCCTGGAGGCAAGATCCTCGAAGTCAGAAATTTGATAGAAATTCTCACGATCCCGGTAATTTCCGGTTTGGTTCTCATTGATTCAATTTTGACGTGTGGCGGCATTCGCAACGTTTCCGAACATCTGGCAACGCTGCCGAAGGCTTATCACAGCTCGCTTCTGATCTCATGATTTGACTAAAAAACACAACTGGCGTGGAGAGCTATTCTTACGTAACCTTGGCCCCAAATAGGATGTTCTTTACGCAAAGTTTAAACCTATTTGTAGATTAAAGCCATAAATTTTGTAAAAAAAAAAATGTCAAATTTACTCAATTCCAAAAAAACGGCTGAGATATTACGTAATTTGTCCCTTGGAAGGGGTCAAAGGTTACGAGAGAATGACAGAAAATGAGAGAGGTGTGTGCACTCACGTGGATTTTTTTCCTTTTTCCTTCTTTAAATTGATCATTGTAATTTGTAAATTGTCACTATCACACAAATACCTTGGAAATATTTGCCGGTGTTCATACCTCTTGAAGTATATCAGATTTAAAATAACAATTAGATAATGCCCAAAGCATCAGCCTCTCCACTTTCGTTAAATTTTTGCTCTTTTTTTCGAATTTAAATTGCTTTCCAAGAGAGAAGTTTTTCGATTCCCGGAATCACACACCTCTCCAACGTCTTAAAGCTCTGTCAGGAAGAAGGTTCTTTGAAAAAAATGTTTGAGACGGACACGAATCTGGCCAAAACAGCTTATTCCGAAACTGAGAAATTACAAAAAAGTATTTTTTTTAATCTTAAAGTTTTCGGAGCGAAAAGCTCGGTGCAACTATGTAACAATACCTTTTTCATATTTTCTGGGAACTATTCAAGAATCAAACCTTGTAAAATAATAAAATATGGCTAAATTTTGATTGACCACGCCCTCCAGAGAAGTCATCTCTTTTTTACTGAGATCATGTCTTGAAAATATGAATCAGGGTGGACACCACCAAGTTTTGCCAGTATCCAGTCATGATGGAAAATTGTAAACAAAATTTACTAGCGCCTGAGAAATTTGTCAATACTACATTCATTATTTAACTCCTTGGTTGTAATGGAGGAAATGTTTCGGTACTATTTTGAGCTGTAACATTCCATAAGCGAGAGTGATTTTTACTCGTAAACTATTTATTTTACTTATCACGACTTCACCACCCCACGATCATCGCTCATCCCTCATCATCCTCATCATCATCATCACTTTCATCATCACTGTGTCATCATCATTTTCATCGACAACCGTTCTTAATTTATTATCATTATTTATTGAATATTTATTTTTAGTTTATTGAATTGTTTGTTCAACGAAACTTGGACCAGACACGACTTGTTACTGAGAATGTTCTTGCAAGGGCCACTAGAGGATTTGTTTTTGCATAAGGTATTTTATCAAGTTTGAAGATAAATTAATCAGTCATCTGCTCTATATAAAGCTGATTGCTGCTGGCTTTGAGCTTGGTGAAGAAAAAAAAAACTAGTTTGATATTTTTTTACTTGCTTCTAAAAAGCGGCGATATTGGGTTGAAAATAAGTTTAAATACAATAATGGAATGTAAATCAAACTTATAACCTCCCAAAACTAATTCAAAGCCAACTTTGCCCTGAATTTTTGTGCTTTGGTGGTCAGGTGGACATATTGATGAAAATGCTATACCAAATGTCAAATCCTCTCTAATTTTGATTTTTAAAACATTACTATTAATTGTACCGGTCCTCTTAAGTTCCATTCCTTCTGCGTTTCCATCAAACCGAATCCATAAATGGCAAGTTGCAGTAAGGTAAAGCCATATCAAAAATTTGTGCTATCGTGGAATATAGCAGTTCACTTAGTCATTAGAATAGTGTAAACTACAATGAGGGGGGCATGTAAACACTAAAATTTCTCATAAAATGTCCACTCAAAGATTTCGCGTTCGAATGAATTTTATGCATTTTTCATTTTGGAAGAAATCGAAAAGAGAAGCAAAAATTCAATCTCGATTCAAAAATTGTTTTGCTCATCTAAGACAACAAAAAAGATATAGAATTGAAGATCATGTTGGTAATAAGCAGATTACACTGTACTCTGCATTCAAAGTGTATGAGTTACGTTGGATTGCTCTTAATTGTTTGAGCACAGGTCTATTAATGGACTTTTGATGCCTACATGCTTCCTTTGCTCCATTTCGTATACAGTTCATTAACGATGAAATGAAAAAGTATGCATTCAATAACTAGGCCTTCAGCCATAGGAATTGTGCCTAAATTTTTGCAGCCTTAAACAAACTAGGCAGCGGTGAGTCAAAATGGCATTTTAGTCTATCATAAATATTTTTTGATTTTCCTCCAGAAATCATTTTACACGCCTGACAGTCACAGAGCACATCCTCCTGGGGTGGCACTGGTGTTTGAGCTGACGCAAGGCGACCTTTCATGTTCAGCATGACGAATAATTGCAACCGAAACTTAACATACATAAGAGCTTTAAAATTCTATTAGACGTTTCACCTGTTCAGTGTATGAATGAGAATTATATTTAACCCAGTGTCATGTCTCTTGTTTGCCTTCACGTAAAAAGCTTGGGTCTTGATTGATAGCTTATACCAAAGATTAGTTTTAGTTAATTAGGTTTCTCAGGAATTTTCACCCAAACAGTAAAATCTTCAAAACATGTATAAAATAAAATTTATCCCGAAAGACATCGCTCCCCCCGAATAGAAAAAAAAAAAATAGCCCATGCATTAAACTACGCGCATAAAGCTATTTCTTTATCTCTTCAAAATTTACTTGCCTGCTTGCCTGAAGATGATTCCTCAACAAGTATTTCATGTATTGCCGTAATTCCAAACATTTTGTCCATTAGAGATCAGATGGATACTGATAAAGAACTCCAAGCCCGAAGTAAATTTAGCAAAACTGCAGTAGGTATTTCGATGCTTTTGGGTGAAAAAATGGTTAAATCTAGGTTTTGTTGCTTATTGTTTCTTTCTACCGCCCAAAATGATGTAGCAGTTACTTTAGAAACATTCCTTACATTCTGTGTGTCCAAAAATTGATTGATCTAAATAATCTTTCACTGATCCTCCAAAAATGTAACGCAGGATTTTTAATTTCTTTTTTTATAGTTTGGAGACTCTTTTTTGTTGGTATCCGAAAAATCATAACTTCTTTACTGCCACAGAATAACCTATTGAAAACATTTTTGTGAGAAAGTACGTAATTGACTGGTCATCCGTTTTCCACAAAAACGTGAATATTTTGATCACACTGCCTTTGAAAATTGTTGATATCTAGGCAAATATGCGATTTCTCGCCGGACACACATCTGACATTATTTTGAATACTTAATCTCAAATTGACAAGTATCGAAGACAATGCAGCGCAACAAATCTTAGATTTAAACATTACTTACATTTAGGCTAGTTTGTAAGACTTAGAGTAAGCAGCAAATTGGGAAGTGTTTCAAAAAGCGCCGGAAATGGAAAAGATAATAAAATGATAAATTTATTTTACAAAATTTAATAGTTCAAGACAGCAACGCGACCTCTGACTTTTTCTCCTCTCCCCCAAAATCGTTCGTTTGTGCATATTCTTTATATAATGTGAGAGCTTTTTGGTTTAATTTATAAAAACATTCAATGCATTGTTACCTAGTTCCATTAGGAAGTAGGTAGTCATTGCCTTATCAAATACACTATATATTTTGCGTGCGGACTTTCGAAGTCAAAACTTTTCGTCAAAATCGAGAGGATTGAAATAAAACAAAATACAATTAAAAAAATTATACGATTTGCTATTTCTTCTTTAACAAAGAGGAAAACAAATTTAATTTAACGCGTTCGTAATCTTTTCTTCTTACATGTCATCAAACTACAATGTCTGCTCTCAACGTCTAAAAATGTTATTCTGACAAAACTATTTGTGCGCGAATTAGTTTTGATCAACGGTGGTGTGGTATAATATTAATAATGGCTCCACCAACACGATCCCAGTTTGCGTAATAGGATAGACCAAAGGCAGTGATTCGGAGAGTCAAATTCAAGAAAACCCTTTTCCAAATACATTTCAATGATTACAAACTTTATCCATTTTCACCACTTACAACTCATCGGTGAAATTTTCATGAGATTACTCTCCTATATTACTAAGTTGATATATACATTAGATCGGCCGAGTAATTAAAATAAAATGATTTTAGCAAAAGAAACCCAGTTATGTAACTCTCCGAACCTGATAATTAGAATAAGTAATTTTACACATCAAGACGGAGCTATTTTTACTGAAGGTTTACCTATTAGTCAACGTCAGAGCATAAATGATTTCTGGAGGCAAATACGCATAATAACTTCATACTCCATTTACAGGGAGTATGTCTTTTAATTGCAAAATTAAATCATCTACCTAAATTAAAAATGCTTTGTAAATTTTGGTACGTTATATTGTAACAAAAGAATGATAAAAGTGTGCTTGTCAACATGTTTTTAGCTTTATAATGTTTCGTTTTTAAATTTATCAAAACATGAACTGTATACGGCGTAAATTTTGTACGGTAAAAAGAAATTGAACGTGATTTCGAAATAATTTGTGTTCTCAGAGGAAATACTAAAAGAAATAAAAATCATTACCTTGTTCAGACGCATGACAGAATTATATACCCATAGATATGAACTGTAAAATTGCCTTGCATGAACAACAAATTCTCACCTCACTGACGAAATCAAACTGACTGTTAAATGTTTTTACTTGTAGGTAGAATCTACAATTAACTTTGTATAATATGTAATAAGACCCCCCTCAACTAGGAAATTTTCAAATAAATTCTATTATGAAACTATGATATCTTGTTTTTACTACGCCGAATTCCCTTAAAATGTTTTTTGAAGTTTACAAGCCGCGTTGCGAAGAAAATAGGAATTTCAATCACCAGCATTCCTAATTTCTCGTCCTCATATGTTATACAGATAAAACCAACTTAAAATTCCTGGTGAGTATCGATACCTCAGGACTCAGGAGTCAGGTGGAAAATTATTCTGTGAAGTGGTCCATGGTAGAGCGAAGAGTGACCGCTCCCCCTCCCATTCACATCATCAGGGCAGGGTTTTACATTTTCACTAATGCGCCATACCCCTTCGATGAAAATCTTGGCTCAGTGCCAACAATTCGCGTAAAAACGGGTCGCCTCTCGTCAAAAACGAATTAGCGTTTGCTAATCTGGGAGTGGCTTTACACGAAAAATTGGCTTTTTTTAGTCAACTTGGCTATTACGGTATGGACTCTCAATAAGTATTGTTGCCGGCACGTGTTTCATATACGTAACTTGTACAAAAATACTCTTTGAAAATTCAGAAAATGCCACAGAAACCTGGCGACCATGGAACGAAGACTGTTTCCCCTCCGCGTGTGAATCTGCGGCTCTTCGCCGGGTGGAAACTGAAGCAGTGATAGAAATATTCGTTAGGATTGTAAATGTTTTTTTATATTCTGTCATTCGAGAATTTTTACAAAGAGTGGGTTTTATCATATGGCAAAATCAACTTTTTAACCAACAACGATTAGTCTATCGCATATTACCCTGTGTCTCGGTATCCCCTAGAATCAGTTTGGTTATTCTTCAAAAAACATGTTTCTCACGCCTGGAGTCAGGCGACAATTGGCCGCCGCCGTGACATGTAAGTTACATCTTTTTAATACGCACATGCACTAACATCTTTACAAGAGATAGATATCTATTTTCTAAGTTGTTAATGATCAGCATATTTGTTAATGCTCCTGTAAATAAGTGCATTAACCAAAAACAGCAACATATGCTTGTGTTGTCATGGGATTTGTCACGACGAAAGGAAGTGTGTTCGACAACATGCATTAACTTTTCACATTCATTTTTTCATTGTGTACATCTTTTTTGTTTGTAGAGAGGAATTTTTGAGCAATGATCTCCTATAGCTGTTTCTGACGATTTCATAAAATTCCACTTTCTTAAGTGCACTATAAATAAATCATCAGATTAATGTTTCATCGAATTTGAACCAATCATTTCTAGACCAAAAGTCAATTGCAACAGCTCCTAGGTTACGAATAATGAAGGTCCATTACAAATTCATGTGATTTTTGTAGGTCACAGATGAGACGTTGAGACATGTAGTTTTATGCAAAAGTGACCTTTGGTTCGAATATTTATGATGTGAATGTGATCACCATTTACACACGAGACGAAGAAGCAAAAGAAAGGTGACAATTTAGGGAATTTCATTTCAGCTTTCTTTAGTCTGGTAGTGAATGAGGATAAAGCCATATCGTGCTGATTCGCTTAAAATTTCCATCGTTCTTTCTTGAAATTTTCTTTTCCATCGAAAATTTTCTTGATTTCGCTCTTTGTACTCGTAGAAATTTTACAGGAGAAAATTTTTAAAAATGCGAGGATACCCTACATCCAAGAGGCTATTTCCAATACGCAGCAATAATATACAACGATGCAAGTACAAAATGGAATACAAATGGGAAATAATAAATAAGATAAAAATCCACAAATCAGCCCGGGACAAAAAATCAGAGGAGAAAAAATAACAAAAATAAATCGAAAAATGTAGTAAAACCATAGAAAAATAAAAATTTTGTATTCGTGAAAAGAGTTATAAGAGATTTACACAAACAATAAAAAGTTCTTCGAAATTTGATGAATACTTGATGATTATTGCTAGTGCTTGCAGGTACTTGGAATTACAGACCGTGGAAAGCTTTTTTTTTTTTTTTTTTTTTTCTACCTACAATCTGTACAAAATTGGGTTTAAATATTCGCTTAAAAATATCTTCGCAGTGTTCCCTTGTAAGAGGCCGCTTTATTCTCAGCCTCTCAGGTAGGAGGTCCCGCAATAGCGGAGTGTACAGGAAAATAAAAGCTCTTTGTTTTCATACCCGCGTATAATTATAGGTCTAACTTTTATTCCATTCAACATGCCGCATGTTCTTGTTGCCATATTTCGAGGTATCACTGAGAAAATGGATTGATGCGAAGAGTTGATAAGAGGACTTGACCTTGGCGATATTTCTGCTAGAAAAGGATTGAAATTACGCTTCTTCCTACGTTTCGCTCATTTAGATGCCATCCTCATACCGCATAGAATCTTGAGACTATCATTATATTACAGTAGTTTCAATTGAGACGTTCATCTGTACATATACGTATACTCAGCAACTCAATTAAAAATTTCGGTTACTGGTTTTATCACTGAAGATGTAAAATACTTTACACGGGGGTCCACTCCCCGGCCGTCCCGCACTCGAGCCCTGAGAGATGTTTGTCGCTGCCAGTATGATGAGAATTATCTATAAAGTTTGAAGAAGCGCAATTCAGAAAAAGAATTAAAAGAATTAAAGAAAAAGAATTAAGATGAAGTCAGCATTGTGAAAGACATTGAAAAGATAAGCATTAGAATCAAGGCATGATAGAATCTTAATGGCATATTGTGACAAGTAGAACTAGATTCTCCGATAAGGAACTAATTATAGTAGGATCTCGCTGTATCCATGTAAGGCGAAAAAGCATTATTCCTGTCGTTCTCTCTACCCAAAAAAGTATTCAAGTAAAACGATTTTCACTTTAAAATGTATTTCGTCATTTTCAATTACCCCCTTTGGAATTGCGGAATCATCCGAGAATATCCCGTATGACTTCCTCTTTACAAAGAAAACCCATCACAAACAAAATAACGCGATAGAAACCAACCGAGATGCTTTTCCAAAAGACGAACTCCGCATTTGAATGTGCGGAGCGTAAAACAATGGATGAATATTTGAAGTTAGGTTCGAACCTAACATGCAACTATTTTAACTCTGCGGCGGGCCGGGTTGCATACGCTCGATATTGCGGGCGAAATCTGAGATGTTCCCACGGCTTTCGCGGTAGGTTGTGTGTGCGATTAGCATTTTCCTCAAGCGTGACGTATATTTCGGTCGATTATTTGGATGCGCTCCTGTCGCACACTTTTTATACGCGATATCAACAAACTGAGATGTTTTTCGAAGACGAATTTGGCATTTGAATAATGAGATAAATCGAAGGGGTTTTTTGTATTACAAAGAGAAGGAACAAAAAAGGGGGAAACAGGTCAGATAGAGCATGAACTTTGCATGGTTTTTTACTCGACAATCTTTTAATATGAATCGATTGCGTAGTAGGTAGGGCGGCTCAAAGCGATCAGTTATTTACCGTAACTTTTTCTCGCAGATATTTCATCTCCCTGACGACGCAAGGAATCTTAATTTCCACCTAAGCCTCAGCGAGTATAGAATTATATGGACGGCAAGACTCAAGTAATAATGTAGGTATGTCCTTCCGTCAAAGAAGTGGTGATTTAGCAGGAAAATAAACGGCGTCTTCAAAGAGACCGCTTGGAGTTATAATGAATGCACATTGCACAATACATAGAGAGAAAAAATCCAACAGCTTTTTAAAATGAATGAAAAAATGAAATTGGCGAGGAAGATAGAGATATTCCAAAACCTGCCGAAAAGCAGTAATGCATCGTCAGCTCTATCTCGGTCGTGAGCTTTAATTTTAAGTTAAGATGCAACACGCCCTGCGATTGGGAGCCTGTGCACGTAAGGAGCTGCACGCCTCATATCACCCCCCCCCCCCCCCCTGACATAGACGCGTAAATGCGTGTCATGATGAGCCCTGTCGTCCATTTAACTCAATGATTTCCCGGGATCATTTCAATATGTAGTTACACCTCTTTGTCATCCAAGCGACGATATGTACAGGTTTTCCAATAGCGTTAAGATTGTGGCGAGATTGTAAGGAGGCTGGAGCCTGATGCGTGCACTGCAAAGCGGAATGGCTAGCGGCGACTATTAAAGCTTTATGCGTTATCTTATTATTTCATATTATAAAGTAAGATATTGAAATAAAATATATCGCTCAGCACATACTCTGGTAACTTTGTCATTCATCTAATGTTATACGGTTTGGATTAATCAGCCGCTTGGATCCCGTTAAAATTAATCTTGAGATCCGATCTAAATAACTAGATCCACCCAAATTATTAAAAATGTTACCGAACTCTCAAAATGGAATTGTAGTTTTGGAGGAAATCTAGTCTTCAACAAATTGCCCATACGAATTTTTTTTCCTTTTTTTCTCAACAGTTTAATTTAAGATTTTTTCGGATATCTGGAAGTGTACAACAGGGTTGTAGGACATTTCTTCAACGATTTTTTGTCCGCGCACCTGTTTTTCCAGTAATTTACGTCCACGCGTTTTTTCGGCACGGGAGTTTTGGTACAAGTGCCAGTTGAGACCCAAAGTTAATTAGCCCACATGTAAATACAAACGACAATTGCTCACGACGTTTTTGGATGAAAATATATAATGTCTTAGAAGAATGAGGGTTTGCTTGTTTTTTTGTTTTGTCTGCTTGGTCCAACGGAGAATAATATATAGTTGAGAGTTTTGGTAAAAATGGGGGAGCGTCAATTCCATGAGAAAAAATTCACTAAAACTCTCTACACCTCTTTGGTGTAACAGGACTTGCTTTCAAGAAATTCCCACCTTGTTACACCTGAACCGGATGGACCTCTATATTTGCCTCAGCTAAAGGCTCTTAGATTTTTCCAGTGTACGATAAGTATCTTGATTTATTTTGCGAGGAAAGATTTGTACTTTTAAAGGATGCCTGTCATTCTTAATACGTTCAATTTCGTATAATACTGTGCAACAAATCTGTTGTGAAATACAGTAGTTGCTTCAGGCGCCGCCGCACGGCGGGTGGGCGGCCAGCGCGATCCGCGCATTGGCGCCTACAAACCTAAGTGGATACTTCAAGCATTGTGCAATGCGTGAAGTATCCACTTAGGTTTGTAGGCGCCAGTGAGCCTCTCGCGCTGGCAGCACGCCGCGCTCTCCTCTGTTCGGCTTTAATATTTATACTCGCACAGTCAGCGTTTTTTAACCCATGATTTTGAAAGGTTTGCACACTCTTAATTGATTATTCTCATTTAAATTGATGGGCAAAAATATGTATCAATTTATCAAAGGAGAATAATAATTTAATGTGTGTTTTTTAAATATTGGTGGTTTCGTGTCAAATTTAATGATTTCCAAAGCACTTTAATTTTTTCTTTTACATTTTGTGCTTTTATTGTGCGGCAGCTAGGTGTACGCGCAACCAAACGCTCAAAATGTGATGTATTGGAATCTAAAAGATCGATGTACAAATGGGTTAAAACTAAAGATTGCGTGCCTCTTAGTTTTTTTTCCCCTCTTTTGTTCATTTTTGCAGTTTCTATGTCGGCACAACTGCGGCTCATTGAGATTAATGTCGCTTGGAAAAGGTTTTACAAATATTTGTCACGTTTAAAAAATATAAATGTTTTCAAAATGAAGTAACAATTTCGTAAAGAAAAAATAAAAAAAAATTAAAAAAAGTACCTATACATATATTAAGGTATATTGTACATTCAATATTTTAAGGATAGAAATAAAACCAAATATTCATCAATGGCAATTTAAAAAGATGATTAAAAAGGAGAAAGTAATAACATTTCATTTAGAAAATGAGCAACCATAACAACACCTCCTTCTCTCTCAATTTCTCATTTCCATTTTGTCAATATAGTTTTACATACCGACTAAAATATAACGCTTGGACCAAGTCACTGTTGCTTATATTACGTGTGGGAGTAAACTACTGGACAAAAAAGGTGCGCCGACAAAAAACCGTTGACAAAATGTCCTGAAAAAAGTCCATCAAAGTTGAAAACGTACGATACTTAAGGCGCGCAAGTCGGCGACCGAACGCTACAATCCATTAAAAGAACTCGATTGTATATCTTAGATTATAACGTAGCCTTTGGTCGCCAAGTAGCGAAAACACAGGTCACTAAAATCAGAAAGTGCTTTTAAAGGGAACTTTGAAACTATTGTCGGTTTGAGTCATTATCCCGCAAAACAAGATGGGCTCTATCATCATCCGAGAATTATGAATCTGTTTCAGGTTCCCTCTGTTGTCTCATCACAGAGCTGATGGTCGGCTGGGCGGCGCCTAGTCTAAAAAAGTTGCGAGAACCAGACTCGCCGGTTCACTTGACTCGGCACCAAGAGGCGTGGGTGGTAAACG
Organism: Bemisia tabaci; assembly: GCF_918797505.1. Taxonomy (NCBI): domain Eukaryota; kingdom Metazoa; phylum Arthropoda; class Insecta; order Hemiptera; family Aleyrodidae; genus Bemisia; species Bemisia tabaci. Next base: position 38,242,420 of record NC_092795.1, read on the forward strand.
CCATGTACTACGGCAACATCGTCAGCCCTTTGCCCAGTGGGTTCCTGATCAACCTCATCGGTCGGAAGACCACCCTCCTCATCGTGGCCGTGCTCCCGACCATGGGCTGGGTCCTCATCTACTTCAGCACCTCGGCGACCATGCTCATGGTCGCCCGCTTCCTCTACGGCCTCTGGACCGGCGTCATCATGACCACCCTCCCCATCTACACCGGCGAGATCTCCGAACCCCACGTCCGTGGCGTCTTCGGCTCCTTCTTCCAGATCTGCAACTCCGTCGGCAGCAACCTGTCCTTCCTCGTCGCGCCCTACGTGTCCATCCAAACGATGGCCGTTCTCTGCGGTAGCGTCCCTATCATGTTCATCATTCTATTCTCACAATGTCCCGAATCCCCGTATTACTACGTCATGAAGAAGCGACCGGATGCCGCGGCGAGGTCGCTGTCCTGGCTCCGGGGCGGGAAACCGGTTTCAGAGGAGTTGCAAGTGATCCAGACTTCTGTTGCGAATGAGGAGAAACGCGGCAGTAGATGCATCAACTTGAGCGTCCCTGCCACTCGGAAGGCGTTCGTCATCGTGGTGACGATGAACATCTTGCAAAGGTTGAGTGGGATCAGCTTCATGAAAGCCTTTTCGTCCGTCGTGATGCCCAGGGTGGGTATCCTCTCGCCCGATCACTGCACGATCATCATGGGGGTCGTTTGGACGGTTTCGTCTTTCATCTGCACGGCGCTTATAGATAGGGCCGGCCGGAAACCATTGCTCTACGCCTCCAGTTTAGGGATATTTGTCTCGATGCTCTGGACCAGTGCATGGTTCTATTTGAATGACAAGACGGACGTGGATGTGAGCCACTTGAGCTGGCTCCCTCTAGCGGGAGTTCTCGTCTACGGGTGCACGTTTTCCTTCGGGCTCGGGCCAATCACGAAGCTGTATCCGGGTGAAATGTTCCCGAGTGACGTCAAAGGGCAGGCCGCCGCGCTGACGGTCATGATCGCGGCGTTCTCGTCGTCAGTTAGCACGGGATTGGCTCCAATTCTGAACGAGAATTTTGGCGTTTATTCAAATTTTCTTATTTTCTCGCTTATAGGGCTGATCAATCTCCTCTTCACGTATTTCTGCGTCGTTGAGACAAAAGGCAAGTCCTTACAGCTCATTCAGGCACAATTGAGAGGTGAGAGACTGGACGAAATACGAGACAGTGATGCCTCTGAGAAGCATGCCTAAACCCCAGGATCGATTTTAATGATTAAAGTCACACGTCTTGTTAGTTACTTAAATCGTGATTCGGCTCAATGGCAGAGCTGAGGAGGTAACTAAAGTAACGTAAACATATGTAAACACTCAGGATGCATTTCAGAACGGTGCCTTTAAATGCGTTAGACTATAAGAAGATTTTCACTAAGACTGATAAGTATATTGTAAAGTTTTATGCACGTAAGAAAGGTTTTAAAATAATACTCAGATAATGTTTCAAGATTTTGATGTACTCTCATGATTCTATTGGAATATTTTTTAAATGTATTTCATCATACTAGTCGAAGTGATATTTCAAAGAATGAATCAAGTCATATTTTCAGAGAGATATAACTGTAACTGAAAGAGAGGGAGAGAGAAAAATAGAGAAACGAAGAAAAAATAGGGAGAGAGGAATTTAGAGGGGAGAGAAGAGAGAAAAAACTGTGTTGAAATTGAGGAAAATAAAACTTCAAATCCTTCAACTTCAACTTTGTCTCACCTGGTGTGACTTGGTATCTAATGTAACTTTCACCTAAATGTGATCTCTACTACAAACTCAGTTTTATAGACTCATCAATGTTGAGTCTGGAGCTGATAAATTTAAGGTCTAACTTTTAGAAATATATTAAATCGCAATTTTGTACAGCAATGTTAAAATATAAAATATGTAGACTGGTTATAATCAAAATATTTCAGGCAGGTTTATAATTAGCCACGAGAAAGCTTAGGAATGTACGAAATTGTTGAAATAAGTTGTAACGTGAGGGCCACGATTATTTGTGGCCAAAGTTTCATTATTATACAGAAAATGAACGCAACTTATGATAATAAATACACACGCTAAGATTTTTAACAGTGGATGCACAAGTTCAGTATACAATTATACATAATATCTCATACCATTAAACCTTTTCTTAAAAAAGCTAAGCAACTTGTCACTGAAATGAGTTTTCTTCCGAGGCCAAACTTTCATTCCAGTATCACGTGACATTTTGGATTCTAAATTATACATATTTCTTGGCTGTTAAGTCATCGGTAAAAAAAGTTTTATTCAAGATGACAAGAACATTAGACCGCTCCTCAAGCGTGGCATTTGATGAATTTTCAGTAAATAATTATTTTTGTACATGGTATGAGTACATTGAAAAGGAGAGGAAAAACAGATTTTCAGATTTTCAAAAAACATCAATTACCCCAATGTCTAGAGTAAAATGCAGATTACTACATTCCGCATATAAATCAGCAGATTTCATTTAGAAATAACATTCCTTAATCTACCCGTATCCACAATTAAGTCAGACTAGACGTCTAATGTTTTTTTGCATTTCAAATCGACAAATGAAGTTTTCCTCAAGTCCTTTTCTGATCAAAATAAAGAGCTTAAATTGTGTCAGAATTTGAACACGTCAAACGGTTGCACTGAAATGAAATTAAGGAGTCAGCGCTTTAAGTGAAGTTAAGGTTGTTAAAGAGTTCATATTTTACCGCTAAAATTAGAATGAATACAGTTTCCTCGTCCATGCAGGAGGTGAAGGTGGCTGATTATTTCGTATATATAATTTTTGACCACTTAGTTATACATACATTAATAGATTTTTATTCTAATTTCCTCGTATTTTTTCTTTTTATCCTTGCCTTTTCTTTTGAACTATGTACATGTGTGAATCAATTGATGATACTTTCTTTCACTCCAAAGATATTCAGATTTTTTGAGGTAAATGGATTCGCAGCTCACAAGAGCTACGGGCAATTGACTACACGACTCTGAAGTAAAATCTCACTAAAATCATGTTGACTAAGTCACAGGAATCTAAAATATTATTTGCCCCAAAAAGTGCAATTAATGAGGAATTTATCACGTAAAAATTTCTGCTTCCTGGTGACGGAGAAAGAAATTCCTATGGTTGCGGTAAATTTTGCAAGTATTAAAAGCGGACAAAGCAAAATGTGCTCAAGGATTGAATTTTAAATTTTGAAATGTATGTGTTCAGCGTGATTTTTGCCGTATTTCACCTCCAAAAATTCTACTCCTATGCCTGCATCTCTAGTGTGCAGTTTCCCTTAAATGCTGTGAGTTTTGAGAAATTACCTTCTTCAAAAGTTATATTAATCATTTTTCGAGGACATTCTTTTTTTAATTTATCTTAAAACTGTACAGCTTCTCTGAAAAAGTATCATTCATAGAATGCAAAACATACAAAAATAAATAATGAAAAAAAGAAATAGAGAACAAGTGAGCTCAGTTTGCATGGTTTTGTAGATGGATAGTATTTTAGCTGGTAATTTTTACATCCTCAAATCCTCTTACAATGTAATGAGTGGCCTTATGTTACGTTAGTCTTGTGACCGTTTCCAAATCCGACTGAATTTCCTTCATATTGCGTTGATACAACCCGCCTACACTCAAGCACGTATAGTTGCCATTTAAAACATCGTTGAATGCTGCGCTCGACGATGAAGGAGCTACGAACGTCGTTTCTTTGTCGAGTCCACGTCTGCCCTCGTCATGTAATCGAGGACTTTCTTTTTATTAGAACAGAAGAAACTCAGAATAATAGTCATCGATAATTTTCATTTGAAAGAAAATTCAGAATAACTAGTTTTATACGGTTTCTCGTAGTAGATTATTTGTAGGTTCACTCAGTTTCTTTTCTCTTTTTCTTTTTACAAATATCTTTTAAGCAGGTTACAAGAAATCATTCTGTGTGTGCTTTTAGGTCAGGGAGTTTTCCATGCACCAATGCACATGCTTGGCATAAAGGTATAAGTTTTCACTTTGGAGTTTTTTATACAGTGTTTGTAATCGGTAGTTGTTTTACAGTATTTTAGTACTTTTTTATCTGATTTGATTTTTTTTAAATGTATATGTTCAGGAGTTTTAAGGCAAGATTCTTGGTTATTTCATCTAAAAAACGTACCAGTAACGATAAATCATTCCTCTTGAGAAGTAATAGTGTTAATATTCAATAAAGAATTGACCATTACGTAAATACGTACCAAAAAACCGCAAAAAACCATCTAGCGCGGAAAATCTACAAAACCATCTCGAAAAACATTTTCTGAAGCCAGGAGATTACAGCAGAGAACATTAATCAAAAGATGTTGCTTAATGGGATTTCGTACTCAATTTGCATATGAAAGGAACACTGTTACAACCATCTTTTTTTTATTTATTGCACAGTTGATCATATGTGTGACACATTGAAATGAAAGTTGTTCTTCCGTTTTGTGAACTTCAGTACATGACGATTTGTCCATCATTTTTTATTTTTTTAACATATAAAGACGATTTTTCCCGGAAAGTCTATCACGTATCGGTAAACCTTTTCATTAATGTTTCTTACTTAATTCTCATTCTCATTTCACACATTTTATCGGTCAAATTCTGCTTCAAGTATATCATAACTATTGAGAATCGAAAAAAATTGGCAACAGTGGGTCGCAAGGATAATCAAAATTCACAGGTGCGCATTTGGATCGCCAAAAATTTAATGGAGGTAATATATCACACATACAGAATTGACCTTTGTAGAAGGCATTCGACAAAGGTAGGAAAATGTTTTTTCATTTCAAAAATTTGGATATAATGTGCTACTCCGGTGCTGCGCTCTTAATATATTCTGAGACTATGTTTAGGTAGAATATTCCCGATTGGTGAAGACCAGTCATCGACAGAAAAGATTCCTGGTAAAGTTCACATACTGGTAGGAAAAATATCCCCGTGAAGTCCAGCTAAAAAGAACATGACGTCACCTTGGTTCTGATTATACGATAAACAACTTGTGTCTAAAGTCCAGTTAGCGGTGAAACTAATGTATTTCACACATCATTTAATGGTCAAAATAATTTCTTGGTCAAGTCTATCACGCGCACACAAAGCCAGCCAAAGAGAAATGGTTTTTGTCTTCCTATTAGATTGACCGACTGTAAATGAGAGAGCTCAATATTCAATATTTGAAGCACTGATGGAAATAATCATTATGACAGAGAGTTAAAACTTCTCCCTCAAAATAATTTTAAGTGCAGAACATATTCTAAAAAAAATTGTACATCATGATTTGATTGCTTTTTTATTGGTATGCCTATCGATCAAGCAAGCTGACCTTCGATATGGTTCATACGAGCTGGTCTACAGGGAATTTTGGAAAAAATGAAGGTTTTTTTTAATGAATATCAAGGATGAAATAGCAGTGACACAACATCAAAGGACATTAGACATAATTTCACACTAGAGATAATTTTTAGACATTAAAAGACAAAGTCTTCATCCTTACGAAATTTTTGAAATTAAAGGCGAGGAGACAGAGCCCCCAAAAAATTTAAGTGCCGAGAAGGGGAAGGGAGCTTAAATTCAGCACAGCAAGAAAATATTTTGCTTGGGGAGCAAATTAATCTGAATCGGACCCTGCTCTGATCGTTAAAATATTTCGCGTTGGAAGCAGTGGCGTGGCGTGCTTTGCGATAAATCGATTGATCTGTCATTCAAACCTATGGAAAAGGATCGATAAACAGGGTGTTCGCAGCGAACACCTTAATTATCGATTCTTTACCATAGCTTCAAATGGAGAAATATCGATAATCGATCATTCACGTAATGCCACTGGTAGGGAGTCCACGGAGGGCTACTAATTTAAAATGTGAAACAATTACTAGGATCCGCGTAGGGCTGAAAAAGGCCCTCAACATTTCCCTACTCGATTTTTCCTGAAAAAATAAAAATTAAGCTTCACTTATATCAATGATCAGTTTCCTTAGAAATTATCTTGACGTAAATCCATTCAATAGATAACACATAGATAACACGGTATCGATTTCTAGTTTAAAGATGAAACTGGGGGTAAACCGAGAGCTGTTGTTAAAATGTAATTGATTTTTTAAAATGTAAGTGCATGATATTTCTGTCGTCTTTGAAAGTGCATTAAAGTCAACTTTTACATAGTAACAACTCAAATTTCTTCTGAGACGTCTCAGTGTTCGAAATTTTTCCGAGGTCACAAATTTGCTTTTGGACGACACACTGAAAGAAAAATCTCGGTGTATTTACTAAGAAAAGGGTAAAATTACCAAGAATTCAGGGTTCTATTTGATCCCAGTTTTTTCTTAGTAAAATTACCATTTATGGAATTGGTAATTTCACCAAGAAATCTCGATAAAATTATTGAACTTTCTCGGTAATTTTACTAGACCTTGGTAAAAACGCCAATATTTTTTATCGACTGTGGTAGAATTACCGAGATAAAATGGCAAAGTTACCGGGAATTGATTACCAATTAAAAGTGGTATTCTTACCTGACAAAAACAATAAAATTACCGGTTTTTCGGTAAGCTCACCAGTCTGTCTTGGTAAAATGATCAATAATTGGTAAAAAAAGTGAGATGGTAAAGGTACCAACGGACCTTGGTAAAAACGCCGAGCATTTTTTTTCAGTGCATACCTTAGTGAGCTGCCTATTTGTGCTCCCCTCCCCCCCCCCCCCCACCTTTAACATAGATACTTAATTCCGCCCATGCTCTGGTCAACTGCTTCAAACTTTGAACAAAAAATACTCTGAAAGCACCTTTTCGTACTTTGGATTTGTCCCAACACCACTTGGAACAAGTATTTTGGACGGAACAGAAAAATGTTTCCTATTCACTCGAAATATTAGAGCCCTCAGATCTACCACAATATTGTTATACAATCAATCTAAAATTAGTTATTTGACTAACTTCTTGTTTTGTAATGTCGCATGAGGAATACTCATAATGTCTTAAGAATATATTATATGTACTGTATTAAATAAGGTTTTTAAATGATTACTATACAAGATTTAGTTATGGGATCTCGCGAGAATTCCCGCTCCGTTTTCTCTCCTGGACACACCTATGCTCGAGAGAAGAAGTCTTGGATTTATTGAGGATGAGCTCTCGAATATCAAATCCAGTGACGTGGCGTGAATTGCGATGTATCGATTGTTCTGCCATTTGAAGCTATGGTAAAGAATCGATTATTAAGGTGTTCGCAGCCAGCACCCTATTTATCGATCCTTTTTCATGGGTTTAAATGGCATAATAATCGATATATCGCAAAGCACGCCACGCCACTGATCAAAGCATCAAGACCCAGAGCTCTAAATCATCAAGACTTGAGGTCGACATCAGTCTGATTTTTTTTTCTTAGCTACATCCTCATCCATAGGCGAATAAGCGCACTGACACGATGACAGGAGAGTTCAGTCGGTTGCAAAACTTTGCAAAGTCGATATTCGTCGAAACCTCAGGAATGAGACTTGCTTGACCGGAGCCTCGAAGTAACTCGGTCAGGAGACAAAAGCGGCTTAATACAGATTGCTTAGTGTGCTAAGAATTAAATCGGCTTCGATATTAAGTTTCTCATTCTTTCATTTTCCTTTAATATTCAATCGTCTTACCGCTGTGCAAGCACACCCCCGAATAATTATACTCGCGTGTCAATCGCAGACTTTCCGGAGTGACGTTTTGTCCTCGTTGCAGACATGTCTGTTATATTTCTTATCTGTTTCATTAATCAATTTTTCAAATGTTTAAGCTTTTTTTTTTTTTTTTTTTTTTTGAGGGCCAAAGGTCCAGGATCATTTGGCCAGCAGGTCCATTTAGATAGATGTCATCTCGAATTTCTTACACAATTTTTTTTTAATTTCTTATGCAAATTGTGAAGTAAAGAGTGCATTTCAGATTTTGCCGATGCGCTCATCGGGATTTTTTAGACATTTTCCATGAGTGAAAACTCTTATTTTTGCTCTGGCAAAAGTTTGCAACAGGCCCATTCATTGGATCTATTCATATAATATGTTTATTGATATTAATTTTTTTTTCTTTCTCTTATCATACATACATAAATTTAGCTGTATAGAATAGCCCCGATGGACATATTCCGAGCAGGCCTAAATCAAACATGCCTTCATGCATAATGCAACGCCGTAGTTGAGGAAAAAATACCTACCTTAAAATTAAGCGAAAAAGTATTAATGCTCATTCTGATTGGATGATGGCCCTCATAGAAATTTCGTATGAGATATTTCCGCGGAATGCAGTCAAACTTGCAGGAATTTTCCTTGCCCAATGGTAAATTAAATTTACTACTACTGCGTCGTTGTGATTCCGAGATTGTGGTTTCAGGTGTGGATCTCGACTTTGAAGTTTCGTAATTAGAAATGCCGAATATAGACTTTGCCTTATGGCGGAAACAGGAGGATAAGAGACCTTTATCACGGCTCAGAAGTAAAACCTTTGCATTATTTGGCGAGAAATTACGCAAGAATCTTAAAAATTGACCCTTTGGCATCATTCCAAATTTTGAGAAGGAATCGTTTCAATTCGTAAATGTCAGAGGAAAAGACTATTGGCATCAAACGCTTTTAACATCAACAATGATAAAAACCTTGGTTTGAGACTTTAAACCAATGACCTTCCAAGTGTAAAAAGTGCTTAGAATCGAAATCTGAATATCTTTCTCTCCGAGAGGGGTTTTTTTTTTTTTGAGTTTTCACCTTGAAGAAACTTTTGCATCCTTCCATCACATAAATTGAATATATAGGTCACATTTATGTATGAGGAGACTCAGCTACATATAATCTTGGAAGAGCACCTCTACGGGAATTAAATTTGTTGGAGGCACCGCTACTGTGGTAAGGAGAAACGCTTTAAGAACATTCAGACGTTTTTAAATTTCTCTCCAAAACAATGTATATTTTTAAGGAAGAATAATAAAAACACATTAAAATACAAAAACAAATGGGTATACGAGGCTAAGGAGAAATAACACAAACCAGGACGTTTCGGGCCAATTACATGCCCATTCTCAACTGGAAAAAAGGCTAAAAAAAATGCAAAAATTAAAACAAGAAAATGAGCATGCAACTGACCGAGGTAGGAATTAGTGCAAACTATTTCTCCTTAGCCTTGTATACCCATTTGTTTTTGTACTTTAATGTGTTTTTATTGTTGTGTGCATTCGAGCTATTGTGTCTCATCTCTCTCTTTTTAATGAAGTTTTTATCATTTTCCCCTCAAATTTTCAGAAACTTTAAATTAAATTGCAAACAAAATTATCCGAAGGAAATTGAAGAAAAGTATCAACAATTTTCTCCGAAAATCCGTATTTAATCGAGGGAAATTCGGCAACATTTGAAGGCTCTTACGTTTTTCTTTCTCAGTAGGGGAGTCTGGCCCTGCGCCTGCGGCTTACTCAATCGGCCGTATCGGTCGCGGCGACGAGCCGGAAATGGACCGAGGCGGCGGGCCACCGTAAAGGACCCAGACCCAAAACACTTTGAGAGCTCACAAACCAGTTTGGCCGACTTAGCGCGACAGATTTGAGCGACGCGTCGCAACGGTAAAGTTCGCTAGGTTAGTGATACTCCACGGTTGCCAAAATCAACGAAAAGGAAAGGATCATTTGGATCGCATTTAGCAAAAAGGAACCAGTGCCATTGCAGTGAGAAAATGTGCGGTTGGCTAACCTCAAAACTAATTCTCAATCATTTTCTCCCAAAATGTGACTTGTTTCCCTTTCGCTTAGTTCAATCCAAAATGGACGTTATTTTGCAATTTGCGACTAAAATTTCTGGCTTATCTGTAAGAATCTTATGTGCAGAGGGAAACTAACAGTGCGTATGTTGTTTCTAAACTGAGCCAGAAATTATAGTTCCTAATTGCAAAATATTGTCCAAATGGATTGCATTCAGTAAAAAGGAACCAATGTGATTACAGTGTTGTAAAAATGTTGCTTCTTCATGGGTATCTAAAAATCGCTCAGAATGGCAAATAGTTTTTACTTCCCGCCAAAAAATTATTACTATTAAATGAAAATAATTGTGTAAACTTTAACACTGTTTGTATATTGAGTATTTTTAAAAGGACAGAAGAAGTTGCATGATTTTGAAAACACTGTAGTCACGCTGGTTCTTTTTTGCTAATTTCACTGGAAAAAAAAAAAAAAAAAACACTTTGGATCTAGAGTCCAGACTCTTGAAAACGTTGACAAGAAAAAATACTCTTGATTCAATCAGATTTTTGCTTAAATCAAAAGGAAATCCGCTTAAATTATGAGGCTTGATTCTTGATTTAAGCAAAAATCCGATTGAATCAAGCTAGAGTATTTTTTCTTGTCGATGTTTTTAAGAGTCTGGACTCTAGATCCAATGTGTTTTTTTCCAGTGTGCGATCCATTTAGACAATATTTGGACGTATTTATGCTAAATGGAACTATGCGCAAGAGGAAAGATGGAGTGTTCTCGTTAGTGCTCGGGCCATAATGAATGGGAAATATAAAGCGCCAGTGACGTCAGCGGAAAGACGGGAGCGACGACGGTCGGCAAGGCGGTCTTTAACTCATGAGCCCTGTCCACAACGCTCTCTTCATATGCCCACGGCTCACGAGTTAGCGCTCAGTTCCTTTTGATTTAATTGAAAATCCCGCTTCTCCATTTTCTCAAGAGGAACTATATCCACTTTTACATTCTTTCTTAAGCAGCTTGCACGAGCACACCACATATCCCACTTCCACATAGTTCTTTTTAGCGTAGATATACGTCCATTTTGCAAATAAGAACTATAATTCCTGGCTCAGTTTAGAAACAACATACGCACTGGTTGTTTCCTTCTGCGCATAAGATTTTTACAGATAAGCTAGAAATTTTAGTTCCAAATTGCAAAATAATGTCCATTTTGGATTGAACTAAGCTGAAGGGAAACAAGCCACATTTTGGGAGAAAATGAGTGAGAATTATTTTGAGGTTAACCGCTCATTTTCTCCCAGCGAAAATTGAAAGTTAAAAAAGCGTATTTTTAGTGCAAAAATAGGAGTCGAAATTCATCTCTATATTTCATTGAAGCTAAGGGAGGAATAAAACTTCAAACCTCTCCTTCTCGATTCAATCTCGGAGCGACTTGATTCCTTTCCGCGGCGTGGCGTGCTTATCGACATATCGATTGATATACCATTTGAACCTGTGGTAAAAAATCGATTATTAAGGTGTTCGCAGCGAGCACTCTAAAAATCGATCCTTTACCACAGCTCAAATGGGAAAATATCGATAATCGGTCATTCACGCCACGCCACTGATTCCTTTCTGCTCGATTTGGTAAGTATATTCAGTGTCTGAGAGACAATTTAAACCTTATCAAGAATAAAAAAAATGCAGACTGCAAACTTGCAATGCAAGCTGCAAAAAAAAGGAAGGGAAAAACCCCATATCAGGTCGATGAATGTCTCTTGGTCAGGACCGGATTAAGGGTGGAGCATAAAAAGCGGCTGCGCTAGGCGCCATCACAACCGGGACGCTAAAAAGAGAGGATAAAAAAATGAAAAAAGGTGGAAAGAGAGGAAAAGGAAAGAACAAAGTTTAAAGTCTAAAGTTGAAAATGTCGTTGGAGGCGCAGCTTTCATTGTTTAATCTTATTCATACCCCGGTTTCCTTTGAAGGATGAATGGCAGTCCCTTATGTTAATTGTCGAGGTATGCAGCGTAATTTTGAAAGTATTCCAACAGGATTAGAAAAATGGTACATATTTAACATAAATCGGCATCAAAAAGTCCACAATTGGCCCATCCCTGTTGGAAATATACTAGCCGCTAAAGGTGGGAAACAGAGACTCTTTCATAAAATACCAGATCACTAAATTGACTCAACAGCTTAGAAAAGTAATGTTGAATCCTTTGATTGTTAGGAAGCCCCTCGGAACTTCGCTGATAGGGCAAAAAAATACTTTAAATTGTACATTCATGACAATTCAGATCTCATTTCGTCACCTTCCATCCAAAGTATCACAAGCGCCATGATGCGACGTTTACAAATGTCCACCGCCATTTTAGTTTTTCACAGAGAAATTGTTCAACGAAGCTGTCCGAAAATATCACTGAACTTTTTTTGTGCTGCCGATAAAATTAAAAGAAATTTTCAAACAGATTCAACCAACAATTTCTCCGTAAAAAAATAAAAAGGCGGCGGAAATTATGAAACGTCGCATGGCGCTCGTAATACTTTGGCCGGAAGGTGAAAATTTGTGGAAATTGGTGAAAAATTGGTGGAAATGTGTGAAAAATCGCACATGGTTGGGCCGATTTTGGATTTTTGGTGTCGATCTATATTAAAAAAACATTATTTCTTATTTGCATGGAATAATTTTAACACTAAGCCTGGAACTTTGGATTTCCAAACCAGAGCCCTTTGTTACCTTCCAAAGGGGACCATGGGGCCTCCAGGATTATGAAATTTATGTTCTTTGGATCGACTCCCATTTCTTTTTCCGGCTTCGTCCACCCGTTATCAAAAAAGAGAAAAGGCCGGTGCAGATGACCTGGACGGCCTGGACCCTCATATGCTTCACAGAAAAGTGTGCAGTCAACGCGTTTCACGCGGAATAATTTCTCGCCCTTCCTTATATTTTTGAAAGCTATTGTATAGTTGAGCTCCCTTTCAGTTTTTCTAGATAAGTAACGAATTTATCGGGGTGTTAATGGTGAGCTCTGCGATAGACACACAGTCTTATGCTTTGACCGAACCAATAAGAAATGTGTGATTTTTTTGGTAGATACCGTCCACTTAGCGTTCACTCTCAATTTAAGCGCAAAGGCACCCCAAGGCAACCCGCGAAACAAGTCATCGTTACCCGCACGAAGGAACGTAACTCCATTCCAACGTTGCAAAATTGACTCAAACAATTCAGTTTTATACAAGAATGTATCTGTGCAAGTTTTCCTCAAATTTTGTCTGATTTTCGCATGAAAGGAGAGGAAAAATCAGGAAAATTTTTGTCAGAAATGTCCAAAATTCTCCAGGTAAAAATACAATTTGCGAAGGAAAATTTGGCAACATTGAAAGTTAGTTACGTTCTTTCGTTTGGGATCCGACGAAGTGTCGCTTTTAAAGCCTTGCGTTTATATCACTCCGTACGGTCTGAACCTGTTTACGATACTCTGAATTTATAGTAGCGACCATTTGAAGTTCACCTTATCAATTTCACCTCTCACGGAACAAATCTAGCAGAGGGAGTGGATAGATATCGATTCGGAAAACATATTCATCTGTAGCTAAATAAACTTGGAGAAATGCTTCACAATGCTTGGACATATGGACAGATGTTGTCGATGAACTTTGCTGCATAGGCAACAAACGTACCGGAGAGCGTGAAAAGTTATCTACTTTGAAAACACACTACTTAAAAACCTTAATGCCTTAGAGTGCCTTACGCGCCCTCGTCTGTAAATTGTTCATATTAAAGAGCCTCCCTAAAAATGGCCCCTTTTCGGGAACCTGGGGATTTCATTCGTATGTGGCTTAAATGAAACCTTATGATGAGACAAGCCTCCAGTAAAAATTTTAGCTTGAGTATATGTCTTGTTTCCGAGATACAGCGTTGCAAAGTTGGCAAATTTGAGCTTTAAAATTCTCATATTTTTATGGATTTTCTTCCAAAAACCAACTTCAAAAATGACTTTACAATACTTACACAAGGTGCACACGATAAATTATAATATAAAAAGTCTCCAGTAAGAATTTTGACTCATGCGTAAGCCTTGTTTTGGCAGTACAACGTTGCTAAGTTCACATTTTTCAGCTTTAAAAAGCTCATTTTTTAAAGTTTCTCATTCACAAACCGCTATTACTGAAGATCGAACTGTATTTTGGGGCATAGAATCAACAATTAGTGATACTCGTAGATGCATGGTATAATTTATGAAAGGATACGATAGTACAGTGTTGCAAAGTTTTCAACTTGTATCTGGGAAAATGTCTATTTTGTGTTATTTTATTGAAGACAAGATTGAACAATTGTTGATAAGTGATATTGTGAAACAAAGAAATGAGGAGGACTTTTGTCAATCCTAGGTGAAAATTGGAATGAAAATGGCACTGTTGCCAATTTTATTTAAGTTTCTCTTAACATTCCATAATAAAATAAGTTTAAAATAAGGATACTTCCAATAATTGTCTGATTTTAAAACGTAATCCAAGTGAATTTATGGCATACAATGAATGGCTCAGCATCAGTGTTGCTTTCAAAATCTAAAAAATTCTACCTTGCCTTGGTTGTCAATTTTACTTTTTTTTAGGCAGAATGCAAAAACGAACATAAACTATGGAAACGCTCCAGTTTTTTGAGTACAAATAAATCTTGATACAGACAATACATTCATTGTTCCTTAAAGAATAGAATATCTTCGACTTAAGAATTACAAATGATGAAAAAATTAAATATGAAAAAATAAATTAAATAAATAAATCTATAGAAAAAGAAATTAAAAGAATTAAATACTTAAAATTATTAAAATATTGTTGCATGGATTTGTCAAAAATTATTATTTCGGCATAGCTACTAACTATTTTTTCATTAATAAGTTGTTAAAGTTCCATTTTTGTTGAGGGTTGTCCCCATAGTTTTAAGATCTCTGTGTCACAGTATGACAGCATTCCGAAGAGACCAGGCTATTGTCATGTTTCATACTTGTATTTCAAAATGGATTTAAGCATTCACATTATGATCTCGGCACTGGATGTAAATTCTTGGTAGCATTCGCTGACCCCTCCATTCTGATAAAAAATACATCCATCTCCCAGTGAAATATATCTGGAAAAAAGTTGCATTTTCTCAATACGCAACTGTGCAGTGTCTTGGCAGTGCCAATCATAACAAGCTCGTATATGTATAGAGCATGTTGAAAACATATCTTTGATCCAGATGCCTCAAAATAATTGAGATACTTGGTAAAAGTAAAAAATCGGCAACATGTTGAGGTACTTGCTATATATTTGAAGGCAAGACTATACTCACGTATCAATCGAAAAAAAT
Organism: Bemisia tabaci; assembly: GCF_918797505.1. Classification (NCBI taxonomy): domain Eukaryota; kingdom Metazoa; phylum Arthropoda; class Insecta; order Hemiptera; family Aleyrodidae; genus Bemisia; species Bemisia tabaci. Next base: position 38,257,470 of record NC_092795.1, read on the forward strand.
ATTTTCACGGATATTCATAAACAAATATAAAAAAATCACAAAAGACTAAACAAATTACCAAAAAAAATTAAACAAAATAAAAAAAAGTTAAAAAATTAAATTAGAAGCATCTTTATTTTAAAATCATTTTATTATTTTTGTTTGAAAATAATTATGAATAAACTTGGCAGCAGTATTTTTTCCAAAACCAATCGTTTCCTGGGACTGACATCAGCCCTTGATATTTTGCCTTGATACGAGTTAAGATACCCATTGAAGTCGTGTTGAACAAGAAAAAATCATAATCCATACAGAGTTCAAAGTTTTAAGCATGGCAACGCTGTATCATCACCGGTCAAAGAATTCTTCTTGAAATACAAACATTCATCTACAGATGACATAAATGGTTGGTTTCCTGCCTCAAATCGTGATTAAATTCTACGAAAGTTGCTTCTTAAACACAGAACTCAAAAATATAGACATTTTTAAAGCTCAAATATATAAACTTTGCAACCCTGTATCATTGAAACTATACTTGCATTTTGAGTTAAATTTTAAGGAAAGTCTTAATCTATCATAAAATTGCATCTAAACCCCAAAAACATATCTTTTAGCGGTCATTAAGTTCGTTTTTAAGTTAAGAAACTTGATAAAATTAACATTTTTTATAGGTTTTTATGTCAACTTTGCAACGTTGTTTTAACAGAATTAGCAGTATTAATGTTTCAATTGAAATATGCATTCGAAAATAATACTAACATTTAATAAAATGTCACAAAATATCATAAAACATCCAATTGAATCGTTCTGAGAAAATAAGATACCTGAGAATATGAGAATTTTAAAGCTCAAATATGCCAACTTTGCAACGCTGTATCTCGGAAACTAGACGTATACTCAAGCTAAAATTTTTACTGGAGGCTTACCTCATCATAAGGTTTCATTTAAGCCACAAACGAACGAAATCCCCGGGTTCCCGAAAAGGGGCCAAAAAAGGCCCTTTTTTAGGGAGGCTCTTTCTCTTATGTAATTTAGTCCACAAATATGAAATTTCTATGAAAAAACATTTACTTGTAAAATTTTGCTACCAAGTGAATCGTATCAAAAATGATTTTCCTCGAAAAAAGGTGTGATATCACTTTAAATACACGTCACGTGATCCCAAGAAGATTTGATTAGATAAAAATTTCGAAACATTTTTGATAAGCTTTTTTAGCAGAAAAATTTAAAAATTTCTATGGAATAAAATCTTGTAAAAATGACGTAAAATTTACACAAGGTTGTAACATCAAGCATATTGGAGCTCTTTTTTGCCGCAGGGTCACTTAGACTTCATTATATTGTTAAGTACTTGTGCTACAAGGAAAATAAGGTCTTTAAAAGTTTAAGCTAATATGATGTTGGTAAACCGTACTAGTAAAATCAATATTTGTGTGTTCGAACTTTTTCACAAAACTTGCATGGTCTCAGTGATGAATAGATGCAATGAATTCATTCATACGAAACTGGCATAAAAATTACTTGCCACTTTGATTGAAGAGTTTTTAGAATATAATTTGTATTGATTTTGATTATCTTGACAAATTTTAAGAGTAAAATAAATAATTTTGGAGACGAGAAAACAAAATCATGAGAATCTGCTCACAAAATTCATACTCTTTATCAACAATTCTATTCGACGATTTGCCTGAAATTAACATTTGACGCCATTGCGATTCCGAAACTCCGCGGTAGTCATAAGGAGACGTTGGTGATGAAGAGAAAAAAAATGTTTTAGTAGAGGAAAGTATATAATAAGTGAGAAAGTGTAAAATTTATAAGAACGTTACAGTTAAGAAAATACTTTATAGTAGTATCGGATGCAGTTTATAGTAGGGTTAAAAAAACCGCAATCTACGTATGTAAAATTAAATGGTGTTGGTAGCAAAGCTGGCGCTACGATATGCGTTGTAACTAATTCAAAAGCGTACCATAGTAGGGAAAATTTACACTTATTGTGCTTTCATTAGTGAAGGTTACACTGAAATCATCAACTAAAAATGCATATAATGGTCTTATCATCACGCACGAACTAAAAAAAAGAAATCCCTGCCTTACGCTTCAGATCGAGTCACGAGACTTCTAAAATTTCAAAAAAATTTCAAATCTAATGAACCATAAACACTGCTGATAAGAGAGGCTCGTTCTTAAAAATAAAGTACGCTCAGAGGTAACTTCAAAAGTCCCCAATTAACACGATTTAAAGATTCTTATTTTTTCCATTACTACAGGTGTAAACAGTCAAAAAGCGGCGGTGCAGGCACCAACTGCAGGAGATGAAGTGAGAAAGACACGGCCGAGAGAAAGGAGTGAAGAAAAAAAATCGCAAGATTCGCAAGGCAGGTCTTTGGTCTCAGTCATGCAGGCAGAAAGTTCAACAACTGATAGGACTCACACAATCCGATGACGTAATGATGTAACAGTGGCACACTGCCGGGCAGCTTCCACCTCAAAAAAGTCGAAGATAACAAGCTACCTCCTCCCACCCAAAAGTCACCGGCACATCCATACCCCCTCTCCGGCCGGGCCCTCGTTTTGGGCGATTTTAAGTCATATCAAATGTTAAAATATAAAAGGATGAGCCGCAGTCTCCAACGTCAGTAGCATCCTCACTTGCTCGGTGCAACAATGAATCCTCTTGTAAGTTCTCTCTTATTATTAGTATTATTCTATGTTTTTATCGACTCAATGAAATTTTAAGGGGGGATTTTGAGGCAACGGAAAGCAAAATCTCGCGATTTTGGGGGGTGTCCCATCAAGCTCTACAAGATTTTCATCCCTTCGATTAGTGCTCGACCACGGTACTCGACTCTTTTTTAAAGTTTTTGGTATTCGATTTAGGGGTAGCTCGTGTGAACCGCTGTCAAAGCGGGAGTTTATTAAAATAAGGGTTGAATTTTATTTACTCTGTGTGATGTGTCCAGTGTATCTAACTGTAAATAGTCACCGTAAGTACTGCAACTACTTTAGGAAGCACAAGATTTGCCCCGGTAAAAATTCCCAAAAAGTCACATGTTACCAGCCTTACTTGCACTGCATTTTTTTTTTTTTCCAATCTTTATTTCATTTCTCCTACTTGCACTGCATGATCACTGTTAAATCTCACATGATCTCATCATATAATTGATATTGCTGACTAGACGTTTATGAAATTTCTCAAACATCTGATTATTGATCATAAAAAATTAAAATCTTAGAAATTTGGCAATTCTTACGGGACAATTTTCGCCATTACTCAACGATTCTCAGTTGCGTGGAAAAACGGTAGATTTTTTCTACCAACGATTTGAAAATAGAGACTCTTTGCTCTAAAAATAATGGTTCTTCCACAGTTCGTTTTTGTGAATCATTTTATTAAAAATGCATCTGAAATCTAAAATTTTCATCTCACGGGGCTCTCATCTCGCAAAATGATTTGTAAACAATTTAAACATCTTTGAAAAAGAAAGTTGAATCGACCCGTTTTATCTAACTTAATCTGAGAGGACAAAATGCATTTTTTTCTTTTCTCATTTTGTATTTAGATGAAAAATTATTTCAAAAACTGATTGACTAATTGTGACTGATCCAGTCTGATGACTGGATATCTTTTCTTTTTGAAAAATGAAAGTTTTCCAATTCTTGTTCATTTACATAAAAAAAAAATACTTCATTTATGTTGCGGATTTGTGTGAAATAGTTTTATCAAATTTAATGTCCGTTGCTTCTTTCAAACACGTTTCAAACCAGAATGACAAAGAATTGATAGGAAAATCTGAAAATCTTGTCATTCAACAACCTTGCAATCCTCTTTAATTCCCAATGTTCATTGGTGTCATGTTTCTATTGCCATTTTGTTTTGTCTTTTTTGGATGCGTGAAGTAGCAAAATCTGTGTTAAATTCTTCTTCTTTAACCATGCTAAACATTATGTTTTCAATTTTCCCCCTTTTTTCTCTTTTTTTTTTTTTTTTGTTTTTTTTTTTTGTTTTGAACGTGATACTGAATCCGACCTTCAAAGTAGAGTTTCAAAGTCGAATTGGGAGTTCAAGTAAGAGTGAGGAGCGTGCGCTTTTGAGATAAATCCTTTAAAACATACTGAGGGAATACGTGATGACCTCCTTAATCTTTAAAAATAAAAAAATTTGCCCATTTGACACAAAGGAGATTCGACGGATGAAAACTCTGTAAAATGTGCTGAAAATCAAATATCTCAAAATCGGTGATACAATTCTATTAGGTCCGCTATACTTAAATAATGGCATGATAAAAATTACTCCTATTTCTGCTCGCTCAAAATAGTCTCATGAATGCTCACATAAAGTTCCGATTGAGCCGACGTGAAATTTTCATTTTCAAAGTGATGTTAATTTGCCCCTTTTTTTCTCGCATAATATAATCTAAACCGAGCATTCTCCTTTTGTTTCCTTTGCAGTACACCCTTGGGGCCTTGTGCTTTGTCGCAGTATGTTCTGCTGCCGTGTCGACCACTGAAAAGAGCGCGTTGAAAAATGACAAACGCTCCCTCGACAGTTACGGCGGCTACGGCGGGTCCGTAGGCTCAAGCTACGGAGGCTCCAGTGGAGGCTACGGCAGCTACGGCGGTTCCTCCCTCGGAAGCAGCTACGGCGGTTCCTCCCTCGGAAGCAGCTACGGCAGTTCCTCCCTCGGAAGCAGCTACGGCAGTTCCTCCCTCGGAAGCAGCTACGGCAGTTCCTCCCTCGGAAGCGGCTACGGTAGCAGCTTCAGCGCCCCCGCCCTACAGCACGGTTTCGTCCCAAGCGCAGGGCCCTATGGGCCAGCCATAAGCGGCGGAAGCTACGGTGGTAGCTACGGCAGCGGCTACTCAGACGCCTCATACGGATCCGCTGGCATCTCTGGCGCCTCTTACGGTGGTGCTTCCTACGGTGGTTCTTCCTTCGGTGGTGCTTCCTACGGCGGTGGCTACGAAGAGACCGGCCCTGCCCAGCTTCTCGCCAAGCACGTCCACGTCCACAAGAAATACGGAATCCCCGTCGCTAAGCCCTACCCAGTGCACGTCACCAACACCGTCCAGGTCCCAGTCCCACAACCTTACCCTGTCCACGTCCCCAAGCCCTACCCAGTCCACAAGCCATACCCAGTTCCCGTCCGCGTCGAGAAACCAGTCCCAGTGCCAGTTGTTAAGCACGTGCCCGTCCATGTCCCTCACCCTGTCCCCGTCCCAGTCGCCAAGCCAGTCCCCGTCCCTGTAGCCCGCCCAGTGCCAGTTCCTGTACACAAGACCGTCCAAGTTCCTCATCCAGTTCCCGTTCCCGTCACCGTCCACAAACCAGTCTACGTTCAAGCCCCTGCTGTTTCCCACGGCTCCGGTGTTGTCTGTGATACCTCCTCTTCCATCGGCGCTGGTAGCGTAGGCAGTGTTGGCTCCTTCGGCGGATCTTACGGAGGTGCATCCTACGGCTCTGGAGTCGGTTCCTACGGATCCGGCTTTGACAGTGGATCTTACGGAGGTGCTTCTCTCGGAGGCGCATCTTACGGAGGATCTTACGGATCTGGAATCGGCTCCTACGGATCCGGCTATGACACTGGATCTTACGGAGGTGCTTCTCTCGGAGGCGCATCTTACGGAGGATCTTACGGATCTGGTGCTGGATCTCTTGGCTCTTACGGATCTCATGGCTCAATTGAATCCATCGGATCTGGAGCCTCCTACGGTGGCATCTCATCTGGTTCCTACGGTGGATCTTACGGATCTGGTGGTCTTGAATCTGTCGGAGGATCTTACGGAAGCGGGGCCTCTTATGGAGGCGGCTCATCTTACGGTGGATCGTACGGAAGTGGAGCTTCCTACGGCGGATCTTATGGTTCCTCCAGCGACGCCAACGCCTGGAAAAACGATTAATTGATACTCGTACCAAAAGACTGAGATGTGACCCTCAAAGGTATGAATCGCTTTATTAAGTCATTTGTTCATTTATTCAGTTCAAAGTTACTTAGCTTGCAAATTTCTTTACATAAAGACGTGGAGAATCCGTCGATCACTTTTTATTTAAAATGTATCCCTTTTTGGTCATGTTTTTTGCTTATTTCATAAATTTAGTATCAACACACATGTAGTTTTCGAACATTTTTTTGTTTGAATGGAGTCTTGTGGTCAGAGTTAAAGTCTAATAAATAGAAGATTAAAAAAGGCAACGACCAATTTCTTTGAATGACAATAGTTTTAGGAATATAAGGACATAACTGAATAAAAAATAAAAATGAAGAAAAAAAAAATTGAACAAGTATTGGATTTGTCTTATTTTCATCGATTGATTAGCGTCTCTTCATTAAAAGTAAATTTTTACCAAAAATAATTACAGTTGTTAGAATGTCCTGATGAGAAAAGGTTATCATTTATGATGATGATAATTAACAAAACACTAATTTTAGCGTGATTATTGATTTTTTAATATTGTGTGTTTCAGAAAGTATCTCTCCTCACAGACCCACGAAAGATCGGGCTGTAAATCATCCAGCATGTACATCCATTAAGTGCAGAACGAGGACGAGCTTTACTACCCTCATTGCAAGGCGCTGTGAAAACAAGGGACTGTTGGGGAAAAGCAAAAAAAGTCAATCATTGTTCAACCTGAAGTTACCATGTTCCACGTTACCAGTCGAACTTGTTCGTTACCTCCTTTTCGTTCGGCTAGTTCAATCCTATTTCATTATGTTAATGAAATTAATGCACCAAGTGACGGCTAGTGAATTTGCCGCAAATTGTAGTCGTACACTTGTGCAATATTACGAAGTCATTTGTATAGTTTTTTAAAATAAATTTTAATTACTATTAGTAAACAAAATTTTAATTATTTTTTTCCCCTTCCCAACAAGTAAATTTCCTTTGAACATCTCTAAACCAATATTCCAAAAAGTGTATTCATTCAACTTAGATACATTCAATGACAGCGCATTTGAATGTAAACATGCATTTTTAAAACAAAAAGTTTTTTTTCCTATTGCATCATATTTAAAAAATTAAAGACTAATAAAAAATCAAACCAATAAAAGATTGTATCTACTGCAAAATTATTGACATAAAAGCATACATACATCTTACAGTTTCACAATCAATTCGTGCTCAAATGCAAAATTTTCTTTGAATCAAATCAATTAACTCGTATGAGTGCCATTCACTGTTTCTTTTGAAAACCATTCGAGGGTGAACAAATTAAAAACGCGGTCCTCTCGAAATATAAAACATAAACCAAGTCTGGTTCCTCTTAAGTATATACTCGATCTCACTTACAATTTAATCAACAAATATAAAAAAATAAGCAGTAGATTCAGACCTTTTTTCAGCTCCGCATGAATGTAGAGGAAATGTAAAAAATTAATTGCTGAAGAGAGCGACAGTTATTTATTTTATGAGTCGGCTTGTGAAAATACTATTTCAAGCTTATTTTATAAGCTACTCCGTCAGTTATAGCGTTTTAAGGGCTGACACCATGTTATCACAACTAGAATAATTTTAAGTGTAATTCAAATTCATAAATGATTAGCATCATTTGTCCAATTAAAGAGAATGGAAAAAAATGGAACAACCACGATATTACTCATCCATTACTTCCATCCATTTCATGTGTAAAAACACATCAGGTCTGTAAAAATGTTGGTCCTGTTCCAGTCTGAATTGTAACATATTTAATACAGTTATTAGCATCCCGAGGATGCCTTGGGAAATTGGAGAAACATGGTCAAAAATTTTTCCCCCCACTATTTATTGTTTTGAAGGAAGAAAAAAATAATATTTTTTACCGAAATCAATGAGCATATTATAATTCAGGTAATAGAAAAAACCGAGGATTCCAGAAAAAATTGCTTTTGGCAAACTCGAAAAAACTGTATTCTTGCCGTCTTATCATCGATTCCATTCGATATCAAACTTCATCACTCAAAACTCTTGGAGTGCATCAATTCCAGTGTCCAGCAATGATGTCAAGTTGAAAAAAGTCATTCGCCGACATTCTTTAAATTCCTCTCCTCCCTTAAAACTCTTTTTTTTATAGTTTTTGATTCGTGTTTAAATTAGGAAGTTTGCAACGCCGCGAACCGAGATATGCATTGCTGCAGTTCCTTTATCGATATCTATCAAATGTGATGAACTTCTGACGTGTTAAGTCAAATCATGCAAATTAACACAATATTCTTTAAATTTTGGCGATTATTTTCCCAATAGTGTATAGGTTCTCATAATATCAATTCCAGTATTTTGGATTGAGTTTTTGTTCTATTTTTAACTCATAACGGCCTAATTTTGCATTTACTTTCTCGTAATAAAATAAATTCAATTGATGTAATCAAACCATCGTAATATTCCACGAACGATTCAATGAGGACCTTTTTTTCTGGCCGTTTACTTTTCTGTACATTCGTTCAAGTCTCTGGGAATGAGTAACGGAACATTACGTCATTTTAACTCGGAAAGTTTGCAGTTTTTTTCTTCTCTTTTTTATCAATATTATCCTTCTTTCTCTACGGAAACGCATCGAATTAATTCAACATTTGAGCCCCCCCCCCCCCCCCCCCCTCCACTGCCTCACTTAGTGGGTCAGAATTTAAAGTGATGTACTCAAGACAGGTTTTTTGCCATCATTCCCGTTCGCAATCTATAAATTTCGTTAATTTCCTTGCTACGATGTTGAATTTTAATGAGTTTCTATTAATAGACGGTACTTTTTAAGTTTGATTAAAGGCAAAGTGGTTAGTGTCAGTGCCCTCTTGATGCACCGCAACGAATGGAAACCAGAAAAAATCATTTCCGGTTTGTCCGCTTTTACGCAATGATTACAGTCATTTTAATTTTGATACTAGTTTCCTGCAGGGTTAAATACATCACATCTTTAGGATAACTAGGAACTACTCCCTCTAACCGCTTTACGGTCCAACCCCCCTAAACGCCTCGCGTCTTATGCAGGCGTTACGTGTTACGCGTTCCTCTTACGATGTTTATATTATAGAGTATGATAAGAAATTAATTTTCAAGTTCAAGTTTTACTCTACATATATGAAGCTGGACTGTTTTTATTATACCATTTCCTGGTAATTACTATGATACAGGCGTTAATAATAATACTAAAAAAATGTAAAATCTTCAGAAAGCTCAAATTCTATTTTGACGTAAATGATTTTGAGAAACAAAAAAATGAGCTAGCCCTGGAAAATTCGTTAACTAATTTTTTGGCATACGTTTTTTTATCCCTAACTGTACACAAGGAATTACATTTCAGGAAGCAAATATTATTTTAATATACCCAATTTAACGTAATACTGAAATTTTTTTTAAAAAAATTAGGGAATAGAATATAATTGTTGCTGGGGAAAAGAACAATTTTATGATTGAAATTCACAATTAAAAAATCAAAAATTGTAAAAGGGATAACGAATCCTGGATTGAGATAGATGACTCCTCTTTAAAATACTCTAGCGTTGCAAAGTAGTCCTCTTCGGGGTTTGAAATGTTTCATTCCCAGATGCATCTGGAGATTCTCATATTTTGTTTTAAAATTAAAACCTCTGAAATCTCCTTTTAAAATGAGTTGCTGCAACGCGAAGTATTTATTATCGCAGGCCAACAGAGAGCCAGGGGTCGGACAGCTGGCCGGTCATCTTGGAGTCAGGTAAAATATAACTTTGTTTGTCTCGGCGAGCGATCGCTTCCGGGGAGCCACGCGCTTCCGAAACCGAACCCCGTGCATTCTGACACGCGCATCCCAATAGTTGCGAAAACAATATCAGGTAACGGCTCGCCGGATGCGAGGGGTCATCGATAAAATGGACGTATTTCTGTCAAACGGAACTATGTGCTTTCAGACATGAGCCTTGAGACCCATAAGAATAAATGCCTAACAGGGCTCACGTTATAATGCGCATAGTTCCGTTTGGCAGAAATTCGTCCAAATATCACGCGCCCTGCTCTATACTGCCGTACTAAGGTAAAACGTCATAAGAGCCTTTACACGTTGGAGGATTCCCTGTACTAAACACCGAATTTACAGGAAAAATTTTGAAATATTTTTGTTGAATTTTTCAGATAATTGTGTTCGCAGCTTGATCCAACATATCCGAAAATTTCAGGGAAAAATATGCACAACTCTTCTCAAAAATACATGTTTTATCCGGAGAAATTTGGTCACTCTCGAATGTTCATGAGGCGTTTTTTGTTAGCACAGCAGTATAGTGGCCACTCAATAAAGTGCTCCCTAACTTGATGGTGATCGTCAGTGTTTTAAAAGTTTTTTTAATTATAAAATGAATCAACTCCCAAAGCTGTTTTTACATGAAAAATAACAATAAAAGAGAATTTCAACGTCTATTCTGATGGTGTGGTAAAATGAACACGTTTGTGAGCGATTTGAGTTTAAGTTCCTTTATTTTGTCGGGCGGATTTTGTCGAATGATTTGTTCTAAGATTCTGCGCAATTTTCTATGGTTTTAATTGGAGGAATAATGTAGGAATCATTATCAGATTTTCTTAAACCTTTTAAAATTGTTCAGGTGCAAAAACGTCACTTATGCGCCTTGTCTTCCAAGCCCCTCAATTATTTTCATTCAGGATTGTCAGATTTTCCAACTTATAAGATCCTGATAACTGGTAGTGGAAATACCCTACGTCTCTTTCTCAATGCTTCCCTTTCATACGTGACCTAATCAAATGGCGATGGCATATTTGTTGAGACTTCCCACGCACACAGTGCTACCTTTTAAGAGCATCAAATTGTGCCACATTTTAAATCATAATTAGAATTCTGGTAAAAATAAATCCGTCGAGCAGATATTATATAAGGTGGCTTTTATCTAGGCAGCAGATCGGACGGTTTGGACATTCCGAATGAGCATTATCAGACCTCGGCTTACTTAATATCTGTAGCTGGATTTATCGAGAACCCATTTTCGACTCCCACCTCGATTCGGCGCGAGGAACAAGGGAATTACACGGAATTGCTAATGCTAGTGTCCACTACCCAGTCACCCAGTCCAGGTTCCGACAGTCGGAGAATCGTGTGATGCAACTTGGATTCCGGGGACCCCGTTGCGGGTCTCAAAAATGGAGATGAGCCGAAATGTCAAGCGGGTCCGATGGACGCCGTGCTACATCCAGCACGAACCGCGAACCGCAAGGCGCAACCATAGGGGACTCGATACACTTGATGCCTTCTTCCGCGTAGGGCTCGGCTCGGCTCGGCCTCATAATAAACGGCGATTCATCAAGTTTTGATATCTTAACTTCACTTTCATCGATAAACCTCAAACTGCGTTCTCACCCAAAGTGAGAGTTTTTTCATAACCCTACATGAATTTACTTTTTTCAAGATAAATCGAATGGATCGTTTTCGACACAGCAAACAGGTGAGATTGTATCGATATCGATTGGTTCAACATGTAAACATAGCCTCAAAAGTCTATTTAGAAATCTGAGGGAACGGGGTTTTTTTTATAGATTTTTGATTCTTATGAGTAAAAAATGGCAATGAGAAGTGAAATTGTGAGGAATTTTCTCATTTTCAGATTTTATTTCCGAATGAAATCCTAATATTTTTGTTTGAGGTTACGTTCTATTGTTTTGAACCGGACGGTACATCAAACCACTATCGAATACGATCCATTAAGTCTTAACAAATTTGCTTTGTTTAAGTTTCTTGTAAGTCCTATATTATTTCTCATCCATATACAGGGTGTCTCACGAAAAACGAGCCACCTTGAATATCTGCCGAACGCGTCGGAATTTCGAAAAACGGTAAAAGACGTGTTCGTTTATATCGAGGGGGACACCTTTTGGCGTATTCGACATTTTCCCAAACCGCGGGAGGGGCGCGGGGCGGGGGGTGCCCCACCCGTAAGTCGAACTTTTCAAATGGCACCCCTACTTTTTTATTTCAGAAATCAATTCTACGCAAAAAAACAAGCCACCCTGTCCAAACCGAATGTAAATCGGACAATTTTTCAGTGATTGACAGAGTTTGAAACATTTTTTTCATGCTCTTTTCAAAAATTTCCCACGCCCGATGGAATTGCTGTATCAAACCAAACTCTCCGCCAAAAAAATTCTTAAACATTGCACTTTCGATAAAAAAAATCAAAAAAATCTGCTGCACTCGAAATCTGGAGCACGCGAAGCCCTTCTTTTGCGACATTAAAATTCGTTATACCGAACATTTCCGAGGGGCGCTCATCGGGAGGGAGTAGTAAGTTTTAGACAAGAATTATTAATCTTTTTTATGAAGCAAAAGAAACCGTGTCCATGAAGAAGCAGATAAGTAGAAAAACAAATGGATTAGCTTTTTTTTTGGGGGGGGGGGGGGGGGGGTCAATGACTTGAGCCGGACCTTGATACTTCTGAGGACGCTATTTTTCCGCGGTGCGTTGATTTTCTACTTAACTGCTTCTTCATGGACACGGTTTCTTATGCTTCATAAAAAAGATTAATAATTCTTGTCTAAAACTTACTACTCCCTCCCGATGAGCGCCCCTCGGAAATGTTCGGTATAACGAATTTTAATGTCGCAAAAGAAAGGCTCCGCGTGCTCCAGATTTCGAGTGCAGCAGATTTTTTTGATTTTTTATCGAAAGTGCAATGTTTAAGAATTTTTTTGGCGGAGAGTTTGGTTTGATACAGCAATTCCATCGGGCGTGGGAAATTTTTGAAAAGAGTATGAAAAAAATGTTTCAAACTCTGTCAATCACTGAAAAATTGTCCGATTTACATTCGGTTTGGACAGGGTGGCTTGTTTTTTTGCGTAGAATTGATTTCTGAAATAAAAAAGTAGGGGTGCCATTTGAAAAGTTCGACTTACGGGTGGGGCACCCCCCGCCCCGCGCCCCTCCCGCGGTTTGGGAAAATGTCGAATACGCCAAAAGGTGTCCCCCTCGATATAAACGAACACGTCTTTTACCGTTTTTCGAAATTCTGACGCGTTCGGCAGATATTCAAGGTGGCTCGTTTTTCGTGAGACACCCTGTATGTACGTACATGTACATGTAGTTTGAAATATTACTTCGACGGTGCAAGTCGGCAATCACATAACTCCGTTTGCGGCGTCGCACACTTCCTGTCATACTTTATTTTTTAAACCGAAAACTACTCAACGGCAATTCTTTACAACTGCCGAAATTGTTCTTCTCTGTGCTAAGAAAATTCTGTAAAAACTTCAAGGACTGATATCAATTTGTTCTCCTTTAAAAAAATAACATAGAGATGGAGATTTTCAGACACCGCAAACGAGTTCTGTGATTGCCGACTTACACCGTCGACTTGTTTCTTTTGGCTTGTAGCGCGATTTTTTAATCAATTTCCATGTCATAAGAAATAGATTTGTTTTATAATTATCATTTTTTGGCGGATAGTTCCAAATTACTTGAATCATCTAATATACGTCATCTGATGGCAGTTCGTTCATTGTGAGAAGCGTTGTTCTACAAACGAAGAATACGGAAACTGGAGTCGTAACGCAATTACCACTGCAAGATAGGAAGTAATCTCGATGACACATAGAGGTGCATATCAGGAATCTCCAGTGGCTCGGTGATTTAAATCTCTAGATAATCGGCTTACCTCAATTTTAAAACCATTTCACTCTATCAAATCCAGTTCTGATGGGTTTTTATGTACTCTCATTCTCGCGGGCGTCGCGAGCGGGAGTGAGAGGGACTGAAAAATGTGCCTAAGTTCAGTTTCTGACGAGTCATCCATGAGACCGGCACGGCTCTGTGCGGTAACTTTATCACTTTACGCTTTTTATAAAGGCAGTAACAGACCTCACTGTTTCGTAAGGCATGTGCCTCGAAGAAGGCACACGAAATTGGGTGGTTAATGCCGAGAGATGAAAATGTCCAAGGAAATTCCTGGACAAGCACTAAGCTGTTTTACTTCCTCTTTTTCACAGATCATAGAAACGCTTTTAAACATTAATTATATTATGCCCTCATTGGAAAAAAAAACACATTGGATCTAAAGTCCAGACTCTGAAAAACATCGACAAGAAAAAATACTCTTGATTCAATCAGATTTAAGCTTAAATCAAGAACCCAGCCTCTTAATTTGAGCGGATTTCCTCTTGATTTAAGCTTAAATCTGATTGAAACAAGAGTCCTTTTTCTTGCCAATGTTCTCAAGAGCCTGGACTCCAGATCCAATGTGTTTTTTTTCCAGTGTAGTCAAGGGAAGGTGGACTAACGTTTATTTCCGCCCTGTAACAGGATTCACGGTGATATGCATGCCCTTACAGGTTAAAGGCAAAAGTTAATAAAATAGACTTATTTCCTTCCAAACGTGGTCTGAGGAAAAAAAAGAAGAAAAAAAGAGAGAGAGAAAAAAACTGCTCTGACTTTTAAATTTTGCTGATGAATGTTAGCCATGAATCGGACCTTCTTGAAAAGTTATCCGTTCCGGAATCATAACAAGCCACTTTTCAAATTCTATTTTTCTAACGAAGTTAAAATTCGCCATGGCTGGTTCCCCTTTCATCCTTACAGAACTGGTTTCACGATCAATTTTTTTTCATCGATTTCGGATTCTCACCGTCCAATAAAAAAATTGAACGCATACAAGAAAACGAAAAAAATTGAAAGAAAAATAGTAAAATAACACTGGACAAAAAATTACAGTTTTTTTATAAATCCATTTCAGCATAACGACACCTTATCGCAGTTTTACGTGTCGCAAGTTTCAGTTTGTTGACAGTAATCAAGAACTGTAAAACAATTTTCAAGGGATATTTTGAATATCCTGCACGAGCAAGACTTCGCATGACTTAGCTAAATGAAATTTTAAAAACTTTCAATAAAGATCTTGCAGGCGAATTGTAAAAATTGGTGCATTGATGTTCCGTCCATGAGAAAATTAAGTTTTCAGCATGACGACACCTTATCGTTGTTTTACGTGTCGCAAGTTTTAGTCTGTTGACAGTAATCAAGAACTGTGAAACAATTTTCAAGGGATATTTTGAATATCCTGCATGAGCAAGACTTTTCATGACTTAGGTGAATGAAATTTTAAAAACTTTCAAAAAAGATCTTGGAGGCGAATCGCAAAAATTGGTGCATCAATGTTCCGTCCAGAACTTAAAGATACGGTAATTTAAACCAACTTGATCTCTCAATGAATCGGATCACAATCAAGCTTGATCATGTCTCAGGATTCCTTATGTAAATTCACATAATTTTTATCCAACCTGTAATGTCCAATTTGTCGAATCGAGTCGATTGACGGGGGGCGTGCGCCGAAGATGAGCTAAGCTGCTCCTATTAAACAAAACGAGCCGGGTATTGCGCAAAGCGATCGACGCCGTGGTTGGCCGTGGTATCGCCCCCTGGCATAGTGGAACGGGGGGCAGAGGAACAGCGGAACAAACCATCAGAGATGATTGATGGCATCTGTTGGTCTGTTACCGCACCGCGCCGGCCGTGCGGCACGCCATTGCCATGTATCGAATGTCGATACCCATGCTGGTCGCCATCAATATGTATTGCCCATTGCCGTGCATGTATGCACGGTTGCTTGATTGTGGAATTGAAGGCGCAGTATTCGATCACTGTGCTCCTTTCAGTCAATACTGCGAACGACGCGCCATGTACTTTCAGAAAACGAGAGGTTTGGAATAAATGGATTTCACCGAACCCATCACAGGACACCTGATCTCATGTTATGTTTCACATGTTTCGGTAGCTAAGCAAGCAATAGTTTGACTTGATATTTTTTTTCATTTTATTTATTTTTTTTTACTACTTCAGATAGCCCACAAGGTCTAATTCTGCGCTTTTAATCCCACCCCCTCCCCTCCGTCCATAACAACCAGTCCCAGGTAACCATTGTCCGAGATCATCAAACTCGGGTCGCCCGGCCGGGAATCGAACCTGGGACCTCCCGATTATAGAGCTAGCGCTATAACCACTATACCGTATGAGGCCGAAAAATTTTGCGAAGAAATTCGTTGTGCTTTGAAGGGGAAAAGTTCCCTGTCGTAGATTTATTATATGAGAAAACATGGAGTAACGTGAGGTGAAGTTGAGCTAAAGTAAAATTGCACCTCACTCGATAACTCGTTAGAGCTTATAACTCGTTCAAGAGATTATTTTCGAACTTGCAGCTCATAAACTTTCGTGAGTAACGTTATAACTTCAGTGAAATTGAAACGATCAACGAAGAACTTTAATATTTACTTTTTCTTCTGATAATTTCTACTTAATAGTTTTTTATTTTTTTTGTACAGAGTTAAAAGTTTCTAAAAATTTTCTGTGAGAAGAAACAGAATTTTTTGCGGTCAGATAATATCACTCACGTTTTGATAGTTAAAAAAAATCTACCGCTCTGATCCACACGATATTTTGTAACTTTCACAGGAAAATAAGTGTTTATGGACATTTCATCAACAAAGGTGTCTGTAAAAGTTTACAATATGCTTCACCACAAAAAATTGTAGTTTAATAAGCTACGATTATTTTTGTCTGTATTTGAAATTACGAACATTTTGCAAACTATTACCGAACGCAGAGGATTCTTTAAAAATGAACCAATAAAATACTACAAAAATATTTTCAGTTTCAAACATGAAGGTCCTGACCAACATAAGAATTCAGTTAAATCCCGACCTAATATGCACGAGTTACAACTGTTGAGAGAGAAAAAGGCGCTAATATGACAGTATGACAGTTCGCAGGCATTTAAGATCATTACTCTGTCCACTTTTTTTCGCACTTTTTTGTCCGCATTCTTTGGATCTTCAATTAGCGGACACTTAGAGTGACATCGGTTTAGCCGTTTAATAATCTCTTCCCAGAAAGGATTCTCGTAAAATGAAAGCCTCATTACTCAATCGGATTGTTAATCCAACTCAGAGCGCTAACTGATCTGGTCCACATGTCACCAAAGCAGGGTAGGTACGAGGCTGTTGTTAAAAGTGAATGACAAATAACTTTTTTTCTTTTTTTAATTTCTTATATTTTAATAGAAAATGTGTGCATATCTCTTCTTGAGAACAAATAATTTTTTTTAAAATTGCCATACAATAGTCACGTTGATGAGTAAATATAGATACTCTTATTACAATATTGAACATCGATCGCTTTCCGGATATACGCATTGAAACAATCATTTATTTTCCCAATAAGGGCCATTATGCATGTTGAAGAAACGAAAGCGCGTTTAATTTTCTCGCTCGACCGGCATGAATGTATCACTCCACTTAGCCATGCCTTATACACAGGAAAAAAAAACACATTGGATCTAAAGTCCAGACTCTTGAAAACATTGACAAGAAAAAATACTCTTGATTCAATCGGATTTTCGCTTGAATCAAAACGAGACCCGCTTAAATTAAGAGGCTTGGCTCTTGATTTAAGCTAGATTCTGATTGAATCAAGAGTACTTTTTCTTGTCGATGTTTTTAAAAGTCTGGACTCTAGATCCAATGTGTTTTTTTCCTCCAGTGTACCATAATATGCTGTCATTGCCAAGCTATTACTCTAGTTAGAGCCTCACTCATCTACCAAATTTCGTGTTCAGCGTCTTTCATAGTTCGTAATAGAGATCTATCGAGCCGATTCTCATGACTTTTGAGGTAATCGGCGAGTGATTGATGTTTCGGTTTTTTAAAATCCTAAAATAAGGCCCGAGAAGCAACCTTTGAAGAGCGCAAAGCGTCTTATGGGGTTTGGGCTGAGTAACGGTTAGGAAGCATGCCCCTAGAGTATGCATATAGATTGATGAAATGAGGAAAGAGACACTCCGTCCATCATAGCGATCCTTGTTTCAGCAGTTAATTTAAGTGTATGATACGAATCTTTTGAGCAATTACTCATTTTTACAGAACGGATGCATCTTGAGTTGAAATATCGAATCGTGGGAGAGCTCTTAATCACCACTGTCAAAGTGCCGTAAATGAGTTCCTTGACGTTGAACGTTCCTTGTTTGAACAACATAACAACCTCTTGGTATTACCTTTTTTTCGAAAGGAAAGACATTAGCTAGACAACGCTGCGGTGGAAGTCTGAAGCTAACAAAAAGTAAAGAGTGAGGCTATCTTCGAGAGCAAAGCCAAAATGTCAGAGGCGTATATGTCTGATATGACAGCGTCCGGGCGTCCGCTGTCTAGGGAAATAAACGGAACGGCGTTTGTGCTGTCAATGATAATTTGTTTCGACGAAAATGCTTTGGACGATAGGACTTTAATTGCTACGTCAAATCTGGAAGCCTTTTCGGTCCTTTCACCTCCGTATGCCAATTTTTCAACTGACATTTACTCGTCGCACCCGCAAACAAATCAGATATTGCATAAAACGACTACTTAGTTCTCTAAATCTAATCACGAAACATCCCCTCCTCCGAACAAATGAAATTTTTTCGAAAAACATCGAGAAAATACTTCCACTTAAAATCAACTTCAGCTGCCAAGCTTCCTTACCTTAAAACGTTGAGTCAAAAATTGTAAGTACCAACAAATCTAGACAAAACGCAGCATTCTTCATGCACAGCTATCCGTCTCATTCCTTATTTGATGTCAACAAGTTACCCAACATAGCTTCTCTCATAGTCACAGATATGTCTGATTTTTCAGAGTAGTGGTGACCAGTGTTAAAACAATTAAGTCTCACATATTTTTTACATGCGTCAAAAATTGTCGCCCCTCTGGTGTAAGAGCGTACCTCAATTTACACGTGAGCCGTGTTTCACATGTAAACCCATGCTTTTTGGGGCTCATGCAGAAATTTAGATACGCCCTTACGTCAGAGGGATGACGAAATGTGTCTAAAACTTTTCGATGAAAAAGGGCAACAGGTATAAGTCGCAGACAAATAATGAAATCAGGCCTTTTGTCAAATACCTAGGCAGATAGCTAAATTTTGATTGTCCAAAAAATTTTGTCGACAAAAATTATGGCGGAAAGCTCACGATTTTTCAATATCTGTGGAAAAATATCTCATCAAACCTACAAACTCTTTTTGTATCTTCCCCTTAAATTGCTTCTCATATTTGTATATGTTAAAATTCTAAAAATGCTGTATTCTCTGACATGCTGAAAATTTCCAGATAAGTGTCTACTCAGGAGCTGAAAAAATACTAACGCTACGTTTACTACTACGTACGCTACGTTTAGTACTAATGCTACGTTTAAAATACTATTGTGTGATGCCAATTTTTACCGAGAATTTTTTCTCACGGGGCCAATTAATTATTTTATTGTCTAAAATTAGGAAAAGAATCAGAATTTCAATCTTAGCTATAATATTTGACTATTTGCCTAGGCATTTGACAAAATGCCTGATTTTACTGTTTGCCTGCGACGTGTACACTGAAAAGGTTTTGACAACTTTCTTCGTAAAGGCTTGGAAATTTCGAGATTTTTCCGTGACAACTGTTTAAAACATGTCTAGGATGTAGTGTGCTATCAAAATTTACCACCATGGCGATTTTCTTTGCGTTTTGTGCATTTTTCTATGATGGTTGCCTGTTACCCGAGTTCCTCCGATCCGTGTTTAACTTTCATTTCTCCATTCGAAGGGAAAGAAGACCGCAGGATTTTGCCCTTGTGGTCGATGCCCAACTGCAGCTCGGTCACAAGATGAGACGTGACGCACACAATTGATGGAGCGTAACAATGAGGTTATGCAAGTTATGCAATGATGCAACGCGGTGCACGGGTGCAGTGTGCATTATGACCCGTGCACTTACGATTGATTGGCCTGACTGGATGCGACTCTCGGCTGCATCTGTGACATCTGCCAGATCAAGGTGAAGGACGCCGGATCATTCTCTGTCTTGAGAGACCACTTCTTCTCCGTCCTTTACTAAAACGAAAATGGATGTTTGAGGGTCCACTGAAAAAAATCTCGGTGTGTTTACTAAGAAAAGGGTAAAATTACCAAGAATTCAGGGTTCTATTTGATCCCAGTTTTTTCTTGGTAAAATTACCATTTATGGAATTGGTAATTTTACCGAGAAATCTCGATAAAAGTATTGAACTTTCTCGGTAATTTTACTGGACCTTGGCAAAAACGCCAATATTTTTTATCGACTTATATTAAACGGCTTATTTTTATTTTTTTTTATCGACTGTGGTAAAATTACCGAGATAAAGTGGCAAAGTTACCGGGAATTGATTACCAATAAAAGTGGTATTCTTACCTGAAAAAAAACAGTAAAAATACCGGTTTTTAGGTAAGCTTACCAGTCTGTCTTCGTAAAATTACCTATAGTTGGTAAAAAAAAGTGAGATGGTACAGGTACCAACGGACCTTGGTAAAAACGCCGAGAATTTTTTTTCAGTGTCGTATTTAAGGTGATCCTGATGTCGAGGTTACTTTATGTATAAGGGTCGTCGGCTCCCATTTGAAGGCAGGCCCCGTATTGTATCGACGTCACGATTTAGGAAGGTTTAAGTAGGCCTTCGGAAGCATGATAAAAGAAGATAATTTTTACAAACCTCCAATAAAATTCAACAGTGCTGGACCCTTCAGAAAAACTACAATGATTTGCCACACAAAAACCCGGCAATTAGTGAATAACAAAAAACACGTATTGAGAGTTTTGCACATTGTAACCCCTACATTACTTGCAGCTGTTTCACCTCCTTTTTTAATCTATCAGAATCTGCGAGGCTGGCATTTGAACTATTTTGTATTTGCATCATTACAATATGTATTTCATCCCTTGTTGAAGATGGTATTTACATTTTCGAATTAGATATTCAGAGCACTTCAAAATGGATTTCTACCAGAAGTATCCGAATTCAAATTTGTTTCTTTACTTTAAAAATTGGCTTCATTTTTACATCTACACGGTTTCCATTCTTTAACCTAAATAAGAGTGGGGAGGGGTGCCATTTATATGTATTTTCCGGCCCTAAATAAATTTGAAAAATTCTCCACAGCTCACCAAAAGAGTAAAACAGCACGTCGTGTATTTTATGGTTTAAGCAAATTGATTTATTTTATCCCTGAGCTCGTATCTGATATTTGCTCCTTGTTTTCCACATCTATCGTGCTACTTCCAAGATGAATACATTTTCACCCTGCAAAAATTGAGCTGCGTCAAATATTTTTGCCACTCGATCACTAAAATTGTACAGGAAATAACAGTCAGTCATAAAATTCAACAGGTCGAAAACTCGCATAATGATTCACTCCAGTGGCGTGGCGTGTTTTGCGATATATCGATTGATCTGCAATTTAAACCCACAGAAAGAATCGATAGTCAGGGTGTTCGCAAGGAACACCTTAATAATCGATTTTTTACTATAGCTTCAAATAGGGAAATATCGATAATGGATCATGCACGCCACGCCACTGACTCACTCTCTTTCATTCACAATTGAACATGTTTTTATGATTTTCTCACTTGGCCAGCATAAGGGCGTAACTACACATTGAGATGAGCCCTGAAAAGCATTGAGTTTTATGGACGACAGGGTTCACTGCAGAGTTTAGTTACGCCTTAATATCAGGAGGGCGACGATTTAATGAATCAGCTGCTCATTCAAGAAACAGCATAGGCCCGTAATACTTTCCTTTTGTCTGGACATGAGAAGATTAATAATTGATTTTAAGATTTGAATAAACTAAGGCGAGCACCTCACTCCCACAATTACTCTCTCAAACATAAGCCCAAACTGTTGATGTGTCACACACTAAAAATATGCCAGCTGCGCTTGCTGACATCCTAATCAGATTAAAGCTTCTTTTGGTTACGGCCCCTCATGCTCAAGCGTGGAATTTCGCGAGACCCTCAAACCCAGCACCTGTCTATTTCGCAAACGATTAGCCAGAATTGCACGGCGAATCTTTTGTGAAATGCTCGCCCCGACAAACAAACAAAGCCATTAATAAAATGTCCGGGAATAATTCTTAGAGCTCACGCAAAACTTTTGACACCCAAACCGAGGTGAATTGGTCGGTGATTTTGCGCATACCCAAATCAAGTGGTATTTTTAGCACAGTTGGGTGCATTATGAAAGTTAAAATCTGAGTTGCCAACAACTTGTATCTTAAACAGAATCTATCGCAAAATTCGAGAAGTCGAAGTCGGCCGTGATCTTTTTACTTCGATTATCAAAAGTTGACTCGCGCCAAATCGCCCAAAATGTTGCAAATTTCCTCAAAGTGCAGTCATTTTAGGATTATAAATAAGAAAATGCAATAACTGCTATTTTGTTGGTTCCTTGTGTGAAATATTCAACATTCTCCTGGTTTTTGCCTCGAAATTAATTTTTTTTTGGTAGATATTCTTAGAATAATGAACGGCCATGCACACTTCCCTACAGAAGTAAACTTTGATTCCTCCTTATCAAGAATATTAAGCCTAGGATCTTTAAGAAACATCGATATCTCTCGACACACTAATCTCTTTATTCTTTCACCTGAGAGAAAAAGTTTTACGTTTCCCAGATGTTCAGTAAATCGTCGTTATGTTAGAATTTAACAGTAAATTATGTGAATTTATTCAATATGAAGATATAAAAACATATTTTATGAGCTAATATTAACGGTATGATTAGACGACCATGCACCAGAGGTCAAATTACTCGGGCAAGGAATTTAACAATTAAAAGTAATACTTTCTTACTTTTTCATTTCCATTTTTTTTGGGGGGGAGGGGGATTTTTTATCTTAATAATAAATAAAGGGCTGGATGGCAACATAGCTTTTCATATCACATAATTTCATATTCCCAAAATGCCAAAATGCCGCCGGAGAGGCAAGATTGAGTGTTCTCTGGTAGGTGGGTGTTCCGACCAAGGCAGAGACTGGTTTTCTGTTGATCAGATGTCTTATTTTGATGTGAAGCTGATGTAAGTCTTTAAAGAGGGCCTTAAGAGCGTTTGTTTTTCTCTCGTAATGTTCCACGCCACATTCGAATCTTTCAACAAATTCCTGGTAATTTCGATTTTGGAGTCAAAATTCCAAATAATAATAACGAAACATTCAGGTTATTTGTATATTAAATGTTTCTCTTGGTTGTATTCAAAATTAACTATAGCCCAAGACAAAGTACGACCTTGCTATCGTTTTCCAACTGCCTTGATCCATTAGCTACCAAAATTTATTTTACAATTAGTATAGCTCTAATAGTGATGGATAAAGTTGGAAACCACGTATCTCCATTGCGGAGTTTCAAAATCTCCGCTCCTAGTTTATTTTTCGATGAGGAACAAGCTAACATTGTGGCTTGGAATTCATTCAGAATGTTCTGTTGACAGAGAAGGAGAATCAAGGAAGTTTTCAAAAAAAAAAATAAAGTATAACAGGAAGTTTTCAAGAAATAATGATGTATAACAGGAAGTTTGCAACGTCGAAAACGGAGATACATGGTCTTGCACTTCGGTTATCGATATGGTTTTTGAGTTAGGGTAGAAAACTTTTGAAAGCGTTTCTCGTGGCATCTGAGGAAAAATATTTCCCGCATCTCTCATCAACGTAAGAAACTCATCCAAAAATTACTTTGTCAATTGATTTAGGTAGATATAAAAACTGAGGTTACTTTTTAAAGGGAAGTTATGCAGATGTGCATAAAAGTATTTGATCGTAATCGTATATCTTTAAATCGGAGTTTGCGAATCGTACTACCTTTGCCAACTTTTTATGAGCTTTTTTAGAGTCTGACAAAAAACCCTCTGATATTCGAGAACGCGTTACTTGGCTTGCATGTATCCCAATCTGATGTAACACTTAGCCGAATCATGCATCCGGGAGTCACCTTCTCGGGTCTGCCTCCTTGGAATTTAAATTTCGCCTTGCTTCCGTTCAATTTTCTTCTTGAGCCCGTATCAATTGGACGTATTTATGCTAAAAGGAACTAAGTGAATGGGGTTTGCATGCAACATAGTTCCTTTTGGCATAAATACGTCCAATTATGAGCGCATATCCATCCACGTAACAGAATCTAAAATTCAAAATTCAGCCGAAGATGGGCTGCCGTTTGTCTTTGGTTCAACGTTAATCACGAGATTAAGCCAACCGTATTTGGTTACGAAAGGTATGTGCTTATACAAAGGCTTGCGCGTCAGCAGTTAGGTGTAAAAATCGATATTTAAAAATAATGTACGTGAGATTTTAGAGACCGATAGACAAACGGCACAGCCACCTAAATATTTAAAAGAAAATAACTTTCATGAAATTAAGACGCTTAAAATAGCAATACTGGGTGACTGATGTTTTTGCATCTTTCATTTCACTGGAGAAATTCTTAATAGATCTCATAGCTATCAGTGCGCTACGCGTACCAGGTCCTACAATCTGCGCTTTGGGCTATAACTTCAACTCACTAAAATTTCATGAAACATAAAATTTTGAAATTTCAGAAATGTATGAAAGATATTGAAAAATACCGGCTTCTTTTCATGTTTCGCAAAATGTATAGATTGTGACTTTCTTCTGTTTTTGTGAGTTTGTGTGCCTGTGCGGGTTGCATACTGTAGCCCCTGAAAAATAGGTCATAGGACATTTCGTCAACGATTTTTTGTCCGCGCACCTGTTTTTTCCTGTAATTTACGTATACGCGTTTTTTCGGCACTGGAGCTTTGGTCCACGTGCCGAAGTTATGGCCTGGTGGCCACGTGAATAATAAATAATAGTTGAGAGTTTTGGTATAAAAATGGGGAGCGTCAATTCCATGAAACAAACTTCACTAAAACTCTCTACACCTCTTTGGTGTAACAGGACTTAATTATCTTTCAAGATTTTCCCACCCTGTTATACCTAAACCGGATAAACCTTTACATTTGCCTCAGCTAAAGGCTCTTAGATTTTTAAAGTGTACGATAATTATCTTGATTTATTTTGCGAGGGAAGATCTGTACTTTTAAAGGATGCCTGTCATTCTTAATACGTTCAATTTCGTATAATACTGCGTGCAACACCTCTGTTGTGAAAAAGTTGCTTCAGGCGCCGCCGCACGGCGGGCGGGCGGCCAGCGCCAAACGCACATTGGCGCCTACAAACCTAAGTGGATACTTCAAGCATTGTGCAATGCGTGAAGTATCCACTTAGGTTTGTAGGAGCCAGTGAGCCTCTCGCGCTGGCAGCACGCCGCCGCTCCGCTCTAGGCTTTAATATTTATACTCGCATAGTCAGCGTTTGTTAACTCATGATTTTGAAATGTTTGCACACTCTGCATTGATTATTCTCATTTAAATTGATGAAAAAAAAACATGTGTCAATTTATCAAAGGAGAGTAATAATATAATGTGTTTTTTAAATATTGGTGGTTCCGTGTCAAATTTAATGATTCCCAAGGCACTTTAATTTTTTATTTTACATTTTGTGCTTTTACTGTGCTGCAGCGAGGTGAAACCGAAAAATAAGAAATATTTCACGGCCTCTCGTGAAATTTTATGAAATTTTTCACTGAAATTTCCAATCTTTCATTTCTCTCTTACGCTTTATGCCAGCCTGGTCACTTACAATGTTTATGTCTGAAGTACTCTGATATCGAAGAACGCCGTAAGAGCATTTAAATGTTTGCAAACTACCAAGAAAATTATTATTATAACCAGATTATGAAAATGCCATTTTCATGCCCTCCTCGTTTTTTTATCCGTTTATTTCGTGATATTTCCATTAATTGGTTTGAGCTGCTATAATACTGGAGCTGGTATAATACTGGTCCACGAGAAATGGACGAGCTGCATAGAATGTGAAAAAGTACAAAATAATGCAATTATATTTAGTCAGTGGACTGTCAACCGGTTTTTTATGCTTTCAAACTCATTGAAATCGGACCTTGAGTTACCTTTACTCCTGAGCTGCTCCATGATTATGAAGAATACGTAAGTTGTAATCATGCCACAGCATCTTCAAATACTTTTAATTCCGGCGACAAATATTGTGACACATTTTCCTTGTCCACTCACGTGCCTTCCAATTTCTTGTTCATAGGAATGCAGTGTCCAAAATAGTAAACACGAGTATTAAGCTTAATTGGCTTAATCTAGGCCACTTCGTTTCTCCGATGCTTTGACAAATTTGGGAGTCACTCATAAAGGGGATAATGGCCACTGTTTTTAATTACAGGTTTTTCGTCGAAGAGTGAGAAACTGTGCATTCAAACTTTAGAGTTCCTCCATGACTGAAACACACGACCTGAATTACTGAACTAGGTACCAATACGCGATTAGGTATACACTACACCACTAATTTTATACAAAATATTACTAATAAAAAATATTTGAACGTGCTTGGAGAAGCAGCAAATATAAAAATTAGCAATTCTTTTTTTCCTTTTAATTTTAATAAAAAGTTGATGAAAATTTTCAAGTGTCAAAACAGACGTTCTAGTTACAATTACCCAGCATACAGCAGCGTGATCTTAAAACAATGGAGTATTTCACCCAAAGTTTAGTACATTAATATTCTGGTCACTTAAATTTTGAGTTTGGTTCATTTTCAGAAGATGTATATTTTTAAGGTGGAAAGCATATTTTTTTTTTTTTTTAATTAGCGATGGGGTGAGGTGGTTTACTGCAGCGCGTTTGAATGATAACGCGATTTTGCTTAACATAAGAAACTTGGCATCATTAGCTATCGATGTCATACTCCATCACGTTTCGCATGGGTTCACCTGGTTCGATAGTGGCTTTGAACTTGTCCTCTTGGCAGGAGGAGTCATAGTAGCGCAGATTCATAGACGAACGTCACTCAAGCGTATACAAAATACGAAATAAGAATTCGGCTGTAAACAGCCGATGTATGATGCGAATTTTATATCATGTCGGACGGACTAGGTAAAAACAATTATAATGCTCATGAGTTCGACAGGGTTTCAACATACTATTACGACTAACCATTGAACAGCATCAATCAATTAATTGAGTGTAATTTTTGTTTTTCTTTTATTGTTGACACTGATTCGCAATTTTTCCCCTGTAAGTTGTAAGTGCACTCAAAAAACAAATACATCCATCATTTCAACACCATATAGGATCTACACCCTTAAACGTCATATGGATGTAGAAAAAGTAGGCGAATGGGACTGATCTATTCATCTTCTGATGAGAGTTGTATGAAACATCGAGACTGATTATTGTGAGTGACGGATTTCTTCTTGAATCAAGAATAATCCACTAAAATCCAGCAGCTTTCTGCTTCACTTTTTTGGTGTTAAAAGTATGTTTCCTCCTTGACTGAAGAATATCTTTGCTTAGATCAAGTCAAATTTCTAATCAGGACGCATTAAGCAAAATTAGAAGGTCGCAACGGACGCAAAGAAGTCTGGAAACAGGTATACAGCAATCGAAAAATTTACTCAAGTCTCTATTAAAGTCTGGAGCTACTAAAATATTTTTAATCCTCATGTAGATAGTGTACACGTCCCGTTTGTTTGATGCAATTTTCGCTTATTCACCGCAAAAGTAGACCTATCTGCAGACACATTGAAGAAACAACGTTCTATGTGTCCGAAGTGGCGGTCTCCGCATTTTAAGCCGAGTGTTCGATTAACGCCCGGGTTTGACCAAAGAATTGCCGCAGATTGAGCTTCCATACGACTTTCATCAAAATTCATCCGTGAAATTTATACGGTTTCTTTTAATTAAACCCTATGCACATAATTCCCACTTACTAACTTGTATACAACTGTGAAACTATACAAGTTGGTCAAAGGAGGACCGAAGATGAATCGAAGAAAAGGGTCATGTTGGTTCCTCTCCAGCACGCTGATTATTAATATCGGTATAGACAAAGCGACAGACATAGAAGATTAAAGTATAATTAAGCGATCCCATTGGTGGGAACGGATGGTTGCAATGGACAAAGGAGGTAAGTAATAGACTAACTAACGGCAACCCATGAAGAACTCAGTTGTAAGTCCAATATGTTCGCCCCTGGTCTAGAAGAACCACCCGTTTCAACCAATACGATCGCTCCATTTTCTCCTGTCTTTTTTGTCCATCATAGCTTTGTCTTTCAATTTCAAAAATCAGTTCACTGAGTACTAAAGAAGAAACCTCAATCACAAAAAAGAGCTGAGTGCACATGGATCATTTGAACTTTATAAAATACATCTCCACCCACCGACTTGAAAGCAAACCCCTTGATTCCTAAAATGGTTCCCTTATGTCGAGTGTAGCCCTGATCTTAGTAAACCAAAGTAAATGATGACAGATTTGAGGGGCTCGGAGGACAAGGCGCATAAGTGCAGTTTTTGCTATTTCGAGAAATACGTGTTTAAAATTTTGAAATTACATAGATCCCAATAGCGAAAAGAAAGTTCAAACTGACTTTTTGTTGTCCTAAAGTTGGAATTAGGGGGAAAATTTTTCACAGAATATGCACGAAGACTAGCTTTACCTGAAATCATTAACATCTCAATTTTTCCAAAAACTGCACTTGTGCGCCTTGTTCTCCAAGCCCCTCATTTGTCATTTTGAGAGTGACTCGATACATCGGGGTATTGGCCGACTCTGCTGTCGCCAGCGGCAACATCGGAAGCGAGAGAGAAAAGAAAGTTCAAACTGACTTTTTGATGCTTAAAAGTTGGAATTTGGGAGCGAATTTTTCTCAGAATATGCACGAGGACTAGCTTTACTTGAAATCATGACTATCTCAATTTTTCCAAAAACTGCACTTATTATGCGCCTTGTCCTTCGAGCCCCTCATTTGTCATTTTGAGAGTGACTCGATGCATCGGGGTATTGGCCGTCTCTGTCGCCAGCGGCAACATCGGGAGGACGATAACGATGACATAAGAATCCCGCGCGGGGGTGGAGCGGCGAAGAAGCGAAACGGAAACGGAAAAACGTGGAAAAGCGGAGGAGTGGCCGATCCAGCGGCGGATGCCCCATAAAAAATGCTTGATCAGTATAAAACTATTTCCTCGAGGATAGTCCCTCGCAGATTATCGTCTAGTGGTTCCCGCACCAGCTGTTCGTCATGAAACTGGTAAGTTTTCCCATCTATTCATTACTTACAACCAACAAGTTTTGCCTGGGTTCAAATCTATTAATGCAGCAATAAGAAAATTCGGAAGCTCCGCGATATCAAAAGAGGATGGTGTATATCCCCCGATGTTGAATGTAGACCAAGCTATATATCACCATTATTTCCAGTAATATAATACAGTCTGTAAATGGACTGCATTTTGCATAAAGGATCCAGAAGCATTGCAATGATGCTAAGATTGAGTAATTTCATCATTTGCAATAAAATTACTGACATCATGAAAACACATGAAATTTACATGATGATTTTTGTCTTAAATTTAAAGTTTTAAGCGAATAAAATATATACTGTTAATGGATAATCAGGTTTTTCTTCCAGGACAAAAGAAGTTGCACACTCTCAGCAACATTGCTATGCTCCTGTTTTTTTTTTTTTTTTTTTTTTTTTTTTTTTTTTTTTTTTTTTTGCAAAATGCAATCCAAATATAAAAAGGAAGAATAATTGGGACGTGCGAATCCCTCTATGTGTTCTCTTAAGTACGGTTGCTTAACATCAGGAAATCACGAGGTTATACCTTAACTGCACATACTGTTTAATCGAATGTCTCCCAAAATTTAGAACGTAAATATACTACAGGCCACGAGGAATCTTTGATTTTCACCATATTTGATGCCAGTATGAACTCGGGGGCCTCAGTGATGACAATTAAAATCTACGTTATGCATGACATTCTAACTTTTAAATCAGCACTCTGCACTTAGTAAATGTTAAAAGCTATGGGCATTTTTTAAAACTTTAGCAAAATAATTTTATTAAAAAGTGTCGATGATAATAAGGGTGATTGAGGGTTCTGATGCATGCATCTAATGTTTAGCATCTGAAGATACCCTTTAATGCATAATTCGAAACAAAATACCGCCACTGATAATGAAATTGCACTTAATTACCTTTAAATTGCCTACACCTTCAGCACCTTTAATGATAAGGAAGAATATCAAACATCGTCAAAAACAATTTTGAAAACCTTGATTTTATTTCAACTTTGTACTCACACTTTAAAAAATGTATGCTTTGCATTCCTCTTGCGAACAAACTATGTAAACTCTGTATAAATAAACAACATATAATTTTTTTTATTTTTTTGGACAAACCATGCAATGCAGCAAGGAGTAAAACAGATCACGGGAGTAACAGTATTACCGTAACACCGCAGGTTTGACAATTTTAGCACCAGCAGATTTTGTCGTCTTGATCTTATCATTGTCTGGTATCGATGTCGGTGCCGTTTCCTGAATTTTACGATTAGGGAAGTAAATTGAACAGTTCAATTTTAAACGACCCAAGCGTTCCAAACTTATGGACTACCGGAGTCACGCTGCAGAAGTAGGAGCAAGACTCAAAAGAAAGTTTATCTTGAGATCCTTAAAAAGTAGACGTTTGTATTCCCAGTTTCTGCAACGGGCGAAGAATGCTATGTGGTTCCGCCGTCGAGGCCTAGATCTGATCACAATCATACACTGAGGTTGACTTCTAGAAGAGCTTCTCACTACATTTTGCAATTCGATATTAACAGTTAATAAAACTTGGAAAGTAAAAATTTGAAGAAAAATCTATAAAGAAGTATATACGAGTACAAACAATTATTGTAAAAACAAATTTTAGTCTACTAATAGGACTTTAGTCCACTAATAGGAGATCAGACAATTTCATGAAATCCTTAAATGGCATAAATGAGCATATACAATTTACTATTGAAACTCAGAATAATCAAATAAACTTTTTGTTGACCAGATATAATAAACTTAATAAAATATTTTATTGGCATTATTTTTAATTCGAACTCACATCAAAACGTTTAAATGGAGCACAAGACTCAGTTTGGGTATTACGAAAATTGTTTACTTGAAACCGGTACAGAATCAAGTAAATCTTCTCATCCAGTTTCTCATTGTTTTTTTCGGTATCACAGAAAACGAAACTTTAGAGAGTCAAAAGTTGCGTAAAATGATCCTTACCATTCAAAGAGACGTCTAATCTCTTCGGTCATAAAAATCATAAACATTGATCAAACTTATTCAATTTATTATGACGTCTAAAATGCCAAGGATCAACATTTCTTGAGACTCCTACTTTAACAATGCTTTGAATGTGTGGTGTTAAATCCAGAAACTATGTATCATCTCTTCCCAGTGTCATTGTGCTTAATTGAGATTAAGGAAAAGAGGAAAAAAATACGATAAGCAATGTTGTTCAATGCCTGTTATGGTGGTTATTTTGAGAAAAAAATGTGACTTCACTAGTTAACGACGATACCTCTCCGAAATTCGAACAGCAATTCCTGAACCTACTTCAGGCAACAGAGGTCAAGCACCTTTCCTCGAAATATTGCCACAGTGAAACCACCGGCTGCTTCATCTAGATTAATTGCTAAATAAAAGATGCTCTGCTTGATCTTTCCGCCATTTATAGAGATATTGCATTGTTGATCTTTTACGAAAATTTACATTGCTTAAGGACGAATTAGCCACATGGAAAAAAGAAGAGTCTTCTCTTATTAGGATACGTAAAGTCCGCTTCTTCCATCATTTCTCACTAAATTTACGGTAAATTGCAGTGGAGAGGCGTGAATGATCAATTTGAATGATCGATATTTCTCCATTTGAAGTTGCGGTAAAGAATCGATTATTAAAGGGTTCTTCGTGAACACCATGTTTATCGGGCCTTTACACATATAGGTTTAAATGGTAAACCAATCAATTTATCGCAAAGCACGCTACATGACGCTACAACACTGGGAAATTGATGCATCGAGCTCCTTGAAGTATAGCCGTGGACGCTCATTCAAACTGTGTCTGGGTTAAAATACAAAATGATGTCGCATTGTTTGAAAATTTGGGGTTATTTCACTTTAATGAGCTTTAAAATCTGGATCAATATTACGGTAACCCTAGAGACAAGACACCCTCCGCTAATATCTTGGCCATGATGGAAGCTTTTACTTTTGGGACTTCAGCATTCTACTGTTGACTTACCTACATGGTTGATGTTCAACAACGTGTTGGCAGTTCCGTTTTGCAAACAAGCCGAAAATGGCGGAAGTTTGGGAAACTTGTTTGGCTCATGACGTCACCCGACGCTCATTAGCCACCATGTAGGTAGGTCAACAGCCGAAATTAGGATGATGACTGTTGCTCCCTTATAATTGTCCATAAGGAATTGTTGAATCCCCGAAAGTAAAAGCTCCCTCCTGTCGCCAAGAGGCCAAAGGAGGGTCTCTTGTCTCTGGGTATCCCTTTAGGCAAAGCCCCTTTTTTAAATTCTTTAATATCGTGTCTTTGCCGGGTTAATCCCGCGAACTATGTCGCAAAACTATTATAGTAGAGCTACTACGTGGATGCGCTTGTTTTTATATTTTTATGCCTCATTATTTGAGCGCTTGACATATTGTGTCAGGTATAATAAAAATCTTATGAAAAAGGCAGCCTAATTTATGGCTGACCAGATATTTGAACTTAAATGGCTCCAAACGGCGCCACGGTGAAGAATGGTAAATTGCCGCATCTTGATAATATCATAGACGCCAGATTGAGGCGACAAAACCCATAATTTCTCACTTGACACTGCATTAAATAAATCGGACCCGCGGTTGATGATGGTAACTCTGAGTGGAGAGGATATAAAAAGTGGACCTGCTCTGCGGTATGAGTTCCCAGTGGATTTAGTTGCATAATAAATGAATGAGGACCGTTTTGCCTATCGACATTTTTGAAGGCACTTAATGCGCGGCTCAACTCCGCTTGCGTTTCTCTCGCGGAGTCGTACGGTCACTAGAATAGGTGTGTAGCGTTCGGACTATATACGTTATTGAAGGCGTTTATAGCGTGTCTAAATTTTAAGCTTACAGTTTGCAGTCATGGTGCTGGTTTGATATTTTGTGCTGGCTTGACGCAGTCGAAGTTATTAACGCTCTTCCCTAGTGCTTTCAGCTTCTTCATCCATTGATGAGATGAGAAAATATGCTTACCCATCATGTATGAACTTCAAGGGCTCTCTCGTACAAGTTCTGTTTGGATCCCTTCGAATATCTCTCCAATAATATTCTATTTTGGACAGCTGGAATTTGCTTCAATGAAATCCTGGTTATTACATCAAGAATCATAATAAAGCGGGATAACATAAACTACCATAAACAATTTCACTTTTGGGAACTTTTAAAGGCAATGAATGGAGAACTCGTTTCGAGCAACTACATTATCTTTTTGTCATAAGGAGGTTAGAAGTTATTAGTTTTCCAGGGAATCGATCAAAGTGAAAAAAAATAGGGTCCAATCAGGGTCTAATCAGAGTCAAACCAGCAGGATTCAAGCAGGGTCAAAATATGAATGAGCCTGAACTTATTGAAACCGCGGCAAAGTTCTACAAAGCTAATCATATTAAGTATAAAAAATAGAAAAAAAGGTGGGTCAAACTTTATTACTTCGGTAGAATCAGTTTAAAATGAAAGTCAAGTTTGTGCCTCAGACGAGAGGCCTTTTTCATGAGCTTAAGTTACTTCGTTGCTCCTTCTGACGTAAAGGCATCACTCGATTTATAAATGAGCTCCAAAAAGCATGGATTTATGTGTAGATCAGGGCTCACGAGGAAATTAAAATAAGTCCTTACTTCACAGGGGCGACGATTTAAGAGGAGAAAGAAATATGGGTACTCGTCGTGTTCAGACCCTCACTATTGTGTGGCTTTAAATTTTTGAAAGAGTAACTGAATTAATGCATCCAGTCTATTTAGAACTCGTTTTTTCGCGCTATTGCGTGTTGCTCCCAGTTCCATGGGACGGTATAGATTACAACTATTACATCAACTCGCACACGTCCGTCGCGTCGCTTCGGGAAACACTTCTCGGGAGATGTGTTGGCCAATCAGCGGTTGACGGACAGCTCGTCCAGACGTAGCTGCGCACATTTTTGTTGGTGAATACGCTCGAACCGTGTGTGTTCTTACGGATGGACGTGAAATAATCGCAGCGTAAAGGAAACGCCGCACCGTAATCAGTGACGTCCCGCGTCGGTCGTTGCGGGTGGCGCACAGTAGATAGAGTCAATTTGAGAGGTCGGATATGAAATTTTCGACACATTTTAAACTTATAGGGGTGATCTGGAAGAAAATTTCACGAGAAAGTCAATGAAACCACTTCTAGAACCTCAAAGTCTCGTATAAATAGAGTTATAAGCATTTCAAGTTTCCAATTTTTTCCGACCTCCCTATTGACTCGATCCACTGTGCCCCGTGCCCCTCACAACAACTCAATCCTTTTTTTCTTCTCTCTCTTTTTAAAAGAAATACTCAGAACTTCCTTCATCGAAAAATCCGAATGCTCTTCTCAGTATTCTTGGAGAATTCCGTGATCAGTGGTTTTGTGTTTGTAAGAAACACATCGAGGGGGTCGTGGGAGATTAAATCCCTTTGATGTTCTACCTGCAGGTGCGCAGAAACTTTTCGACCATGCGACCGGCACACAGTTGATCGAATCAAAGAAGTCCGACATGAAAATTTTAACTATTACTACAAATTTTGATGATTATTTTGTTACACTTTAAATTTCAAGGGGTGCTTTTAGAAGAAAATTTCAATATGAAACCAATGGAGCTACTCATAGAACCTCAAAGCCTTGGATAAACAGAGTTAAAAGCGTTTGAAGTTTCCATATTTTGTCCGACCTCTCCTATTGACTCGATCCACTGTGTGGCGCCGCGTCGCGCCAGCGAGCCGAAGAGCGTCGCGGCGCAAGGCACTTGACCTTGAAGGTCTTCGCTCTCGCTCGCACTCTCACTCTCGTTGACCCAGTGGCTCATCTTCTCGTGCCTGCTCGGTCGGGCCGCCCCCAAACGGGACTAAGGTCACACCCCCGCACTTCGTCTCTTAGAGGGATCCTATCCTTTTACCTCGCCGTCGAAATGTTCAGCGCGCAAAAACCCAGTCGTATAGTTCGTAAAGTAGCTCGTAAAAATATTTGGAACTGATCATTTTACGAGTTTTAAAGATTTGTGTGTGAAAACTCGAGAAAAAGAGTTCCAAAAGTTTATGTTTAAGCTTGGGAGTTCGCTGAAGTTATTTTTTGGTAATAACTTTTTGTTGTTTGTAACTCTGCTCACAATTACTAGTTGTGTGCGGACTTATTCATAATCAAAATTGTCAAATCACCGAGTTAATTGCAGTTTTTGACTATTTAACGTTTATCACCGCCTAAAATTTATTGTTTAAAAAAAAAAAAAAAAAAAAAAATACTTGCCTACGCAAAAAATAGACATATTTTTGTTTTAATTGGCACTGAGAGTTAATAAAACCAATTATAATGGTTAAAATGGATGCTTGACAGCTGTATACCTCTGTTTAAACAAATTGAGAATTATTTTTCACTGAATTTTTAAATGCACCATTTGTTAACCTTTAACTCGGTCGTAAGGGGTCTTATTACCCTAAATATACAGTTTAGAATTCAATCTGCAGAGCATCCTGTAGGTCAAGTTTCATGCAAATATTTCCTGACAGTTCCGAGAAAAAATCTTGCAGTATTATTGTGCATTAAGATGTACAAGGGGTCCCAAGGAACTAATATTCTTGGGTAATGCTTTCATGCGAGCAAAATATGTCTGATGCATCCAAATGAAAAGGATAATGAACTCCCGATTTAAATAAATTAATATTTCATATTCCACCTGCCAAAACTCGCGATTCGAAGAAAAGTGTGAATGCATTGAAATGACTCATTCTGTATCGGGCGAAAGCACGTGATGCTGCACTGAAAAAAGTTTTGATTTGATTAATGTGATGTCGAATAAATTTGAAAAAAAAAAAAAATTACAATATAAGAAAACATGTGACGATTTGACAGTTTAAATGCCTTAAAGATGATTTTGGATGAAATCAAGCAAAAATATGATCAGCCCCATTAGACCTAGGACCCTTCAATTGAACCAAACTGTCCGAGTCGGATTGCTTTAATTAGATTGTATTCAGTGAGGAATTTTTCCCCCATTAAAGGGGTGGGACACCACACAACTTAAGAAAGTATTGAGGTATTGAATTCTAAAACGCAACTTTTCGCGACTTTTTAAAAGTACAAAAATGCGGCCTCCTGGCTCATAGCCTCTCATCTCAGGGAATCAATCAGGAATAGTAGATGCAGCACGTCTTTAACTCTTAGTACTGGAAGATTCTAGGTTATCCTAATGGCGGCGACTGACAACCAGTGGTCACGGCTCAGAAACTGCAGCCCCACAATTAATTAGCGAGACGATTCAGCGTGAAACCTAAGTAAATCGCAAGGCTTGTCCAAAGCTGCTCCTCTATGCGAAGCCCCTCAAAGTGAAGTCTGGCGAATCTCACGCTACCTGGCCGCCGCGCCGCGGACAGTCCTTACGCAAGGGAGAAATAGAGGCAGCAGTGCGGGACTCCTCTGATCCCGGACTGATTTGCATTTTACATCGGCTACTTTTATCGAACTTGGGCTCTGCAGTTGCGCCACGGCCCAAGTGAATGGGGAATACCATTCCAGGTAGATAACCCATGCTATTTCAGATTCGCGCCTAAAGAGACGTCGATGCCACATCCCAAAGACATTTATTTTAGGTTTTGGGATTTGTAGGCTTCATAATCCTTGCCCTTTCTGCAGGTGCATGCTTAAGTTTTAAAAAAAACAAGGGTCCTATGCCTGTAAACCATATCTCCATGATTATTTCATGTATTCCTTGAGCTAAATTTTCATCTGTGCTGCACAAAGCTCGCGCTGAAATGAGGATGGGCTAATGCTGACGGGCAATGCCCATATTCGATAAGATATTCAGCATTATGAGATGGGCCTCGCATCTCTTTCCTCTCCCCCTCCCTCTCTCCCCCTCTCTCTCGTTACAAGCATTTCTGACTAATCTCGACTTACCGCATCAAGTAATTACATCCAAATCCTATCAAGGGCACAACCATGCACAAATGCTAGGTCAGGTAATTTGTTTGGAAATGTGTATCTCTCCTTCCTCTTCCTTTTTAGGGACCTGTCAAGTGATTCTAGACCCGTGAAAATTGCTTTAGACCGATATCTTTCACAAATTTCTTAAAACAAATTTTTAAACTTGATAACAAACAAATTTAAAATTCACTGCTCTCTTCTTTTCTTGGCTCCATTATCTCTAATTTTTTTTGAATGACAGATGTTATAGCCTAACGCGAGGTTAGGCTTAACCATTTTTTTAACTTTGTCAGGTACCTCTTTGACTTTTTTCCCCCTTTGCTTGCTGGTTTAATTGGACTGAATTTTGCAACAAGGAACCGCTATTTGTGGCCCATCCATAGAATCGCTAATCTGCGTAGAGAAGTACATGAGCATGAATGGCACATACGTAATTTAGAATGTAAGCTAGGGATAGCAATGCCTCACTGCAAAATGCATTCCAATTACCGAATGGTCCTCCACTGGATTGGTGGTCGTAGACGATTTGTTTAAAAGTTTGAGAATCTGCGTTTCAATAAGGAGCACGTGGTTATTTTTGCCCATGAATATGGTGTGTATGAGGTTTTTCTTACGTAATTTACATACGAGCAGACAGAGAATCATTCGCATCAACAGCGTACACATGTAAGACATACATTGCTGAGAAACACAACTTTAAATAACAATAAAATGTACCGTAACCGTAATTTACCATGTTACGCTCATATAATATTTGGCGCCTTGTGATGATGTTCATTTATGATTTTCAACATGCATTTCCTCAGAACTAATCAGTGCTCGCAAAATTTGTAAAGCAACATGACAACTGGATGTATTTATGCTAAAACGAACCATGTGCATAAGATTTGCGTGTAACATAGTTCCTTTCAGCATAAATACGCCCATTTGTTGTTGAATTAACGAATAATTTAGACGCATCGCGGGTGATAACACATGGATTTTACTAAACAGAACTACTGATATAATGACGATGACTGTATATTTCATACAGCCAAAATTGAAGGCTCTCTAGTTTTTTGAGGGATCATTGATTCCTCTGTATTATAATTCTCTATCAATGAACCGACAACTATGCACTGTCCATAGGTTCGTTAAATGCATCTCATCGTGCTTATTAGACCCAGTGCGCCTGGCGTAAGACAGGTTAAAAACCACGTATCTCCGCGTTCTCAGGAGATGTCTTTGTTCTGCCCTGTCGCGACGCGCCGCACAGTGGATCGAGTCAATGGAAGAGGTCGGACACGAAAAATTTGACTAAAACTGTAAATTTTGATGTTCAATTCGTCACATTTTAAATTTTTAGGGGTACATCCAGAAGGAAATTTCACGAAGAAACCAACAGAACCACTTATAAAACCTGAAAGTTTTGTATGAACGGAGTTATGAGCTTTTAAAGTTTTCAAATTATGTCCGACCTCCTCCATTGACTCGATCCATTGTGCGCCGCGACGCGCCGCGCCGCTTCGAAGCTGCGAGACGGCCCACAGCCTGTGTGACACAAAAGGGTGGGCCTTTGCGGTTAATTTTATGTATGACTTTTATGCGGTTATATTTTTGTACTAACTAGAGAAAATGTTGAGATTTAATATAGTAGAGAAGTTTAAACTTGGTGGAAGCCTAGGTGTAACATGCTCGCTTTTTAAATGTTGCAAATTGTTAATTCATAGGTCAAAAATCATATCCAAGGCGAGGAAGGAATGAATACTTATGTTTCGAGGGGAAATAAAGGAAGGTTTTACGTAAATCGAGACATAAAATCAGGAAATTCAGCACCACGCAAGAACCGCGTGACACACATTTACGAAAGAGACCAATCAATATTTGTAGCTTTTAGCCAATTTTATTTTTTTAATAATAGGTAAACTCGGGCCATGCTTAAAAAAGAAGTGTATGAGCAGGAGAATGTTTATTTAAACACGCTCTTGCACACTATTTTTTTAAGAAGGTATGGCCTGAATTTACTAATTATTAAACAGAAAATTGGCTAAAACCTTAATATTTGTTTCTTTTATTACGAGTAGCCGAAAACCCAATTATTTTCATATTCACGAAATATACCGTTCAACTTTGACAGTTCTAATTCTTTCAAACCCGTACTCTAAAATAATCTTACCCGCCATAATTTGTAATGATAATGACTGAAAGCAAGCAGCTTAGTTCAGTTTTTTCCTCGTAGAAAATTAAAATTTGTAGTATGTTCCGGCAAATTTGTGGCCTTAACGTGACAGATTAGAGCTTAAGTTAATTATTTGGAACTTTGGTTTCTGATCTTCAAACTTCGAACTTTAAACTATGATAATCCCAGTTTGATTTCATATTTCTGCTCTTTTTTTGCTCAGAATGTTTCCAGGAGGCTCCTCTCACCCCGGTCCATATACCGGAGCAAGAGGAGATACACACTTTTGACTTTTTGTGAATCCTTTTTGCGCGAAGGGCCAGTAATGTTTACGAGATTTCATTTCTTTTAGAAATAAGGGGGTCCCTAAGTTAGGACATCCCCTCAAAAGAGCAGTAGAGTCATGGAGAAAATACAGAGGGTTGTGACGAGGGAACCATTTTCCCATTCCATTTTTTCCATTTTTCCATTTTTTTTTTGTGACGTAGACTAGACATCAGCCCATGAGAACGAAGCCACAGCAAGGAGCAGACTACTTCACGCGAACATGACCCAACTTCGTCACAATTCTCATTAGAACTGCGTATTCGCTTGCTGCAGCGTTGAAATGTACATTCCTCTACCCACCACTACCTTCTGAATATTCCCCATGATGCAGAATCACTAACGAGGAACAATCGAGGCGGTTAATCCGAATGCTTTGGCAAACCTCGGGCGAGAAGCTGTTGGAGCGTGACGGTAGTGCACTTACAGAATTGGGATCAGATTCAGTTCAGACGCGTTGGAGCCGGTGGTCGCCCCACAGCCCCGAGGGCAAATGGCTCTGTCTCTATGCTCCTCTAACACTGACCTCACTCTAAGTTCACGTCTGCTGGCGCCCTGTCGATTGTGAGTCACCTAGTCTCGCGCTGCTCTCGCCCGTTCTTCCGCCTCCAATCCAACCTAGCTGCCAAATCTTTCGCTTTCTGCTAAGGTAGTCTACTTAGGGGCCATTATTTTATGAGTGACGCTCTGGGAGGAGGATAGGGGGTCTGAAAAAACGTTATGGGTGTGTTGCAGAGTAACAGAGAAGAGTCTTGTGCCGCGTAAAGTAACGATCGACGACACGAGAGACCGTATCCTCGATGGTTCATTTCTGTAATGTGACGTTTGGACGAGTCTCGTTATATTTTCAGTTCTACAATCTGGCTACCAAACAGGAAACACGCACAAATTTTTTTTTTTTTAAATTTTGACTGCTTAAATTTTAATGTTATTTACTTGGTCCTAATAAATAGATTACACGGCCATGGAAAGCTAACCCGGCGAAATTATTACCACAACGTGTTGCTTCAAAAAGAAAACTGATCATCAAATTCCACCGATCTACAGTGGCCAACGAGAAGCCAGGGCAAATATTTGGCCTCAAGTTTACTGAGAATACAAACTATGCATTGATAAGATCGAAAGTAAATATTTAGAATGAAACTTTGACAAAAGCCCCCATTGTACAAGAGGTGGCTAAGGTGATTGACACGTAATTGTGTTTGATACAGTGGTATGATAATCAGCAGCACTTTCGTTGGTAGCAAATACTAAAACTTTGATAGGCATCACTAGATGATTAGCACGTAATTGTATTTAGAGATATTTCATACATTTGGTATGGTAATCAGCAGCAGACTCATTCGTAGCTAATACTAGAACTTTGAAAGCAATCGCAGTAAATAAAGCGAATGTTATGAGTATTCTGGTCATCCTCACCAAATAGTGTTACTAAATTAAAAATCAAGTAGATTTATAGCAGAATTTATCATTTGCCATACTTCTATCTGTAAAAACATGGATTCGTTAAAAGTTTAAACAATCAAAGTTTAACATTGTACTAAGTTTAAAGAGTAATGCATTCTTGCGAATGGAGAGGGTTTCATTATAGATGACTTTTTTTCTGCATTTTAGTCTGAAGAAAAATTTGATAAAATTTGAAGTTATTCTATTTATCTAGTGTTTAATACGTCAACCGATGAAAGACCAGAGGCGTCAAAAAGGTCGATGACTTTCAGTCTTCGGTTATTGCCACGTCAGTGATTACTTTCAAGTTCTTTCATTTTGTTAACATTGTTTTTGGGTCACATTCTCTCGGTAGTTTGTTTTGAACCGACACCAATACTGTCTAGGACAGTTGCTTTACGTAAGTCTATCGCGTGGGTGTGGGTCTCGGGACTTAGCTTTGTGAAACCTGCGGGGGATATGCAATAGGTATTATTTTTCGCGAATCGGTAACTCTAACCCGTAGTTGCCACTCGGAGCGGTCTTTTTTTTACCACCATGCTTCAGCCCGATTCCTCGCCATGTGAGTTAAGAAGTGGAGCTCCACCCATAACTGAATTAGTTGTTTTCAAAAGGGAACAGGTCCACTCCTCGATGAGCCTTCGTTACCATGTCCTTTTATGCAAGCCAAGGCTCATGCAAAAATGGACTTGTTCCGTTTTGAAAACAACTGATTCAACTGGATCAGAATATTCCAAGTTGACTACCATGCCGGACAGTCACTCGCAAATTCAGTCGTGCATCACAGGGCATTAACTTTGAGGAACTTTCAACGTTGCCGTTTTGCCTTTAGGCTAAAATTAATAATTTGGATTGGAAAAAAATTCGGTTGGATATCCAATCTTATACTTGGACGTATTTCTGCCAAACGGAACTATAAGAATTAAGACATGAGCCCTGAGACCCATAGGAATACATGCATAACAGGGATTACGTTATAATGCACATAGTTCTGTTTGTCAGAAATACGTCCACTTGATGCATTTCAATATATCAATGACACATCCATAGTTTACCACAATAACGAGACAGCTACCAATTTTAGCATCTATGAGGGGATTAACTGACATGAAAAATATGAAAGAAGGTTTAGACAGGTCTTGAAGTATAACTGTGAAATTATTACCTACCTTCAAAAAGCTTGCTTTGAGTCAAAATATGAGTTGCAAGAGCTTAAATTGGGTCCATTTTTCAAAAAAAATATGAATAATTTATTAGATCTTAGTGCCATTTTACCGTGAAACCACAATGTTCTGGTATGAATTAGTTGTTGGTTCAATAATTGTATATCAATTGTGGTTCTTCCTTAACAAAGTTATCTAAAAATAAAGGGAATCCTTCTTAAACGCTTTCAATAACAACATTGCTACTTCAAGTGAAAGTGGAAGCTGAAACCATTAACACAACGAAACAATCAAAACTTTTTACGTTCAGTATTAAGCGTGCTGCAATTTTTTAAAAAATACTTTTGATCCAGCCTCACTAAATTTACGTCACATTAACACCGCAGTGCATTTTTTTAGCGTCATCATCTTAGCGGCTTCATGCATAGACCGTGAGGTTAATTTTTCATCGGTTTACTACTAGTTCATCGATTAATTTTGAACAGTGAACAATTTACACCTAAAAAGAAAATAATAATTCTATGAAAATATGGCTTCAGTGTGTGTTTGCTTGACTTCAAAACACACATACGCTTCCTCACCAGAGGCACTCGGTCACTGCGCTGTAGAGCAGCACTGATATGCCGTAATACTGGTAAAATTGTGTGCATCAAAATTACATTCAAGCACATTCGTGAGTCCCTCGAGAAAATTATCACTTCCATCAGGAGCATTGGAGCAACATTTAATTAGACTTGTATATGCCAAAAGAACCTATGCTACGCGCAAATCCTATGCACTTAGTTCCTTGTAGCATAAAGACGTCCAATTTTACCTAGTATTGCACGGAGGTTAAGGAATTTCGCATTGAATGAAATACCATCACTGCAAAGCATATTGCATATTTTTTGCGTTCAAACCGAGCATATCTTTCCTGGGCAGTGGGTGCAACTCAGCTTGATCTTGACTCAAAATCTCATACTTTCATAACAATAAAATTGTTTTTCAGGATAGATTTTTTTATATTGGGTACTTTTAAGCGGATTAATTTTGGCCAGCCATTGCAAATAAAGACGAAAGACAATGAAATTTGTATGGTTCGATCGTCATTCTTTTTGCGATAAACAGTGCTTTATCATTAATTTGTATTAGATTTATTTTCTCTTTTTCTTTCGTTTTTTCTCCTTTTATGAAATAAAGTATTGATGGGTCAGAAAAAGGAGGTATTTAT
Source organism: Bemisia tabaci (assembly GCF_918797505.1). NCBI lineage: Eukaryota > Metazoa > Arthropoda > Insecta > Hemiptera > Aleyrodidae > Bemisia > Bemisia tabaci. Next base: position 38,300,617 of record NC_092795.1, read on the forward strand.
TTAGTCGTGCCAAAAAATAAATGAATGTAAATAATGCCAAAGAGCAACATATTTGTGAGTGAATTGCTAGGGCGCGTCGCCAAGCGTATTGCTACAGCACCGCGCGGGCAAAAACAGTAAAGAACGCCTTCAACTTTTTTGACGCAACACCGACAGTCACTGAGTACGAATAGTTGTATCCCAACGTTGAGATCACAAACACGTTGCAAGGCCCGAGGTTTAGAGCAAGCTTCATGAAATCCGCTAAGTATTTTACACGTTACCTAAACAGAGTTACTTTCAGCGAGCCATGGGAAGGATGATTCCATGGTAAAATTGAGGCTTAGAGGTTTTTTTTTTTTATACAATTTCAGGAGTGAAAATTTTAATCAGGTGTTGAGAAGTTTAGAAAACACAATTACTTAAATCGATTTGGACTTTCCAAATGTTTTGTATGTTCTTCAATTAGAGAACAGAAAGCAGAACATATATTTTTGGTAGTTTGGTAAACATAATATTGGAACGTTCATGGAAAATGAAATCGGCAATCGAAGTGCGACTTTTTTCATTAGAATCAAGATTTCATTATTATTAAATTTTGAACACAAATATTTTTAGTTGGCACTAATTTTCATGTACATATAAGTGAAAATCTTGAACCTAAATACCTTTAATTACAAGAAAGATAATAATTCAGGGGCTCTGAACTTTGTAGTCGTAGTTACGAGTTACACATAGAGTGATGCTGTCTGCTCTCGATTCAAGAGCTTTGTCTTCTAAGTCTCGTAATTACGGAACTAATGGCCTCTGAACACGAAGTGGAGGATGCTTCAATGTATTTCGGAATCACAACTTTTAGGCCCAGAGTTTTTTCGTTCAGTCCACTCCAAATGTTGAGCATCTCATCACTGAAACATTATTAATATCATACCAAGAGCTAAGAAACAACACTGCTTAACTGACAAGTTTGGCAAAATTTGCCGCATTCCGCAGTATAAAATACGTAAAACTGACGATTTCCGTTTTTTCCAATTTTGTGGGGCAGCGCAGTATCGTAGTAATGGCACTGTAATTTTTGAAAAAAAAAATAAAAATCTAACCTCAAAATTATAAAAATGGCGAAGTTTCCTCTTCGTCTTGCAAAATTTTCAGTTTGCAGATAGGCGGTATCGGTACCTAGCCATAGATACAGTTTCCCATCATTCATAATTCCCTTTGTCTCACATCATCTAATGAAACACCTTGTTTGTTACAGGGAAATTTCCTCATCTTGTCTTTCGTCATCGGTGCGATCAGCGAAGAGGACTCGACGGAGCCAGCCTTCTCGGATCAAGACAACGCATACAGCAACGTGACAGTGGTAGTCCTCCCAGACCACGATCAGGACCTCAATTCAACCTCGGAGGACACAAAAACTCAAAAGCGGGGCATCTTCGGCGTGGGCTACGGTCTCGGCCAAGGCACCGGCTACTACGGACCCTCTGTCTACGCGCCGGCTGCCTACGGAATCCCCGGAGGCTATGGCCACACCTTGGGCGGCTACGCCGTCGGCCACGGAGTCAAGTTCAGCGGGATCCCCGGCGGGGTCTACAACCACGCTCCTGCCCCAGCTCCATTCTACGGCTTCAACTACGGCTACAAACTGGGTCAGCCTATCAGCCACGGGGTCGTCAAAGCCGTCACCATCCATCAGGAAGTCCCGGTCGCCGTCCCGCAGCCGTACCCAGTCCCGGTCGAGAAGAAAGTCCCGTACCCAGTCAAAGTCCCGTATGCAGTTCCAGTCGACCGACCATACCCAGTCCACGTCCCCAAACCATACCCAGTGACAGTCGAGAAACCAGTGCCGTACCCGGTGGAAAAGCCAGTCCCGTACCCGGTCAAAGTCCCCGTCAAAGTCCCAGTCTCACACCCGGTCCCGTACCCTGTGCCCAAGCCGTATCCAGTTCCCGTATCCAAACCTGTGCCCGTGCCATACCCACAGCCGGTGTATATAAAGAAGACAATCCCGGTGTATATCGGAGGTTCAGGTGGCGGACACTCGTATCCGTTACCGCCCAGTAGTAGCGGAAGTGTGTACCCACCTAGCAGTAGTGGGAGTATATATCCGCCTAGTAGTAGTAGTAGTAGTGGATGGTATCCACCTAGTAGTAGTGGGTGGTATCCACCGAGCAGCTCTGGGCATACACCACCCACCAAGTACCACAACCCGACCTACATTAATGCGATGGGTGGTTTTGCTAATACTGCAGGTGGGCTCGGTAAGTACGGAGGCATCTCTGCAGGGTCAGTGCCCTACGGACCCGTTGGAAGTTATTCAGAACACCCGGAAGTGGTCAGTACTTTGGACGGTGAACATAGCAGCAGCAGTGATACGAGTAGTCCCAACATCGGCGCTCCCGAGAACTACGAGAGTCCCAGTTACAGCGATGAGGCTCACATGACACAGATAAGTCGTTCCTGAAATACCACTATGCCTTTAACTTGTGGATATCGAGACAGACGGCAGATTGCAAATAATAGATTACAAAAGATAATGGGCTAATGTGCCTATTCTGTATCTCCAATTTTGCTGGAGATTTTATCTTCTTATAATTATGTTCCCTCACAGTTCACTTTAAGAATGTGAGCTTAAGAAATAGTATGAATTTTACCACCAACTTGAGGTCTAACGACTCTTCCTTCATTCAAGTCAATTAGATGGCATACTATTTCTTTATCTGAACGTCTTTTCTATGACCAACCTTTGAACTTACGATGGCCAAATTATATAAAATTACGAGGGATCTAGTTTATTGACAAATATGCATTTGTGGCTGTTAAAGAGGGTATATTAATTTAAGGTAGCGCACTATTTAGGAGTGCGATTTTCGCCCAATTGGACTAAAAAATCGAGATTTGAGTTTGCGACGGGAAAATAACTGTGGTATAATCATATTCATGAGATTGAAAAAACGCTTTGAATTTCAGTTCGAAAATGAGGTGTAAACTTAATGGATTTAAAAATATTGGATAGCTCTCAAAACTAGGGTTTATTACTGCAAAATTCACACTGTGTGTTTGTCATATAATTTGATTTGAACACATTCGGCGATTAATGTATACCGAAATTTATTCGCTTTCCCCGATACGATTTCGATCTTGGAGTTTTTGATGCTCAGGTATCTTACTTCCTAGATAGTTACATTTTGTTTCATTCTATTGTATGTGTATGCCTTACAAATTTAGATTCTTCAACAAATAATTTGTTTATTTACATCTCTTATTATATTAAGCATTCCTTAATACTGAGTGCAAAATAAGGTTTTTGGCATGATTGTACTACTCAATTTTCTCCATCAATAATTCTTCTGTACTATTCCCATTAATGCACTTTAAGACCTATATTATGATCGCAAGATTTGCAAGAACGTGATTTTTTGTGTCATTAGCGTTGAAAAAGGCATGTTTGCGCCTCAGACATTTTGCGTTTTGTATGTACTACAATTTATGGTAACTTATTAGGTTAAATTAATCAAACTTTTCATGCTCAGTCATCCTAGATTTAGTGCCAATATTAAATTATCTCAGTAATAAGTAATGTGATAAATCATTTTTTGCGAAGATTTAGCGGTTTCGTAAATTCATTTTTTGGTCAAGTAAAAGAACTTTTTTATGCGTATACACATAAACATATACACTTATGTTTATGAACGCGTCAGTGACTCATTGTGAAAACTTTGTGGTGGCAGCAAACCGCCATCCAGTCAGGGCTGGAGGCGGTGCGCCTTGCACTCGTCCCTTGTTGTATGGTGGTGGGTCACCGGCACAAACTATTGCACATTACAGGCAAATGAATTCTGCAATTTTGAAATGGTTTAAGGTTAAGTGCCATTTCTGCGATATAACCTCACCACAACTAACCTTTTTCACACTAATGAAATGTATTGTGCCAATTAACGCATAAACTCTACATTCTTAGGATTTAAAACCAAGAATATAATTGCGAGGAGACAAAATGGTAGAAAAATGTGGATCCATCTGAAATACACACCCTGGTAAAAATTGGCGGTAGGAGCTGCGTTTCAAAATACCACAGGAGTACTTATGGCCGACTAAAGAAGGCCATAGAAAATCATACAGCTGGTCGTAGAAAGCTGAGAAAATCATACGGCCGGGCTACACGAAGCGATAAAAAATTATGCAGCCGGGCTACAGTTCCTATCGCCGGGCTTTACACTTTATTGCTTGGCTGTTGCTTTATCGTCATCGGGTATAAAAGGCTAGAAGAAATTGTGTAGAAATTCGTGTGCTTTGTAAATCCTTAAGTTTGTACGGAATCACCTTAATATTTACAAAACACACATTATATTTTCCTTTAATACATATTTTTTCATAAATTAAAATGAGAATAATCCATACAGAGTGTGCAAACATTTCAAAATCATGAGTTGAAAAGCACTGACTCCGCGAGATTAAATATTAGAGCCTAATACAAAGCGGAGCGGCGACGCACTGGCGCCTACAAACCTAACAGGGATACTTCACGCATTGCGCAATGCGTGAAGTATTCCTGTTAGGTTTGTAGGCGCTTTCTGCCCGCCCGCCGCGCCGCAGCGTGCCACGGCGCCTGAAGCAACTATTTCACACCAGAGGTATTGCACAGTATCATACGAAATTGAAGGCGCTCCAACATATTAAGAATGCAGGCATCCTTCAAAAGTACGGAGCTTTCCTCGCAAATTAAATCAAGATACTACGGCTTCAAAAGAGAGCAGTAGTCCAAAAACTCACTAAGTCCTAGCATCCGTAATTAGTAACGTTTAGCATACACTTTTTCGCCTGGCTGTTGCTTAATCGCCATCGGCTTTAAAAGGCTATTAGAAATTAGGTAGCCGACTATAGAGGCTATTGGAGATCTTACAGCCGGCTTTAGGTCTATGGTATTTTGGAACACAGATTCTACTGTCAAAGTTTACCAGAGCATACAATAGAGTAATCGTTCATTTGTTTAATTTACTCGAAAATAATCGAAACCCTTAATTTAAACTTTGTATTTATAAACCAATTGAGTACCAACACTATTTATGTACCAATTAAGTAGTGCCTCTAAGTTTAATTGTGTTGTAAATAATTCGGTTTTATCTCTGTGCACTTGAGGAACGGCGCAAAGAATTATTATTGTTAAAGTTGCTGGTCTGTTGATAACTCACCCAAATATTATTTTATCTATCAGATTGACGGTTAACAATGAACAAACAAAGTTTAAAATCCTCTGCTGTTCGCTCTCTCTGATATTTAGGACATAGTTGAAAGTTACCACTTATTTGGATAAAAATACAAATTATTGTTAAGTTTTCTTCACATAAAAAAAGTTTTAACACACTACCGTCTTACTATCTGTCACGTCGATAACTTTCAAGTATGTTGTAAGATACAATAATTTTCGTCTGATTGTTAAAAAATCTCATCTAGTTGTTAGAATTTGGGGAATTTGTAATGTATAAAGGTCAAGTATGTGAGTCTCATTTTTTCTGGCCTCTACTTGTTTAAATTAAGCACTTGATCTAGTTTTTTGCGTGATTTTTAACCTTATGAATTTTATATGGATATTAAAGCGTGCACCTTTTAAATTGTGTTTCTTTCTTTTAAAATACAACTGGAGTTAATCGCAATACCAGTGGTAACTGATTGGGCAAATGGTAGAAAAAATATAGTAAAATAAACAATAAAGAAAAATCATTTAGCAGAGGCTCGTAAAGGAGGAACTTGCTCAACTTCTAACGATCATACAATGCAAAAGGTAGCCCAAACCGATTAACGCCGATTTGATTTTTTTTCTGACTCGGTCCTTTATTGGGCGAAGGTTAGTGGGACGAGGCACTTTCAACGTCTTTATATCCCCCTTGATTTATGATGGCTCTTGAGCTCGCTTTTTTTTCTCGGCTAAAGTGGGAGCACAAAAATCGTGCCAAAAAACAAAAATCACAGCTATCTATTCTCATCCATAACTCCTGTTTGATACAGAGTGGACTCAGCACCTAACATGTCAGAGAAGCTTTAATGGAACTGAAAATGCCCATAGATTGTTGAAATGTTCATAAAATCCAAAGGAGAGGCAGGGAGGGAAGAAAGGACACATTTTTCATGACGTAATTTCATGAAAAATGTCGGGTTTTATAAAGTTTGTAAAAAAAAAGACGAATCTCTATTATAAAAACTAAGAAGATGATACGAAGCAAAGTGTGACTTGATTTTTAAAGGAGAGTCGGGCATGAGTGACAAATGAGATGCGGTGCAAAGAAGGATAGGGTCCATTTGCATAGTTCGAAAGATGATGTAATTTACAAACGGCCCAAACTGGAGAAAATATTAAGAGTACATCCAAAACTATTCCAAAAATGATCTCTCTGCTGTATCACTTTTTTATTTCTTGTTTTCAAAATTAAAATTAGTTCATGGTTATTTACTGGTTTTCACCCACGATAAACCTTCAAACAATACCATAAAGTGCTCTAATGAGCATTTTATTTTGTCTTGTTCATTAAATTCCTATCAGCTAAATGCAAACTTTCCAGCAATGTGCATTAAATTAAATCCAGTACCGAGAACAATTTTGTCCAGGGTCATAAGATCGCTGATTGCGCCTCGCCAAAATGTCATGTAACTTAAAGGGCCCAAAAATCTTTAAAAATATTATCATGTATGGAGTGCTGTCATAAATTTTGAATGTCTTATAAACCAGTTTTCAAAGAGCATTTATATCAAAACTTTCTTCATACTCCCTTGTGTATGTAACCTCAGCATATCTTGATGAAGAAGACAGTCCTGGGAAAGGTCAGAGAGCTGCACTGTGACAAGTGTGACACATATTTGGATTAGATTTTATTCTCCTTTTGGCGTGCCTATTCATCTCCATTTACAAATAAATGCATTTGTTTATCACAAAGAACTGACCCGGTTTCATGATTTCTGAGAGTCCATATTTTGCTCAACTTATTGGATTTTTTTATTTTTTGGGGAGCCAAAGACTGAGCCTTTCAAGAGGAAGAATTTCAACATAGAAAAGAGGTCTCGTGGAAAGTACTCTCAATTCTATTTTATTTTTTGTCAGATAAGTGATAAATTAAAAGATTTACAATTTAAGACTTTCAAAAGCATACTCCGTAAGAATTTCAATCCATATTGAAATTCTTGATCATGTAAGATGAGCTATGTTTTTGAGAGAAAATATAAAACCAAGACTTTAAATATACGGCTGGACAGCAGTCTATCGTCTGAAAAGCAAACTTTGATAATCCAAAGGGGGGTTGGCGCTCCAAAATACGCACTAAGCACGAGCCAATTCGGTGACGAGCGATCGAGAGGGTTGTTGCATTGCTGGGCGCGCGTTCGGCTCAAAGTTCACTTCCAAGGACGTTAGGTGTCGTGACGGGTCTTCTCAGCCCCGGCCGCGACCGATGCGCGACGGCAGTGGAAGATTGTAAACTTGGCTCTCTCACGGTCTCGTGCGGAGAAATGTGTCAAGAGCAATGACCACGCGCGCCTCGCCAGTTACGCATACGCACGTGTATGACGCGCTGCAGATGAATTACCTCCTAGGATAACTCATGTAGAAGAGAGGAAGTTTGGGCACGAATGGAGATGTTTCATGTGGTAGGAATTTGCGATTTGACTGTAGATTCTTCTGTAAAAGTTCGCGAGAAACACGATGGTGCCACTGGTTTTCTTTGAAATCAACTCCAAAGCTCAAAAAAGCTCTCATATTGAGGCCAAAACTGTGGGGATATCCCACGCTATCCTGAGACTCCACCTCTACATAAAAAAAAATTCTCCATGCAAAGATAGGGAGCAAATACATTAGCAGGGTTGCCGTGTTTCCAGTTTTTGAGTCCCCAAATAAAGTGGCAGCCCTGTCAATGTATTTGCTCCCTATCTTTGCATGGAGAGTTTGTCTTGATGTAGAGGTGGACTCTCAGTATAGCGTGGGAGATCCCCTCCATTTTGGCCTCGACTTGAGAGCTTTTTTTTAAGCTTGGGATTTCAGAGAAAACCAGTGGTACCATCGTGTTTCTCGCGACGTTTTACATAAGAATCAACAGTCAAATCGCAAATTTCTCACACGTGCAACATCTCCATTGGCTTTAGAAATATGGCAACAGCTCCAATACTCCTTTAAGTTCTAGGAGCGGAAATTCGCAGAAAAAAAAGTAACTAAGATCTTGCGTTAATTTGGGAAGTGAGACACGAAGTAACACAAGCGCTTGGTTGATTTTTTGTGTTAGGTGTCCCTGTGTCGAATGAGCAAAGTCTTTGAGTTGAAAATCTGCGACTTCGTTAAAATTTAGTTGCCACCCGCTAGGAACGAACGTGGATCACATCGACGGTAATCCAATTCACCAGCCACTCGCAAGTTACTGAGAATGGAGAGGGAAACAAGAGTGCATGAGCTCGACAGGACAGTTTCTTTATGATACGATGTCTCATAGTAACTTACGGTTTGGGTTGATTTGACACAAAATTGTGTTGAGCAACCAGTCGGTTGGGTTGATCTGACTCAAAAAAGGAACAAAAGTTAACACAGAGCAACACCAAACACTGAAATTTTCAACTGTGTTATTGCTTTCAAAATAGACATGTAGAGGAATGTGCGATCTTGATTACTGTGTCGTCACGTACGTTTACTTAAGATGGCACTGTACCTTCTTGAAGAACGGTTAGAGAATCATTCAGTAGATAATTTCTGGATTTTAGTACTTTTCATATTCCCCCAATCATCAATTCACGCTATAGGGCATAAGTATTCGTGCGCAAAATTTGACCAAGACGTACTTTAAATATAACTCGCAAGGTAGGTCTCCGATGCGCATGAGAAATGCATTTTTTTTTCGTTTTCCGATCTGCGGTATTCATTTGGGATGCACATTTTAAAGTTATGTCCGAATGTTTCTCGGTCGAAGTTTGTGTGCGAATACGTGGTGGACTTCTCCGTGATTTGACATCAGAAGATTTTTGAGAATTTTGAGTGGTATTGGTGGTTGTGTTGTAATGTATGCCCGAGCAGAGTGGCATCTTGGTGTACCTTACATGCTAGGTAAAATGTTTAACGCAATCACTGCACTGAGAAAAATCGTATTTGAGCATTTAGTTCATTTTTTAAAGGCTGGTCAAAATATCAGTTATCTTTTGGAACTTCGTTCTCTCGGTAGTCCACGGTTGACGCAAATCCACCGCATGGGGACATTCGATGACAATCTATATTTCTCATAATTTTGCCTTCATATTTAGGTGGTTTTTGACTGCATTGTTGAATTATACTTACTATAATACTAATTAAGAGTGCAACAAAATAAGAAAAATAATCATTGGTTTGATAAAATTAGACATATCTATACTTTTTACCAATAAAACTCTGCCTTTTAATACATTTTTTGGTCACTTCGAATTGAATCCGGCGGTATATGAGGCACACAGTACAAGATGTCTATCCTTGGGTCATGGTAATTGCCAGTAGTGACAAATGTTCAAAACAGGCGTTTTTTACTTGGGACAAGTCTTTTAAACAGATGTCATTAAAGGTATTGCAACAAGTAAGTCTTCGAGGTATCATCTTGACTCAACAAGTGCTCCAGTTTTTTTTCAAGCCGGATTGCAAACCAGTTTCAAAGGATAGATGTTTCGAGTCTACTTGTACTTTGACAATTAAATAAACAGAGCTGTTTGGATGGGCCCCGAATAAGTTGGAAGAATGTAAATGTCTTCACAGTTGAGCAATGAGCAACTCGAGTTGGCGCCTCTTGCGGCAGAGTCCTGAAACTGGAGCATGCCCTTACGTCCATTGCAAGTGTGCTGGAGAGAGGAAGCAATCGGTTGTGTCACTACTAAAAAAAATTCGCCCGAATTAAATTAAACATCGCCGCCAAATTTGGGTGGCATTTTAACGAGCGTCCGTTTTTTGCCTTTTAATCGTGCTTCAAACGGTCCTTTTCATTGGGGAGAAAAAAAATTGCCGTGACTTGCCATGGGTGCCAAATCACTAAAAGGTTCTAAAACTACGTGTTTCAGTGTTTTGATAAAATCACTGTAGAAGACAAAAAAATAATCATAAAAATATACCAAATACTACTTAAATATTTTTCTTTAAAACTTTTTTGAAGGTGTGTATTTTTACGTTCCGTGTGATTTTTATAAGGATCTAGATAACTATAATTTGTCATACTTTCACCGATTATGCTGAGTAAGTTGTCCCATAGAAAAATAGTTAAATGGAGAAAATTGAGAAAAGATTTTGTGATAATCTTTAATAGGAATATTTTTAAATATACATCGAAAACTAAATCTATTTCTTAATTTTTTCTCGTGTTCAGCAGGACTGATAAATAAGTAAGGCATACTTTGATTTCTTAACTCCTCAGTGGTCATTTGATGCCTTCGAAGTAAATGACCCGCCATAATTTTTCAATTTATTCAGAAGCACGCTGCGCTTGATAAATAGCGTCGTAAGATATGGAACTGGCTTAAGTTGTTTTAAGCTGCATGATAACATTCTACCCATTTCTTTCAGTGGCTTGTCGTGCTTTGCGGTGTATCGATTGATCTGCCATTTAAACCTATGAAAAAAGATCGATAAACAGAGAGTTCGCAATGAACACTTTAATAATCGATTCTGTACCACAGCCTTAAATGGGAAAATAACGATGATCGATCATTTACGCCTCGCCTTTGATTTCAGTCAGTGACGTTACGCCGGAATGATCAAAGGAGTCCCTCCTCCTAATGCGTTGCTCAACCATGCCGTTCTCAATATCAAATTTCTTGGTGAATTTCTTGTCATGATCGCTAAAATATACATTGATTATGAAACTTCAATCAAAAGAACCTGCCAAACAGAAGCTCTTATTTTGTGTTGCCGCTTCTTGATTTTGAAACTGAGTCATATGCGCTATCTTTTACCCGGTAATCTCACCGCGGGATTTGTAAGTTGTGCGCTAGAAACAAGACAAATACATGAAATTGTATAGGTAATAAACCGTAAAGGATCTTCATTACTGATATCGATGGTGAAACTATAGAAACTCATCTCTTGTTTGGTGATGTTGCACATTTTATTTCTTGGAGAACCACCAATTATCGTTCATGCATAAAATATTGATCGATTTCCCTCCCTGCCCCCGGTTTTCAGAGTATTATTAGGCACAAGAAGACGCCAAGTAATTGTCCTTCTAAAAAATATGATATTACGATGAGTGTCAGGAATCTGTTCATCAAGATTAGACAGACAGTGGTGCGGTAATTAAAGGGGGCTTTCTAGGAGTTGCAAAAGAGGAAGGTTTCTGCTATCATCTTGCGCATTCGTTTACTCTCCCATAGATCAACTCTTTGTACACACCCCTATCAGAAACTATCATACTGAAAGCTTCGAAACTTCTAAACTGCTGCAGTATAGGCAAAAATACGAAGGTGCAAGTGGAAAAGCACTAATGCACAAAGCTTTTACCTGAAAAGTTCATATCCCGAAGAATTTGAAAATTTTCATTTAAAATGGATCATTAGATGGTTCTTTTTTGTACGCTTGTATTGTATTAAAAACGTTCACAGTCGAGGCACCTCTCCAAGATTGTTCAGATAGAATTGGAGAAAAAATGGATAGTAAGTGTTTAAGCCAATTAGGCTTCAACCCATATCTCCGTGATGACGGAGACATCTTATTAATGCATTGTCTAATTCATGTGCCTCATGTAATTGCCTACCTATGCTGGGACCTAAATAAAGTAATATCTTTGTTATTTTAAAGGTTATTCCTCAATTCCTCGACTACCCAACCTGAGGGCGTAACTACACTCGACAGTGAACCCTATCTTCCATACAATGCAATGCTTTTCCAGGCTCATCTCAATATGTAGTCACGCCCTCATGTCAGCCCAACGACGAATTACTTTATAGTTCCAATTGTTTTTAAATGTAAGCAAAGGTAAGGAACTAATCGGAATCGTACACAAGTACTTGAATTTCAGAAAATATATAATTGAATTGCCAAGCATCGGGAAAGTTTCTCCTCTAGCCGACAAACTTAAGGAGCAAACTCGGCAACACCGTTCTCGAAACTTAGATTCACGCCATCCAATGCAAAGGAGTCAGGTCCAAAAAAATCCAAAACAAACGATTTGGCAACTTTTCACGGTGCTCTGATTTCCCGCGATGACCACTCGGCTCTCGGCGGCAACCCCGCGGTCCGTTCTCACGAGCCCCCGTCGGGAAGGGGGGGCTAGGAAAGGGCTTTCGCAACCCTCGCCCTCGGCCGCTAATGAATTAATTGCCCCCCGAGCTTTTGCCCGTATAAATACTCACCGGCCCCCGGATCGGATCATAGTTCGCCTACTCCTTCGCTACCACCATGATCTGCTCTAAGGTAATTCAGTGTTTACTTGCAAATCCGAGATTCGTGCCCCCGCTTCGGTTGTGTTGTGTCGTGACTCCGGCTTGTGCCCTGTGGATTAAGCGCTAAGCGCTCTTCTCTTGTGGTCTTTCTTCTCTACACCCAACGCTTCGAACAAGAACTTGACTAGCTCACTCTACGATTGCATATCGTGGCTTATTCTAACCTACCTACCGTAGTTTTTTGCTGAGTGACCTTTTAATTGGGATAAATGATGGTGAAACGAGGGGTGCTGATAACGAAAGTTTCAACTTTTTAGAGCCCAGGAGACTAACAACTTGACTAGATCACTCTTCAATTTCATCTCGTAGCTTATTCCAACTTACCTATCATAGGTTTCTGTTTCGTGGTTCTTCAATTGGAATAAATGATAGTGAAACGAGGTGTGCTGATAACGAAAGTATCCAATTTTTAGAAACCAATAGACGAAGAATTTGAGTAGATCACTCTTGGATCTCATCTCGTGGCTTATTCCAACTTACCTACCATAGTTTTATGTTAAATGATAGTGAAAAGAGGGGTGCCGATGACAAAAGTATTCAATTTTTAGGAACCAAAAACCAACAACTTGACTAGATCACTTTTAAATTCCATTTCGTTCTTTTCGTAACTAAACTATTATCGTATTTTGTTTCGTGGCTCTTTAATCAAACAAAATTAATGGTGAAGTAACGAATGCTACTGAGATTGAATGTTGTGTCGTACTGTGTTTTTCTGGACATTTCTGCGAGATTAAAGATACTAGTGATCAAAATTGCCATTTTTCTTGTCTGTTAATATTCTCATGGGGAGATAATCGTAAAGGAATTTCCAAGTGATGCGGTAATTAACACATCGTGGTTTTCCGGGAAAAATCATTTAAAGTCCGAAAAAGCCTTTTGACTTTTTTAAAACTAACGCATTTTTAACTAAATTTGAGCATATAAATAAGTTACTTCATGCTTATCTTTAAATTAGAAATACTTTTGGTCAAATCATATTTAAATTTACTGAATTTTTTTTGTTCTCTTTTTTGAAAAAAAGTAGACTTAACTTTTTCGTTCAACCGGCAATCAGTCGCAATTTATTCATTTTTCTTTATTTATTTCACAAAATGCGTGAAAAAGGGACAGAAATACAGCTGCTTTCAATGTTTTTTGGCCTTTGAGCCATTTAAATATCAAATTTTCATCCCTGAGGTCTCATTAATCTATGAACCTCAAAAGCTCCTCTTTTAAACATATCGAGTAATTTCCTGCTGAAGTAGCCGAAAAACCTCTGCCAACTGCCTCTGACGTATCAGATACCTACTGCATACAAACGTTCTTTGAGTAAACTTAACAAAAAATTCTCATGACCCATGATAAGTTCTCTGTTTGTGATTGCAAAAATGAATATTTTTATTTTTATCACAGTGCCTTTGCCCCCTCTCGACGAATAAGGTTCATGCGACGCTCGTAGTGTAACAACCGCGCTAAAAGCCTCTCTTTAAATATGATTTTTCCAATGAATCAACCATGAAAAGAAGACAATTTTACAGAATATTGTACCTTTACAAATTCTCAGATTTCCTCCTCACGCACCAAGTAAAGTTGGACCGAAGTAAGCAGAAAGAAAGAAAAAAAAACATTTTTCGGTGATCGGGGGGGGGGGGGGGGGGGGTAGGAATAGTTTTGACCCAACACGGTCCAACGCTGCCATGCTAAGGAAGAACGCCATATGAACATTTGAGAGTTGCCAAATTCCCTCCGATAAAATGTTACTTTTTGAGGAAAGTTATGAATATTTTTCCTTGAAATTTTCAGAAACTTTAGGTGAAATTCCAAACAACATTTTCTGAAAAATTGGAAGAAAACTATTCATAAATTTACCAGGTAATTCGTGTTTAATAAATAGAAATTTGGCAATGCCTGAAGATTCATACGGCGTTCTTCCTTAGCACGGCAGAACGGGTCTGCAGTGAACTAGAGATGCGGCAGGATACTGATGATACGTGTAACAATGGGGTAATAGCGCACGAAAATCACGAGAAAAAATGTATTTCAATTCAGTTCTTAACACAGCTTTTGCACACTTCAAATCAGGCATTTTCAAATGTACCACGCTTGCCAGCACTTTTTTCATTATTTTTCAGAAATTTGGATTTCTCGGAGAGAGACGAAAGAGAGCCTAACCTTAGCATACCCAAAATCTTGCAAAGTGTTTCTCTTGAATGATGTTGAGTGTTGTCATGTGTTTGTTCTACCTTTATTTCTGCATGTCGCAGAAATGAAACGATGAAAATCATACCGTGAGAAAGATGTGCAAAAGTTTGCAAGATTATTTGTTTATAATTCGATTTCACTTTCTAGCATCTCTCTTTGGGAGGACCTGCTTAACAAAAGCTAAGAAATAAGCAATCACAGACGCGGTTTTAAAAATGTGCGAGTTGTAGTGCGCTGGTTTTGCGTTAAAGAGTCAATTTGAGAAAAACCTATCATGTTCAACGTGAATTTTGCACAGTTTTACGTATGAAACATCTACGGGATACCTTAAGAGCTTTTACAGCTCCAGCTCAACCGCTGGGTACCTTTCTCTTCGATATATGATTTTAAAGAGGTAATCTTAAGGGTGGCCTTCTCTCTTCGAGCTCTACTTTCAGTCTCATGTCTAAAAATCTGTCATGTATTTTCTTCTTTCATACATTTTTGGCGGGACAGCAATTTTATTAGACATGCACTTTATCAAATATGATTCCATTTCACTTGCGAGAGCGATTCGAAAAGCGATCGACCAACTATTGATTTTCAAATTTTGAAACATTTTCGAGAATGCATAAAAGTTACAACACACTGCAGTCTGTCACATATGAGAATACAAAATTTCATTAGGCAATACAAGTTTTGTAAAAACTGAATTTCAGTGATTCCTATAGCCTTCTTTGCGTCCGGATGCACATTTCCTAAGTTTTTAAGAAGGCTATAAGAACCTTAATTCATAAAGATTTATTTTATGAATATTGATTTCCTGATTATTGGTGCTGAATGGCGCACAATAGGGAATACTTGAGGTTTTCTTGAGAAATTTTGCATCTTTTTTAGAGAAACAGCTTTATTTCTCAATAATTTGTTAAAAAACAAAGACGATGGAAACAATAGCCCTCGCCCTGATTTACTAATTACCCAGCTATTTTATCTTGCCTTTTTTAAAGTAAAGATTTCCAACTTTGATGCATTCATACTTACAATGCCACCTAAGTTGGGAGAAAAATGTTTCAACTCCTATTAGTTTTGCGTTTGCGTTTTTTTGTCTTCCAGAAAACATCAAAAGTGAATGCTACTTTCCCTGAAAATAATTTGAAAAAAAAATCACAAATTGACTCTGAGCATTCTTGAATTCAAGCCGCAAAAAGGCACCATTGAGTAAATCAATATCCTCTGAATGTCATGCTGTAAAGTAGATTTTTAACTTTTAAAAAATCAAGAATAAAGTGCTCATTTAAATGTGTAGGAGGTGAAAAATCACTAAAATCCAGTTTTTAATCGAGCTGATTTTTAGATCTTTCCACTTACGCAGAAATTTTTAATAAAAAGAGTGACTGTTTTAAAAAAAAAAACAAAAAAAAAAAAAAAAATGAACTATGAATAGAACAGTCGGAAGTTCAGCATCGAGGTTTGCTGTTTAATGACCGACAACTGTCCAACGTTTTTTGATTGCCCCTTTTTCCTCACTTCACCTTCAAATCAATGCAAAAGATATCCATGAAGTCAGCCTTAAATTCACGAACTTACCTGTCCCAAGCTTCTTACCGCAGTTCGTTCGTGCCTTCAGATGCTGCAATGCTAACCGCAGTGCCAAGGCAACTTTTCAATTAACCCAATAAAACGCTCTTAGCAGGGTCCGAGCACGTAGCCATCACAGCTCATAATAACCCTCTACGTGCACCGAAATTGGGCAATTTCCCGTTTTATGGCAACGTTGGAGGTCATACAATGACCCTTGTTGTCAGCTTGCTCCAGCATCCCACGTCTCCGGTCGATAATTAGGTGTTTGGTGCTAGGTTCACAGTCTCGGTGGTCCAAGGTTGCGTCACAGCTCAATTTTGGGTGAAGAAATATTGCATTCCTACCTGTACCTAGCCAGTTGCTAGATTTCCATGAAACACGCTCAGTTTACGGTTACTCACACGGGAAGTTTCATGCATTTTGACAATCAAGATTGCCATCCGGTCGTGGTTTTAGTTGAGTTTGTCGCACAAAATAATGCGAGAAGGAATTTTTCAAATCAGGTTTGGCATCGTGGAACAGCGTGGCGAAATTTATGGTTCCAAGACGGGAGTAAATCCATAATGATTGGGAGCACTCGGGTTATTTGCAGTTAAATTTTACGATCAAGACCAGTCGTATGCAAGAGTGACCCTCGATTTGATTTAGACTAGGGTAGACGGAGGTCAAAACATCGTGCTTTGGTCTTTTCGCGGAGAAATGGAGCTGACATAACCGCTGACCCGTTTTCTGGGTGAAACTTTCTGGACTAATAGCCTCTGATATCTGCGAGATTCTGCTGTAAAATAGCTCGTGAAATATCTCATTGATACTAATATCAATATCAGTTCTTTAGTTTACCAGATCGTTCCAAAATCGTTCTTAGGAAAAAAGTTTTTTTGCCGCACAATGTAAGATTGGTTCTGGACAATTTTTCTCCTGCACCTAAGAGATTTTTTATATCTTATATGTTCATATGTTCTTCCAATTATTTACATTGAATTCAAAAGATACGTCTACATTTTTACAAATTGCATGTGAAAAGCATAAAACTCTTTTTTGGCAATTGCTTTTTTTTGTAAGAACTCCTATCTAGGATCAGAACCCCTCGTACCCTGAGTCAAAGTATGGATTCACTTTATGAAAGTGATTTACAATGATTGTGCGATTTCACAAACTTGGTTTACTAACGGTTACTTAAATAACTGGTCATCAAAGCTTATGGGTGTTACCCATGACCGTGTGGAGACAGAAGGCTCATCGGTTGTACAAATAATTATTTTATTCATGCCACACCTAAATGGACCGCGTTTAACAGAAAGGAACCGAGTCGCATCAGCTATTGCCAAATTTAACTGAGCAATTTAATTTCTTACGTGAGAACGTTTGTGGGGATCCCTTTGAAAATTTAAAAAAATTTACCTCTTACCATGGAGAAAATTCACTGAAATTTCCACGAAAATCCGCACAACCGTTTTCATGTATAAAATTAAATTGCCCAGTTAAATGGCAATAGTTGATGTGGCTTTGGTTCCTTTCTTTGAAACGCGGTCCAACTTATAAAGTCCATCGTTTAGTTAAAGTTTTACTCTAATTTTTCCCTCGTATCTTTGAGTATAGAACTAACAAAAATTTAATCTTGTTTCAGACCTTGCTTACTGCTCTGGCGCTAGCCAGCTTTGTCTACGCAGAAGACAAAACCACAACTAAGGAGGCCGAAAAAGATGGCAAGAAGCAAGACAAGCGAGGTCTCTTCGGCTTAGGCTACGGATACGACTCCTACTCCGGCTACGGACTCGGCTACGGCCACGACTCCTTCGACTCCTTCGGACACGGACTAGGCAGCTACGGAAGCTACGGCAGCTACGGCTCCGGATACGGTCACGGTCACGTATCTCACGTCACAACCACCCTCACCAAGGAAGTTGCCGTCCCGGTTCCAGTCCCCCAACCCTATCCCGTCCACGTCGAGAAACACGTCCCAGTTCCCGTCCCCGTCAAGGTCGCCGTCCCCGTCGACAGGCCGTACCCCGTCCACGTACCCAAACCCTACCCAGTAGCCGTCGAGAAGCCAGTACCCTACCCCGTTGAGAAGCCGGTGCCTTACCCAGTTCACGTTCCGGTCAAGGTGCCCGTCGCTCACCCGGTGCCATACCCAGTGCCCAAGCCCTACCCAGTCGCCGTTGAGAAGCACGTGCCAGTCCCATACCCGCAACCAGTCTACATTGAGAAGTCTCACGGTTACGGACACGGCTACGGACACGGCAGCTACGGAAGTTACGGCAGCTACGGCCACGGAGACTTCTCCGGCCTGAGCCTGCATGGTGGTTACTCGTCCTATCATTGATCTCGCTTGTTTATTGTCTTCCTCTCTTCCTTCTTAGCTTTTAAGGTCTTTTGTAAATCAAAAATTAAATATAGGGTCCTTTTTGTACAAACTTTCTAAATATTTAGTTGATTTTTTTTTCCTCAGTCGCAGAGTGACCCTCCTATTTCTGGATCAAACGGGATCTAGATTCTATGAGAATACAAAGTATTTTTTGGTAGGTTTCAATTGGACCACGTCCAGCAGAAAGGAGCCAAATCACATCCGCTATTGCCAAATTTTACTAGGCAATTTAATTTTTTTTACACGAGAACGGTTGTGCGAATTCCTTTGGAAGTGCTCAGGAATTTGCTTTGCACTATGGAGAAAATTCACTGAAACGTGCACGAAAATCCGCACAACGGTTTTCATGTAAAAATAAAATTTCCCAATTAAATTTGGCAATGGCTGATGTGGGTTGGTTCCTTTCTGTTAAACGCGGTTCATTTTATCTTCGATGGGAGGAGAAACATCCAAAATTATTTAAAAGGAGGTGATAGGAATGCACAATTATTCGATTGAAAGAAGGACAAGATTTAATCCGCTATCCTTCGGCAGAAAGTCGTCAAAATTGTTTTATAAAAAACCTAGATTATTTTTACCACGAAGAGCAACTCAGTATAAGAAAATCTGTCATATAGACGCTGTTGTTCCTCCCCACCATAGGAGGACAGTGAACATGAACAAGTTTTTTTTTAGTCTCTACGTTCTTACCTTTTCGTTCAAGTCTCTTGACAGGTGTACTTTTTGAATACACCACAGATTATAATGCGATGCTTGAAATATATCGAAGAATAAGTTTGCTCTGTAAACAGAATTTAAAAGCTTTGGGCTTTCAAAATATTTCTAATTTCTACGTTCTTACTATTTCGTTCAAGTATTTTTAACGATGGCCCTTTTTTACGAATTCCACTAGTTTTGAGATCAATGACATAACTAACAAAAAATAAGCATATGAGCGTTTGTAAATATGTTGTAAGGAATGCGATAAAAATAGTCACAGTCATTTGATATCAGTTGAGTGAATATTATTGAATTCAAATAAGAGTAATTAAAATCGGAGAAAACATAATTAATTAACATATTTGCTTACAATCTAGGTACACATTAGGTGTCTTAAATGCACGGCACACTTTTTTTTAAGGGAAGCGAACGGAAACAGGCATGAAAACGTGGTTTGTTGTCTTTTCAGTTCCTTGTAATTAATTTTAAACTAACAAAAATGTCATCTCTTTCGGCCAAAAATCGTCTGAGTTACAGAATCCATAAAATAACATGTCACATTGACTCCTCGAGACTAAATTAAAAAACAGTAATATAATTTTTTTAAAAAAAATATTAAAAATAAAATAAATTTAAATGAAAATAAAATAAAAAATGGTTTAATTTTCGAAAGGAAAAGACACACAGAATGAATTCTGCAAAATATACCATTTACATTAAATGGTGTTTCGATAGAACTGGAGAATATTATTTTCAAGAAACAGTCAAATACAAATGAAATATTGATCCGTCACAAGTACAACAGAGCTCATGCAGATTGATTTTAATTCATACATGTAGGATATAGGATTTTAGATTCACACGAAACCACATTTTGATACCGTCTTCCATTTACCTCCCCTTAAAGCCTGTGCTGTATTTTTGGACACCTTTTATACACAAATTAACAATTCAGGAAATACTTCAAATTTCCTCGGATGAAAAAGGATGGTGCTGGCTCTTAGACTTTAGGCAGAATGATATATGGTCACAGGCAGGAAACTCGCCTCTTATCACTTACCGCTATAATTTTACCTTCAATATTATTTAGTGAGTCAAATTATGCATAAATGACACTTACTTAAAACTACCGGACATTTGATTCTTTTTAATTAATTTCCTGGAATCCATCTAAACTAAGAATCTAAAGATCACTTTCATTTTCTCTTCAAAGCAAGTGTGATCGGAACTCAAGTAATCAATGGACGAGAGCTTTTAATTGAATTATTTGTCCTTTTTAGTCGATTCGAAACAAGCATCTAAACTCACCAAATTGAATAGGAAGTACTGTGGATTATGAGACGACCAATTTAATCGCATGGATTTAGCAAGATGACCGGCGCATGCAGCACATTTGAGACTAGAATTGAGTTAATAAATGTAAAATATTTTCCTGTCATCGTTTATTAAAATCAACGGTTGTAAACGACTTTCAGCAGGTTTCATCACAGCTTGAAAAGATAAAATAGCTTCCAAAGATTCCTAAGGTACCACATTTATTTATTTTTTAATACATGAGCGTCCCAGCATTTTCTTGACGCCAAGAAATACGTTTTACGGACGGAGTGTACGGTATTTCACTAATTATGAGGGGAAAATGTATTTTATACTGATATTATATATTTATTTTTAAAAGCATGAATTTAGTAGGAATAAAATAAAAGTCATAGAAGAAGCAGTGAGAGTTGTGATAGGATATATTTAGGCCCAACACAACTGAACTATAATGCAGTGGCCGTTCTTTGTCAATTTAAATGAAAAATTTGGCACTCTTTTTTCATTTCCAGTATGCATACATACAGGTTGTTATTATTGCATATAATTTTTGGGAAATTTTCATACCAATCTTTGGTGCCACATTCATTTTTTCATCACATGATATTTATTTACATACAACAAGAGCGTCAAATCTAAAGTGCTCATTTTAATATACACCTGCCATTACTGAATCTCACAGCTGAGAGGAGAGGAAGCTGAAAGCTTCTGTCAGCTTTTTTTTGTAACGAATCGCATTCAATTTGATCATGGCCATAAACACAGAGTAATAAATGTCACACCAATCATATCTCTCAAGTGCTAATTTATAAAAACTGTATTATGAGGATATTTTAAGCCTCCAACTTAATATTTCTGGAGCCTTAACGCAAGAAGTAAAACTGATGCTTTCCGCGCTGGCACATTTTGAGGATGAATCACGGGGGAAAATTGGATCAATTTTATAACAAAAGTAACTAAATTCAGGAGTCTTTTGCCATGGAAAAATCTTCTTTTAAAGATTAAAAAGCCGGAAAATGTTTAGCCAGCGGAAAAAAAAGAAATTTATGCCTTTATTGAATACCTTTTTTATAGTCGAAACTTTAAATTTTACAAAAATTGGAATCGACTTGAAGCCATTCGTAAGTTACGTCTCTTGTATAAAAGTGGGGTAGAAGTTGAGAACGATGATATAAGTAAGTGACGCATGATAGAGGATGGCGAGGAGAGGGTCACGCATTGCATGACGTCACTCAAAAACCTATCTAAAGCGTCGCATTTTTATTGAGTTTAACAGTCTTGTAAATCGTATTGGTTAAAAATTTAAATCGTCGAAGCTCAATAGAGAAAAGTATCTTACAAGACATGACGCATAACTTTTTATGGAAAGTTTCAACTTGACCGGATGAGGGAAGGAGCTTTCGGCAGGGGGTGTAAAAGTCTAGATTTCAGTTTGAAGAAGGTGTATAAGTAACGTTAGAAGATTTGTGTTGCCCATAACTGAATAAGAACAGTTACATAAAATCCAGAAAAAGTAGACGTATAATTAAATTTTCTCACCCAGTTTCCAATAATTTAAATGCAAGGAACTCTAAAACGTGTTTCTTGTTTTACAGCATTTCCGAAAAATGTCACTTAAAATCGTAAGTTAATTTTCTTTTGGAAGTAATACATGGAAGGACGTCGAAATTTTGCAGTCAAAATATGTGTTGTGTTTCTTGTGGTCAAAAATATCCAATGCTATATTTTAAGGGTTAATAACTATTTATGTCATGGATTTTGGATGCTTATTTGGGATATTTTTGGGGGTTCATTTTTGTTTTTGATTTTCTCGAAGTTTGTTTTAAGTATTTGCTTTATTTTGCAAACAGGTATTCGAAAATATTCCCCTTGGAGGACTTTGTTAGTGGACGATAAAATTCTGAAGTCGAGATCTTGATGGCTCTTCCCTGATGGGCTTTATGTTTCAGGCTTTTAACATTGGCGGATCCAGCAAATTGGCAACATTTTATTCTCCATTCAAACCTATGGGACTGGATCGATCCTTAGAGGGGCTAAGCGCTCCGACAAGAATCGATTATTTAACATAAGTGCAAATGGAGGCGGTGTTGCCAAATTGCCAAAACCGCCTCTGACCTCTAAGAAATACCTCTCATCTATGTTCACGCCACATCATCTTATGAGCCGCACACCTATTAAGTTGACAAAGCTCATTAATGCGCTATTTTGAGGTTGCTCTTATGTCCTCGAGGCGGAGGATGGGTGTACGACCTTTCTCCGTTTAAACCTATGGGACTGGATCGATTCTCAGAGGGGCTAAGCGCTCCGACAAGAATCGATTATTTAACATAGGTTCAAATGGAGGAAATCCGGTGTTGCCAAACTGCCAAAACCGCCCCTGGCCTCTCAGAAAGGCTTCTCATCTAAGTTCACGCCACATTATCTTATGAGCCGCACATCTTTCAAGTTGACAAAGCTCATTAATGCGCTATTTTGAGGTTGCTCTTATGTCCTCGAGGTGGAGGATGGGTGTACGACGGCATTGGTGGATCCAGCAAATTGGCAACATTGTCTTTTCTCCATGTAAACCTATGGTCATGTATCGATCTTTGGAGGGGCCAGGTACTCCGATATATTTAGCGTAGGTTTAAATGGAGGAAATCTGGCGTTGCCAAATTTCTGGATCCGCCTCTGTAGGACGGTCTGTGGCGTTGTTCACGAGTCCTCGTTCTCGTCGTAGTTGAAGTAGGAGTCGGTCTGGACGGGGTTCTGGAAGCCGGGCGGGAAGTGAGCGAAGGCGCTGGGCGGAAGGAAGCTCTCGGGGGCTTGGATGGGTCGCTTCTTCTGCGGGTGGACTTTGGGCTTCTGCTGGGGTAGAATTGCGGGAAGGGTTGGAGCCCGGATGAGGGACCGCTCGGTGCAGCTGGGAAGACCGGGTAGACGGTCAGCGCGTTCGCCGGTGGCTCGCGTCGGTGCTGCTGCTGGTGCGCGTAGCCAGCGCTGTACGCGTTCGCGCCCGGCACCAGTCTGAAACACGGCAAGGGCGTAAATTTGTGATGAGCGGAGCAATACAATGCATTTGAGCGATTTGTTGTAAACAAATCAGACATTTTTTCAAATTCCGAGGCGATAATAAAATAATCTTACTTGAATTGAAATTTTGGATATTTTGCTAATTTCAGAGCGGTTAGTTCTTCCGTTGCATTGTAAAATATTCACCATAAAAATGTGCAACATTCAACAGTATCCGTGGATATCTCCAGCCCTTGAACTAAGATTGTTGGGCCGTAAGTCATGTTCTCCGTAACGTAATTTATGGACGGCCCTATACCTGTCTGTCACCTTCGGACTTTCATTAAAAAATAATATAGTTGAACACACCCTCTCCTTCTCCTTTTTTATTTTTTAGTATTTAGTTTTAACCCTCTGTGGCATATCATTACGAATTCGTAACGACGTATTTTCGAGGTTTCTAAAAATTGAATCTTTTCCCTGTTGCCATGATTTTGCAAAATTTCATCAGTTTTTTCTTTTTCTGAAAAATCGATTCCCTTAAGTTAAAAATTTTGAAAAAAAAGTTGGCACTCAATATTTTTCATGCAAGCTACAAAATAGATTAGTGTCCCCTAGAGTCTGAGATCCAAAATTAATTATTGTGCCATAGTGGGTAAATGGAAAAAGAAATTGAGCTACTAATGAAATGATCGCTGACCTGGGTGCAGGTCGACTCTGGTACTGAGCCGGGTGTCCCTGTCCGGGGGCAGGTCTCAGGGGCTGATGAGCAGCCGCGAAGTGGGCATAACTTGAGGCCTTGTTGGGGGGACTTTGATAGGGCGAATATTGAGGCCCTATCCCTCTCTTGTCTTGTCGCGACGAGCGCGTCTCCCAGCTTTCGCTCTCTTCACTGCTCTCAGCTCTCTCGGCTCTCTCAGCCCGGGCTCCTGCCACAACAAACACCACACATACCTGCAACAAATCGACAAGTTTGTTTTGATAATGCGTGATTGGCTCAGGAATCACGAAGGAAAATGAGTCATGGCTCTTACAATACTGCCGTAAGAAGGAAAAACGCCTTGTGAACAGGGTCGGATTTACCTATTTGCTGCCCATGGGCCGCCTGTATTTTGCCAGCCCCCTTTTATCCGTTTTGAAACATCAATAAATACCATCAAGAAAACGTGCCGGAGGGGGAGGGGTGCATACGCGTTTACCTACTCTTGTTGGATACATTTTTTGCGAAAGCCCTGTCAACACAACTGCAAAATTTCACGGAACTTTGCGCGAAAGTTAAGTTCTGTAAACCTGGAGGTGTGGACAAGGTCCTCCATTTATAAGTAATGAACCAAAAAATTATGGAAGAACAAACATATTTGTGGTTTAATAATTTTAACTTTCCCACGATGTTTACATGAATTCCGCGATGATTGCACTGTGTTTGGCGCAATGCGTAAAGTATTCCTGCAGTCTTGTAGGCGCGATGCGTTTCACGCAAACCGCTCCTGACCGCACTGTGTTTGGTGCAATGCATGAAGTATTCATGCAGTCTTGTAGGCGCTAATATGTGTTATATGTACATGCCGACCGCCGCGCCGAGGGCTATTCCTTTTCGTCTCAAGTCCTCATCATCATTCCTCTCTGCGCTGGAGCTCCGGGCCAAATTGCGTGTTTCGTTCCTCTCTTAACTCGACTAATTAAAGATGCTGTCTCTTGTATCACCGTAAAACGACAAATTTAGAAATTACTATACTCTCAGGAAAGGGAGATCTTGTCCCCTTATCTCATTGGTCATTTTTTTTTTTCCGATTTTTTTATACCTACATTTAAAAAAAAATTCAAAATTTGCCGCCCCCTAAATTTGCCGCCATGTGGCCACCCCCTTAATACGGCCCTGCTTATGAACCTTCAGGCGTTGCCAAATTTCCTTTGATAAAACACGAATTTCCTGATAAAATTAAGAATATTTTCCTTCCAATTAATAATTTTGTTCGCAATTTTACCTGAAGTTCCTGAAAATTTCAAAGATAAATATTTATGAGTAACCTACCGCAAAAATAAAAATTTTATCGAAGAAAACGTGGCAACTCTCGAATGTTCATACGGCGTTCTTCCTTAGCACGGAAGAATATTCATAGCCGATTTTATATCAGATTTTTCCAGTACTATAAATACAATGCAGGATTGGGTCCTCCCGGCAGAGAACGCAGAGGAAGGCCTTTCAAACCGTGGATTGATGGAATAAGGCAGGAAACGAGGTGTGATTTGCTGGAGAAACTATGGCAGGATCGCGATCAATGGCGTTCGAGTGTCGCAGAGTGCATGGAAGCGCCGTAAGAGCGGCATATTAGTAATAGTAATAACTACAATGTTACTAATGGGCGACAGTTGTTTCAGCCCTGGTAAGGATGCAGGATGGGCCAGTTGTAATTCCAATTCCAACTCGCTATTCCCGTGCATTTTTACCCGTTGCTTGGACAAAATGGGCTTATTACAAACTTCAGCTAGAGCAACAAGAAAAGGTAATCCTGTTAGCAAATGGCCCAAAAATCACGATTAGCGCATTGTGGAAATCTGAAATACACTCCTAACTTCACAATCCGCGTAAAAAGTATGCTTCTTTTCAGATTGCCGCTTCAAAAACGATATTATGACACAGGTGAACATTTCATGAGAGGAGTCGTTCCATCCCACCCTTGCGCCAAAGGATGCTACGCGGTTGTAGGACATTTCGTCCACGATTTTTTGTCCGCGCACCTGTTTTTTCTAGTAGTTTACGTCCACGTGTTATTTCGGCAAGAGAGTTTCGGTCCACGTACAGATTGAGACCCAAAATAATTCAAGTTCAGCGAACATTGTAATACATCTAAAAGGTGGTAGCACTGAATATGTTGGTATTTGGAGTGTAGCTAGGAAAGTTCCGTACTCTTAAAGGATGTCTGTCATTCTTAAAATGTTGGAGCGCCTTCAATTTCGTATGATACCGTGCAACACCTCTGTTGTGAAATAGTTGCTTGAAGCGCCGCGCCGCGCCGGTCAACGGCGACGAGCGTTACGCACGCATGGGCGCCTACAAACCTAACAGGGATACTTCACGCATTGCGCAATGCGTGAAGTATCCCTGTAAGGTTTGTAGGCGCCAATGCGCGTGTCGCGCTGGCAGCACGCTGCGTGCCGTTCCGCTCTGTTTGGCTCAAATATTTAAACTCGGGGAGTCAGCATTTCTAAGTCTCGAACCTTTTTTTAAAATGAAGCAATATTTTTATTAAAAGAAGTGGTACAGCCCTCGCAAAATTTTCACCCGTAGCGCAGTAACGTTTTTGAAGCGGGTAGCTTAAAAACGCACATTTCTACGCAGATCGTGAAATTGGGAGTGTATTTCAGACTTTTCCGATGTGCTTATCGTGATTTTTGAGCCACTAGGCCCGACCCGCGGGGCACTGCGGGCCTTTGAAGGGTGCTTCGCGGCCAGCAAAATCGTCCGTTGGCGGTTAATGAGAAAATAATTTTAATTGAATGACAAAACTATGTTTCAAAGACAAATTTCCCGCCAATAACAATACTATGTTTCAAAGACAAATTTCCCGCCAAACAATCTTCTTAACTACTTACTCCTCACTTTGAATTTCGATTCCTCCTTTGGACCGTCTTAATCCCCTTCCTCACCCCGTTCATCGAGGGTCTAAAAATTATTCTATTAGGATAGAAAGGATTTTCTACTAGAAACAACTCCTCTATATCTGCTCTAACTGAAGTTTGCAATAGAATACCTTTATACGGAGAGTAGGGACAACTCGATTTGTGTAGCTCTTAGAGCCCAAAAGGGCGACAACGAGAAAAACGAAAATCACTAGAAAAGTGCCGCTGCCAACCTATGCATTTGAAATATTGATCAATAGGGCCAACAGCGTATTGTAAACAAGGGTTTTTAAGGATTAGACTTTGAAGCTGAGAAAACTTAGGCAAAATCAAAGTTTCATACGTGTTTTTATAATTTTTGATCAGTGTACCTACTTACTCTCGCAGTTTAAATTAGTACCACTAGATAATTTGAGTTCATGGGTTGGCTGCCTTTTTGGGCCCTTAGAGCTACATGCCCTGATCAAACCTAACCTCCAAATGTTCGAGTTGTCCATACTCTCCCTTTAAAGGTACTCTAGTTTGCAACAGGTACATTCGTTTTTGCGGCTGAAGTCAAAACTCGGCAAGCCTCACTTTGAGTCCCGCCGCGACCACTAAGCCAAGCCACACATCGGACGAAGCCGCTGCTGGCTCGAATCCCGGGAGACTGGAACAAGGACGCGGGCCACCGTCCTATCCTTCGACGTCTCGTCGGCCGGGTCTCCGCGCGCCTCTTTTCAATTCGATGCGATGGGAATCCGCTCGGAAACAATCTGACCAGATGTCGAAACCCCCCCCCCCCCCCCCCTGTGAATACGTAGAACTGAGAAATTTTTGCAATTACACCGATATCGGTTCTATGATTACGGTTCTCCGACGTGTCGATTACCCCGCTGCCAGGTGGGACTACGAATATGAGCTTGATTCGGTCCCTAGCTCAGCAATTTTGTAATGTTTTTGGTTGTAGAAAACTTGTTTATTCGTGTCCACAGGCAGAAATATCAAAAGAGTTTTAAGGTGATTCGTTAAGCTCAAATGACGTGGTCGAACTTGCATGCGATGTATATCATCGATTAAGTAAAAAATCGCGGAAGGTTTTGAATTTTTAGTAAAAAAAGGACGATTGCCCCTGCACATGAACCTAAAGAATCATTCTAAACCCAAAAATCGGCAAAATTCAGAGTAATGAAAGCAGAATAGTGTTTGGAAAAAAAACCTCGCATTCGATACTGAAATCGATAGCTGAATCGAATGTGAGATTTTTTCCAAACACTATTCTGCTTTCGCTTTCAGATGAATTTTGCCGATTTTTGGGATTAGAATGATTCTTTAGGCTCATGCGCAGGGGCTATCGTCCTTTTTATTTCTAAAAATCCAAAATCTGCCGAGATTTTTTACCTAATCGATGCGATATATTGCATGCCAGTTTGACCACGTCACTTGAGCTTGACGAATCACATTAAGATTTTTGTAACATTTCAATAAAATGAGATTTTACTTTTACGAATAGTGTAGAGAATCGAGTAACAACCTTGCCCATAGCCGATCTAGATTATCCATCTAACGAATTTGTGTTTTGTTTTAAAGCTCCATTTCGGCATTCTCGCCGTATTAATTCTGCACTGGGACAGCAGTAGATTAATTTCAAAGTGACAATGCATTTTTGGGAATTTCAATTTTCTTTTAGAATGGAAAGTATGGATTCAATTGACACCGATGGATATGATTCGAAAAACGAAACCGATCAATTGACAGATTTGTCGATCGGTTCTCGGATTTTATCGATTAATTCACGGATTTTTCGATCGATTCAATGGTTTTTCGATCGATTCACGGGATTATCAATCGATTCACGGTTGTCGACTGAATCACGTCGTTCGTTTCACGTTTTTATTATTCGATCGATTCATGTCGATCGAATCAACACCGGTTTTTTAATAATTTGTCGAACGAATCGGTGTAACCTCACGTCGATCGATTCACTTTTTTTTTCCTTCCAGTTTATATGTCGACCAAATGCACACCCTCCATTTAAACTCAAGCCTTTCTAAGCTTCTCTCAACCTACATCGGGTGATTTTGAATGTTCTCATGCTGAGCTGAAGATTTGTTCCACCAAGTAAATTTAATAAAATCGAAATACCCTAAAAAAATTACCGAAAACTTCATGGATCAAATGATCTAACTGTCAATCAAACTTATACCTACGATGTAGTGCATAACAGTGTTTATAATATATGTGAAGGTGTACAACAAAGCAAATATTTTGAAAGCAAAGTTTTTAGCTCTCTATAATATTTGGTGCTGTTTTTTGCTAAACATGAAGAGAGGATATAAGTATGTGAGTGTAGATTGTTGCGCATCTCATTCTAGCGATGGACATTCCCGTGAGAAAAAAAAACACGCCATGCGAAAGAATTGCACAACACCTCGGCGGATTTCTTCACTTGTGGGCCATACAATCCTCAAATGTAGATCCTATTATCGAACTGCAGATAAATAAATTCAGAAGAAGATAAAACGGAAATTTTGAGCAGACTTGTGAGAGTGATTATTCGGCAAGCCGCAAGCTTGATGGTTATGGCCATACCGATTACTATTATTCCCTAGTTAAGCTGGTGAGCGGTTTGGAAGAATGAAAACGATGCCAATATGCAATTCACATGATAGGGGTCTTAGTAAAAGAACCAGTTAAAGTCTTTAAATCAGCATAAGGAAAAAATAAAATAAAAAGTGGAACCTCACGAATTGACAGTTAAAACTCATATCGCATGGATTTTTTGGAATTCTGAGAAAATATCTTAAGAGAAGGTAGAAGTGATTGGTAGCTTTTCATTCTATTGCACGAGTACTTGAGGTTACGTTGGATGGCCTAATACTTTGAGTTAATTATTGTAGGATAGTATTTCTTTGAATTACGAGCTTCAAAGAATATTCAAGAGGTTAAAGGTCTGAAGCAGGGGTTAAAATACCTCAAACATGTTGAGTTTTACAGTGGAAAAAGTAAGGAGGAAAAACGAAAATCAAGGCTAAAAATACACAATTAATAAAACCCAAGACGTTTCGACTCAAAACTGAGTCATTTTCAGAAGGAAACAATAAAAATGTTTTTAAAAAAACGAAAAAAAACCTGAGCCCTACATGGCGGTGGTCGGGATCTGAGAAAGAAGGAAAAAAGTTGAGTTTTGGTACAGCTTTTGTGCTTGCGACATTTCTACACGTCGAATGCCGTTACATTGAGCATGTTGAGAATCGCTGCATTTCCATTTCAGACACATATTCCATCAACAAAATTATCGTTAAATTGATCATTTTTGACATTTTTACCATCTTCACTCCATTTAAACAAGAATTTTCAAAATTTATACAGTTACCATAATGAGCTTCCAAAATCAACCGAGGTCGCAAAAATTAGTCTAAAGAGTGGAAATTCTCTCTCTTTTATACTTTCTTCCAAAATAAAAAAAAAAAAATGAACAAATAATGACTGATTGTTGAAAATTAAACGATGCTTTTGAGGCATCTAAGTGTATACTCTCTGGCACAAAAATATTTCGATAAGTTCTAAAACATAGCTTCTGTAGCTTATTTTGGAAACTGTACACTACGGCTTTTTGTAAAGTTCAATGGTGTCTCATGAATCAAAATTAGCAAGGTCTTCTTTTAAGCCATTTGACTTTTCGAGGACTTAGATGCTTTAAAAAAATTCAGCTATCGATTACGGTATCTACTTAAGTGGCGGTGACTGTAAAGCAACACTTTTCAACAATGCTTAAATTCACACAAAAGAAAAGACTTTTTGCATATATTCTTTTAAGTAAAATTTACAATATAGGAAAATTTACCGAGAAGTCATTGAAAAATTACCTTGAATTATTCTCAAGGGTTGTTTCAACACTTTTTCCTCTGGGATTTTTAGTGTCATAAAAGCACAGTAAATATTTAAAGCGTTTTTAAAAGTAAATTTTATCCCTCGAAATTTTAATTAACAATTTACAAAAAAAAAGGTTTTCAAACTTAAATTTTAGGATCCTTTTAAATTACATTCTGAATTTCTAAGTTTAGATAAGTACGAAACCTACTAACAAGTGAATAAGTAAAAACGCACATCTTGTGACCCTACTTTATATTTTTTTTTAAATTCTGTGCTACACTATTTCATAAGTTAAAACAATGAGGATTTATACATCACTGTAGCCATCTACACATTTAATACATTAAAAAAAAAAAAAAACCTATTTTGATCTCCCCTCTAAGGTGTTAGTGGCTCAAATGTTAAAAACACCAAATAAACGTATCTACCGACCAACCGTAAGTTGACGGCGAAACTTTCTAGTGAACGGTTTTGCTCATGTGTACAAGACAGAGGCCTGAACCCGCGAAGACAGAGCTGCTGTCTATGAACAGCAGCTCAAACTACTAACTCGAAGAGTTGCTCGCCTGTTCTCGAGATGGCAGCACGCTCGCCGAGACCTGCTG
Source organism: Bemisia tabaci (assembly GCF_918797505.1). Lineage (NCBI taxonomy): Eukaryota > Metazoa > Arthropoda > Insecta > Hemiptera > Aleyrodidae > Bemisia > Bemisia tabaci. The sequence continues at coordinate 38,332,204 of NC_092795.1, forward strand.
ACCCAGTTCCGGCTTTCTTTAGGTTATTTCGAATGAATTGTTCCGACCGCAGTTACATCACAGCATCTGCCCGACCAGTCCCGCCCGGTCGTTGACCGATTTCCCTGCTACACTTGTGATCCATTCGCGCCAACAGATCGGTTTACTGTCATTTACGCGTTGCATCGTTCCTGATCTTCGGCGATTAAAAAAAACTTAGAATCACCTTTTCTTCTCTCGATGAGTCGGAGAACAACAAACAACATTCGGATTTATTTTTATCCATGCGCTCATTCTTCTGTTGCTAATTTTTTGCACGCCGCACAGAGGATCGAGTCAATAGGAGAGGTCGGACAAAATTTGGAAACTTTAAACGCTTATAACTCCGTTTCTACAGAACTTTGAGGTTCAAAAGTGGCTCCATTGGTTTTTTCGTGAAATTTCCTTCTGTAGCACCCTTGAACTTTAAAATGTGACGAAATAAACATCAAAATTTGCAGTTTTTGTCAAAAATTTCATGTCCGACCTCTCTAATTTACTCGATCCAATGTGCGCCGCTGCGGTGTGAATTCAACTTTGCTAAAGCTCTACCTGGACCTAGTTACCCGCTGTGGTTGTCTTCCGAACGCGAGTGAAATTGATTAACGGTGGAGGATTTATAGAGCCTCTAGTGAGACGGTACGCTTTAGTTGTATAAAATATCCGATTAATGGGTGTTCTCGACGGAAGTAGCAAAAAAGCGTTTGGCATCGATTCCGGTCGAAAGTAGACACAATTTTTTTGTCAAGGGTTCCTTGTTTTTTGTCAATTGACTTCCAGGAAAACCGTTCAGGTTTATAGATCAGCTATCATGATACGAATGAGGAAAAACGGTCTGAACGTGGTTCAATGGTTCATTAGTGCGTACTTATGCGAGTTATATGATTAAATAACTCATTTTTAGTGCCCTTATGATATATGCATTGTCTCACCCATTTTGGGAAGGGGGGGGGGGTCAAAATTAGTGTACGAATACCGTGAGTAGTGCCAAGAAAAAAGAGGGGGAGAGAGGGTGTCAAAGGGGAAAGGAAAGAAACCTTGGAGAAAAGTATGCATGGTACTCTCGCCGTCTCCATCTCTATTTTAAAAAAATAAATCGGTTTTTGTGTATTTAAATCTGATACGTATTTTCTCTCCCGCATTCAAGATATAAAATGGGTATTTTATCCATGTGTGTTAATTTTGGTTTATTTGAACAAAATAGGCGCACGGTTACATAAAAAAATCCGTTATAAAGAAATTGAATGATTGACAAATTGTCTAAGAGCACAAAAAATATGAAAATGTTCCCCCATCAAACTACACATTCCGTTGAAAGACTTTACCTTTAAAAACATACAACGTAAAAATTCCTTCACAGTAGGTCGAGTAAAAATTTTTAGCAGTTTAAAGTCTCTAAAGAAACTCGGTCTTCTATATGCTGTCTTCTCATTTTTTGCATCGTCTCAGGCAAAAATGGATGTATGTACAACATCCAGTTAAGAATTTCAAACCAGGCAATGAGATTTGATGGGACTTTTGCTTTTCTAGACCGGTGAATGCAAACGACGAAGGGATGGCATTTCTTGGCAAAACTTATCAAAACTCATTTTCATTAAGAATATATTTCCTCCTCTCTGAAGTCAATATTTTCTCTCCAATCAGGGAAATCCTGGAGAAAGTAAAAACTGCACAAATTAGGACAGACTACTTTCGTATCCCTGCGTTCAAGTCTCCAGGAATCACTGAATATGGCGACGACTCACCCTGTATCACGCTTGCTACACATCTGTTTTACGATGTACACTACCACCAGCAAATTTTGACAGGGGTACTTTAAGCGCCGGGTGAATGCTTTTTGACAATGCATCATTCATACTTAATTTTTCAAGAATCACAAAAATCTCTGAGTCCCTGAGTTTTGATGACCATTTTGTGTAAAAATTATTATTAAGTAAAAAAGGGTTTGAAACGTTGATTGTTATCCATGCTTTTTACTTTCATCATTGATTAAGTTCGGTTTCATCGATTAATTTGGTAAAATCGGAATGAAGTCGGAGATTAGACACGTGTGGATTAACAAAAGGGGTGAAAAGAGAGTCGTCGATATAGTGGTTTGCCTCCCTTTCTACTTTGATTATCAGAGCAATAGCACGCCAGAGACCTCAAAGGCCCTCTGTGTTGTGAGGACCACGGAGCCTGAGACTCCTTCAATCTGTTCCATATGCAACATCGGCGTCTGTTTAGCACCTCAGTAATCGTTTTTAAAATCGTGGTAAACGTTCTATTGAGCTCTCACAGTCCATTCTGCATGGCTTGGTTCTTATTTGTTTGTCACAAATATGTCAATTTGGAAGATTTGAACATAAAGTTTTAAGCCAATTATTGCTATGAATTGCTGCTAAATATGTTTTCAAATCATACCATATTACTCAAAATGTAATTGAAAAATGTAAGTCTCACAAAACGTTTCCTAAAAAAAATCGAGATCATTTTCTCTGACAAACAAAAATGTCCTTAAAAAGTTTGAAAGTTTTACGAGAAATTAGTGGCATTTCCAAAGTAATTTAATATTTACTCGCACAGTGAAATTGTTCAATAAACCAACATACACTGGAAAAAAAATGCATTGGATCTTGAGCCCAGACTCTTGAAAACATTGACAAGAAAAAATACTCTTGATTCAATCGGATTTTTGCTTAAGAATCAAAACAAAATCCGCTTAAATTAAGAGGCTTGGTTCTTGATTTAAGCTAGATTCTGACTGAATCAAGAGTACTTTTTCTTGTCGATGTTTTTAAGAATTTGGACTCTACATCAAATGTGTTTTTTCCAGAGTATAAGTTTAAGAAAAAATGATTATAATATGAATACAATTATTCTTCTTTGATCTGAGTTGAAACAAATGATATTAAAACAAGAGGTAGTAATAATAGCCACCGAACCCAATTGTATTGTTCAGATATTACCGTCCTTTCCGTAATCTGTCGTCAAAGTCAGTGTCGTTTGATGTCGTTTGCATACCTCTTGCGTGCATGTTTTATCACAAAAAATGGAAGACTCGTCCGTTAATAGTCCAATAGGGATCACTCTTCACAAACACTGCGTCAAAATAGAGATGACAAATGATCCTTAAGTAATCCTCAACACGTAGAGAAACACCACACATATCCTCGGAGTGAGCTTTTCCTCGCACGGCCCTACAATCACAGACGGGAAAGCACAAACCACATTGGAAAAGTGAACGGGAAATCACGGGGCAACCTACCTGTAATATCTGGACCGCACTCATATTGATCGGAGTAAAAAAATCGGTCTGAAGACGGCCGCAATTGGACAATCACTTTTATATATGCTGTTTGTACACAGGCATTGTGCTCTCGGGCCCTATTATGCCCACCAATGAAAGTAATTTGGTGGAAAGAATTTTCATCGCGGTGAGGAAAGCGGGAGATGTCCACGTTGCCAAGTGTACACGATCAAATCATTAATTTTGCCGATCAATCATAACGTATTGCAATTAGGGAAATCTCGTGATTTGCTACCCTTTCTCGGGTCACAAATTTCTCTCTTTTGATGATCTTTTGTATCGGTGGCGCTTAAAGTCAATCTGAGCAAACACAGAAGGAAAGCTCATATGTCGAGTGAATTTAACGTATGCAAAGATAAGTTTTCTCATTGCTGGTGCCTTATAACGTCAATTTACAAATGGACTGCATTTTGCAATTTGGAACTATAAATTCTGACTCTTCTGGAAAAACACGTATGTGCATAGGGAGACTAATAGCACATACGTTGTTTTTAAACCGGGCTAGAATTTATAGTTCCAAATTGAAAAATTTAGTCTAAATATTCAATTGAGTCCATTGTTTCTTCTAGCTTTCATAAACTTCTCCACCTGACTAAAAATTAAACGCGTACGCCGATTAGGAACCGACAAATCTGCCTTTCAACAGTTTTTGCTTCACGTCTTGTTATTCACCAGCATGCTGACAACACGGGAGTGATAGGAGACAGTTCCCCGCCTTTTTTCTTCCGTCCAATCCTCGGGTTGCTTTGTTCGGTTTCTTCTTGCACGATGACTGCTCAGAATGGCACTAGCCGATCGGTACAATTTGGCATAACCGTCAAGGTTGACACGCTGCCTCTGTCCACCCTCCTTGCCACTGCCACTGAAAAAAGTGTTGAGGGTTATCCCCTGCGATTGTAGCACTATTCCAATTTGTTAGATGATAAGAGCATTTTCAATTAAATTTGGTAGTGCCGCAACATTTGGCATAGTGACCTAATTTATTGAGGTACTACCTTTATTAATTTAGTGGAAATCTCCATATCATCCAACAAGCCTGTGCTCTTTTTCCCATGATGATCTCACCCTCAACTTCTTTGAGATATTTTGTTTCCCCCATTTTTATGACAGCACGGTCAGGGATTCACATATTTGCATCCATTTGAGCTCCAACTCAAAATTGAAAAATGCAAAATTTTAAAATCGACTATTTAACTTCCCCAAAGGCAGATCTTTTTTGAAAACATAAGGACTGAACGACAAACACGGATTGAAGAGAATGTTAGTGGTTACTAAATCCCTGATTATGTATGATTTTTAGGAAATCTAGTAGCCAATACCAGATCTTTGATAATGTTAGTAATGCATTGCATGAAATAAACAACTTAGCGCACTAAGTCCTAACATTTTAGGTAAAACAGCGCCAACTGTAAGCAGTAGGGCTGAGTCCTACAGCTTGTAAAACTGTACCCGAAAGCTGTAGGACTTAGTCCTACAGTTTGTGAAGCCAGAAACTAAAGCTGTAGGGCTCAGCGCTACTGCCTGTGGTTGTTGCTATTTCACCTGAAGTGTTCGGCTCAGAGCTAAGTTGTTTTTTCTTGCAGTTAACATTTACCCGCAGCACTGTATGCACTATGAGAAATCAAGTACTTTACAGCCACTGCATTTCCTGAGAATCCTACATAATTGGGAATCCATTAACCACTAATATTCTTTCCCCCGCGTGCAGAGTATTGAACTAAATTGAAAAAGAAAAGCGACCCGCGGGTTTCAAAACAGGCTGTAGCTCGCCAGTATTTTCAGGAAAATGAGCCTGATGTTATGAACAGTGATCAAGACCATCAGCAAAATTGACAAGTTCAAAAATTTGTTTACAATTTTTAATTGGTGCAAATGAGTGGCTAGATGAATAGTGTCATTTTCGACTTATAAAATACAGCTGAGCCTTTAGAGCTTTCAGAGTATTGGAGTTCATACTTCTTGTGCGGGCTTTGAAGGAAATTTATATGAATAACAAAAAAGACTCAATTTTTCATAAGAGAGAGCAGATCAGTGGCGTGGCGTGCTGTGCGATATATCGACTGCTCTGCCATTTTAACCATGGAAAAGGATCGTTAGATAGGGAAGGATGCTCGAAACAAACACCTTATTAGTCGATTCTTTACCACAGCTTCAAACGGGGAAATATCGATAATCGATCATTCAGACCTCGCCACTGAAGCAGATTACGCCCACAAACCACTTGATCCGGACAGCACTGTTTCATTTACTTTGGCAGTGTAATAACAAATACATTCAGTGAAAGGTCGGCGTGGATCAAGTTAGTTTTTTTTTTCTTTTTTTTTTTTTTCTTTTTTCATATGAAGTTGTCCGTGGCTCACTCAATTACATCGCAAATTAAATATTCGGTGCTGTATCCGCCGTGGAGATTCAAGAGGAAGAATATTGGCTCGGGAGTGTTTGCCTCTCTTCCGACAAGTTGCATTTTTGTGTCAGGTGGTACTAGCCTCGGGCAAATTCGCAAACTTCGATGCTTCGCTGCTTATCCGGTCAGCCTCTCTTCTGAGGAATTTCCGTTGCTCCGTTCCGTAAACCTCCGTTTAGAGGATTAAAGTGATGACGTCAGATTTCGTAATTTCAATAAATCTTGGAGTCAATTTAGACTATGTCAGATAAATATCTTCTGTGTCTCGTTTCTTCTCAATCCGACCTCAATACTCTTTCACATTTTTTTTTAATTCATCATGCGCACGTGTGTGTGAATCTAAATAAGAGGATGAAAATTTTTGTGAGTTAAATTTTTGATGAATTTTACCAAACTAAAACGTCTTTTATAACTAGTAACTTTTGCACGGGTGGCTTTCTTAAAAGCAATAGTAGAGTTTCCTGCCCGAAGATTCTAAAGATCCACACATTAAAATTAACTTAGGACCTATAGTGGTAATATCGTAAATTTTCATGGAGTTGCGACCAAGTGTTTCCTAATTTTGAAGAGGACAATAGGAGGTAGATCAAAACATTCACTTATTTCCAGGATTACGTATGATCCAAGAATATGTCATCTAGGTTCATGCGTATCTATAGGTATCCCCATGATGTTTGATAAAACATTTTTTTAATAAAAACCGCGTTTCCTCAAACTTTCCAAAACTTTTTTTTTTGTTTGATTTCTTAGACTTTCTTCTAGCAGCTTTAACAAAGGAGAGGATTTTTGAAAATTTGAAAAAATAAAATTTTCTGAAGTTTTCGAAAAAAAATTGAAGCCACCCGGCTCTTCAGTCTGATTTTAATCTTTCTTGAAGAGCAACTACCTAGAGAATACCTTCTTGTCTATAGATAGAAACAAAAATTAGTATTAAAACAAAACAATTTTTTTGAAAAACCTACTGACTAATGAGAAAAGTGCATCTTAAGGTCAAAAAACTATGTTTTGAGGAAAACCTGTTCAAAGTTTTGGGTACCCATAGGAATGACGTTATCAGGGTGCCGAATTGCATTACAAAGAATCACGTAACTTGCGTAACTAATGATCAGGTTCTAAAAACCCGGGTCTTAAATCGCAGCTGAAGATATGTACAATTCGACCAGACAAAAAACTGAAAAAACTGGAACTAAAAATGACTCAGGACTCTCCTTACGTTCCCATACCCCCCAAAAATTAGACCAAAAGAACGGCATACTTCAACTTATTCAATGTTGGCTTATTGAGTGATCAATAACATATACTGCCGTGCTAAGCAAGAACGCCGTAAATCCATCAAAATTTTCCCTCGTTTTTAGGAACTTAACATTTTATAAAATAAAAACTTTTTTACCCATGAACCTCAAATTTTCAGGTTTAGTTCTTGATTGTATTTGCGAAAAAATTCCGGAAAAACGTTGTCCCAAGGTACACAAGTTTTTCTGCTACGATACATTGTTTCCAAAACATGTAAAATGGCGTTTACGGCGTTTTTGCGTTGCATGGCAGAATTGTGAGCCACGGTCCATCGTCGATGACAGAGTGAATGGCTGCAGAGGTGTCCCAAAGGTCATTGGTCAGTAATTTAAGAGTTGCATCAATGAGATGATTGACTCAAGGCACTCAGCTGTAGATCGGAACCATGGATCATTTGTGGTTATCGAAACTGCAGCAAAGTGCCGCTCGTGCGTGACTCGCACTTGTGCCCGTCAATTTCAATCCCCCCCCTCAACCCCCGTTCACCCCCGTTCACCACCCTTCGCCCCCCTCACCCCCCTTAAGCCCCCTCGCATGGATCAGAAGCGCACTCGTCTGCTACGTGCGTACCTCAAGCTGCCAATATTCTCTTGTATTTGCACACGTAGAATTTTCACTAGAACTGAGTCTGCATCGTTTAATCCAATTTCTAAAAATTATTATTCCAGAAGAAAACACTGGAAAAAAAACACATTGGATCTAGAGTCCAGACTCTTGAAAGCATTGACAAAAAAAATACGCTTGATTCAATCGGATTTTTGCGTTAATCAAAACGAAATCCGCTTAAATTAAGAGGCTTATTGGTTCTTGATTTAAGCTAGATTCTGATTGAATCAAGAGTACTTTTTCTTGTCGATGTTTTTAAGAGTCTGGACTCTAGATCCAATGTGTTCTTTTTTTCAGTGAAACAAGCGGGCAAGCTCTAATACGTTCCCATTAGAGGAGTGCTGTGCCGTTTTATATGTGGGCGCGTTTTTCAGTTTCCCGGAGAAGACGAGCACCGTTAGATGAAAGAACTTGCTCACCAAAATTTCAAACTATCAATTTTGAGAAAACCTCACTACCGCTAAAAAAAATAAACTATAGCAAAACAATTGCCGTCCGAGAAATCATTGAAATAAATGTAGATAAGCAAGCTGAAAAATTTAAAAATAAAATGGAGAACTACAGAGGATAAATTCTACATTAGTAAGCTACGATGTATTACATTGTGACTGTATTTGTTCATTATTTAGATTAATTCCTTGATTCAATGAAATGAATCGCAGTTTATTAGCTTAGGGCTCACCCGTTTTTTCTTATTCTAGAATTTATTGTTAAAGAAATTTGATGTTAAATAGAAAGGATTGGATTACATAAGAAATTAAAAGATAGGCAGATTATATAAAACATTGTTAAATCATACATTTGCATTTTTCATTACTTAAATGTCCTTTAACTTTTGCTTGAATCAAAGGTGGGAGCTTTAAGGAGCACCCATGTCCGAGTAAATTTGAGGATACTCTGAGAGCGGCATGAGTTCAAAAGATTAGCAAATCACACTTTGTCAGTCTATAACACCGCACGTGAATAAAAAATTTGAAATGAGACAGGAGAACAGTGGAAACAAACGTGAAATATGATTGATCAGGTATTTTGGGAAGGGACATTGGCTTTGCAGATGTTTGACCCCCGACCTCGTCAATTTCACCAGCGGCGTGGAGTGCTTTGCGATGTATCGATTGTTATGCCATTTAAACCTATGGAAAATTATCGATAAACAGGGTGTTCGCGGCGAACACCTTAATAATCGATTCTTTACCATAGGTTTAAATGACATAACAATCGATACATCGCAATTCACGCCACGTTACTGAATTTCACTCTCAAATTCAAAGATGCGTCCTCCGTTGTAGGGAGACGTTCTCAGACGTAGTTGTCAAACGATGCAAATAAAACATTCAATTTTTTATTTGGATTCATAGGCGTCAATTTACTTGACTCAAACCTCTGAAAAATATTTTATCGCACGTATGTCATGTGGACATACAGTAAAGGATCACAGGGGAACAAAACAAAACCATTAAACAAATGTTTGTTGTTTATTATTATTTTATAACAATTATGTTAGCCCCAAAAATATGATGCTGGCTGAATGTGGCACCACTAATTCTGGTCGCTGCATCCTCTCCTCCCCCCCCCCCCCTATCGCTGAAAAATTATCGGGCGTATCCATCATTTCTTGGACAACCAAAGTTACCGGCGGAAGTCTCCAAAGTTGTTTCCGTAATAAATCCTACACAGAATTCAGCTATGGGCCCCCTCGTGTCTGGACCCGTTAAAAGTTTCATCAAAATGAGTAACAGAACAGTCTAAGTTTGTTACATTTTTACTTCTTTTTAATGGTGTTTTTAAACTGTAATGTGCGTGGTATGCAAACTCTGTCTTCGTACTCGTAACTTGTAAAGCATGACGATACCAATAAAAATGTTCAGTTTTTTCCGATGAATTTTGTTCAAATTTTACTATGCATAAATGCACAAGATGAGTTTGGAAAAGGAATGTCATTTAACTGTTGGTAAATAACCACACATTCCTTTTAATGAAAATTTAGTCGAATAATGAGTATATGATTAAGGATGAGTTATATATTTTTTTTACCAAAGTACGAAATACTGACGGAGAAAATTCTCAAATTGGACGATTTAGCCACACCAAACAGAATTTAACGACATGCAGAAGTTTAGTTGCGGTGCATTGTGAGCTGAGAATACGATCATTGTTGATGGTAAAACTCAAGACATGCTGGTTCATTACAGGGTCAGTTGTGTAATAAGTCCAGCAGATTGTTTTACGTGTGCTGGATATTGTCCAATGAAGTCGAAATGCACAAATTATCTCATTTGCATGGGGAAGTATCTCAGTTGAGGTGATCGAGGCCCGTAGAGAAATTAATATTATCGCAACATGAAGCAAACTCAAATCAGAGTTCATTAAGGTGGAAAATGTACGTCCCGTATTAAGTACCTACTCGTAACTTTCGCAACACTGCATCGCGCATTGTGTTTCGCGAGGGTCGTTGAAGTTGGTAAAAATGTTACATGAAGACAGTTGATAATACCATCCTACGTACATGCATTGCGAAGGATGAACAAATTTCAATTTTTAGCCGTCAAGATCGTTTATCTTTTTAAATAACAAACACAGTATGATTTTCTGGTAGTTTCGCAAGTCCACTCGTGTTGCTTTGACAAAGTGCAAAAACAGCGTTGAATCACTTACCCATATCAAACGTTGAAGGAGAACGCAAAAAACATCCATGCCATTTGAAAGTTGCAATGCTTCTCGTTATCGAATATTTTTTTTTCAAGAATGTCCTAAGTCATGACCTTTGTGCTCATGTCGTTGGAATAAAAGCACTCTGTATAATCTGACAGTCAAACCCCAATGCTAAAGTATAGTGCCCCAGGACAGTGCCAGCATGTTGACACTATGGGCAGAGTGGTTTTTAGCCGGTGTTCGACGAAGATTTTGTTTACTTTTAACGTTAGGGAATAACTTCCAAACGAAAAACATGTTTTCCCATTTCTCAAACAAAAAAGGGAAATGAGGCATACTTTTTTAGATAAACGAGTCAAATTACGAATAATAGTAAAAATTGATTTGCAAAAATTATTGCAAAGCCAGCATTAAAATTTAGCCTTGTCTGCGAACGTCAGGATAATTAAGTCCTCTCTACACCGCGTCAATTTCTATTGCTCCAGCGTTGTTATCCAACTGTAAATTAGGGAGCTCCCTCCATAATTTACAGCAATGAAGCAGTAAAGTGTTAACCTACTCAAAAAAATGTCCCATCTCTCAAAAACACTCCACAAATTTGCGAGAGCACCACTGGTAGCCTGACAGGCGTCTGTTGCCTGCTGTGCAGTTTTATTCGATGCGCGATGACCTTTAGAGGGTCTTAACGGTGGCTCGTAGGACGCCGTCGGGGGCAGTGACGTAACATCGGGACCGCTCAGTGGCGTGGCGTGCTTTGCGATATATCGATTGTTATGCCTTTTAAACCTATGGAAAAGTATCGATAAACAGGGTGTTCGCAGCGAACACCTTAATAATCGATTCTTTACCATTGGTTTAAATGGCAGAACGATCAATACATCGCAATTCACGCCACGCCACTGGGACCGCTCTCCGTCCAGCGGGGACTGGAAGCCCCTCTGTAGGAGGATGAAGGGAGTGGAGCAACTCAAAAGCTCTTTCCGTAGTTTGATCGTATCAGATCTATGGATAAGACTTGAACCAACCTAGTTCTGCCACTGATGACCTTTTGGAGGTTATCCGGCGGGATACGTAGCTTGGTTTGTTTCATTAATTAGTAATAAAACTTATTGCAGGTTGAGGTGGGTGCGCGGGGATTGAGGTTGTAATAGGATTCAGAGTTGCCTAATCGCTGATATTTCCGGAATTCTGGCATTCCTATATTTAAGCCGGTATACATTAGTCGCTCAATCCTTCTACAGGAAAAATATTCAATGAACATGCCGTGTATCTCAAATCATCGCATCTAATGACATTATTGATTGTGAACGTACCAAAATATTGAACATTGGGAGACAAATGTTCATTTTCCTTTCTTACGTCATGACTTCATTCAGGGGAAGGGGGGAGGGTTCGATCAAAAATGTCCCTTGGAAAAAGTTTCAAACGTAAAAAATTCCAGTGAACACGTAAAATGACGTTATTTTGGGGAAAGTTTACCAAGGGGCCCAGATTCTCTGGATCTCCCTAAAGCTTTTCCCTCACTACGTCACGGAATGCATCGGATCTGGAACTATGATAGGAGTGAGTGAGAATAGGATGTATTTATGCTAAAAGGAACTATGTGCATAGGGTTTGTGTGCAATGTAGTTCCTTTTAGCATAAATACGTCTAATTGCATGCTTTATACTGTCTGAGGAGTGCAACGCACCTGTATCAGAAAAATAAATCTGCGCCGAGAATTGCTTTTCTTTACTCCTAAAACTGACTCTTTCTGAATATATTAAAAACCGCTAATATTGATATATTTCTCAATAAAATTTAAAACAAATTGTGATCATTTTTGAAAAGACTTAAGTTTTGAAAAATTAAATGAAAGAAAAGAAGAGAATGTCTTTTAAAGGTTTTAATTATAGATGGAAGCTTATCTTTGTAGACAGAACAAGGACTAAAAAACTCGCTTCTTTTAAAGTTTCGTCTTGTTTATAAACGTATAGAATAAAAATAACCGTAAAACCATTCAATCTGGTAACGTCGCATGGGTGTGAGATGTGACGGTGATCGCATTTTGATAATTGTAAATGAACATAAATTGATTGACTGGGTGCGGATCGAATATGAAATTACGACTCAGGAAGTCAAAGACTGCAACTCGCATTATTTTGTCGCGCCTTGCATTGATGCATTTCGACCAATGTTATATTAATTACAAACGGATCTCATCCGGAACAAGTTATTGCCTTGCCGTGAACTTCTAATGAAATTGATAAGAAATGACAATAATTGATTAGCTTGGAGGACAAGGCGCATAGTTGCAGTTTTTTAAAAAAATTGAGTATTAATGATTTCAAGTAAAACTTGTCTTCATTCGCAAAAAAGTCGCTACGAATTCCAATTTTTAAGCATCTAAAAGTCAGTGTGACCTTTCTTTCCACCTTAAAGATCCATGTAATTTCGAAACTTCAAACACGTATTTCTCGAAATCGCGAACACTGCACTTATGCGTTTTTACCTCCAAGTCCCTAAATAAAGGTGTGTCTGCAACAGCAGATTTAACTAAGATTGATATTAATTCAAACTTCTTCTTTTTCTATTCCTCTCATTTTTATCTTGTGACTTAGTTTTGAAATTTTGAACCAATGTGTAGCCTTTTATAATCTACGTACCCGAGGTGCAGTTAGAGGATCTCCAAATTAGACATCAAAGTTCTCAATAATATTAGGCCTTCCGGTCCGCAAAAAATTACCTGATTTTTTTCGCATGATCTCACAATAAAAAGCACACATCACAACGCCCCAACCTACGGCGGTCACATGCGCATACGGAGGTGAATGTATCTGACGAAACGGAGGTTCCAGATTTGCAAAGAATGAGAACTTGCTCATGTAACGAATAAGATAATTCATTAATTGGCACTTTCACTCCTTGTCTATATTTTTAACGAGGGAAATGAATTTGAATCAATTCGAGCTGAACATATAAAACACGTTTGCTTCTGCATGCAGCATCTTCGATGAAAGGAAAATAAAAGCAAAAATCCTTCAAATTAAAAATATTCTAACTGTACTTTTTCGATGAGAGCAATTTTAGTGGATGTATATTTGCACCGCGTGGACCTCTTTTTTGACCCTTAGAAAGCTATTTTAGCTATAGTATTTGGCCATTTATTTACGTGACGTTTTCATGGGAGTTGATCCTAAGTCGAATCCCGAAAATGAAACTGTGTGAGGGTTGGGTGTGTGTGTGTGTGGGGGGGGGGGAGGGTCCACAGTTATTGTCCCCATGGGACGAGGCTCTTACGTTCTTGCGTGGAAAGATACGAAGTCTGTTAGATTAGAAACCGGATTTTGGTCATAACTACCCCACAATGCGTCCAAATTACGTTTTCTTGAGCTCTTCTGATAGCTGAAAATATACTAAAGAACGCTACCTTCACAGATTTTGTTTATTTTGATCAGTGTTTATTCTGTGTCATCTTGAATACGAGTAAGTCAGGTGCGTTTTGCGATTTTCATCATGCGATCACTGATAGAACAAAGATTCAACATTAAATTTTGTTTTAAACTCGGTATACCTTGTACCAAAACTTTTTGTATACGCTAAGTAAAGTTTACCATGATCATTGTATGAGATGTTCCCACTGTTTTGAATGAGTTAAACGATTCAAAACTGGTCAGGAGTTCGTCAAAGATGAGGAGCATGGAAATCGACCCTCAACGGCAACCGACATTTGTCACGTGGAAGAAATGCGGGCAAAAGTGCTCGAAAACGGTTGTTTCGAGCTTGTTGAACTGAGTAATATTTCTGAAGGCTCTGTACATACAATTTTGATAGAATATATAGACACGCATCGAGTTTCAGGTACACTTTCCCCTTGATTGTTGTCCGTTGAACGAAAATCCAACCAAATGTCAATTTCCCTTTAGCTGCTGGAACGTTCTAACAGTGATTCTACATTTTTGGATAGGATAATTTTTGGTGAAAATATTTTAGTGTATGGCTACGATATGGAGACAAAACTCCAATCGTCCTTGTGGGTTGAAAAATGTAGTGCAAGACCGAAAAAGAGAGACAAGTTCGGTGAAACATAAAAATCGCAAAACACCCTTGAGGTTGCCTTACTTCAAGCCACATACCAACGAAGCTCATTAGGATTTTTCAAACTTGTGAACGTAGCGTTCTTAAGTATATTTCCAGCTATCAGAAAAGCTCAAGAAAACGTAATTTTGACGCATTGTGGGCTAGTTATGACCAAAATCCAGTTTCTAATCTAACAGGCCTCGTATATCGATGGTGAAACTACCAAACCACGTATCTCGGTTTGCGACGTCGCAGACTTCCTGTCATACTTTATTTTTTAAATGAAAAACTACTTAATGTCCAGTCTTAAGAATTTCTGTGATTTTTCCTCTTCGTGCGAAAGAAAATTCTGTGAAAATTTCAAGGAATGATATTGATTTGGTCTATTTCAAAAAAATAAAATGTGAGCGTATATTTTTAAACATCGCAAACGAGATACGTGGTTTGGTAATTTCACCGTCGATATTTGTCCGTCATTAGGGTAATAATAGACCTTAATTAATAATTAAAAAAATTATTTAAATTTTACAAACACGAACAATCAAGTAAACAATAAAATATCGAGCGATTTGATTTGATTTTTCCTTCCTCTCTCCGATTAGGAGATGCCTTTGATGAATAAAACATATTTGAGAGCATCCTACCTTTTTTATCCTCACAGTAATGCCTACTGTTGGTGCCGCGCCATGAGTGAAGTGGGGAGTATCTGGACGCTCAAAACGCCTTCAATTCCGTGCGTATGCAACACGGGCATCCATAGAGCCCAAATAGTTGCATCCAGGAGTTAAAAAGACATTTGTATAGTGCTCGACGGACTCGATACTAATAAAGCGTGTTGATTCTAGAGTTAACTATTTGTGCCGATGAAGTGAACTATTACCGGTATTATCGATTTTCCGAAAAATGATTTGATTTTTAAAATCTATAACAATGTCGTCTTCCTACAGATTTTGGATGCGCCCCTTCCCTTTGTAATCTGAAAAGAACGAGTGCAGGGACGGCAAATTCGTTTCATGGTCACTTCAGGATTTTTTTTAGTTTTCGCTGAAGATTTAGAGAAAAGTCCGGTCAGAAATGTAAATCAACCAACGTTTTAAAGATTAACGGAACATTACTCTCAATGAAAAATAGACATGATCTGCGAAAAATCTCTAGAGCCAGAAGCTCCTTAACAGTAACCAAGATTTCATTTAACACAACAAGGGTTATTTTATTTCATCTCTAATCTTTATTTACCTTAAAGTGTGATTTTTTAAAGGATGTGACGTTCTCTAGATTAATTTTAACCGAAAGTACAGAAACAACTAGATTATTCCCAACTTTAAGGTTTGTAGATTCTCTGCCTCATAAAAATATTTATAGGTTTTAAACAAGCATTGTTGCGACTCTTTATTTGAGACAAGTCAACGAGTGTCCCAATCGCCGCCCATTGCCTCTTTAAATAGCGAGTAATATCCCGCAGAGAGAATTTGAATAATCATCGTAGCAAACAATAAAATCAGCCGTGGTTGTCAGCGCGCAAAAAAAAAATGAGCCGATGATCATTTGCATGAGTTAATACCCATGTTCGGCGCGTCAGCCGTTACCTCCCGCATCAGCAACGGTCGCGCGTGCGACTTCCGTGAACTTTATTGGCGATTGTTGCGTTTTCGGGAGAGGTCTCCAACATGCACGCCATAGGATTTACGAGCTGCTACGATTGTTGTTGCGGCGAACGAGAATCATGTTTCTTTCGGGGCTTTACGTGATTATGATATTGATAAGTTAAGTCTGCATTCGTTGATTCAATCATCGCTCAAAACTGTGTGAACCAGTCTCGATTGAATGAACCTCGTGTTTTGTTGACAAATCGTCACCATTCGGCCAAATAATCACAAGCGCCATGTGACGTTTAAAAATCCCCGCCGCCATTTTATATTTTTAGAGAGGAGTTTTTCGACGAAGCTATTCGAAAATTTCATTTGTTTTGTTTTTGTGCTGCCGATAAAATTCAGTGAAATTTTCAAACAGATTCAACCAAAAATTTCTCTGTAAAAAAATAAAATGGTGGCAGAAATTTTGAAACGTCGCATGCCTCCTGTGATACTCTGACTTGAAGGTGACGAAATGTGGCGGAAATACGTCCAATTGGGACCGAGTTTAACAGGAACGCAGCAAGTTTGAACCAAGAAAAAGAAACTTGAAGTTGCACTCCTCCATAAGATCCAATGTTGGGGGCAAGCTTTAACGAGTACTATCACGATTTGAATTCTTTGACAGGAGAACATTTACGACTAGTTTCATTCAAAATTACTCATAACTTTATTCATCTTCAAAATGCGACTTGATGTGATTTGTCAAACTCGATCCATTTCATCCCCGATTATACTTATGCTCAAAAATGTATAGAAAGGTTTTTAGATCGTTTTTGCGATATTGGTATAAAAATCAGAAAAAGAAACTGCAGGAAATGAGGAAGAATAATACAAAAAGTAAGTTCCTCTTTCCAAATAATAAAAGATAGATCAAATTGACAATAAAGAAATATATAAGACATACTTTTAAATTTTAGACGAAGATTTTGAAAATTGATTGGCGGATACGAGAGAAAAATCAACCACACTTAAGCCACGATATCCTCAAATGAGAAAAGCAACTTTCATTTTTTTCCTTTTTCTGTTGCTGTAATGGTTATTATTCAAGTGGAGCCTGCAGTCCATGACCATCAATTCGTCTGTTGTTAATTTGAAGTCCTGGGCCAAAATCAACAGAATCACTAGGAACACTAAAAAATGAAAGGATGAAGAAACGTATCTCATACGGTCAATATATTTCGAAAAAAAAAGAAAACAAAGTATTTTCAAGTCGAAAGTACACTTTTTTCAGGATCTAACGTTGCTTTGTACTTCTCCAGGTGCATCATATATCTTCTGTAATAAAAAAAAGTATTTTCTTATCAAGCAGAGGAAGGCCGTTAAATTTTTTGCTTCCTTAAGAATCAAGTCAAGAAATTGCTTTTGAGGACAAATCTAACACAATTTTTGAATACCAAAAAAAATCGCAATCCTATACATTAAGAAAGAAGGAGCTCCTCACCTGTAAATATAAAATAGTGTGTTAAAAACAATAAAAACTGAAAGAGGGGTTCTGGTAAAAGTGCACGCTTCGTTCAGTATGCTTCAAGTTGAAAGATCGAAGCGCATGGCTGCTCGGTCGAAAATCTTTAAAAAACGACCGTGGGTAATGCGTTGCGATCCGCTGGACCACGAACATTACGAGGATGACTGGATAAACATGGACATGCGTGTGGTGATGCGGGAAAAAGACCAGAAGCCGGCCGACGCGTTCATGTCACGCATGGGCGATAGAATGCGCTCGGGTCGCCCGAAAAGCTCCGAACCGGTTGCCGTGGACAATCCCACCGCCACCGGCCGGCCCCCATGCGGGCCATCGGCCAAAGGAGACGCATCCCAGTTACACAATTGCCAATTTTTGTGGCCCAGCGAAAGTGAGAGTGAGAGGGGGCAAAAAGAAAGGGAAAGAGATGGAGCGATGAGGCGCAAGTGCATCTTACGCTCGTATAAAAGAACTTTGGACTCATCTGCTGGTCATCAGTTGTTTGTTTGGCAGCCGTTGAATAGTGTCGGGTCCAGCATGAAGGTTTTACAGGTATGAGCATCTTCAATAAATAAAAACGTTCAATATAATTGTGTTGTCAAATATATCGGAATCGGCGGAATAAAACCAACCAATCTTGGATGTTGTCAAATTTTTTTTCCGGATTGATTGGGAAACCGGGTGCTTTTAGTATTTTATTTATTCAAAGGGCATTTTGAACACAATACATAGTGGATGGACTCAACCCTTTTTTTAAGTTTCACATTTACTGCCTCTTAAAAAGATAACGGTAGAAATTTCAACAAGTAAAATTCGGTCTTGTTCAATGAAATTAAATGAATATCAACATGAATCATACTATGAAATGAACTAGAAAATCAGCTAGGAAAATAAATGATAAAACTAATAAAATATGGGCCTCTCTTTTTAAATTAAAAAAAAAAAAAAAAAAAAAAAAAACCAATGAGTTCAACTTGTGCTGCAGGGATCGAAGAGAACCGCAAACAAGAAAATATATTTGAAAAAATAATAAAAATAATTAAATAAATGAATAATATACATTTTTCAAAATGGCTCAAAACAAAACTATCGAAATACTTTTTATTCATACTTGTATCGACTGCATTTGTGTCACAGCTAGAGAGTAAAGTCAAAAGTGCTTAAGAAAGGTGATAAGCCAACCCTCCCTTGCAAGTGTGTTTTTACATTTGTGAGTAAATAAAAATAACGGGTTGAAATCTATCCATAAAAACTGATAAAATATCAAATTGTATACTTTATTCAACCCGTGATAATGTAAGTTCAATTTAGAAACCATAATACATTTTGGGCTCATTTTTGAATGGATAAATTTGAGATAAAATAGCTCCGAAACAAATTTTTGAGCAATGAATTTGATATGCCGCGGAAATTAATATACCTTTGCTTGTATTTTGTTTTTTCTTCTTTCTTTGTTTTGACATTTATAGTGGTTAACCCCTAGCACATAATAGTGTTGCTTTAAAATCGATGAGGCTTTGAAAGTTTTCCTTGGCGATTCAATCTTTCGAATTTTTCAGGTTATTTTTCAATAATTACGATGATCCAAAATCCAGTGTTTTTTTGTATATTTAAAAGGTGAATTATTTTTAAATTTTAGTTGATCAATTAAAAATAAAAAAATTCGACGATCTAAAATTTTATTCCGCAATTTTCTGATCAAAGTAGTATTTCATTAATCCTTAATACGCATGCAGAAACTACAATACAAGGAAAAATATCCTGTTACCAAAAAGTAGCGGTTTAATTTTTTTCATATTTTCCACGTGTGAAATGCAAATACAGTAAAGAATTGACCGCTAATATAGTGTGCCCACATGTGACGTACAGAGATTACATTTTATGGAGGGATATCTCAGCATTATGCTGAGAAACTTTATTTTAACACGAGACTCTCTTGGTGACTTTAACGATGGGTTAAGAAAATAGGAAAAGAAAATGCACTGAAAAATAAAAGCAGTAATGGATATAATTGTTTCTATTCTTTCCATTCTTTTTACACTGAATCCTTGTCAGTGCCTCAAGTAAAATTTTTAAAAGTCCCTCGTCTTTCATCACATGAACGGATGAAATCATGTTAATTTCAGGGTGACTATCTCTTACAACATGTGCGAATTATTTTCCTCCCTCACTCATCAGAAACTCATAATATTTTACTTCCTTAAAAATCATTATATTGAAATATGTTCAAAATATTCAAAAGCCCCTTTGCAGAGGGTCAGTGCTAAATTTTGAATACTTACGATTTTTCTAAAATATAAATTAACCATCGCAATCCTGGTTCCCGTGGTTTCAGAGATCATCCCCACAAGAGCGAAGGATAACTCTCTAATCGTATTTTTGTGAACCTCCATCAACGACCAACATTTTGCCTTCCTGTACCGATTCAATTTCACAAATTTTCACGTAGAAATATCGAAAAAAATATCTTTGCAACACTAAAATAACCCCCTTTTTTGACAGGTATGCGCAGTCCTTGCGCTGACAGTGGCAGTCGCCTACGCTGACAGCAAAGAAAAATCCAAAACCGACAAGTCCAAGGACAAGAGAGGCCTAACTCACGGTCTTAGTTCCGGCGGCTACAGCGGCGGCTACACATCTGGGCTCGGCGGAGGCTCTTACGGAGGATACGGAGGCAGCGGCTACGGCGGCAGCTCTTACGGAAGTGGCTCCTCTTACGGAGGTGGCTCCTCTTACGGAGGTGGCTCATACGGAGGTGGCTCTTACGGCAGTGGCTCTTATGGGGGTGGCTCTTACGGAGGCAGTCTCGGCAGCAGCTACGGATCCTCGAGCCTTGGCTCTTACGGAGGCGACAGCGGTTACGGCGGAAGTTATGGCGGTAGCTCTCTTGGCTCTAGCTATGGTGGCGCCGACTACTCCGGATCATTCGGTTCCGGTGCTGGAATCGGATCAGGAATCTCAGGAGGTTACGGATCTGGCTTCTCATCTGGCTCTGGCTTCTCCTCTGGCGCAGGTTTCTCGTCCAGCAGCTCTGTCGTCTCCGGTGTATCTTCCGGCCCTGTATCCCTCCCCCAACAACCAGTCCAGGTCACTCACTCTGAGTCCCAGTCCACCGTCCATATCCCAGTGCCCAAGCCATACCAAGTAACGGTCACCAAGAAGGTCCCAGTGCCGGTTCCTCAGCCCGTCCAGGTCTCCGTCCCTCAACCCGTCACCGTTCCCATCCCTCAGCCCTACCCCGTTGCCGTCCCCAAGCCATACCCTGTTACCGTTAACAAGCCCTACACCGTCTCCGTACCCCACCCCGTACCCGTAGCCGTCCCTCACCCCGTCCCAGTCTCCGTCCCTCACCCAGTCCCCGTCGTCGTCACTCACCAAGTTCCTGTTGCCGTCCCCCACCCAGTCCCTGTCGTTAAGCACGTCCCTGTCTACAGCCACGGCTCCGTCGGCGGTGGATACTACGGCGGCGTTTCCTCTGGAGTCGGATCCTATGACTCGTCTGCTTCTTTGGGCGGCTACGGAGGTTACGGAAGCTACGGAGGATCGTCTCTTGGCAGTTACGGAGGAGCCTCTCTCGGCAGCTACGGAGGATCTTCTCTCGGCAGCTACGGAGGATCATCTCTCGGCAGCTACGGAGGATCTTCTCTCGGCAGCTACGGAGGATCTTCTCTCGGCAGCTACGGAGGTAAGTTTTGCTTTTTTTCAAAAATAAAGAAAATACGGTAGTTTACCTGCATGGGCAGCTATAAATTAATATTAGAATTTATAAAATCCAATGGTTATTTAAATTAAAAAGGAATGGAGGCTACTTTAAATTAGTGTTTAACTTTTCAGAGCAGTCCTTCTTTTTTCACCTAATTTTTGAAAATGGATATTTATTTTTGAGTTTTTTCAATGTTTTATACAGGATAGTAAAAGCAGAGTTAATAATATATCCCGCAACCTTTTTTTAAACACATCGAAAATAAATTCATCTTGATTTTAAAACGGAAAGATACATATGTGTGACATCGTACCCCAGAGTAACTACTTAAATGTGTGCCTCTACTGAATGAGGTTAGCTTGATAATGGTTTGTTTAAATCGATTTTTAACCCAGTGAATTCTATTTATCTTAATAGGTAGCTACGGTGGTTCTTCATTAGGCAGCTACGGTGGATCTTCCTTGGGCAGCTACGGTGGTTCCTCATTGGGTAGCTACGGTGGCTCTTCTCTGGGCAGCTATGGTGGTTCCTCATTGGGTGGCTCTTACGGAGGCTCCTACGGAGGCTACGAGTCTGCTCCCTCTTACTCATCTGGTAACAGCTACGACTCTCACGGCTCCTACGAGTCATCCTCTTACCCAAGTTCCTCATACGGCGGCTCATCCTACGGTGGCTCATCCTACGGTAGCTCCAGCTCTCCCAGCTCCAGCTACGGACCCCCCAACTACACCCCTGGTGCACCCATCGGATCCTCCCATGGCTCTGACAAATATAAGCGAGCTAACCCAAAGCAGTAATATGACACGTAAGTTCCCTTTTACGTTAAATCCATTACTATAATTTTAGGTCTCTCGTCAATTTTCCCCCCTATTTTTCAGAGTATTGCAAGTTAAAATTCTAGCCGAATAGAAAAAATCGCGAATCTTTTATGACGGTCGTTTCTTGAAATAATTGAACGCTTTCATGCTAAAAAGAAAATGCAAGAATGAATTAAATTATAAGGACACTCGCGCTTCATGGTTCATTTTGCTTTATTCATTTGTACATAGTTCCTTTGTGCATAACCAGGTTCAATTTAACGCATCAAGACGACTTTGACATTATGATAGATGCCTCTTACTGACGTATTTCTGCCAAACAGAACTATATTACGACTTGAGCCCTAATACCCAAAAGAATATGTGCATAACAGGGCTCACGTCATAATCTTTGAAAGAGAGTGAAAGTCGGAACCTCGATTTTTTAATTTTTTGTCCGAGTCTCTCTCGTTTCTAAAACGGCCAAACTCGGGGTTTTTATGATGTTATTTTTTTTTTGCGTAGAAACGCTCTTTTCTGGAAGTTGTGCAGTTTTTGCTTTCGCCTAAAACATTTCTTTTTTCCGAGGTGGGTCATTTTCGAGCTGAGAAGTCCAATTATTTACATTATGCATGTCATACTTGAAATTAAATTTTTCACGATGCAAAAACATCTAGATATCCCCTCATGTAGGATTCATTCTATTTTTCTGATGAGAACTAAACAAATTCAATACACTCTAAAGGAAGGGGTTATCCTACGCAAAAAAAAAAATTAATTCCACCTATTATAAAAGCGAGGAGAGGATGAGTTGGCCAACTTCTGAGCGAAGTCTGGAATCCCGGCCAGATAAACTTGCTTCACGGCCTTAAATCAGCACGACGAACGGGGCGCTAAACAAATTAAAGTATCAGTGTTACCAGGTGATCAACGGCAAATGTCACATATCCTTTACTTCTCATTTGGGCAACTAACCGCTGCAATCGGGTTCCCCCTCCACCGCTCTGGCCGTCGGGGGCCAGTTTCGGCGGACCCCGTTATCTTTTTATGGGCGCGCCTCAGTGAAGATGTCATCGGATCCCCCCAAATTTCGTAACGAGCTGCCCGATTGCCCACGCAACAATCGAGATCCCGAAATCGGCCGTTTGTTCTGACGGCTGACTCTCCGTTTACCGTCCAAAGTGATGTATCCGACACATTCCGGCTGAAAGGTCACGTGATGGGTGATGTAATTGTGCCCGGAAGTGAAACCGTTCTCAGGTAACGACCGCGCTCCGGTGAATATCATCCGATCGACCTTTTTGTCTACAAATATTCGTATTCCTAGCGTGTTAACGGGCTCGACGCGGGCAGGCTAACCCAGTGGGCGATTCTGATTCTTTTAAGAACTTTAGTTTTGGTGCTAGAATAATCCGAGTGTTTGACAACATAGCTTTTTTTGTTGCGTGTCTACAGAACTGCAAGCTTTGTTGAAGGGTTTGAAGAAATAATAATAAAAAAAAAAGAAATTAAAGAAAATAAATTGTTTAAAAATCTGACTAAAATTTTGAAAAGATTCTCATGGCGCTGTTGATAAAAGTATATTGCAAAATTATCAAGGAGCAGAGGGGCACTTTATGAAGGGACAGAGAGATAGCTTTTAAAAATGTCTAGAATATAAATTTACAAACTTAACAACAAATATTTATTTTGAATTTAAGAATTACAATATTTTAAAACAATTGTGTCTTCTTTCTGTTGCAGGTGATTGAGAAATTACTTGTGTATTATTATTCTGACTGATATTCAGTTACCAATGCACGGCTGTAGTGGCCCAAAAGCGGCTTTTGTCCTCCGACAACTTAAGTTCTCCTCACTGGTCGGACAGCGAGACCGAAGCTGTTCTAATACAAACCTCGCCTGAAAAACACCATCAGTAAATTAGTTTGTACTCGTTCGTTGCTGATCCACTTCGACGGTGCGGAAGAACCGGTCAAAAATCTGATTTTCCAGTTATTTTGGAAAATTTCAAGTCATTGCAAGTCATTATTGTTTAAGTCATTCAAGTTAGAAGTTATTTTTAACTTATTTTGTTAAAAATGCGTTTAATAAATTCTAGGTAGTTTACATGTTCGTAAAACTGACTTTTCATATTTTTTCAATCCCAACCTCGAACTTTTGCCAATTTTCAAAATAATTATCAAGTGATGCAGTTAAACGTTTCCAAGTAAACCGTTCAACATTATTTTTTGATTTTCTCACAGAATTTCACCGAAAATTTTAAGAAACATTATTAACTTTCTTTTAAAAATCCAAAATATCATAGGAAAAATTGCAACGTTGCATTATTTACATTATTTTTTATTCATTTAGTTCTTTTTTCTATTCGATTTTCTCATTAAAGCAGCTAATCAACCTTTACGCTAATAAAAGAACTTATAACTAATGAGAAAAGTTAAGTTTTAAGTTTGAGCTCTCACTTTTTAATCCTGGCTTGACTTTTTCAGTAGTTAATGCTTTGTTATCAAAAGAGACTGCACGCATTAAGTTCCATCTTTTGTAAATTCGCAATGAGTCTCAAACCCAGCAGGTAATGTTGAGGCTTTGGCTCTACTTTGAACAGCCGGGTTATAGGGTGGGTTGGTTTCTCCCAAAAATGGTGGGTAGTAAGGAGGTGCCCTTGGCATTGGTCTTCCTGTTTTGAGCTTCTCTTTTTTGTAAAAACTGAACACTACCCAGATAAAATACGATAAGAAGACTGGAATCAAATAAAAATTATTTACTAATAAAAAGATTAAATCATAAAATATAGTTATTTTTCCTTTATTTACATTATCGTATCGAATGACAATTTATTCTCTCTGTATCCAAAGCAAAAAAGTAAATATGGAGTAACATAATTACAGAACTTTAGACGAATAATTTGTGAGAAGGAACATTTGAGTTGTGTAACATTTGAAACGTACGGAGTAGAATTTAAATCATTTAAAATTTCTCACACGTGTTCCTCTCTTTTGCCTACTCAATCGTTTTGTGCAAATATTCTTAACTCTACCCCTGAGTTAAAAATCAAAAAATTTAAAATGAAGTCGCGTGATTTTACTGCGATATGACGCTGAAATCAGAAATTAAACGTGATCGGCTGACATTTCTCTCGTTCTCTTTAAAAAAAAAAAAAAAAAAAAAAAAAGACACAAACAGGAGGGTAGTAACTAGGCTGCGGGCGGTTTCGTTCAATCCTTAGAATAATTCTTAGTTTCAAAACTAACAAAACCTTCTACAAATCGTAGGAACTATCAAATCTGGAATACTTCTCGTAGCTCTCATGCTCTCTTCTCTACAGCGTAACTTGACAAATAGGTAATTAATTAATGCGCTTTCAGGATGATTTCGTAATAGTTGGACAACTTTATTTCCTTTTCTATCTTGTTTCTGAAAGTAGAACAACAAATCCTCTTTCACTTACCACCATGTGAAACTGCATTGATGGCATCAGCCATGAAATACTCCGGATATTGACCTGAAACACTCATGATGACGAGATTCGTGCAAGAGACTCCCGTCTCTGTTATACACGCTTGACTGAACATAATGAGCCATGGCAGAAAATAATCTGGTCGCCCCTGTACAATTTTAAATCAGTAAACATTAAGCTTATTCTTTTCCTATTCATACGTTGGATTTTAATGTCAACTTTCCTAAAATTCTTACACTAAATCATTTTTTAAAAGCCAACCCATCCTAAAAATAATGAAAGTTTCATGAGGCCATACAATAGACAGTTAAAAAAGTTAAACTCGTGAATGGTAAGGCACGAAAAAAACATGTATGAGAACGTTTGCTGATATTTTATCATTTATTAGTGATATTTCGTTCTTTAGAGAAAATTGAAGGTCATCAATATCTATGCGTTACAATTATAAAAAAAAAAAAAAATTCTAAGAATTACTCTCGAACGTGTCAAGTCTTCGCAAAAAATTTGGTAAGATAGATTTTTGCCTGTAACTTCAATGAGGCTGAGAATTGAAAACATCGCATATCAAAATGAATGAAGCGATTCGTTAAAGTTATTTGAGCAATAATTTAAATTCCAGTGCCTGCTTAAATTTTCTGAGAGTGTTGCGATGGAAACTATCAGGTTGGCACTCGTTCCTTAAAAATGAAATCAAAACATAAAGCTGGTGAAGATCACCCACTTTTGGTTCTAAACCATTTTCATACAAACAAGGGTGTGAAACATGAGTTAATTACCTTATCCAAGGCAAAAATTCCAAGTGCGCAGGCTATGATCTGGAAGAAAGCCGTGATGCCTGTCATGATAACATAACGTTGAATATATGTTCCTTTCGTGAAGAACAGTAGCTGATCAATTCCTGTTTGAGATCAAAGAACATGTATGTGAATAGGCAGATTGCTGCAGCTCTTCATATACGAAATAAGCACTGAAGTAATTAAATTTGAGCACTCTACGTCTCGTCTCGATAACATCACTATGGTGTGAGTAAAATTTTCATAACTTATCATCATTTATTTAGTTGTATTTAAACTAGCTGTGAGGAATTTCTATCAAATGAAAAATGGGTAGCTTGTTCAAAGTTTTGTATGTGTGGCATCTTTTTCATCAATTTTGTTCGGAAGCAGTTGCACCCAAATAGAATAACTTTTAGAACAGTTTATTGGAAAATCTTTCCACGTTGAAAATGCTTAAATCTGCTTAAGGTAAAAAGTCTAAAGGCCAATTTGAAATTTTTGACGGACCATAGCTATCAAAATTCGCTCTTAGTTTCCATCGTTTGAAATTTGACACTGGTACTTTCAAACCAAATTCAGTAGATAGTAACAACAGCAAATAGAGGTTTGTTCGTTAGTTGCGAGAATATAAACTCCATTCAAGTGATTCTTATGCAGTTAGTTTCTCTCGCTGAACTGATTGGAAGACTCGTCTTGCATTCAGGAGGAAAGGAACTAAATTAATGAAAATTCAAAGGAAATTAGCATTAAATTTTATTCTCTCGGCCGTAAATAAAAAACAAAAACAGAAGGTCGTAAGTTGACTAAGATTAAGTATTGATTTTTTTCTCGACAAAAAATAAATAAAAAGTTTACGTCAAGCAGACCCCAAAAAACTTGGTTTCTCTCTGCTTAACTTAATCTATTTTTACGGAGAGGGAAGGAACCACCGTTTTTTTGTGCAGGGGAGATGTCTGAAGTTTAAAAGAAGTTTCTAAAAATGACGTTTTTGGGGAAAATTTCGAGATGGGGGGGGGGGGGGGGGTTCCAGACTTCCGAGCCCTCTGTGGCTACGCCTTCGACCTGGTAACTGGAACTAGAATGATTTTCTTTTGTATCATACGACGCAACCGATCTTTGGCAACACTAGCCTTGATGCCACGTTTCATATATTCACCTCACCACCGCGCTCCTTTTCCAACCTCTTTGTCCGACACAGATGTGTCCCACCGACGTCGAGGCGTCTCCGTCGAGCGTCGACGTCGCGTCGACGTCGCGTCGGCGTCGCGGCGCGCGGGAAACTGGTGATTGATGTAAGAGGGAAAACTCACCGTGGCCGATTTCGTAATAGAAGGAGTTGTTGGAGGGACGCGGGTAATTCGTGACGACTTGATTCGCCTCGCTCCGCAGCAAAGACGTAGCCAGGTATATCGTCGTGAAGACCAGTAGCAACCTCGTCAGCTGAAACAATCGAGCACACGAAAAATTACACGGGCAAGTTACAGGCCCATTGAAATTCAATCACAGCAAAATCGATGAGAGTCAAAATATGAGGTCGAGTATACAGTGGTGTTACTAGACTGAAAACTTGAAGGAAGAAGTTTGGCAAAAGTCTAAAAATTACCCGTGAACACTGAATTACACAGTATATGGTAATACATAAAAAGATAATTACTCATTCTCAAACTTCTTGGAGGAAGCAGTGTTTCCCTAGTACCATATACGCAGAAAGCGTCACTAGTCGGGTAAACTTTGATAACACACTGCAAAGTCATTCAAATTCTGTATAAAGAGACCGGAATCAATGCTAAAAATGTATGCATTATTTTTTTCCCCCTTTTATTTTAAGCAGTGCAATGCAGGAACAAAGGTAAAACATACACGTCAATTTATAAGAATTCGACTTTTTGGACGCCTTTCATCTGCTTTTGTTCAGTCTTGGCACGGTACTCCTTGGCGTTGCATTTTTCCGTCATCATTTCGATGAGCAGGCAGAAAAACTCTCAGATACCTCATTAAAGTCGCATCCGCGAAAACCAAACTGTATCGTTCCGTATTGTTCTTTTGAGAGTTTAAATCGTTGCAGCTTTGCAATCTCATATAACACACTAGAAAGGGTCACGTTATAAGATTACAACAGTTGGTTTTTATAGCTTTTACTTTTAACAACGGAACACTCTTCTCCAAAATACTTCGAGTGTATATGTTGGATGAATGGTGGTGTGAAATTAAATTTCTTACAATGCAATTTTCTTACAATTTTCTTCTAATATGCTAAAGAAAATGATCAGTTACAACTTACGCACGTTATCCATATGACAATTTGAGTACCAGTGCGCAATGGAATGCAGCATAAAAAACTCTTCAGTAGATATACCATATTACTAAGGCACACAATAGATACATTCAACTGAAAATTAGCCAAGGAGAGTTCAATTAGTTTTGATAGTGCTCCAATATAATAATGGAATCATAACAGTAAATATGAAAAGAAAGATACAGAACATTTTACATTGAGACGATAGGGATGTTTGGGATTTGAGGACTCATTTTTATGCTGAGAAACAGAGTTGAAAAGTTCAGCTTCCCAGGTTCACATAAAAGCAAAGAAGAAGAAGAGTTGTACATTTTTACCATAAAAACATTACGCATGGTTCGAGATTCTGAATCGCTTCAATTGAGGTACATATTTTTTCAGAAACTACATATATGATAAAACGGAAAGAGAACATCAAGTCGATATTTATGACGCCTAGTCCTAGTTTGGCGGTGGCGCTATTAGCACCGCGCCAACCAGCCCTGCATGGTCGTGTCAGCGCCGCAGTGTGAAGCGCCTTCAATTTCACTTAGCTGCAATATGGGCAACACCCATGGTCGAATAGTTATCTCACAAACGCCTTCCCTAAATAGTGTCCAATAGCGACGGCTACACGCGAAGAAGCCAATTTATCTCCGATTGAAACGTTGCATACCTCCGCTTGTGTTGTATTTTGATTTACTTTTTTAAAATTAAGGAACCATATTTCTAATGATAATTTTTCGCGGCTTTTCCCTATTCTATTTCAAACATATTTACAAAAAGTTCAAACAGGAGAATTGTTTTCTTCTTCTTTTTGTCTTTTTTTGGGTATTTTATTGTAGAACAAGCGCAATTATTTCCGACCTCGGATGAAATCTATTCCGATGAATGCTTTTACTTAATGATACCTATATTTGAAAAACATTCACTTCGAAGGTGATTCACAAGTAAAATTGCAGCCTCCTCACTATTGTGTCGATGTATTTATTTGTTACAACGCGATTTTCTTGCAAAAAAAGCAATTTTCGATCATAGTAACAATTACTTAATGATAAAAATTAACAACTCGAGATTTTTAGAAGAAAACCGCCGGCGTGAGTTCTAAAAATGGCCCGATCGGTTTGAATCTTTATGGGAATTTTTTAAAGTAGCGGCTGCTATTGGGAACTGGAGTGATGAGCTTTTCCAACATTTTTTTAGGATATAAATGAGGCGTATATTAGTGAGGCAACCTATTCTGGAGGATTTTTGGATAAAGTGATGAAGTGATAACTACATCGATTATATTACTCTTAACAGAAAATCGCAAATCCGCATACTAGAGGACTGTGGTAGATAAATCTGGGTGAAAAAATTTGGTGAAACCAGCTAGATATTATTTGAGAATAAATATATCTAAATTTAACGCCTCTCTTTAAAACTCACCTCGCTGCTTCATCTCTTGATAATTTATTTCAATCCAGGGAGACTGGAGATACAACAGGGCCCATCACAGGGTTTTCACCGAAAGTAAACTCTTAGTTCACTTACTTACATAAGAAATGAATTTTTTGAAAAACCAATTCCACTCTTGTTGTTTATCATTCAATCAGAAACACAACCTTTGAACATATACATCTAATGCAATTCACTTCTGTTTGGAAAGGTCTTCGATTTAATGTGCCGTATGCGCTCCTGTCCCGTTTTTTAGCTGAAATGAAAATCTAGTCTCACTTTCTGTAGTAAGTACAAATCACAAAATCTTCCATAAAACTAAAACAGCTATGTATTTTCACTGAAAAGCTAATTGACTTCATTTAGTCATTTAAATCCCTAATTTTTAATCCTAACCCCATTGTTTTTATTCCGCATAGGAACAGCTGATAGATAACCTAAAAAAAATCAAACAGATACAACCTGGGAAAAAACCGTAGAGTAAATTGGACTAAGTTTAACAGAAAGGAACCAAGCCACATCAATTATTGCCAAATTTAAGTGGGCAATACAATTTTTTACGAGAGAACGTTAGTGCGGATTCCTTTGAAATTTTTAAGGAATTTGCTTCAAACTGTGGAGAATTTTCACTGAAATTTGCACGAAAATCCGCACAACCGTTTTCATGTAAAACATTAAATTGCCCAATTAAATTTGGCAATAGCTGATGTGGCTTGGTTCCTTTCTGTTTAACGCGATCCAATTAGAGGACGTCACAATGTGCTGGAGTGCCGATAGAGTTACTTTTTAAAGCTGTTTTGTCCAGGACTCCTAAGAATAGTGTGCGGTGAATGGCGATGCCGTATGCACGGGGTCCCAGCTCCAGGCTTCGCTCAGGAAATATGGGTATAACATTTATTTCATAGAAACCGGGAGTTTCGTAAATTCTTTAACTTGGTCAATATAATTTGAAAATAATAATCTATTTATATGAATAAATCCCAAAAACCACTCGCGGCCCGTGACTCTCCCATAAGCCGCGAGAAAATGCCGTATGGTTCCCATTTTCCGGCGAATGCAAGAGGCTAGAAATGTATCGTTCTAGAATTGACTTCATCGGCGCTCCAGCGCGTCGCTACTTAATTGTACTTAATGAGAAAAACCACATCACTCTCGACAAAACCGAAATAAATTTTTCAAATTACCTGCGATTTTAGTGACATGGTTATAATGATCAACATGAAATGATCCGCCGACGTCGATCTCTCTCAGCTCTCTTTCGAGAGGCTTATGTTCATCTGAACGAAGTTCGGCCAATGAAACAAGAACAAACAAATAATCAATACCCCGTTTTTTATCACTCGACATTCCGGGTTCACTTTTAAAAAAAATTACCTGAAATTTTTTCTTCAAATGAAAAAAATGCTGACTTTTCAACCGGATTTCCTTCAAATTGTACTGGGAGCAGTAATTTTTCTCTCCGTTTATTTATTTATCCTGCATAGCAAATAAGGAGATCACATCAAATGTCTCAAAAAATGCAGCGAAGTTAGCGTAAGTAACTGAGCTGGTTTTTGATTTGGCAACGAGTTGTTTTTGATGAGCCACAAAATACCCGGTGAACTTAGCATAATGTGTTTGTTCAACGTGATCAAACATACGAAGCGCGGCGACAGACGTAAGTCGGCCCAATTGCTCGGTTGGATGTTCACTGTTAGTGTTTTAACCCTGTGACACTAACGCTTCCATTTTTAATGTATGATACCGGTTGATTAGAAAAGAAACCTTTATTTTCCATTTCGTGTGCTTTTTCATGATAAAGTGAGCGGCATGATAAAGTAAGTAAATGCACATAAATTGAACGACACTACTGAAAGAAAGCAAATAAATAATGGCAGTTTTACTCATCATTAAATTAAACTGGGCGAAAATTTAAATACAACAACAAGGAGTCCTTCAAAAATGGTCACCATGTGTAGGCGTCATACAGCAATGGTGTTTTTTTTGTTTTGAAAAATTGCAATCTTGCATCCCGGTATTTTTTGGATGCCGACAAGCTTCGATCGCTCCAGCAATTTAGCACCCCATTAGACTGCATTTTTCAAATAAGAACCTCTATGTTGGATCATTCAATAGTGCATCTACCTATGCAATGAGACTAATGGCACATAAATTGTTTCAAAAATGAACCTCAAGTAGTGGCTCCGTATTGAAAAAAGTAGTCCAACTGAAAGTATATCATGCAGTGATGAAACTACCAATAAGCACGGCATTTAGATTTCCTGTCAGATATTACTTTGTTGCAGGATGACAACCTGTCATTAGCGCACAATGTTTGTACAATTTTATTGCCTTTCCAAGAATATAATCTGATAATTTCTCATTGAAATTTCATGGGAAGTACTCTTAAAAATAAGGTAGCGGAATTTTTGTAAAATCGAAGTCCATGTACATTATTCGATAGCCTCAGTCATCGATAAATGGGAAACCGGTGAACCATGGCCATGCATGGGGCCTTACGGAGTCTTTTCCAACGGTGAAGCGTTTACAGAGCGCGTATCGGGAATTCAAGTGGTTGCATCTTCAAATATACGAAAACTGCGCATATTTCCCAGAGAGGATCAAATTCTCACCGGGAAAGAGGTGGAATAAACTTACTCCTGGTTGGTTTTTGTTGAAATTCCACAAACCTGAGAACAAATCAACGCATTTATGTTATTTAAAAATAATAATGTCCATTGTTTGATTCGTTTGCCGCTGTTGACCTCGAAAAAAGGCAGCGTCCCTTTCTGTTATTTCTGTCGGAGGGGGGAGGGGGGCGGGGGGGGGGGCTTTAGTGTAACAGAGCCATTAATTCGATTGAAAAATATCAGATTCATTTCAATCTTGGGCTGTTCTGGCTATTAGTTACTCATATCTCTCTTTTAATGCAAAAAATATAATGGAAATTATTTTTATTTTAGGACCGGCGCATACACTGGATCGAGTCAATCGGAGAGGTCGGACATGGAATATTTGACTAAAACTGCAAATTTTGATGGTAATTTCGTCACATTTTTAATTTCAAGGGGTACGTCCGAGTAGAATCAAATAAGTTTTGCTCTACCATGTCTGTCGACTTTTTAGCCCTTCAAAATGGAAAAATCTGACCTTTTTTTTTAAATTTGTTCAAAATTTTACGCTTAATCAGATCCCAACATCGTTTTAGGCAGTTTTTGCCATTAAATATCAGAATTTTGGCCCTAAACAGCTGAAATGTCCTGTGCCGTAGCCTGTCTGTGACTCAAGTGCGCAACTTTAACGCTACATAACCATCATCTTGCATCTAAATACTTCCACTTCTGCTGTAAATTCACACTCAACTTGTACCTAACTTATTATTTTCAGTTATATTAATCCAAATAAGTGAAAATATTGACCGTCTTTGCGTCAAGCAGCCTTGTCTGCGGAATTCGCGTCCTGTACCGTAGCCCCCTTTTTTCAGCATCATTTCGTCCGTTAGAGTGCAGCACTTATGAACTTTGTTTACTTTTTTTGCGTTATCGTGACTATCACACGCTGATGTCGAGCAGAGGAAAAAAACCCGCAGTGAAACAGTAAAGAGCGACGCCAAAAACGACCGTTTTTTGGCACAATTTGGGCCAGAAGGGATTTTTCTGAAACCGGGCCCAAATGATACCTTATGATACCCTAAAACTCTGGTAAAAATTTTAGCTTGAGTATACGCACCGTTTTTGAGAAATGGGGGGGGGGGCAAAGTTGCCAAATCGCCATCATTCTGGACAGCATTTTTACAGCAAAAAGACGGGAAAAATGGACGAAAAAGTTACACTATTGATGGGTTTGGGCTGTAAATGTTCTTATTGAGCCCCCGTGCATGTAACTGTGTTCAGTTTTAAAAATTTTGGACGTACAGTGGTCCAAAATGGGGAGAAATCGTGGACAGATAAGGATTCTTTGTCAAACTTTTTAAAAATGGAAGTAAAATTGTTGGTCTCCTGCAGAGATCATGTGGAACAATGTTCTTATCGGTCTTCAATGCATTCAATTGAGTTCAGTTTATCAAATTTTCATCGCACAATGGTCCAAAATGGGAAATCAGTGGACAAATTAAGTTCTTCTGCCTAACTTTTTAAAAATGATGTACGACTATTGGTCCCCTGCAGAGATCATGGGGAACAATGTTCTTATCAAAGCATTCAATTGGGTTCAGTTTATCAAATTTTCATCGCACAATGGTCCAAAATGGGAAATTAGTGGACAAATTAAGATCTTCTGTTGAAATCTAACCTAACCTAACCTAACCTTTCCTAAATCCTTAGAAAGGATTTATTGTAAAGTATTATTCTAACTACAATTATTCTCTGACAACTAACTAGGACAAAAACCACCCAGTTAGCCGGATTTTAAGGATCCAAAAGCTAAGTTCCTCCTGAATTACCGTTTCCAGACCTCATTTGTTCAGTTCAAAACAGTGAACATGGATAGCTTTTATTGGCTACTAACTTATTTTGAATTTACTTCTTTCGAATCTAGTGAAGAACCTCATAGTTTCATGTTATTTTTCAAAAATTTCAACAGAAGATCTTAATTTGTCCACTAATTTCCCATTTTGGACCATTGTGCGATGAAAATTTGATAAACTGAACCCAATTGAATGCATTGATAAGAACATTGTTCCCCATGATCTCTGCAGGGGACCAATAGTCGTACATCATTTTTAAAAAGTTAGGCAGAAGATCTTAATTTGTCCACTGATTTTCCATTTTGAACCATTGTGCGATGAAAATGTGATAAACTGAACTCAATTGAATGCATTGAAGACCGATAAGAACATTGTTCCACATGATCTCTGCAGGAGACCAACAATTTTACTTCCATTTTTAAAGTTTGACAAAGAATCCTTATCTGTCCACGATTTCTCCCCATTTTGGACCACTGTACGTCCAAAATTTTTAAAACTGAACACAGTTACATGCACGGGGGCTCAATAAGAACATTTACAGCCCAAAGAATGACAAAGAATCCTTATCTGTCCACGATTTCTCCCCATTTTGGACCACTGTACGTCCAAAATTTTTAAAACTGAACACAGTTACATGCACGGGGGCTCAATAAGAACATTTACAGCCCAAACCCATCAATAGTGTAACTTTTTCGTCCATTTTTCCCGTCTTTTTGCTGTAAAAATGCTGTCCAGAATGATGGCGATTTGGCAACTTTGCCCCCCCCCCATTTCTCAAAAACGGTGCGTATACTCAAGCTAAAATTTTTACCAGAGTTTTAGGGTATCATAAGGTATCATTTGGGCCCGGTTTCAGAAAAATCCCTTCTGGCCCAAATTGTGCCATTCTTGGCGTCGCTCTTTTGACCGTTTTTTATGAGTTTCTAGGTTTAACGACCATCTAGGATGTCCTTACCGTATACCTACCTTTTTAATGCATAAATCACTTCAAACTCTCGAATTTTGGTATTTTTTGATACGCTCTGATATCTTAACCTCAAATCCAGAATTTCAACCACATGCGTGAATATGCCCGAGCACCATTGCCAATAATCACACGATTTGTCCGCACCGTAGCCGTCCGTACCGTAGCCCGTAGCCGTCTGGTATCGTAGCCCGTAGCTGACGCGCGATGCGGCCGGGTCTACGGTAAGTACGGACAAAATGCGAAAGTCATCCAAAAATCGGTGCGCTGTTTGATAGATCATCCCACTATACTTTATTTTATCTATCACCAAAATTTGGAATTTAAAAAAAAAGAGAGACGTATTTTTTTTTAGTACGACGCGACTTAGAAGAAGGAGGCTTTTTTTTCGATGATTGCATAAGGATCGCCATCTTTTTATTTTTTTCATTTTGTCTTTTGGAACTTAGAGTCCTCTTTTTCGTCTGAAGTTGTCTACCACATCTTCTAAGTTAGTTCTAAAGAAATTAATTAAAATTAAGCGTTTAATTACATTTCCTGGCTTTTTTAGGAGAAAAATGATGGCGCAAAATTCTAGAAATCGGACTTTGGAGCAATTTGGGGGCTAAATTTTGAAAGTAAAAAGTTTGAAGGATATTTTGTTTTATTCTTCTACAAGAATATAGCTCTATGAGTGCAAAAAAACTTAAAACGGTATTATTATCGCACGTATTGATAGGAAAACAAGCCTGTTTAGTTGGTTTACGGTACGGACAAAAAATTTAACTTCCAGTGATGAAAGAGGCCAAAAAAAATTTTCTGTTGAAAACGAAGATTGACCACTATTAAAATCGACTTTCCAAGAGTATGAGGACTTCAGAAAACATGCTGAAGTTTTAAAATAACTAAAGTCACTTTTTTAAAAAACGATGGCTCCAAGAGCAAAACTTATTTGATTCTACTCGTCCGGAGGAAAATTTCACGAGGAAACCAATGGAACCACTTTTAGAGCCTCAAAATTGGGTATAAACGGAGTTTATAGCGTTTAAAGTTTTTAAAGTTTCCAAATTTTGTCCAACCTCTCCTATTGACTCGATCTGTGCGGCGGTTTAAAATCTGCAGAGAATTCTCAAAATCGTATTTGATAGGTCAAGTTCATTTGGATACGTTGTTTTACCGCATGCCTCTCAATTAAATTTGAAGAAACGATTTGTGTTAAGCCATGGTCGTTGAGTGCTTTCAACTCGTTCCAATTTTTAAAAGGAAAAAAAAACGAGATAAGAATGTGTCAACTGACTCGATAATTGTAACGGCGCGGCGCGGTGGTGGGTAGATGGATGCGCAAACTTTTTTGAACATTGATAGATAAGTTGAAACGACAATGAGTATTAGCTTTGCTAATACAGGCGCGTCATCTCCTCAATACTCCAACCTCTTCCTCGTGAGCCTCCAGTACATGATATTGAAGTAATCATCAAGAATCACTGACGAATTAGTAAGCTTGGAGGAGTGATTCTACAATGAATAGCTCAGTTATTCCACATCCTTTGACAAGGTTTAGTAAGCTTTAAGTCAGGTTATCGAATCATTAAAAATTTATGACTTAGAGTAAGTAGCCTGTTGCACTGTTAGTTGCAGACCGAAATATTAAATGAGAATCAAGCTGACTCTAATTATTTCCACAATTGATATTCAATTTAATGAATTAAACATCTTTTTAAGTGAGAAAGTACAACAAATAGTGAAGTTTTGACCGGATAAAGTTTGGTGTAAGTGACATTATTTTAAAAAGTCCACAATGATTCACGATTTCAAAATATGCAGTATTTCTTTTAGCGGTTCTGCCGATGCTCGTGCCCCTGTGCTGCAATTCCGATCTTCTTCACTTTTGGATGTCCAATGCGCCATGTTTGTGAGAGTGCGTGGTTTCCACGCAATTATTGATCTGCTCGAGGAACGATAAATCAATTTATCCATGTGAATAAACGAACTAAAGTGTGCGAAAACGCGTTTAATTAAGTGTTTCAATACAAACTTCGAAAAATGCGGAGGCTTATTGAATGGTGTATCAAGCTTTGAGTGTTACATTTAAAGTGAATTTTGTAATTTTTGAAGGACTTAGAGGGCACTTCCTTGCAGAGGAGATACGGCGTTATGTCTCTAAGATCAGATCAAAACACATCATCAACAGCAGCTTGAACATCAGCTTGTATACTATCATGATGAGGTTAAAGTGCCTGAGTATGGCGCCTATAAATCTTTGTCAGTTTTTTCCGATGGTCATTGGGCTTTTATTTCACCTGTTTATCACTCTGTACGCGGCTACCTCAAACCTTGGACCGGAGAGGCCTGCAACCCAAGGTTCTATTTGGCCGAAACCTAGATTTGAAAAACGGTTCCAGTTTTACTTCACAATCGACACAAATCAGTTGCAGTTTCAGGTGAGACCAAATTTTCAAGACTACTTCAATATTGGAATCTACCCCCTTTAAACCCTGATCTAATAGTAAGAAGCTGCAACCTTGCGGTAACATGAAATGTGAATATTACTATATTAAATTTAAGGCAATATCAGAAAATATTAACACCGTTTGAAGTGGCTAAACCCATACAGTGCATTCTGTGAGAGCAAAGCAAATTACAAACAAGGCATGTAACCAGAACCTGTTGTTTCAGCAACTATTTTTCTGACTTTTCTAATTTTTTAGCGTCTGGGGATACCTCAATTTATCTCAGAATGCCCCAGTAGAATTGATTGACAAAGTTGATAACCTGTTGTATACTTTTCTTCATTATGATTCAATGTTCCATACACATTGATTGTCAAACTTGATATAATTGGAAGGGATTACCGGCATAATTTTAACTACGTCGAACGTTGCCTAATTTCCTTTCATGTTTCATTATTTTGCAAGAAAATTGAACACTTATCTGTCTTGAAATTTTTGGGAACATATTTCAGACTCTGAAGAAATTCATGGAAAGTGTTTCGGCGTCATGTTGATTAATTTTCCTTTAATAAAAATAAAATTGGAGAAAACTAAGCAATACAGAATGCAGATAGTCTGATATTGGTTCAATATGTTCATTTATTACAGCCCTCCACATTTTCTTCAAGTCAAATACCCTCCCTCCCCCCCATTTTTCTCTTTTTCTGCTTCAGATCGTGGGTGAAACCTGCAGTATTATTGACAGAGCTCTTGAGCGGTATGCAGTCCTTGCAAAGTCGACCGTCAT
Organism: Bemisia tabaci; assembly: GCF_918797505.1. Classification (NCBI taxonomy): domain Eukaryota; kingdom Metazoa; phylum Arthropoda; class Insecta; order Hemiptera; family Aleyrodidae; genus Bemisia; species Bemisia tabaci. The sequence continues at coordinate 38,370,687 of NC_092795.1, forward strand.
GTATGGAAAAATTGACTCTACTCGTCGTGGAGTGAAGAGTGCCCCGGAGCTCAATACGAAAAACTTGACAACGTTTAGAATAAACTTGAAGAAACCATGTGAGGAGTATCCAACGGAGAAAATGGATGAATCGTGTAAGTAGTTATCTATCTTTCTTCCAGTCCTCTCTCTCAACCTATCACCTTTCTTTGCCCCTCTTAAAATTGTATATGCGTAAAAAATCAATGCGTGATTTTGTAGGAATTTTCATTAAAAAATAAGTTAGTAAATAAAATGTAAGAAATTTGCGAGTGTTACCACCTATATATTTGTACTCTCATCATCGGTTTGTACTTCCACTAAATTACGGATGTATGCTTATTCTGAGGGAGAAATTCCACTAGATTTTTGGCCCTAATACGGTAAGTGACAGCATAGTACAATAGCGCTCGATCCACACTATTATAGGCGCGAGGGATTTAAAGCTAGAAAAACACATAAAAAATTGTAAGAGTCACAAAATAAAATCCAATGATTTTCGGTGTAAGTCGATATCAGCTATAAGAGAACTGGAATACTCAGCTGGGGTTTCGTTTGCTTACAATACTATAATTTTAATTTTTGGTTTTTTTGGAACTTGATATCTTCTCCACAGACCACAGTGAACCCAACATTATTCTATCATCCTAGTTACCTACACGGAGGTTAACTGAGTTCATATTTCCTGGTTCTTACCTAGTCATTTTTAGTATTTTTCCATTCACGCATTCTAAAATTTAAAACTGGAATAATATTCTTTTATTTGAAGATCAACTAACTGTGGCTCATCATTCATTAAATGACATGCCTGAAGATAATCTATCAGCCGATTCAGTTTGGGGCATACTCAGAGGACTTGAATCATTTTCTCAGATGCTTGTACCACATAAAGAAGGACGTGTGGTAAGTATTCTGAGCTATGTGCAAACGTATTTGTTTATCTCCGTTCCTTTCATCCAAAAAGTCAAGACGTGAGCTGTAGATTGTAATTCATATCGTCAGCGATTATATTTCTCCTCCAATTTCCTTTTATGCAACTCTTACAGTCCGCGAGCATGGTGTGGTGTTCATTCTTTTTGAAGGAGTTTTTTATTTGAAAGTTATACGGATTTTTAAGGAAGATCGAGGATTAAGAACTTGGATTTTTTAAGACATTGCGAAGAAAAAAGACAGACAAACTAGACTAAGAGTTCGCAGTGAGTGATTTTATATTGGAATTAAATTTACTTTAAGGCTGTTTTAGAAAGAAGTTTCAGCGAATAAAAGAACAATGAAATTGCTCCGCTAACCTTGATTAAGTATCTCGTGTTAGTCTGCATGGCCTGGGATTATTTTATCTCGGATTAGCTCAGCTTATGGAAATAATTGAATAAAATCTGCAGGTTTATGCAACTTCTCTCTTGTAGGTAAAGAATACACCAAGTATCTTGAACTTTTACAACCCAGGAAATTAACTAGTAGCAATAAACGTATAACTTTAGACAATACGAACAGTTACAGGCGGAGCCTTATACTGTCCCTTTGTTTTCTACAATTTTTACGTATTTCTAATGTCAAATATTACATAATACATTACACCGTTTACTTTTGATGATAAATGTAATAAGACTATTACGACCTAGCTAAGCAGAAAAAGTAAAATTAGAGGAAATTGAGTCAAGAGATATGCTCGCCCATACGAGTTTATGTATAAATGAGTTTAAAGTTTACTTGCTGGATACTTAAAACCCAGTGCATGATCTTGGTCTTTTGTATCGTAGGAGCTAACAGCAGGTTAATCGGGCTTTTGGACTCATCTCGCACCAATTTTACTTCAAAGTTTGACATAGTTCCTTTCTAATATTTAGATTGCAAAACTTAATTGCAATGGTTGCTTTTAAGAGAATCTACCCTTACTTCCAGTTCATACTGCAAGGAGTTTTGATAGAAGATTCTCCTCGATTTCCCTATCGCGGTCTCCTCTTAGACACCTCTCGACATTTCTTCCCTGTGCCTGAGATTCTCCGTGTGCTGGATGGGATGGCTTATTCTAAGATGAACATATTCCATTGGCATATCGTCGACGACCAGTCGTTCCCGTACCGGAGCATCCTCTTTCCTGAGCTGAGGTTAGCATACGCTCTTTTTCAAAATTATTTTTTACCTGTGAGAATTACCAAGATATTTATTTTGTGCCCTGAAACAAGAACTAAATAAAAGACAAAACCTAATGGATCAATACGTCGTCCCAGATCCCAGGAGAAGATAGGTAACTCCTAACTAACAAACCTTGGTTAACCTTGGTCCTAACCTCCTTGGTTTTCAAAACTAATTTTAACAATTCAATTTTTTACAAAAATATAACTGCAATTTCTGTACAACGTATTGTGAATTTTTACAAGTACATATAATTAGAGGAAAAATTGATTGTTTTTTTTTTAAATTACGCATTTTCTAGATTGCTAGGTTTAAATAGTTTAACCCTCTTCAAAATCAAGAGGATATTTTTTGGAGTTTATCATTTTACTGATGAGGTTTTTTGGATTATGCGATATATGTATTTTTCTAGTAATCATCGATGTGTTTCCGATAATGTAAATGTCTTTCGCAATAAATACAATCAACACAAATTTTACTTTTTCGTCTATGTTAAATCTTAATCACTCTGAAAAAAAATATGTTTTATTAGTTCTCAGTATAATACTTTTGTAGTGCCAAAGGAGCATACCAATCTGAATTGGCTGTGTACACACCCTGTGACGTATTGGCTATAATTGACTACGCGCGTGATCGTGGTATACGCGTGATTCCGGAATTCGACGTGCCAGGTAATTGTCATTCTATACACGAGCTCTGAATTATTATTTGATCAACCTAATTTTATTCTTCTCCTTGTACTCCACCTTATTCTCAGTAGTTTTCATGAATTATCCATTTACCATGCAGTCAAAAAATTTTGTAATATGTCATCAAAGGAGGAATTCCAGTAAGGGAACCATTTACTGATAATGAGTTAAATTTTAGTTGAGTAAGCATATGGCTGACGACATCTTTAGTTCCAATCGTTTGGTTTGGCGACCCAAATGATTGTCCTGAAAATAACCGTTTTTAGGTGGCATCTCTTACAGTTTAGGGTTGGGCAAAAATCCAAGGAATGAAAGATTTACGACCCTTTTTTTCGGGCGCATCATCATACGTATGAATATACATCGCATGCATATCCTTATTCCATTAACTTATAGGAGTGACATTATGTTAAAAATTTGTAAAAGCCTCATTGTAGTTTTTATTCAAGTACTTACAAATTGAAACAGCAGAATATGACACCCTCGTAAAAAAAACATAATCATGATGTTCAACCGATTATCAGGGGGACCTTACGCAGAGATCTTCAACGCACCTCACTATAGGGTTGACAAAGTGTGATGTAGTCCACTCTTCGTTTCTTTACCTAGAATTTCCGAGTCAGAATTAGCGAGTTTCTAGGTAAAGAAACTACAACGGGTCCCGTAACAATCGAGCAATACTGTCGTGATAATCATTGAAGATTTATTCATACTTCTCATGATCTCATGAAAATCATTATGGATGATGTATCATATTTTTACAAGGGATGCCCAAATATTTAAAAAAAATTCAACAGACCGCAAGTATTTTGACTTTTAGGTTCTATGTCTTTTAATTACGTCCATAGGCCATGCTCGATCTTGGGGCGAAGGCGTGGATGGTCTGCTAACTAGATGTTCCTCTACGAATGAGTACGGACCCATGGACCCTACCAAGACAGAAACCTATGTCTTTCTCAGGGATTTTTTCGCGGAAATAGCCTCCGTCTTTAAAGACAAGTATGTGCACCTAGGAGGTGATGAACTAAATACGAGATGCTGGTAAGTATGCCTAGACAGTTAAGTGAATTTTATAAAAACTAATAAAAATTATAATAAAAACTTAAAAAAAAAACTAATTATATCATTTTCTAGCTTTCGAAGCCACGATGCTGAAGGCCACGCATGTAGTAGGATATTCCATCAAATGCGTACATTTTGGTAGGCCAATTGCGGTCAGCATGTATTCAACTAGCAATCCTCAAAGGTCAATATAAACGGATAAGTCATCATTTGAAAATGATGCACAGAGCAGTTTATAAATGAGGAGTCTTTATCACAGCCACTCACGTATCTAGATTTTTACATATATGACAAAATTTTATCGAAGTGAGCATGATTACGACCTATTTCTCTCGCATTTCAGGGAGGACAACAAGCTGATAGCAGATTTTATGGCTAAGAGCAACGACAGTCAAGATATAACAAGCCTGAAAAGATTGTTTTACCAGAGGGTGCTGGATATTAACAACAAGCTTGGCTTAAAATCCATGTTTTGGGAGGAAATTTTGGAGACGGGCTTGCCCTTGAACAAAGACACAGTGATCCAAGTTTGGAAGGTTGAAAGCACTTACACCATCCAACCGGTGAGTTAAAAATAGGGTATTTGGATATTGATGAGATTGAGAATACTCATTTTGATTTCGGTCAAAAATCCCATTTGGATTTGCACTTCTATAGGAAAACTTATAGTTAGTGAATTTTTGCATGACATTTTATGGAAGAATACTTCTGAAGTTATGCAATAAGCAAAAAAATTTTTGGCCTTAATTGTGACTGAAAACTCAAATCCAAAACTTGGGCATTTCAATTGTTGAAACAAAAAATAATTTTATCACCATCGGAGGGCAAAATATAGCTAGAAATTGTACGTCATTTCGCAATTGAATTTGTGCTGATTTACTTGCGTAAAGGATGAATTCATTCATGAAAAATAAGTCCATAAGTTTTGGTTCCTCTTGAAATAATGTCACGTGAAAACCAGCTCAGTGTTCATGCCAAGAAAAAAAGGTTGGCAAACCGGGGTTACCTAGATTTTGGGTATAGTTATACTGGCTGTGTCCTGATTACTGGTATTGTGAAGGTTAGTGCTGGTACACACCCAAAATGCTTAGGTGTTGCCATTCGGTAGAACCCATGTCTGAAGTTGATTTTTCTGTGCTATCTCTATTTCGAATCTTCCTTAATCGGTTGATTGTTGAACCGATTGCTAACAGATTAATCTTAGCGAGAAATGAAATCGGCAAAAATTGGCAATCCGACCGCCAACTTTTGATGAATGGATCGCCCCTGAAGGTGATATGGCGATCCAGTCACCAGCTTCGACGATCGAATCCCATACTTTCCAGTTGCACCATACACAGTTTACAACTCCGTCAACAACCGTTACCTCTGCGTTTTTTTGTTTTAACATGTTATCCGCTAAGCAACTTAGATAGAATTTGTGAATCCAATCACTTCATAAATTACATGTTAAGTTGTACGATAATGGGACTGAGCTAATGAGAAAATAACCAAGTTATTGGCTCTATTTCAAAACAACGTATCTTAAATGAATAGTGCACATGAGAAAAGTGGTTCTGTAACAAGGCGGAAAATTTGGTTCCTCTCTGATAAACTCAGTCCGATGATGATGTTACCAGGTCGTATCCCGGGGCTTCAAGGCGGTCTACTCCGGCTGCTGGTATCTGAACATGCTGGAGAGGAAGTGGCACGACTACTACAAGTGCGACATCCTGGAGTTCAACGGGACGCCGCGGCAGAAGTCCCTGGTGGTGGGCGGCGAGGTCAGCGTCTGGGGCGAGTGGGTTGACGAGTCGAACCTCTCGCCGCACATCTGGCCGCGAGCCTGCGCGGCGGCCGAGCGCCTCTGGACCTACACGCCGGACTCCGAGGCTGCCGCTGGGGCCCGGATTGAAGAGCACGCCTGCAGGCTCAAGCGCCGCGGGGTCCCGGCCGCCCCGCCCAACGGCCCTGGATATTGTCCCGTCATCCCTCTCGCAGAAGACACTGGTGCTTCCACTCGCGAGGTGGACGCCGAGACGCAGACTCGAAAGGTGGACGCCGAGACACAAACTCGAGAGGTGGACACAGAGACGCAAACTCGAGAGACCCCCAAGCCGCAGGCACCAACCAAGGCCCCCTCCGACGTCTCCAAGCCGGAGAGTGAGGGCTCCTTTGTGGAGTCACTTTTTGAGTTTTTTTCGTATTTTAGGTTTCTCAGAGCTTCTAATTAGATGAGTTACTTCAATATCTATGTAAACCATTATAACATAAAAACACATACCACATATGAAGACTTATACGTAACAATGGCGGATGTGAAAAATTACCTTTTTGAAACACGTTCAAAAAACTGTTTTGGCACCGAGAAAATTTTGATAAAATACTTGTGATGTGATCTTCGAGATCATTGCATTATGCCAGAGGCAAACATTTTAAAGTTTTGTGTGACCTAAACAGTTTTTTAAGCGTGTTTCGAAAAGGTAATTTTTTTCATCCGCCATTGTTACATATAACTTAATATAACGAGGCCTTATATGATATAAGGCCTCATATGTAAAAGCCTTCTTTCCGGAGGAGCCCAATCAAGCATATTCTTCGGTCATGACGTCGAATACGATGACATCTTATGGACGGCATACTTGAGCAATAGGACGTATTTTGCTATAAACGGAACTAGAAATGTGTGGGAAATATGGGGTGCGCTCGTGGTGAGCTGGATAAGAAACAATGTAAATGTGGGGGTGACTTTTTTTAGGGAAATGAACAAGCGGGATTAGACATTAAATCAAACGGAACCAAGCGCCAATCGTATGCTAGCTCATGAGCCGTGGGCGCGAGACACTAACGTTGTGGACAGGGCTCATGAGTTAATGTGGCATCGTTGAGCTCGTCAAGTCAGGTCGTCGAAGGCGACGTCACTGGCCCCTTATTTTTTTTTGTTTACACCTTAGATATCCCACGAGGGATACTATTGCGCTTTGCCGTCCCTAAAGTTCCACCCCTCATCCTCCATGCCTAATCAAGCCAGTCCCAGATAACCGTTGTTTGAGGTATTCAAACTCAAGTCACTCTGACCAGGAATCGAACCCAGGACCTCTCGATCATAGAGCAAGCGGTCATGGAGCAAAGCTTTATAATTCCTACTCATTCTAACGACTCTTATTTAACGAGCACACCCCTTCTTTCCCACCTGCCTCTGGTTCCGTTTAGCAGAGATACGTCAAACTGTCTCTCTTCGGTGGATAGCCTTTGCAGTACGAATGGCCCAGAAAGCTTTCATAAAGGAAAACTACTTCAACTCGTTCACCACTGGAAAAAAACTACAAGTAAAAATCGTAAAACAACCATGTAGAAGTTTCTTGAGAGATGGATGGATTCAAAACCCGACGGATGCACCCAAAAGAAAGCTACATTCATCTCTGATTGCAACGTTATGCACCACTTTTATATTTTATTTTTAATAAATGTTTAATAGCTACACACACTTCTTCTGAAAAGTTGCCGCGTATATACCTAAATGATTCCAGATGAAAGTATCGAAAATTTCGACGCGATACTTTCGTTCGTTCTTTTTTCGTTGAATGTAACAAAAAAAAAATTGAATACCATCCGAGTTTCTGAATTGTTACATTGAGGATAAATATTTATTCCTTTTAAATTACCATAGTAAAAACTGGAGCAGAGAGTCAAAAATGATGACACACGGTCATACAGCAGTTCTACAGTCTTGTAAGCGCTAGTATGCGTTTCACGCCAACTGACCGACTGCGCACTGCGTTTGGCGCAATGCGAGAAGTATTCATGCAGTCTTGTAGGCGCTATTATGGGCACTTGACGCAATGCATGAAGTATTCCTCAAGTCTTGCAGGCGCTAATATACGTTCAACGCCCGCCGCAATGTGTTTGGCGCGATTATTTGAACTCGCGTCATCGAATAATAGAGCTTTCAAGGTCTATGTTGTGTTTCGACGCAGTATGAGCATTGAGCATTCCAACCGTTACCTCATTTCTCCAGTTTAAATATTTTTTCAGAGAAAAATTAGGAACACTCTTTATACCCACGACTATTATTCAATATTTTCACTTCATAGATCATCAGAAGGTAAGACATCGATGACTTGTCAACAAACTAACATAAACTATCGTTAAAATAAAAGTGCGATTATTTTACAACCGTTTCCTGCTTTGCCAAGCTTCTATTTTAATTAACTTCATTTTAAATTCCCACATTCCTGTAGCAGATGTTGAGGTTTCTATTCGCGCAATCCTTCTGCCTTTTTCGCGCAATCCTCATGTATTATCTCAGACCTCTCGCGCAATCTTGGATCACCGCAATGTTGCTAGGATTTTGCAGCTTTCATTCCTTACTATAAAGTTACTGAAGTAATGAAAAAAATTAAATTTACAAAGGTGATTTTCATCTAGAATTTATAGTTTATTGGGAGTGAGGATAAAACTTGTTTAGATATTCAATTTATAATTGCAAGGTAAAAACAAGTTGCATCATCTCACGTATCCCAATGTATAAATTGAAACATTCCGCTCATAGAAAAAACAATCATCATCTTATTTCGACAATGGGATATTGTTTTCGTATCATTCAGGGCGAATGGAATGGAAGCGTAGGTAACTCTACACTCATTACATTCACCTTGCTAGAGCTTTTTGGAACCTCCCTCATCTCTGGTGTGGGGGGGATGAAAAAGAACTAACATGTAGACGAGGTGCATTATATAAATGAGTAAACAATATATTAAGGATCAGAGAAGAGAGAGGAAAAAACATAATACCTAGAAACATAATAAAAATCACTACAAACAAAATGAAGCTCTCTATATGTTCCTTGTTTATATCTGCCAAAATTTGATCAACACTACCAAAGATCATTTGTGCTTTAAAAACCATTCAATTCTTTGGTTTTGGTGTCATTTTCCGTGGTTCTAATCTAATCCTAAAACCATCAGCTCTTTTAAGAATGATGTCGGCTTGCAGCTTCCAGTCTTTTTGTGGGACGTCGCTGTAGATTTTATAGTTCCTCAAAACCGTGGAGAGCAGTACTTTTAGTTGGAGCATGGCAAATTTGCGACCTGTAATCGTGAAAGTCAGAATGAAATTGATTGATGGTAAATATAGTATATTGAAGAGCACTCATTGTTTTAGCAAACTGCTGTGTTCTTTAATGTTCTCTACTCGACATTAAAAGAAATTAACAAATTCTGTATTTAACCTTCTTTTTTTGCAATTTCATTTTGCATATATATCACCGGCAGAATTTGTTCAATATTACCCTTCGAGAATTTTTTAGATCAATGGTTAAACACCATGTTTTTAATGAAAAACGAAGAATGAAAAAATTCTGTGAGTTACGATAAGTAATAAAAGGTAGTCATAATTAAACAACTGGATTTTAATTAATCTAAAGAAAATCAAAAGAGGACATTGATTCCTTTCCTGTAAAACGGAGTCTATAATTTTCATAGGCCTGTTACAAACTTTTGCTAGAGCAAGAATAAGAATTTTGTCCATCAGTAAATGTCTTACAAACCACGATAAGGGCATTGGCAAAGTTTGAAATGTACTCCTAACTTCACAATTTGCGTAAGAAATTTGCGTTCGTTTGAGCTTCGCGCTTCAAAAACGATACTACGGCACAAGTGAACATTTCGTTAGGGGAGTTGTTCCATTCAACCCTTTCGTAATAGCAATACCCTACATAGCCGACGCTTCCGCGCGCAAATCGCAAGCGGGAGCACAAGGTAAACCAAAGCGGATCTTTATCAACGCGAGGAAATCGTGAATGTAAACAAGCTGTGTTGTTAACAAAAGGTTATTAAGGTTATACGTGTATGTAGAATCTCGTCCAGGCACATGTGTTTTGGCGGGTTGTTGTCGGCCATGTTGAATATTGTGTAGTATCCAAGTGCACACGGGTTGGATAAAACGACACCCCTAACGAAATGTTCAACTGTGCCGTGGTAGTGTTTTTGAGGCGGGAAGCTAAACAAGCAGGAAGCTCCAACGCATTGGCGTCGGAGAGCGGCTCTGGGGGCAGTAGTTGTAGTCAAGAATGAGGGCCTAGACACATTTTGTCATTGATGTACAATCCGACAACTGTCGATTCATGTTTTGTAACTTAGCAGATTTACGTAGCCGGTGTATAAATGTGTATTGGGCTTTGATATGGCGAATACATGGCATTATCACTTGTTGTATACTTTTAATTTTGAAAGCTCTTTGGAGGTCCGCTTCCTAAAAAATCTCTGGTTGATAAGTCGTTTAGCGAGGCTGCAAAAAATTTGCATTTTTATATCTGAAAGTGTAGGTATTGGTTTTTTGTATAATTGTTTTTTTGGATTGCTGGAAAAGTAACGCATACTTCTATAATTTAGGACTGAGTCAGGGAAATATAAGGTTCGTTAAATAGTAAATATTCCTAGTACCGTGTGACACTATTGTTAACGAAAAGTTTTTGCAACTTGTCAAAGAGGTTGTTGAATGATCTTCGAATAACTTTTGATGAGCTAGAGGTTCTATCTGCAGCTCGTGGACTTCTGTACGATATTGTCCAGAATCATCTGAATTTTCAAAAAGTGTCCGCTTGTTCGATACCCAATTTGCTCATTCATGCATACAAGGAGAAGCACATGAAAGCTTTAGCAGACATTTTGGAGATGAATCAAGAATTAGATGAAGAATTTATGACTTAAATCACGGCACCTTAATCACGGGATGACCTTAATTACGGCAACTATTTATTGTCCATGAGATGCAGATGGTTCCATTTCCCTAGCTCATCAAAAGGTATTCGAAGATCAATTTCATCAGCCACCCGTACGAACCACGTTTCTAGTGACCCGTACTTGCTTCGCACGTATGAAACATACAATCAGAGAAAACAGAATTCATCTTACAATAATCAATAATCAGTAGGACATGAATCGTTGCGATGTATAATACGACATTATAATGCGGCATTACTATTGTAATTCATTTTAATGGATTAGGGGCATTATAAATCATTATTGCCACGTCGGAATGAAATGTTGTAGACTGAATTGAAAAGCATGTTGGCAAAATTTATTATAAAAATAGTATAACATGTAGGTACATAACATAAAGGTAATACAAATTAAATGATTAGAGCGTGTATATTTCATTACATTATAGGTATATTACAATCATTTTTGTCATTGTTGGAAATTTTGATAGTTTGAAATTTGATAGTTGATAGTTTGAGAGTTGAAAATTTGGTTATTTTATTTAGTTAAGGTGATTCGATAGACGCCATATTTTGTGTCAGAATGGCATGCGACATATCCCATCAATTGGTTCCATTTTTTCATTTACTCATCATTTTTCTCCAATTTTAAGTTTCGCAATTCTGTTTTCAGGAGACTAAAGCACTCACTTATCAATTTGTATATTTATATTGAGTTAAGGGTAGAGACGTATTCCTCACCGGAATTGAGGAATGGAGGTGTTACAGTAAGTCCGGCATTAGGTTCCATTTCGACATCAGCGACGATCAACGCTACGATACTGGAAGCCAGTCTTCCGATATTAAATCCCTAGCGGGGAAGAAAAAAAATGCCTAGATTTCGCTAAAAATCCCTAAATCCCCAGATTTGCTCAAATATACTTAAAAAATCCCTAGATTTTGCAAAAAGCGCCATTTTTAACGAAGAATCATGATGTCATTCGATGTAGCGATTTGCAATATTTAAATCTGATTGGCTCGTTTGAATTTTGGCGCTCTCTGAAAGCAGTGCTAATCCAGACCAATAAAATGAAAGAATATTAGTTGATTTCTTATTATTAACAGGTTGAATGCAGTTGAATGTCAAGTACATCGAAGGACGCAATCGTTTTAATTTCCGGCTTATTTGCGGGGAAAATAGTGTTGCCAAAAAGGCCTACAAAATATAGATGAAAAAATGTTTTCGATTGTCGAAGCTAGAATTGAGGTTAAAAAGTTGATTTTTGGTAACTTTACCTCATCAAAAAAAAATCCCTAGATTTCCTGAAAAATCCCTAAATCCCTGGAAATTCCGGAAAATCCCTAAATCTAGGGATAAACCCTTAGACATCGGATGGCTGTTGGAAGCATTAGAGTCAACATTTGAAACGCTGCTGCAGAATTTGCCGGGAGTATAATCGAGTGTTGAAAGTCAGTAGAATTGAACAATGTAATAATTGCTTTCCGAAATAAGCGTTATAATAAAAAAACCACGAATCTGAACTGTTAATACTGGAACACACCTTCTGTAAATGTACCTTGCGAGAGATAAGTAAAAAAAATAGATGTACTGGAGGAGAAGTGCTTCTCCACAGAGTTTGAAGAAGGAAAAAAAATGCCCAAATTTACTTACTTCAGCATTTTCGGCAAAATCACTGCAATTTCCGAACCTTTTTCTGGCCAGGGGCCAAAATTAAATGATTATGAAGGGCCACTTAGATGTTGTAGATAAAAATAGGACTGCTGAAAAAGTCGCCGTTTTCAATAAATATGTTCCCGGAATGGAAAAAACAGCTCACAAATAAAAGCAAATTGCCATAGAAACTTCTTCACGAAATCACACACACAACGAAGAACGATGCGCTACAGACGAGTCCGTCCAGGACAAGTTAAAAAATTCCCATGAACCGAGTGCCGTAGGTTAAGGGCCCGTTCGCCAAAACTAATCGGAACTGTATGAATGAATTGCTCCTTTTAAAAATCAAAACAATATCGAATTGCGATATATTACACAGTTAAGATAGGGCTATGTCCTGTCGTAAGCGGCGACATACAGTCGATATCATTTCAATAATCGCCCCAATGGCCACGATAGTTGTTAGACGTTTACGGTTTCCCTGGTAACCTTTGTTTGCTATCAGCTGATATCGAGTAATTAACTAGGAAGCTCCAACCCAGTGGTTAAAGCTTCCTTAACCGCGAAAACTTTAAAATTCAAATTTTCAAATTTTGAACGTAAAGTACATTTTTTCCATCACGAGATAAAAGCACAAACAAGTTTTGAATTATTGACTGTATCACCATGATTCCAAAAATACAATACACAACATAGCATTGACTAACAATAAAACAGTATGCAATAAAATAAAGTCATGACAAGGAACATAGCCGAAAATGGCGCCGATTCCCATCAACCAACGCGCGGTCTCTACAATGTAACATGCTGCATTGATACTCCCCAGCTGGGACCGTCCGGAATAGCAGCTCTAGTGCAAGCACCAGAGCCGCTAAAAGAAACGCAAATCTGCGCAGATTGTCAAGTTAGAAGTGCATTTCAAACTTTGCCAATACGCTCATCGTGATTTTTGAAACTTTTACTGATATAAACAACCCTTATTTTTGCTCTAGCCAAAGTTTGCAACAGGCCCATTATGTGAGAACTTTTAAAATTGACTTCCACTCACCAAGACAGCCTCTAGGTCCTGCACCGAACGGGACGAAAGCATAGTAGTGCCTGTTCGACGTTTTATCAGGTAAGAAATTGTCAGGGTTGAATTCATCAGGATTTGGATAAATCGATGGATCTCTGTGCAGCTTAAATATTCCGATGAGAACAGTGCATTTTGCAGGAACTGTTAAATCCGTGGACTCTGAAAATTTCATCAAAAGTTTATTTTAACAGCATCTCAAACTGTTATTTAAATTTTAAGAGCGTTTTGAACAAATATTTGCTCTCCTGATTCATGAAAATATCACAGAAGTAGAGTACGCACCTTTACAGGCACTACTAACAGTTACCTTTAAATACATTTTAATGCCAAATTTGGCTGACTAAGCTGCATAGAACATGGTAATTGATTACAAAAAATTCAGGTAAAAGCCAAAAATGAAAGGTTCAAAAATGAAAAGAAACGTTTGCTTTGTTTCTTTTATGTTTTTTTATTATTTCTCATACCTTCATGTAGTTTGAAATATTACCTACTTGTTTAATTGATTTTTGGCTTATAGCTCAATTTTTTTAATCAATTACCATGTTAGGTACCTTTAAATTTGTTTCTTCTACAAGGAAAAAATTGTCTTGATTTTCAAGCTTACTTAATTTGATCTCTTCCTGGGGCTCTCGGCCGGTCATGGGCACCGGTGGATACAGCCTCAAAGTCTCCATTATGCACCTTTCCATATATTTCATTTCTAACGTATCTTCAAACGTGCATGGCCTGTCCGAATCACCGAATATTTGTTCAAGCTCCTCTACCACCTTTTCCTATAACAACAAAGGTGAGTTAAGAGGAAAAAAAAAAATATGAAGTCAAATGCATTTTTACTCAGGTGATAAAGGTTTTTTATCACCCCTGAGCCAAAATGTAGTTTTCACTTCTCAAGTATGACTGAGCTCATTGGTACCTATATTTCAAAGAGTGCGACGCTCTGAATCAGTCGTTTTCAAAAGGGGACAGGTTCATTCCTTAGTTATAGCATGCCCTGTTATGCAAGCCAATTAGGCTTAATGGACTTGTTCCATTTTGAAAACAACTGTTTCACTTATGAATGTGAGTGGACAATAATGAATTTTAACGTGCATTATTTGCGAAAAGAGAATTTTCTTTGTCACTAACTGATTTCGAAATTATTCTGTACACAACCGAGTTTGTGTCTTAATGAATTGATCATTCAATGTTCAATTCTAGATATTCCTGTTTCCCATCATTTTTAGAAGTAAAGTGCCTATAACTTTCTCACGTGACACTAGCGTGCTTTGAAAATTCACCGTTCAAATCTCACAACGAATGCAAATATCACATTGTAGTTGAGGAGGAAAAACAATTAAACATGAGAATAGATAACGATTAAAAAAATGTAGACTTGCCTGTATATCGGGGCGGACTCCCATCATACAAAGGAAGAAACTGCTTCCAGCGGCCGTGGTGTCGTGGCCCTATAATGTTGGTTGCAAACAATTTCAATATTAAGTATTATTTGAGATGATTATTTGAGTATGAGCCCAAGTCTCAGTAAATGTAAAGTTCATCTCTTGAATTATGATGCAAACTTTATTTCCTGTGGAAAATAATCCTTAAAAACGTTGAAATAAATGCTAAAATGAAAAAATTTCCACATCATAGTATGTGATATTTCTACTACGTTCCGATAGTTCGATGATTTTAAATAATTTTGCTGTATTTTCAGTATGAATATGAAATATATGTGGATGATGTTTTCGATCAATGTGTGAAATAAATGGTTACTTGTGAATACTTTTTCAAAGTAATTTTCATTCAATTTGGATGTATGCAAAATCGCATCATCTTTCTCCTCACGCGAAAATTTTTATAATCGGTTTTACCTAATTATAAGAAACATTTAGACCAGAGGATCAAAATAATGCTGAAAACAACTTACTGCAAACATGATGGTATTAATTTGGTCTCTGATATCTTCATCGGTCAAGTTAGCTCCATTTGCTGCATTTTCAATGAGTGATTCTAGGAAAGGCTGGCGCTTCTTTTCACCTGACAATTTGAAATTGAATTGTTACTTCATCTTCATCTTTGATTTAACCAGAAAAAAATGATCAACCGTACATGGGGGTTTGTACTGTCACAGGTTCAGCAATCCTGCGGACCCCAGCTAGTATAGCCGCGGCCTCAAAGGGGGCTCGGAATTTGTCACCGACTTTTAGGTGTATGAACCATCCAGGGTAAGGCGGATTGGGCTCTTAGCCGTTACTGAGGGTAACCGATATGGATTGGGTGTCTCAGAGCGCCAGAGAGCGCTATGAGAAAGGCTCTTATGTATATGAAATGATCAACGGTCAACCAAAAATGATTGGAACTATCAGACTTTGATATTTCGTGACGTTCATTATCGCGGCTTTAACTTAATGTCCCCTCGAGGAGCCGGGAATGGATTGATACAAGTACACTGGAAAAAAAGAAAAATACATTGGATCTAGAGTCCAGACTTTTGAAAACATTGACATGAAAAAGGACCCTTGATTCAATCAGATTTAAGCTTAAATCCAAAGGGAAGCCGCTTAAATTAAGAGGCTTGGTTCTTGATTTAAGCTTAAATTAAGCTGATTGAACCAAAAGTATTTTTTCTTGCGGATGTTTTTAAGAGTCTGGACTCTAGATCCAATGTGTTTTTTTCCAGTGTATGTACGATATTTACGATTTTAAAGTGAAGTTATACGTTCTTTCATTGCCAAGTGACAATTTTTTCATTACTTTTACAAGCAAAATGCGTTACCAATGTCATCATCTAGATCGTCTTTGAGCCCTGCTGATTGACCATATGAAACTCCTTCTACTGTCTCCGTGACTTCTCCCTTGTTCCTTTTCGCGTCAAGTCTCTGGGCCCCTCTTTCGGCCTCTTTGACCTCTTCGGACTTTGTATTACACTTTTCAGTTGTCGTTTGTTTCTTTTTCAAGAAATCTGCTTTCTTCTTTTTCATGACCTTGAAAAAAAATCACAAAAAACAGTTATTTAGCATGAGCTACAGTTCAACGGTAGAAGATACATTTTGGTGATGTTTCGACATTTAAAAAATCAGATTGACCATGATATAATGATATAATATCAGCTATCAATGGAAGCGCATAAACAGTTGCACGTACTTAAAAAATTAGAATTTAATGCAGAAAAGTCGCAAATTCTGTGTAATAGTTTACATCAAGCAGCAAAAATGAGTATAACCGTTAAAAGCACAGATTAAATAAATCCTAGTGATTGGGCAAAATTTTAAATCACATTATTGCGAAATGTGCAAAACAAATCAAACCAACGCAGCAGCTCCAATTTTAAGATTGTGTCCTTAATCTTTTGAGCTACTGTTGGAATCAATACCTATTGAAAATTAGAGATTTTTTTAGAGACTCACTTTCTGAGGTAATTCATCGATATATTTAAGCAGTCTATTATGTTCAGACGCATAACTGGTAAGTTTAAAAGCACTGTCCGGCCGCAACCATAATTTCACTTGTCGTAGATGCAAAATTTCACATAGCCTGAAACAATATTTGTCAGTGTGTAGCATGCAAGTAAAATAAAAACAGCATATTTACAGCCAAGACAACTGTTTCTGAGTATACTCCCTTTGTCTCATTTTCCCTTTTTTAAGCATTAATTTAACTCAATTTAGTCAAAACAAAGAGTAAATTGTTTTCAATAAGGACTGACATCGACATTTCACTTACTTCTGCGTTGGCCTACACAAATTTACCATGCATATGACTTTTGGAATGTAACAAAAGAACTTGAATTCGAATCCCAGATCTCCTCGACGTTTCACTTTCATCCATCACATGACTATCATTTTGTAGTTAAAAGGGCAATGTGAAGACATACAGTTTAACAACTGTGAACTTACTTCATGACAGCTGAGGCATATTCAAAACCGTTGACCTGGTGTGTTTTTTTGTCGACACCCATCGCAGTTTCTGGAAATCATGTAAGATGAGGGTAAAATTATACTCGACGTAAAATAATTCATAATTTTTTGTGTGAATTAAAATACTTCACTAAATACTACAAGCACTATAAGCTCTGGAAAGACCGTCCTAGTGGATCCCGTTTCAAATGAAGTTGCCTTTTTTTTCCTTGTGGGAATACTATAACTGCTATAAGTGCTATTATGAGGAAAGATAATTTAATTAAATTGGGATTTATAAAGATGATCTTTAGTTATATCACATTATGTCGGTATCGTGTCATGGTGTTGTGTTTTTAGTGTATTTTCTGAAGAAAACACACTATTGCATTCTCCCATGATGTCGGACCTAGACCTGAGATCTTGTGAAAAGCACCGATCGCGGGTCGTGGATCACGAAAATATAGTCCACTCATGTGTGTATATATGCAGATTTATAAATTTATTTAAAGGTGCTTCAACATAACATGGGTTATTAACACCTTAGAGTAGAAATCAAAAAAGACAAGTACAAAAAATAAAAAAAGAGAGGAAGGATAATCAGTTAAATTTGGAGATTGAGTCGTTTGAAAAACGGAGGGATTTGATGAAAAAAATTCGAAAGTATGGTATTGAGATCAGAAAGAGGAGGGAAAATTTTGGATATGGCTTGGAGCGAAACATCTCGATTTTAATATGTATAATTTTAGCCTTGTTTCCCCTGTTTCGTGTTTCACATTATGTAGTGTAACGTAATCGTAACTTAATTGTAACGTGAGTGAAACGTTTGTATATCACGAGTGTCTCGTATTTATTTCGGATTAAAATGGTGAACTACATCTGTGACGAGAGACCGTCAGTTTGAAAAAAATATTTCGGAGAGTTTCCACTGTTGGTCATCAAATGGAGGAAAAACTTGGTTCATTTTCGGAGATGCCGATCTTTATTCTTCTGATGCATTCTCCTTGCCACCGAGCACATATTTTCAACTAAAATTTAGCGTGGTTTTATCTAATTCATAGCTTACCCAACAAAATTTCTGTGGTGCATGCACCCATGTAATGGTGGACGTCAAATTCTTTGGAACCTTCCTCCTTCATTTTATGGACGACTGATAAACTATGTTTGTAGAAGTGATCAACGAATGATCTCAGAACATTCAAATGGAAGGATGGTGCGATGAGCTTTCTCAGAGCTCGCCATTTTTCACCTTAAATTTTGGAAAAAAAAAAAAAACATTATCAACTCGGATTTCGGTAAGTTAATTTTATAAGTTTGCGAAGAAGACAATTCATTTCGTTTTTCAGTGTTAAAAGTAACTTTGCTTCACAGAACAGCAGGAAAACTAATTTAGGCGTGCAAGAAAACGCAAGTACTGTATAGGAAATTTGAAAGCATACATTTGCTTGATTTCAATATATTAAAGATTAGTATTAATTTTTCCCAAGGAACCCCAGAAGTGATTTCAGGTAACAACTCTTAATTTTCCCCTAAAATGTGGGTTTCACGAGCATTACGAGGATACATAAGATTTTTCTAAAATGTCCTAAGTTTAAATAATCTTAGTACTACTAAAATGCCCAGTGAGTTCTAAAATGCAGCATGACAATTCATCTCTAGGCAAAGAATATTCACATGTCACTCACATCAACTAACAACAGCTCATTTCCGCGCACACCATTGCTTCTTCCAGTACACTGAGCGGTATATTTTAAATGTTGCAAGTCGATTATATTTCTAACTTACCATTATTGATAAGGATACCACTACGAAGCCAAGAATTGAAAAATCCATATTCAGGAGATTTGTAGATGTGTGTTTGACTGCCATAAATTACCTATAACACAATAATTATTTTTTATAACAATCCTCTTCTTATTAGAGCTATGAAATAGAAAAAAGGCCAGAGATACTTTAAAAATATTTTTTTTCGACATTGATGTGGGAAGCCCCAAGTCAATTTTTACAATTTTCAAAGGATTGCTGCAAATATTGTAAATACAAGTGTTGCACACTTAAAGTAATACATAAAGCGCAAAAGCACAAGGCGGCAGAATCTCAACATGAATAGTTCCGTCTTGAAGGTGCTCCTTCAAATCGAAAGCTAGGCTGCAAGCACTCGACTGTATCTAGTTTGGTTATTAAAGTCCAAACTCGAAAATATACCTGGACTCCCCTCGCCCTTAGGTAGATTCTTTTGCACACAGTCTGATATGACATTATTTAAAAATATAAACCCCTCGGTTCAGCTCGGCTTTTCGATGGTAATAAGTTTCTGTATTAATTTCCGGAAATATTAAGATGAACAAACGGAGATCGGACTGCTTACACGATTACAACCAAAAAAATGTACGCGTCATATTGACGCTGGTCCTAGTAATAATATGAATTCAAAATGCTCCAAAATAGGTATTTTCCACGATGGCCAACAAGATAGAGGCCCTTTATACTGCGAGTTAAGACAACCTCCTTTCATGGAGTCACAAACGGGAATAAAGATTACACAAATTGAACATTTTTCGTAATCTTTGATTGGCTCATTCTCAAATTCCTTCCTTCGTTCCTTCTCTCATTCCGCTAACCCTTGTCGAACCTCTGATTCCCCGGTCTATGCAATTGGTGAAAATGAAATCTTTACTGCCGTGTGTGACACTGTGGAGGCCTGAAATGCGGGAACCAATCAGAAATGGTTTCGCATTGTCTTAACTCTCAGTGTAAAGGGACTCTACAACAAGATATCTGACTTTTTTAAGAATGAACCTTTAAAGTTTATGATTGTGTGAAATCTTACTTGCGAGTGCGTGAGATCAGACTTTATAGCCATATTGGGACTGAGATTGTTTTCCATCCCAAAAAACTCTCTCAGCGGAGCTGTTATGAATGACATAATAAGGACGGTCAACTTCAACTTGTGTCTTCGCAAATTTATTTCTTTTGTTATCTGCTCTTCACGGATGTAAAGTTCCATCAAAATTGAGGAATGGCTTACCTCGATGTCTTTTGGGTGTGATAGAAATATAATGAGACGATGACCGATCCAAAGTTTTCCTGGGGAGCCATTCTTTGTGTATTTGTGACTAAGTTTCCACATCTTCTGGAATATCTCTGAAAACATACTCATATTAAAATAATGGTACTTTTGAATTTTTTTAACTTATTAGAACACCGGTAGTGAGATGATGATATTTGTTTGAGGAATAGTCGATGAGAAAATTATAACCACTCCTGTAGTAGAGCAATACTTAGAAAATCTCAGAATTTATAAAAAAACTGTATATCTTTTACTATACAAAAAGCTGCTTTTTAAATCAACTAACTAACAAATATATACTAAAGCATTGAAACTGAACATTTCCCCATGAAACGGACGTAATTTAATGAGTGTTTTTTTACTAGTTTTAAAAATTAGATCTGCTACAACAGCGTAAAATGTTGAAATTAAATTTTAACCGTGAATATAAACTATGTTTTCCATTTTTAAAACAGAATTATGCTCAGATTAGTGTTTTTGAGAAAATGTATGGATACTTAATTTAACCTACTCATTGGATCACCGACAAACTCGTGAATGCTACCCACTAAAGGGTATCCCTCTAGTCCTTGAAATTGGGCTGCTAGCTCGTAGAGCCGTTTACGGCTCATTCTGAAGTAGACAAACCATAGAATGATGGTTGGAATTAGTAAGTAGAAGAAAGCATCAGGGTTTGAAAACAGCGAGGAAGAGCTGAGGCTTGTTTTAGCCATGTCTGCCTTTCTGCAACCAAACCAGGAAAAATTAAGTACGTAAATAACCTTGACTTTATAAGTGTCACGTTAAAAAATTATATGAATTTTGAAAATGCAAAATTTAAACTTTTTTGGACGAAAATGCAGTATCAACTCCATCAAACGCGTAGAAAGTAAGTTTCATCCTTCTTTTGAGGCGCAAAACAAATGGATTGATAGAAATAAATTTTAGGAGTAAATGGATCAAATTTTTACTGGGTGTGTGGATCTTGTAGTTTGATCAAGTAAGCTCTCATCCGGAAAAATCCATACACGTTTCAAGTATGTACTCCTAATTAGTTTTGAATGTTAAAATAAAAAAAAATGTCATTTTCTAATACCGTAGACCGTTTTCTGAAAATTGAAATTTCTCCGATAAATCTTCATATGATCGGAGAGAGATGGCTTGTATTTTTTAAGTCAGTGATAAATATACATATCGACGGTGCAAGTCGGCAATCACATAAATCGTTTGCGGTGTCTGAAAATCTCCGCAACTATGTTATTTTTTTAAAGGAGAACAAATGGACATTATTCCTTGAAGTTTTTGCAGAATTTTCTTCGCACACAGAAGAAAAATCACGGAGGTTTTAAAGAATTACCGTTGAGTAGTTTTCCATTTAAAAAATAAAGTATGACAGGGAGTCTGCGACGTCGCAAACCGAGTTATGTGATTGCCGACTTTCACCGTCGATATGTGATAAAGCGTACTGTCTGAGCTCCTTGCTTCGTATACGACTTTGTTTTTATGTCATGCATAA
Source organism: Bemisia tabaci (assembly GCF_918797505.1). Lineage (NCBI taxonomy): Eukaryota > Metazoa > Arthropoda > Insecta > Hemiptera > Aleyrodidae > Bemisia > Bemisia tabaci. Next base: position 38,392,464 of record NC_092795.1, read on the forward strand.
ATATACACCGAGAGAAATTTCCACACAAAAGTTTGGTTAATACGGGAATTAAAACACAAAATTACCCTAGCCTTATATTCGATATACGATTTAAAGAGAAAATGCTGGCTTGTTTCCTTGAAGAAATTCAATCAAAAACGAGTGGTAAATAATAACGATGCAGTTGGAGTAATGCATTTTCTCAGCCTGTCCATTCTTAATTGCCTAAATTGACCGCAAACTGTACCAGAAATCAACACAAAATTTGTGTTGGTTTGTATTTTACTTCCTATATCAACCAAAAGTAACACAATAACACACATATTATTATCAGTGTACAACATACGACTTATGCATAACACAAGTGCATGCAAACGTAAACACACGTATCAAGTCAGTACATGTATCAAAGTAAACACGATCATCGTTTAGTAAACAACATCGTTTCGTAAACTCAGCAGCAAAATATGTTTTGTCATTATATATTTTACACGAAGTTTAGCCAAGCATGAAATCACTTTTTTGCGATAGGCGATACGTTCACATTACGGCCTGATGATACCCCATGAAAGGGATCCGCGTAGAAGGGTGGTGGATGTAGAAAAATCCACTTACCCAGGTTTTTAGGTGATCAAATTGAATGTCTTTCAACGCGCTAAAAAGTGAGGTGTAATTGTTCGAGATGCTTTATATCGGTCGTCTTTGTCTATAATCGGTACGTAATCTTCAACTGTAGCCATTGATAGTTTTAGCTATTGATAGATTGATATATAATTAACTTTAATCTTAAAACGCTTAAAATAGTAGCAAATCTTATCGAAAGTGAATAAGAGGGGTGAAAAACAGTAACATTTAACAACAAATTCATTGAAATGAAAGTCTTACCCCATGTATTGAAACTTCATTATGACGAGAAGAACAGAGGAACAAATTGATATTGTAGTGTCATCTGACATGAAACTTGAGAAACTGGGAGAGGAGTGGTTCTTTTCTACTAAAGTAATATTTGCACCTCAAATTCCAGAGGACAATAATACGCTCTATTTATATTCAAAGGCACAAAAAATTTGAAGCGAATATCTGTTCTTGACATTACACAATAGTACGTCGGATCGGTGGCGCGAAATAATTAACCATAAATAAATACATAGAAATGTTGAAATGGACCTCCCACGAGGTGTTTAATTTTTTGTTATATATTCCTTGCAAATATATTTTTTTCCAAATGAGACATGAGTGCTTCGTTGTAATACTCAAGGATGTTACATAAAAATGGAATTTTCCGAACTTTCGCCTGATGTCAGATTGTGCGATAAAATTTGGATACTTTACATGGGTTTTAATGAGGGAAAGTGTTGTTTTTCAGCACTATCTGGCAACTGCTTTCCTTCTATGTCTAAAAAATCTACCTCTGTAATTCGATGCGTGCCCATAACTGAGCGTTTGGATTTTAAAGAGAAGTGCTTGATGAAATTCTGAAGTGAAAAAAAAGAATCGCAAGCCATGTTTTGTGGTTATGTAAGACATTTTTTTACTGGTTGGACACAATGCAAGGCTTTTTACTCTTTAAATGATTTTTTTTAATAATTTGTAACTGTAATTTACTATACCTTTTATTTTATTTTGTAAAATTTTGTAATATTCTTAATGCTTCCCTGTGTTCTTACGTACCTATATTATATTAATGTGTAATATTTAGGGGGGGGGGGGGTTGACAAGTATTATAGCCACAACGTGTGGCATTTATGTACATGAATAAATAAATAAATAAATAAATAGATAAATAAATAAATAAATAATGAAATAAATAAATAAAGAATGAAATAAGAAAATGCATTGAATTAGAACTTTTCGCACTGTATAATGCATTTTTAGACAATTCAAAGCTTTAATGGCAGATTTAAACATTTTGTTCTGTCACATATGCTGTCAATCAAACGCAGCGTGCCAAGGCCCGTGAAATTTAAATGCTCATAATACATTTTTGTGACTAGGTAAGCCGATTACCGCATGTATTTCGTATAGATAATTACATTCACACAAGTTCGGTTTTAAACACAGGCAGTGTTTAAGATCAAGTATTTTGCGGTTACATCAATTAAATAAGGCATATTAAAATTGGCATTACGTGTTTTCTCAAGGTGCACATGTTCAGTAAATGTTACGTTACTTACGTAATCTTGCATTATTTAATATTTTTGTTAGATACCTATACGATTCACCTTGTGATAGATTATGTTTCTAATTGTCATAATTTCCATTCAGAGTTATTTCAGAAAAACAGAAATAGTTAAGATGTACAACATATTTTTACATACCACTTATAATAATGAAGAGTAGAATCGAAACCTTTGTCAAGTGACTACATTTTCAGGCAAAGTTCTTTGTGAGCGCGAATACTGAAAAAGCTCGAAAAACACTAAAAATATTCGCAACATGTGATTCCACTGAATGGATATTTATACGTCACAGGTATTCTAAATAGAACATTTCGTTATTATAAAACCATTATTATTATTATTATTTACGAAATAATAAAAAATACCTAAATATGTTGCCACTACTTCAAAGAAAGGTAAATCTTTCGACCGGAAATTTTGAACTCGCGCAATCATACCATATAACATGTTTCGCACTCGCAAAATACTTGATAATCCGGATCTCTACTTGCTTACACCTGTGTCTAAACGTTTCTCCATAAATTTATTCATCGGTCGGAAGAAAATTGACGTGCCTAATTTTGCACGTAGCGTCACTGCCCTTGAACAGAGCACTCGAATATGTTCGAAAGCGGTCTCCGTTTTCCAGTGCCTCAGCAATGCATTTTTTTATATTTTGTTCCATTACGATCTCTACCTCCTTCTTTCATGAATGGATTGATCCAGTAAAATCTATTTCAGTTAGAATATATGATTGTACCTGAGCTAATTTACGAGTGCCGTTTACAACAGGTGTTCTACAAGGAAATTGATCGCACGACATGTCAATGTCCCGGTCCCCCCCCCCCAAAAAAAAAACATTTAGTATGTAAATAAAAAAAATTAATATGTAAACAAAGGCCTTCGGCCACAATTCTGTTCAATTGTGGTTCCACCCTGTAAACAAACTAATGAAAGTATTTCGTTATTTAAAAAAAAAAAAAATGTCCCGGTCCCCCAATGCCCGGAAAAATAGAGGGATCGCGCGGCGAGTCCCGCGCCCCATCCACGCTTTGGAAGATCGGTTATCCCGTTCGTTCCGTCGGGAGATGCGCAATTTTGCGTTATTTCAATTGAAAAATCTTCTCTCTCGATTAAAAAAATTTGGAAAAATGAGTGAAAAAAGAACAGGAAAATTTCCACAATCCTTCGATCCCAGGATTGCAGGCTCGCGGTGTGAGCACCAATAGGCGACGAGGATATCGATCGCTCGACGTCGAGCTCGAAGGATCAAAATCCTAAGCTTAGATTAATTCCTTAACCGTGGTAATAACGGTTTTTATGAATAAATTTAACCTTTCCACTCATGGAAGAAAGAATAATTTATTTCGGTTAAATTGCACGCCAAACCTCACTATGACAGTCTCAGTAATATGAAAACAAGTTGGTTTTTGCAATCGCTAGGGATAGCAATATTCGTCATGGGAACTTTTGCTTCTGGGATATGAAAATGTTAAGGTACAGTTCGTTTGTAGTATCTTCAGAATTGAAGGGGCTATGTAATTTTGTGTCGACATCTCTTTTTTAACATTTTTAATTTTTTTTCTTTGCAAACAAGAAAGCTGTTATTTACCAATTATTTATTTTTGTTGGATTATGTATGGTTTTCGGAAGTTAACGCATTTAACTTTCAGTTTCGTTTTTTCGGCGTAAAGTATGATATTTCTACTCTACGCATATGCCTGAATACGCATCATAAGTGACCTATGTGCTTCCTCAGTTGCCATTTTTTTCATTCAAATAGATGTAACTGAAATGTTAGATGTGTACCTATACTACTTTCATGTCATTGCTCTATTTATTTATTTATTTATTTACTTTTTGCGCAGGTATAAATTGTTATTTTTTGCTGAATTTTGGAGAAAATATTGCTTTAAGAACGTGGAATGTAAATTAATTTTATTGAAAAAAGAAAATACCATCATTAATTTGGGCGAACAGAGAAAATATACATCAATATTTGGGTCAACATCTCCCTGATTATATAAGGGATGAATATATTAGTATTTCTGTATCAAAAAACTTAGCTTTTGTCTTCAGAGATACAATGATTCTAGTTCCAGTCAATTTGTTTTATTGAAAAAACAAAAAAACAAAAAATAAATTAAAAAAAACAACTGAAATGTTAGACATACTATTTTCATGTCTTTCTATTTGTATCAATAGGTACTTTTTGCTTAACTTACGAACGTTGAATGCAAATTAACTTTATTGAAAAAAGAAAATAACGTCATTAATTTGGGGGAACATGTGGCTGATTATATGAAGGAGGTATATTCCATTATTTTTGTTTAACATAGTAACTGACGAGAAAATGTTCGTACATTTATCATCTAGTATTAATTATTTTTTGATGATTAGTCTAAAACATTCAATACAACCATATTAAAAAGTAACACCCATCGTCGGGTATCGAACTCCCGATCGCCTATTGCCCGCACCTAATCAAAAATATGAGGCGGATTAGTCAACTAGACTATAACGAGTCGAGGTGTGAGGGAGTAAAAATAGCATACAAAAGACTCGGGCAATGGGCGGGACTTATCACAAGGGACCTTGACGCGCTGGGATATGAGAGAAATCAGCTAAGCGCATTGCTGCATGTAGGAGCCATGGTTCGCACTGTTTTAATGTGTCTCGAGGTTCATCCCAGCATGCATCCCGATTGCGGCAGTTGAGCTAAGGCAATATTTGCGTATCCATGAATTAAATCAATCAATCAAGCTCTGATTTTGACTTCTTTGTCCGTAACGAGTCCTCCAGAGCAATTTTCCACCTTGTACGATGGTTATTATGTCTTTATTTCTATTTGTCAAATTTGAGGTGGGATAATGGCGGCTTCTCAAGAGCAACGAGGTAGGCGATCTTTTGCACCAACGAACAGAAAACTGATGGCGAAAAATAACCAATCAGAACCTCCCAAAAAAAAGAATTTGCCCAAAATCGGAACTTCGTGGTTCTGCGCAGATTTACCAGTCAGACACGACATCTCAAGGTGGAAAAAAACTCGCTGAAAGCGAATTTTAGAAATCAACACAACTTGACGTAGAGACATGATTGGCTAAAAAATACAACGGTTTTTGATACATCGGAAAATCAACCAAAAATCGAAGACTGGGCGAAACGCTCAAGGTCGCAGAGGCATAGGGAATCCCATAGCGATAGCAACGGAACGATTGTAATATCATGGGGAACTCCGTTCCCATGACAATATGGCAACCTCAATCTTGACGCTCAGCTCAAGCTGTATAGTGGGGCGGATTGGCATAACAATCGTGCATTTCCGGATAAAAGCATGAAACTTTCAGGAAGTCTTCTACACCGATGAAGAAACGAATTTAGCCTGGGTGCCCAGTTCTATGGGGTCCCAGGGGGGCAGGGGGGCGGGGGGGACCCTAAAATCATAAAATTCAGGTTTTTCTGTGAGAATTTTTGTACACAAGGGCATAAAACTGATTGAGTTTGCGGAATTGACCAGTTCAAGGCCACCTCAATACATACTGGAACGATTTCACCCACTAATCGCCCAATTTTGACCAAAAGGGTGCTTGGAGGGGAGGGGGGACCTGAGATTTAAAGCCCTGATTTTCTTGTGAACTTCGAATGCGTAGTTAAGGTTTATAACAACTAAATCCATTAAGCATTATAATTTTATACTGCCGAACTATTTCAAAATTGATACAAAAAATTCGTCATGGCCGTGGGGGGGGGGGGGGGGGGGGGGGGAAGCGAAGCGCAAGCGCACACCGTGCGAAGGTGGCGCAGCGTGCAATAAGGCTCTCCTAATATAACGTCTATGTTGTGCCGCATTTTATATTCGATCGTTGCACGTATCTTACGCTCGGTGAAATTGGGGGGGGGGGGACGACTCATTTTCAACCGCTATTATAAAAATATTTAAAAAAAAAAAAAAAAAAAAAAATGGAAACGAAAAATCATAACATCCACCGATTCCAAGAGATTATAATTGAGTATGTCCCATCTCTTTTTGGATTAGAAATCCTTTTCGGTAACATCAGGATAATTTGCAGTTTCCTCCTCATTATCATCATTACCAGTGTTATAGTTTCTCATGTTTTTCGTGCACTTCTTGTAGCCGTTCCCACAAGCTTCGCAATATTGTAGAGCCTCGTGCATTTTAACAGTGCCCCCTCACATCTAGTGTTACACTTTCGGTAGCTGCAACTCAAGTATGTTGTACCTAATGATAGGTTGGATTCACATTGAAAAGGCCATTCTGAATTTCTTGAAGAACTTTCAAATGACAGTGTCTGTATTGAGACTCTCATCGAAGCCAAAATGCGGCATCCTTAGGACGTACGCAGTTTTCAAGTTATGTCCATCATACAAAAAGGACAAGCCATGCACAAAATTCACATCAATTGACCCTGAGAGCTTCATTTGATGTTAAAAAACAAGCATGTCCAAATTTTGTTGTAGATTTTAAGAAAAACAATGAGAACGGAGCTTCTTCCGCTTGAAGAACGCAACAAATGAGGCAGAGAATCAAGCCCTCAGTATTTACATCGGAGTCTTGCAATTTAGCTGGAATAGTGCCACCTTGAATATCTGATATCACTGCGAAGCTCCAACTTTGAACTTTACGTAAAATCTTTGACGAAAATTTCTTCTTGGTTTTCCACTTTTAATCGTTGCACGTATGTCAGATGGCTACCAATTCATTTGTGAGATATGGTAAATCTCAAAGTACTGGATACCTTAATTTACACCGATTTTTTTAATGGAAAATTCATTGCTTATTATGGTGAGAGAGAATTTGCCGTCATATAGGCTTATGATAGGCTCATGAATAATGTAACTGCAGGGTCAATAATATTGGAGTAGTTGTCGGTTCCAGAGAGAATCCCAGGTTCAGAAAAGAGGATCAGCCAAGAAAACCAACTGCATTGACCATCTCTGCCACTGTGAACACAGATGTTATGGTGATATCACTCGCCGCTTTTGGTGAGCTCAACTTCGACAGATTGTAAATAGCTTTTGGTACTGGTACGGAATTTGAATGATTTTCGATCCATCAAGTTTTGAGTAAAATTGGTGCTGCAAGAGCCGCACCTCATTCGCTACTTCATGTTTTTATCGGATCTGATACAACGTCTGCACTCGATGAATATGGTAAAAAGTCGATCTGAAAAACTTTATATAATTTCTCCGAGGTCTTAAAAATTTTTAAGTCCTGTCAAACAAGCTCGCAGACGCTGTTGAGGCTCTAGTGTAGTGACATCGAACAGTTCGTTGTGGCTATGTATATGGTCAAACTTAATATCTGAAACCTTCGCGAATAAAGTGCTGTAAAGAAGTTTCTATGAGAAAACGTCGGATTTTGATGAACTGCCACCCATGCACGCAGCTTTGCTACAGCACGTTTGCGATGCCTTTACCAAGCAGGATATTGTTGAGAGGAAGTGTAAAAGAAGAACAAGAGGAATCTGCTCTAACACAGTAGTAGTACATGGGAAACTAACATTGGTTGGTAATGATGATAATGAGGAGGAAACTGCAAATTATCCTGATGTTACCGAAAAGGATTTCTAATCCAAAAAGAGATGGGACATACTCAATTATAATCTCTTGGAATCGGTGGATGTTATGATTTTTCGTTTCCATTTTTTTTTTTTTTTTTTTTTTTTAAATATTTTTATAATAGCGGTTGAAAATGAGTCGTCCCCCCCCCCCCCCCAATTTCACCGAGCGTAAGATACGTGCAACGATCGAATATAAAATGCGGCACAACATAGACGTTATATTAGGAGAGCCTTATTGCACGCTGCGCCACCTTCGCACGGTGTGCGCTTGCGCTTCGCTTCCCCCCCCCCCCCCCCCCCACGGCCATGACGAATTTTTTGTATCAATTTTGAAATAGTTCGGCAGTATAAAATTATAATGCTTAATGGATTTAGTTGTTATAAACCTTAACTACGCATTCGAAGTTCACAAGAAAATCAGGGCTTTAAATCTCAGGTCCCCCCTCCCCTCCAAGCACCCTTTTGGTCAAAATTGGGCGATTAGTGGGTGAAATCGTTCCAGTATGTATTGAGGTGGCCTTGAACTGGTCAATTCCGCAAACTCAATCAGTTTTATGCCCTTGTGTACAAAAATTCTCACAGAAAAACCTGAATTTTATGATTTTAGGGTCCCCCCGCCCCCCTGCCCCCCTGGGACCCCATAGAACTGGGCACCCAGGCTAAATTCGTTTCTTCATTGGTGTAGAAGACTTCCTGAAAGTTTCATGCTTTTATCCGGAAATGCACGATTCTAGGGGTATTTCTTGCTAATCCGCCCCACTAGTACAGACTTTGAACAACACAGTGTGGGAGAGAAACAATGCTCGATTGAGTAGTCTGCTAAAGCCGTTATAGCGCACAATTCGACTCAAGTATGGTTTTGTTTTTCTTGTGACCGGGCAATTCAAAGTTCCCGTAACCAATGGACAATAAAAACGTTTATTTCTTAGCTAGAAGTTGATTTCAGTAGTTTTCGTTCTACCGAGCGTTATGCTCACTCTGCAGCGTTGGTTTTTGCTTTGTTTACATCGCTTTTTTCCAACTTAGTTATCCAAAGTCTGGAGACAAGTCGCTTCAAGTCTAAAGCTTTATTGTAGTTAAAAATTTTTTGTCATCCAAAACAGATTGATGCCTTAACAAAGGCAGTTGTTGTTAATTTAAGACTATTCCACCTATGTCATGTTCATTGTATTTACACTGTTTTGACAATAAAGAATATATATATAGTAGTTTTCGTTGCGCGAATCGTATTCTACGTGAAATTTTGGTGGGGAATCATGTATCAGAGTGCTTAAAATCGTTCCTTGTTTAATGGTCAATTCAATATAAAAAAGCGAACACACAGAACTTTCCTAACTTTTCTCATAAAAAAATATTTCATAGGGAGAAACGAGGCAACGTTGGAATGTTCATACGGCGTTGAAACACAACATGAACCTTTCAAGTCCCATTTTTCGATGCCGCGATTGTCCTAACGCGAGTTCAAATAATCGCGCCACACACGGTATGGTCAGCGAGGGGTCTAACTCATATCAGCGCCTGCAAGACTGCGTGAATACTTCTCGCATTGCGCCAAACAGCGCGGTCGGCGTAGCGCCTTCCTGACTGCATGAATACTTCTCGCATTGCACCAAACGTAATGCGAGAGTTATTTGCGGTAACTAGTCGACCACTTATATCGGCATATTGCCGCTAGCTGGATTGAAAGCGCATCATACTGTGAAGATGACTCAACACGACGCTCGACCGCACTCCAGTCCCTGGCTTCCGCGACGCTAAAATCCCTGCAAAACTATGTTCACGCCTAATTTCTTTTGAAGATCCCTGCGCGGTTCTTACTCCAACTAAAGTGTAAATATGTATCTTAATTGCACGGATTCTGAAACTTTGACAATGTTTAAAAGATGCAGTGATTCTGAAACTAGAATCGAATATAATTAATTTTTGTTTAATAAAAAGAAAACAGAATGAACGGAGGTATCGCGTCGAAATTTCGTGTGATTATATTTTAAATCATTGCGGAAATTTCGAAACTACTAAAAAAACTGTGTGTAGCTTTTTTGTATGGAAAAACAAAAACAAAAAACTTGGGAACTCTTCAGAAAAACAGTGTGTGTAGCTTTTTAAAAACGGTGTTCAAAAATAAGACATAATTCGCGTGCACCCGTTGGCTTTTGAGTCTATTTATCTATGGTATAACCTAAACATGGTTGTACTACGATTTTTTGCGTGTAATTTTTATCAGTGGTAGGCGGTTGCGTAGCGACCACAGGCCCCTAGTTTGAATTAATCTTGAAAGAGGTTATCCAAAAATAAAGCGCAAGTCCAGTGGTGGAAGGGGGGGGGTCATACTGTACATACTTAAGATGTAATTTGAGAGACTCCATATTTTTAACTATTTTTGCATGTCATCCCCTGGGCCCCTCTTCAGCTCTAAGGGTGTCAATTGCAAAGATCCCGACAGCAAGTCACCGAGTAATCTCCAAGAGGTGTTATTAAATCACCGCGAGCTGTCACTCCTGCTCGAGGAATGCACTGACTGCCGAGCCCACACGCACATTTATTGACAAGTCTGTCAAGCGGGGGTCACCAATTACTCCTGCGCGGGATGCGGGTAAACAGTGCGAAGTTTCGGGGCGATGAGGCAAATAAACGGTCGGTGATGCAACAGAGGTGATATGAACACGCTCCCGGTTAAATCACCGATGATCTGGATCGGACCGATTGCCCAAGATCATCCGAGATGACCGCTGATGATGCATGCTGCAACCGGTGCGGTGCAGAGCCGCGCCGCGATTAACAGCGTCGTTGACAGTTTGACATTCGTTGACGGACCGTTATTCAACACTGAAAAAAAACACATTTGATCTAGAGTCCGGACTCTTGAAAACATTGACAAGAAAAGATACTGAAAAGCGAATTTTCGCGATCGAATGTCATTCATCAAACGAATTGATCAGTGCTGAGTGATGCCGATGATCGGTGATGTCAGGAGCCAATCAGAGCTCAGATTTTTTTCCTAAATGAAATTCAGAAGAAAATAAGAAAACACGAAACACTAAAACACAGAAATTGCGAAAACACCAGACTTGAATTGACTAAACACAACAACAGAAAGAGATGACAGAACAAAAATTTTGGTGAGAGATGAGGTTTCTGACATCGATTGCATCAATTCAAAAATCGAATTCAAGTCCCGAGGTGAATTCGAATTTTCAAATTGATGGATTTCAACGGTCTCTGGCGAGACCAACGAAGAAGTCGAATATCATTGAAAAAAAATGCACAATCGTCGAATATCATTCAACGGTGAATGATATCCGATCGCGAAAATTCGCTTCTTGATTCAATCAGATTTAAGCTTAAATCAAAAGGAAATCCGCTCAGATTAAGAGGCTTGGTTCTTGATTTAAGCTTAAATCTGATTGAATCAAGAGTATTTTTTCTTGTCGATGTTTTTAAGAGTCTGGACTCTAGATCCAATGTGCTTTTTTTTTTTTTTTTTTTTTTTTTTTGTGAATAACAGATTTTCTTGTTCCAAAGGACCAATACCTGTCCTGTAAGTGTCCTGTAAGTGCCTCTATCGGGCCTTGACTTGGTCACGAATTCTGAATATGTGCAGCGAAATTTTTGTGAGGAAAATTTTACCTTTCAATATCATTACTCAAAGACCGCGGGCTCAGTTTTGAATTTTTTCGCTATGATAATGGTAGCATTTTGCTTCCGTGGTCGGGTTTTACCGTGTTCTTTTGCGGAATTTATGAATGTATTTAAGATTTTTTTTTCTTTTAAGAAAATGGCAAATTTATTAACTTATTTACTGTAATGTAACTTGGAGCGTGAAGATTACTTTCCTTCCCTTTGAGTGTGTGACTCCTAAGATGCATTAGATAACATATACATACATTCCAGTCGCTTTACAGCGCGCTCGGGCGCTCTGCGACACCTAATCGCCATCCTTGCCTATCGATCCAGAGGTCATCTGGTAGATGGCATCTTGTGATTTCATCTTGAATGCCACCAATCCACGATTTTGCTGGGCGTTGGGCGTCCCCTACGCCTTCTCCCAGGAGGAACCCAATCTAGCACCTTCTTAGGCAACCTATCATCCGCCATTCGTTGAACATGACCATACCAGACAAGCTGTTTGGTCATAATTTCATGCACGATGTTCTGCTCGGCGTTCATGATCTCACGGACTCTTTCGTTCCTTACGTGATCTCTCCTCGAGATTCCGGCTGATCTTCGCCAGAAATCCATCTCAGTTGCCTTAAGAATCTTTTTGGTACGCTCTTTCATGGGCCACACTTCACTGCCGTAAGTCAGAATGCTTTTGATTATGGTGTTATAAATCATTCTCTTTTTTTCTTTAGAGATACTTTGATCCCAAAGAATCCTATTTAACATAGCAATAGCTTTCCTTCCCTGCAGGTTTAGATCTTTTATGGCTTGGTCCATCTTTCCATCCTGGGATACTCGAACTCCTAAATATTTGTAATGCTCGCAGCTTTTAATACACTGTCCGTCTTCCAGCTCTATGTCTTGCTGATCCCCTCCAATCGTCAACTTTTCCGTTTTCTTGACACTGACCTCTAGGCCCCACCTTCGATATTCTAGCACTAATTTCCGAGTCATATATTCAGCGTCATCCATTCACCGTCAGATAACATATTCAAAGTTAAAATATTGGCGACTTTGCGTTCATAGTAAACACGAAGCAAATGAAATACATTGAAGAAATGCCAAAATAATTATTTCCAACTATGCTTAGGAATAGACGCAGGGAGGCCTGATTTTGAGTACTGAGTACTATACCTCAAAGATAAAATTTCAAGACTGAGTTAGAGTCTTTAAGTAATGCTAATGAAAAGTGCAATTTCAATGTTGAAATGATTTTTGAACACTTTGAGCTTCAAAGTCAAAAGAGTCTCTTATGGGCATTTGTCCCTCATAGTTATAATTCGGTTATTACATTTGGGGCCCTCGTCAGGGTTCAACGCATGGCCTTGTTCAGTAAAATTTCTGGGATTTCAAGGAAAACGGATTCCAAAATGAGTAATTTCATGGAATCTCGAAGCTAAAAAATGATCCTGCCGTACTCCGAATGATCAATATATCAATTTCGTCCTAACTTTTATCCGTTGAGCTCACACAATGGGCTGTATACACATTTTAATATACATTTAAGGGAGTGACGGACCCTGGGGGCCCTTAGCTGAGCAGGGTTACAAAAAATCCCACCTCGTTGAACATATCGACGATGTAAATGCGCAACCACGTATCTCTGTTTGCGACGTCGTAGACTTCCTGCCATACTTTATGTTTTAAATGAAAAACTACCCAACGGAAATTCTTAAAAAATGCCGTGATTATTCTCCTTAGTGCCAAGAAAATTATGCGAAAACTTCGAGGAATGAAGTCGATTTGTTCTCCATTAAAAAAATAAACTAGGAGCGGAGATTTTCAAACACCGCTAACGAGATACGTGGTTGCGCACTGGAAAAACATTGAAAAGAAAAAGTACTCTTGATTCAATCAGATACATACATACGAGTCGCTGTTATAGCGCTCTTTGGCGCTTTGCGACACCTAATCGCCACAAAGCTCGGTCTTCCCACAGGTTATCAGGGAGTTGACACTCCCTCATCTCACTTAACACCCCCTGTCGCCAACCTCTCACTGGGCGTCCCCTACGCCTCCTCCCAGGAGGAACCCAATCAAGCATCTTTTTTGGCAGCCTCTCTTCCGTCATCCTATTGACATGACCATACCAAACAAGTTGTTTGGTCATGACGTCGAACACGATGTCATTTTCGACTTCCATTATCTGACGCACTCTATCATTACGGACCCGATCTCTCCTAGAAATTCCTGCCGACCTTCTCCAGAAATCCATCTCCGTTGCTCTTAGCATATCCTGTGTCCGTTTCTTCAGCTGCCAAACTTCACATCCGTATCAATCAGATTTAAGCTTAAATCAAAAGGAAATCCGCTCAAATTAAGAGGCTTGGTTCTTGATGATTTACGCTTAGATCTGATTGAATCAAGAGTATTTTTTCTCGTCGATGTTTTTAAGAGTCTGGACTCTAGATCCAATGTGTTTTTTTTTTTTTGTTTTTTTTTGTTTTTTTTTTGTTTTGTTTTTTTTTTTTCCAGTGCGGACTTACGCTGTCGATATGCAAGTTTTGGCTAAGTTATCTTCAAGTTGTGGCCCAGAAATGTGTAATTTAGGGATGTTTGGTATAGCAAATAGGTCCGTTATGACGTTGACTTTGAAACGCTGGAGCGGGATTGGCGCGCGAGTTCCGCGTGGCTGCCGAGAAAGCTGTCCACGGCGCGACACGGAGCTCCAAGCGGAGCGTTTGAGTCGGAGCCTGTAGGAGTGTTTCCTGACGCTCCACATTGGGTCGATCGACTAGCCCATTTTGCTCCAATTTGTCGTCTGACTACCGGACAAATTCCGTAGTCGCTCAGCCTCAGTGGAAGATCCATCCGGAAGATGCGAGGACACGTAGACGAGGAACCAAACAACTTGAAAGTTAGGAAGGCGGTCACTTTGTGCTACTTGGATGTAGATGACTCTAGAGTCCCTTTATACTGAGAGTCAAGACAATTTAAATTAATTTCCGATTGGTTCCCGTATTTAAGGCCTCCACAGTGTCACAAATGGGAAAGAAGATGACATTTTCACCCATTGCAAAGATTATGACGTAGAATGGACCGAGGAATAACGGGTTCGACAAGGAACAAACTGAATGAGAGAAGGAACGGAGAAAGGAATTTGAGAATGAGCCGATCAAAGATTATGAAAAACTGTCAATTTATGTGATCTTTATTCCCGTTTGTGACTCCATGAGGGGGGTTCTCTTGACTCTCGCAGTATAAAGGGACTCTAGATGACTCATTCTGCTGTGCTAAGGAAAAACGCCGCATGAACATTCTAGAGTTGCAAAATTCCCTTCGATAAATTTTCAGGAACTTTAGATGAAATTATGAAGAAAATTATCTGAAAAATTGGAAGGAACATATTTACAAAATTTCTCGAAAATTCGCTATTTACTAAAGGAAATTAGGCAACTCCTGAAGGTCCATACGACGTTTTTCCTTTTACAGCCTTCCTTTGCAGCGCATTACTGCCATACTCACCTACGACCACAACCAAAAGCCTTACTCGTAAAGAATAATTGTCAGAAAGTGATATTTATATTTTTGATTTGCAAAATCCGAAAACAACTTTCTTGCATACTCACCCCCGAAAGCTAGCTTTTCTCAGTTTCCTCTTGTGAAGATCAGTCTTTAAAATTGGATACCTTAAACTTCAACTAATTGACGATGATGAAACATCTAATAGCCGCACTATCAAATGTACATGTTTCAGCAAGGACACTTTCTGAGTTTTTTCGTGGGATGTAGGATGTGGGAAGGGTGCGAATCAATCGCGGAGCTGTGGCATTGGATGGACGTTAAATCTTAAGAGATGATAAATGAAACTTCTTGGAGATACGTTCGGCTTTTTTAGGAACTTGATGAAAGCTAAGGAAAGAACCAAATCATCTCCTCTCACGCTTGGCTTGCGAGTACCTATAGGTAATAAGTAGTACTTTATTTTTTCTAAAATGATTGGTCTTTTCTGTAAAGTACGTTGATAGGAGATTGATAAGTGGGATGGTAGTTGAAGTTTGAAACTGTTCATGCTGATTGTTTAGAAGTTTAAAAACACATCGTCATAATCAAGACATACATATTTTGAATTTTTAATCGTAAAATGTGTGTATGCTTTTCAATAGACCTCAATCATTCAACATAGCAGTTGAAATCATGGTGCTATGGACTAGAATATATTGTAAAATTAACAAATTGAAAAAGGAAGTCTATTTCAAGACTGCAGCGGTTCCTGAACCAAAATATATAGGAAAGAGAAGCCAGGATTAAATGAACTACATTTTGCAATTCGGAACTATAATTCCTGGCTCATTTGTAGAAACACTCATGTGCATAAGGTAACTAATGGCATGGACGTTGTTTCTAAACATAGTCAGAAATTATATTTCCTAATTGCATAATGTAGTCCAAATGTTTATGAGGAGTGTTCCCCTTTGAACCTGTTCCTGTCCTAGAGCCGGTTACTCGTCATTTTAGAGTTTCGTTGGAATATAACTCTAATTTTGCCTTGCTTTCGTTTACAGCTTCCCAAGATAGGATGGCATTATATTATTATGTCATTATATCGTTGGAAAGACAATGATCTGATTTCTATCATGCATGACCTAAATTTTTTTCCTTTGATTTAAATTAAGTGCAGCAATGTATTACAGAAAGGTAAAAATATAGTTATTATGGATGAATAGGACGACTTCAAAATAAAATAAATAGTACTGTCATTCATGTATAATTACTGTCCTTTTTTACGACAATTGTCTACTAGTATTTGGTAATTGTTATAATATTGTTATATTTGGAAAAATGTTATAACTACATGCTTAATGTCTTCTCACGTTAATTTTGTATAACAGCTTTTGTATGCTTAGCGGGAATGAAAATATCGCAATAGATACTGATAAATATTTGTCATTTATTTTGATCAAATTTTCGTGCTTATGGAAGTTTTTTGAGATATAGTAAGACGAGAAAAACGTATGCTTCAATTTGTGATTTTGTGTATGAATATGTTCCATTTTTATTATTCGTATTCCTAAATCGCGATGTTTATTTTTTATAAAGATGCTTCTTTTAAATTCAATGACAATTTTTTCTATTATCTTTTGTTAATTTTATTGACCAGTGATTTTTTTTATCTTCCTTTCTTCTTTCAGTAAAATTTTAAAATAAACTATATTTTCGACGTCCTTTGAACATTTGGAGGTATGACAATGATGGTAAGCTGAGGAAAATGAGAAAACGACTTCTTAATTTTTGAGAAGTTTATTCTTCAAAACTTACAATCTAATTAAGTAAAAAAAAACAAAACACATTTAACATTAACATAAAAACAAACTTGTGGTTAGAAAATTGCTCCAACCGTTGATCAGCGATAGACACGCTTGGTAACTGAACGGTAACTTTAATTCACGTTGAACACAGATATCTCGTATCCGATATTGGCGAAAGAGGTTAGGGTGAGGTATCTTAACCTAATGACTATCATAAGAAATGCAGCGTTATTCGAATACTGCTGAGAGGACGAATTCATAGCTTTTAAGTAAGCTTACAGTCTTTTTGTAATACGTATAATTTAAGTAAAGGTTTCCTTGTCGTATAATTATGTGAAAACATATCCTCAAAGACAACCTAAGTCTATTTTATAGAGAATCAGAAAATTAATGGCTGATTCGCAAATGTTTCCTCGCTGTAAGATCACGTGGTAACTATAGAAGTATTCGCTTTAAAGTCCAAAGAAGTTGGATAATTATGAGGTATAAGACCTTCCTGTATCCCACTATTTACGTTGGGTTATAAATAGAAGTATACCTGAAAAATGTCATTTTTTGTATAATTCCATTTTACAGTTTCAATTTGATCACCATTTTGCATTCCGTTTTGAATGGAAATTTTAAAAATTCAAGGACAGCGGAATTAATCAATGTTAAATTAGAATTTTCGCATTTTCTTTTGGATTTATAAACTGCTCCGCCTAGACTGCGCAGCTAAACCAGTGCGCGGGAAAATTCTTCAAGCGTCAATGAAAAAAAAACAAAGCTTGAAGAACTTTCCCACCCCTAGCAATTACTTTCTCAGAATTTGAACTTAATATTTGGCACAGAGAGCGCGATTTCACGCGCATCTATCCCCGACTTAACGGTGGTAGCCGTGGATACCGTAGGGTGTTCCCAGTTTGTAGCTTGAGTAGCCGGCGTAAGGAGCCGAGTACTTGAGACCAGAGTATCCACCAATCAACGGCGACGCAAGTTTGTAGCCAGCGTAGCTACCGTAAGCGTGAGCTCCACCCAACAAAGATGTCGCCGCATGGTAGGGAGCCACGGCAGCGTAAGATTTGTATCCTCCTAGAGCGTAGCCTCCGTGACCGTATCCTCCGTAGCCAGCATAGCCAGCGTAGCCGCCGTATTTATATCCTAGCCCGGAGTAACCGAGCAAAGCTGAGTGGCCCACGGCTCCGTAGCCGAGTCCGTAGCCTGCTCCGTAACCTCCGTATCCACCGTAACTACCGTAAACGGCTGGGGCTACGGCTGCGACGGCGGGTGCTACTGCGGGAGCTACCGCTGGTGCTGAAGCGACAACGGTGGGGACGGAAACAGGGTAAGGTGCGGGGACGGAGACAGGGTATGGCTTAGGGATGGTGACTGGGACGGGTTGCGGGACAGGGACACCGACTGGTCTTGGCACGGAGACAGGGTAGGGTTGGGGCACGGAGACTGGGACGGCGCGGGGTACGTCAACTGGGTACGGACGGGGGACAGTCACTGGGTATGGTGCCGGTACGGAGACGGGAACAGGCACGGGTTTGGACACAGGCACGGCTTGTGGTACAGGCACAGGGACGGGTTTGGTGACGGTGACAGGGTAGGGCTGTGCGACCGGGTAGGGGACAGCTTGGTGGACTTCGCTGTAGGTGTGGGGGATGGCAGCCGGTGCAACGGGGGCGGCAGCGACGGCGGGGGCGGCGGCGATGGCTGGGGCGGCGATGGCGGCGGCACCGAGTCCGTAGGCGGAGGCTCCTAGGGCTGGCGCTGCGACGGCGGCTCCGTAGGCGGGTGCGGCAAGGGCAGCAGCTCCGTAGGCGGGTGCGGCAAGGGCAGCGGCTCCGTAGCCGTAGCCAACGGCAGCCTTGGCGTAGAGGGATGCGCCGAGAGCATGGCCGGCACCTACCTCATACCCGTGCGGGATCCCGTATCCGTAGGCGGGGGCGGCAAGGTCGCCGTGCACGTAGTCCCCGATGGAGCTGCGCTTGGAGGGCTTGGTTTCTTTTTCCGCGGCTAGCGCCGGTGCGGATAGCGCGAGGGCTACGAGACACAGCTGTAACAACAGAATAAATCAAAGGTTAGTGAAGCTTTGGTAAAGGCCTCGACACGGTGAAATTCTGAATAAATTCTGATCAAAGTAGACCAGTTGATAACTGATGGTCACCATGCAACCGTCCTCCTTGATGGAAGTTGGACGGACCGTCAAATTTTGATCAGAATGGAGTGTTACCGTTCATCATTTCCTGCCGCTCGAAACATTTCTGCCCTGTTTTTATTTTAAAATTAAGCAAGGTAACGATTTTAAGACTGATGAATACTGACACATTGATGGTAATTGGTTCGAGGATTTGAGCGCGTATCGAGACCTTAAAGTGTGGAGATAAAGCTATTTCACAGTTTATATAAATGAGCCAGTCCACTGATCGATAAGGAAAGGAAGAGAAAAATGAAGCTTCGAAGTGCCCCCTCAAAATTAGGTAATGTAAAATGTAACTAACAATAAGATAAAAAGGAAAACGCATAAATCCCCTCCGCTTGAAACAATTCTCTATACCATTTCAAAAAAAGTATTACTTCTCCAGGTAAAGAAATTATCAAGTTTAATTTTCGCTAAAAGTGTGATCCACAGTCCTCACCAATTAAATTACTATATTCTTCCTAACACCACAGAAAAAAAGGAAATAAAAAATCATAATAAAATTCTATTTGTTTGTTAATTTAAATGGACGCGGAAAGGCTCTAGTTTGTTTCTCACAACGGAAAGGGTAACATTTTTTCGAAGTTCACCAAAAGTTCTTTCAAACAAAATTAATCCCAAAAAGGAGAAGTGGGTCGTGTAACACCCCCTTAGCTCTTTCCTTTGTATCGGTATCGAATGTGTCAAAACTTTTTTCGAGTTTACTTTGTTTCAACCATTTTCCAAAAACTAATCCGGACTCTACTCCAACTTGTCAATTGCATAATCGGAAGCCATTAAAATAGGTAGATCAAGTCGCGGGCTTTCCAGCACGCGACAGAAGCACGTGTCACGTCATATCAATACTGCATTTCGCGGACGTGTTTTATTACTGCAATTAGCCAAAACTGGGTCTTGCACTTAGCGCGAACGTGTACATTGATTCAACGGTCTTTAAAGTACGTTCAGTTGGTGATAAATCAATCGGACTGAAGAGATTTGTGAGCTAATTAAAGACATAATGAGAGAGCAGCTGATCGCTGGGAAAAAAGGAGACGTGGTTTCCCACGAACAGACGGATGGACGCGCCTGAATGAGGCAACCAACCTTCAGAGGGAAGAATGCCCAAAATTGAAGAAAAGTCTAAATAAGGCTAATGGACCACTAGACAAGGTACTAATTTCAGCATTCTAATACATGTTTCCTCACCAAAATTCCATGTAAAACATGATGCGCACAACGAAAATTGCCGAAATCAACTCCTTCCGAAGATATTTAATGATTCTTGGTGCGTGAATTGAAGCCACCCGCTCATGAAAACTCAAAGCTCTACGCGATTCGCATCGCGCGCTGAACGTAATCATGATATTCTCTGCGATATAAAAATCTAGCAACCTCAATCTTGACGCTTTGGCTCAGCTATAGCAAATTACTTATAGTTTGAAAAACACATGGTGGGAAATGAACATTGCTCGATTGAGAAGCTTGCTGGAACCGTTGTAGTGCGCGATTTGACTCAAGTAGAGCCTTGAGTTTCTTGTGAGCGGGCAGTGCAAATTCCTCGTAACCAATGTAAAATGAAAACGTTAATATTTTCGTTAGGAGTTGGTTTCAGTAATTTTCGTTGCACGAATCGTGTTTTACGTGAAATTCTGGTTAAGAAACATGTATCAGAATGCTGAAATTCGTACCTTGTCTAGTGGTCCATTGATTTTAGTATCTCACGTGTTCTCTTCCTCTTAATGGGACCTGTTATGCAGTGCACTCAGGCCCGCCACATCCCATCTCGGGCCCTGGTACCAATTTTCTGGCCCGGGCCCCTAGCACAGGGGGGGGGGGGGGGTCCGGGGGGCCTCCCCCGGGAAATTTTTGAAATTTTAAATCTATTTGGACGCATTATGAAGCTCTTATGATGGAGATTTTCCATCAATTTCTGCAGAATAATTACGCCTTTTTGTTTACTTTCAGCACCAAAAACTTTCGAATTGTTGCATTCAAAACATCTATACATTTTTTTTTGAGGGGGCAGATGATAATTTTCAATTCTATGGGGAGCCGGGCCCCCCTGGACTCCCCTTTCGTACGTCTATGGCAAGGGAATTAAGCCATCGAAGTCGAGGATGCCCAGAAAGGAGCCTCTTAGCATCCGACAACGGAAGAAAATGAAATACAGTTACCAAAAATATCATTCTACATATACTCAAAATCTTGAAAATCTCTAAAAAAGTAAGAAAAATTTCATAGTGCCCTAGCGTGTTTTTGAAACTTTATTCACCTTTTGCGGAATTTTTAGGGTAATTTTTTCACTTTTCCCTACGAGACAAGGGTTACACATGAATTCGTAGTGGTTTGTCACCTGCGTCACGGGCCCCTCCAGGGCCCGGGCCCCGGTACCAAGGACCCAGTATCCCCCCCCCCCCTTGTGGCGGGCCTGAGTGCACTGGGAAAAAAACACATTGGATCTAGAATCCAGACTCTTGAAAACATTGACAAGAAAAAGGACTCTTGATTCAAGCAGATTTAAGCTTTAATCAAAAGGAAATCTGCTTAAATTAAGAGGCTTGGTTCTTGATTTAAGCTTAAATCTGATTGAATCAAGAGTGTTTTTTCTTGTCGATGTTTTTAAAGAGTCTGGACTCTAGATCCAATGTGGTTTTGTTTCCAGTGTGTGTAAAGATGGATGAATTGTTATAGAGTCGACCATTTCATGACCTACGTATGAATTCGTATCAAATTCCGATCGAATCGAGCAGTTAATTGATTTTGTATGTGAATCTACTAATTTCAAGAAGAATTTTTCATTTTTTTTCTTTTTTCGTTTATATATCTGAAATGTAGTGGCCATAAAAAATTACAGTCGTTGAAAGTAAGTTTCGCAGAGGATAACCCTAAAATTAATTTAATTATCATAAAATTACTTCATCACATCGTCGTATTAAGTATTAAATCTTTATTTTTCCTCTATTATTTCCTAAGCATTTTGTTCCCCGAAAAAATGTGTAGGTTACCATTGCAATTGTTGTGGTCATATTAATTCTAATTATTGAACAGCGGACCAAGGACGCGGTGGCTTCAGAAGCTAACTCTAAAGACGCAGAAAAAAAGAGTAAGTCAGGAGGCAAAGACCAAAATTTCTAATAAGTTATCAAAATTTGGTAGGATTCCTTCAAAGTTGCTCAATTTTTCTCAAAATTCCTTATGATGGCTTCAATGTTGCATATTAAATCCAAAAAGTTAAAATGCTTTACTGAGCTAATGGAGTTGTGTCGTGCGCGCTTACTCATACACTCCTTAATTTTACAATAGGATTTAACTTTTGTCGACGTTGCCACCGAGAGAGAAAAAAAATACTGAGACAAACCGTCTACTCATATTTGCGAATAGCTGGGTCGTCGTAGCGCCGAAGGCTTCACTTTTTCTCAACACGTAATCAGTAGGTAACGCAGCGTCATTAGGAGTGCTCCAGTGATTAAATGTTCGACTCAGCTCAGACTAACTCGTCATTTCCGCGCGAAAGTGTATCAGTATCGACGAGTTGAGTTCAGATCGATAGTTTTCAACGTTAGGTCTCAATACTGTTATCGATTCTACAATCGAATGTACCCCTCGGAACTGGTGTGGATGATGAGGGACCATGATCGCGCACATGATCAGCCGCTCATGGCTATGCCACTTAACGTTAAAGTTACACCGCAGTCGGCCGACCAGTTGCCCCGATCGGGAATAGTCCGTCACCTGGCTGACAAAAAGGCGTAACTGCATTTAAAGACGAGTCCGAGGAGACATTGCGTTATGTGGATGACAGGTATCATCACGAAGTGTAGTTACGGCCTTATGTCAGGAGAACGACGAACAGTGGCACGGAGTGTATAGTCTTCCGTTTTCAAAGAAAAAGGAGTGCTAATCGCTGCAATGGTACGATGTTATGTAAGCGCCAGTTTGTGAAGTAATAGGTCGACATAGTCGAGAATCTCACTCTACTCTAATCGAGAAAGGTCGCGAATCAGTCGGAATTCTACCTGCTACACTTTAATTGCGACTTAAACGAGACGAAAATGTTCAGTGTCAAATATCTGCACAAAGAAACGAAATATTCGAATTACCAGATTATTGTAGTCCAATATCAAGTTGTGGTAAATATTAGCTACAGACGAAAATAGTGGTATTATATCTTCAGTCAAGGCCACTGCGTCGGTAATTTTACCATTAGATGCGTCAATAAAGTTGGCAACCGACGGTAAAAATAACAATTTTATTTGTGATAACTACTGTTTATCAAGAGTTAATATGGATTGAATTTTGCAATAAGGAACTATAGTATCTGGCTCATCGGTAAAAACACTTAAGTGCTTAGGCAAACTGATGGTGCATTAGTTGTTTCTAAACTGAGGCAGAAATTGTAGTTCCTAAATGCGAAAAGCCATTTTGTATTTTTACCGTAGTTTCCTTTCAATATGGCATGATTAAGATTTTTTAAAATCGTTAATCATAAAGTGGGTTTTCCTCGAATAATTTTTTTCGTTCCGTCTCAGTTGCAATGTCACATTAATTCTGCACGTTGCCGGTCAATTGACGATGCCTCAATCACATCCAAAGTTACTCGAACTACGAAAAAAGGCGTATCTTTGTTCACGAGATTTTTTATGCATTTAATTTTTGTATCTCCTCGCCCGATAAACGATTCTCACAAGTCATAGGATGTGGCATCACAAAATTCCCAGTTCACACCATGGTCTAAAATCGAAAAACTACAAACCTATACTTTTATGGTTATAGTTTGTTGACTCGCGCGTCCATTAATAATATTTGTCACAAAAATCTTGAGCTCCGTTCCGTTTGGTTCGAAATGGAATGTTTACATCAACTCTAGGACCGGTTACTGTTTCAGACTATGTACATTGTTGTATGACTGGAGCATTTCGTAATTTAACTTTTTAAAATATTCTACACATTTCCTTGATACCTCCGAGAAATCGCAGAAGAATCTGACAAGCCCTGTCATATCACTTGATCTACTTCCTAAATAATTTGCAAATCATTATTCAACTCATTTTGAAAGTAGCGTTTTTGATTCCTGAATAAAAGTAGATCCGCAAAAAATTTATGTATTTCATCCAAATTATAAAAAGGCTCGAGAAACTTTCTAAACATAGCTGTTGGTCAAATATTTTATTTCATCAGCTTTCTAAAACCACAAATTTTTATTCTTTGTCGTGGTTCGTTCTCGAGATTTTCTGAGACAATTTTCAAAATGTTTGCGGCCAACATGGGATAAAAACTTTTAGATGAGCCCATTTTCTTTAAAAATTTGAAAAATGACCCACAAAGCTACCTATTGAGAGAGTTTAAGCGTCTTATAGGTAAGGTGGGTCGGAGATGAACCCCTGAGGCTCTATAAGTACAACAAATAAACCATTTTCAATCTATCAAATGCAAGGGTCATGAGGTCAGCCCGGCGCATTTTGAACCTACAAAAAATATATCCGGACAGAAGAAACTCGATTACACCTGCGGATCAATCATATCTCGCCTTTATTAAAGCTTAATTTCATGAACATATGAGGAACAAGATGGAAATAAGGGGATCAATAAGCGTACCCTTACACGCGGCAATTGCATAATAAAAAAAATGACAAAACCAATGTAAATTCGATTAGGCCCCCTTCTTTTAGGCGTTTTTGGCACATATTGTGAGGAAAATGAGTAAATGGTCCCCTTAAAATTTGACTTTAAACTTATGAGAAAGAGGGAAAGATACCGTGATCGGAAAAAATATCAAAAAGTTTACATTGGGAGAGGGGGAAAAACTTCGGAAAGTGCAAGCCCCTAAGCGCGAGTAAGTCTAGTCTAACGCTAATTTGTTAAATCTAACCCACGATGCAAGATCAGCCTCCTGACCACTAAAAAATCAGGCCGTGCAACAATTCGTAACAATTGAGCTTTAAAATGGACCTGTAAAGCACTTTATCAGCAAGCATCCATAAACAATGAAATATGGGCGCACGGTGAAAAAGGCACGATAATTTCAACTATTTTCCTGGCTGATTTCAGCAACAATCGGAAGTTTGGCTTGAGTCGGCCAGTCAACTAATTTTTGGTTGACTCAACCATACCTCTGACTGGCAACCACTCCTCTGGCTGGTGCCAAAAGCAGCCGGAATTAGCAATTTTTTCGTGCGGCTGACCATTAATAAGGGTTTTACGCATATCTATGGCCAAAAAGCGAAACCACGAATCTCCATTTGCGACGTTGTAGACTTTTTGTCATACTTTATTTTTTCATTTGAATAATAGTCAACTTAATTTTTTAAAAACTGGCTTGATTTATCCCTCTATTAGCAGACTATTCTGTGTAAATTTCAAGCCATGGTGTTGGCTTGATTCTCTCCGAAAAAATAAAATGAGAGCTGAAATTTTGAAAAGTTAATGAGTCTTACGTATTCTTTCGGTAATTCACATAGAACAGTACACACAGAGTAAATGAGTCAGCTGCCCTGATCGCAGAATCATGTCTTGATGTTTGCTTCTTGTGTGTCAGCTAAAAGCAATAATATCTGTGCTAACAGCAACTATCTGTGTTCAATATTAACCGAGATATCGCGCTTTTAAAAGTTCGTTTAATGACGTCATACCCTGCAGTAGTGACACCCTTGGTTTCTTTCACCTTCCTTTCATCTGTCAGGGAGACACACATTTTCACTAGTTACTCAACGTGAAACTCGGATGAAAGCAAGGTGGAAGAAACCAAGGGTGTCACTCCCGCGGTGGATGACGTCATAAGCCAAATTTTTCAAAGCGCGATATTTCGGTTAGTAATGTACGTAGACAATTGCTGTTTGGACAGATTTTATACAATTTACCTGATCTACACAAATCAAACATCAAAACACGATTCTAAACACGCACTGACCCATTAAAGCATTGTTTTACGAACAGGGTAGGCAAACAGTAGTTGAAAAAGCACTACAGCGTGTTCGAACGAATATAAATAAAATGTTCCCGTTTTAACCATTGTTCATTGCACTGAGGGACTGATTATTTTATGTGGAATTTATGGTTCGGTAACCACGGAGCGCCTTGACAAAAAAGAAACTCAACATTTTCAAATGACAGCTCATCTTTTCTGAGTGATTATCAAAGAGAGCTTAAAAAGAGGAAACCTTTCTCGCAAACTACAAGTCTGTGCCGTTTAAGACTAACGTTTTTAAAATTCATATTAGTAGAATATAACACCCGATCTTTCAAGGTAAGCACTAGTTCCCACGGGAAGTATATGTCAAATCAGTAACGCACATGGCTTTCAATCGCACGCGGATCACGGACCGATTTTAATACAACAAAAACTTTAAGTGCACGGCTTAAAACATTCAGGGACACACAAGCACATTCGAAACATGGATGGTTAAAACAACGATAAAGATCATAATCTAAGAGCTTCACATCTATATCACTTTCGCAAACAGCTCCTTAAATCAGCAAAGCTGTAGCGCAGCTTTCAAGTTTACACGAACTTTTACCGATTACAAATTGAAGTTTTGTTTACGTTAAAAAGAAAATGTAAACATTACGATTAATATGTATTCTATGGTGAAATTTGGCGAGAAAACACTTGTAACCCACCCCAGAAATTTGTATTAAGCCTCAAGATTGTCCATTCGATACATCGAATATCCTGTCACTAAACAATCTATTAAGCCTAGGTAGAATGCATGCTTGTAAGTATCGGCTGAGTACGTACCGAGATTGCTCTGATCATGATGTAGATGTGTCTGGTGAGTAAATGAGCGACAAACTCATATGTTTTTATATATTGAGCGCATCGGGTTGTCCCCCATCTAGTGTCCCCGTGCTTTCACCCCGCGCGGGGCACTCTCGTCTACGACCGTTGTCAGATCGCTGTAAATTCTGAATAGTTCATGAAAAAAACCTAAGCTATTCGTGGATTCTTTGCAACAATTGGCAACCTCACTAGGCGTCTTATACGCACATGTGCAAGATGCAGCGATTTTTGTTTGTTTGTTTTTTTTTTAGATTCGGCAATGCGTGAAAAGTTGGTGACTATTAAGTCTCCAAAAGTAGACAACTTTTACCATTTTGGTTTCCTGTTCTAAAAAATTGTAAAGATACGGAAAGCTCAGAAAATATCTGCTCAAATTTGCCCTCAAAAAAGAAACTTGCAAACTCAAGATAAATGAGCTAAACGCCTTGTCCTGTTCAAAAGAGAAGCTCCCCTGCCAAAAATTGCAAGCCAAAACGCGGGAGCTACCGTCATTTTTTTGGCTAAAGTCAACGTCTGCCGAGATTTTTTAATTCATCGATACTTCAATTATATCGCCTATCAGTTTGATTACACCAAAAACCGGGACGAATCACCTTTAAGAGCTTTTTGAACTGTATTGGATCATTCTAGGTAAATATTTAAGGAGACAAAGGTTTCCCACGCGTCAGTATGCAGTGACCTTAATATGCATGCAGCAATAATTCAAGATTTTCCGCTTCTTAGAAACCTACTTCTGTCCGATAGAATAAGCAAAAAACAAAAATTCCGATGATATTTTTTGTGGAGGTACTCATAAAAATATTTACGGAAAATTATGCATTGAGCTTAACTGGCAAGTACGGCGTTTGTGGTGCCTTATTTGGCAACAAAATTGTGCATACGGAATGGATGGATCTTAATCCGCAATGGAATTTCACCCATTTAATTTAAAGAAATATTTAAATTGAAACTGCTAGTAAAGGCTGTCATTTAGGGAATATGTTTCAAAATGATCGCTTGCAGAAAAGAAAGGAGATATACATATATTTGAAATCAATAAACTCATTAAATGAAAACAATCCTTTAAAAAATTGTGCTGATGCAAGGTAATGAAGGCACTTCTCTTCAGTTTTCAACCAAACAGTTCAGTGCGTAAATTTTCTTCAAAATTGTATCCGTAAGTAATGAGTATCCAAAAAAAAAAAAAAAAAATTCTTACCTCCCATTGTATAACCTCGCATGGCTTATTTTGCTAAAAGAGAGCTGAGCAACATTTTTTTCTCGGAATGTTTAAGGCGTTTTTCAAAGTTTCTCTTTAAAAGATTAAAAAAATCATTGGAAATTGTTCATGTTCAAATAGAAAAGAGTAATTTTTAAGAATGACCTCGGATACATCTAGATTTAACGCATAAGAAACTGTGCCTGAAAACACTATTATTCTTCTCATTAATTGTTAGTTACTGTTTCCGCGCTATCAAGCTAAAACACACACACCCCAAAGTCCAATGCTACCATGCTGAGGAAGATCACCATGTGAGCATCCAGACTTTGCCAAATGTCTTTTGACAAATCACGAATTTCAGAGTTTATTCATAAATCTTTTTCTTCCAATTTTATCAGAGGATTTTTTCATAATCAGATCCAAAATGTTCGAAAATTTCACGGAAAAAATTCACAACTTTCTTCCAAAATGAATTTTTCCTGAGAGAAAATTTGGCGACATTCGAATGCTCATGCGGCGTTTATCCTTAGCTCGGCAGAATGAGGATCATGTTTTCAAATTAGAATCTGAAAACTCTACATTGTTATTTTGTAAGGACACGGCAGTAGGTTACCTGCTGATTGCTGCAACATGTGGCAACGGAACCTCAGTGACATACCGAAATGTCTCGTAGCCGACGGTAAAATTGCGGATCGAACTATTAATCATCGATCAGGATTTTTATGGAATCCAGTTTTTTTCTGTATTAATTAACTCCTCAAACACTGAAATGTGAAGATGTCTCCACTGTTCATCGACCCAGATTGTTCAGTATGCGGTAGTTCGTAACCTGTGAACTTCGTGCGTCAGCTGTTGTCAACTATGCATGGGGACTTAGAGTAGCATTTTGATATTGGTGACATTTTAGTTTGACTGGTCATTGCCCAAGAAAAAAATATTTCCTGTTTGAGAATTTTCTGTCAATTTGTAATCTGTCGAGTCTTAAGTAGCAGTTACTCATTTAGGTATGCCACAGGACAAATTTCATCGGAACATTTAGACTCAAAAGTATGACAACAATTCCATAACAGTCGTCACGCTTAACTCATCAAATAGACCGAAATACATCATTTAAATGGCTGCTGATGACGTGCCTAATGGCGGATACCGGCAGTCACCCAAAGTGTAAATTTAGTTTATAGTTATATTCAGTGTATAATTTACCTCTTTTCATTCTTACTTTTCCTTTTGTTCTCTCTCTCGATGTAATATAATTTTATCTCATCTGTAAACCTTTTAGTGGCAAATAAACAATTAAAAAAAAATTATTTAAATGGATTTCCTATTTTTAACTCTTATCGACACATATATTTTGATTCCAAAGGCCCAAATCTAAAAAAAGAGAGCAGAGAAAAAGGTGCCATAACTTTATTGACAGTGCGAGCACGTTTTTAATTGACGCAAAGGCTGATGGCATTGATTATAAGATCCCCATCTGTAAAGGCCTTTAAACCGCATCATAGATCAACCGACAACGATGTGACTTTTCTCTAGGTCTTTATATTTTCGTAATTGATTTAGGGTAGTTGCCAAAGTGCTTCAAAAACTGATTCAGTACGTTTACATTGTTGTCAGTTAAAAGAAAGCTGCAGCCAAAATAAAATGCCGGGAATTTCTACTGATTTAAAACATACACAATTTTCATTTAGCATGGGATAGTGTAATTGATGCCAATCAGCTTAATATGTATATTGGACTATGTTACTGATAGAGGATACGGTTCATTCTTCCATATTTGTGCGGCTTTCCAATAAGTAAAAAAGACCTAAAGAAATAAAATAATCCCATCTTAACTTACTTTTTGGGGTAGTTTCTTTTCTGATAAGAACCTTTAAAAAAGTATACATTATCAGATAGAACAAAACTAGGTTCATTAAACGAAGACAAATTAGCATTAGAAATATCTCCCTTCTCCCATCCATGGTTGGTAGATTTGCTATTGATGGTTGAATTGAAAGTTTGAAATTTTCTTCAAGAATCAAATTTTAACCAGTCTCAGAAAAAGCCTAGCGCACGTATGACGCAAAATCAGCACACAGATTTTAATAAATTTACTGTAGAACAATAACTCTCGACAATTTTGTAAAAATATCAACAATTTCTTGGCTATTTGTACGATAAAGCTTATCTGTTAGGCGGAAAAATTTGGGTTACATTTTACAAATTTCAAACTCACAATTACCCATGTATTTATTATTTTAATGTAAATATTGTAATTTCGGAAAAGAAGGCCAATAAAACCTTGAAATTTAGAAGGAAAAAAAAATCCATGTATCAACTCTTGCTTACTCTAAATTTGCGTTGAATTCCTGTTAGCAAATTTAATTAATCAATATGAAATTTATGAACCAATATGGCAGCTTTGTGAGTACATAACCCTGTTTATCCAAAATTGATCATCCGGTGCAATTAAAATTGCCACTGAGAAGCCGGCCGGCCGGCGCGGCGCGTCGTCCGCCGAGCTTCCCTCCGTCCAAACGTCCAGCATCAACCGAATGATTGACGTATGCTCCATTTTTGATGTGCCTGTACATGTCGTGGAACAACCCAATGCCCACAAATCAGACTCAGCTAATAAGCGCTTCCTGCTGCAGGTGTTTAAGAGGATATAGTCATGAAATCGCTACCGTGGTCCCACTGAACAAGATATCCATGGCTGGAGTCAAAAACGCGTCTCTCCATAATTGCGACGTTTCAAAATCTCCGATCATACATATTTTTTTTTGTAAAAAATCTGACTATAAAACATCTTTTTAAAAAAAAATTGAATATTTTTAATTGAAGAGGAGGGAATCCATAAATTAGATGTCGTTTTCTTTTTCTTTTCTTTTTTTTTTATAAAACGAAACTTGATTGCATATTCACAATGCCGCAATTAAAGATGAGCGTTTTTTTATTTTATCTATCAATATAGACTGTATTTAAGGTTTAGTAGGGAATGAATCTGAAGGTGTCACAATAAACAAAAAACAACTGCTATAGGTCTAACTCAGACCCCCTCAAAATTTAGTATTGGAAGATTACAAGACATCACTTCCATTTGTGTCTAATTTCTACATCAATTCCCAAATTTGGGTTCAGGTTTAGGGTCCACTGTTGTCAGCATGTGACACCATTTTCCATGGTTTTAACACATTTTTAGCTCATAGCCTTGCTGTAAAATATTAAAATATCAATAGGTGTCAAGGTGTCCTGATGCTTTATTTTTGACCCAAAGATATGGTATGATGACTTTAAATGGAACTTTTGTCTAGAGATCGGGGTGGGCAATTGAATATGTAAACCGGCTAAGTTCTTCATTACACTGTCATAACTGAACAATATAGCTCACGCAAAAGTTACCTTACGGTATCATAGTCAAGTGGTGTAAAAACAGCGCTTATTTTAATAGACCGATTTATTTACTTTATTCACATGCTTTTTGTACAGGTTTTAGAGGAGTTTTTAAGTCACTTCGAGATAAGTACAATGAAAATG
The DNA here is from genome assembly GCF_918797505.1 of Bemisia tabaci. Lineage (NCBI taxonomy): Eukaryota > Metazoa > Arthropoda > Insecta > Hemiptera > Aleyrodidae > Bemisia > Bemisia tabaci. The sequence goes on from NC_092795.1 coordinate 38,423,754, forward strand.
AGACAATTTTCATCTCACCGTTCAACCTTTGAAGCTACTTTCCTAATTTGTTGAACATATTTCAATTATGAAAAAAGAGTGAAAAATTCTAATTTTTGAATAAATTGAAGGTGAATTTTTTGCACACATACTCTCTCACGAATGATTATCACATTATGTTAAAAAAAATACATGAGGGAAACTTTTTTCCACTTCGCCAGAGTTAAAATTAATCAAATAATTTGTGTGAATGCCAGCCGACATCGGCTTTTTTGTGTAATTGAATGACTCAAATTATGAGCTGTGTATCTTGTTGCGTCTGCGCCATTTGCGGGCGCTTTATTTCAGCATTCTGATTAACAACTGCAAACAAGACTGTTAAAGCGGGAAGCACTAAATTATTGTGCCCCGTCGCCGGAATAGAATTAGCCGTGGCAACTGTTATAGATAAATTGAAACAAAAAAAAAATTATCAAATCTGACTGTTGAGGCTGATGAAATCTAAAATAACGTATTTTTGAAACGTAATTGAGTTTTTTTGTTCAACATACAGAAAATTTAAAATGTCCTCGCGGTATATTAATCAGCCACGGACTTAGCTCTCAAAACGTCTGATTTGAGAATAGCTGATTAGTTATACCACTGATATTCTATGAATTAGTTGAATGATACTATGTAAACTATGTATGATCCTTGGTACTGCATGAACAGCTACGAGAATGAATTGTAAAATAATAATTGAATTAGTTGATGAATTATTACTGGTCAGATAATCAATCAAGGCTCGTTGAGTACATAGTGAAGTAGAAGTTAACATATCATTTTAATGTGAACTATTTTGACCCATTGTAAATTCTTGAATTTTTTTCATGACATAAGCCCTAACCCCATGAATATATGTGGTATGGACTTATCCGCTGAGTGGATAGGCTCTTTTTAAAAGAGTCTAATGTTGCGAAAAAGGCCTGATGTTTAAAAGCCGTCCGTTTCGGGTCTTAACAACTCAATTTCAACCGGATGAAAGAAATTAATTACTCAACGCTACCTAGATTTCAGTACAGGGAGGCTTCTTTTGCAGGAATTGGCCAAATTTGATTTACCTAATGTTGACCGTAGTCAGCGTCGATTCTGGAAAATTGACAATGCTGTCTTTTCTCCATTTAAACGTACGTAAAACAATCGATTCTCTGTGAGGCAGCTTGTCTCACCAAAAATCGATAGTTTTAATGGATTTGAATGGAGAAAAAGTAGTATTGTCAATTTTCAAGAATCTTCGCTGACTACGGTCAACATTAAGTAAATCAAATTGGACCCATTCCTGAAAAAGAAGTCTCCCTGCACTGAAATCTGGATAGCTTTGAGTAAGTAAATTATTTTACCCGAAACATCAGACCTTTTTCGCTTCATTGGACCTTTTTGAAAAGAGCCTATCCACTCAGCGGATGGATCCGGATCAGTGTTCGAAACTTACCTTTGAGTTTTAGGAGCCATGTGGCGCATCAAGCCCGATTTTTAGGCGCCATTGAAGATTTTTTAGGGGCCTAATTGACTTTTTGCCTATATGTTACGGCGCATTTAGTGAAAAGTTAGACGCAAGATGTTTTCGGAACAGAACTAGTAAGTAGCTGTAACTTGGGGAAGACAAAAGCACTAAGAATGAAATCGTGAAGAATAGATGAAGCTTTCAGTTGTGGGGCGGAAATAATGAGTTTTTTTTTTTTAATTAAAATATATTTGTTTTTCTTTCTTTATGTGACTTCCTATGAAAATCCAGATTGTTAGGGGCCACGTTGGCGCAGAGCCTTCATTTTTTAGGCGCCATGGCCGATTTTTTAGGCGCATTTGGCGCGTTGACACCTGTGAGTTTCGAACACTGATCCGGATTAAACTTAGTCGTATACAGGCTGTTTCGTATTGCCAACTTGAAAGAATCGCCACTGAAAATGCCCCTGTTGACGTCAACGTTACCCGTGACGTCAACTCGGAAGGGTCCAGCCCGATTGGAGCACGTCGCAACGGGGCTAGAAATCACCTGCGGTGCGGCATATACAATACATGACACGCTGTAACTCATCCGAGCGCCCTGCGTCCGACGTGGAGCCGTGGTCCCAGTCCCTGTCTTCCTCAATATCTGTCACTCTTCCTCGGGGGGACTCACTTTTTCCCCCTTACGTAAGCGCGCGCTCCACTCTTTCAGCGTGCTCCCGGCCCTTCGCGGGGTGTCGCCCTGCGTCCGCCCGTCCGCGTCGCTCGCAATTAAATTTGTAATTTCGCTCTTTTGCAAAGTGGCCACAGGATAGGCAGCCGGGCTGTTCTCAGTTCTCCTCACTGCGCGTGCGCGCTGCCTGGCATCGGGATTTAGCCCTGTTGTCGGCTTGCCAGGGAAATCAGACCACGGGAATTGTGAGGAAGTATTATCCGAGCATTGACTTCGAGTACAGTAAAGTTTGGCTTTTAGAGGGTTCAAAAAACCGGATGTGCATCGCATATGGGACTTATATGTAACAATGGCGGATGTGAAAAATTACCTTTTCGAAACAAGTTCAATAAACTGCTTTGGCATCGAGAAAATTTTGAGAAAATACTTGAGATGTGATCTTCGAGATCTGTACATTATGTCAGAGCCGAACAGATTAGACTTTTGTGTGACCAAAACAGTTTTTTAGGCGTGTTTCGGAAAGGTAATTTTTTACATCCGCCATTGTTACATATAAGGCCTCATATCAGCTCAATGAGACAATACACTGAAAAAAATAATAGAGCCGTAGAGACAAGATAAACTTGTTAAACCTGCCTTGTCTCAGGAACAAGACTTTTAGTCTGCCAAACAACGCAGTTTGTTTGGGAAACAACACCCGTTTGTTAATGCAACAAGACCAGTCTTGTTTTATATGCTAGGTTTCTGAGCCACTGGACTCGATAGTCTTTGTCACTGTGACAAGATTCTCTACTCACCGCGAGTAATGGTCAAATTCAAAGAGAGCGTATTATTTTATATATTTTGAAAGAGTATTTTAAGAACCACGCTTAATAATTGTTCCCCGAAAATTCTGGATGTTTAATGACAAGGTAAAAACAACAAGTTTATAATTCTTTTTTAAAAATAAATCGCTCATGCGTAAGGTTTTAAAATCAAATGTATCTAATTATATAATTATTTTTTTAACGTTTGATTTATTTATATATTATTAATTATTATCATGATATAAAATAAAAATTAGAATCATAAACACGGAACAAAGGAAACATCGTTGCTTGAAGAAACACATTTTTTCGGCCTAAATTGTCCATTTTTATCTGATGTAGAATGTAAATTCCTTTTCGTAAACGGTAAATAGTAAAAAAGAAAAAAAACCAAACAATCTGATGGTCTACGCATTCCATAGACTTGAGATAGCAACAAAATGAAAAAGTAATTCTGTGGGCTGTACTTATACTTAAAATTCGGCTCCCCAAATAACTAGTCCGGATAGCTCGGTCAGTAGAACACTCGAGCCGCGATTAGATGGTCCCGCGTTCAAATCCCGATTAGGTCGGGAAAATTTGAAAGGTCGATTGGGACGATACTGGTGTAAGAGGAGTGGAGGAAGTAGAGAATAAATATATTCTCATATAAATCGTGCAATTCATATAAATTTGTGACATTTTTTTTGCAATTTTAATTTCTTCCGAATACTGTGACAAGACAAGTCTTGTTCCCAGAACTAGACAATTTTGTTACCGTGACTAGACTTCTGACTTATGCAACAAGGAAGTCTTGTTCCCTGAACAAGACTGTATGGGTCCCATGAACTAGAATGCCTTGTGGATCAAATATAGCAAGACGGTCTTGTCTGGGGGACTAGAATCCTTGTCTCTCGGACAAGGCACTTTTTTCAGTGTAGAATCTCTCAGTTCGAAAACGACCCAATTCAGGTTTTTTACGATTGTTCATTTTTTGGCGCAGAAACAATATCTATCTGAATGTTAAGCAGTTTTAGTTTTCCGAGATGAGTCGTTTTCGAACTGAGATATTCAATCGCACATGCAACCGATTCATACTACAAACGTGAAAGCTATGAGACAAGTAAGGTGTAAGATTCAGGGTCAAACTACTAAGTCTAATACTTTCAAAGAAATTTGGTGGAAAGTCCTCCAAAAATGATTATTTGGATTGAGAAATTATTAGTCAGAGACACAGCAATCCGACTCGGGAAACCAGAGGACAGTCGCCATCTAAATCGAATCCAAAAAGAGCTCCGCAGAGGGCCACCTATGGTAAAAATTCGGGCCCAGTTCGGCACTTTTTAAGAAATCGTACAGCGCCTCCGAAGGCCTTTGTTGAACCTTTGCCCTTCTCTTATAAAAAAAAAGCCCTTGCATCATGTTTTCTTAAAAAAAAAAAGGCGGGCAGAGAGTGCGAAACGTGCATTGGCGCCTACAAACCTAACAGGGATACTTCACGCATTGCGCAATGCGTGAAGTATCCCTCTTAGGTTTGTAGGCGCCAGTGCGTCGCCGCGCAATCCGTGAAGTATCCCTGTTAGGTTTGTAGGCGCCAGTGCGTCGCCGCGCAATGTGTGAAGTATCCCTGTTAGGTTTGTAGGCGCCAATGCGTCGCCGCGCAATGTGTGAAGTATCCCTGTTAGGTTTGTAGGCGCCAATGCGTCGCCGCGCAATGTGTGAAGTATCCCTGTTAGGTTTGTAGGCGCCAATGCGTCGCCGCTCCGCTTTGTGTTAGGCTCTAATATTTAATCTCGCGGAGTCAACGTTTTTCAACTCATGATTTTGAAATGTTTGCACACTCTGTATGGACCATCTTATTTAGTTAAATTTTCACTTAATGATTTCCAAAGCACACGAATTTCTACACAATTTCTCATTGCCTTTTACAGCCAATAGCGATAAAGTGTAAAGCCCGGCTATAGGAACTATAGCCCGACTGTATACTTTTTTATAGCTTCGTATAGCCCGGCTGTATGATTTGCTCCGCTTTCTACAGCCAGCTATATGATTTTCAATAGCCCTCTTTGGTCGGCTATAAGAACTCCTATGGTATTTTGAAACGCAGCTCGTATCGCCAATTTTTACCAGGGTTGGAAAAAAAATATTCTTAACGTGCTGGGGCACAAAAAGGGATGCATTTTAACCATTTCGTCGCTTGGCTGACATAAGGACGTAACTACACATTGAGATGAGCCCAGAAAAGCATTGAATTGTATGGGAGACAGGGTTCATTGCAGAGTGTAGTTATGCCCTTATGTCAGGTAGGCGACAATTTACATGAAAAACAAAGGTTTTACTTTGCTCGTTCTTTTGTCATTGTTGTTAGAACCATCTTGTAATTAAATAAAATATGAAACTAGTGTGCTTAGAAGTAAATCGTCTTCTCAAAACGAGCTTGGGGTTTTGTCCCTTTTCCTTTTTTTTCCTGGAAATGTGGCAGCCGGACATCGATAATTTGTCCCTGTATTAGCGCACTGCCGCTCAATGATCGGTGGGTACTCCAGTGCCCTGGTAACCCGTTTCCTGGGTCACAGTTGGGCTGCAAGCCGCGTCTAACTGATCTATGTTACAAGGAAAGTGAACACCGATGCATGGCAAGTACACGGCACGCGACACTTCAAAATTGGTCTGTCTCACACCTTTGCACGAACGTGAGCATCGCTGTGGGCAGATCCTCTACAAAGTAAAATCCTCACTTCAAGCGTCCAAGTCCTCGAGCCACGAAATACCGTTTAAGTCTTGATCTTTGACGTAATAATCATGGTTATTGTATTTTCGTGACATTTACTAAGTGCTAGAGGTTAAAAAAATATCATACATTTGACATATGTCATGCCTTGCTCAATGTTTGTGACTATCCGTATGAAAAATAACTTTTTTCTCCTTTTTCTATTCAAAATTTTAGATAAAATGGTGCAAAAAGGTGGAAGGGTTATCTTCTCAAGACAATTTTAGATTTTCCTTTCACTTAAAGAAAGCAGGAATCAAAAAATTTCAGAAAATAGATGCCGACTTTCTTGGTAGTTTGCGATAAAATCAGAGCATCCTTAGAATATGCTGAATAATGTCCCCCTTTTTTTCTTTTTTTTTGCCGCGAGGGTTGTACATCAAAATTTTCAGAAGAAACTCTTGAATTCGTAGAGACGTTTTATATTAGAGCAAAATTGCACAAGAGAAAAATTGGAAAGAGTTTTGGAAGATACTATGGTAAAACTGGAAGCAATTGTGCTGTTTTTTTGGTTTTACAAGGTACAAACGGGCTAGTACGTTTGACTAGGGTACGGTACCTAGTGGTAAAGCCACTTTGGCTCTTGCTACGTAAACCTGATGAAAATTGGTTCAAAAGAGGGCCCTTCGTTAAATGCATTTTTTAGGTATTCAGGAGCATATTATATAAAATTTAAACTAAAATTAAAGAAAATTCACTAGTGAAAAGTACTTGAGGTCGACGATGTTAATTTAATAATCAGATTTATTCGTCATTACATAAATAATTATAAACGTTAGACCTGCACGTTTCACTCACCCAACAGAGGTGATATAAAATGCCCAGCCGAGCCGAGCCGTGCGGTTTCAATTTATTTCAGCACCGGCCGTCGTAATTATTGTCATGATGCTATGAAGCTGATTGAGCATGTGAGCCTCTGAGCCTCCCTCCGTTTAGCTTTTAATAAGTATGAATAGGCCTGCGATGCATGGCAAGTCGTAATTGTGATGAGCGATCGTTTGGTGTTCGTGGTGCCACACCACCGTCGCTCGCCGCGCTATCCCGGCTCCACCAATCATTTAAGTGCTGTGCCTTCCGGGGGCTGTATGATAGAAAGATGAGTTTGTTTTCAAGTTGATCGGGGTATAAATTTTTTTATGCTCTGACCGTAAGATAATAAGGTGGCACAACTTGACAGAAGAGAGTAACTGACAATGAGTATTCTGAATTACGGGCCACATTCTTAGCCTGTAATTGCTGCATTCAAAGGAATTGACGCCCACCTCCCTTTTTATAATCAGGATTTAATACTTAAAAAATTAGTCAAACCTAATTAAAAGTATTCAAAATGCTATAAAAAGACTATTTGTACAGTAGAATTTAGTATACTCACAGCTTTTATTTAAACCCCAGCTAAAAAAAAAAAAAAAAAAAAAAAAAAAAAAAAAATACAGGATTACTCCAAAAATTTCACACGGGCAGCAAAGCGGGCGAGTCGATAAGCGGGCATTTCTAGACATATTCAGACATTATCATGTACAAATTTGATCATGCTGAACCACACCAAATCTCGCCGAAGACGGCAAAATGCAGAAATCAATTCAGAGACTTTAACGCTGACGCAGAAAAGTAAGCGCACCGACAAACACGAGTTACTGAACGCATGAAATTATTTTAGATACAACTAGTGAAGTCGGAAGATATCAAATCATTTCTTTTTCTTCTCCTCCTTCTCCTCCGTCTTCTCCTTCTTCTTCTTTTTATTCTTCTCTTTCTTTTTCCACGAATAACTAGGGCATAGCCCTGTTTGTCAGGCCATTCAGTATCGAGCACAGTAAACTATACATGTAAAAATTAAAAATCTAAAAATCGCTAAAAATAAAGGACTCGTCAAATCAATATAAACAGAAATCATTTGAGGAATCATTTTCTGAAATTTTGAATAAACCCTATGAATTGATAACAACAAATCGTAACGCAAAACATAGCTTTTTAAGTTATTTTGTACTTGTTTCTTCTCATTTCTTTAGACCAAACCTTGCTCTGTTCAACAGCGTAGCGACGGCTCGTTTTTATTTTTAATTTATTTTCCGGTTGAAAATGAAATTGTAACTATTTTGAAACGTTCCGGGTTTTGTTTATCCTTTGTTCTTTTTTTTTTGCAGCCTTTTCCCCAAATTAAGTTGTTCTTTTGTTATGTGTGTATTGGCTGATTAAATTGTTTTTTCATTCTTGCTCTGTTCGTTTCTATCATTAATTATTTGCAAAATTGTCATCCGGGTGTTTGTTTAACAGCCGGCAAGTGGTTGAACTGGTTTTCACGATAGTCAAGCTTCTTTTTGACACAGTGCATCAATACGCATGGACATGCAAGCGAGAAGGCGTCGCGACGCGGTGCCGTAATGACATGAGCAGATCCGCGAGGGAGACGCTCCCTAAGGACCTTGACCGTAGACGCGGCGGCGCCGGCGAAAGTACGATCTGGAGCAAAGCGTTTGCCGGAAAACGGAGTAGTTAGACGACCAGTAGACGGGTCCCTTTAAAACACTCTCCCAGTCACCACAGCATCCGCGGATTATGAGACACATCTCAACGGCGGCGCGCCGCGCCTACATTGTTGCGCCACACTGTTGCCGTCCTAGGGACAAGTTTGTTCGGCCAGATCTCGGATACTATCTTTGAGAGTGATTTGTGGTCTTATTTTTGCGTTTTTATTATGTGAAATTATTGAGGAAATTACACGGAAAAAACGAGTTTAGGGCTGGTACCTGCGCCGAAGGTCCCAGTCCTAACCGGGTAGGTAAAATTGCTTCACCTCCACCGCCATAAGAGCAGGCCCGGCGCGCGTAGAGCCCAAATCTACCTACTCCAGGGTTCAGCCCTACCTGGTAAGAGCTAGACCCTGTCCAGGTAGGGCTGGGCCTTACCCGCGCAGGGCCTGCCCCTGTGGCGGTGGAGGTGAAGCAATTCTAGGGCCCAGCCCTAATCTCGTTTTTTCAGTGTATGCTATGGTTGAATCATCAAGACACACAAGAGAGATTTTTCAAAAATTAATATATATATTGAACAAAGACCAGCAAAATATTGTTTTTTATTCTTCAAAATACGTTTAATTACTTAGGGGGATGGATTGAATACATTCATAAAACAGGTTGCCCAAACAAATTGAAAATATGAACTTTTTGCGACAAGATATACTCTAGCCTGCTGTACATTGGATTACCCCTATTTTGATCCCAAACGCTTTCATTTGAAAATATGTATGCGCTTACTTGAAAGACAATTGTTTATTTTTACAATTTTTATACGTTGAAGACTAGACCCAATAATTTTTCCTTGTTCATTTTTTCTCCTTAGTTTGTCAAACATCAGTAAGAAGGGGTTTTCAAAAAAGCAGTGGTTCAATATCACGAATAGCGACATTACAAGTATTTTAAGATCGTTTCTTCAGATTTAAACGTTCTTCTTCTGCCGCAAAAGCAACAAATCTTTTCGTCAAAAAGAAGGCACGAATTTCATATCCAGAAATTAGGTACATTATGACGGAGTGAATGCTAAAATATGGGCAAAACTTAAAACGAATAATGTATAAATAACTTTACATCAGATTGCAGACGCAATAAAATTATCATCGAACGAAGAATTTTAAAACCCTACAGTCCTAACTTTTTAATTTCTATAATGATACCAAGCCTGAACATAATTCGTTCCAAAAAGTTATAATTTCAACGACACTACAAAAGGCAGAGCCTTTTGAGCGGTCTTCGGCTCATTTTCAGTCACAAAAACAATACAAATTGAGAAAAACGAAGGAGAAAGGTTTTTAAAGGGAAAAAAAGGTATTGAGAAGATTGCGTCATAACAATCGAGATCAGATCGCCAATTAATTTTTAAAATTATTTTTGCAACTGGAAAGTGAGCTTGAAAAGTGAGCTGAAAACGTTCTGCCTATTTTGTGGTTTTATAATCTGAGCCTGGCTCACCCATTTTTTTAGTTTTTCTCTATTTAATGCCACGGATTTTTAGAATCAAGGAAAACAGTTGCCTCAAATGACAAAACTTATCTCTTGATTCAACATGGCAATTCAGCAAGCGTGTCTTGTGGCTAGTGCCGGGTGTGACGAAGCTAGTCTATGCCATTCGGAGCATCTCTTTTGCTGCGGCAATGTGACATTTATAGCTGCTCTGAATTTCTATCAAGGTAGCTCCTGCCGTTCGCTGTCTTTACGTAACACGACCCCGATACCTCCAGCGGAATTTTTCATTTTTTGATGAACAAATGGTCACATCACCACGGCCGTAATAGTTTCAAAGGACCCGGCACGTGGCACACTTAGTTCGTTCCCGTAGCTTCAAGACATAAAAGGGTATCTTTGTTGGATTCAATTAAAAGAGTCTCGACCATTTAATAAAGATTGAAGATCGCAGTGAGTGTATTTAGACAGATTTGGAATCAGAGGCGTAAAATCGCTGTGACAGACACCGAAATAGGTCCAGACCCGAAACATTTTTCTACTGCTCAGGTGTTACTGCCTCAACCCTAGGTGTCAGGGAAAACTTAAAGATCATATCTGCGAGGTTCATAATATAAAACCAGGAGCAAGCGTGGAGAAGAGGCTAAACAGTAGGCCCTAAGAAACTTGAGAAGCTATCAAACGCATAATTGAACCCCGCCTCCTTCTTTACTTCAGATGGAGAGATATGAAACAACAACAATATCATCATCATACAGCCAGGTGAATAAGGAAATATGCGGTTTTCAAAACATCCTTCTTTATCTAGAATCCTCATTCTAATAAAGTCCAATTAGACAGTTGCCATGATCGAGTGAAAGAAAAAGTTACGTTGCACCAAAAGTTGCCATGAACTCGAATAAAAACAGGTATTATTGCCTTATGGCAGAAATTGTCCACACAATCGACTATTCGAAATGCTAATTACCTAAACTGAAGATTTTCAAAAGTATACAGATTCGGAAACTCCTCAAAAATCGCTGTTATTCGAAATCGAGCACGGCCCATAAATCATAAAATATCATAAGCGCTCGTTACATAAACGTCATAAATATCGCGTTTTATCGGCAGTTGAACAAATTAAATTAACCGTCGTCACGTTAAAGCACTCGACTAGGAACCAAAGCCGAACCGGTACGTGGGAACTTGCGCGGAATATTGATCCGTCGCCGACATATTTCGATCATAAATCCAGGTTGCCGAACCGGCAGAAAAATAATTATACTAATACAGAAAGTAATAGTTTTAGATTTCAGATGATATGGACTCGTTACGTTTGAATTTTTTGATCGGAATTCATGATAGAATTACCATTTAGTTGTTTTTTTTTACCGATGTCTGATGTGCCATTGTTGAACCCGTGACGTATGAAGAAAAGTAACATCTGTAAAACATCAAGCGAAAAACTAGAAAAAACAAGGTTAAATTAAGTCTATTTGGCAACAATATGGACGGCTAGTAAGTGGATTGTGATGCGTGGTCGGTCTGGGAAGTACACAATATTTTTTGAAATTTGATTTATGAGTGTTACGTGAATATAGTAGGAACGATCTAACAGTTCACACCGTCCTTCGTATAATGCAAGAAAACTAAGAAAAATTAGACTCTGAAAAAAAGCATTAAATCAGTCTGACGAACTTTTTCCCCAAAACTTCATCAGAAATAATAAAGTTAAGAAATTACTGCACTGTGCTTTTAAAAACGCAAATTGCTTTGCGCCTGGGTTAAAATATACTTATTAATTGGTCGCCCTTCGGACGTAAGTGCGTACCTCGATTTGCACGTAAACCCTGTTCTCCGTATAACTCTATGCTTTCCAGGGTTCAAGCGGAAATAGAGATACACCCTTACGTCAGAGCAGAGAAGGGCCTTGACATAGTATGAAAAAAATGAATGATGGTTGATGGTAGACGAATTCTAGCGTTAAAGCATAAAAAGTGAATTTATACATTAACTAGTTATACTGTAAACTGTAACAGGCATTTTTAGTGAAATTTAGTTAGAAATTTACATTTTATGAATTTTTAAACAATTTAGGAAGTGTGCAGTTGTAAAATTGTGAAGAGTCATCAATCAAGGTCAAACAAGCGAGAGGTTGAAGAATGATTAAAAAGTCGATGGTTGAACTTCGCAAGTATGGCTGAAAATAAACGGAATATTTTCAATCGCTGAATCTCTAATAAAATATGAATGAGTTAGAGATCATAATTGAGACAAAGTGAATTGTTATTTACTGCGGTCATTCACGTCGAATTTCCTGTACACTGGTACAGCAAAGACTTGCCGAATTTTATTTGTTGAATTACAGATGAGACCGAAATGAAAGAAACCACAACATATCCTGACCCAATACATTTATCAGATTTTCAACAGCATATTCTCTTGCCTCAAAAGTCTTCGCTTTTCCTTCAAAATTTTGCGAAAATGGGTGAGACCTCACCGATCCCCCCCTCCCCCAAATTTAGCGGCTGCACGTATGTTTCGAAGGTACTAAAAGATTATTTGGCCTGAAACGCATTCCTAATCGTGAGTTCACACGCCCCAATAACATAGAAGCTCAGTCACCTCCATCATAATGTAGCGCCCGATTACAAGCGGGCACGGCAAATGGGCAGTGTTCGACTGCTCATTAGCGTCGGATAAACGGTTTGTTACACATTAACCGAGGGCGGGGGGGGGAGGGTGTGCGCGGTGTCATTTTGAGCCCAGATCCGAGATCTGAGGTCCTTGCAAAACGGGGGACCGAGGGGTTCCAGATGTAACCGGGGAGAAAGTTCACTGGGGCACGCGGTGAGGAAGGTGTCATGGCTGACCTACAGAGTCCGCTCTTTGCTCTCAATCAAGGCCAATACGGAGGACGCCACTCGCACAGCGCACAGTGAGAGAAATTCGAGCATCGCGAAAAGCCGCTTTTATAGCACTCTCTGGCGCTCTGCGACACCTAGCCGCCAAAGTCCCCTATCCTCCCAGAAGCCCTTCAGGGAGTTGGCAAACCTTCAATTCTCCAAAACCCCCTGTCACCACCCTTTCACTGGGCAATGGGCATCCCCTTCGTTTCCTACCAGAAGAAACCCAATCACGCATCTTCCTCCTAGCCTTTCGGCAGCCTTTCGTCCTAGAAAAAACTATAAGAGATTATTTCATCAATAAATTCGTCGTTTCGCCATGGAAGAACGTCACTTGATTTCAATATTGCTTTTCCCTTGCATATTGCGTTTATACTGAGAGAATCTTGGGCGTTTCTAACTGAAAATTTCGTTGATTTTTCTTCTACTTAATATTATGCAAAAATCAGGAAAATTTGGACACAAACTTAGGTATATTCTTGTAAGAAATTGCGGTGCTTGAGTCAATTTTCGAAACTTTGGAGTGGAGTTCCGTTCCTTCGTTCGGGGAACGACGAATTTCGAAGCGCTTCAACTTCATAACTTTGTACTGAGTATTGCATCGAGTTTCAAAGAGAAAACCTATTTATTTATTTTTGCAATCAAGAGGTGTACTTATTAGTTGTCTGGAGCAACTCTACAAGCATTAATATCAGTTGGTTCTTTTCTCTAAATCGATTTCACCAGAGAATTAAAGAGAGAACCAACTATGTAATTGGTTTCTTTCCTTGAAAGTTGTTGAATCTTTTCCCACCGAAAAAAAGGGCTTATCTTATCCAAAAAAATGATGATTTTTCCAGCAGATATGACTTTCACGGTCGGAAAGGAACAACTAAAGCTCGTGATATAAATCGTTTTGAAACGAAATCGTATACGTGCTTGATAAACAAGAAATTTTACACTGTGAGAATTGTATTCAAAAATTTATGTAAGAGTAAACCGAATATGCACTGGAAAAAAAAAGTCGCTTGGATCTAGAGTTCAGACTCTTAATAACATTGACAAGAAAAAGTACTCTTAATTCAATCGGATTTTTCCTTGAATCAAAGAGCCAAACCTCTTTATTTAAGAGGATTTTCTTTTGATTCAAGCAAAACTCCGATAGAATCAAGAGTACTTTTTCCTGTCAATGATTTTAAGAGTCTCGACTCTAGATCCAAGCGACTTTTTTTCCAGTGTGCCATAGAAATTGAACATTTGAATTTTAGATACCATCCGTGAGGGTATTGTACAGCCCATTTAGGTCGATGTTCCCTATATTTTGCACATTCATTACTGTGCGGTGGTGCTAGCTGAGCTTTAATCCACTTGCACTTTCATTGACCATTTGCCTCCTTGAGTTCTCGGCACTCGCTCATCAATGATTTGCGTTTTGATACAAATACGAACGCATCAGAACGATTCAAGAGTGGTCAATATTTCCTATTCTACTCGACATCTATTTAGGCATGGATCTGTATCCGTTGACCAATTTTCGCGAAAAATAACCCAGTGATCAGATCATTCATGAGAAATGGGACCGTAATTCACGAACATTTGAAATCTAGAGATCGAAATTGGAGATCATATAAGTTTCCAACGATCATTTTGGAACAAGCGGCCCCAAATCGTCTAATCAGGATTAAAATGGTATGAAGTCTTCATCTCAGGTATTGCCATTTCGATACAAAGCTATTTAAATCCGCTATATTTGGGATGCAAAATAGTTAGATGGACTATATGTTGGCCTGAAAATGAGCTGAATCACTCGCAATTTACTGCTAATGGGACTCGTTTTAAAACTTAAAGTAGAGGCACCCGATCATTAAGTTTGACTGAAAAATATTTTCTGATAAATCATTATAGTAGATCTAGAGTCACCCCCTATCTTACAGAAAACTATCCATCTCAACGAGGCACTTAAAGTTGAAAAACTACGCGATATTCATGACAACGAACGTCTCGATGCAACAATTCGTACTCTCGGATGCCCCTATTGCATATACATAAAAATGAAGGCGTTTAGGTTTTCCACGCCAACCGTCTTTACGAGGCGGGGAGTTCCTCAAATCAATATAATGAAAAAACAAATCATGATTTGGAAAAATAACCGTTCACTCCCTGCAATTGAAGTTCGTGAAAAATTCAGGATCATGGACCATTAATTTAGATACTTATTTCAGTCATGCCATTCTGCCGTGCTAAGGAAGAACGTCGTATGAGCCTTCAGGCGTTTCCAACTTTCCTTTAACAAATCACTAATTTTTAAGAAAATTTGTGAATATTTTTCTTCCAATTTCTCAGGTAATTTTCCTTGTAATTTTACCTAAAAAGTCTGCAAATTTCAAAAAAAACTTAAGATAATTTTCCTCAAAAATAAACATTTTATCAGAGGAAATTGGGCAACTCTCGAATGTTCTTACGACGTTCTTCCTTGGCACGGCAGTATAGGTGACGCTACCACGGCGCCGATCCTTAGTCCGGGCTGAGGCAGAAGTATTGGCAGTGCGGCTAGCAACTTGCTCCCTGTGAAACCCATTTTCGACTCCATGCCTGATAGGCAATGGCTGGGAGGACGAGATCTATAGTCCAGTTAAAGGAAGGAGAGGCGGGAAAAATCTTGTCTAATCTCGTCTAACACAGGGCGATCGCAAGTCGGCGCGAAACGCATAGCGCCTACAAGAGTGCAGGAATACTTCACGCATTGCGTCTAAAACAGTGCAATCGCTGGTCGGCGCGGGAGGCATAGTAGCGCCTACAAGAGTGCATGAATACCTCACGCATTGCGCCAAACACAGTGCGTTCGCTGGTATGTGGTGGACTCCGATGAAGGTTCCTAATTTAGATCAAACCAATCCTTTCCTTCCTCTCCATTCCTCCCTCCTATTTTTAACATTTTTTTCGCAACACATGGGTAAAATTTGAGCAGGAAAATTGTTCAGACAGTTACATCCAAAAAAAATGAGTGGTGCTAATAACAAGACACTGTGCCTGCGGGGCTTTCCGGCTGTTATTTTCATAGCAATTGCTTAATGCTAAATGTTATTTTGGTCATGAGTTTAGAAACGATAAGGGAAAAACTATTATTAAATCAGGAATACATTCTTCAACAAATTATTGTATCATTTATGCAAGCAAAGCCAAAAATTCAGTTTTTTTTTACATGTTTTCTCTAGGTATTCTCTATAAATGATCATTGTCATACGATGTTAAATTAATTTAAGTTTTTCGGAAATAGAAGAAGTTGAGATTTTTTTATTTCAAATTGGTGATCTTTCATATTGCTTCTTTGATACTAAGCACCGCATCGGCTGACAAATGGTCACCTTGGTACACTTAATAATGTTATTAGCGACTTTGGACGTGACCACAAATAACGGACATGCTCGATCTCGCGCGCAGATAGCAACGCGCTGATTGGTGCAGGCTCCTTGGAACGTCAAATAATTACTTCATTTTTCAGAGTTTACATTGAGGACCAGTCAAGCATTCGCGACCTTTTTTGGCGATTTCTGATCGGACAAGATTGTGAGCAGAGTTCAAAGAATAGAGCAAACTCCACTGTTGCCATTTTCCCTATTATCATTCGCATTCATGTGTCGATTGTCGGAAATCAATATCGTGATCTAGCATCATTGGAAAGTACTAACGGTCAAATAGGTCTTGCGGCCCAACCGTGTATTTGAGTTAATGGCTTCCAAGATTTGATCTGTTTGTCTTGTGGGGTATATGCTTCTTACTACTCATAACTTAGCCTTGCACACGCTGTTCGTTCATGGAGGCATTCATTTCTCATTTTTCCTTGTGAGGTGGTGATAGATAACGGAAACAGTGTTAGGGGTCAACTCCTCAAATTGCGGTACTACCCCAATCTGTTGGATGATATTGGGTATTTCTAATTAGTTGTGCTAGTACCGCAACATTTGGGTCAGTAACCTAATTTATTGGGATACTACTACAATTAATTGGAAATGTTCATAGCATCCAACAACTCCTTCTCAGTGGCGAGGCGTGAACAATCGATTGTTGATATTGCTATGATAAAGAATCTATTATGAACGTGTTCGTTACGAACACCCTGTTCATCGATCCTTTTCCGTGGGTTTAAACGGCAAATCAATCAATTTATTGAGAAGCACGCTACGGCCATCTCCCCTACCTCTTTTTTCCTTGAAGCAGATAATTCGGACAGTGACAGAATCATCTTCATGTTTCCCGAGTAATCTGATGAATAAACAACTTTTATATTTAATGCCCGGTGAGGCCTCGGCTGGACCTTAAAGAGGTCCCAACAAAACATATAAAAAGAAACTCACTTTCAAACGAAATAGATCCGTATTTAGAGTTTCATCTAATTAAACCCTATCCAGTATCACTGGCACAAACTCCCCCTTAACTTGATTTGATTCAATTTGATTTAAAAATTTTAGAATGGACTAGCTGCTTCAGCTCGCTACGCTCGCTTGCGCCGCTAGCCGGGGGCAAGCCCCCTGGACCCCCAGTTACTCGCTCTGCGAGTAACTGTTGGCTCGCTTCGCGAGCCAAATTTTGCTACTACCAGTGCTTAGAGGACTTCTTGGAGGCAAAATAATAAATTCAAAAACGAAGAATAGGAAACTAAAAATTACCTACTTTTAGAAAAAGAAACAACCTTGAAAAATAAATAACACTCCTGGAAAAGAAAATCAGAACACTTTTTGAAAATGTAACGGTGCGAAAGGGTGAAGATAAATCACCAATTCTCTTGGAAGAAGACATGAACCGACCCCCGACATGAGTGAAACTGCCGTAGGACCCATGCTAGGGTAGCAGGGTGACACGTGTTGTGAGCAGGTAGGGATGGATTTACGTGGAGAGGGAAACGGAAAATCAGAGGGTGGGAGGTCCCCCAACCATATGACTCGTCCAGCGTCAAAAACGCAAATATGTCGTTATCAAATCGAGGTAAATTTTGCAACTTCGGTCGCGCAAATCGAAAAACGAAGGGGTCTTGGCACATCTAGACCCTATGAGCTTTCATTTAAAACAAATCCGAGGAAAATCGGTCCAGTAGTTTCCGAGATCGAATTAGCACAAACTGTCCAGCGTCAAAAATGCAAATATGTCGTTATCAAATCAAGGTAAATTTTGCAACGTCGGTCGCGGAAATCGAAAAACCAAAGGATGTTGGCACGTCTACAGCGTAAGAGCTTTCATTTAAAACAAATCCGAGGAAAATCGGTCCAGTAGTTTCCGAGATCGAATTAGCACAAACTGTCCAGCGTCAAAAATGCAAATATGTCGTTATCAAATCGAGGTAAATTTTGCAACGTCGGTCGCGCAAATCGAAAAACCAAGAGATGTTGGCACGTCTACGGCGTAAGAGCTTTCATTTAAAACAAATCGGAGGAAAATCGGTCCAGTAGTTTCTGAGATCGAATTAGCACAAACTGTTGGAGGCCAAAAAAGGCCTTAGGATATTAAATATATAGATAAATTAGGTTCAATGAGCTGAGCTCGGATGTTTACATGGAAGTAATCATTGGCGGATCCAGCATTTGGCAACACCGGATCTCCTCCATTTAAACCTATGAAAATGTATCGATTATTAGAGGGGCCAGGTGCTCCGACAAGAATCGATTATTCATCATGGATTTAATTGGAGGAAATCCGGTGTTGCAAAACTGCTGGATCCGCCTCTAGAAGTAATTGAATTAACCTAAGTCTAGTCATTCAAGGTTGGTCTAAAATACTTGATAATCTATTTTTATGCATATTTTTGGCCTAAGAAACGGCGGCTGAAGTGAGATTCATCTTAAACTTAGACCTTAAAATTCTCAAGCGGTTGCGCTTGCTTCACCACTGGTATTATGCAAAAGTTACATCTTTCCTCATTATACATACTCGTTAGAGTCGAACACAGAGCCACAACTCGCGACCATTTTCACAGGTTTATAAAAAAGGTGGCTACTAATTAAAATGAAGTAAAAACCAGTCACAATGAGACGACGGAGGAAATGATTTGAGGAGATTTACTATTACTGCGCCGTCTCTGGTCGCTGATCTGAATACTTCACGAAGCATCTCAAATCTAAGTGAACTCCAAAAGACATTCACTTGATTTCTGTGAGACTTTCGCAATGAGAGATCTTCTTTCCCTGTGAAAGACCAGTACTTTTTTGGCCGAGTAATTGTTGGTGTCAGACGAGTGAGCAGAAATAAATAAAAAATACATAACATATATAATACTCCCAGTGATTGTCATTCAGCAACATTTAAAAATGTAAAATCATTTAATTTTGGAAACGCCTTGGTCTGTGATTAAATTTTGAGAAGAAACTAATTCGGTTATTATACATAAGTACTCTTGAATTTTTCGCTTTGTTTTAAGTTCGACTGAAAAAAATAAATTAAAATTATCACTATTCATTGTAGTCAATCTTTCGCTTCGGACTGCTGCGTTTTTCTATTACATTCCTTGAATTACTGACCGATGACATACTAAGTGGCATATATCCGTATTTAGCTATCAGATTTCGAATAATATATTCATCATGCGTGAATGTTATCTGACATTGTTTCTACACTGACATATTCATAAAATCAGAAAATGAACTGGGCCGATTAATGAGATTTGAGTTATTTAGTTTAGCAATTGGTTTAAAAATTTGAACAATGCTTCATTTGGATATTTTAGAACGATCGGATTGCATGGCTTCCGATTCCTAAGCCGACGCCTGAGGCCAAATTTTGTCGGTTCTTTCCCATAGAGGTGCAACATCCATCGATGAGTCCAAACTGCACCGCTGGCCAATCAGTAGCGCTAAGCCGGACTTAAGTGCAGTTGAGACTCGTCCTAAGTATATTTAAGTACGGTGGAAGGACCAACAAAATTCGGCCCCTGCCTCTCTACAGCACGGGTCTGATCTACTCCATACAAAATCGCTAGCGACCCGTTTAGGAGGAGTCACGTGATTTGGATACTTAGATGTGACAATGTTTCGTCACAAAAAAATATAAATTTTTGGGGTGAAAATCTACAAAAACCCCCCACCAAATGATGGATATGATTTTTCCGAATGTTTCAAAATCCACGTATTGAGAGGTGATGACGGAGGACCATTGGAGGATATGAACTTAAGCACTATCAATCAGTATTCCGAGAGAGTCTTGCAGTTCATTCGAGTTTAACAATCGATTCCGAGTTGAGAAATTCGGAAACGGAAGGAACAGTCACCAACATCAAACATCGTACATTGTTGCCAACTTAGAAAGTTTGAGAACTTTTAAACGAGAGTGCTGAAAATTTCTGCGCTCTCTTTGCTCCCGTATGATTTGCACTGTTTTCATTTATATAGACGCCATTAGTGTTACGTCACAGAAAAGCGATACCGATTTTTTTCGTATTGGTAGCATTGAAAGAGGTTATGCTAATGCTATTGTTTGGATCCAATTCGATACTATGGAGAATCCCTATGATGACGTGTCATTAATAGCGTCTGTATAAAGGGGAGAATCTAATTGAAATTTACAACTCTTTATAGTGAAAATTAACTTAACGCCAAAAAACGGTCTCGGTCAGAGTGCTTATGACGTGGTTTCCATGCCCAATCATCCATCTCAGTCTCTTAGACAAAATTACTACGGCTAATTTTTTTATGCTGCACGCTTATCTAGAAGACTAATCCTAACCAAAATCGAGGAAAAGTTTTCCTCAAGGCAGGGGAATAGGTTCCTAGGTGAAGAATACCCCCAAATATCGGAAAATCTATTTGCTGTTTCGGTATAAAGTTCCGATAGCGGACCAGATCCTAATAACGATCTCTTCTTTGGCATTGCCTCTGATAAAGGCACAAGTTATTATTTTTTTAAATTATATATTATCAAATATATATATTATATATATATTATATTGTATGTATTATGTAGAAATTTAAAATTGCCTAGTCCCCGACGTAAATAGCCTAGATGCTGATCGTCGTTAAATAAAATTAAAAAAAAACTTATTATTATATTATATATATTATATATTATTATATATATTATATATTATCAATTATATATTATGAATGCAAAATTTATTTTAGTCAACATTATCTTTCTTTCACTTTCCCATCATGAGCCTTACGCGAAAACTAGCATCGTAAAGTCAATAGGATGCAAAAAAATTCAACCTAAAATAAAAAATATCTCTTGAACT
This sequence comes from Bemisia tabaci, assembly GCF_918797505.1. Lineage (NCBI taxonomy): Eukaryota > Metazoa > Arthropoda > Insecta > Hemiptera > Aleyrodidae > Bemisia > Bemisia tabaci. The sequence goes on from NC_092795.1 coordinate 38,444,481, forward strand.
TATTTTCACACCTCAATGCCCATACCAATCATTCAATTTTAAAAATTCAATAAAGACAATGATTGCAAAAATAGTCGAAGGAATATTCCAAAATTTAGAGACCATCAACAATATTTCGATCAGAATCTACTTTTTGATGCAGGTACATATCTATACATTGCAGGGTAGTTTTAGGCAGCCGCATTACTTCAAAATTGTAAATTGGTTAATCCATTCGCAATTCGGCAACTTTGCCGATGGAGGTGAGAAAAAATTCGACTTGGACGGAGCCCAACTCAGTGAGCTTCCTGCGTTTGGTTACTCTCATGCAATTTTAATGGTGCTTATGTTGAGTCATCTCTGAGATTCAAGTTTAAGTCCCATTAATGCTTTAATACTTACACTATCTCTTTTATTTTTGTACTAAAAATATCCCCTAAAGACTCTTGCTCTAAGAAATAAATTAGTATTCCTTCGTTTCTTTATTTTTCTAAGAATAAGCTGAAATATCCAAAATAGACTTCATGATGCTGGAACCTTGGCGCAACTTTGGTTTTGTGCATAAAAATTTCTGGTTCGAACCAAGGTCCCAAAAACTCAACGAATAAGACAAAAATCAAATTAAGTCAAATCATTGTCCATATTCATTAAGGTCTTAGTACGTTTTTGCATGGTGTTGTGCTTTATATTCGTTTGTTGGTATTAATTTTGTGAATATAAGATTATAAATGAGCAAATTTATGAGCAAACCAATGATCATAGAAGTCTGTTTTTTATCAATGAATAGACACACCTTTCAAGATACACCTTTTTATATTTTAAAGTTTGCAGAGGGGTCGAAGGCTTAAAGGTTGAAGGGTCTTTCTGACCGAAAAAAAAATCGCACTTCATATAAAATCCCATAAAACGAATTAACAGGATTCCCGGATTCTTCATTTGCCTAATTGGGACCAGTCAACTGATTTATGGTGATCAAATTATAGCTGCGGTGAATACCTGAGATTTTTTAACAGATGATAAAAGAGCCAACTGAAACCGAAGCCCTAGAATGAAAAAAAAAATGTCACCTGTCTAGGATAGAAACATTCCACCGACGAGTTGCAACAATCTGATAGCGCAACAACACATAGTGAAGGATGGTCTTAGGTGAGGATGAACCGATGTCAATACTTGTTGTTCCGATGAACTTATGCACTGACACCTAATAAGGCCATAACTGATCAAATCAGCTGTATTTAAACAAGCGAAGTCATGTCCGATTCCATTCTATAATCAAATCATTGGTTTCCAAATGTAATATTTTTAAATTCTACGAATTTGGTCATGAATAAGTATTTCTTGTTTACATGTGACTTCACGGACGTAGACTCGATTTTAAAATATTCAATTCACGACCAGGATTTTGTTAGCCTAGATCTTCGAGCTTAAATGGATTAAGGTAATCAAATTTATGTGAAAATAGACACCATGGGTGCAGGGTTGCACGCGTGAAATGAAAAATATGAAAGATTGGAAATATCCGTGAAATATTTAATGAAATTTCACGAGGCTGTGAAATATTTCATATTTTTCAGGGGCTAGAGTACGCAACCCGCACTGAAAGACACACAAATAGAAGAAAGTCACAATTTTTACGTTTCGCGAAACATGAAATGGATTCGGTATTTTCAGTATCCTTCATAAATTCCTGAAATTTCATGAAATATTCCACGTGAAATTTCAAGATTTTATTTTTCATGAAAAATTGCAACCCTGCATGGGTGTAGGCATTATGATAAAAGAATCAAGATCAAGCAAAAACATCCTCAAAAATCGGCAGCGTATTTATTTTTCAGATACCATTCCGCCCTAGACGCCATTTCCACCGAGAGACTTTAACGCAGCGATAAGAAAAAGAGCTATAAAGCCACACTAAATGTCTGCCACCTACCACCAGAAGCAGTTTATATATGTCACTTAATTGTTTTTAAACTATCAAAATTAGGTTCGATTATCTCCTACATTTGAAAGAATCAGCATTATTACAAAAATATCCCATGTAAAAAAGACCTCTGATATTAGAATAAAAAATGAAATGGAGATTGACATATTTGAAATACATTTTAACTAGCAGGCTACCTTTAAACTATTTTGTTTTATTATTATAATCTGAAAACTTTTAAATATTGCATTGTAAATTCTTTGTATGTCTTGCATCAATTTAAAATCATAACTTTTGCATGTTATTCAATAATTTTCAACTGGCACCCATACGCGACACACGTCCTTGGCTCATATCCCTCGCAGTAGCGAGGCGTGCTTTGCGATTTATCGATTGATCTGTCACTAAATCTATGAAAAAGGATCGATATAGGGTGTTTGCAACAAACATCGTAATAATCGATTCTTTACCACAGCCTCATATGGGGCGATAGCAATAATTGTGACACATCGTGTATTTCTTTTACCTCGTTTCTGAGTTATTTTTGTGATCAGCCCTTAAATTAATAGAAAATAGGATGCAAAACTTTGGCAAAGCTTAATCAAATGCGCTAAATAAAGAAAACTTGAAGATTGAACCAACGATAATTATTTTGACGACAAATTGTCCTCTGTTTTTGTCAAAAGAATGACTTCATCAATATCATAATTTGCGATAAATTCGTGTAAACTGCTCTATGACTGTTTTGATGGACTCTCAATCAAATCATCGAAAAAAGGAAAGAATTTCATGGTTGTATATATGCTAATACGAACATTGGCACATTATGACAAAACATATTTTTAGTCTCTAAAACACCTTAACCATTATTCTGCCGCGTTAAGCAAGAACGCCGTAAGTCCATCAAGATTTTCTCGCGTTTTTTGGAACTTAACTCTTTATAAAATAAAAACTGTTTTACCCATGCACCTCAAATTTTCAGGTTAAGTTCTTGATAGCATTTGAGAAATAATTTTGTAAAAACATTTTCTCAAGGTACATAAGTTTTTTTGCTATGATACATTGTTTCAGAAAAATTTAAAATGACGTTTACGGCGTTTTTGCGTTGCACGGCAGTATTGTCAACATCTGATGAAGAGGCTGTAAGCAGTTCTCTGAGCCAAGATATCCTGTCTTTTAAAGATTTTTATAAGCACTACTGGAGGTGAACAAAGCCACATCGAAGCACAGTAAACCCTAAACGAATGGCAATACATGAGGCACAAGGCACGTGAGTTAGGAGCTTGTGTGAGACGCGTTTAGCTGGTTAGCAGACAGTTAACTGGATCAAACGGAGGAGGATCACGGATTGAGGCAGATCAGCAAAATACTCGACTGATCCAGTGACACCTGAACTCAGACTTCAAAGTGCGCTTTGCGCACAGCGTTGCCAAACGTTGATCTCAGTAACTTAAAATCGTCTAATTGTCTTTCTGTTAAAGAACAGGGAAGAAAAAGGTTCTTTGAGCCTATGGCAGCACTAGAAGCTATATCTCGGATCTGAATCTTCGTGCTCAGTGAAAAAAAAAGAAAGAAAAAAAACTTTGATATCAAACAATTGTTAATTTAGACAAAATGTCTTTAATTATGAAAATAAGAAAAGGAACTACCTGGCCTACTGGAAATGACTTGAAAACTGGTCTCATCACCAAAAAACTAAAAAAGCTCGCAAGAAAGTCAAGGCGTCTACGAGTATTTCAAGAATCAAAGCTTCAAAACGTCATTTTTTGGGACTGCACACAAAAAGGATTGTAACATGAAAGCTAAGTTGATGCGGGAAGTAAAATACGATATTACCCTAGCTTTTGGCTGACAATTTTAAGAAAGAATGCCAGTTAGTTTTCTTGAAGAAGTTTCATAAAAAACGAGTGGTGTAACTATCAACGTCGAAATCAAAGAAATGCATTTTCCCAGTCTCTCCATTGTTTTCAGAGCTAAATAAACCGCAAACTGTACCAAAATCAACACTACATCTGTGATGGTTTGTGTTTTACTTCGTGTATTAACCAACAGTAACATGAGGACACAAAGATTTTTATCAGTGTAAGGTCGTTTTTGGACATTGTATTGCTACTTAATGTATTGAACAAAACCACAAGCTTTTGTTTCATAGTTTGCAACCTAACAAAATGTCTTGCTCGGTTTTTTGCTCGAAAGCAGACATTATTTTACTGCCGGAGGAATGAGAAGAGAGCCAAAAAGCTTAGAATCTTGCGATAAAAAAACCGTATTTTAAGTTCAACTATAACAGAACCCTTTTATACATAAAACTCATCGATGATGAGGCTCTCTCCTTTAGTCTCTATGCAGTAATTCTCCGATGAATTGAGTTCACTTTCGATGGGCCATAATTTAAAATTTTGAATACAGCGGGGCTATAAACTGCCGATAACCGAAAAATCCTGGAAATTGGCCAAATAAAACTCTTGGTAGGACGCGGATCGAAAAAAAAGAAGGAGAAAAGTGGAAGAGAGAAGTCTCTCAAGGATAGGAGTTAAGAAATGGGATTGATAAACGTGATATTTTGCCTCCGCATTATTGGCAACAGCGCGAGACTAGTACGGCCGAAATCGCAAGGGGAAGGCGCTGGTGGCCACACGCAAGACCTGAGAAAGCTCGCGAGGGAGGGAGATCTATAAAACGCTGCTTGGACGTCGACCCCCTCACAGTGTGTCTAACCTCTTAAACCATCATGAAGTCCATAGTAAGTATAACAAATTTTATCGTCCTAACATATAATAGCTTTCGGTATTCTACGGAGTGACCTATGTCTTTGATCGTGACCTTTTAATTGCTTCTATTGAGCGGCGTTCGGGGTAGATTTAAATGCCCTATCAAATAATTCGGATCTCGTATTTTGAAATTTGTCTTTCTTTTTAAAAATCGTTTCAAATTTAAGCAACTGTAAATGAAAAATCTTGAAGTAACGAGGAAAGATGAAATAAAGAATATATCAAAAATCAATACCACGTTTCAACATTCGTCCTGTGTCCTATGTCTTTGATCGTGACCTTTTAATTGCTCCTGTCGAGTGGCGTTTGAGGCAGATGCAAATGCCCTATTAAATAATTCGGATCGCGTATTTTGCCCTTCGTCTTCCTTTTCAATAATCGAGTCATATTTAAGCAATTGTATATAAAAAATCCTGAGGTAACGACTAGGAAAGACGAAACTTAGAACACGTCCAGAATCAATACCACGTTCCAACATTCACTCTAAGGGGAAAATGTCGCAGCATGAATCTACTCTTACTTTGCCCTAAACAATCTTGATTTCCGGAATGGTTATCACTGTAAGCCTTCCGTTACAAATGGTGGTAAAAGAGGAAGAGATGTAGCTCTCATTCTCTCTCATACAAATTGCTGGATATCTTGTTTTCGTCCTCACTATCATAAATTAAAAATAATTTTATATGTAACGCTTAGGAAACATCAATTTCTTTCGCGAGACCAAAGCAATAAATGAATTTTAGCATAATGGACGAATAAAAAGAACATAGATAATAAATATAAACCACTCAATTTTTTCCTCTTCATTTTTATTTACATAATTTACGTTTTAATATTTGCGAGTCGTGGAATTTTCTATCCCTCTTTTCAAATGACACCCAAATCTCGTGACGGTTTTGGCCTCCAAAACGGCTTCTCGCCATTCCATCCCTTCTTTAATCCTCTTTTTCTATATTCGTGCACTCATCTCATTGTTCTTAACTTGCGATGCGATGTTTATTTTGGAAATCATAAAATGTAAGCAATTTCGTCAAATTTTAGAGTGTGATCATGTGCAATGTAGTATTTTTAGGATTTAGGTACTACTTTCAGTAACATCTCCCTCTCTCGCACCAAAAAATATGATATTTGGAATCCCAACGCCCATAGTATGGGGATAATTTTATGCGATTTTTGACTAACATAAGCTCTCTGAGTTATGCTCTGCATAGTGAAGCCATTTGAACCCAACTTTCATGGGAAATTTCTCACCCATGATCTCGTAAAACAATTTTTCAGTCTTATTGCCTCTGTCGGGATGTATGGCTTATGCAGTCGTCCATTGATAGCAGTTCTGCCGTGATAGCGACGAGAGAAGTAAGTGCATTTCTGTATCAGTAGCGTGGCGTGAATTGCGATATATCAATTGATCTGCCATTTAAACCTGTGGAAAAGGATCGATTAACAGGGTATTCGCAGCGAACACCTTAATAATCAATTCTTTACCATAGGTTTAAATGGCATAACAATCGATATATCGCAATTCACGCCACGCCACTGTTCTGTATGAGCCATGGTTAGCTCATGCTTTTATGTTTCTCGAGGTTCATCTATTACTGCTCTCTTCGCTATTATGGCGGAGTTGGTCGGATCATGGGTCGCGGCAGGGGTAACGTGCAATTGAGATCGGGGCCGTAATTTAAGGAACTTTTTTCAAACGCCATTTTACTTCTTCTCGTGCGCGTTTAAATGAAAGCTCAAACAATCCAACTTTGAACCCGTTATTATTGAATCAATATCTTACAAATCCACAAAAATTTATGTGAACTAAATGCACTGTCTACTTCTCAAAAATGCAATAGTTAAAATTACTGAACAAACTTCCTATAAGTTTGTTGTGTTTTGCGAATGTATTGATTAAACATATAAACTGATGGTTATTGAATAACGATTAATGAAATTCAGTGACGTGAGTGAGGTTAACTTCTTTCATATTTTGCGAAATTCTTTTGATAATAATATAAACGTAAGTTGAATACCATAGACATCTCAAAATTGGGCAGTTGTGGTTTAAGGCAAACGTAATTTTGCACGTTAACATCGTATTTATTTATTTACGGTTGACAGTCAACCTGAGATCATAATATATTAGCTGCACTTACCATGGATTAATGTTTCGATAGCTCAAATAAAATTGAACAAAAATCATCGTAATGACAATTTTCTAAGTACATACAGTGGTATTTATTGTCAATACCATCAATTTTAAAGGACGATGAATAAGTTCAAGATTCATTGAGTCTCTAAAATATCATTGACTTTCGTAAGGACATGCTATCTCTGATTGTAACAATATAAATTTCCGTCGTTGTTTTAAATTTCTTTTTAAGGATGAAACTCACTAACAATTTTTCTTGAAATAATCTGTGAATATTCTTTACTCACTGAGTAATATTAACAGATAATCTCAAAAATATAATTTGGTCAGATCTGCCAGAGAAAAATTAAAAATTATCAGAAATTTTCAAACAAAACAACAGGGATACGTATTTTTTTACCTAGACCCCTAGAGTCCCCAAATAAAGTGGTAGCCCTGTCAATGTATTTGCTTCCTATCCTTTGCATGGAGGGTTTGTCTTGATGTAGAGGTGGACTCTCAGGATAGCGTGGGATATCCCCTCCATTTTGGCCTCAACTTGAGAGCTTTTTTGAGCTTGGGAGTTGATTTCAGAGAAAACCAGTGGGACTACCGTGTTTCTCGCAAACTTTTACATAAGAATCAACAGTCAAATCGCAAATTCCTCACACATGCAACATCTCCATTACCACATCGCTTCGATTTTTTCAAGAATTTGGCGCTACACTCCAGTTTCTTCGTTAAGAGACGCGGCCCTGAACTTTCCCCTTCTCTTCCTCCTCCTATAACGCAGGTTCAGACTCCCCTCCCCTCAGAGCTTCGATATTTCTTAAATTACCCTTCACTATCACTACACTAACAAGCGTTTTTCACTTGCTCGAAATCGATCGCGTCACGTCAGTAACCACAATCAGCCTTTCTGCATTTCGCTTTGACTCATTTTCTTTCAGATTTTCTACTTCTAACAGAGAACCAAATTGTGTCAGCTTATAACAAATACCCTTACACACTGTGAAGCCAAGGTGCCGCTTACTTGTCTGTGAAAAAATAAGACACGTGAGGAAATCCGCAACCTAAAAATCAGAGAATTTGAAACACTGCAAAAAGAACACGCATTTTTTTACCCAGGAATCGATATTTTACTACTATTAACTAAAACAGTGTAATGTCATACTAAGGAAGAAGGCCGTATGAGCCTTCAGGCGTTACCAAGTTGCCATTGATAAAATACGAATTTACAGGAAAAGTTATGAATATTTTTCTTCCAGTTCTTCAGGCAACATTGTTCCCAGTTTAAACTAAAATATCTGCAAATTTCTGGTACAAATATGCAAAACTTCCTTCCAAAATAACTCTTTTATCGGAGGAAATTTGGCAACTCTGGAATGTTCATACGGTGTTTTTCCTTAACACGGCAGTGTAGTTAGGGTGCTTCTGGTTAAATCTGCCCATATAATCCATACTGAGGGCTGAGGCACAATACCTTCTAACTGACAATTTTTTGCAAAATGAGTTAACAATTTTGCCGCGTTCTATAGTATAAAATGAGCAAGCCGATAATGTAAGTTTCTTTCCAATTCTGCAGGAAACGGCTGTAATGACCCTGTAATGTTTTGCCAAAAAATTGCAAATCTAACCTCGCAAACTTAGAAAATGGCAAATTTTTCTCTTCTGTCTGCAAAAATTGTCAGTTTGCAGAAGGGCGCGTATTGTTCCTCAGTCATGAAAATCAAATCTAGAATTGGGGCGTTAAACGCTTTTTCGCGTGAGCCTTGAACATAATGTAGTTACACGAGCGTCAGGGCTCATGTAGAGATGCAGTTACGTCCTTGCGTCCTAGGAGCAGGGCCAGTTTTTCATTTTTAGCGCCCTAGGCTAAACTTAGGGTGGGTGGCGCCCTTAAAAGTAGGCGCTCTCATGGGGGGAGGAGTCCCCCGGACGCCCCTCCCCTCCAGATCAGAAGGAAGATGTTAGGTGTCAGGAAAATATTCAAATTCACCTTTAAAAAAAACACGATTTTAAACATTTTTGAGGTGCGTTTACGTTTGCAAGTTGGTTTTGGAAAATAAAAAGTAACGAAAGACTCGTTTAATAAAAAAAAAAAAATTCTAAAAAATTTTGCGCCCCTCAGAATGTTGCGCCGTAGGTTACAACCTACGTAGCTCATTGGTAAATCTGACCCTGCCTAGGAGCGAGGCCTGTCCCTTTGAGTCTATCGGTCGAAGTGAAATGGTGAGCGAATTTCTCCCTGGCGGACCCTGATCAGTATTCCGACGCGAGCGCACTTATATCATCTTTGGAATAGCTGGGCAGTAGCGCGGCGGCGACTGCGGCACTTAAGTAACGCATACGACACTTGGCCAACTCCCAGGTACGACGCGCCACTACGCACCGCGATGGGGCGCCGGCGCGTGTCACAAGCGTGCGTTTCGTCATTTCGTCTCTTACAAACGGATCGTTACGTTGAGACAGAATGGTCAACACCACCTTAACGATTGAATGTAACTGCCCTTACCGCATTGGGAGAAGTTATGAAATTTTACGCGAGGAAATTTTTTACAATAAATTTAAGAAAATTTTAAGATACATATATAAACGCCTCTTTCACAGCGCTCTACGACATGCAACACCCTGCCGCCAAAGTCCCCTGTCCTCCAGAGGCCCTTCAGAGAATTTCAGGAGAGAATTTTGGAGGAGTTGATGGTTTCATAGAGGAAATAAGGGAGTGCCAACTCTCTGAGGGGGGGGATATTTTAAAAAAAAAGTTTTGGAAACTTCAAACGAGGCTCTTTCATACTCTGCGTCTCTTCGGCATGACTACAGATATGTTTGATATTATATGTGGTGTTCCGACTTTAGATATGTCATTATCATTATAGCGTTCAGTCCAAATACTTATGATAGGTTGAAAACAACAGAGTCCGTCTCTCCTCATACATTATATTTTTGTCAATTGGCAAGCAGATGGGTTCTTCAGATTTTGGGTTCAAGTAATAATGATGAAGTCGACTTTTCAAATGAGATAAAGATTGAGCTTCTAGCCAGTTTAAGTCTTGAATTACATGACAACATATGGATATATTATGCAATAAAGAAGTACTATTTCCAACTCATTCATAAAAGCACCTATATGAATAGGGAAACTAATGGCATATGCGTCGTTCATAAAACGAGCCAGAAAAAGTAATTTTATGTTGCAAAATGTAGCTTAGGTACATTCAAGGAGCTTTTCAATAACTTAATAGAAAAAACTTGACTCAAAAATCACTGTTTCCCTTTCACTGGAAAAAAACACATTGGATCTAGAGTCCAGATTCTCGAAAACATTGACAAGAAAAAATACTCTTGATCCAATCGGATTTTTGCTTGAATCAAAACGAAATCCGCTTAAACTAAGAGGCTTGGTTCTTGATTTAAGCTAGATTCTGATCGAATCACGAGTACTTTTTCTTGTCGATGTTTTTAAGAGTCTGGACTCTAGATCCAATGCGTTTTTTTTTCCAGTGTTGGATTTACAAGAAAACTTAGAAGTTCCCATTCCACCGTTTTGATTGATCTCTGAAAAAATTTTGTTAGCACAATACTAAGCCACCCTATTTTTACTACGTTTTTCCTTCTCTCTGAGTGTCACCCTTCGCTCATGTGCATCTTTTCCTTTCAGGCTGTTTTTTCAATTTTGGCCCTCGCGGTCGTTCGCGCCGAGGAATCAGCCGGAGACTCAAAATCAGTGAAAAAGAATGAGAAGAGGTCGTATGAAGGCTTCGGCTACGGCTACGGCGGACTAGGATTAGGTCACTCCACCCTCGGAGGACTTTACGCCGGACATGGACTTGTCGGTGGACACGGACCTGTCGTTGGACACGGACTTTACGGAGCAAGTTACGGCGCCTACCCCACATCCATCCACACCACCATCACGAAACAGGTAGGTCAAAGAATTGATAGCTGCAAACAAGGAAGCTGCCGAAACTGTTGAGCGTATCAAAATGAAAGTTTCACTGATTTCTCGTAATTACACACAGAGATTAGCTAAATTTTTGGACAGAAGCTACACAGTCATAATTCTGTAAAATGTTTGAATTGCTTAAGTTAATTTTTAATTTTTGAAATGGAGTTACGTTCTTCTGCCAGAGAAGCAACGAATCTAGTCATTGATACCAAACCGTAGAGCGCTGTTCTGTAAATATTTTTGGACTGAGAAAGATATCCACAAATTACAAACCAACCAGAAGCTATGGCATTTTAAATCATACTATCTGAAATATGTGCGTGATTTTGACAGACATCTAGTTTTAATGTGCAATATATTGAAGTACAAAACTGCTCGATCACGGAACAAAGTGTTAAGGATTGTCCCCTAAAACTGTGGTACTACCCCAATTTGATGTATGATATGAAAATTTCCAATTAATTTTGGTAGCACCGCGGCTCAAGTCGTGGCAGAACCACGACATTTGGTTTAGCAACCTAACTTATTGGAGTGTTACCATAATTAATTGAAAATGTCCATATCATCCAGCAACCCTCGCCTCTTCCCTTCGTTATATAATAAATGCAAGTATTTCCTTTTTTGGCTCATAATGCTCGAGGGTGAATATATTTTGTGTCAGTTTTCCTGGAGTGACTCAAATTTCGATTTGTTGATTCATCTTATCAAAAATAACCCGAAAATTTTGCGTTTGTGGACTATCAAGGGTTTTTTCCCTGTAGATAATAGCATACATAGAATTAAAGTATTCTTGATCTACACAAAAAAATACACGATGTTGCAACCAGCTGATCGGAAAGTGAGAATGTGTCTATTCTAATCGTGATTCCCAAAACAGATTTTGACCGGATGCGCATTTGCCGCCACTCGGCGCGACAAACTTTCTCACACGTTCTGTGACATGGCTCGTGCACGATCTGACGCACACTCGCCACAGCCTGATCAAAAAATACTGAGTCCTTTTTAGTAGTTTTTTTTTTTTTTTTTTTTTTTTTTTAATACACCATTATCTACGGATCTTCCCGTTTTCACAAAAATTTGAAGCCATCCTGTGTTCTTAAAAAAAAAAAAAAAAAAAAAAAAAAAAAAAAAACAAGTAGTGCACGTGTTTCAAAAAAAATATGGCAGAGCTCAGCATTTTCGATAAGATACTAAAAACGCGTAATTTTATTCCTCTTTTAAGAAGAGTGATATAAAAAATTTCTACGTAGGAGATCGAAATTTCCTTACATGGCGCATAACTCTAAAATTTTGAGTCTTTTCAATTTCTTTTTCTCTACATCTCTCTTTTAGTCCAATTTGAAGCATCAAAACTTGATTACCTCTAATATTCTTATGAAAAGAATGTCAGAAAATAGCCAACATGCGTGACAAAAAGTCTCATTACGGAGGAAAAAAGCTCATTCGATCACAATTTTCCCTAAAAGTGATACACTGTTTGGTGCAACACTATAGTTGGGACCACTTAGGGAGGCAACACTGGAAAAAAAACACATTGGATCAAGAGTCCAGACTTTTAAAAACATCGACAAGAAAAAATACTCTTGATTCAATCGGATTTTTGCTTACATCAAGAACCAAGCCTCTTAATTGGACGTATTTCTATCAAACGGAATTAAGCGCCATAGGGGGAGGAAGGTAGAGGGGGGCTTGGATTGGCGGCGGAAACGGGCGTCCTGCTCGTTCCGTCCTATACTCGCAATGATTTTCCATGGCGCTTAGTTCCGTTTGACAGAACGCGCTATCCGGGATTCTAAATTCCTCAGAAGGAACTCAAATTGGCGCTTAGTTCCGTTTGACAGAAATACGTCCAATTTGAACGGATTTTCTCTTGATTTGAGCAAAAATCTGATGGAATCAAGAGTATTTTTTCTTGTCAATGTTTTCAAGAGTCTGGACTCCAGATCCAATGTGTTTTTTTTTTCCATGGAACCGCAAACGCACTAATTTTCTTATATTCTAAAATTATTTCTAATATTCTTGTTGTCTATCCTTAGGTGCCAGTACCAGTACCCCACCCGGTTGCCGTACCAGTAGAGAAGCACGTGCCCTACCCAGTAGCCGCCCCCTACCCAGTGGAAGTCCCGAGGCCGTACCCCGTAGCTGTACCCAAGCCCGTTGCCGTGCCGGTTGAGAAACCCGTACCAGTCCCAGTCGACAGGCCGTACCCGGTAGCCGTGCCCCACCCTGTAGCCGTCCCGGTCGCCAAACCGGTTCCAGTGCCTTACCCTCAGCCTTACGCTGTCCCCGTCGTCAAGCCCTACCCTGTGGCTGTGTCCCATCCAGTCCCTGTTCCCGTTGCTAAGCCCATCATTGCCCACGCTCCGTACCACTCGTACCACAATTACTGGTGATCTAAGCTCTTCACATATGATCCTCATGTAAGTTCCAACTCTTTTGACGACTTTAATTTTATTTCAGTAGTCAAGAGGTTTCAGTAAGGTCTCCTCTGTTCGAAAGAACGAATAAAAGAAAGAAGAAATCTGACCAATTGGAAAGATACAGTCTTTTTTTGAACAAGAAAACGTGAATACGTTCCAAGGTTATATAATCGTTTAAATAACTTTGTTGTTTTACAAAAAAGAAAAAACAATAGCTGTAAAATTCCTGCTCAAACTTTTGCTGATTTTTGCGTGTTTCCATAAGTAGAAATATATATCCAATGAAATTTTCAGTTAGGAATGCCCGATGATTCATTGGTAACCCACAAATAGGAAGTGAACTTCTTTCAAGGTTGAAGTTCATTATGTTCCTCCTTCTGGTGATCCATGATATGTTCAATGAGATCAGTAAGAACGCCCAATGAGTATTAACTGCACAATGCAATTGTCGTTGTACCGAAGAAATTCAGATCAGAATAAAAGTATCCTGCCGGTGTTAAAGAGGATGTCAGCTTGAAGAGAATTCATCGGGCGACATTATTGAATCAAACGGAAGTTTTCTGAGTATTTATGGGGCAACAGATTGTATTTTTTATACTATGTCAGCACAAAAATGAGTGAAATCTTAGAGAATGAACTAAAAATATTTAATCTTAAAGAGTACTTCATTCGCTGGATGTATACCTCTGATCATATGAATCTCTGCAGTACCGAGAAAAATGAATCATATGATGAGATACTATTTCATTCGATTGTTATGGCTCAACGATAATGTTGATGTCTGATGCAACTATTAGTGCTCGACGGTTGTGTGTATGGTGCGCGTAAAAAATGAAGGCGTTTTGGTTTCTGGCCCTGCCAGTGATACAACACAACGCGGCTTCATCTGAAGTAATTCAAATGATGATCGAAGTTTAAAAATTGCGAAAGACTTCAAATTATTCAAAATAAACTCTCTAGAACACTTTTGCATCCACTATACGTTCAGAGGTCCCGACGGGCTGTTAACTTCCTTGCAAAAAACTACTCGTGTCTCTTTTTCACCGCGTAATGGATAAATTCTAAATTAAATCTATGTAAAATAAATCTGGGCGAATTGGTAAATGTGATTGGAAACTTTTATTAAGTATGCATATTAAAATAATACAGCCTCGTCAAAATTTACGTAAGTTTAACGGAACGAATGCAATGGTGTTCCCATTATCTTAGTTTTATAGATTTCATGTAGGCACGTACTATATTTTTATGATTTTTGTTACAGCTCATCTCATTCATCTCCATTCATGAGTCATCCAACATATCACAGAATCCTCATAAAGTTACGATTACTGCCAATTCATTGAAGTTACCAAATGCAAGTCTCTAATCTATGTCTTTTTGTATTCATTCTTAGTGTTTAATTTAATTGTTGTATTTTATTGTGTAAAATATTATTTTTTTTTACCAAAATGTATTCTGCTTTATTCTTGAATCCTATATCCAGGTTTCAGTGTAATATTCACGGTTTGATTTACATTAGGATAGAAAACGAGAGGTTGATTTCCATGAATTGGACCTTATAACCATCTGAGAACTTTTTAACCAGAAATTTTAATCAAGATCACGGAATAATAATAGAGAGGACCTGATATTTTTTTTAATGAAATACGAATATTCTCTCTGCCTGTATTAAAAAATATCTCTCCTCTGTTGCACATTCGCCATTTCCGCTATCTCTTTGTAGAGGCGAATTCGCACAAGTCGAATAATTAAACTCATTGGTAGCGTGCCTCTATTATTCATTATGAGCTATGAAAAGACTGACTTGCTATTTGTAAAAGGCCACTAGACACAAACAAGCAAAACAATGATATATGAAAATTTCAGTTTTAATTGGCTATTAATACGAATGTTTAGACTACGCGATAAAGAAGTATCTGCTCATGTTGTACATACAACATTGTGAAGCTGTTGAGTGGAAAAGCTTTAAACTGTCTTCTCCTCTTGTGCCATTTAAAATATTACGATGTGATTTTCCTGGATGATGTGACGACATTGTTAGCTTCAGGAAATTGTATGATGTACGAAGCCTCACTCATGATACAGATAAAATCGACGTATTTCTACCAAACGGAACTATGTGCATTATGACGTGAGCCCTGTTATGCTCATATTCTCATGGATCTCAGGGCGCATGTCTTAATGCAAAGAGTTCCGTTTGATAGAAATACGTTCAAATGAAAGCTCTGACATGAGTCGTCAATAATATGCTTCAGAAGGAATACCAGGACCAGGACCTCGAAGAAAGGTGTCTCCTGTGAACGTTTCTAACCTTGATAAAGATGCCGACACAAAAAGAAGATAAAATTGTCTTTCATAGCTAAAAAAGTGAATCCTAATATTAACAGAAGTGAATTTCCCGAGAAGAGGAGGACTTTGGGTATCAAAAAATACTAGGTAAAGGTGCTACCCTTTAAGCATTCTGTTGCTTTTTAAAATTCTTAAAAATTGAACCTGTATGGTGAGCCCGATTGCGCAGTGTTTTTCGTCTTGGAATTCAATTGTGGCAAAGATGAAAGCACAAAAAACCTGAAAAGACGAATAAGCGAGTTTCTAGTCTCTCCCCAAAATGCAACCCAACGACAGTTCGTATGCTGTAATTTCTGCGGTACAATTTTCTCACTGACCGTTCAAAACGGCCCGCATAAATGCACAATGGTCAGCCGAAATGTCTTATGCATATTCAATCTGGCTCGCGATCGTCGCAGCATATGTCTATCTATCATTCTTGACCTTGAACTGTATTGCATGGCCTTGCGGCGATTTGTCTATTGTGAACTAAAGAATCATGTTTACCAATTAAAGAACAACCAGACGTGCCAGACGGATGCCTCAACGAGGGGCAGACACCTAGACTCGATAATTCGCATTGATTAATGTTTTAATGAGGATTGTTGCATTCGAGCATACTATTCCAGGTTAAAGATCACGTTACTCGGCCCAAACTGGCAACTTTGAGAATAAAGTCGATATTTTGATCGACGCGATCTGGTGCGAAACTTCCTCAAAGCATTTTGCATACGCGCTGCACTTGATTCTAAAGCTGCCAGTGCATAATACCAGTTCGATTGCCCGTGATGCAATTGTGAATCGCCTCTCAGTTTCGAAGTGAATCGTTCTCATTGTGATGATGCCATTATCCATCCCTACCCAATTACCGGAAAAGTTTGTGCCACCCGATTTATTGTGAAGCAATCCTTTCAGACGTATGAAGAAGTGGAATCAACCCCCTCATACGTTTTTATATATTGCCAATTTGAAAATAAATGAATATATTTATTTCTAAAGGGAAATGAGAAGTTGGCCTGACACGTGCGTCTGAAAGCTGAATTCTTTGCTAGTTGAATACTTATGGGATGGTTTGAATCTAAATGTGTGATCGTCAATTTAAATGCTGCTACTGGACCAGAAGTACAAGTTTGATCTAAAATTTGCTCTGATCTCAGTTATTATTTAAGAGTATATCTAAAGTTCGGTAAAAAATCGAATATTTATAATTTAAGAGACTCACAAATGTGTTTTGATGTTGTAAATCTAAAAACTCTTAAACGCCAGATTCATCAAAATATCATTGTACATAAGTAGCTGTTTGTTACGTTTAAAACTCCAGTCATTGAGGTGCTCAATCATCAAGAAGAAACTTCTCAATTTATTAGGCTAACTGAGGTAAATTCTTCGCTACAGAAAATAGCCTGATTGATTACAAAAAATAGATTAAATCTCGAATAATTATGAAAAAATAAAATTTTTGAATTTTAATGATTAAAGTATGGAAAAACTATTCTAAAACTCTTATCATCTTGCGGGCTTGGAATTCAATTGTTACTGCACTGACACTTTAAGACACACGCGGAGAATTGGAGTTTAATTCGACTCCAGTGCCAAAATTGGAAAGGATTTTTGACTTAATCTTTTCAGATGTTCCGAAATGACGATGTGTGACATTTTATTTTTGGTCCTACCAATATGTAAGCGTTAAGCGAGTTACTCACGTATACTCGAATGGATTTCTATCTGAATGAAACTAAAACCCACAAACCTTGTTCCGGCATGTACAGCCTTTCAGTAAGAAAAGTATGAGCCTAATGATCTTGGCAAACTTGCGGATCAGACTTCAGCTCTTAGATTTCAATGGCGACCTTGTTCAATATATCAAAATGAGCCTCATTGTTTGCTCATAATTTTTGAGATTTTCTCCCGCTCTAGTCTGCTTAAAATGTGGGGGTGCATTTTTCTATTTAAACACAAAACAAAATTTTTATACGAGAGGCTTGGAGGACAAGGCTCATGAGTGCAGTTTTTGCTATTTTGAGAAATTCTTGTTTGAATTTTCAAAATTTCACGGATCCTAATGGCGGAAAGGAAGTTCAAACTGACTTATTAATGCTTAAAAATTGGAATTTGCGAAAAAAAATTTCACAGAATATGCAGTAAGACTAGTTTTACTTGAAATCATTTATACCTCAATTTTTCATAAACTGCACTTATGCGCCATGTCCTCCAACCCCTCATATAATCTGTCGTATTTTCTTTAAAAAAAAAAACTAATAAATGACCTCAACGTAAGGTGAAATGTCCTCAGTAATCCATCATCAAAGATAATTCGCCGAGGTCAGCTGCCCACCTAAGGTGCTGGTTGCAAGCTCATTGTCCCGTGACGTCATCTTTGCACTTCGCTGCATCATCCAATGCAATGCGTATATGATGCACTTTTGTGCACCGGGCCGAGAGCGTATCCTAATAAACGCGCGTCCGCAATCAGCCACCGCGCTGACCCTGTGAACTTGTGTACGTAAATCAGTCTGTTTATTGTGGGAGTGTGAAATAGACTTTGCTGCATCGCAGGTATTTAACCATTCTTAGCAGTTTTCCGCGTGTGTCTTCTCACTGCTAATTCATCGCTTTTCTAGTGCCAGGGGTACATACTGTATGCTTCAGGTTTGCCATTTACACCTCTTTTGTTTTACTGACTAAACTCTTAATTTGTATTAAAGAAATGCTGACTTAGAACGCAAAAACACCGTAAACGCCATTTTACATTTTTCGGAAACAACGTATCATATCGAAAGAACTTGTGTACCTTGGGACAATGTTTTTACAGAATTCTTTCGCAAATACTATCAAGAACTTAACTTGAAAATTTAAAGTGCACGGGTAAACCAGTTTTTATTTTATAATGTATTAAGTTGAAAAAAACGAGGGAAAATCTTGATAGATTTCCGGCGTTCTTGCTTAGCACGGCAGAATGGGCTTAAGTTATGCACTGAAAAAAAAAATCTTAAATTTGCCGCTAAGAAGTATTTTTTCTTGAATCAAGAATTTTGCTGCTTAATATAAACTTCTATTTTGTTTAACCCAAGCATTATTTTTCTTGTATCAAGAAAAATTTAGCTTGAATCAAGATAAAAACAATTCCTGGCAGCAAATTCAAGAATCATCATGCTTGAGCCAGTCACCTTTTTTCAGTGTAGAATAGTTATAATTAATTCTGTAAAATTCAATGTCTTCAGCTGATGCTTGTAACTCAAGTTTTGAAATATATTTCCGGGTAATGAATTATAAAATGGACATTTACCTGGAGCGGGACCTAACCCGCAATCGCACTAACTGAATACCTCATCGCACTGTTCACTCTGTAAAAGAAATTCTTCACGTCGATCTACATACGTATAGAACTTCAAGGGGTGTCGGTTGTGCCTATGCCCACAATGTAAAATTCAAACCACTTCATTTCTCTTTCACCTTGTGGATTTTCAATTTTTTTGCCTGATTCATCAGAATTGTTTCCTTTTTTTGGCATTTAATCTTCTTGATTTATTAAAAATTTGAATTCTCATCGTTATGTTTTAAAAAAAAATTGATTTTTTCCTCCCCAAAGTATTAAAATCAATTTAAATTCGGTTGTTCAATAAATCAAAAAGATTACATGTCAAATGAAAGAAGACATTCTACAAAATCAGGAAAACAAAAAAAATTGATAATCCTTTCAGTAGATCCTGGTAAAAAGGTAGGTACATGAAGTGGTTTGATCTTACATTACGGGGATAGGCATGGAAAATAATTGACAACCACCCTTAAATTTAATTTAAAAATACCCATCAAAGGGGTGAAAATTGTTGAGACTCCAAGGATGATTTATTTTTGTAAAAACATCAGGTCTTAAGTGACCGAGAGAAGCATCATGCAGACTGGGGAACATGATAAATTGAATATTCATCAGTGAGTTGAATAGCTTTTGCCTCCGGAGTTTCATTATTTGAGAAATGATTCACGAGGCTCCGAGACCGAATGTATACTCTGGCCCTTCAACTGCTCCACTGCTTTAAATTATCTAACTCAGTGTCGTAATTTGATGTACACTAAAAGAATTTACTAAGCACTATAATGAATTAAGTAAAAATCTAGAAGGCACTAGAATCCCACGCACACAATACCGTTTGACCTACTTCATTTTCATATCGATCTTTTTACCCTAAAATAAATAAATACCATTTTAATTTTTGATGATTCCAGTTCAAATGAGCCTCCCCAAGTTACTTCGCTTTCTTGATTATCGTACGAGGCAATGGCGTTTAGTGCTCGAACAGTTTCCATCGCAGCTTTCCTGTGTGTTACAACCGTGATAGCAGAACCATCTCCAGTACAAGAGCAAAACAGAAACCTCAACCCTCCTCAACAATGGGTGGCTAGAGCTATTTCAGAACACATATGGAACCACCAACTCACTTCGGAGAAGAACCCGGAATGCACCCGTCATTTCAATATCTATCGAGAGCATCTCAGTAACTTCACACTGTGGGCAGTTCAAAGTAAGACTCTTGGAAGAAGGAAAAAAAATCAAACACTCCAGGATTATCTTCCTGATCACGTGCTTTTCTAGAAAACTAGTGAATGCCTAGATTAGCGTTACGCAGAGTAAATGTTTACCGAACCCCCTAATGTGAACCGATTTCCATCCATTTTCCGCATTTGTGCTCAACGGGATGAATACTTCCAACCCTTTTGTTTCACTCCATATTACTCAATCCCTTCCATTTCATTAAATATTTTATGATTAAATCCGCAAGTATATTTCGATTTTATCATCAACGAGTAGGTACGCCGCTGACTGCTTCCCCCCCCCCCCCCCCCTGCGCGATCACTTCTCGCCTCGGGCCACAGGCGTTATGAGTTACACGTTACTCACATGATATTATACTATAGAATAAGATAATTTTTGAACACAGTTAACGTTTAGAAGCGTACTTGTATTACGGGATGGATACCAAGGGAAAGGGGGAGGGGGTGAGCCTACGGTACGCCGTGTTAGAGGGAGGAAACAATTAAACACATCGTACATCCCTACGTGACCTATTTAACCTTCTCAAAAATCCGAATGCAAGTTGAGGATGTTATTTTATCAAATCATTTCAGCTTTCACATAACTTCATTTTTCAACAGTGCTTCATTGAAATGTAAAACAAAACGCCCCAGCGTTTATCTAATTCTTATCTCTACGCTTCTCCCTTATTTTTGAGAAAATGCTGTGGGGGCGAGGGAGTCCGCGCCATGAACGTTACTTGTGTGGTTTCCTATAGGGGTTAGTGTGTATGTTAAGATACGTTACATGGTGGAGGGAAGTAAAAATGCATCACGTAGTATGCTCTCTTAAGGCTGGGATTGCACGTCGTTTATAATTTAGTCCCGCCACATTGTTACTTTATAAAGGAGGGGCTCGGAGGACGAGGCGCATAAGTGCAGTTTTTGCTATTTCGAGAAATACCTGTTTGAAGTTTCGAAATTACATGAATACTTATGACAGAGAAAAAGTTCAAACCGACTTTTTAGTGCTTAAAAAGTAGAATTTGGTTGCGAATTTTTCACAGAATATGAATGGCGACTAGTTACATACATATAAGTCGCTTTACAGCACTCCCTCGCGCTCTACGACTCCTAACCTCCACTGCTCTCTTTCAAACCACAAATCTTGGGGGATTGAGCACCTTAACATTTCCGCTTCAATCCCTTCCCTCCAACCTTTCATTGGGCGCCCTCTGCGTCTTCTCCCAGGAGGAACCCAGTCAAGGACCTTCTTCGGCAACCTGTCTCCTGCCATTCTCTGGACGACTGGCGACTAGCGACTAGTTTCACTTGAAAGTATTGATATCTCAATTTTTTCAAAAACTGCATTTATGCGCCTTGTCCTCCAAGCCCATCAAGTACTCTCCAACATTTTGGAGGCCGTCTATATAAAATGGATTGCATTTTGCAAAAAGGAACCAAGAGCATTGCAATGTTGCCAAGATTGAGCAACTTCTTTTGTCTTGGAAGAAAAACCTGATTATCCATTAACAGTCTCTATTTTACTCGCTAAAAACTGTAAATTTATGACAAAAATTACCCTGTAAATTTCATATTTTTTCATGGGTTCAGTAATTACATCGCAAAGGATGAAAATGCACAATCTTAGCTTCATTGCAATTCTTCGGGTTCCTTTTTGCAAAATGCAATCCAAATAAAACATCAGTCGCGTATAGAGAAGGCGGATGGAAGGCTACCTCGCAAATGCTCGAGTAAAGGAAAGTGGGGAATAGACGGACGATTGGAGGGAGGGGGGTGAAAATATCCCGAAAAGAGTGCTTTAGGGTATGGTGTCTAAAATAATTTGCCCCTTTGTAAAACATTCCTTCGTAAGCTTTGAGAAATAACTGCTGAAAGACTGCCATGCCATGAGATGCGCCGCACTTACGAGAGCGCTGCACGAGTGTGCGAGCGTCCATGAGGAAAAATCGCCGACATTGAAAAGCTCCGTCGTACGAATTACCTTGAACTTGATATTGCGAAATTACAACTCGTGTGTAGGAAAGTAAATAATTAACTAATGCGGTTTAAGTTGTTACGTCTGTTGGTTAAAGGGAATGATTCTCAGCCTTAGGTCCCGTTCCGATTAAGTCATGCACTTTGCATTCGCCGTTTTCCGTGTGCGTGGCTGGGTTTGTCTACAGACACATGACAAATAGGGTAGGGATTCGGCAACCTAATTTTTCCCCTCTTGAAATGTTATTTTTTTTAGTTTTTCAGGAATTTTAACTTAGAACCTCTTACCCACATTGATTATATCGACGGCGTAAGTCCGCAATCACATATCTCGTTTGCGGTGTCTGAAAATCTCCACCTCTATGTGTGTGTTTTTTTTTTTTTTTTTTTTTTTTTTTTTTTTTTTTTAAAGGAGAACAAATTGACATCATTCCTTGAAGTTTTTGCAGAATTTTCTTCACACAGAGAAGGAAAATCACGGCAGTTTTTAAGCATTACCATTGAGTGGTTTTCCGTCTAAAAAATAAAGTATGTCAGGAAGTCTACAAAGTCGCAAATCGAGTTATGTGATTGCCGACTTACACCGTCGATATGGGCCACCTCCGCTTCATTGCAAATGTCTTTCTCCGCTACTTTTTGTCGTATCCTAAACGAAAAAACGTAACTGTACGGCAAGGTTGCAAAATTGACTCAAGCAATTACATTTTTCAAAAGTGTATGACCGTGCAGCTCTTGTTCGAAATTTGGCTGATTATTACGTATAATTTCAAGAAAAATTGATGAGTTTTAGTAGGAAACGTGCACCGGTTTCTTATTGAAAATACAAAATGAGAGTGAGAGTGGATATTTGGATAATATGGAACGTTGAAATGTAATTACGTCCTTCTGTCTTGGAAACGATGACGAAACCTAAAAGAAACACTCGTCTCGCTACACCTCAAAAGCACTGCGTGAAAATTGTGTAAAAAAACTATGGATGACCTACTTCAAAAATGAAAAAGCACGTACGGACAGCAATGCCTAATCAGAAAAGTAGTTTCACGATATGTTTCATGGTGATTTTACTGGGACTTGGAAATAGAGCCTAGAGCCCAATTCCATCAAATATGTTTTAATATTTTCTTAATTTGTATTTACTTGCTCGCAAGTTTATTTCCTATCTAATTTTTACAGTTGAATCACAATGATATATTATATAGAATATTTGTAGTATCTTATACTACAATTCTTACTGAAATTTATAGATAGTATCAGACAATAGTGAATAAGTTTTAACCAATAAGTTGGATTTTATTTATTTATTTTTCCTTTATGATTGCATTCTTGCAGTGTTAGATGCTTCAGATGTAGTGCCAAGTGGACTTCTAGCAGCCGACATATTCAAGCTGGGTAATTTTGAGGAATGTATTAATACAAAAGTTCCGACTGAATATGGATTTACCGCTCAGTATTGTTTGCCTACTATTAATTTTAATCGGACGAATCTGGAAGTATCCACTAAAAATGAGAACGAGTGGGAAGATCCAGTGTGGATCAAAATCCTGGTAATAATGACTTCATGATCATAATTTTTAGTCAAGTCTTCGGTTTCTGTAAGATAAATTGAACATTTTTTATTTTTATAGTATTAATGAGGAGGAGAATCACATTTCTATTCCAGAAAATTTGTTTTGGGATACCAAAAAATCATTCAAAATTTTCAATATTTTTATTGAGCAAGAGATATATTATAGATGCAGGCTTCCTCACTATATTCCCGACCTCGAGACCAATCTTTTCTATTGATAGGACTAGAAAAAAAAGCAAATCCTAATTAATGTTGGAGCTTCTCAGAGTAAATGATATTTATCTGAGGAAGTAGTCCTTAAACAAAGTCAATCATTATTTTCAAAAACGTCAGGTGATTTTCCCACCCAATTCGGATCGTTATTTGGACTGCATTTAGCAATTTGGAACTATAAATTCTGGCTCTTCCGGAAAAACACTTGTGTGCATAGGGACCTTAATGGCACTTACGTTGTTTTTAAACCGGGCGAGAATTTATAGTTCCAAATTGCAAAATGCAGTCCATTTATACCTAAATCCAATATTACCATGAAAATCAATAAAAATATATTGTGATTTCATGTCCTTGTGAATTTTTTTGCAAGCCAAAATCAAATTTGTATTCGTGTATGACAACTCTAGCTCACTCTTTTGCTTTCAAAATTTTGCGAACTTAGTTGAATCTTGTCAATTCTTAATCCTCGATAGTAGGGCTCTTTAAAAAAGAAATAAAAAACCATCTCTAAATATAAGTATAAATTTAATGAAATTCGTTCGGTTTTACTTAGAAATCATGTAGATAGATAGAAGGAAATACTTGTAGTCGTTACGTTATACTTAAATAAAATTCCCTCAAAATAAATTATAAATAAACTCTAGACTTCCTATGCTCAGCCAGACCGATTTTCTCTCCAATCTAATGATAATCATGATCATCATTCTAGTCATGATAGTGTTTTTATTGCACAAAAATGCACAGGAAATATAATCATTGAACATTTATAATAGAACAAATAAAACATTCTCATCCAAATTAATATTAATTTTTCAGAATTCTAGAGATCGCAGAAAAGCACCAAAAGACCGTTTTACATTTGCCCTGTGCATTCCGAGTACTTGTTCATCAGAAGATCTGAAAAAATCTCTGCAAAGCTCACTGGAAGTGCCACTCAGGGAGGCAGCCTACGATATTAATGTGACTTTAGATAACTTACTATGCACCACAATGGAGGGACCACCAGGATCTCTTGGTAGTATGATCATGAAGTAAGTTTTTTTTTTTTTATGAGCGTATGATTTTCGAATGGATTTAACAATTGCCCCAATTTTCTCGTTGTGTATATGAAATATGCAGAAGCGGTAGTATCAAAGATCTTGCAAAAAAAGAAAGAAAAAAAGAACAAAACATGGAAACACATACAAATCAGCTCATCTTTTGAAGATAAAGAGAATAAGGAAAAAGATAGAAACTGCATTTATCAACGCAGTTTTAATTTCCATATAATAGTCGTATATCCTCATTTCTTTTTACAGGTATTTCCTAGTTGGATTGACGGGTTTATTCCTGTTTTGTTCCATCACGGATCTAGTTCTGGCTGGTGCTCGTGGAGATGATTATGATATCACGAATTTCTCTTTTTCAAAAGCTGTGGGTATGAGACGCATGCATATTTTTCCTCATACTTTGTTGTTACACATGATATAGCACGTTTAAAATAAAATTACAGGACTATATTTTCTATAGGAATCACTTTAATGTCCTGAAGCCAAGCGTTATTAGGCTATCCTCTTCCTATGGCATTTTTTCCCGAACGCAAAGTCCATTGTTTCTTTATTCGTCGTCTTGCTTAAATAATTCCTACTTTGACGGGTAAAAACGACAGGATTTCCAACATCAGCGGTAAAATAACACGTATTCTCTGGTCGCCTCATGGATAGTTGACATCCACTATATGGCCGATGCCAATGGAGATGACAAGACGAAGCAGTCATTGGAACGCCTGTTTGAAACAATCAGCACAGACTTACCTTCGTGGAATTTTCTCCAAATATTGACGTAGGTTCTTGTTTGTTCTTGTTCTTGGAGCGAGGTCGAGTGTCAAATCATCTTCACAGTGTGATGTGTCTTCAATCCAGCTAGCGGTATTTACCCGTATTCGAATAGATATCGTTAATAACTCTCGCATAGCGTTTGATGCAATGCGAGAAGTATTCATGCAGTCTTGTAGGCGCTAATATGCGTTCGACGCCGACCGTGTCGTTTGGCGCGATGCGTGAAGTATTCCTGCAGTCTTGCAGGCGTTGATATGAGCTCGACGCCTTGCCGACCGCACCATGTTTGGCGCGATTATTTGAACTCGCGATAGGATAATCGCGGCATCGAACAATGGGGCTTGCAAGGTCCATGTCGTGTTTCGATGCCTTATGAACATTCCAACGTTGCCTCGTTTCTCCCTATGAAATATTTTCTCTGAGAAAAGTTAGGAAAGTTCTGTACGTTCGTTTTTTTTTAGATTGAATGGACCATTAAAGAAAGAACGAATTTAAGCACTCTAATACATGATTCATCACTAGAATTTTACGTAGAACACGATTCACGCGACGAAAACTACTGAAACCAACTTCTAGCTAAGATATTAACGTATTCACTGTCCATTGGCTACGGGAACTTTGAATTGCCCGGTCACAGGAAAAACAAAATCCTACGCGAGTCAAATTCCGCACTACGACGGCTTTAGTAGACTACTCAATCGAGCATTGTTTCTTTCCCACGCTGTGTTGTTCAAAGTGTGAACAACTTGAGCTGAGTGTCAAGATTTAGGATGCCATATTTTCATATTGCTAAGACTGTCAAAATGATGTTTGGCGTGCAATTTAAGCCAAGTAAATTATTCTTTCTTACATGCCGGGAAGGTTAAACTTATTCATAAAAAACGGTATCATCACGGTTAGGAGTTAATCTAAGGTTAGGATTTCGATCCCTCGAGCTCGACGTCGAGTGATATATCCTCGTTGCCTTTTGGTGTTCAAACCGCGAGCCTGCAATCCTGGGATCGAAGGATTTTGGAAATGTTCCTGTTTTTTGTTCACTCATTTGTTCACTCATTTTCTCAATTTGTTTAAATGAAGGCCATCGGTGGACCGGGACGGTCAAGCCCGTACCGCCCGCGCGCCGCGCTCGGATCGACTTACGGAATACGGCTGATGGAATTATATATTGGTATGATGATGATGATGATGATGATGATGATTATGATTATGATTATGATTATCAAACAATTAAGAATATCGTAACATGACACATGATTAGTCTTATCTGTCAACTTAGTATTCGTTCTATGCCATTGTTGCAGACTTAGCGTTAGTTGTACTATACTTCTCCAGAAAAAAAGTTGCAGCCCGCGGTGAGCGTTACTTTTTTCCAAAGAAACGTATTTTTCAATTCAAAGAAAATCATCTCACTTTTTTGTTTCATACTGTGTTTTAGGGATTCAGAAATGGCTTCTACCTTTTTCGCTCTGCCGAAACGTCTTTCAACTAACGGCACAACCAACTTCTCCAGATGAATATAGGATTTTGCATGGACTCAAGGCCACGCTAATGATGTTCATTATTATGGCGCACATCGCGCTGTTTCGATGTGGGAAGGGGCCTTTAGTCAACTGGAGCTACACAGAGGACGTGAGTAATAATTGGATTGACACACGTACACACCAAATCACCGTGCGGGAAGTACACAAATACCCATAAATTTTGATTATTATTAACCCCCTGTGGCATAAATTAATTTTAAATATCAGTTTCTGGAGGACATTATTCTATTTTGGAGCTTTCATAAAAAACATAGAGGACCATATTTTTTCAAAATTTTAAAATTTTGGGAATCATTTCATAAAAAAAAGAAAAAACTAATGAAAATTTGCTAAATCATGCCACAGGGGCAAGATTCAATTTTAAAGACCCCACAAATACATTGTTACGAATTCGTAACGCTATGCCATACACGATTAATCAAAGAAGTAATGCAATATCCGATAGTAATTAGAGGTAAGGCAGTGAAAATCTTTAAGATTGTCGTTCTCTATGGGTGACTATTTTTAAAAAATCTCAAGAATCAATATCCTCGAATCACAGTAACAAGTCTGTTTTTGCAACTTGTGTTTCTCTACGTTCCAAAAATTTTCTACGTACAAATAAACCGCTTTCATAGCGCTCTTAAACGCTCTGCGATACCCAGCCGCCAAAGTCCTCTATCCTCCCTTAGCTCTTCAGGGAGTTGGCACTCCCTCATTTCCTCTAAAATTAACCTCCTCTCACCGGGCGTACGGCGTCCCCTTTGTCTCCTCCAAGGAGGTACCGAATCAAGCATCTTCTTCAGCAGCCTTTCTTCCGTCACCCTATTAACATGACAATACCAGACAAGCTGTCTAGTCATGATGTCGAATATGTCGACAATGTCATTTTGACTCCCGTGATCGGACGCACTCTATCATTGCGGACACCAAAATTTTCTTTCTGGTCAAAATAGACGCACAACTAGACAAATTTCACTCATCCGCAAAACTCTTAACATCATTGTTTTCTGTTCTGTATTTCAGTTGGTCACGACCGTTACTTACAAAATGTGACCTTTTGCAGAAAATGGCGCGCTCCAGCATAACATATATAATCGGAGGACTTCTCCCGGACGTGTTTTTCTGTATGACAGGATTTACAGTCTGCCAATCAATGCTCAATCAGCTGGAAAAGGGCTCTTTTAATGTTCGCACCCACATCGCAAATAAATTGCTGAGGTATGATACGCATTATTGAGACATACTAATTCATTGAATCCATCACTGTTTTGAATTAAATCAATATCAGAGAAGATCACGAAAAGATTTTAAAAATTTTGGTTGATCGATGTACGCAAAACGCAGCTATATCACCACAAAATAAGTGTTTTCTGTAGGTGATATAACTACATTTTTATTTACGTTCTCAATTACTACCTTGAAAGAAAAAGTTTGCGGTCGGTTACGATGAAAATTTTGCTCCTTTAAGTATCAAAAAATCCTCAAATTATGATTTTAATATCTTCACATTCACTTGCCCGATCTTGATGGAAATCATAATGGTAATATCAAATGAATTTTCTCACTCATGTCAAAATCCCCCTCTCGACTAATTAGAATTTCGATAGAGATGAGTTCCATAAACGGGTCCACTTCATAAACGAGATGATATAGTCTCTCCTCTGATGTAAGGGCGTATCTCCTTCACCACATGAGCCGTGGAATGCATGTAGTTATACGGAGTACAGAGATCACGAAGAAATTGACATACGTCCTTACGTCAGAGGAGCGAAAATATGTACCAAAACTTAACCATATACGTTTTACGTTCAAGGTTAGACATGCTATAATATTACTCGTGGACATATATGTGCCAGCGAGTAAACTTGCCATCGACTTTGGAGAATAAAGAAACTTTTTGGTGTAGCTACTTACAGGTAGCTCATTAACTCAAGAAATCTTAAGCACAATTATTCCTTGAATATTTTTGTGTTTTTCGTTTTCAAAAGTCATCTTGTTGATGTTGGAAATTGTAATTTAGGAGTGATCATTGTATCACGAGGATCTATTCGTTCCAGGGTCCTACCGCCGTACATATTCGTCATAGCGTGCATGATTTTCGTCCTACCGTACCTGGGTAGCGGACCCATATGGAGAACTTTTATTGAGCCAGAGGTGGAGTTTTGTCGAAATAATTGGTGGCTCAATCTGCTCTTCGTTAATAACTATTTTAGAATAGGCGAGTGGGTAAGTTTATGCATTAACTTATGACCTAAAAAATCGCCCCAAAAAAACAAAGTCTGAAAAATGTTTATGCAGCCAAATAAGTAATTTTGTTCATATTTCATTTACTTCCGGGGAAGTCGGTATGACTCATGCAGCTCATTACATACAATTTTTTGCTACGTCTGTACTTAGAATTTTATGAACTCGTGTATAACATAAATTTAAAATAAACGTAAAAGAGAATTTGCAGGTGTCTGAAATTTGACAAATTTCGTGTTTAAGTGGAAACTACTGAGTGAACTGAACACGAGGATATTCTTGGTTCATGAATTGAAGAATTATTGGAGTAGATATGACAAAATTATTTAATCTGCCAGAATACGTGTGTTTAAACGGGAAATGCCGCCAGATGACATCACAAGGCGGTGCATTTTCTCACTTTTTTTAAAGTCTATTTTTATACTATTTTTCATATCACAAAAAAAAATATAAAAAATAATGTGAAATCGGCTCTTTCAGTACTCTCAGATGAAGCAATAAAAAATGTGCATGCAAATTTTCCATTTTGAACAATTAATTTGCCGGCGAGTGTCTGTATTGAGTCTACATTTAGTAAAAAAAAGTATTTTAATTTCGTGATGGGTAAGCTTCTATTGATTTTTGAAGACTTTTTTATCTTCAGTTTTTTATTTATGTTTCTCAAGTCTTACAGTGGAATGTTATTATTGCCCAAAAACTGTTTGTAATTGTGCATGTTTGCGTCTGAGACCGTATCGATTCATTTGGGACCCAAAGTTAATTTTTCGATTTCCTATTAGCTCCATTTAAACTATCGTACTTTATTACGTAGAATTTTAAACACGGTGACTGACAGGGATAAAGCTCCAACGAGCAGCAGAATATTATTTATCTACTTATAATTTACCCGAAATTACTTTACTAACGCGCATCACTCTGTGTTTCAGTGTCTGCCCCAATCTTACTACATTGCTGCTGACATGCACTTTTTCATAGTAGGTTCCTTAATAGTGTATCTTTGCTGGCGGTGGGCACCATACAAATTGGTAATATTGGGTTCTGCGCTCTTCCTAACTTTTTTACTGCCTTTTTTGACCGTTTTCCGGAATGAGTATAATGGATTCCTAAGATTAGACTACGAGTAAGTTGAACGTAAGTTGGTTAGGAAGTAGTATTTAAGTAATTTCTGCATCTCAATCAGTGGTTACTGACTACGTCTTGAACCATTTAGACAGTCAAAATCTTATGATTTTTCCAATCATTTCATCGCAAAAAAGCACAGTGAAGCTGGTGAGAGAATAATAGGAAAATAAAATACTTCTGCGTATTCTGCTATATCAGAGCGGAACGCCTAGATTCAGACATGATTTCAAAAGTGAAGATTTTTCTCACACAGTGCTGTGATAGTTACGTAAGTTACCAGTTACTAATACGTAAAGCAAAATAATTGAAACCATACTACGGATAAGTGACATTTAGTGACTTGGCAGTTTCGAAACATTGAAAAGCAAAGTGCCTATTCGTAAAACGAGTGAATCTCCTGCAGTTTTTCATGCATTTTTATAAATATATTTATTTGGTTACTAAGCTACGCATTCCACTTTAGGTATTTTCTGCAAAATGATAATACAAATTCACTCAAATATCGGTACCTAATGCAAAGTTTTGAAGTGCTAACTTCGGCGAATTCTGATCACTGTGCTGTTTAATCTTTTTAAAAGTTTAGATAATTTACTGATTCAGTAGTACTGCTTTATTAGCCACCTATTTTTGCAACTTATATACTTTATGACTTATTATTTATCCTATGCCTTCCATATCGCTTTCAGATTCTTGACAGATCAATTTAGGAAGCAACCGGAGGTTCAACATGTCTACATGAAGAGCCATTGTCGATCTGGTGGATACATCGTTGGCATAACAGCAGCATTTGTCTTGAGGCACTTCAAAAAAACTGACTGCAAATTGTCAAAGGTAAGAACTCTGGCAGTTTACAGTAATAAACATGTTAGGATAGTTTATGTCGGAATTGAAGTGTAATGCGTAGTAAGTCAAGCCACGTGACTTTATTTGAAGGATATCACGTGATTTCAAGGAAGATTACTTAGGATAGGACATGGCGGCTTTAAGAGGAAACATAAATATTAGTGGCGTGGCGAAGGCGTGCTTTGCGATAAATCGATTGATCTGCTATTTGACCCTATGAAAAAGGATCGGTTTACAGAGAGTTCAAAACGAACTGCTTAATAATCGATACTTTACCATCGTTTCAAATGGGGGAATATCGATAATCGATCGTTCACGTCTTGCCACTGATAAATATCGATGGTGAAACTCCCAAACCACGTATCTCGATGGCTGTGTTTAAAAATATATATTCCTCTTTTATTTCTGTACAAGAGAACACATCAACATAATTCCTTACAGTTGTCTCAAAATTTGCCTCAGGCATAGAAGAAAAACCATGGAAGTTTTTATGGATTGACGTTGAGTAGTCCTCCGTGTAAAAAATAAACTATGACAGGAAGTATGCGACGTCGGAAATTAAGATACGTGGTTTGAAAGTCTCAACATCGATATCCTAGTAAAAGGTAGGATACTAATATGATTTCCCTTGAAAATTATACGCATGATGCAATTGATGCGCAGAAGTCAGGGCGCGAATATTTTAAGGACACTATCATGTGTGAATACCCGTGGAGAAGGAGGCTCGCGTACAAATGCACTCCATTTTGATTA
The DNA here is from genome assembly GCF_918797505.1 of Bemisia tabaci. Lineage (NCBI taxonomy): Eukaryota > Metazoa > Arthropoda > Insecta > Hemiptera > Aleyrodidae > Bemisia > Bemisia tabaci. Next base: position 38,476,551 of record NC_092795.1, read on the forward strand.
TTTTGATATACACGAGTTTGTGTGTCTTTTTAAAGGATGGTACCCCCACCATGATTTAATTTAAAACCTGGCGTTCCAGCAGAACTTAATACTTTTCTTTACCTAAATGAAAAATGTATGTAACAGACGATCCTTAGATATGTGTGATAATTATAAACCAAGACAGTTATCACGAATCAATATTATTTTTATTATTATTAGTTTACAATAATCATAAAACCGGGACAGTATCAAGGCAAAATATCATCATTAATATAAACTTCGAAGGATTCTGCCTTTTTCTATTTCACTCGAGGGGAAGTGTCCCCTCCCGGACTCTCTTCCCCACCCGGTGACTGACGCTGCGCTGTGCTGAACGGTTCAGCCTGAACCTTTCCCCTACGTCTGACCGTTCCCCACTCCTCTGTCAATCGAACCATATGCCACCGCTTACGTATTGTCGCTCGCCCACCCAGGTACCTACCGGCCAGCGGTCAGTTGATGATAAATCTCGCTCATGCTCCTACGCAGCTACGCATTGATTACCTACGCCAGCGAATATTTATTCGACGGTATTTTTTCTCTGTTCTACTGTGATTTCCTTGGTTCTCTACTGTGTTTGACTGTGTTGAAATTTATATTAATACTCACACGGAGAAAAAACTTCGTGCATGGGACCCGACGTTGAGATCATATGAATCTCTTAAAACTTGAGGTCCAGCTGCCGAAATTCGGGTCAGAAATCTGAAACACTTCGGTATGCACCGAGTACTTCAGATGTGTGACCTGAAACCTTCGGTATATACCGAACTACTTCAATTGTCTGACCCGAACTTCGGCAGATGGACCTTAACTTTTCGGATGCGTGATCCGGAAACTTCAGAGATCCATATGATCTCAGCTTCGGGTTCCATGCACAAATTTTTTTTCTCCGTGTTTCCTTTTAGGGGACGCAACTAAAATTTCAGTAAATTTTTTCAGAAAAGTAAAAAAAGTGGCTAACAATGGTTCCTCACCTTCTCGTGGTGTTGGCTGTTTTACTAAGTGGGAACCGTCCATAAGATATAGTCTATTTCTTGCCCTGCCATTATTATTCTACAAGTTAATTGTGGAATGAGAATTTCATAATGTTTTCTATGAAATCTTCAAAATATAGTGATAAAAAATTTGCAACTACTACAAAATCGGCTCGCGAAGCGAGCCGAATGTCACTCGCGCAGCAAGTGACCGGGGGTCCAGGGGGCGTAGCCCCCGGCTAGGCGTGACGGGCGCGCGAAGCGCGCCCAGAACGGCTAGTTCTGAATAAAGTTATATTCGTCACGGTACCAAAACGTGCACATTGTTTTACCCTATACCATTTTATATTGCAAAATATTACTGATGTCATTTCGAGCCTTTGCTGAATGTTAGACATTATGGTGCTTGTATAAAAAATAAAACTGATCGGTTAGTCACACATAAACCACAAGGTCAAGATTGTGTACGGCTGGTTGCAGGGCATGTCGTGGGCAGGCGTTTTGGTCGCTGTCTGCATCCTCTTTGGAACGCTGCTCGTAAAATACGTACTGTACAACTCATCGCCAAGCCTAATGATCCGCGCTATCCACACTGGATTGAGCACTCAGCTAATTGGCGGCGCATTCATGATTGTCATCGTCATCCAAATAACCTCCGATCTCGGTAAATGAAAAATTATCTCATTATATGTATGTATTAAGTCTTACCGTCCCAGCTCTTGGTAGTCAGGTACTGAGGCTAAAAATTAGGCCAGCCGTAATTAAACAGTCATTATGGCACGAATTAATTCATGTTTACGAAAATGTATGTACCTATGTAATGACTCCATAGTATTCACAGAGCAATTGTGGCTATTCCCTAGAATTAAGGGGAAATTCAAATTCAAAGTACCAATGGTAATGTCATGAGTTATTCATTACTCTTCAAACTTCCTTCAAATCATTTTTACTCTTAATTTCAGGAGCTTGGAACAAAATATTGTTCACTCAAGACGTGTTTATACCGTTTAGTAGGATTACATACTGGTTATACCTTCTTAACGTCCCCATCGTTATGGCCCTGATTGGTTCCCTGAAGACACCCATACACATGACTTACGAAGAGACGGTGAGATTTTTTGCGCTTGAAAATTACTCTTTTTTTCAATTTATGAGGGTATAACGTTTAATTGTATGTGCATGATGAAACCCCCCCCCCCCCCCCCCAAAAAAAATAAATAAATAAATAAATAAATCATGATTCATAACTTAAATTATAAACAGAGGAAAATGATGATATGAGTAAGAGTGCGAGTCAGTTTCATCAGATCGGTGATTATCTAGGCCTACAAAGTATCTCGTCCTGAGTTGGTTGTGGCACCTAGATTCAATTATTCGTGCTACACGGATGAGCGTGCTGCATGTTCACATTTGAAGGCACTCTCGCTTCTCTCACCTCCTCAGGCACACACGGGATTCGTCAGTTGTAGCACTCTAATAACGGAGTACCTATGCAGAAATATTATTGCCATCTCAATAATTTCTTACAAAAAAACGTTTCACCCTCTGACTGGTCAACGAATTTCAGGCTTTCATGGAATTTCTGATAACTTTTGAAAAATTCCTAAACAAAATTTGATGGATATTTTTGTCGAGAGTCATCCTCTTTCTCTTAACCTCATTCAAAGTCCTCTCCGGAATTTTAGGAAGGTGAGATGACATGAAAGATAAGAAAAGAAATTCTATGTGAGCACAATATTCTAAGCCATTTTATAGACTTTTTTGGTTTATTCTAGGGTTTTTTGGGCCGACATCTGGGAGACTTCTTTCCTATCTACGCTTTCGCAATATATGGCTATTTAACAATTGAAGCGCCAATTACTCACCTGAAACCAAAAATTCTGCGATTCATCTCAGGATCTCCGTCCCCAACCGATAAAAAGAACCAATGACATTGATGTTTGTTTTTCGTTTTTCCTAATAAAATTTATTGTAGATGTTCATTTTTTGTGAAATTCATGGACAGTTTTTGACATTGCATTGTTATTTAGTCGTGACAGCTTCCGTTCTATTCTCGCCGGATTCTAAGGTATGTGAGTGCACACTTATTTTCCCTCGAATTTCATCATAAAACACTGTCTTGGGTTCAAAATTGAGAAGCGTGCTCCTTTTAACTTTTCCAAGTCCGGTTTTTGGAAGCTCTGTGAGGAAAACGATACCACCTATAAGCTGCTTAAAAGGAGCCACCATCTCTGCGAAAATGAAATCGGAATACAAGTTATTCACTATCGGTTAATTATAAAAAAAATCTTATTCATTTTCGACAAAATTCACAGCCACAAGCCTTAAATAAGAGAAACACATTCGAGAGAAACTCAAGAGGACAAAATTGAGCCGATTGTTTAAGTCTCGTAATTGTATCTATCCTTTTCTTTCGCAAGATGTTTTGGAGACCTCAATAGTTTTATCTCTTGATTTAGACGAAAAATATTTGAATACTCTAAGAGATGCACTCACAGGACCGTCCATAAATCACATGAGACATCTAATGGGCTGGAGGACGGATGAGGAGGATTTCTACTAGTGCCTCGCAAAATTAGGAAGGAATTGGGAATTATTCTCGCGAGGGAGAGAAACAATACTTGCTCCGTTTGAAAAGTTTGAAAAGTATTCCATTAAGCTCAAAAAAAAAATTGAAAATTTTTCTGAGCTTAATTGAAAACTACATCGTCTAAATATTTCCAGATAACTTCTTCTCTGAAAACACCTGTTTTTGTTTTTTAGTTGTTAATGGAGCTTAATTCAATTAAAATAACTTGACTACATGAATTATATAATACAATATCGATCTGTTTTAATATAATTCCAGCAAGTTTGTCTTTCTCAAATGAATAGATGATGATTGGATGGAGGGGGGGGGGGAGGTCAAGATTTACCTTACGAGTGTCTTAATAAATTTATGGCTATCCCGCAAAGTCGTAAAATGAAAAAGTCAACACAAGCTGAAGCTTGAGTTTCAAGTTCAATGACTGATCCTTCTCGCCCGCACAGTCAATATTTATGGCGAATTGATTGAGCTACAAATACTCATATGTTCACGTATCGATGGTGATCAACGACTGATAAGTGTAGTAAACACATTTACCTTTCATATAATCATGGATGTCTTGTGCAATGACCTTAGAATGATCAAGAGGAACAATAAACGCTCTAGGCACCTCTCCAAATATCTCATGAGGTACCCCAATTACTGCAGCCTCTTTAACATCCGGGTGAGAGATCAAAACTGTTTCCAGTTCACAAGGTGAAATCTGAAAAGTCCGTCAAAATCTATATTGCTTCAATTATGTATTTAGTACCAATCATTTAAAATCAAATAGCCAGTGGAGCAACTCATCAGTTGTCAGGATAATGCATCTTTAAAAACCTATACAGTCTTGAGAGGCAACCGTGAGTAATAGCCATACGGTTATAGGAGATTTCGTCAACGATTTTTTGTCCGCGCACCTGTTTTTCCAGTAATTTACGTCCACGCGTTTTTTCGGCACGGGAGTTTTGGTCCACGTGCCAGTTGAGACCCAAAGTTAATTGGCCCACATGTAAATACAAACGGCAATTGCTCACGACTTTTTTGGATGAAAATGTAAAATGTCTTGGAAGAATGAGGGTTTGCTTGTTTTTTTTTGTTTTGTCTGTTTGGTCCAAAGGAGAATAATATAATAGTTGAGGGTTTTGGTAAAAATGGGGGAGCGTCAATATTCCATGAGACAAAATTCACTAAAACTCTCTACACCTCTTTGGTGTAACAGGACTTAATTATCTCTCAAGAATTTCCCACCTTGTTATACCTGAACCGGATGAACCTCTATGTTTGCCTCAGCTGAAGGTTCTTATAGATTTTTCCAGTGTACGATACGTATGTATCTTGATTTATTTTGCGAGGAAAGATCTGTGCTATTAAAGGGTGCCTCTCATTCTTAATACGTTCAATTTCGTATAATACTGTACAACACCTCTGTTGTGAAATAGTTACTTCAGGCGCCGCCGCACGGCGGGCGGGCGGCCAGCGCGAAACGCGCCTACAAACCTAAGTGGATACTTCAAGCATTGTGCAATGCGAGAAGTATCCACTTAGGTTTGTAGGCGCCAGTGAGCCTCTCGCGCTGGTAGCACGCCGCTCCGCTCTGTTAGGCTTCAATATTTATACTCGCATAGTCAGCGTTTTTTAACTCATGATTTTGAAATGTTTGCACACGCTGCATTGATTATTCTCATTTACATTGAGGGGGAAAAATATGTGTCAATTTATCAAAGGAGAATAATAATATAATGTGTTTTTTTTAAATATTGGTGGTTCCGTGTCAATTTTAATTATTTCCAAAGCTTTTTAATTTTTTCTTTTATTTAAATTGTGCTTTCATCGTGCTGCAGCGAGGTGTGCGCGCAACCAAACGCTCAAAATTTGACGTATTTAACTCTAAAAGATCGATGTACAAATGGGTTAAAACTCCGTGCTTCTTGGTTTTTTCCCCTCTTTTATTCATTTTTGCAGTTTCTGTCGGCACAACTACACCTTATTGAGATTAATGTCGCTTGGAAAAGGTTGTACAAATATTTGTCACGTTTTAAAAATATATATGTTTTCAAAATGAAGTAATAATTTCGTATGGAAAATATTAAAAAAATAAAAAAAGTACCTATACATATATAAGGTATATTGTACATCGAATATTTTAAGGATAGAAATAAAACCAAATATTCACCAATGACAATTTAAAAAGATGATTAAAAAGGAGAAAGTAATAAAATTTCCTTTAGAAAATGAGCAACCATAACAATACCTCCTTCTCTCTCAATTTCTCATTTCGATATTGTCAATATAATTTTACATACTGACTAAAATATAACGCTTGAACCAAGTCACCGTTGCTTATTTTACGTGCGGGCGTGAACCACTGGACAAAAAAGAAGCGCGGACAAAAAATCGTTGACAAATTGTCCTGAAACCAGCCATACTGAAGGAGAATAGCTGAACAAACTTGTGATGACAAGATTTTGTGGCCAAACGATCCATTGGGTAAAACATATCATGCTTGATTTAAGCTCTGTAACTTTATTTTTGTGTAAAGAGATATATTTCACAGAATTCCGTGATTTTTCTACCATCAATAAGTATATATCTATACCTATTGGAACTACAGGATATTACATGCTGTAATATTCTAGATTTGCGCTCACCAACATCAAATTTTGAAATTTTGATCAAGACCAAAATTCCATTGCTCCGAGGAGCTAGTCGGGGGTACGGCCGCGTAGTAACCGGATAATGCCTTTCTTTCACCGTTGCTTTATTTCTTCAAATCCTCGATTAAACTAATTTGATATGTGTATGTGGCCAAAATTCCCTATACAAGTCATTTGAATTCTAATTCCAGATTACAAAAAATGTATACAGTCATTAAGTCAGCAAATTGAATTAATTGATCCTACATTATCTTCCTCAGACGGAATAAGCAAAAAAAAGTTTAGCGAATCGCTGTTTTCTTTTTCTGATGCGGCGTTAATATACGAGGGGCGTTCGTACAGTAAGTATATATCTTTATTTTCTCCGGAACTAATGAAGATAAATTAAAACGGTAAGAAGTGTTTTAACCGTCATACTTTCAGCTTTTCAAAAAACCTTCGTTTTTTAAATTTGGTCCACCCGTTCGCGAGTGACGTCATTTTTCCCGCGCCCAAAATATTCGAGCGCGGCGGAGCTCCTCAGACGAATACATGTTTTGGCTCCGGGATTTTGGGTCGCTCAAGGAATATTGCTGATCGATTTCTTAGGAAGAGGAAAAACGATCGATGCCGCAAAATATTGTGAAGTTTTGAAAAAACTTAATTCAGCGATCAAGCGAAAACGGCCCGATCTTTTGTCTCGTCAAGTTTTGTTCCTTCAAGACAACGCTAGGCCTCATGTGGCTCATGTGACTAGAGACTTGTTCGCCTCATTCAAATGGGACCTTTTTCCTCATCCATCGTACTCACCGAACCTTGCTCCATGCGATTTTCATCTTTTTCCTACGTTAAAGAAGAGCTTGGGTAGCCGAAAGTTCTCCACCGACGCAGAGTTGCAAGAGGCTGTAAAAAAAATGGTTCCAACGACAGGATATGCACAATTTTTTGAAGATTGAATCCACAAACTGCTAACATATAATCAGAAATGTGTTCAACTGGGTGGAGATCATGTCGAAAAGCAAGGTAAGACAATTCAAAGCCTGAAAGTTTCACATATTTATCCAATTAATGGTGTTACAACCTTTTTTAAAGTGAAAACGTGCGTACTCACTCGTCTGAGGAACTCCGCCGCGTTCGAATATTTTGGACACGCGGTGACGAGAGATGGGCGCGGGAAAAATGACGTCACTCGCGAACGGGTGGACCAATTTAAAAAACGAAGGTTTTTTGAAAAGCTGAAAGTATGACGGTTAAAACACTTCTTACCGTTTTAATTTATCTTCATTAGTTCCGGAGAAAATAAAGATATATACTTACTTTACGAACGCCCCTCGTACAATCAAAGGAAGAAGATTTTTTCAATTTAAAATATTTAAAAAATTTAAACTCGCGTTTACCTGTTGTCCTTGATATTTAATGATATTTTTCATCCTGTCAACATAGTAAAAACAGCCAGCTTCATCGAGAGAACCAAGATCACCCGACCGCACCCAGCCACCAGAGCAAAAGATCTCAGCTGTGGCTTCGGGGTCATTCACATAGCCTTTAGCCACCATTGGACCCTTGAAGCACACCTCGCCTACTTTATTTATGGGTAAATCATCCCCACTGTCCTTATCGATTATCTAAAACATTGATAAGATGGCCAGAATCAAAGGAGTCATGACATAAAATTAAATGTAGGGACAAACAAAGAGCCTTTACTAGCCTCTTGACGTGGAGGAACTTCTATTTTCGGAGCTTTACCTCTCAACCCTGATAATTTCCTACTTAGAATTGTAGAGTAACGCTCTGGATAACGATTTTAGCAAGCAACTAATGCGATGTTTAATTAAAATGAAGCACTGTTGACGCTGACACTGTTGATGAAATGAGTGTACTGCTGTTTAACTCGGAGTTTAGCAGGCAACAAGGATATGAAAAAAATTGTTGCAATTCATGAAAAATACGTATCAAATCCCCAAGTAAAGGTTCCTTCCATTAATATTTGTAGATTAGAATAAAAGACAATCAATGAAAAGGGAGATATCTCTACTTCGCTCTAATTTTACATGCTCCTCCTAAAACTTTTAATTCTTTGAAGAGGACATTGTCTACTATACAGTAATTTCCCTATACTAGAAATGTAAGTCCATTGTGCTAAAGGATATCCTTTGAAGTTCAATATAAAAGAAAATTCAGACAATGTCCTAAAATACCCGTGAACTGTACAATAACACGTTCGCTCTGCTCTTTTTGCCTTTGGCTGTTTTTAATATTCCTATCTGTACCTTTTGATATTACTACTTTATTTTTAGCTTTTTAAGTATAAAGGGCTTAAGCTTCTAATGTTCAATGATATTCATCGTTATGAAATACGGATTCGCACAAACGTACTTCTTTCATTTTGAAAAAAAAAATATATATATATTCCTGTGCTAGCAAGGATACGCAGAGAGCGTGCGTGCTCACTTCGTACCCACATGACGGAGTTTTAATAGTAGCACCTACATGCAACTAACTGTTCGTGCTCGATGGACGTCCGCGTTGCATACTCAGAAAAGTTAAGGCGATCTGGCGTTCTTGGCCTACATCTCGGTGCGGCCAGTCGGGTTTGACGTCGCCGGCAAGATTTTGGGCCAATGAAGGAGTACATTGGGCACTCTGCCCAGAGAAAACATATCATTGGCTAAAGTGCAACGCCACGTATTTTCATTGTGGCGTTTCAAAATCTCCATTCTTAGTTTACTTTTTGAGGAGGAACAAGTCAGCAGCTTTTGCCTCACCCCCTTACGTTCTCTAGAAAGTTAACTAATGCATATGGTCTTTAAAACATATTGTTCCTGACTCTATGTCACCAAACGGTTCTCACTTCGTCTCACTCAATGATTTTGAGTCATCAAACTTACCTTGCATTGCATCGTTTCGACAATTTTTCCAATGCACCCCGGTTTCTGGCGCTCGAATTCCCCGAAGGCTACGATGAAAGTTGCCTCGGTGAGGCCATACGCTTTGTAAATTCGAACCGGTTGGTGAAACTTCTTTTTGAGCTTCTCATGAGCCTCTTCGCAAATGGGGGCCGCTGCCACCCAAATTTGCCGCACTGATCGCAGGTCCTCGAAGTTGACTATGTCTGATTTCAACAGGGACAAGGAGAGAGATGGCACTATGTGCAAATGGCTCACCTGCAAAAAGTTTGGAAATGATCTAATACTAGTTAAATTCATAAATTCTGATAAGATGTTAGTAAGAGAATCAATTATTAAGTGACAATAAGTACATAAGATCATCAGAACAGCTATAAGATCGCTGTCGATTAGTCAGGCATGTGGATTGTACTGGAATAGGAAGTACATTTTGCCTGTTTTAGAGGAATGGATTGCGTTTATATATACATTATGATAAAAAATTATTTGATTAATTTCAATAATAATTTGTCTAGTTTCTTTAAGCTCTTCCAAATTCTTCTTGTGCAATTTTCTTGTTAGGAAAAAGTGTCTACGGATCTGGTTGTCTCCCTGGAAACTTTAAAACCACCTAGTGCGACACACTCACAAACTTTGCCAAAACTTTGGTGTCGTGTAAGGATATAGGGCGAATGGGATCTAAAAGTTACTGATGATGCATAGTCACTGAAAGCCGTCTAAAAGCAGATCAAGAAAATTAATACATCAAACAGAAGTTATGCACGCGTATAAATGACTAACCGTTATCTCCCTTGATTTAAGAGAGAAATTTGAATCAGTAACAGAAATTTTAAAACTCTTCAAGAAACTAAATTTAAAAATTTAAAATTGCCTAGTCCCCGACGTAAATAGCCTAGATGCTGATCGTCGTTAAATAAAATTAACTAACTAACTTAAACGATATATTTAAATTATTACTGTTTTTAGTGATTAAGTAGACCTCGAGTCATCCATTAAAACTTGTAGTTTCGCTTATTTTCTATGTCCTCATGCAATTGCTCAGAAGGATCCTTCGTAATTCTTCCATTCTCTACGGTCCTGATTCAACTCATAATCATATAGAGCGTAATTTGGCTACTTATCTTAGCTGAAGTTAAATATTTTGAAAAACCAACTCACTGAGAATTCTTTAATTATATTGATCCACCTGAGGAATGAGAAACTTGTCATGTTTACCAATACCGCGCCCTCGCACAAGCACATGACCATGGTGATCAGACCATAGGCATGGCGGAAAGGCATTAAACCAAGAGCTACTGCACTTTTTTCAACGAATAGATGACTGAAAATAATAATAAATGCAAGAATTTTTACAGGAAAGAGATATCAAGAACACAAACAGACATTACGGAGAAGCTCTGAATAGTGAATTCCACAATTACCGTACGATGAAAGGTATTAAACGGTTTTTTTAACAGGTGATTATTTTTACCTACTTATTAGTGAAACGATATCGGAAGCCAGATATCTCGGTTTTGATGCCACAGTTTTTTCAACACATTCGATTCAATAAAAAGAGACTGGCCGTTTTTATCGTAAAATTGTATTACTTTTCTTCAATGTAATCATCAATTCAATTAAAAAATTTTATCTAAGAGAAAAATTTTTGGTAAAATGTCCATATATCTGTCAATATCCGTTAATTTTCTCTTGAAAAAAATGAATCAATAGCAGAAATTTTGGAACTTTGCAGTCAAGATACCTGTTCTTTTAGTTTTATTGTAGCAATTTTGGGCTCAAAGGCTGAGAGATTATGTCATTTTTGTCGAATTTAAAAGCACATGATGATCATGGTAGGATAAGACAAGCATTGTTTTTAAAATTACTCGCTCTTGAATTAAAGAAGTAAAACTCAGATATTTTCCAATATAACCCAGATCAATACTAAGAATCTCGAATCAAAATGTATCACCGTCTACGGAATATAGGAGAAAATGCAGTTCATGCTATATTAAAGTTACTAAATGTTTTTCCATTGAATTTGAATTTGGAGTCATTTTTTCAAATATATCCAAGTTATACCAAAGAGCTTCCACAAACCACATTGCAGGCTCACGCCAACACTGCCGTGCTAAGGAAGAATGTGAACATATGAACATTCGAGAGTTGCCAAATTTCCCTTGATAGAACATGTATTTGTGACAAGATTCATGCATATTTTTCCTTGAAATGTTCAAATATTTTACATTAAATTGCGTATAGAATTGTCTGAAAATGCTGGAAAATAATATTCACAATTTTCCCAGTAAATTCGGTTTTTATCGAAGGAAACTTGGCAACGTCTGAAGGTTCATATGGCGTTCTTCCTTAGCACGGCAGAACAGCAGTTCTAAATATTTTTTGGCCAACAAATTAAATTGTTACAAATTATTGAGAATCAATTCTTTTATTCCGTAAGAAACTTCCACACTTCCTCACACAATCATTAAATTTTAACTTCATGAAATATTACCGTTTTTTCAGAGCCGTTATAATATTACCATGCGTAAGCATGACGCATTTTGGTAGACCTGTGGTCCCGCTTGAGGTCAGAATGAGAGCAATATCATCAGGGATATTGCTAGATTTGTCTCGCGCAGCTACATTTTGTGTCTCATTCTGCACAGTTGGTTTCACCTGCAGACTTTGATCAAAATGGTCGTCTTCTTTTAGGTCTTTCAGCGCATCTTCTAATGTAATCGCTCCATCACTACAATGTGTCTTTTCTTCTCCAAATTCTAATACATACTTTACTGCGGATATTTTTGGACAGGCCAATCTTTTTAGTTTACCTTTTTGCATCAGTAAACACTCGACGGGAGTAATGTCAAGAGCATGGATTAGCTCATCTGTAAATAACAAAACTACAAAAACCCTCAAAAACATTTTCGGGCAAAAAATCCGGTCGAGGAAATTGACGTGTTACATCTTATTAACCAAAAAAAATTCCCTTTCACCCCTCCAAGAAGGTTGATAAAACCAAGTAAGTAACTATGAGATGGCAAAAAGCTCTCTTTTAAATTCTCAGGGTCCATCAAGGCCACATATGTCCAAAAACTTACTCTATATGGTTTAAAAAAAAGAAACAAAAAATAATCCCTTAACAATAAGAAAATTTTAAAAAAAAAAAACAAAAACAAAAACCGATTATGTGGTTCACAGATATGTACATAAATCCTTCGAATGAACTTGAAATCACAAAATCGGTCGAGAAAATTTAAATGAATTTTCTCCTTCAATTATGAGTTCCACAACAAGCACGACTCGCTTGAAGCTTACCATACACGAGCCGCAAGAAACTAATTTCTTCTTTCTTACCTACTGATTGTGAGGAGAGCGGGAGCATTTACTTTTTCCTTCATTTATACAGGATGCAACAAGCATGACTCTTGCGTTTGCAGAAACCCTTTCATTAAGGAGATCGCGAGAGCCTTTACCGCGTTCATTTCCAAAAGGGATTACTCCAGAATTTCATGCATTTTAATAATTTAAACGATTCATCTGTTCTTCTCTTCTCTCCTTCTGTCCATTGACAGAGATACACAATTTTTCCGACTCACTGACGCGACCGGCTCGATGCTCTCAGTGAAACGATGCCTTTTTATCCCTGACGCCAGCTTCAGTTTTACCAGTGGACCCATTTTACCACATAGGTACATTTCAGACTCTTTCGATTAACTTCGCTGCATCTAAATCATGGTTGCTTTTACTGTAAGCTTACCATATGATTTGGATGGTGAGAAGGCTAAAAGTTTTCGTTTACTTTTCCTTTTTTTCATTTTCACGAAATGGGTCCCATTTGACAAGAGGAGTTACTTAAAGAAATTGAATTAAGTTTCGATATAAGAAAACTCACACCCATGCTGTGTTGTGTTATTCTGATTTTTTTTTTTTTTTTTTTTTTATACCTTAGAGGTAATCCACACTTGTTTACGCATCGAGCCGGTCGCGTCAGTGAGTCGGAAAAATTGTGTATCTCTGTCAATGGACAGAAGGAGAGAAGAGAAGAACAGATGAATCGTTTAAATTATTAAAATGCATGAAATTCTGGAGTAATCCCTTTTGGAAATGAACGCGGTAAAGGCTCTCGCGATCTCCTTAATGAAAGGGTTTCTGCAAACGCAAGAGTCATGCTTGTTGCATCCTGTATAAATGAAGGAAAAAGTAAATGCTCCCGCTCTCCTCACAATCAGTAGGTAAGAAAGAAGAAATTAGTTTCTTGCGGCTCGTGTATGGTAAGCTTCAAGCGAGTCGTGCTTGTTGTGGAACTCATAATTGAAGGAGAAAATTCATTTAAATTTTCTCGACCGATTTTGTGATTTCAAGTTCATTCGAAGGATTTATGTACATATCTGTGAACCACATAATCGGTTTTTGTTTTTGTTTTTTTTTTTTAAAATTTTCTTATTGTTAAGGGATTATTTTTTGTTTCTTTTTTTTAAACCATATAGAGTAAGTTTTTGGACATATGTGGCCTTGATGGACCCTGAGAATTTAAAAGAGAGCTTTTTGCCATCTCATAGTTACTTACTTGGTTTTATCAACCTTCTTGGAGGGGTGAAAGGGAATTTTTTTTGGTTAATAAGATGTAACACGTCAATTTCCTCGACCGGATTTTTTGCCCGAAAATGTTTTTGAGGGTTTTTGTAGTTTATATCAGCTCGTTTTTGAATGGAGAAAGGTGTGGCCATAAAATATTAAGTAGGTACTATTGGCTATTTGAAAATCCTGAATGAATGGAAAGTAAACAACATCTGCTAAAGCACTAATACATTCAGCGGAAATTTTAATAGCACCCACTGACTTTGTGATCAGTCTGGAAATAGGTAGTTGAAAGTAGTGGGGCTACCTAAGGTAGTCAAATGTATCAGTACCTATTGGAAAGGCTCACAGGAAAAGGGTGACAGGGGAGGGGGAGGGGTTAAATAGCTATCGAGTTTTCATTTACCTGCGTGAGAAAATTAATGGAAAAAGAGTATAACTTATTGTCATAGGCATTACACTGCTAGCTTATTCCAAGTGATAAAATAATTTTGCTCATTTGTTTCAACTACACACATCATCCCTCTTAAGCGCACCTATGTTTGTATTAATGCTAGCAGCAAGTTTTTCGATACTGAATTTGATCACTCAGCAACCTATCAGATGATAATGGAAATTCATGAGAGCGTTGCCTTATAAATCATAGGTACTCTGTATGGAATGATGAATTATTCATGAAACAACCAGTGAATGAAGTAGTAGAGCACAAATTTTACCAAAATGAGTCTATTTGGTGTGGCATGACTTTAAACCAGCTAGGTATTTTCATGACTTTTGGGATTATTATTCTTTAGAGCATCCGAACATCCAAACTTTGTTCCTACAGACTCTAGGTACACCATACTCTAAGGAGCATTGTAAAAGAAAAATTGTCGATGATTGCAATGAAATGAGAAATATTTTCATTTCCCCTGAATACTTAATTTCTCATTGAAAATTTGGCAACAGGCATACTTATCGCATAAAATGATCTTCCTAACTTGAGGGTGCCAGCAGCCTGATTGTTGAAAGTTTGTGTTTGAAAGGTAGACACAGATGACATTGGTTAAAAGGTGGAGCGTTATTGATCAAATATGTCTTATCGCTGCTTTATCGTGCCTTTGTCTGGTGGAATGGACAACATACTGTCAGAAACTTAAGAGATGCCTTTAGCTTGTCTAGGGTTCCACCCATCAGAGGCACGACAAAACAGCGACAAGACATAGCGCCGACCAATCACGTACCGCCTTTTGACCTATGTCATCTATGTCTACCCGAGAAACACACAATTTCGACAATCAGGCTGCAGGTTCTGACAATGAATACCTATTAAGAGAATTTCTCACTGACCTTATTAAGTATCGGCCATTGCAAAAAAATACCTGCGCATGCAATGAAATAGCTTGTCTTTCTCTTGGATTCATTTAGAATAATATCGCTTCACCATAAAATTTGTCAAATCATATACTTGCCCACCTAGGTAGTGCCTTAAGTTATTTTAAAAAATGCAATAGCCACGAAGAAAGTATTTGGTCGTAATACAGGTATTTTTTGGGTAAAATATTGCAAAATTTACCTCTTAGTTTCCTTGAGTTTTTAAGGTTCACTGACAGACATCAACCGAAACGGCAATCTCTTGATAAGAGCATTTAGTTAATATATGGAAGGTGATATGCGAGCTTTCCATTTCTTCTCATAAATGATACCAATTGATCTAATCACATTCAGCCTTGGAAGATTAGCGGTGCAGAAACTAGGTAGGTCAATACTGAACTCCGAACACCTGATATTTTACGTGCACTGTTTCACTGGAGTAATTACATGCTGGGAGCTGAGCTTAGAAAGCACTCGCTAGGTCAAAATGGAATAATACTTCAGTAACACATCTAGTAATAAGTATAAATAGCAATAAGTGGGTGCAAACATAACCTTATGACTTGATGTAAACAAACACTCAATACGTGAATGACACAGAGGCTCCCTCTAGCAAACTGGTCCTCATTTAAAACAGAGAACTGAGATTAAATATCCATTAACAGGGTGGAGATTATCCCCTCACATAAGCAGCAAGAAAGAGGGGCGGCGATTTAAACAAAGCTTTCCATTCCGATTTAGGTGGGTATATCCTCTCACTTACTGGGGCTGATGCGATCAGGCAAGGCTCATAGACAAAGTAAGGATCATGAAGACATACTTCTGGCTGGATAAAAAGATAATTGTTAATATAATTGTATTCAGCCTTGATTGACACAATCGCACTTATTCCAATGGAACTAGGTAGGAACTGGGGGTGTAATTCGGTATTTGGACTGCTCGGAAAGTCGCTTTTGTACGGAGGAAGAATGGACGCACCCATTTCACACGGTAATCGATGCAAGAAAATGAAGCATTCATTGTGTTTTCATCATCAACTTATGAAATTATGAGAATAATACGAGTACATACCTTTCATTAAAGACCTTGTTACTAAAGTTGGGCAAAATGATGTTTCTAACAACTCCTGACGCAAAATCAAAGAGACTCAGAAGAAACCAATTTGAGCAAATGCTCACAGTCAAAGACCTTTGATTATGTGACATTCAGTTGACCTATGATTGAACTGTTCCGAAAAGGGATGGAATTGTGCCTCACATACTCAGGTACGCAAGCCGCGCGTAACAAGAACGGTAGAAGAGATAGGAGGATTCCAAGATAAATCATGAAGGAAACATGTTCTTAATGTAAATAACATACACTTCAGAGAAGCATAATCACTCCAGAGCACATAGGTTGATGGCAAGATATAGAGCGAATAAATTTTGGTCGAAGTTCAGTGACAGTCGCATGTGAAGACCGAGGCTCATATTCCAGTAATTTTTAGACTTTAGTAGTGAGAATACATTCTGTGATGTAAATGCTGCTTCCTTTGGAGAGTTTGGCACAATTTCGGTGTAATTTCTTTGACGTAATTTACCGGAATTACATCGATCGCTTCGGTCAGGTACTGACATAAACATGACGACATAACCTCACTTAAAATTTTGTCACATATCGTTCAATAAAATAAAGATATCACTTGAACATTTTAAGAGAAATTAAGGTATATCGGGCTCCAGTAGAACACGTGAGACGTAATAATAAGAGTACGTACATATAGTAGTTAGCATCTACAAAGAATTAAACTCTTATCCAAATTAGGTAAATCTATTCACAACTAGTTAAAGAGGTTGGTAACGACCGACCAGAAATCACTTGAGATTTTTAAGAAACCAATGAAGTAGTGTATCGGGATCAAAGTGGGCGTAATAATATAAGTGTGTAATATTAGTTAGGATCTAAAATGAATTGAACTTTTAAATTAAATCTGTTCATTATTCACAAATAAATACAGTAGATGGAGGTTGATAACGACGACAGGAATTTCGTTCCCGAAACTCGGACGAACCTGAACAGAATGAACCAATGGCGTTGAACCATTATAATACTGGTTTTTTTCTAAATTCAAAAATTATAGCTAAAATTTTGAAGGATGTAAGCGGATGCTGGATTATCCGTGAGATAAAGCGCTTTTTTATGTGGCAAAATGAAATCCTCACATCTTCACGGAGTGCCCTTTATATAGGCTCCATTACGATCTGCGGCCGGGTAAGCGAGAAATCTGTTGTTAAAGATGGTCATGACGGGCAGTTTAGTCGTATTTTCCGTAATTTCTCTTTTAGAACACCAGGAATGTTAAAAAACTGTAAAAACCCGTGGACACGGTAACATGGTGATTCTTTAGGTACCCACTTTTATGGGTCTAAGGTTTATCGTTATCGCGGAGTTTGAGTGACTTTCTCAGGACCGTGGATTCTTGAAATTCAAATTTCCCGGCAAAGTGAAAAGTAAAATTTTCGTCGTTTTGGGTCATTAAGTGCTTATAACTTTTTGAAAACCTAATGGATCTTAATGAAACCCTTAAACGCCATCCGGCTAACTTAGCTGCGTCCATAGACACCAAGATCGTTGGAATCCGTGCCGCCGTTTGCTCTGAATTCCATTCTAAATCGAATCAATTTTCAGATTAAGGGAGTTGCCTGTGACTAAGAGTGTCGGCCACCCGTTTGTTATCGGGACTTTAGTAGGACGTCATTTTCCTCGACCGGGGGTGGCTACCGCCACTCTTGATTAAAAAACATTAAATTCACTCCTACACGGTTATACAGAACAGTAAACAACTAAACGACATAAAACGACATATTTCGTTGTATTCACCTAGAAGACTCCGAGTTTGAGAGTCATAAATGCAGGCCGTAAGGTTCCTCTGTCCGCTTCGGATTCAGCGGCTGTAAGCTCTTTATTCTGAAACTCTAACCGTGGCTCTGGCTGCATGAACCATTTTTGCTTCAGTGTACTTTCATGACAGACATATGACTAAAACTATACTTATTTGCATATCGATACTTTTGCGGCTGTGAGTAAATACCCTATCATCGTAGAGAAAAAAAGGAGGTGTTTGCATTTCGGGCATCTTGGAATTCTTTTGATGACGCAGGTCGGCACAGTGACTACAAAAAGTGCTCGAAATTATATCATGAGTTGATTTAAGCAAAAAAATGGGACAATAGGACATTATGGTCCGTTGTTCACACTTCGACTTCCGGATTTCGCTTGCCAGGTTGCACCGACCTTTTGACCGACCTACGTCACAGGGTAAACAAACCTCAAGATGCAAACACCTCCCTTTTTTTTCTCTATGCCCTATCATGTATGGCTGAATTTCAACAGATAGTTGTATACAAGTTTTAAATTATCAATTCTGATAGCATCATTTTCTTTAAAAAAAAGATGACCCTTAAAATGTCAAGGGCTACATGAATTAGAGGTGATAGGTCAAAACTGAAGTACAGGTTTCGCCCACGTCCAATTAGATTTTCAACAGTGACATTTTTTTTTTATAGAGGCCACCAAAAAAATAACCCATACACAAGGGTAAAAAACGAACGAATTATCATTGTTCTGACAAATACAAAATGATAACACTCACACAAAGTTGATTTTGGGCAAATCAAGCGACAGGCTGCCCCGCTGGTCCACACGCCTAATAAAATCCAAATAAAGTCAATGTTATTTGAACTCATCAGACCGACAGTGCTCCCCTTGCCGAGGTTGTGCGAGCGGAACCATTTTGCTAATTTAGCGCATTTGCATTTTATATCATCAAAAGATATCCTTCTATGAGTTTCAGCGTCCACCTGAGAAAAATTAATTTTAAAAAATCAAAAATAGGCATGATGGTTATAGTAGCAGTGTCATTGGCGCGACGGTTTATTACTGTCCCGTTGATACTTCGGACAAAGTTGTATTAAACTTGCCCAGGAAACGCCCAAATCCGTGGGTTCCCAATCAAAGACTATCTGCGCACGAATAAAAATTTCGGCGAGATTTTGGAAGAAATTAGTGAAACTTGATGCAATTTAATACATGCATCATTCGTATGCTTTTTTTCCGGAGTCCGGACCGCAGCAAAACAGACGGGTACTAGTTAAGGTGCCAGTTTGGCTCTTACTATGCATAATCCATACAATGGGTTAAAATAGGGGAACTAACTGGCTGAAACTAACTTTAACCTAATTTTTAAATTTGGTTCAGGATGTGACATTAATACCGCTAAAAAGCACTACTTCAGGGGATTGTTTAGGACTTAGATAATTATGCCTAAAGTCAAAGACGTGATTTGTAAATCGGTTTATACAATTCCATTTTTCCTTCGTTGTTTTGAGCATTTATTCTAATACGTTTTCAAGGAGAATACAGCATTTAGGATGCATTCAACTCTTCGGCTCTCCTTGGTAAATTTAGGATATTGATTACTGTAACTACTTTTCCGCAGAAAAGACAGATGAGATAGAATTGAATTTTGAAGGTGTGTGAATGCAATACAAGAGCCCCATGACCAGTGAAAATTTAAGTGGATTGTACGCTGACAGCTATAGCTACCAAATTATTGACTATTAGGATGAAGAGTTAGCTAAAATAAAGAAGCCAACATACTATCTTACTGTCGACCGGTGCGTCCACCGCAATCAGTATGTGAGTGAAGTGTTCAAAAAAATTAATTTTAAAACGTACAGTCTATTTAGTAGCGAGACAAATACTTAAAATGCATTTTACCTGAGCAGTAGTTGCTCCGTAAGATTGAATACAATTTAAAATATAATCTGACACTTGCATTTTTACATATTACGGACGTACATTTGTAGTTCTGTCAAGACCTCTGAGGTGCAATACAACTGAGACGTCACTCCTCTCTGACTTATTTATATACATATATTTGTATTATGTTGCTGCTTATTGATAGTCCTGAAAATAATTGTCAAAATAGGCTCCAATCGTAAGATCAACACATAGATTACTACATTAAACTCTTATCATTTAGACCTCACGGAATAAAAGAAACAACCGCTGCTTACGTAATCGCATGTTATTTGGATAGATTTAACTAGGAACAGTCTGACTGCATTCCACGTCACCTAGGTATACTACTTCCCCTTCACTTCATTTTGTTTTAAAAAGCCATGATTAAAAACTTAATACCTTAAAAACCTCTATCAATAACCTTTCGATTATCAAAAATATACTTAGAAAATTTCAATTCAGAAGAATGGTACTTAGTTGAATGGTACGAAAAAAAATGGCGAGCATAGTCAAAAGCAAATATTTTATATTATTTTCATTTACATTAAAATTAAACATATAAATAGGAAAACATAACGAGATGAAGGCAGAAAATATCTTATTATGTTTTTACTTTTCACTCAAGCTGTCGGCTTGTGATATCAAGCTCTTTGTAATTTCTTGTCTACTTCAGCTTGATCATATGTTTTCATTTTGAGATCAAAGTGTATTTTTTGCACTACCATACTGTGCAATGAGTGCCTTTGCACTTTCCCAGTACTCGTCTTAGGAATGTAAGAAGTGTAGACCAACCCTCCTCTCAAGAGCTTGAACGGAGCCAAAACACCTGGAAAGACGATACACACCAAATATTATTATTCATACTGAAATTGAGAAATTTTACGGTCAGATTTCCATACAATGTAAAATCATTTAAGAAGCTTGTGGCTGTTTTATTAGCTCTACCTAACAATGAAAATAGAGGAGTCTGCAGAAATTATTAACCACTTACGAATGGGATGAATTCGAATAGAGTAAGTATTCTCAAAATCTTTGAACCATTGTAGTATACTATATATCGTTAATGATACTTTGTTTTCGAGTTTTAAAGTAAAGGCACACTGCAATTGTTGTCAGGAAAACGTTTTCAGGTGCATCATTGAATCAATTCCTGTATTCATTAGTTTCATTTTTGGTATCCATGTTTATACAAAAATAATGCTATTTGCCACGTCAGCAATCTCAGTCTATATGTCTATATGTTAAGCTGAACTTGGTTTTGTTGGTTTGTTACTAGAATCCATTTAATTTATATTAATATTGCAGATAAAAAATATACGCCTGGTATTTTTGGGATTTTCTTACTCCTCATGTAATCATGAATCTCTTGAGCTGTGTTATCGTGGCATTCTCGAGGGATAACATATGCCCGAGGCACCTGTCCAAAGATTTCGTGTTCTATTCCTATAACTGCTGCCTCGACAATATTTGGATGGGCGATTAAAACGAATTCCAGCTCACTTGGAGACACCTGTAACAAAATCACTCGATTAATAAGGCAACTACAGACAAGTTTTTGTGGTTGAATCACTAAAGAACAGGGCCGGATTAAGGGGGTGGTCACATGGGCCGCGGCCTATGTCGGCAAAATGTAGGGGGTGGCAAATTTTGCAATCTTTTTGAATGTAGGTATCAAAAAAAGAGAGAACAAAATCAGATTCAGAAAATAAATTACAAACGAGAAAAGGCGACAAAATCTCTCATTTCCTGAGAGCAAAAGTATAGTAATTTTTAATTTCGTCGTCTTTCGGTGATACAAGAGACAACACCTTTAATTAGTCGAGTTAAGAGATAAACCAAACACGACCTGGAACGGAGCGTCGCGGTGGTCGGCATGAAACGCATAGCGCCTACAAGACTGCATGAATACTTCACGCATTGCAGCAAACATTGTGGTCAGCAGCAGTCGGCGCGGCGTGAAACGCATAGCGCAAGCGCCCACAAGACTGCATGAATACTTCACGCATTGCACCGACACAGTGCGGTCGGCACGACGGTGGAAGTTAACATTTTTAACCACATTTATGTTTGTTCTTTCATAATTTTTTGCTCGTTTTTTACAAACGGAAGGCCTTGTCCAAACAGGGATGGGTTTAAGGAACTGAACTTTTGTTAGTGTTGACAGGGCTTTCACAAAAAATGTGCCCAACACGAGTAAACCCGTCTCATACACCCCACCTCCACCGGCACGTTCACTTGATAGATTTTATAGATCGTATTCGACAGATCACACAGGTGAGATTATATTTATATCGATTGCTTCAATATATAACCACAGCCTCAAAAGTCAATTTAGAAATCTGAGGTAACGGGTTTTATGTGATCTTATTTACATTTTCTCGAGTACCAAATGGCAATGAAAAGTGAAATTATTAAGAATTTTTTTCATTTTCAACTTTTCCAAATTAAATCCTAAAATTTTTGTTTGAGGCTATGTCCTATTGTTTTGAACCAAACGATACATCGAACCACTGTCGAATACGATCTATTGATGTTTCAAAACAAATGAGAAGTGGATGGAAAAATACAGGCGTTCCATGGGCGGCAAGTAGGTCGATCCGGCCCTGCTAAAGAAGAGTACGATTTCTCATAAACGAAGTACAGGAACATGCTCATGAAAATTTGAGAGAGGGAATTGCTAACCATTTGAATTTTTGGAAGAAACGTTCTTTTACCGGAATTCTTGAGCTAATATGTAATGTGTGTTATTTTAGTCACTCTCTTGTACTTGGAGAAAAAAAAGAAATATAAATCTTAAAAAATTAGAGTTTAGGAGGGCATTTTTTCCAGTCGTTAAACACATTTACCGAAACTAAAATATGCGCTTAATCCTGGACATGGCAAAGATATAGTGTAAAGTTAGTCTCAATTCCATTAGTAAAGTAGCACTGTCAAATTATCAATCATAAAGGAAAGATCCGTCAGTTTTTAAATACTTCTTACTGAATTTTCAACAAGACAAAATTGTCCCAAGAGTAAAGCTATTTTAAAACAAAAACAAGGATGATTAGCTTTACGTGCTTTCCCGTAAGAAATTATATGCATTGGAATGCTGCAACTTTATGTGTGACTTCTTCCATCACGAAGAAAAAACTCAAAATTTAAAAATTTTCTATTTTTGCACTAAAATTTGTGCATCGGATGAAAAATAGGTCTCAGCCTCCTTGTAGTTGGTTTATTGAAAACATAAACATTTCATAATATTAGCAACATTCCAATGCTAGTATATAGTTGATTATTGTAAAATGTAGTCCCTTTTTATACACTCATTGTCAGCGTCTATTATCACAGTATGTACCTGATTTCCTTGGTATTTGATGATATTTTTAAACCTATCTACAAAGTAAAAGTAGCCATCTTCATCAAAGTAGCCAATATCTCCCGTCAAAAACCAACGATCCGCATCGAAAGCACAAGCATTGGCTTTTGGGTTGTTGATGTAGCCTTTGGCAACAGGGCGGCCTTTAATACAAATCTCTCCCACAGAATTAGGTCCCAAAACCTCTCGGCTCTTCAAGTCTACAATCTAAAACAAATAAAATATTAATTGCTGCAATTGATTACACACGTCATACAACTTAGCTGACATTCCGAGATTTTTGTAGTTCTCATTTTTTACGTGCATTTGTAAGGCTTGGTCTCGCGACTAGGGAGAAATGAAGTTAAAATAGGATCGAATTGGTGACGTCATACATTATGTAGTAAGATAACAGGGAAATCAAATGCAAATAAGAATTAAATAGTTTCTCATGCCAAACCAATTTTTAAATTCAGAATCAGTTTTTTCTACGTTTTGATGATCTAAGGTCTTTCATGTTTTCATTTTTCTAAGAATCACAATGCGGAATATCTTTAATCCTGCGAACAATATAAAAACATTTTCACCTCAAGTAGTATGATTAAGTTGTCACATTTTATTTTTTTACCAACCCTTTTGGATTACTTCATGATTTGGGCAACTTATCAGTTACTTCCGCCAGGACAGTGAGCAGCTCAGCCGAAAAATGAAAAGGTTCCGTAATTTTAGGGCTGCCAGGTTGCTCATTAAAAAAAGTATGATAGAGTTAAGTAATTTAAATTTAGAGTCGGACGTTTTATGTTAAACAACATGCCGTTAATATCTCATAGCAACGTCTCTTGGCAATATCTCAAAATTGCTCAGCATTTGATTTGTTGAGATTTTGCTCACCT
Organism: Bemisia tabaci; assembly: GCF_918797505.1. Classification (NCBI taxonomy): domain Eukaryota; kingdom Metazoa; phylum Arthropoda; class Insecta; order Hemiptera; family Aleyrodidae; genus Bemisia; species Bemisia tabaci. Next base: position 38,500,579 of record NC_092795.1, read on the forward strand.
TTACATGCAACGATGGAGTGACTTTCCCAAGGGGTCCTGGTCTTTTAGCATCATACACCTGAGAAAATAGGTAGTGGAAACATTCGGTGCAGCCATACACTTTCTGTATCACGACTGGCTGTAGAAATTTATCCATATATCTTTCAATACTATCCTCGAACATTGGAGCACCACCAACACATACGTGTTTCACTGATAAAAGGTTCCTGAAATCGAGGGTGTTTGACTTCAGTAGGGTCAAGAGCAAGGAAGGAACCAAATGTAGCCGGGTGATCTGCAATTAACGTACACATTATGCGTATATTTTAGACAGTAAAAAAATATAAGCAAATGATGATCTTTTGATACTCCAAAAATATTCAATGACCTCACTCATATATAGCTTTTGGTCTAAAATATACCCCTTACAGAAGTACTCAAGGCACATGGAACTCAAGCTGCCAGCTTGCAACAGCTTGGATTAAATATGTTTTAATCTTATACTAAACTCTTTTAAACAAAAAAAGTCGACTATACCCTAAATCGAAAGTATAATTTCCTTTATAAGTGTGAATATTGTGTAAACTGTAAAATTTTTGATCGTCTCTCGTAAAAAAAGAAAAAAAAGACGAAAAAAGATGCGTATGAAAAAACAACCGAGCAGACAAATAAAAATAAGTATTAAAGTTCGCTCTGGAAAAATGCCTTTTTCGATGGTGTTCGAGTATTTTACCGGAGATAATAGAAAGACATAGATTTTATAAGATTGAAATTTTGAATCCTTTTTCAACCTTCAGCCCTAAACTTTCAGTATATACCTTCTTTCATCTCTTAAGTTCAAACTTAAAGTGATCATCGACCAAAATTCCTCACCGAAAAAGTTTGAATCGTCTCAATCCAAAAAGGCAGCGAGAACTTGGGCATCACAACCATTAAAGCGCCTACACACAAGCAATTGAGCATGACCGAGAGACCGTACACATGATGAAATGGCAATAACCCGATAGTTTTATCATAATTCTGGACCAGGATATTGCTAGAACTGTTACACAAGGAGAAAAAAATCCTCTGAATCCTTTGTAATTAGAAAAGCAGTTCATAACAACAGTAACTTATTGAATGATGCCCAAATGGATTTGAATCTTGCCGCCACTCCAATTATTGATGCTTGTTGCTTCATTAATAATTAATGCTGAAATTTGGCTTTCTCTGTCTTTTTTTTTCACCTAACCTGTAAATTATTTTACTAACTTTCCACCTGTGCCACCTATAATGTAGTTAGTATGCGTAGTTTTATTTTCAATTGCATACCTTTCGATTTTGCATGTATATCTGCTTGTATGCTAAGCTCCCATATGTCTACCACTGAAGATGGCCCCATGGGCCGAAATGCATCTGTGTAAATAAAATGTACTTTATGCATCTACTTGGCGTACCTTACTCTCTCCCAATCAAGTTTATATGCAATATGCGCTCTTTCAAAACCTTACACAATGCGTTTGAATATTACTTTTATCTGTATTTGGTTTCATTCATTATTGATTCAATCTTGACTCTTTGACCATTTTATCAATCTGCGGGGCGAAAAGTTTTGCGCTTTTAAAGCTCGTTAGTATTTGGAGCATGAGCAGTCTCAGTGATCGTTGGAATAATGCAAAAGTACAGAGTTTATTGGTTGGTAAGACATGGTCCTTTGTTAAATACATTTATTTAAAGGCGCCATAACAAAAAAAGTCATTAACACCTCAGAAAAGAGAGATCGATACAGAGAGAGAGGATATGTTGGCTGCACTGAAGCAGTCATAAAGAGAGCTAATCCTGACTTCGAAGAAATGAATACCTAATTGAATTAGTGAGAACGAAAACGCACCAACTAAAGCTCAGAACTAACTCAACTAAACTCAGAAAAATGAAAATAATCAAGTCACACACAAAACTTCACAGTGGATGAAAGAATTAGTCCAAGAAGAAAACTTTTGGTGCCGAAATACAAGCACTCAAGGACATTTTAGAGGCTCAAGTTGGAACAGATGCGCTAACTTCAATGACCTTTATAAAAATTGACAGTCTTTAAAGAAAAATGAGCATATTCAAGGTACCGAGTTGATGTGTTTTCGATCTCACTGATTCAATTATGGCTTAAATCATATTTTCTCGATATTATTATTTACCTCATATCTTCAAAGTGGCAAAAATTAAGTTATTATTTTATTTACCCGAGTTTTAAGCCTGCAAAAATACTATCTTCGGTATGCATAACACCTTTAGGAAGTCCTGTTGTTCCACTTGAGCTCAGAATCAGAACCAGGGGGTCTGGTTCATTCTCCATTTCCGGACTTGTATTGTCCTCGCTCGGTTGAGCCATGCAATTGACACTAATGTCGAATTTAAAAATAGTGTCAAGCGGTGTGGCAGCTTCACTGTATGGAACATTTTCTTCGCCAAATTCAAAAATATGCTTGATTTGTTCGGTCTCAGAGCAGGCTAGGGTCTGGAATACTCCTCTCTGAAGTATAAGTACATCAACAGGGGCCGTTTCAAGGGCATGGATGACCTCACCTGTAGACATAAGGTCATTTAATGTGAATCTCTTTGCAGAAGATGTAAGTGGAGAGTCAGGAAAAATTCAAAGTTTCGGATCAATTTTTCCCTTTAAATTCGTCAAATCTTTTCTTAATGACCATAAATGTTTATGTAGGGACCGTTTCGACAGTAAGTATTTTCTAAGCTGCTACATACAAATACCCTGGGGGAAACAATTGACATCGACTAATCATTCCACAGCTATGAATTTTTAAGCTATGCTGAAGGCACATCATTTTTACCTGACTTCTTCTAATGAGCTCTTGCAACGTCGTTCGTTCTTTCACCAAATCATCTTCTTAAATTATGCTCAAAACACTGATATACCGAAATTTTTCACTGCACAGTCATAAGACTAGATGTGTTCAATAATTCTTGGGGGGGGGGGGGGGGGGGATCACTTTCCGCAAGAAAATCTGAGCGGTAGAGTAAGTGTGCTTGTCGTTCAAAAGACCGACCCGTATTCTCGCTTCACTTGCAATTATCTACTGCATGTTTATTTGCTCGTACTTACGTAAAGTATATCTGAAGTCGATGAGATGACATACAGCTCCACTCTCCCAAATTCCAAGTAGTATCCACGCAAAGTCCAAACTGTTTCTACTCAGCAGACCGATCGTGCAACCTCTCCCAAACCCATGTAAGCGGAGCCATTTTGTCAGAGATTTACTTTTTCTCCGAATTTCATCAAAAGTCACGATTCGCCTTGTTTCCGCATCGACCTAGAAAATTTAATCGTATTACGAGACCGTTACTTTAACCATAAAAAGTTATTTCCCGTTGAAAAAAAGCTGCTCGATTGCTTCCAGTCTCTTGAGAAGCGTAATTTTGTAACGAGGAAATGTAAATTATTCGAGCTTTCAAAGATAATATCCATGGAATTCATGGAAAAATATCTATAATTTTGGAAAATTTTAAGGCAATCAGAAAAACAATATCGAGGCATGAAAAAATTGGAGACGATATACATATGAGAGCCTATTTTACTTTGTCTGGTTGATTCACCGTAAGGGCGAAATTTAACATTTCTCAGGGTGTATGCGAACTCTTACGTAGAGCTGTGAAAAAAATGTGTTTTGGATAGAGACAAGAATGTATTCCGATAAACTTTTAGTGCTAAATCCGACAAATGCCTTCATTTTTCCGCAGAACGTAAGGATTTTTTCCAAAAACTCTTGCGTAAATGAACAACGGATGTTATTAAATTCAGCGATGAAAAACCCCTACTACCCTCAATTGGAAGGCTTGTCTCCTATCCAACGTTAACCCATGTTACCTGTGAGTATTGGTTGAGATTTAGATTCAAAAAGTCAATAAGTTTCTGACAGTACCTGAGCAGTTTTAAGTCCATAGGAAACAATATGTTCAAGAACATACCTAGAGGCACGCATTTTAACTAACAATGTATGGATAGAAATTTCACATCAAACTGACCGTTAGAGAATAATAATCAAGATATATTTATGATTTCAAAGCGATTGAAACTCATCTTCCGGATTATTATGCAAAGCAATCTCATAAGATATAACATTGGCGGTAGAATATTCATGATCTGATCTTCCGTATGTCATTTATACATCATTCTGCTCAATCTGTCACGCTCATTTTACATTAAATTAGACAGTAATTCCGGCATGATACTTACAGTCCCTCCTTCAATTTTTTTGTCATGGGAACGGAGTTCCCCATGATATTACAATCGTTCCGTTGCTATCGCTATGGGATTCCCTATGCCTCTGCGACCTTGAGCGTTTCGCCCAGTCTTCGATTTTTGGTTGATTTTCCGATGTATCAAAAACCGTTGTATTTTTTAGCCAATCATGTCTCTACGTCAAGTTGTGTTGATTTCTAAAATTCGCTTTCAGCGAGTTTTTTTCCACCTTGAGATGTCGTGTCTGACTGGTAAATCTGCGCAGAACCACGAAGTTCCGTTTTTAGGCAAATTCTTTTTTTTGGGAGGTTCCGATTGGTTATTTTTCGCCATCAGTTTTCTGTTCGTTGGTGCAAAAGATCGCCTACCTCGGTGCTCTTGAGAAGCCGCCATTATCCCACCTCAAACTTTAAACATAGATATAAAGAAATAATAACCATCGTACAAGGTGGAAAATTGCTCTGGAGGACCCGTTACGGATATATGAGCCAAAATCAGAACTCGATTGATGGATTTAATCCATGAATACAGAAATATTGCCTCAGTTTACTGCCGCGATAGCAAATGCATGTTTTTTTTGTTTTTTTTTTTTTTTTTGTTTAAACGGAAGTGAAAATCTGCTTTCTCCCGCACTGGATTGAGGGGGAACCAGATCCGTGGATCCAGTGCCCCCAGATCCGGTGGGCCCGGGGGGGTTTTCCAGACCCGCTCCCGGGAGACCAGATACCAATCGCGGCCCAGACCGAGTGTAACGTCCCGGGCACCGCTGCCCGGAGGCATATTCCCAAACCCCGCGTGAAATGTGAAATATCTAGCCTGTCTTCAAAATCCTCAGCCGCTGCCTTCTGAGCTCTCCCGCGGTCGGCATGAGGCTCTTCAGCAAGTGGCCTTGGGCACTGCGGCCATCCTTTCTCCTTTCTCCCGTCTGATTGTCTCTTCAACCCTCCGAAATGAATGGGGGTGACGTCGCGGTCCACTCTTTTTGTTTTCTAGAAAACATCGTCTTACTCCTCAAAACAAGCCCTTCGCAGAGTTGTCACATGTTGAGTGCATTTTTAAATGTACCATTGACCTGTTCAAGAAAAACCGTGAATATTCGACCCACTTGATATGATTTTTTCAGGTCAGAGTCAAATCATACCGTGTGTCTCTTCCGAAATGGATTTCAAATACCGAAGATCGATGATATTGATGCAGGCGGCGTGTTGCCTCCTAATTTGTCAGTGTCCAAGGGATGTTCGTACCTGATTTGATTCATTGCAATGTTTCCAAATACCGCGAAAAAATTGATCAACCTTGCTTTAAAAAATCATTTTCATTTGAAATTTCAGTATTTATAGGTTTCTGCCTTCATTCATTGAATATTAATGTCCAGTCTCTCAAATAACGAAGTTGAATGATGGACTTTTTTTAGGAAACATTTTTATTTTTCATGTAAATTTCTATTCCTCATTAATGGGGTTTTAATATCTCTCTTATTGGTTCGGGTGATACACCGAGTGCATATTATTCATCCTCGCAAATGCGACGACTTTTTTTATAACTCATCTTCACCACCTGTTTATTGTTTATCCTTTCAAGCAAGGTGATAGGTGCTGCGCAGAACTATAAGTAAAAGAAAGGAAACATTTGAAAGAAAGAAAGAAAAAAAAAATTACTTGAATTTTCTGTCAAGAATACTGCCCTTGAATTAAGAATAAGATCACTTGAATAAAGCCGAATCCTGCTTGATATGAGCGGTTTTCTTCTCGAAGTACGCATTTTGCAGCGTAAGTCAAGAGAAATCTCCTCTTATAGCGGCAAATTCAAGAATATCTCTTCTTACATAATCATTTTTTTCCCAGTGCAGAAGCTCTGCAAATTCCACTAATTAAAGAGGCTTCTGAGATGCATATGCATTGTACTGCTCTAAAAATGTTCCGAGAATTTCCCATCAGAAATGTTTTTACAAAGAACAAAACGGCAGGCATAGTCAATAGACAAGTTTATTCATCATGCGATCAACGAAGGTGACGGCATGACTCCGCATTGCGAAATTTTCTGCATTAAAAATATTGTCACTGCTTTTAATTGAGGCATTTTTCGGTAAGAGGGCGTATGAGACGTCCAATGCTGCTAAGATTGTGTAACGTAGTTCTCTATCCGACTGTTTTGCTATTAATTTTTCGTTGAATCTGCTCTGAGTTTTTCCTGGCGATTGTAAGAACGTACATTCACTGTGAATGAATTTCATTTGCCGCGAACGCTATGAAACTTACATAATCATAGCAGCATAGCAAGCTCCATTCGCCCTTTTGCCGAAAAAGTCCTCAAATTCTGCTTTTAAAAATATTTTCGCTGCATAGAGAAGCCAAAAGTGGAACCTTGGTTTGTTCAAAAGATGAGGGATCAGCCTGAGCCGAGCCGAGCCGCGGCTGGTGCGGAGGAGCCCGCACAAGGGGCTGCGGTTGGGGTCTAAACTGGATTTCACATTCAACGCGGGGTTTGGGAATATGCTGCCCGGAGACCTCGGCCTGGGAGTGTGAATGGTTATGTGGGTTTGGCCTATGACGGTGGGCCGCCAAACACTAACAACACTCCCCTTGAGATGCATCCGCACTACGCATCCCCTTTTGTCCGAGTTGAATTCCCACCCAACGGTCAACCTGCGGTCATTACCTCGTCAGGCGAGAGGGCCCCCGCAACAATGTCCAGCCGGGCCCCCATCCTCATAGGAGTACCCCGATGCCTCCGGAGTACCTAACCCCCGCCAGGAGGGATTTAAACCTCCCAGTAGCTCTAAGGATGGGAATCCGTACCCCTAGGGGTCCGTCAGCACTGGAACCTCTGAAGCGGAAAGGTTACCTCCCGTGAGTGTGTGGGGGATTCCAGGTGGCACTCGGCCAGGACTCCAAGGAGTCCTGTTATACGCCGACACTCCAAGTCCTACCCACTCCACCCATGGGACCCAGACTTCGCAGCGCCCCTCCCTACTAGTAGCGAGGGACGCGGCCGGCCATCCCCTTCCGAAGCACTAGTCAAAACTTGACTTGCTCCTCCGGTCCGGCCCGCTTTCAGCCCCCGCCAACCACCAGGGACGGATGCGCGGACTCAAGGTCCGCATTCCGAAATCCTGGGGGGCGCGGGAATCACGGAGCCAGACACGTCAACGATTCCGCTTGATCTGTACGCCGTGGATCAGACAGGATATGGGCAAACAACCGAGGACGCAGGCACAGAGAAGCGGCGTCATCAGGGGGTGCCAAACCCGCCCGAAGGCGGGGGGAGAAGCCCGAGAAAGTCACCTAGGTGACAGTCTACGGGGGTATAGAGTGACCGACTATCTCTAGCAATTTGCCGGCTAACTCGGGTACGGGGGAGCGTCAAGCCCCAGATCCACAGACAGATCCCCTGCGTTAACAAGGGGAAGGGAAGAGAAAACCTCTACCCTTCCCCCTAACTGCCAATCTAAAAAAACTAACACAAACTTTGTTAGACACTACATACAGAACTCACCGAAAGAACCTTAGCAGGCGGAGGAGACCCCGTTCGCCGACAGGGCCCGCAGGGCCGTAGCACTTTGCACATGCTGTTGTTCGTTACGGACACACCACTTACGTACCAAATAAAATATAAACAAGGCGGAAAGGGCGACTATGAAAAATCCTTGTACGGTAACGAGTCTATCTGTAGATAGATGTTACCATTTCGCTCAGAGTAGTTACTTTCAACACGATTATCCAAAATACCCATTCTAAAGGATCACAGTCAAGTACTCTAAAATAATTGAACTACGCGTGTACATCGTGAGGCACTGAAGTTCGCACTGATGTCACATCGATAGTAGGAAGTAGTCGGAACTGGAGCAAAAGTAATCCCGGATTCAAAAACTGATAAGAGATTCTTTAAATGATGACGCATTACATCCGTTAGTCGCACACACTTTAAACCGGGAGTATTTCCAAGTCATTTACTACAACACTTATTTCCACAACTCATCCACAAAACTGGAGCCCGTATCATTGACGTATGTGAGCAAAGGGACATGAAGGTGCTCAATGGGTTCTACCAACACAAGGATATCCATAAATTTACTTGGGTTCAGTCTACTCGCGGATTGAAATCAATCATTGATTATGTGGTTGTCAGACAAGACACGGGAATGAAGATTCAGCAAGTTAGAGTGTGGAGAGGTCTTTCCTGCGGCAGTGATCATTATTTCCTCGGGGCGAAAATAGCTTTCCCAGTGAAAGGGAGCCAGGAGACCAGGCAAGCACAGGAAGAAGTTCACCAACAAAAAGATCGTGTCAAGCTTGTAAACTATAACATTGACAGCTTGCAGCATCCAAGTGTAAGGGCTTTATATGGAAAGCGCTTGGATGAGAAGTTGGGCGAATCAAGGGACGGTGATACCGAACAGCAGTATCAGTTCCTGAAGGATTGCATTCACTCGGCAGCAATGGAAGCTCTTGGTGTCGCTGATGATAGGAAAGTTAGCGAAAAACCTTACTGATGGGACGAAGAAATTGAGAAGGAGATTCAGGAGAAACGGAAAAAATATCATCAGTTCCTTTCCTCTAAAAAAACAGAAGACAAAGAGGCGTATAAAAAAGCTCAGACGCAGGTACGAAGGCTCATAACCAAGAAAAAGAACGAATCTTGGGAGAGGAGCTGTAACAAAATAGACACGTACATAGGAGGAAGGAAAAGCACTGAGAGCTAGAAGTTGCTGAAAGGGCTGCGAAGGGACATGAAGCGTGACTTAATATCTCCGATATCCATTGATAAACTGGAGGGGTATTTTAAAAATTTACTGACAGAAAGGCGACCTGAATTTCAAGATGGAGGCGTAAGCTTGGAGTATACTAACGATAATCATAACTTGGAGATCCATATGGAGGACGTGGTAAAGGCCGTACGAGAGCTGAAGAACGATAAAGCTCCAGGTCCGGGAAATATCCCTGCTGAGTTGATCAAGTGTGGAACCTGCAAGCTGTTTCAACGGTTGAGATACCTGATGCAAGATTGCTTGGACGGTGGAAAGGTACCGACAGAATGGAAAGAGTCTTGGGTGTCACCTATATACAAGAAGAAGGGTAGAAAAGATGAGTGTGATAACTATAGAGGACTGTCGGTTGCAGGTACCCTGAGCAAAGTGTATGGAAAAATCTTGAAAGCAAAAATTGAAGAGGAGTGGAAAGAACATGAAGCGGAAGAGCAAGCAGGTTTCAGAGCCGGTCGGTCAACGATTGATCACTTATTTACCATCATCCACGTCATAGAGAAAAAGAAGGGAGTTGGCCAGGAATTACATCTAGTGTTTGTGGATCTCCAGAAAGCTTACGATAGTGTGCCATTGATGAAACTTTGGGAAGCCTTGAACAAAAGGGGTTTTAGTGGGGGACTAATTAGTGCTATTAAGGAATTTTATGGTGGGGCTTTCTCTAGGGTTAAATCGCATGGGGAGTTATCGTTGGGGTTTTTAATTACTAAAGGACTGAAACAAGGGTGTTGTTTGTCGCCAACCTTATTTAAAGTGTACCTGGAAGAAGTTTTAAAGGAATGGAAAAGATGCTGTTCGGGAATGGGCGTCCCGCTACGTGAAGATGGCACCCTTTATACTCTGTGCTTTGCTGATGATCAGGTGGTAATAGCTCAGGACGAAGTAGATGCGAATTACATGACGCGGAAGCTAGTGGAAGTATACCGAAAGTGGGGAATGGAAGTAAATGTGGTTAAGACGGAGAAGTTGGTTATCGGTGGTGATCAGCAAAGCATTGAACTGGAGGATGGCCGGAAGATCCTGGACTGTGAAGAGTATAAATATCTCGGAGTTTGGTTAACTAAGGACGGAAATTTGGATCGGGCCATTAAAGATCGGAATGTGCAAGGCAGGAAAGCTATCGCGATGCTAAATGGGGTTCTCTGGGACCAGAGTATCTCCAAGGAGACCAAAAGGAAAATTTACAACGTCATCGTGAAGAGTATCGTAACTTACGGGAGTGAGGTCTGGCAACTTAAGAAAAGAACTGAAGACATGCTTAGGGCAACCGAGATGGACTTTTGGCGAAGGTCTGCTGGGATATCGAGAAGAGAGCGTATCCGCAATGAAAGGGTACGCGAGATAATGGGTGTGGAAAAGGACATCGTGCACGATATCAGGTCCAAGCAGTTGGTCTGGTATGGACATGTGCGAAGGATGGCAGATGATCGGTTGCCCAAGCAGGTCTTCGATTGGGTTCCTCCCGGAAGGCGACGGCGTGGACGTCCTGTGAAAGGTTGGCGACAAGGGGTGGAGGAGGAGATCAGAAGGTGCCAATTGCCTGATGATCTCTGGGAGGATAGGGGGCAATGGCGATTGGGCGTCGCAGAGCGCGAGGCGGCGCTATAATCGCGACTTTATGTCTGTATGTGTATTTCCAAGTCATTTACTACAACACTTATTTCCACAACTCATCCACAAAACTTATTACAAATTGTAAGCCTGGGTACCAACCGGGGCTCTCCAGGAGGAACGGAAGACGCAATCCCGAGCAAACACTTGTGAATAATAATACTGTGTGTAAATATTTGTGTAGACATTTGTGTAAGTATTAAATATTTATATTTATGGCGGACCAACCATGAGAGCGAGCAAAAACCTTGTGGGAAAAATCTCGGTATCTCTCACGATCCGACCAACCACAGACAAACATTGTAGGTGGTCAGAAGCATGTACAGTGTCAGTAATACAGGGAACAGAATCAAATACAATAATCAAATCAAATGTTCGGGCCAACCACAATTCGCTTAGGCGCAAAATCACGTCTCTTTTCCGTCAAAACAGTCTCTGCAAATTTCTCGAAAGCTCGCCAGTATTTCCGCTCCTCCAGGAGAACCCCTATCAGCTCCCCAGGCAAGCACGGTCCACCAATCACTGAAAACAAATCACGCCGCGCCCGACCCCATCGCTGGCAGTGAAACAACACATGTTCTGCTGAGTCAATCAAACCACAGTATCCGCACATAGGCGAATCGCAAAGGTGCAGTTTACACATATATTTACCGAAAACCCCGTGACCGGTTAATAGCTGTGTCGTAAAATAATTAGGGTAGCCGAACGATCGCTGACACCACACATCTAGATCTGGGATCAGTATTCTTGTCCATTTTGCCACATCATTTGGGTTTTCAGACCACCTCCGATGCCATCGTCACATTAGATTCACCTGTGCGCGCACCGGATCACATAAATTATATCTATCTGCCACTCGTCGCACTAGCAGATCAGCTGGCAGGATATCTGATAAAACATAGCAAATGCATGCTGAGATGAACCTTGTGACACATGAAAGCATAGGCAAACAATGTCTCACAGAGAAATGCGCTTAATCCGTTGTCTCATATTACCGCAAGGGCCGAACCGCGCCGAAACTTCAAGGACGCCTTTTGTGAAGCCCCGCTCAGCGTCCGAGATCCCTTAATTGTTCTTTTTTCTCCCGGTCGCAACGGGTGCCGAGATAGCTCAGTCGTCTTCGACATCACTCTATCGCTTCGTCGGTATTCCATTTTACACGAGCGGGGGTTCGAATCTCGTAGGGGACAGTTAATTTTTACTGGTTGTATTGAATGTTTTAGACCAATCATCTAACAATAATTAATACTTGGCAACTTAGGAAGCACATAGGTCCCTTATGATGCGTATTCGGGCATATGTGTAGAGTAAAAATATCATACGTAGGGTGTCCCAAAAGTACCGGGACTGGTTCTGTAACTTCAAAAGTAAGATAGATACAGACATGATTTTGGTCTCATTTTAAAGATCAACTCAATACCTATCGATTAAAATCAAGATCAGCTCAATCGAATAAAAATTGACCGAGTTATGACAATTTGAAATTAGTGAGGAAAGTTTACCCCTACGGTTTTTAGGAAGATTTTTCGCTTACCAGGATTCAACAAGTTAATATTCGTATCCACTTTCCTCCGAATCTTCCATAACTTCCTTTTGCTTTTCAAAGTACCGTCCATCAAACCGGATGCACTTTTTCATGCGCTCTTGCCACTTATCCAACATTGTTTTCCTGAATTCTTCCTCTGGGATGGAGTTGAAGAAGTTTTGAATTGCATTCTGGATTTCGGTCTTCGATACGAATCTTCGTCCGCGAAGCTCCTTTTTAAGCGTAGGAAACATCCAAAAATCACATGGAGCCAAGTCAGGGCTATAAGGGGGATGAGGGATTGTTTCAACTCCATTTTTACTCATAAATTCACGTGTTAAGCTCGATGTGTGAGGCCGCGCATTGTCTTGATGGAGTATCCACGAAGCTTTCAAGTCCGACCGTTTCCGGGAAATGTGCATTCTCAACTCCTTTAGTACTTTGCAATAATACGCACTGTCGACCGTTGTGTTTTATGGTACAAAATGTTGATAAATGACACCTCGAAAATAAAAAAACACAATAAGCATCACTTTATCGGCCGACTTTTCGATTTACGGCGATGAAGAATCTTCCTTAAAAACCGTAGCCGTAAACTTTCCTCGCTGATTTCAAATTGCCATAACTCGGTCAATTTTTATCCGATTGAGCTGATCTTGGTTTTAATCGATAGGTATTGAGTTGATCTTTAAAATGAGATCAAGATCATGTCTGTATCTATCTTACTTTCGAAGTTACAGAACAAGTCCTGGTGCTTTTGGGACACCTTATGTATACTTTACGCCGAAAAAGCGAACCTGAAACTTAAATGCGTTAACTTCCAAAAACCATATATAATCCAACGAAAATAAATAATTGGTACATAACAGCTTTCTTGTATAAAAAGAAAATAATTAAAAATGTTAAAAAAGAGATGTCAACACAAAATTACATAGCCCCTTCAATTCAGAAGATACTACAAACGAACTGTACCTTAACATGTTCATATCCCAGAAGCTAACGTTCCCATGACGAATATTGCTATCGCTAGCGATTGCAAAATCCAACTTGTTTTGCCTTGTTTCTTTTTCTCTATACTAATGGTAGTACTATTCTCATTTGGCAACTCAAATTTCAATGAGAAGAAGTTTCACAGATTTACTATTTATAAACAAGAAATATTACACACAATGTCTTGTAGACCGAATATTAGATGGCATGAAGATAGACATACATGAAACATAGCTTCTAATAATTCAATAGCTTTCCTTATAAAATTAAAATTTCAAATATTTAATCCGACCAAATGTTGGAGCTGCAGTGACATTCAAAATCTCTTTCCTTACAGTGGTTTTTACTAGAATTATTGCATATTTAAACACGGTAAAACACTAACTCATGAGAATAATTGTGGATAAATTACACGTCGTATCTTGGCCGGATTAATTTAGGCGGAAATTAAAAGGAAAATCGGATCTTATGTGTGTGTTACACACACAATCCCACTTTTCGTAGCACTTGCCGGATAGACTCCCATAGCACCAAAAGAGAAAACAACTCAGGGGAAAATATGTTGTTTCTGACAGTCAATTATCGTAGAGACAAAAATAAAACGGGAAAATTTACGGTAAAAGTAAAAATCATAGAAATCATTTCAAACTAATTGTAAGGGGAGGTTTAGACCCCCAAATAAGGCAGTTCAAAGGTCATTCGATTTTCCTGCGAAATGAGCCAATTTCTCCTGACTCTGCCTCAACAGTATCGCGGTAAGTTCAAAATGGACCAATAGACAAGCTACGAATTTAAGCATTCTAATACATGTCTCTTGACCAGAATTTCACGTAGAACACGATTCGCGCAACGAAAATTACCGAAATCAACTCCTAACAAAGATATTAACGTTTATATTTCACATTGGTTACGAGGAGTTTGAACTGCCCGCTCACAAGAAACTCAAAGCTCTACGTGAGTCAAATCGTGCACTACAACGGTTTCAGCAAACTTCTCAATCAGGCGATGTTCATTTCCCACCATGTGCTGTTCAATCTATAAACAACTTGCAATAGCTGAGCTAAAGCGTCAAGATTAAGGTTGCCAGATTTGTATATCGCAGAGACTGTCATGATAACGTTTAGCGCGCGATGTGAGTCACGTAAAGCATTGAGTTTTCATGAGCGGTTGGTTTGAATTCACGCATCAAGAATCATTAAATATCTTCATCACGAGTTGATTTCGGTAATTTTTGTTGTGCGCATCGTGTTCTACGTGAAATTCTGGTCAAGAAACATGTATTAGAATGCTTAAGTTCGTACCTTGTCTATTGGTCCATTAGTTCAACATTGCGTTTTCAAGTCCTCAAAGGAGGGGTTGCGATTTGGGCCGAATTCGGCCCCTCCACGGAATTAAGAAATTTTTGGATACATGGCAGTTGACGGTGCATATTTGACGGAAATAATCGAGTTTTGTAGATACTCAAGTTTTTTGGCCGCGTAACAGGGGCCTAAACATGGCTCCGGAGCCGAAAATAGCTGAAATTTCGAGTTTTTCGCGGTTCTACCTCAGATTTCGAACCGGGCCCAAAGGCGACGGGTGATGAGCTTCGAATATAGTGTCAAGGACACCTAGACACGTAACATACTTGAATATGATCAACCGTCGCCCTTGGGCCAAACTTCAAAATCGAACTTTTCCAACTTTTTAGCCCGAAATAGCGGAAAATCCATGTTTTTCGCGGTTCTACCTCAGATTTCGACCTGGGCCCAAAGGCGACGGGTGATGAGCTTCGAATATGGTGTGAAGGACACCTAGACGCGTAACATACTTGAATATGGTCAACCGTCGCCCTTGGACCCAACTTCAAAATCGAACTTTTCCAAATTTTTAGGCCGAAATAGCTGCTCGTGATTCTGCTTGAGGGGTATAAGTGATTCGACATTTTATAATAAAAAATTCATGACCATGTTTCTACGAATTCTAATCATACGCCAAAAATGTATTCTTTTACTAGAGTAGGAATGAAATAATTCTTTCAATGGGCCTGTTGCATGCAAGAGATACAGCCGTGCGAATAGACTTTTTAGAGGTTAAATGACACGAAAATAACGATGGTCACATTAAAAAAGTCTGAAATGCACTCCTTACTGCGCAATTTGCGTTGTTAGAAACACGCTTTTTCAAATTTCCCGCGTCTGGGGGCAGTTTTCTAATCACCGGAAACGAGCAAACGGCGGGCTCGGTGATTTCCGGAAGATGCCGAGTCGTTGTTGTTGTTGTTCTTTTTTCCTTCAGTTTGTTTACAAACCCAACGTGATCTCTCATAGTGGTCCACATACGCTTTATGCAGTAACTAAATTAATCAACTTTTAAATATCCAACGCAATCCTTCTACATTTCATTTCACGATATCACGATCTCCGATTTTCAGGTTATGTTGTCAGTTTTAGTTGACCGGAAATAGCCGCGAGTTGCCGTTACTTTCCGTTAGAAAACTGCCCCTAGACGCGGGAAATTTGAAAAAGCGCGTTCTTAACAACACAAATTGCGCAGTAAGGAGTGTATTTCAGACTTTCTTAATGTGACCATCGTAATTTTCGTGTCATTTACCCTATGAAAAGTCTATTCGCACGGCTGTATCTCTTGCATGCAACAGGCCCATTGGACGAAAAGGAAACACGTGGCCACGATCTCAAAAGAAAGTAATTTATCAAGTCCCGAACAAAAAATAAACAAAGTTTATGACCGGTCCTATTTAGACGCAGATAAAATACCGAAATAGAAGGTTAAATATCGCAATTGTAGGCTAATTTTTACCTATGTCTATAGACGAAGGTTGACCATATTCAAGAATCTTACTTGAAATGTATATGCAGTATGAAAACATTGATATTCAGATATTTCGGGTTGAAATTTGGAAAAGTTCGATTTTGAAGTTGGGCCCAAGGGCGACGGTTGATCATATTCAAGTATGTTACTCGTCTAGGTGTCCTTCACACCATATTCAAAGCTCATCACCCGTCGCCCTTGGGCGCAGGTCGAAATTTAAGGTAGAACCGCGAAAAACTCGAAATTTCAGCTATTTTCGGCTCCGGAGCCATGTTTAGGCCCCTGTTTCATAGCCAAAAAACTTGAGTATCGGCAAAACTCGATTATTTCCGTCAAATTTGCACCGTCAACTTCCATATACCCAAAAAATTTTCAATTCCGTGGAGGGGCCGATTTCGGCCCAAATCGCAACCCCTTCTATCAGCGAAAATCGAAAAACGGATTTGAAGAGTTCGCGCCAAAATGCTTAGTTTTTTATGTTCTTGCCAATGATGTATCACAAGATAAGGGTTACCATTTGAAAAAAGAAAGTCGGGTGCCCCCTCCCGCTCCCCCTGACGGAAGGACAACAATTTGGACCCCCTTAGAAGATGGTCCACTTTGAGATAGAAACATTCCCAAAGTTTCGTTTTTCAATCTCTAACCGTTCAAAAGTTACCAGGGGGTGGGGGGGGGGGGGGTATTGTAAGTATTTTAAGTCAAGAAGAGGGAAGCATCAATCGAAATTTAAAGTCGACTTCAAACACTGATGTTAACAGCACTGATGTGTGAACGCTTAATTTAAGTCAAAAAATTATGACTCCCCAAAAATGACTAGTTACACTCAATCTGTCTCGAGTTTACCTGAAAGGTTTTACATGACCGAGCATTTCCATGGAAGGCTGTTTTGGCGAAAATTTCACAATGCTGGATTTCAAATACTATCCTTACATTCGGAGTGGAATACCTAGTCCAGGCACATTAAGAGAATTTGCATCTCGTCACATCGTGTTCTTTTTTGTCGTTTTCTCCTTCCTCTTTTTTATCAGCTCATTCCGATCATAAGACATGTATTTTAAACTGGAGTTTATTCAAAGTAATGCTTTAATATTCAAATTGTTACCAGCTAGCAGTTGTATTCAGCGATTAAACTGCTAATAAATTAGCGTTTCAGATGGACGACAAGTGCCACTGACTTCCGGACTCTCTTACATGAGTATACCTACTCGGCACAACAATCCAAGTGATGGTCGTACGGGTCTCGAATCCTATAATCAGTAGACAAGTATGTTGCCGCTCGTGCCAAAATTGACGTTACATCCTTTTGTTCCCCTATGTGTAAGTTACATTCACTTATTTATGACACGCAGAATCGATTGCCGAGGACATCGGAGAATCGTTACAAGAATCGTTTAAATATACAAATTTTAATCGAACAGTATAGCGGTTTTTTTTTTTTTTTTTTTTTTTTTTTTTTTTTTGTGTTTTGGGCCCTGGTAAAAATTGGCAGTAGAATGTGTGTTCCAAAATACTATAGACCTACTTTTAGAAAGTTTCGTACTTGTGAAGGATGCCCGTCATTCTTAATATGTTGGAGAACCTTCAATTGCCTATGATACTGTGCAATCCCTCTGGTGTGAATTAGTTGCTTCAAGCGCCGTGGTACGCTGCGGCGCGGCGCGGCGCGGCGGGCGGGCAGCCAGCGCGGAACGCGCATTGGCGCCTTCATTCCTTCAAACCTAACAGGGATACTTCACGCATTGCGCAATGCGTGAAGTATCCCTATTAGGTTTGTAGGCGCCAGTGCGTCGCCGCTCCGCTTTGTGTTAGGCTCTAATATTTAATCTCGCGGAGTCAGCGTTTTTCAACTCATGATTTTGAAATGTTTGCACACTCTGTATGGACTATTCTCATTTTAATTGATGAAAAAAAAAATATGTTTTAAAGGAAAATATAATGTGTGTTTTGTAAGTATAAAGGTAGTTCCGTATCAAACTTAATGATTTCCAAAGCACACGAATTTTTACACAATTTTTTATAGCCTTTTATAGCCAATGGCAATAAAGTGTAAAGCCCGGCGATAGGAACTATAGCCCGACAGTATACTTTTTCATAGCTTCGTATAGCCCGGCTATATGATTTGCTCCACTTTCTACAGCCAGCTATATGATTTTCAATAGCCTTCTTTAGTCGGCTATAAGAACTCC